>NC_140600.1:26143054-27513887 GCF_057381915.1 Diplotaxodon limnothrissa
TTTTTTGTCTCAGTCTCCCACTTGTACAGCAATTATCAGATTTGCAAATGTATCATTTTTATTCTAAAATGACACTGCTGTAGCCATGTGTCCACAAAGAATATGTTTCACATCTAGGACAACATACCACTGTGTCAGAAATCTAATTCGTCACATTTAATCTATAATGTACATTTTTTTATGGAGATTATACAATTTTATATGCCACTGGCTCTTCCCTTGATGTAACCTTTGCAAATCTACAGCCTCTTTTGATGCATTTCCAAAATCTCTCATCAAAAGTAAGCTTAGTTTAAAGTGATAAAACTAAGTGCATGCTATTCACGAGGTCACCACAAAGTAACCAGCGTACTCCCCCCATGGTCATAAAACTGAATCTGTTAGTGTTTCTAAATACGTAGGATGCTTACTGGATCCCAGACAACTTAGAAAATGAAAGAGAAATTTATTTTACTTTTTTTATACAGAAAAAACTATTTTTTTATGAGATTATTTTACAGTGGCTCATATGCATGTTTGCTTAACCACAGTGTGTTGTGATCTATCACAGGTCATTCTTTGTGGGATACTCATACTTAACAAACAGGGAGAGAGCAAGACTGTATGCCGTTTATTTACAAGGCTCTTCTACAAAGATTGCCTTGTTCAGAGCTTAAATTTAAATACAGTACTTAGAATATCAGGTCATAGGACATTCTAACAGCTGTACTTGGATTTAAATACTGTGCTGCCTACAAATAGGAATGAGCTACCAAAAAAATATGAAACTACAATTATTTATCTGCCATTATTCTTGCACCCTTTTCTTTATTTCTTTACATGTAAGACTCTTTATTGAAGAATTAAATAATAACACTTTTTTATATAATATATTTTTTTTGTAGTGTTTTGTTTTCAACATTGTAATGGAAGCTTAGCACACGTTTGTCTGGAGGTTAAGTTTAGTCTGCACTGCCATAAATCACAGCAGCAGAAACCACTTGAATCACAACATCCAGGGTCCAGAGATGGATTATCATTGCCAATGGAGGAGTCCCAGCCCCAGACAATGACTATTTAGGTCTTGAAATCACTTAGTGTCTTTTTTTTAGAGAAATCTATCCTTTTGATGGAAGTTTTAGGTGTTAGATTCACTAAAATGTTATATCTCTATTTCTCTTCATTTGTGATCTGTTTAATGTGTGGTATCTTTCTTTATCTTCCTCACTTTCACGTTATCAGCAAAGTGTTTTCTTACAATACTGTTGGTGGTGCTGTTGCCATACATTACAATTATAAACACAACAGCTAATTGAAAAAAAAGAAAGATAGAAAGAAAAAAAAACATAACTTCAGGGCATGATAGAGTAAAATGTAAATCCTAAAGTGGGGTCTAAAGATACATGTCTTTATTGGTGGCCACATAATTGTGTCCTCAATAGAAACAATGAGGTGGTAATCCCTGAGGTAATAGCACTATTCATTGTGTCCTTAAATCTTAGGACATTAATGGATACCTGAATATACAGAAATGGTAACAGGCGTATAACTCAAGAATTTGTAATGATTTTATTCACTGGGGATCCTACAGTGGACTCAGCAGAGCCAGGCATGATAGTGTTATCTCTCCATAAGTGAAACATACTTTTGTTAATGGACCATAGATCTAAATGACCTTCAATAGCCGAGAGAAAACTGCACCATCTTTAAATTCTAAAAAGATCTCTGGGGAAATTTTCAAATGACCTAAATAATTTTTAGTCACTGAGGGACCTGTGGATATTGCGCCAGTGTATATTTAAAAACTGGAAGAGGCCAATTAATGTATTTCTATCTCAATAACCTTTTATAATGCAAAAACATACTGGTGGAAGAGGTGCATTAGCACTTCATGGTGGTGTAAGTTGGGGTTTGAAATGGAAATGAGCAAGAATGAGGATCAACCCGGGTCAAACAAAATATTCGAGACAGGAGGACAAAAAGAGGAACAACGTGCTAATGATTGTAAGTGGTAGATGAGCTGCACATGTGCTGCTTGTTAGTGAAGAGTCAATAAAATATGAAGAGTAGCAAAGCTGGACAATACAGACCAGAGAGATGTGGGTCCATGTAGAAGTATCGTCACTGCTCATGCTGATGCTGACATTACACCGGTGGATCTGAGATGCACTGAGGCCCGAGGCTTTACATTCATCTTCCTCTTGCTCTCTTTTTAGGCTAGCCAGCATTCGAAGCTCCTCATCATCTTGTGTCTGCGGACTGCCGAGCAGGTCCGAGTCGCAATGACTGGAATCAACAGGCTTTAGTGTCTCATCTTCTTCTTCCTCCTTCAAATTTATCACCAATAAAACGGAGATTACCTTTTTGGGAGCAATCCACAATACAATACCTTGCACTTAGTCACAGTCAGATATACACACTGATATAATGTTTTGTGCAGACAAATAAAGTACTGAAAGTCTTAACAATAAGCTTTAGTCCCAGATAGAGCTCAAGGCAATTCTGGACATACGCCATTGTTTTGACCCACTGAGGAAATGTCTTTTAACTGTGGATCTATTGATTTAGCAGACTATGGTAACAGGATTTTTCTGACAAAGTGTAAGGAAGTCTTGTGATACCCTGGTGACGAATCAATAGCAGTCAATAAACCAAGGCTGCAGGGAGGGAAACAAACTCCTTGTCATATTCATCAGACAATCTTTCAGTCAAAGCCTTCACTGCATGTTGCCTGCTGTAGTTGGCACAAATCAGCAGTCAGGAGCTACACTGATGAAGGAAACTGGGATATCACTCAGCAGCAAGTTGTGTAAATGCAGAAAGCAACCATCAAGTGACAGATCTCCCTTCAGGCCTTGTGATCGCTTCAGTTGACTATCCTCTGATCCTGGATCGTTTCAACTGGTGCTGGGGCCTACCTCAATTTGTAACAGACCATAGACTGATCCGGCAAACCTTTTCCCCAGCTCTTTTTAGCTGTCCAAATCAGCAGTGATCACACATTACTATGAGTAAAGAGAGACA
Organism: Diplotaxodon limnothrissa; assembly: GCF_057381915.1. Taxonomy (NCBI): domain Eukaryota; kingdom Metazoa; phylum Chordata; class Actinopteri; order Cichliformes; family Cichlidae; genus Diplotaxodon; species Diplotaxodon limnothrissa. Next base: position 26,146,058 of record NC_140600.1, read on the forward strand.
GCTGGGTGTACGAACATCAAAGTTTTTAATAAGCTGCACATTTGCCACAAGGACTCCAAACCCCCACTTGCACATCACAGTTAGAGCTCAGCACCTTTATGACTGCATACTAAAAGAATTGAGTTAACCCATCTACCAAAGATGGAATTTAATCAAAATAATTTTCATTAAACCATGCTGCATTAATCAATTTTCAAGGGGGTAAAACATAAACATTAGCCCTCATTTCTATTCTGCTGTGGACTCCAACAACTTCAGACAAACATGTCTGGTTGTTTGAGCTAGCCTGCTCAGTCTCAACTTTTTTTCTTTTTTGCCACTTGATAACTTTGTGTTTTTGATGATTGGTCCTAGACAAATATTGTGTAGTGGACTCATCAAAGCTTTTTTAGTGGAAACAGTTGCCTACGGGGCTTGTTGTGAGTGACTCAGACTCAGGCTCAGACAATAAGACTGCAAATTTGCAGTGCATGAAACCAAAAAATGTGCTTGAATGAGTCCAAAAGCTCTGTAATGCTGCAATTTTAATTCTCTAATTTTGAGCTATGGGCATTCCCTTACCCCACTCATTTTCAGCAAATAATTGAATTGAAACAATAAAATTAAAGATCTTAAAGTAAATATAAAAAATATGAATAAAACAAATATTAACTTTTTCTTTTCAATGCAAATGAACACGATTTTTCATGGGTTGTAAAGTGTGTCTTCACTGGTCAGTGTGACATCTTAATGAGCATGCCATCCTGGGTGTTGACACAATAAGAGGTGATCTGAATCTCTTTTTTTTTTCAGCAATAAATTTGAGCACTATTCAGCTATGAGTAACTATCACAAAAATACTGAGCCATGATACCGGGTGAGAGCTGATGGTTGTTAAAATTGTAACCCCTACCTTGTGCTGTTTTGAATCATCCAATTTGACTTCTTGCAGGAGTCTTCTACAAACTGATATGCTGCTGCTCACATCAAGAACCCGGTTTACTTTCTCTGAAACTCTTGGACCACGCTTCTGTTCCAGTCCATTAGGTGAGAAGCACCGTGTGGGAAACAGCCCAGGTTCAGCTTTCCCACTGGAATGAGGCTGCATACTGGTGTTACGTGGAGGTGTTAGGTTCACATTATGAGATCCAGGGTGACCTTCAAGTTGTGTTCTGGGAGATGTAAGATTGGACCCACTTGTTTGTTGATGTTGGAACATGGTGAAGTTGTTATCCTGAAAGAAATACAAGGACACCATTGGGAAATAAAATTATTCAATTCTATCCATTAGTTGATTAATGTTTCTGTCGTGCTCTCTTTTGGTGTTTGAGCTTTAAATTAACCTCACATTTATAATAGCATTTTCTTCTTATCTGCTAATCTCTCACACCTTCAGATTTAGCGCTGCAACTCGGTATTGTAGTTTCAAACCCACATCCTACTGTACCAAAGAGATTATATAAGATACTGCATATGCAAGAACTACACTGGTCGTCTCAGCATTAAAAGGAATACTCAACACAAAGAGATCTGCATATCACACATTTAAGTCTGTATTCTTGAAAGAGACCTGATCCTTTGCAGTTCGTTTCCACATTGAGATTACAATCTGGATTCATACCAGCAAAAATGAAGAAAAAAAAAAAACCTTGGTGCTGCAGTGGTTAGCACTGTTGCCTCACCATAAGAAGGTTGTAGCGCGTGGCGAACACTAAAGCGGTCGCGCCAGAATGTCACGCTAAAAAGAAAGATTCTTTAAAATACAAGGGGGAGCAAGCAAGTCAGATACCACGGGCACAGAGAGGAATGCAGGTCTGATCAGAAACAGTTTATTACTAGGCCAGGGAGCACAAATAAAACACCCTTAAAATGTACATAATAAAATGTTCGCTCTCTACTAAAAACAATTCTAAAACCCGTAAAACTACCATTTTCTACATTCACTAAACCCCCCCCCCAATTATAGCAGGGGGCTATAATTAGGCCACATGTTCATTATGGGTCCATCAGCAGGCCAGGAATTCTTCCTTTAGAGCAGAGTCCACGCCAGCTCCGTCTTCAGCAGACAAGAAAGAGCCACCCATCTTCTTGTCCTTCCGCTGGCCCATCACTTCCCAGCCCGGCTTGCGTTCTGCACCCGAATCCATGATGCGACCACCGCCACAGCTCCCCTTGCGTCGGTGTCAAATGCAGGCAGAGGTAAACCTCTGCCCTGCTGCCAATCACACGCGTTGTCTCTTACTGTTGCCGCTCCATGAGGTCAGGACTTGGTCGCCGCATTAACCTTCCAGTCTGGGGCCTCTCTCCTTCAGTGCTCAGCTAGCCTGTATTTAAAAGGTCTTTACACAGCTGATAGGCCACCTCTGGACACACCCCTGCCTCAGCAGGTGGTCCCTATCAGCTAATTTGTCCCATGTGCAGCCAGTCCACAGTGGATAAAAACCATGTCACATAAAACACTAAAAACCATGCAATAGAAACAGAATAAAACCATGCAAACAAAACAACACTCATAAATAAACACTAAAAATCTGAATAAAAACAATATACAAGATAAATACAAATTTCCACTGTGTGACAAGGTCCTAGGTCAGGGGTGGGCAATTCCAGGCCTCGAGGGCCGGTGTCCCTGCAGGTTTTAGATCTCACCTTGGGTCAACACACCTGAATCACATGATTAGTTCGTTACCAGGCCTCTGGAGAATTTCAGGACATGTTGAGGAGCTAATTTAGCCATTTCAATCAGCTGTGTTGGTTCAAGGACACATATAAAACCTGCAGGGACACCAGCCCTCGAGGCCTCGAGTTGCCCACCCCTGTCCTAGGTTAATACTGACCAGCCAGATGGGGTCTTTATGTGCAAAGTTTGCATGTTTTCCCTGTACTTACTTGTAGGTTCCCTCTGGCTTTCTTTCACAGTTCAAAGACATGCTTGGGGGTAGGTTAGGTTAATTACTGATGTGTTAGCCCTGCGATAGACTGGTGACCTTTCCAGGTTGTACCCTGCCTTTTGCTCTGTGACAGCTGGGAAAGGCTTCAGTTAAGTAATCAGTTAAGTGGAAGAAAATGGATGGATAAAAATAAAACCGTTGACCATCCTGAACCAAGGTAAGTAAGTGTAATCAACACAGATGTAAAAAGCTAACTACATCATCCAGATGCTGGCACTGTGTATTTAGCTTTTGGAACATACATGCAGTACTGTATGTGCAGACAGAGAATAAGGGAGTTCTACTCATATGAAGTTGTTCTTTTACTCTAAATCTGGATCAAACTTAGAACTCATCGCAACAGTTATAAAAAAAAATATGACAATAGTAAAAAAAACTAAAATTACAAATCACTTGCATTAAATACCTCACCCTGAAAAATAGATGTATCGCACTCATTTTAATAAATGCTGCTCCTAATGGAATTGAAAGATTAAGTATTTAAAACAAGATGCTGTTTACTATCCTCTCACTTTTCACGTCAGCCATTGCCAGTTCTTCATACAATAGAAAGAATCACAGTTGTGGCATACTCACAACCAGATTGTTATCACAAAAACATTTCTTTGTTCATAATGTAGTCTTTGTTTCTCATGAATTTAAGAGCTCGAAGCTTTCCTTGGGCCTTGGAGATCAATATTTTTTCCTTATGCTGTCTGTTTTTTTGGTGTTTTCTTTCATCTCTGAGCTTTGTTGTGGGGTGAAAGGTTATCACAAGCCCCTTGAGGTTTGTAGCTTACCGGCTCTATATGTTATTTGTTTTCCCTCATTTTTCAACACTTTATCAATTTTTTACATTCAGGTGAATAAACAATAAACAATATGTATTACTGAAATCCTGATACGGGTGCTTTTATGAGCCTGAATGCATTTTAATGAACTAATTCACGGTCCATTGGCTTAGGTACTGCATTTAAAAAAACTGCACTTCCCTGAAAATATTGGAAAAAAAAAAAGATAAACGAGGTTTTAATGTATTTCAAAGTAGTTTATACAATCAAAGTTCATTTCTTTATTTTGCTTTTAATATTTCTCTATGTTTAAGAGCAAATGCTTGCTCAAAAGAATTGTATGAAGCTGACGCAACACCTTGAAAGATGATATTGCTCCAAGTTGAGAAATGAACAACCTGACACAAATAAATCAAAACCAGGTTTTATATGCAAATCTTATTATTCCATTACATCAATATATGTACAAAACTGAAATCTCTGTCTAAATTTTCATTTTTTTTCCTAAGTATAAGGAAAAATAATGTTCTTTTAAATGTCTTTAGAGCAAAATTATTATTTACACAAACACACAATCTGCAATACCTGTCCAAAACAAAACAACACTTTAGAAAAACATATACATGACTTATTTAGTTTAATATCTTGCTGTAAATTTATTTCATGATAGCAACTGAGTTGTGTTTTAAAAACGAATGCTGGTATCAGAATCTACAAATATAGATAACAAAAGCTTACTACACAAATCCAGTGTCTGTCTGCAAACCCCTCCTACACAATTAGGAGTTGGGCAAACAAGCTTGGCACACAGGTACATCTTAGACACCTGAAAGTTCTTATCTATATATCATATATTGTTTGATCCTATATTGATGTCATGATGTTGCCTAGCAACCACCCACCTACAGCCTAAAATGACCCATCTGTAGCATCTATGGACCTTTAACGCCTTATAAAAAGGATTATATTATCTTAATTTTCACAACAATAACAATAATTTAATGACTAATTATTCATATTATCAGTCTGTCATGTTGCCTAGCAACCACCTAATAGCTACCTAAAATCACAGACCAAACAATACTGTAGCACAGTTATGTGTTAATATAAAGATTCCAGTTTTTTTCACCAGATAGGTGTTCGCAAGACATTTATTTTCAGTTCCTTTGAAACCCAAACATTATGTTCCAATTTTTTATTTTATAATTTTGTTTAACTTTTATTGGTTTATATCTGTGGAAAATCGAAGATACAGGAAACATGCTATTAGCCAAATCATATGTCACAGGTTCAAGGCTCACTAGAGCGAACTCCCGGCATATCGTTTTCAACCCCCCCACGGGCTACTCGTGTTAAACATGATATATAAGTCACTTAGATAACTTAAAAATGTTATTGTTTGGCTTTTTTCAGTGTTTTATTTGTTCGTGAGTAAATCGGTTTGGCTGAGATTACAGCTGAATAAACATCAAACGGAAAACTGATTAAACAAAAGTGTGAGATGATCCTGTGAAGACCGACCCAGTGAAAATTTAGGCAGTGGTGGACCGGACCGGCCAACCCCCACCTCTTGTAATCACCTCCAACGGTTCCTCGGTTTTGCAAATTTTTACTGGAGGTTCATTCACAACAACAACCAGGTAGTTGCACCCCTAACACGCCTTACCTCCACTAAAATATACTTTCTCTAGTCCTCAGAAGCTGAAGCTGTCTTTGTCTAACTAAAGAAGCTGTTCACATCACCACCTGTTCTTGTCCATCCTGACACCAAGCTGCAGTTTACTGTGGAGGTAGATGCATCTGACTCGAGGGTTGTGGGCAGTACTCTCTCAATGCTCCAGTCCACAAGGCAAGCTGCAGCCCTGTGCCTTCTTCTCACACCAGCTAATTCCAACTGAACAGAACTACGATGGCATTGGTTAGAGGGGGCCGAACAGCCTTTTGTCATCTGGACAGATCACAAGAACCTGACATACCTAAGGAGTACTAAACGACTCAATGCTCGCCAGGCTCACTGGTCTTTATTTCTAAGTTGCTCTAACTTCACTATTTTCTATGGTACTTGATGTTCCATAGAAAATAGTTCCATAGAAAAAAGCCAGACGCCCTGTCCTCCTGTCCCATTTTCTGCTGCCACTAACTCAACAAACCCCCAAACATTCTCCCCTCTTCATGCACAGTGGGCTCACTAACATCAGACTATGAGGAGAAAATTCAAAAAGCCCTGCAGGATGAACCAGACACTGGCACCGGGCCGCCTGTTCTACAGTCATCCACTGGTTCACACTGCCTGGTTCAACTGTCACCCTGGGGTGAGTAGAACTATATTGTTCCTCAAGCGTTACTTGTGGTGTGAATCATTGGAAAGGGATGTAAATGATTATGTGGCAGCATGTTCTAGCTGTGTTTGTAGTAAGAGTAACACTCAATGCCCTTTGGGTCTGCTGCAATGTTTACCTACACCTCATCGCGCTTGGTCCTACATAGCACTACACCTTTTTATGGGTGGATAGGTTTTCCAAGGCTGTTCACTTCACCAGTCTCGAGAAATTAACCACTGCCACTGAAACTGCAAAATTACTGACCCATCATGTTTTCAGGCTTCATGGGATCTCTACAAAAATTGTTTCTGACCAGGGCTCCCAGTTAATTTCCCAAGTATGGAAGACCTTTTGTTTTGCACTCTCAGCCAAGGTATGTGTAAGCTCAGGTTTTCATCTTCAAATCACTGGCCAGTTGGAGAGGCTAAATAAAGAACTGGAGACGGCTCTCCGCTGTGTAACCTTCCAAAACCCTTCCTCCTGGTCCTCACAACTGACATTGCTGGGATACGCAGATAACTCTCTTACATCCTCTGCTACTAGTTTTTCGCCCTTCGAAGCATTTCTAGGGTACCAGGCTCCACTCTTTCCCCTCCATAGAAGCTGACCTCACCATGCCAACAGTACAGCAACAACTACAGAGGAGGAGGCAGGTGTGGACCCGGACCAGGGAGGACCTCCTCAAGACGGTCGAGAGAAACCAGCATTATGCCCATCGCTGTCAGCCTTCCACTCCCTCCCAATGACCTTGGACAGAAGGTGTGGCTCTCGGCTAAAGACATTCCCTTCAAGGTTCAAGGTTCTTTATTTGTCACATGCATAGTTATACAAGTATAACACACAGTGAAATGTAGCCTGACACGCTCCTCGACATGTGCAAAAATTGTATATATGTATATGTGTATATATATATATGTATATATGTATGTATGTATATATGTATGTATATATGTATGTATATATATATATATATACGATCCCAAAACAAAATACAATTCTCTAACCTGTCTCCCTACCCGAAACAGGAGAAAAGAGGGGAATAAAAGAAAACGGCTTCCCACCCCTACAGCTACCAAGCCCAGGTACAACCCCTTTTTCAGCATTAATATTGCAGCCCCGTGCAGTCACACACCACGACGGTCCCCAGACACACAGCTCACGGGAAACCAGGAAGTCTCCTCGCCGACCCAGTCCAACCCCTTTTGTAGCTGGCCTCTTTCCTTCCTCCACCAATGGGTGGCCTCCACCTGGAAACAAGCAACACTGAATACAAATACAAACAATAACAACACCGTACCGCAAATAATGACCCTGGGTCATAACACCCCCCCACCTAAAATCAAGCATCTCATTAGAGAGATGCTAGACCTAGTATCAAAAACATTAAAACAAACAAACAAATCAAACACTTCCTAGGGGGAAAACAGACTCATCAGTCACTGTCTGTGTCATCACTGATGATCCCCTGCAGGTTGGCCCATTCGGACATTTTCCTGCGACCTCTGTGGGTATTGTTTTCCTGATCACCGTCTGATTCCGAGTTTAGAGTGCGCTGATATTCAGAGGACGGACAGTCCTGTTGTTTCTGACTTGCTGAGGCACCCCTGCGTGTAGGTCGACCTTGTGTGGTAATGATGTTGTTGACATCAAGAGCAGCCAGTTCTTGAGCTTGCTCTCTCTTCATTCTGACCTTTTTCCATTTCTGAATAGTTGGCTGACCATGTACACCAAGCTCTTCAAGCTCCTTCTTCAGAACAGCCACCTGGGAGCGGCAGTCCTCCAGCAGCTTCTTGTAATTTCTCCTCACGCCGCAGAGGGCAATATAACGTTCAAGCCTCGCCACCGATTTGTCATCAGACTTTGGTTTTCTGGTGCTCTCATCTTTCTTCACACTCTTCTTCATCTTTTTATCATTTGTTTTATCAGTCTTATTTTCTTTTTCATCTTCCAAAGAAGGTAGTGATGAAACTGAGTCTGGGTCACTGGTTTTCTCTTCCACTTTTGTATCTTCTTTTTCACTGTCAGAAGACTCGTCGCTCCTAATTTTGTCACTCGTTTCTGACTTGCAGTCTCCATCTGATTCGTTTCCTGCATCACTCAGTGGTGTTCTCCTTCCTTCATCTTTACTGCTGGTTACTGTCTCGACGTTCATTCTCACCATTTTCTTTGGACTGTCACTGCAGTTGCTTTCCTCACTGAGTTCCTCATCAGAAGACTCGTCACTGTCAATTTGACGATTTTCATTTCTCTTTTGTTGTGATTTTTTCACCTCTGGCTCTTCACCATCAGCTTGAGATTTGGCATTTTCTTCATCATTGCTGCTTTCTTTACTTTCTGTTTTGTTGTCCTCTTGAACCTCAGATTCTGATGATGAGCTTGAATGATTATTTTGTGATTTCTTTGCCCAGGATTCATCTTCACTCTCACTCAGGACCTCGTCATTTCCATTTTCTCTTTTCCTTTTGCTCTGGAGCTTCTTAGTCTCTGAGTCACTTTCACTTTCATCATTATCCTGCATTTTCATCAGTTCCTCTTGCACCACCTGTTTCATGAAAGTTTTTACTTCTGGCCTTAATGAGTCACATTTGTTGTGTGTCTGATATCTCTTTTTTAAAATTCCCAAGGTCAGCGTGCTCAGGTCTGCCTCGTCACGGAGTTGACCACACACAAACCTGCGGATACCTGCTGCCTCCTTCTCCGACACCATACTAAAAACCTTCGCCGTCCCACCATCTACCCCCGGAACAGAACTATCATGCGGCTCAGAGCCGTCCGGAAACATTTCGGATATGTCCACCTCACCACCCAAGCGACGAGCTTGAGCACGAGTAACCACACATGCCGGATAAACTGTGGGGTCACCCAGCTCCGACGGGAATTGGCATAACCGATCCGAAGTAGGACACTCAATAACTTCCGGCATAGCCGGAAACACTTTTCCCCCGGCCAAGTCATTTCCCAAAACAAGATCAATGCCTTCAATTGGCAGCTGATCTCGAACCCCCACCCGCACAGCGCCCGATACGAAGGACGAGGTCAAAGTAACCGTATGGAGAGGCATGCGTAACAGACTCACCTTGATACCCCACACCAGCAAATCAGAACCACAGTACGACTGCTGAGAGAAAGGCACGACTCCATGCCGCGCCACCGAATGCTTCGCCCCTGTATCCCTCAAGATGGTGATCGGAACCCGGTCCCCCGCATCACCAGACAACGATAAAAACCCCGTCGAAACAAACGGTCGAAACACCTCATCTGTCCCCCGCGGAACGACGCCAACCGGCATTAAGCTAGGGCGGGTTACCGCGGAGCAACACTGCACGGCCCCCCCCCCGAAATGTCGCCCTCAGCACGGGACAAGAAGCAACGAGATGACCGAGCTCATGACAAAAAAAAAAAAATATATATATATATATAGATATATAGATATATAGATATATATATAGATATATATAGATATATATATATATATAGATATATATATATAGATATATATATATATATAGATATATATATATATATATATAGATATATATATATAGATATATATATATATATATATATATATATATATATATATATATATATATATATATATATATATATATATATATATATATATATATATATATATATATATATATAGATATGCGGTGGGCAAGGGACGAAAACAGGGCGTTGTTGGAATGCTACTACGCAAGTAACCCCGGCGGAAGGGGCTACATGAATAGGATGAGGGACCTATGGATTCTTCGATACCCAACATCCACAATGACGGCGAAACAACTAGTAGCTCAGTGTTCCAACATTCGAAAGAAGGGACTGCTCTCACAGCTAGAGATTGACGAGGTACAACACAAATGCTACGGCAAGGAGGAGTCAGGACGCCAGGTCAGGGGGGAGATATCATCACCCCCACCCGAGATTGGGTACATAGCCCCAAGTGCGATAGGAGAAGGATCGTTGAGTGCGAGAGGAACTGACCTGAAAAATAGGATCATGGCCAAGCTTGAAACCTGGATCCCCCGTAGCCGGTTACCAAGATTACGTGAAGTACCCTCAGAAGGTCTGCTAGATGATGTTAATGCAGCACTACGGGCAATACCTACAACCACGATTACCGACACTAACAAGCTGATCTACAATACGGCAGCAGTGATCAGTGAGATGCTTGGCTACAAGTTGAACAGCCACAAGGGGCAGTACCCTCCATGGAGAAGGAGGCTAGAGGGCAAGATCAAAGTAGCACGGAGGGAGGTTAGCCAACTAACGGAGTTGCAGAAAGGTGCGACAAATAAGGTGCCTAAGAAATACAGCAAGTTGTCCATACCTGAGGCCTTGGAAACTGCCAAGCAAAGACTCACAGCCTTGGCCAGCCGCTTGAGGAGGTACACCAGAGAGATAGAAGGCAGGAGAATAAACCAGCTGTTCTCCACAGAACCAGCAAAGGTGTACTCTCAGTGGCAAGGGAACAATAAGAGAACAGCACCACCAAGGCTGGAGACGGAGCAATACTGGAAGAGCATATGGGAGAAGGATGCAACCCATAACGGCAATGCTCAGTGGCTAGAGGATCTGAGGGCAGACCACAGCAACCTCCCTGAACAGGGTCCAGTAACCATCACAGTGGCAGATATCCAAGAAAGGGTCTCCAGTATGAAGAGTTGGACAGCACCAGGGCCCGACATGGTTCACGCCTACTGGCTGAAGAAGCTGACTGCACTCCACGAGCGTCTGGCAGCACAAATGAACCAGCTGCTAGTTAACGAAAGACACCCGGAATGGCTAACTGAAGGCCGGACGGTCCTGATCCCCAAGGACCCCAAGAAGGGACCGGTCCCCTCCAACTACCGACCAATAACCTGCCTCAGTACTACATGGAAGCTCCTGTCAGGCATCATATCGGCTAAGATGAACAGGCACATGGGTCAATACATGAGCGGGACACAGAAAGGAATTGGCAAGAATACCAGAGGTGCAAAACACCAGCTACTGGTAGACAGAACAATCAGCCGAGACTGCAAGACCAGACTGACCAACCTGTGCACTGCCTGGATTGATTACAAGAAGGCCTATGACTCAATGCCCCACAGCTGGATACTGGAATGCCTAGAATTGTACAAGATCAATGGGACCCTAAGAGCCTTCATCAGGAACTCAATGGGGATGTGGCGTACAACACTAGAGGCCAACTCCAAGCCCATAGCACAAGTTACCATCAAGTGCGGGATCTACCAAGGAGATGCTCTGTCCCCACTGCTGTTCTGCATAGGCCTGAACCCCCTCAGTGAGATCATTAACAAGACTGGCTACGGATACCGACTACGGAACGGAGCAGTTGTCAGCCACCTCCTGTACATGGATGACATCAAGCTGTATGCCAAGAGTGAACGAGACATCGATTCACTGATCCACACTACCAGGCTATACAGCAATGACATTGGAATGTCGTTCGGACTGGAGAAGTGTAGTCGGATGGTAACAAAGAGAGGGAAGGTAGTCAGAACTGAGGGGATTGAACTACCAGAAGGCAACATTGCAGACATAGAGGACAGTTACAAGTACCTGGGGATCCCGCAGGCAAATGGGAACCATGAAGAGGCCGCTAGAAAGGCTGCAACCACCAAGTACCTGCAGAGGGTCAGGCAAGTCCTGAGGAGTCAGCTGAATGGTAAGAACAAGATCCGGGCCATCAACACATACGCCCTGCCCGTGATCAGGTACCCTGCTGGGGTAATAAGCTGGCCAAAGGAGGAGATAGAAGCCACTGACATAAAGACAAGAAAGCTCCTGACCATGCATGGAGGGTTTCACCCCAAGTCCAGCACCCTGAGGCTGTACGCTAAGCGGAAGGAAGGGGGCCGGGGACTGGTGAGTGTCAGCACCACAGTCCAGGATGAGACAAGGAACATCCAAGAATACATTGGGAAGATGGCCCCAACTGACCGAGTGCTCAGTGAATACCTCAGGCAGCAGAAACCCAAGAAAGAGGAGGGAGACGAGGAACCATCATGGAAGGACAGGCCCCTGCACCGGCAGATAGAGGAGGTGGCTGATATCCAGAAATCCTACCAGTGGCTGGACAAAGCTGGACTGAAAGACAGCACAGAGGCACTAATCATGGCAGCACAAGAACAAGCTCTGAGTACAAGATCCATAGAGGCTGGGGTCTATCACACCAGGCAAGACCCCAGGTGCAGGCTGTGTAAAGATGCCCCAGAGACTATCCAGCACATAACAGCAGGGTGCAAGATGCTAGCAGGCAAGGCATACATGGAACGCCATAACCAAGTGGCCGGCATAGTGTACAGGAACATCTGTGCCGAGTATAACCTAGAAGTCCCGAGGTCAAAATGGGAGATGCCCCCAAGGGTGGTGGAGAATGACCGAGCTAAGATCCGGTGGGACTTCCAGATACAGACGGACAAAATGGTGGTGGCTAACCAACCGGACATAGTGGTGGTAGACAAACAGAAGAAGACGGCCGTAGTGATCGATGTAGCGGTTCCCAATGACAGCAATATCAGGAAGAAGGAACACGAGAAGCTGGAGAAATACCAAGGGCTCAGAGAAGAGCTCGAGAGGATGTGGAGGGTGAAGGTAACGGTGGTCCCCGTGGTAATCGGAGCACTAGGTGCGGTGACTCCCAAGCTAGGCGAGTGGCTCCAGCAGATCCCGGGAAAAACATCGGAGATCTCTGTCCAGAAGAGCGCAGTCCTGGGAACAGCTAAGATACTGCGCAGGACCCTCAAGCTCCCAGGCCTCTGGTAGAGGACCCGAGCTTGAAGGATAAACCGCCCGCAGGGGCGTGCTGGGTGTTTATATATATATATATATATATATATATATATATATATATATATATATATATATAGATAGATAGATATAGATATAGATAGATATAGATATAGATATAGATAGATATAGATATAGATATAGATAGATATAGATAGATATAGATAGAGATAGATATATAGATATAGAGATAGATATATAGATATAGAGATAGATATATAGATATAGAGATAGATATATAGATATAGAGATAGATAGATATAGATAGATATAGATAGTATATACACTGGGTGAATGTGCAGTAGTAGCAGCAAGGACCCTTGATGTCCTTGACACGCAAGCTCGCACCACGCTCCATTGGTCTTTATGAAATTGATTCTGTCATTAATTAGTCATGTCACATAAGCATTGTTATTGTTACTGTATAAAAGCTGTATTAACAGCATTATGAAAACAGTGAGATGTTCTATAACAGTCACCCTTTAAACAGGTATGGGTCTCTCTTGTTGTTGACAGAAATGAAGTTCTGGTTTCTTTTGCATTTATAGCAGCTTTTTCATTATGAGGAATAATAGTTACTGACCAGAAAACAAAAAGTCATAGGTGGGGAGAATGAAAACATAAAAGTTCTTTCTGTTACTGGTTTTAAACGGCTTTCAGCTGAGTGAAAGCAGCTGATTACCGTTAAGAGGTACAAAGAAGGGCAAATTAGTATGATGCTGTAATTGGACTAGAAAAAACAGATGGAAGCAGAAAGTTCTAAGGGTGATCCACTAACAATTCTCCAATTTCTAAACACAAACGTAGTCAGTTTATTTCAGTAATCACCAACACCATTTAACAAGAGCAGCCCAAATTGACCGGTCGCAAATAAAGAACAACTAACAACAGAGGCATAGCTTGTTGCCTCTGTTGTGATGGAAACAATATTGTATAAGTCTAGGTTTTATATATGTGTTTTTCCCATGGTAATTCAGACTAGGGAGAGGCCACAGAGGGAAAATCGATTTGCTCTAAGGCAATGGTGAAATCTTTAGTCAGACACTGAGTGGGGACTTGGTGGATCAGGGCAGACGCTCTGGATGAATCCTGAAACATGTGATGGAGGGCAAAACCATGTAATCTGTGTGTAACAGCTGTGTAGTGGTGTAGAAGAACGCCGAACATTATTTACCATTAGATCCAGAGCGATCCAATAAAGCTACTGCTGTGCCACATGTGCAAAAATACACACCCCTTTTTTCTGAATGCTGCGTGATATTGCAGGTATTTTACTGAACTCAAAGGAAAAAAAAAATCAGATACACACCCAGGTGTGGACAACACTCAGTCTCAATCTGTGAGTCGAATGCCTCTACAAAATCCAGAGTTACAGTAAATGGCATTATTCTAACAAGTTTAACAACAGCCTGAGGTCCAATAACAGCTGTTTTGACAGATACTTTCAGTGTTACGTAACAAACACAATATGTAACAGAAAAGAAGAAAAGAACAGCTCAGAAAAAGGTAAGCTATCGAGGTGAGGACTTGAGTGACGACCTATAGGACAGACCGAAAACTCTGGCAGGCAGCTGTGCCACTGTGGCGTTAAAGGGATTGTTCAAATAAGAGTGTTGGCAGCTATGTCAAGCGCAAATGAGTTAAAAGATGATTTTCTTTCAGTATGAAACAATGGCACACACAGCAGTAAACTGCCTACCGCAAACCTCAGTAAATTACAGCTGTAAGACTGACTTCTCAATTCTCCCTTCCCAAATGTTTCTACTCTGAAAAAGAAACTCCTGAAAATGCATGTGCAATGAGGCCAGCCACAAAAATAAATGTCTTCATGCCTTTACATTGCTAACCTTTTATTATAGCGCTATTATAAATCCCCCAAAATAGCATTTTAATGCAAACAGATTACAAACTCTGTATTAAGAAGTGACATTACTATATGTGAATTGTTATAATTTCCTTTTTTCTTTGTATGTAGATGTCAACCTTAACGGTTAAACACAATTACTGAAAACTCAGTTTCCCCAAAGCACGGTGGCAGAGATAGAAATAATATTGAGACAAAGCAATGCCTTTTGGAAAAAGAGCAAAGATAAAGAAAAAAAGTAGTAAACAAGAAAAGTTTTACAATTCACCTTATAGGTACTTTTTCAATCAGTCTAGTGTTCACACACATTGTTCTGGTTTGGACAGCAGGGTACTGAGGTCTTTAAAAAAAGAAAAAGAAAAGAAACAACAACAGAAAAAGCATGCTGCACTAACTATACAATGCCCAATGCTGAGGCAATAAATCCCTACAGTATTCTTTTATTCTTTATATGTGTTCTGATAGGCCCTTTATTAGATTATTTAACAAACACTATAAATTGGCAGCCAAGGAAGTTGAAATGGCTGTGCTCTTTTGACAGAGGTGAAAGTAGTTATAAAACCATTCTCCAAACCAATATTTCATGCAAATTCTAAAGAAATGTTCAACCTGGAAAGAGCTTTATGGAAGAAAGGTTATACATGCAATTTACAAAGGTCACTATAAAAGATTCATTTTTTGAAACCAATCTGTTTTACTGTTTTCCCAATACAATAACCCTGGCTCTTCAGTTTCAACATGTACATCTAGATCTGTACACAATGTCAGTGATAAATGTGAGCCTTAGGAGAAGCTCTTACAATACAAAATACAAAATCATAACATGCACTATTAATATTTTTTTATTCAATGTAGTTGCTAACCTTGTAGATATAATGCATTAATTTAAAACTGCCATAAAACAAAAAGAGTGTTGAGTTTGATATTGTAAGATCACTGGCCTTGTGTTTCTTAAGATGTGCTGTTCACACTAAACATGGTTGTCTTGTACTGTGCCCATGCACGACTGTACTCCCTTCCCCCTTGTCTGCTGGACTGCACTCACACTGTGCTTTATGATCCAGGCCTGAGCACGCATCAATTTGTCTCAGCATCTCAATAAGCTTTCTCCCCATTTCATGCACACACGCTTTTGAAAAGCACTCTTGTGAGCACAATGAGGTTCACAATTTTATGCATTTTGTGTCTTAATTTGGACAGGGTTTTGTTTTGTTTTTTTGAGCGGCGACACACTATTCTCTCACATGCCTTACAGATTTATAAATTACTTAATGCATTGACTTTCTCAGAGGCAATGGGTGTTTGAGTTTCATGCTTGGGCAGAAAACATATGCCCACATCTTGGACAGACAACATGCGCTCCTCACACAGTAGCAGTGATCATATTTGTTAAAGGAACTGGTACAGCCTAGCGTGAATAAAACCTTGAATTTAACTTTACATAATGTAATTGATTCAACATATCTCCTCGAATTTGTATGTGTGTTAGTTTCCTGTTCATTTCTGGGGTTTGCTTCATATTTTTTTGGTAATTGATTTTCCTCTTTGTTTCCTGTAACTTTACATTCTGTCTTTGTCTTCCCAACACCGATTCCACCTGTTTTTTGTTTTCTTATTGGATCTCTGTGTATACTTTGGCCTGTCCCTCCTTCATTTTTTGTCTCTATTTTTCTTATGCCCCTTTCTGGATTCCTATTTTGTTTTACCAAGTACATGACATGTTTTATTGCCAGTCAATAAAGCCTCAGCTTTTGTATTAATCCTGGCGCAGTGTTCTGCATTTGAGTTGTCTCCTGTAGAATCACAACAAGGATATTAATTTTGAATTATAAGATTTATTATAAAGTTTTAAATGAGTAAAAGTAATTAGCATGTCTTTGAAGATCATTCTTTGTGATCATAGTTTAATCTCCTTGCTAAGCATAAAGAAAATCATCGCTTTTTGTTACAAGTCTCAGAGCCATTAATAAATTATCTGATGATAAATAACCACACTGACCTTTCAAGTGAAAATTTGATGCATAATATGAAATGTGCAATATGAAATACTACTCACCAAAAAATTTAAAGTGAAATTAAAGCTAGTACTTCAAACTTACTCTGATTAAACAGAGATAAATCAAACTTTGGGCATTTTGAAGGATTTCTTAGTGAATTAGACATAGTTTTTCATTTCTACTCCATGTCAAACTAGTAGTGCATGTAATATAAAGCAGTTTTTGCTTGACAGATAATCATTAAGTGTCCCCGCAAGACAGGGGCACTTTGTGTGTGTGTGTGAACTCAAAGAACAGTGTGCTTGTGTCTCTCCCTTAACATACCTCATCACTTTCACTGCCAATAAAGTCATCCTCGGGCTGGACATCATACCGCCTCCCAATCTTGCTCTGAACCTGATTATCTCCCATCTCCATCTTCTCCTGGTCACCCTGGCCTTGTCCTCGTTTGGGTGAGTGAGGCTGGGATGAGAAAGTGAACACCTCCTTTTGCAGAGTGAGCTGAGGCTCAGACCCTTCATTACTCTCCCAGCTGTTCCAGACCTTCAGGTCAGAAGGCAAACCTTGCTGCACAGAGCACAGTTGAGACTCTGTGACCATGAGTGCTGAACTTTCCTTTGCAGGAGTGTGACACTCATCTAAATGAAAGATGATAAAATAAGATCAAGTAACAAAAGAATAGTTGCAAGGAAATGTTATTAAGAGTTTTAAATGTACAAATTCCCAAGTATGTCTTTCACAACGCATGTAAACAATTAGACATGGAGTCAAATTACAATGAGCAATAAATCACTGTTTTATTACTTTTTAATCATACGGTTACTGTCATTCTAATTTGATTTGAATATGTGCACACGAAATTCATAATAACGATATAATAGGGTTGCAAATCATTCAACGACCTGGCAAAATAAGCATTAATGAAGTTATCCTGCACCGACATGTTTGTATTGCTTATTAACAACCCTGCTAGGTTAATTAGGTACAGTGAAACGTTATAGACAAAGAAAGAAGAAAAACATCAGTAGTAAGAAAACCATTTTACTGCTAATTTGTCACTGATGAAATGTCACCTATGCCAACTTTATATACATATATGTATATACATAGCAAAGAGAATAAAAGCTTGTTTTAGCCTTTAATGAATGCTGCATCCACTTCTGTTGGTATGCGAGAAACAATGAATCCTTATACTGCGAGATAAGCCTGAGATCACAGAAAGGGGCACCTAAATTTGAATGAGTGAGCACATTTGAATCTCTCGACAGTATAATCACTTTCTCTAATTGCCCACTGTGTGGCAAACCCTGTGCCCAGGAGATGTCCCTCTGACTTTTATTTAATGCGCCACATTACCATTAATGAACTAACTGCTTTCCGTCTGTGGGCAGGGCTGCAGCAAAGGAGCTTACTGCTGGAGAAACATCCATAATTGAGCTTTCGGAACACATGCACTCACTTCACAAGGACAATGTGGGTATAGGTGTGTCCGTGTGTGTGTGGGGTAGCAGTGCGGGGAGAGTTTGTGGGGGAGGGATCCCACAAGTGGCCTTGACACAGGTTATGCAAAATTAAAAAGGGGGGAAAAGCTTGTGTCCAATGTAGAATGAGATCTTTTAAAATTCATGCAACACTTCAACAATCCAGTTTAAAAAGTAAGAGTGGGAACACATATTGTTTTTCTCAAGCATAAACAAAGTGCTTATTAAAATCATAACATGCAAAGCAGTCATCAAAATCACCCAGCATGTACATTGCTCTAGTTTGTCTCGTGTTCCCATCTCTTGCTGTCGTGCTTAACTTTTACTGATATCACACATCTTCCAGGTGTCTATTTACGGCTGCTTTAAGCCTCATCGGCTACATGTTCTGACTTTTCTGCTAGGGTCAGAGGCTGGTGCTTGCTCTCCTGCCTGCTGGATGAAGGACTGCAGCTTTCCCAGCTTTCACTATTCCCTCTATGGTGCTGAGGTACAGCATCCCAAGGAGATGTTAACCATAACTGAAACACCTAATAATATAAAAGAATAGTACACCTTTAGCCCACCACAACACACATAGAATATACACTCAACTGCCACTTTATTAGGCACACCAGCTCATTAATGAAAATATTAAATCAGGTAATCACTAATAGCCAACAGAAATGGTTAGGATGACATGCAAATGAAATGTTCAAATAAAACATTAAAATGGGGAAAGAAAATGATTTCAGTGTCTCTGAACATGGAATGGCTGTTGGTGCCAGACGAGCTAGAGTATTTTAGAAACTGTTGATCTGCTGGGATTTTCCCACACAACCATCTCTAGAGTTTGCAGAGAATTGTCTGAAAAAGATCAAATATCCACCGAGCAGGCAGCTCTCTGGGTGGGAATGCCTTGTTGATTCCAGAGGTCAGAGGAGAATGGTCAGGCTGCTTTGAGCTGATAGGAAGGCAAAGTACAGTAACTGAAATAAGCTCAAATAAACGAAACCAAGGTATGCAGAAGAACAATTCTGAACGCACAAGATGTCAGACTTTAAAACAGACAGACAGCAGCAGCATCAGAAGACCACACCAGGTTCTGCTTCTGCCAGCTATGAACAGGAAATTGCAGCTAAAACTTGTATAGGTTCACCAAAATTGGAAAAAGAAGACTGAAAATTCCCTGCCTGATCTGATAAGTCTTGCTTTCTATTGCTACACTTGGATGGTAGGATCAGAATTTGGCATAAACTACCAAAAAGCATGGCTCCGGTATCCCTTGAATTAAGGCCCCCTATTACCAACTGAGCATTGTTTGAACATCACAGCCTACATAAATATTGCTGATGATCATCCATCCCTTTATAACCACAGTGTGACCATATGTGACACAAAGCTCATATCTCTAATAGAGCTCCTTTGGAATGTGGTAGAACAGGAGATTTATATCATGGATGTGGAATTTACAAATCTGCAGCATCTGTGATGCTACATGTCATCATGGACTAAAATCTCTGAGGAATGTTTCCAGTAACTGGTTGAACCTACACCACAAAGAATTAAGGCAGTGCTGAAGGCAAAATGGGGTCCAAGTGGCTGGTGAGTTTATACAGTGCATACAACTTACTTGATGATGTTTGCTTTTCTCCTCCAGCACTGATGACTCTCAGCTTCTTAGATCCCTTCTTGTCAACTGCTCTTTTTTTAGGGGGATGTGGCTGTAAACTGCCAGATGCTCCTACATAATGTACTTTCAACATTACAAAAGCTTTATAACACAAAACAGTCAAACAACAATGTTATTAGAGCTTGCCAGAAGCATATCTGTGAATTGATTATGCACCGTGAAAATCCTTATTAATGAAGGCATTTCAGTAACTGAGCTTCTTACATTCATTCAGTGAGGAGAATATTTCCAGCTACATTATGTTCAGCTGAATTAGGGAATTTTAATCATCCCATTTTTTTCATTCTGTCATGCTCAAAGAATGCTGTATTACCAGCCATAAAAGCTGTTATTAGGTGCTTGAAAGAGCATGTTCTGAGAAAGAGGACTCTTATTTTGTTAGTTTGTTGATTCTGATGCATTTACTGATGTCTAGTATCTGGAAGAAATGAAAAGGCAAAGTAACCATCTATGCTCTAAGGGCAAAGATGCACTGGAAATCAAGTATATTAAAACCCCACTATTATATTAAAACTTTTTTACTCTTTGAGGATTTAGTGTCAAAAACCATTCACAGGTACTGAGGTAATGGCAGCTAGTTTTGCACTGAAGATTTGTGGTAAAATCTGTTTCAGTTAGTTTCATTATACCAATGTTTAGTTCAAAGTATGATGAAAATGTTTTTGCAGACCACAATTTAAGTTCATAAAATAGGCATTAGTTGTTTTGTGCCTATATCTAACACTTCACATCAGCAAGTATAAGGTGAATCTGCTTCACAAACCTAAACTCTAATGAACTCTTCATTTCCTTTGTTGGCAAATTAGATAAAGTGGTCCTCAAGACCTGCACAGATTCAACAATAACATATCTGCCCAGTAACTGAAAGGTCACAGTGCAAAACTGCAATGCCCCTGGTTTGATTACAGCCAGCGGGTGTGTTGCATATCACACCACTCTCTCACCCAATGTTCTGTTTCCTTCTTTGCTGTCAGCTATTCAATTAAGGCGTGATGCCAAAAAAACACATCTAAAAAAATATGACCTAATGAGGGTGTGGGGAGTAGTGCTTGTAGTATCTGTTTAATAACCCATCATCATTCTGCTCAGCATCGGCACAGAAAAAAATGAGCAGAGGAAGTGAAAATAATATATTTTTTTGGCTTCTTTCCAAAGACTATTTTTGTTCTTCAGGTTTCAGCCTCTTTTTTTCTTTTTGGGTTAAAGAACTGTGTTTTTTTAATCCCTGTTGAAACCCCTAAATATCATTTTACAATTAAATATTTATCTAGTCCCATTTCCTGGGTTCTTCCTCATTTTCTAAACCTTGTTTAATGTGGCATGGGTTCCTGCAGATACACAACACTCCCAGTCCACACAGACATATGTTACAATGGTGTACATGCAGCCCAGAAAAGCATAACTTCAGCTTGAGCTAGTGTACAAAGAAATAGAAAGAAAAAGAAACAAACAAACAGATAATAGATAAATAAAGTCTGTAACAAGCAATGCTAAGTGTTTGAGTGATAAAATAGCAAGATGAACAGGGTTTGTTCATAGATAGCATTCAGACTCAATAAATCACTCTCTGTACTCTGTCAAATTTACCCTCATTGAGAATGTGGGAAGGTTCTCCATGTGATAAATTCTCACTCTGGTTGGTAATGCTCTGACTTTCTGTAGTAACCTTTTGGTTCATTCTACTCGATCCCTGTGGGACGTAACCAAAGGAAACATACAAGTTCAGAGACAAATTTATTCTGTTTTGTAGTAAATACAATTTATGGCAGGCATACAAATCATTCAGAGAGATATGCTGTAGGTTCTTACAGGATTGGCTAGATTACTAATTTGGAAAGGAAAAACAGAGACTACATTTCTTTCAGCTCCATCTTATGTTACCTTGCTTTTTCTTCCAGTTAGGAGAGGTGGTCCAGAGGCTCTGGAGCCTGAGGCTGTGTGTAAAATGCCCTGGGGCCTGGTTCTCCGATAACAGGTTGATCTGGCAGTGGTAGGAACTGCACAAAAGTAAGGCATTCCCATTAGTTATTGATCTAAATTGATTAGTTCCTGTAGGATTTCTCTTATGCTAATACATAAGGCCATTTCAGTTTGAAGGGCACAGACCAGCATATTAAGATGAGGAAAGAGCTGTGTTCTTTCAAACTAAAAAGATCCCTTAAAGTCCCTTTGTAACTGTGAATAAAAATCTTTAGAACGTTCCCTTTTATGTAGATTATATACTGCAATATGTTTTTTTTAATTAAATTTCTTAAACTATATTGCAAACATAATCAATCAAGAAAATACTACGCACTTTACTAATGCTTAGCATTTTAATTAGAGTCTAATGGGCAAAATATTTTATGAGGAATGAAAATTAATGATTGGATACAAATTTGACTCTACTGCTGAGCTGATATAACGGATGTTTTTCTTTAATCTAACAATCTGTTCCATTTCATCACGTGAAAATAATGGGCTACAGTGGGAGATGTGATATGGCGACAACTTGACCCCGCTGTATCTGTGCCAGGACTCATCAGGACCACCTCTGCTGATGTTAACAGCCAAACACACTTTCTTGTAAAGCCTCATCAGAAGAGTGAGCAAATACTTTGCTCTCCACAAAACACGCACACACACACAGACACACACATACACACTACAATAAAAAACAGGCAGAGCTTTGGTGGATTTAAGAAGAGAAAGAGATGATGTTGCCCCTGTGTGATACAGCAAGTTAAATTAATTGAACTTTACTGCTGGAATGTGTACATTCCTCCTGAAACTTGAAAAAGAGTGATATAACCGCAAGAACTACAACAAGATCTATGTCTGCATAAGCTACAAATATTTTTAGAACAGACTTTAATTTCTGAGAAATTTTTGTCTTTGGGATTAAGAGAACGTCTTTGCTGAAGCACAGAGATAATCAGGGCTTGTTTGTTGTTGCATGATACAAAGTGCTGTAGCTTACTTTTAACAGTTTCTGACACTTTGGCTATTGAAGGATCAGCATTCACCCAGCAATTCTGTCAAATTCAAAATTGGATGCCTACTTTAATAGCAATCGTTTTAATTATGATTAGGAATGTTATGCTAATAATGCAGATGCTAATTATGAAAAGATATTTCTTGTGCATGGTTACTGCTCTCTTCTATGGGCACTGCTGGTTGACTCAACATGACTTAGACAGCTGTCAGAACAAATAAATATGCACTGATAAAAAAGGCCACAAAGGTGACAGAAGTGGATTACTGGTGCATGTCTTTTTGTATGAGGAGATAATTGCAGCTCCTTGAGTACAGGTGAGGCACAAATGAACACAAAAATGAAGACCATGGGAATTTCATTCCAGGAAAACAAAGTGATTATCATCACAGTGCCTTTGTAGCAAACACTTTCTCTACATGCAACCATTTGTGAACCGTTTCCTATTCATCTGTATAAATAAGTAAGTTCATGGGTGGACTGTGGCTCATATTGTGTACTCTCAATGTTACTCTCAAAACAATCAACGCTATGAACCTGCTGTAATCCATTAAAGAAGACCTACACTAAAGGACAAAAATATCTGACAAATTCTGTTCACCCTGTGAACATTACATTAATTTGAAATGTTATAACACACCACTATTATGCTATAGTAACTATCACATCTCCTCTGGGGTCAAGAGCTTTGCACGGATTTTTAAATCCAGCTGCAGGGATTTCATCCACAACATTGTTGGTGGAGTCAGGCACTGATGCTGAAGATAAGGCCTGTCTTTGAGTCTGCACTCCAATTTATCCCAACAGCGCTCAGTGGCATTGAACTCAGATTTTGTGCAGAAAAATTACTTCACACCTAACTTATAAAGCCTTTTTCTTTACAAACCTGGCTTTGTGCAAAGGGGTACTGTTATCCTTCCAGATAAAACTCCTTCCTCCAAACTGTTGCTGAAAAGACTACCAATCTCAAAAACAAAGGGTCCTACTCCAAATAGTCTAAATCGTCTTTGTTAAACAAAGCAACAGCTACTTCATATATGATTTTAATGACAGTTTACACTTTGCACGCTTTATGGTTACTTTTGATGAAATTACAATTCTCAAAATGTTTTTTGTTTGTGTCTTATCTTACGTACCACAGTCAGAGTTAGAAAGACCAGTCCTCAAATCTGTCTTTCGCACATTTTCCCTGTTGAACACCTGAATGACTTGGTTCACGTCTGGTGGGAACTGGCAACTGCGTGGGATTAAGTCCATTAGACCAGCTCCACTGCGAAACATGTCTAGATTGGAAAAAGTAACAATCTCACACTAATATTAGCTATAAAATAAGCTCAAACACATTATTACAATATATAACATCACACCACAAAAGTAACACTTTGATCAACTGAAAAATACGAACTGACCGAGACACCCTTTTTGGTAGATAGAGTAGGTGTGCAGTAGGCAGCCAGTAATGTGCAGCTGTTATCACTGCTGAGCCATATCAGCCTTGAACAAAATCTACCACTGAGTTCTCAGCCAGCCACAGAAAAACAGCCAACTGTTTGTCTCTCTATCTCTCCAAACACACAAACATAATTTCACACAAACCCACAAGAACAAAGACCACTGGCTTGCTTCTGTGGCAAGTACTTAGGTACTGTATCTTTATTAAACACATTTGGAGTAGCGTATTGGGTAAGTCGATAAAACTTCAAAATTTGAAACCAGCAACCATCTACTTTACCATCATCTGACATTCCTGCATGCTCCGTTCTTACAGTGAAGATTCTCCGGACTTTGCAGGTAGCGAACAACGTGATGCCATCCAGTGTCAAAAATCCCTTGAACAGTTCACCGCTCAGTGATACAAGGTCGATGCATAATGTTGACCACTGAGACAACACATACAATATTAATTTGTAGTTAAAAGCACCACACACAGATAAAGATCAATACCTACTAAGAAACATGGAGAAGGAAAAAAACAAACAAACAAAAAACAAACAAACAAACAAACAGCTGACAGCAAATTTAATACTAAAGGAATGTCAAAGATGAATAAGATACTCACAACATTGCGTTTCAGTCCAACAAAAGGTATCTTTGCATGCAAAAGTGTGGCAGACACCTCTTTATGCACTGTTGATAAGTGGAGTCTTCTTTTTAGGCCCTCTGAATCAGTTATCCTGTGATTAACAGACAGCAAAGTAGAACATGAATTATCACCAGCATCAGTAGTGCCACTAAGAAATCATGACCTGTGAAAACAAAAAGCTTTATTGGTCTCTAGAGTAAGCTCTTAAAGATGTTTTCACTTTTATCTCACGCTGTGAAATCAGCTGTCATGACATACTCAAATGGAAGAAGAACAACGACACACAATGTTTTCACCAATTCTTAAAATAGTGTGCGAGTAAATAAGCAGGTAAGTGTAAGAAAATCATTTCAGGCAATATCTCTCCCTGATGCTCTTGATATCCAAACAGCAGTTTCTACTGCATACTGTAAGCTGCAGTTTACCAAAGATTTTTTGGGGTAAATATAGAATTTACCAAATTAGACTGAAATAGAATAAAGATTGAAATAATGAAACAATGTAGAGTGGCATTCTTCTTTCAGTGACTAAATGCTGCAGTGACGATATATGAACACACAATTGCATTATGCAATCAGAGCCACTAAATGCAAACTGTGGAGAAAAACAGCGAGCACTTGACATTCACATTCTACATTGTAATAATGTGGCTGTTCAGAATTTATAGTGGCACACAAGATAAAAGCCTTCTTTGTGACAAATTGTTGAACAATATCTTAATAATAAATGGTTATTTAGGCTGTTACATAACAGTCAATGAGGCACTTTGTTTTCTAAGTGGCTCGATGGGTTTTTTCCTACCAGATGTAAACAAGCTGTTTTCACTGTGAGCCCATTGTTATTCAATCACTATTTCTTTGTCACACTGTACATTACTGGAAAAGCATTTTTCACTGTACATTACAATAAGCAAGTACTCTAAGTGAGTACATAAAATGTTATTTTGTTCTGCTCGCATACATTTTTCAGCCAGAATGTTAAAGATTTATACCAAAATGTTGAAGTCAGTCAATTGAATTAACATTTATAACATTTGTACCATAAGAACAATCTCTGCGCTACTTACACAAGCTCAGCAGAAAAGTCATGACCGTGAGAAACATTGACTTGAAGCACCAAAAATCTTTGGAGAAGTCCAACTAAGAAAAAAACAAACAAACGAAAAGAACGAGTTACTATTAATATTTAGAATTAAACAAAACAACAAGTTGCACACTTGTATGAAAGTAGTAGAGACTTACGAGACATTTTGCCATTCTCTGGCATTTGCATCTTGACTGTCTGGCTGCTTCCATCCAGACAGTAAACACATCCTTTGACTTCTTTATTATACTCCTAAGGGAGAAAATAATGCATAAGAGGAATTGCTCAGTCTCCGTGTGTTATGACCAGAAGACTACCTGTTGTGTAACTGCTCTCTGAGATCCAAAATTTATTTTGTGTATTTAGTTTTGTTTGTTTGCTTTTTATCTGAATAAGTCTGTAGCATATATGTTTAGAGAAATGCAATTGTTTCAGTCCTCATATGCAGGTGCCAGTTTGTCTTTGAGAGGATATAAAGCCTAGGTTAGTGTGATTACGTTACTGGTAATAAGCTAATAGTAAGTTAAACAAACAGCTCTAAAAAAATAAATAACTAACTTTATATATGGCTGACGGCCCTCCGCAGAGTTTCCATTTAGCCGCAGGGTCTTTTCCTTGTCCACTGAAGATCTCAACCACAGCTCCACCCTGCAAGAAACAACTAGTTCTCGCTAGCCTGCAGTCGATGTTACATCAGCCTGAAGCTCATATCAGCTCCGAGGAAATTGTATTTTTATACACAGGGCAAGAATTTTAGTAAATAAAGGGCTAAATTGATTCGGTTAAAATAAGCTTACCTGATAATTATTCCTGAACATTTTACATGACACAACGTCAGCGGTGTGAAAATACTTTTTGACGTGGGCGTACACCCCTGCTCAAATGATATAGGCAGTTGAGGAACACCAGTTTAGTTAACTCTGGACACGTCTCCATAGCAACCGGCAAAGTCCCGCTTGTAGAGCTCAAATCTCGCGAGTGTTTCTGTTTATGTTGTTTGTGTGTTTCCGTTTACCTTAACCTGAACAAAATCCCTATTAGAATACAGATTAACCCCACACTCCAAATTTGACATGTCTTATAAAGCGATACCTGACCAAAGGTTAACTAACCAGTCATTTTTCCTAAGCCTTCCGACAGAGGTAGCTAGTACTTTTTTTAATATACCTTTTGTCTGTAAAAACAAACAAGAGCCGATGGTAACTGGAATAATTAAATCGGCACAGGTGACTCAAACAATTCTCACCTGCTATTTTTATTGTAAATAGCTGTTGTCGTTTACCTGCCACTCATGAAATCCAATAGGCGAATAACCTACTTTCACTTCTTTTTTAGAAAAAATCCTGTCTGACACTCAGTTAACGCAATTTTGAAATTAATGTGATGGCAAGATTAGCGGCCTACTTCTGACAGGGTGCTATAAATTAATCAGACATAATAGTTACTCACCGTATAAATTAGCCCCATTATTGACAAAAATGTAGCACAATGAAATTTGAAAGATTTAAACAAGAAAGCTCAGATCACAAAATGTCCTTTGACTCTGCTTTTTTCACAACCAAAGTTTGTTATAGGCCATTTTTATTGGATTTCACTGCGGGGGGGGTTTTTGTTTTGATGTTTGTTTATTTGAGAGAAATAATATCTTTTATGTCTCATCATATTTCATGTTGCCAGACAATGTAGATGGAGAGTTTAGCAGTGAAAAGAAACCTCAGAAAAATACTCTTTTTTTTTATCAAGAAATATTTGTGGAGTTGCAAAATCTAAGATGTGTTAATTATCCCAAGAATATCGTTCCTAAAGGTGCTGCTTAACAAACAGTTAAAAATAGACCAGTGTTTAAGTTCTAGCCTCTCTTGAAATGCTAAAATCCATTATTGTGTCATTGTCACTTGCTTTGTTTACCCTGGCAGCAAAGCTATTATGAGATCAAAAAGATGTCTTTTAATTAGCTACTCAGGGAGGAAACATCCGGAAGTACAACTGTATGTCTTACAGCTTATTAACATTTTTTGCTTGTATCCGACTTCAAATACGACGTGGTCTCAGTTATTTATGGATATAGAACAAAGGAAAACAAAGAAATCTATCCACTCGCACCTATGATGACTACAGTGAGTTTGCCAAACAAGTACTGCAGTCATTTTCATTGTGAGGGATTTCAGTGTTCAGTGCAATAACACCAACATCTTAAAACTCAGCATTGCAACAAAAATATAATGTTGTGAACTGTGAAAATTCTCATACCAGCAGATGAATAACCAAACACACGTCTCCAGTTTGTCAAATGTCAAGTATACACTCACTGGCCACTTTGTTAGGTACCCCTCTTCAGCTTCTCATTGATGCAAATATCTAATAAACCAATTAAATCCAGCAACTCATTGCATTTAAGCATGTAGATGTGGTCAAGATGACCTACTGAAGTTCAAATAGAACATCGGAATGGGGAAGAAAGTTTATTTAAGTCACTTTGAGTGCAGTGTGGTGTTTGGTGACGGGCAAGCTGGTCAAAATATTTCAGAAACTGATGCTCTACTGAGATTTCCCCACAAAACCATCTATAGGGTTTACAGAGAAAGGTCTGGAAAAATAGAAGATATCCAGTGAGTGGCAGTGGAGGTGGCTCTGGGTAAAAATGCCTTGCTGATGTCAGAGGAGAATGGCCAAATGACACTGAGCTTATTTGAAGAAAAGGGGTAACTCAAATAACCACGCTACAAGAATTAGCATGGCAAACCTTAAAGCAGATAGGCTACAATTCACACAAGCTCAATGGCTCAGGATGGTGGGATGCTTTGAGTCCCTTAGTACCAGCTAAACATAGGTTAAAGACCTACCTGAGTGTTGTTGCTGGCCACGTCCATCCCTTAATGAGCACAAGGCTTATTCTGAGGGCTGCTTTAGCATGATAAAGGGCCTTGTCACAAAGTTGAGATCATCTCACGCTGATTTCTTGAACATGCCAATGAGTTCACTGATGGCTCCACAGTAACCAGCTCTGAATCCAACAGAGTACCTATGGAATGTGGTGGAATGGGAGATTCACATCTGTAGCAACTGTGTGATGACATCATGTCAGTATAGACCAAAATTTATGAGGAATGCTTCCAGCAACTTGTGGAATCGGTGCCATCGAGAATTAAGGCAGCTCTGAAGGTATACCTAGCAAGGTGTACCTAATAAATTGTTTGGTGAGTGCCATAGACATTGGATCATGTTTTGTTTTGTTTTGTTTTTTCCCCTTTGATTTCCCAGTTTAAAATTTACATTGTAGCCGATGCAGGACTTTCTTGCCTAGTTTCAACTTATTTTCTTTAAGATAAAATAAACTTCAACCTCCAAGCAAGGTAAACAGCTTTAGCTTCCATTGTGCCTCTCTGTTGCATAAAAAAAATTAGGATTTCTTATGGAAATATGGAGAAAGTCGACTTCCTCCTTATTTATTAAAATGACAATAATTTTATTCATCAACTCCAGAATTGTGCAGTTGTGCTTTCAATCCGTCATTTCTGTTACAACCAGTAAATGCAGGTGTAACCAAATTTACCAGTACTGAAATCTCCAACATTACTACGTTAATAACCACAGACGTCAGGCCTATTGTTGGTACTCCTTGCTTCACAGATGCCTTTCTTATTATTAACTCTACTTACATAATTAGATACCTTTACAAATCTATCCACAGCAGAACAGAAAGTCTTGTTTTAATGGTTGATAACCTTTTATGAGTGTGGTATTGGAAGACATGTAATACTTAAGCTCTTATGCTGTTCAGTATATAACATATACAATCTATCAAGTGTAACAGCTCATTATATTCTTTACCTAACCTTAATAGAGAGTACGAAGGTGAAGAAACTCCATCAACCACTGGCTTGTAGTCTCTATATAGTCTGTCCTTTCTTCGTAACTATTTTATTATGGATGCAGAATTGTGTGTAAGATGTGTGCAAGATCAGAAACAGCGTCAACAGAGCATGGTACTTTGAAAGGTTCATAATTGACTTTTTTCTTTGCAGAAATGGCTTGACGCTGATTGGGACAGACAGCATCATTAAAATAAAGCCTGGCATGCAGTGAACACTGATGAAGCCGGTATGGAGAAATCACTTAATAAATCAGCTCTTGTTAGCATACTTAATTATGACTAATTATTCAGTCATTATTTTGAAAAGAATCTATTCATTTACAACAGTCAAAACACATCAATTACTGTTCTCAATGTTAGTTCTGAAATGTTGTAGGGTGACTGCAACACAGAGGATTTCAATGGAATGACCACAGTCATGCCACTGATACTCTCAAAATACAGGCTTTATCGTGAAACTATTGTGCAGTTCAGGGCTTCTGAGTTAAACTAATCATTTCCATGACTACGCATTGCATTTACACATGATTTGGATGCAGGGATTGAACCTTACAGATGAGCATTTCAGAGTATAGTAGCAGACCTCTACCTTAAAGCCATTTGTATTGATCCAGTCTGGGTTTTTTCTTCTAAATGCTTTGCTTCTTTCAGCATAAAAAAAAAAAGAAAGACAAAAGATCGTTTAACCACCAAAAGGAATGGATCCCATTATGCAAGTGGGTTTCTGTTTTTTCTTGACCCCAGCCTAGGCTAATATATTATAATTTGTGTTCAGTTTGCCAGCTATAGCTTATGAATTCAGATGAATTAACCTAAATCATTGTCAGATGATAGGTGGTAGGTGGTAGTTTAATGAGTTCCCTCTTTTGTTCCTCACAAAGACTGTGTACTTGCATGCAACCAACGCCTGCTAAAACATGATTAGTGAATAGTATACCAGCATACAGAATGAGAAAACTCACATCTGAAAAGTATTTTTCCTGCAGATTCTACTTATTCATTTGCAGATATGCAATAACCTCCAAAGTATGTAGTCATTATAAATGTGCAGCCTTGGAATATGAACACATGCTTCCCTTGAGTGTCATCACAAGTTCAAAAAGACAAACTAATCACAGTGAGTAGTCAGATATCACGGTCACTAACATCCTTCATAGCCCTCTTCCTTTTGCTAGCTGTGACACGTGGGACAAATTCTGGACTACTACGGCTTTTGTGTTTCAAAAAGCTTTATTCTAGTCTTTTGATAGCAACTGAGCAGGAAATCACAAAGCTTACATTACAACACAGCAGTCCATTATATCTGCTCATGTTTCTCATGAAGCCCTATTTCACTTAATGTTTCAAATATAGCACAACCTACATCTCAACCCCTTACCCTTGAAAAGGGCTTTTGTCTTAGCTCAATTCAAATATCTCCTCACACTTAAGTCCTTACTATGTGAAGTGATTTTTTTTCACAGCATTGCACTGCACAGCATTCAGTTAAATTTTGTATACATACTGTGCCAGATTTTATAGTGTGAATTTCAACAGCAAGCTGTGAGCTTGTGCAAAAGGTCCCAGCTTCTGGTTTAATAAACAGTATCACCTTGAAAGGCCAGCTTTTCTTTTATATCTGAAGACATATTTAGGTCACTGTGTTCTTTTGTTTTTATTCTTTATAGAATTGCTTTCAGCTAGTCTACTAGGATTACCAAGAGGTAATTTTCTGAGGTCAGAACACGTACATTACAGAGAAACATTTAGTGGAAGCATTGCAGCTTTTTTATTTTGAAAATAGCAGTGGAACCATTAAAAGACAAAATACCAAAATCTGTGTTTCCATTAAAATTACTCTTAGGAGAATGTGACATAACGTACTTAGCTGCCCATTATGTACAAACATGCCACGGCTCAAGGGACACGACCATAAAATGTGTTCACATAGGCACAAACACATACACACGATTAAAATATGTTTTAAAGCATTTTTTTCTTTTAGAAAGAACAAGCACTTTAAAATGTATTAAAGGTAAAATATGTGCGATTTCTCATCAGAAATCGTGAACACAGAGGGGGCAGCATTTTAGGAAAAGTATTACCATGATTTTATGATCGAAATTTCCCCCCACCAACCGCCTCCATCTGTGCACTGCACTCACGTGGGATAAGAAAAGTCTGTGCTTTGCTGACATCTGTGGTCAGCAGCTACATTAATAGTATACCAACTGTTGAGTCTGCTGAAAGGCAGAAACATGTTGTCCATCCGTTCGTGGAGATTTCACAGTTTTTTGGGCTTTTTTTTCCTTCTTGTGTCCATGAATGGATTTCCATGCTGTGCTGCGACAGGAGTCCTCCTAAATTTGGGTCTATGATGCTGTCCAAACTTTTATTTATAATTACCAATGTTGGCTCCATAACTCCCGTGCTGTAAAGAGGCAGAACATAGGTTCAGATGGCATAAAATCACAGCAAAAAGAAAAAAGGATCAACATGCCATATTTGGGCAGAAAAGATTTTACCTCTGTGATTTGTGCTAGGTATTTTTTTTATTTAAAAATTAAAGACATATCAACATGGATCTTTGAAAATATTACAAATTACTAGAGGTCCTGAGGTGGTAATAGTCACATGTGAATAGTATTAATCATACTATTAACAACAGTTTACTTAGCAGTCTAGAAGAAACAAGTTCAGCATCAAACTTAATTCCTTTTTTCTCCAAAAGCTGTCTGAGGCAATGGAAAGTGGTGCAAATGTTTATTCTTGTTGCATTTTTATTTTTATCATTTCATTTCTTGAAGAAGCTTCAGACATTGTTCTGTTTACTGTCTCAGCATCAGTTCTACTTCTTTGTTCTCTCTCTTCTTTGGACTCAAGGCAGGCTAGATGCAACATTGATTTACTGTGGTATTATACAAGGGTAATGCCTGGCAATAGCTCAACTTTACTATATATCTCTGGAACGCAGTGCATAGAGATCTTGGATATACTGTTGCATTGTTTCTTCACATTTTGCTGATGTATTTAGTTCAAAATTCTGCAAATTGTAACTTCACGTTTGTGTAGCCCACAAGGAGAACTTTTATTTCTCGTTTAAATTGCATACCAAACTTCCCTTAAGCCTAAAGATGCGCAACAGTCTTCTGCAACATTTTCTCTCACTGAAATTCCCAGTTGATGTGGATTAAAAAAAGAAAATCATGTCATCATTGTTTTCATAGTTTGCCATTTTATAGCCTCCCTGGATTAAAAAAAATACTGTGATCCAATGAAGTGTCACTCTAGAAGAGAAAAAAAACTGTACCAAAAGGTGAGCTGAAAACAGAAAAACGAGAAGAGGACTGTCATTAATTAAAATTAGCCTGAGGCAGTCGGTAAAATCATGAAGGAGGGTGCTGATTAATTTGTCAAAGTACGCTGTTTCCAAATTTCATTTCGCTGTTGTTCTGAAAATACTGGACACCTCAGTGACAGGTGATAATTTGCATGCATGGCTGGAGACACTTTGTGTATTTAAAGATTTAGGGTTCTGAATTTGACGATTAATAATTGCTTGTTATGACGGAGGTGTGTTGCTTGGGGTGCAAGGAAGCATGTCAATGAACACAACACCCACACACATAGTAAAACCCCTTAAACATGCCCTGGGACAAGGTTTTGGAAGAGCAAAGACTGATGAATGTATCTGTGAAATATAGACAAAAAGCTGTGGATCTTTGAATTGGCTGGGACCATGAGGCACATGATGAAAATGCATTACCTCTCTGATGTTTGTGAAGATAACTAGAGAGCTCTGCAGGTTACAGTAATGCGCTCCTAAAAGGAAATGAAGAAAAATGGACTGTGCTGCATTAAGTCACCAGTGTTCACCCCCACCCCAGCCCCCAGGTCTAATATTATTTTCTACACAAAAAGATGAAAACATATGGCATAAATCATACAGTTACAATACAATGCAGAGGGCCCTGAATTCTTAAAACCAGTTGGCCTTGTAATCCTGTCTTTTCTTTTTCTCTTGAATATATGACCAATATCTTTTCCCAAGGCAAAACTCCTCATCACACATTAGGCATGAGCAGAGCACCGCTAAAATATCTGCAGTTCTGATCATGATTCCACTTGATGTTAATGCTGAAAGTGTTTCTTTTTTTCCTTATACACAGCAAATCCAGCATGTCCAAATTAACACTGTCAGATTTGATTTCAACACTATTAAAGTGTCTATATGGGTCCACACCAGAGAGTGTTAATTTAACTCTTTTTGGAGAGTTGGTACGTTAACTCTGATTTAGTGTTAAACACCAAATCTGTCTGGAGTTGATAATTTAACACTTGGTGTTAAGAGTTTATATATTAACTCTCAAAGAGTATTTTAGTTTAACTACGTAAGAGTTATCTTCTAATTCATTCTAAAAAGCGGGAATTTTACTGTTCTGAACTTCTAGAAATTTCTTTTGGAAATAAACATTTACTAAAAAGATGCAATGGTTTTTGAAAAACATTTATTCTGAACTGTGCACCACAATTTCAAAACATTTTCTGAAAGATGTAACAGTATACATGTTCTCACTTTCATTAGAATTTTGTTTATCAAAAGGTCTGACATGGTAAATGCAAATAACAGCATCTCATCACTTATTTCTTCAATACAATATGCATGTCCTTCATTCATCCCTTTGTGGAACTTCAACGCACTTCTGCTCTCCCCCATATTCCATCTTCACAAGCATATCCTGTGCAGAGATTGAATAAAAATTAGTTGACACTAATTAATGGCACAAATAATCCAGTAAACAATTGCAGCACAGTAAAAAAAAGGAATCCTCTTTGAGCCATTACTTGTGTAAAGTATTTTCCCAAAAGACAAGGACACAGGCAACAGGTAATACTGAACTAAATGTAAAACCTCAACCTTTTTCATTTTTACCTAAACCGTGTGCACAAAACTCTGGAGGGATCTATGCTAACGTAGAATCCAGTCAGGACGTCTGCTACTGCTGTTTGCTCGTGTTTTTATTTTTATGGGCGATCGTTTTCAGGCTTCAAGTAGCACCATTATACCAACATTTCACATTCTAGACATTGTTTTAGGTGTATTTGACCAAAAATTTGACTGA
This sequence comes from Diplotaxodon limnothrissa, assembly GCF_057381915.1. Taxonomy (NCBI): domain Eukaryota; kingdom Metazoa; phylum Chordata; class Actinopteri; order Cichliformes; family Cichlidae; genus Diplotaxodon; species Diplotaxodon limnothrissa. The sequence continues at coordinate 26,181,007 of NC_140600.1, forward strand.
AAATTCACATGCAAGCTGTTTTTCAAGGCTGTGGTATTTGCCCGCAAACAATACCTTTCAGCTAGCTAAAACAGAATATTATGCTATCAGCGAGCAACATGGCTAATGCCTTCCACACAGCTTTGTCTCAACTCCAAAGAGCCACAGAAGTAAAAGCTCATAATAACAATTGAAACAATCTTTGAAAAAATGACTTACCAAGCATGGCAAACAACTCAAATATGTAGAGCAAAATGTTCTGAAACGGCTTCACTTCAGCTTCGATTGGAGCCGTGCTGGGGGCGGAGTCTGTGAATTTACTCTGTTGGTGTCATAGCCCCTGTAGGAGTTCAGAGTTAAGAGGTCAGGAGTTAATGTTTCCATTGTAACTCCTCCAGATTTGACAGAGAAACACTCATTTTTAACACTCGATTTTAACTACTATCATTTTACACCTCAGAGTTACATTAAAAGAATGTGACTCTGCTTAGAGTAAAATTAACTCTACTTTTGCAAGAAGACTATTAACACCAAAACATTTAACACTTTTGAATTTGCTGTGTACAGTTAATTTGTCAGATGTTTTAAAAGGCACTCAAACTTGACTTTCGTGTGTGTCAATAGCAAATGGAACATTTACATTGGCATATACAGACTTCACAGAAGGTTGTGTGTGTAGTAGTTATTAAATACTAGCTGTGGCACAACATGGCACCCATTCACACAAAGGAGAATCCTTGTATATTTAACAAATGGGTGTAGCTGGATAGAGCTTTTGATTTCAATAGGGTGAACGTCAGTGTTGATCAAACACATTACGCCGACAAATATGCTCATAATGTGTAGTTATCACAAGTATTGCTCATTTTACACTCGCCTATTAAAGTGGGTGAGACAGAATCGTTATCCTTGTATTGAAACGACTGCATCATGCCTAATACACTTTAGATTTCCAATAATAAATGGATTAACCTGGGGACTTTGGGGGGCGTAAGCCATTACTGCAAAAGCTAATTCCTTATGACAAGAGCTCAGAGTACCAGAACTTTTGTGCTAGCAAGGCTCATGTCAGCAAGCACTATTAATGTTCTGGTAAAACAGACTAACAGCACACGGCAATGGAAGATTTGGAGGCTTTATTCATTCCCACTCTGGATCTGTTTGTTGTTTTGCCACAATTGCTGATCATTTGTTCAGCAACCCAAGTAAAATACTTTTAAAAAGGGGATAGGTTTGCTTAATCATATATTGGAGTTGTTGTTGTTGGATTTTATTTTCTTTTTTTTTTTTTTTTGGACTGATTAATCTACCTTGTGACCAAGGCACTTAAAGCTTTTTTTCCCAATTTCCCATATTATTATGTATGCACACTCAGAGACACAATATAAACTACCACATTGTATTTGTTCAGTACTGGTACAACACTGGCTATCCTTCACTGACTGGATGGCTTGTAAAATGTGCAATATGTGTGAAATAGTGAGATATATTCCCCAAAATTTTAAAGCGATTTCTTTGAATTTTTTCACATTTGATAACCATTTGTTAGTAGTTGCACTACCAAACTGGTCATTTTTCATTCCAAGGCAAGTGAACAGGTCACCTGTTGGGAGGCAAACTACCTGCTCCAAATAATCACCGTCCGACTCGGAGTGACTCTCAGACAGATTGGCAAGAGCTGGAAATAATTTCAATCTAATTTACAAATGCAGACCGATTGCCAGTATATTGCAATCAGTCTGAGTCAGTCTTAGCTGGTTGTGTTCTGGCTATATTCCTGTATTGAAAGCAAGGTAACATTGCTTTCAATATCATTCTGCACTTAACCGGCCATTGTGCAGCAGCTACATCACTATTTATGGAGGAATTTCTGAATTTCTGATTCACATCTATGAGGTTCTAGTTGGACTCTAAATGTAAATAGTTAATGTGAATTTCTGGCTATGTAGATGGCAGTAGACTTGCAACAGATGGCAACAGATTTGCTATTTTATCCAATTTATCACAGTTAATCAGTGTATTACCACAAACAGATTGCATGTAATTGCCAGCTTGACCCCATTCAATAACAAACTAGTAGCAGACTGATAACAGAGTGATAGCAGACTCATCCCGTCTTATTGCCAACTCGATGTACCAAAGTTGCTTTGAAGACAACAATTGTCTGCCAGGAGTTGCAGATATAGTCCCTGTCCTCAGAGCAGCCATATCATAGACAACAAGACAAGAGCTTCATGGCAAACAGTCACAGTAGTTTCGGTTGTGCCAAAGCCTCAAACCACTGTCCCTAGTGTGACAGTAGTATTATGGATTCTGATAAATGTAACATAACAATCTGTCACAGGTTTATAACAGTTTACATAGAGGTGAAAAATCTGTGCGATTTTCATGAATGGTAGTGTAACAACAAAATGCAAAAAATGAGAAAAATATTTCTAATCTTATAACAATAATGCACTGTTATATGTGATTTAAAGTAAACTGTAATGTTTACAACACATTGTGGATTTTTTTCCATTTTTTCTGTCATTTTTTTTCTTTAACTATATCTAAAAGTGACACTACCAAAGCCAAATACACATCAGGTTGTCAGTGTAGCATTTAAGTCTATGCACACTGGCTGTTTTGAAAGGGGATAGTGAAAAGCTATTCATCTTTCTGATGTTGTAGATATTTTATTAATTAAACTAGAGGTCTGTCTGAATCTATGATTGTAAAGAGGCTTTATGCTTATTAAATAAGAGGTATGCTGCTTCTGGACAGTCCAGACAAGCGAGAAGCAGTAGGGGAAGACCAATTTTTCTAACCAGCTCAATTCTTTTCATGTTGTTGGACAGCTGTGAATAGATTCGAGACTGGTTCATCCAACCCGTCTTTGTAAAAATTACAGTTGTAGCTGCATGTGTGCGCTGTGTGTGAGAGAGCTGGAAAGAGAATAAGACAGATGGACAGAATTGGATATTTTCTGTGGTAGCTGGCATAGCTTGACTAAGAGCTCAGTGGTGGTTTTGTTTAACCCTGATAGAGCTCAGCGGCACTGACAGAGGCACATTACTGGCTACCAACACCCACCTAAACTACCTGCCAATAAACAGTGCTCTGTCATTTTCACCTGATCAAAGTGGGTGTCTTATATATATATTTTTTTTTTGGGGGGGGGGGGGGGGGGGGGGTAGTTTTACATTTCATGTGTAAATGTAATTTATGCAGATATGTCTCGGTGGAACTGGTTTCATGTACTTGATCATTCATGGATGCCAGTTTGTATGTGCTTGTGCGTGTGTGTGTTTGAGTTTGTACCCCTGGAGGTAAGCTTGGCAGTATGACAGCATTATGGTTGTTAGTATCTTCCTGCAGGTTGAGATAGCCCATATCAGCAGACCAAAATCATGCATTTACATTGCAAGTAACTTGGTCTATGTGCTGCTTTGTTTGCTTTGCTGTTGTTAATAACCCCGTTGTCTATGACACACTGCCAAATTGAGGGGGAACAAAATACAGACTAGAAAGCATCTTTTTTCAACAATATGCACATGTAACCTTGTGGGTCAGTAATTTTAAATCACTTACTGTGTGCGCACTGGGGTCTTTGTTTGGAAGCTACTATACTGGACGCCCTGGCAGAAGGAGAGCAATTACACATAATAACACTGGTTCTGTTATCCGTAGCTCCAAAGTTGCTGAAGACTTACTACCTCACACATCATGCCATGTGGAAATTATGAGGAAATTTAAAATAAAGTGAGTAAGTCTTATCATTACATTTATCAGCTGTTTAGACAAACATTTTATGTTGTACTCAGGCCACTTAGTGCTATTGTTATGTGGTTATTCAGTTACTGCAGCTGCATTACCCTTCTCAGCTGCCTGATAACTTGTGTTTTCAAACACAACTCCGGCCACTAAATTAGGTAAAAGCTGTGTATTAACACAGATATCTGATCAGCAACTCCAATGCACTGAGGAATGCTGAAGTTCAAACCAAGCATTAGAAGGGCAAAGAAAGCTCGTGTAAGTGACTTTGAAGGCAGTGTGGTTGTTGGTGCCAGGTGGGCCGGTCTGAATAACTGTTGATCTACAGAGATTTTCCCTCAAATCAAATCACTTTTATTGTCACATCACATGTGCAGGTACATTGGTACAGCACATGCGAGTGAAATTCTTATGTGCGAGCTTCACAAGCAACAGAGTTGTGCAAAATACAATAACATAAACAGGCAAAATATACGAATGGCTAAATCTGAAACTAATAAATATATGTACAATATATAATAGTATATGCAAAAAATAATAATAATAATAATAATAATAATAATTTCTGGATGCGTATACTAAATGTTTTTCTACGTGTGTGTGTGTGTATACTCATAACCATCTCTAGGGTTTACAGAGAATGGTCAAAGAGAGAGAGAGAAAATATTCAGTGAGCAGCATTTCTCTGAGGGAAAATTGTTAATGTCAGAGATCAGAAGGTATTTTCCAGATTGCTTCGAGTTGATAGGAAGGCAACGATAATCTAAGGTATGCACAAGAACACGTCTGAATAGACAGCACATTGACCACTGAAGCAGAGAGACTACAGCATGAGAAGACCACACTGGGTTCCACTTCTGTCAGCTAAGAACAAGAAGCTGAAGATACAATTTCCTTGGGCTCACCTCACGAGGTTGGCAAAACATTGTGTGGTCTGATAAATCTCAATTTCTGTTCCAACATTCACATGATAGGGTCTGAATTTGGCATAAATGACATGAAAACATGGATGCAGCCTGTCTTTTATCAACAGTTCAGGCTGGTGGTGATATAATCGTGTGGGAGATATTTCCTTGGCACACTTTGAGCCCTTAAGTACCAACTGAGCATAGTTTAAAAGCCACAGCGGACCTGGATATTGTTGGTGACCATGTCTGTCCATTTCTGACCATAGTGTACCCATTTTTGCTGGATGCTTCCGGCAGGATAACACGCCATGTCACAAGGCTCAGATGATATCAAGCTGGTTTCTTGAACATGACCATGAGTTCACTTTACTTAAATGGTCTCTACAGTCATCAAATATGAGTCCAATAAAGCAAAGTTTTGAGATCTGGTAGACTGGGACATTCACATTCTGAAAGTCCAGCAAATAAATATGTTGCAGCTGTGGGTCAGTCTTTGAGGAACATTTCCTGCACTTTAGATCGACTCTTCATGGAATAGATTCAATCCAAAACAGTTTTGAAACCAAAACCAGTTCCAAATCAGTACTAACAAGATGACCCTAATAAATTGTCCAGTGAGTGTATATGCAAATATTAAATAATGTCAACAAGATAGAAATGAGATTTGTGTACATGTATCACAAAGATTTGGCTCTGATATAAGAGCACCCTGATGGCTATATGGACAGCTTTATACATTTACTGTTGATGCTTCTTTTTTAAATTTTGAATCTCGAGAGCAGTACACACCTGGAGTTGTTGGCATCTGGCACTTTGTGGATACATTGTAAATGAAGAGAGTGGTTACTGTCAAATGGAGTCTGGTTGCTACGTTTTCTCACATTTAATGAGGAGCTGCCAAAATAGACAGCACACCTGTGTTTTAACCCTTACGTGAACTGATCCAGTATTCACAATCTGTGTGTCACAGAATACAAATTGAAAGTTCATCAAAGCATGACACATGACTTATCCTCATTAGTGCCAGAGACAAAAAAAAAATTGTTTAACTTGGCTCGAGCTTTTCTATACTCCCTATTGGTCATTTTAATTTAATTTGCTACTGAGTATGAGGCATTTGCTGAAGCAAGCTATATCTTAAACACATGCCTGCACATAATAATGTCCGGCCCACTGGGAGAAATTAGTCATCTAATATGCTTGCACTGCCACAAACTAAGATTATCTGATGTAATACAGTTATTCCTGAGTGGTATATAGTTGTGTAAGAAAGGAACCATCTATTATGCTCAACACAGTGAGGTGTGCGTTGAAGGGTTTAAACACAATGAGAGGTTATGAAGCAGAAGTTAGTCATTCCATCTCCATCATCTTTTCTGCATGTTGCCATGGTTATGTAGCCGGTAAGCCACTTTGTTTCCAGGAAATAAATTGAAGCAGTTTTAAAATAATTTTATAGCAGAGGTGAGAAGAAAAAAATGAAAAAGCATTTTGTAAATTTGTCTTAAAACTTTAATTCAAAGCTTGCCATTCAAATCTAGCACACTTTCTGACACGTGTCAGGGTTTCTCTAGACCAGAAGTCAAATTATTTCTGAGTACAGTAAAAGTGACAATTTTCTGTTATATTATTTGAGATAAAAGCTTTCATTGTCCTCTGTTTCTGATCAACTAAAATTCCAAAATACTTAAGTGAAATAAAACTGCTGGGTGTTTTTGGCTTGACTCGGTCCAAAACCTCTTTGGAAAAAGTGGAAAACATTCCTCTGTGCTTGAGGATCTCTCTTTGTTCACAGCTGTTTTATGTCTTTTTTGTTTCGTGGTTTGTTTGTTTTTTAATAAATGGCATTCATTCAGTTTTCCAACCTCAGATCATTGTGATGCATTTTGAAGTATTAACTGAATGCTTGATTTTAATGTACATCCATTCAGAACAATGCTAGCTTTCTTTTAACCCTGAGCTGGGCGTTACAATCAAGTATGATGGGTCATTTATCTAGAGAGCAGTGTAGTTGATATTCATGATATTCATGATATAGATATTCATGTCATCTTAAACACTACAAGAAATGCAGGAGAAATGTGTCCACCCTAAGGGAAGTATAATCTCAATATAGCCACCGTCTAATTTCCAGTAAAAAGCGATATACATATAAAGTGTGCACTTGCAAGCCAAGTCTTAAGGCACTGGTGAACAGGATTTAGTGCAGGATAACATGTAAAATGCAGTGTTTGCATTTTGTAGATCTGCATTATTCCAAAACAGACAGACAACAATAAAGAGCATGTTGGCATCACTAAATTAACACATTCTGATCCCTGCTTCAGGCACACACAATCAAATCCTTTCACCGAGTTGTTGTATTGGAGTGATTCAGTCTGTAATATTCAGCAGGTCTCATTTCTCAGGTGTATTAATAGTTTGAGTTTTTTTTGCTTTGTTTTGTTGGATTTTGAGTAAGGTGGTGTTAAGTTTGCTTTATAAGTTTTTCGGTTTGCTCTGTAAAATTGTACATTTCTCCGCTATATTTACTGCTGGTTACTATGTTTCCATAGTAACACCGATATGTGAGGTGCCTTGAGGTCAACTCATTTGTAATACTAATGTAGCCTTCTGTACCATATAGAGGCACATCATGTGTACAGAATACAGACAGTTTTATGACTAGACACTGCATCTCTATTTTTTTGGCTATTTGCTAACTGGACCCATTAATGGATATTAGCTTCTAATGGGTGCTTAAGCTCTACTTGGAGTTTTTAAAAAAAAACATTAACAGAGCAAAACCAAAGCAACAGAATCTCAAGTGCAAATACATAACTGGGGATTTCATTTTTCTTCCAGTCTTTGTGTTTAAAGTGCTAAACACATCTCAGACCATCTGTGAACTGGACACCAGAGGTAAGGTTTGTATTAACGGCTTGATATTATATTTAACAATAAGGAAATATATTATACTATATTTCCTCAAACAAATACATAACACAAACACAGCTACCTGGACACTCCCCAAACAGAACAGCAGCATCAGTGTTCCACGCATCCCACACAGTGTGACCAGCAAAGTAAACAAAATAGGAGCAAAGGAAGAAGTCAGATGACATTATTACACCATGAGTGGGATGAATTAAAAAAAACAAAACAAAAAACAGACTTTCACATAGGAGCAAGGTGATTGTCCGTTCATGTAAAGCACAAAAAAAGTCTTATTCTGTAGATGAGGCGTCATATCAGAAAGCTCATGTTTCTTTTTGTTTGATCTGGAAGCGTCATTTTTGGGCTAAGGTATGTCTCAGGGCACCAAAGGCAGTTTTAAAAGATTTATTGAAAGGCAAGCAGTTCTTAATATTGAGTGTGAAACTTGAGACTTTGGTTTAACAGCGGTGACACAACTGGGATCTCTGAGGAGGAGGAGAAGAAGATGGATTAGATGAGGCCAAGGTGGGTATGAATTATGTAGTAAAAGGTGGAGGTCAATTTTAACAGTCTGGCTTGGAGGCGAGTGAGTGACTGAGGCTCAGGAGCGGTCTTCGGGGGACAGGCGAGTTTCCAGAAAGGTGACTGGTGCAGCGATGAAGAGTGGGCAGGCACGTACGTTTCAGGTAAGTCCTCTTTACAATAACAAGATTCAAAGTTAAGTGGCTATTGGTGAATACATATTTCCTCGGAGCAGAGCGGGTTAGAGTGAAAAGACCTGGGATGACAACTAGAAGAATGATGGAACAACAAAGTTTAGTTGACAGAAAAACAAGCACATGCAGCTAACAAGAAGATTAAGATAAGATAAGATAAGATAAGATAAGATAAGATAAGATAACCTTTATTAGTCCCACACGTGGGAAATTTGTTTTGTCACAGCAGGAAGTGGACAGTGCAAAAGTTATGACGCAAAAATTAGAATACAATAAGAATAAATACAGTACACAACTGTACAGAATAGAATAAAATAATATACTATATACAGTGGAATAAAATAGAATAAAAATATACAATAAGATAAAAATAGAATACGAATGCTATATACAACTGAGTAAAAATACAACGATGCCAGAAAAGATTATTGCACTTAGTGTTATTGCACATGTGTGGATGTGTGTGTTTGTTCAGTTAAAGTCTTTGTTGTGGAGTCTGACAGCAGTGGGGAGGAAAGACCTGCGAAATCTCTCCGTCCCACACCGTGGGTGCCGCAGTCTCCCACTGAAGGAGCTGCTCAGTGCTGTCACAGTCTGCTGCATGGGGTGGGAGACGTTGTCCAACAGGGATGACAGCTTAGCCGCCATTCTCCTGTCACTCACCACCTCCACTGGGTCCAGAGGGCATCCTAGAACAGAGCTGGCCCTTCGGATCACCCTGTTCAGTCTCTTCCTGTCCCCAGCAGAGATGCTGCCGCCCCAGCAGACCACACCATAAAAGATAGCAGAAGCCACCACAGAGTCATAGAAGGTCTTCAGGAGTGGGCCCTCCACCCCAAACGACCACCATGAAAGACAATCTGGCAGTGATCTGCTGCACCATCCACCCATAAAATACCCAGGGATTGGTGAGGTTGTTTGAAGCAGGTGTGAGAAGGACAGCTGTGCAGAGAGACTCCACCCAAAGAGCACAGAACTCAACCTGAAAAATCAACAAGACTCTTAAAGAAAGGAATACAAAATCTGGGAAGTCTTGAAATCAGACACGAAAAATATACTTTTCTGTTTAAATTTGACTTGGCTGGGCAAATGCAAAGTGGCTTCTTAAAGACAAATATGAAGGTTTTACATCAAAAGAAGCTTAAACGGCACAGAAATGAATGAATTAAAGCAGAAGCATGAACTTTGGAAAATTCAAAAGCCCAGATAAACATTTCTTACCCTAAATATTTCTATATCATATTATTTGTATTTGTATTTATAACAATAAAATACCTCAGACATCATCTGTAATATATAGAAGAGAATTTTATTGAAAGTCAGTGTGGTAGAAATCATTTACCACATACTACATTCCACTTATGCAAGAGAAAAATGTTCAGTGTTGTCTGGAAAAAAATATTAAATAAATACAAGCCGCTACTATTCGTTGAAACATTTTCCTAAATGTTGAGTCATTTCGGTAAAACATTTGTGGGTAATCCTCTGTCAGCCAGTATGGCACCTTTGGCCACAGACAGCAGCCCTTCTTTCATCATTAACCTTTACCTCACTTTCAAATTACTGTATAATAGAGTAAGGTAATCTTTTGCACTGCTTAGAGGAGACCTTATGCACTGCATTAAGTTCATCGGTTTCTACAGTCTTCTTAAGATAAAAAAGTAATTTCTAATACACATGAAGATAAGACCCTACGGAAACTCTTTCATTTTCTGCTATGTGGCATTTTGAACTTAAGACAGAATCTTTACTTCACTATCTGTGAGTCTAGAGACTATTAGAGATCTGCTCTATGGTGTATTTTGCAGAGGAAACATAGTCATTTCCCAGCTTCACCAGTGCATCGTTATGTGAGTGAAGGCACGACAGCAATAATTTAATAACTTGAGTCGTGGATAGACGTGAACTATGACAAAAAAACCGATTCAATATTCACTGATGTTCAATATTGGTGAAAGAGCGAGGGGGAGACTCCTTCCTGCAGCTCTTCAGGTTTGAGAACGCTTGGTTGACAATTCTCTAGCCCCTGCAGCCATAACGGTATTCTCAGATCTGCTTCAAAGTGACTCATCAGCCCGCAGGCGCTGTGACGCTCCTCTTCCCAAAGCAGGTCTGCCTGTGCTAACATCTCTTCTGGGGATGGAGCTCTCTCCCGAGCCCCAGAGCATCACAGTTATTTTACTTCAAGGATGTTTTCTTTAAGGGAAGGCAAGGTCACTGCTTGGTGTAGGCACACAATACACTTTGTGCTCACACCATTTTAAGTGATCCCATGAGCCCTTCTGCATGAAAACACAGTGCAGCAAGATGTTTGCAAAGAGAAAAAAAAATCCAAACTCAAAACATCAGATGCAAATTTGTAATGGAAATTACCAAAAGAAGGGACTCTGTGGTGGGAGAGTGGAGGTGGAGGTAGTTACTCTGGGGTTCATCTTGTTGTTGTATTACACAGTAATGTGGAAGTGTGCATTTAACACCTGACCACATTCAATTGCTTCTTTAAGTTCTCCTAAGTTCTTCAAGACATAAATAAATCCAATAAAAAAAATAACAAAAGAAATAAAATGCAGGGCTTTACAGTTACATATCAGAGCAGCGAGGTGACCTGCAGGGGTGAAAGAAGAGGATGGGTAAATGCAAGATCCAAGGTAACGGTGCGGTCTAAAACCAACACTGATCAAACACACACACACACACACACACACACACACACACACAAACAAACACATGAATGTTATATAACATGTTTACTTGTGAAGTCAGTATGAGACCTCTCAGACATGTCAGATTTTTAACAATAAGCAGATACCGTCTAATTTGACACCGTTTTTTTATAATCTATTCATTATTTTTCTGACATTTCCTTTTGTGCCACAGACAAGTGGCATTTCTACATAAAAACAATTCATGTGAACTTCAACCTCACCTGCACTTAGAAATTAAGGGCAATAAAGGCCAGTAATTACAGTTTGTACATTACTATTAGTAGGTGGGTACTTGAAACCTGCTGGTGTGGTGGTCCAGGCAGGGGAATAAAAGGCCAAGAAGTCCTTGAGACCTACCCAGAAAACACTGCTTCATGCAAGACCATTTTTTATTCACTGCAGACACAGAAAAAGCAGATGCACTACATTATCAGGTACTATATCCAGTCTTACACTCTGCTGCTTTGGTTAAGGTTTGGTTGCAGATGCAGGTTTAAAATTATTCTTAAAGATAAGAGGCGTTCAGTATGATGGTGACCATAGAAACCACCAGTATAGTGGTAAAGAGATTATCATCCATTTCTTCCACTTATCCAATTTAGGGTCACAGGGCCTGCAGCCTATCCCAGATGTCATATGGCGAGAGACAGAGCACATCCTGAATAGGCTGATAGTCTCTAACACATAGAGACAGACCATTCACACTCACATTAACACCTACAATAAATTTAGAATCACCAATTAACCTTACCCCCATGTATGTTTTAGGAAAGTGGGTAAGCTTTTTGGAGCAGCTAGACTATCCTTGAGACCTCTGGAGGTGCATAACCAAAAGCATCAAACTGAAGTCAGCTAGAGCTTCCGTTCAGGCCTACAAAATAGTGAGAACCTACCAAATAGAGAGACCATATTAAAAAAAATTGAGTTAGGGTTAGGTTAACATTCACATCTTTTCATGCAGTGTTTGGCACACCCAACTGGAAAGGCTTATATAAGAAAAAACAGAAAGTGCATAAGACTTCATTTTGAGAAAGTAACATCTAGTTCTGAAAATGTGTGTGTGGTTAAAACATGTCAAAGTTACAAACCGATGTTCTCCCTTTCTTATCTGTTCACATCCAGCACAAAATAGCAGGCAACGACAGATGCCATGCATCCAGTATGATACTTTATAATGCAGTAGCCCAGTTCATGAGGGAAAGATCAGTCTCAGCAACTCCAACAATCTTGCCTATGTATTTTATTCAGCTCTGTATTTTGGGCGGTAGGTAAGTGAGTTTTTGACATTTACTGCAAACAAACAGAGAGAAAAGCAAAAATGAACCTCCTCAGCTGAGGCCAGAAAAAAGAGTGCAATCATCACTGATGCCTCTGAGTTGTTTTAATTATGACACAGTGCACAGAAAAAGAGGGAACGGAGGAAAACAAGGGAGAAAAAATGAAAATAAATAATGTGGCAAGGTGATGTATGCATCGATCCAGTGTGATGACTTCTACTAATGAAAAATAATAGTTAATAACAGACTTGTTTGTGGAAAACAGAACACTCCTCTTAACAGGATATTAGAGTGACAGAAATGGATAAAGGGCCTTTAAAAAGTGCTTATCTTGAACTCATTCAGCTGTCTTTCTCTGCATAGTCCAGGCTATTCCCCCCCCTCAGAGCCAGAAATCCAAAGAGCAATTTACAACACTGTTGGCAGCGATTTGTCTGCAAGTGCTTATGGGGAAGAGTATGTTCGATACACATTCCCTTGGCTTGATTCTTTTCCACTGCCGATGTCATTTGTGTTGGATTGATAGATAAGATGTGTCTCAGCTGAAAACCGCTGAAAAGGCCTTGATGATGCTCTCCATATGTTCGGCTACATGAGTTCAAGTGTTATGCAGTCACTTGGGTGATGAAAGACCCCATCACTGATGAATCTTGTCAATGCCTCATTAAAAACGGTGGTGAATTCAGCACAGATGATTCGCTGATGAGGTCAAGATGGAATATGGAAAATACATGTTAAATACATCAATGTTACACTATAATGGCACAGAAGAAAATGGGGTGGGGTGGGGGGGATACATAAATCAGTCATTTCGAATATGTGATAACTTCAGGCTAAGATGCAAATAAGTATATTATTCATTTGTACTTTATATCAGCTTACCGGAGTTCACTGTCAAACAATCTCATTACAGTGTGTTCTATTTTTTCTTGATGCAACTTTTATGACTGATTTCAGGGTGACTATAGAAGCTGCAAGGAAATTGTGCCAAAGTCTGTTTGCTTGAATAATGAACATGACCTGATAAGGTTGAAAAAGATGCTATTCTCACTTTAATTTATGAAGCTTCACCCCGGAGGTATGAAAGTATATTATTTCTCATATGATTTACTGAAAACCGCTCTCATTATGCGACAGTGAATAATTGTGGCATGTACTGTATGTTTGTTAAAGAGCTCAAACAACACTTTCTTATATACTGTAGCTGGCACTGCTAGGCTGCAACGTAAACACGGATTACTTGGCAGTTGGTTTGGCAACTTAAAGATGTTCAATCTGCTCATTTGTGTCTCTAATCACCCTCCGGTTACACATGATGCCTTTAACGATGCCCTCCTGCCACATAACTCCACTAAACAACATGCTGGGGATTGGCTCGCTGCTGTGTCTTGCAGAAGGAGGGAAAACTCTGTCACCACTGTGTACCAGCCCAAATCCCACACCTTCCTTTTAACCTGTCATAACAGATTGTTTGGCCACTCTTGGGGACGAGGAACTCGAGGTCCCATTTTAACTATCCAGTATTTACACTCATCATTCATTTGAAAGCATGCTCTCTCTTTTTCCCCACAGAAAAAGTCCAGCATTGAGTTTTATTGTTAGTTGTTTTTTTAGTTCTCTTTTTGCTCCCTTCCCACTCCTGTGGGGAAAATAGAGTATTGCTCTTTAGCTGCTATGTTTTGCCATGTTCACTAGCTAGTCAATGGCTCTGACTGTCTCGAAATTGTTTTTTAAGAAGAAGAAAACAGCTCCCTGCTGTTACAGCAGTACGCGAGTGGGAAGCTTGGACCAAAATAAAGGCTAGATAGATAGACAATGAGATGAAAACTCACAATAAAGCTCTATAGATCCATTGACATGTTCTTTTCTTTTTACACATCGCTCTTATGAAGAAAAAAAACTCGATTTAAGTGGCTTTAAAGTAATATAATGCAAGCCAACAGTGGATGCTTGTTTTGCAACACAAGCCACCAGAAAGGTCCACGTCAAGGGTGAATGGGCATTGTTAGCTGCAGAGACAACCAGTGACCTGATGGCCAACACTCCAGACACAATAAGATAAGATAAGATAAGATAACCTTTATTAGTCCCACACGTGGGAAATTTGTTTTGTCACAGCAGGAAGTGGACAGTGCAAAAGTTATGACGCAAAAATTAGAATACAATAAGAATAAATACAGTACACAGCTGTACAGAATAATAATATATTAATATACTATATACAGTAGAATAAAATAGAATAAAAATATACAATAAGATAAAAATAGAATACGAATGCTATATACAACTGAGTAAAAATACAACGATGCCAGAAAAGATTATTGCACTTAGTGTTATTGCACATGTGTGGATGTGTGTGTTTGTTCAGTTAAAGTCTTTGTTGTGGAGTCTGACAGCAGTGGGGAGGAAAGACCTGCGAAATCTCTCCGTCCCACACCGTGGGTGCCGCAGTCTCCCACTGAAGGAGCTGCTCAGTGCTGTCACAGTCTGCTGCATGGGGTGGAAGACGTTGTCCAACAGGGATGACAGCTTAGCCGCCGTTCTCCTGTCACTCACCACCTCCACTGGGTCCAGAGGGCATCCTAGAACAGAGCTGGCCCTTCGGATCACCCTGTTCAGTCTCTTCCTGTCCCCAGCAGAGATGCTGCCGCCCCAGCAGACCACACCATAAAAGATAGCAGAAGCCACCACAGAGTCATAGAAGGTCTTCAGGAGTGGGCCCTCCACTCCAAACGACCTGAGTCTCCGCAGCAGGTACAGCCTGCTCTGCCCTTTCCTGTAGAGGGCGTCTGAGTTATGAGTCCAGTCCAGTCTGTTGTTCAGATGAACACCAAGGTACCTGTAGCTGTCCACAGCCTCAATGTCCATACCCTGGATGTTCAGTGGTTGCAGTGGAGAATGCTTGTGCCTGCGGAAGTCTACCACCAGCTCCTTGGTTTTACTGGCGTTGATCTGGAGGTAGTTCAGCTGGCACCAGTCCACAAAGTCTTGAGTCAGTCCTCTGTACTCCTTGTCGTCCCCATCAGTGATGAGGCCGACTATTGCAGAGTCATCAGAGAACTTCTGCAGGAAGCACTGGGTGGAATTGTGGGAGAAGTCTGCAGTGTAGATGGTGAAGAGGAACGGAGCCAGAACCGTTCCCTGTGGGGCCCCCGTACTGCAGACGACCCTGTCCGACACACAGCCCTGAGTCCTCACATACTGTGGTCGGTCGGTGAGGTAGTCCAAAATCCAGGTAGTGAGGTGATGGTCCACTCCAGAGTTCTCCAGCTTGTCCTTCAGAACCGAGGGAAGAATAGTGTTGAAGGCACTGGAGAAATCAAAGAACATGATTCTCACAGTGCTTCCAGCGGTCTCCAGGTGAGCGAGGGAACGATGTAGGAGGTGAATGACGGCATCATCCGCTCCAATGCCAGGCTGGTAGGCAAACTGAAGTGGGTCACAATGCACATACACTTCACTTTACTTTAGCTGGTGCCTATTTATTTCTCAGGTACTTTCTTTAACACTGTCTGAATGTTTTCATTCAGACAGAAAAGTTCAGTAAAGGTGTACTGCTGATGTGTCTTTTAAAAGGAGGAAAGACATTAAAGAAAAAATGGCATCTTTGCAAGATGCTTGGTTTTTGTTTTTATGATCGGACTCAACAACGTTTCCCAATGTACCTTTAAATCGCACAGTGACCTGTGTGGATCACCTCCATCTTCGCATCACGCTTGGCATCGGCAACCTGCGGTCCAAGTAGTGTTTGTTGCTTTTCCAGATAGACAAGGTGGACATACTCACGAGTGCATTCATTCTCAGGCGCAGGGCATATTGAATTTCAGCAGTAGAGGGCACAATGGCACTTTCACACTAGCCCACAGATTGATGCCTTTAATTAAATTACAGTAAATACGTTGCCTTTTGTGAGGACTGTCCACACCTTCAACATGCATTATGTCCGACCACATGATGTGCTTTCCAGATAACAGGCCCTGAGGGCAATTACATTCTGACTTTAAATCATTACTTTTACTGATGATTATGACCTTAAATGCATGCTACATCTAATTCATGATTCTAAGCATTAAGGCCATGCGCAAATCATAGTTTTTGATATTCAAATCGAATAAAAACTGATTATTCTATTTTAAGACTATAGTGATGCAAGTCTTTGAAATGTACTGCTTCTAATTCATCAAAGGCCAACATGAAAGTATTTGGGTGTTTTTTATGTCTTTCTTTTAAAATATTCAGAAACAATCAGAAATTGAAGGCATTTTTTCTCAGAGAGGGGTCACAAATTTCTCGACCTGCTAACGATGAATATGCACTTTTTTTGTTATTGAATTTCCAAACCTGGCTGCCCAAGCATTGGCAATCCAGAACGTACCACGAATGTTCAAAGGATCGTGTGATCACGTTTTAGTTTTCTCCGTCACTAAAAGATCCGTAACTCGGAGGATGTTTGATCGGTTGCCTTCTACTGTAAGATACTAAAAAATTCATTTTAAAGTTGAATGATTCCTGTTACAATTTCTAAAATACTGTTTAAAAAAAATCACAAAATGAATACTCATTTTTACAAGGTTTCACTGTTTCATTTAAACCAAAATAAATCCCCTTTTCTGGTGATGTGTTTAAACAGCAGTGGGTGAATTTCAATCAAGGCTAGAAAGAATCAATCCAGCACAGACGAGTTGGTCTTTTTCTCCCTTTTTCTTCATTTTGCCGTGAGAACCTTCACGTTCCCTGTGGACCATGCCTGTCTAAATGTAGACCCTCTCACTTGATTAAATGTGTCGGGTAGTACTTGGCCTTCACATCACTGCAGTGCTGCCAGCTGCCTGGGGGCTTCCGGTGGGTGTAGTTTCCTGACAGCCTCTGGATTTGATCTCTGATCACTGTTTTTTACAGACATGAGCAAAACATTAACAGTTATACCTTGTGATTAAAGCTACCTAACACTGTTTTATTCAGTAGACATGATCTGATTGTTATTCAGAGTGTGGATGGGTGTTCCTGCTGGAGAATCAGGGTGGGGTTTTCTAACACCTGCTGACTTTGTCTTTCTTCTGTTTGATGCTGGACAGATAGGATGCAGTGAATTTTTGGGAGCTTTTTGTTAAAACTAGCTTTCTGCCTATTATTATGCTGTGAAAATGGGTCATGATTATTAGTGAACTCATTACACAAGCAAAAGCTTTCATATATAAGTCATGTGATTAGCGTGACAATTGCACAGGGGGAGAAAGACTAAAAAGCTTGGTGCCACACGTAGTTAAAAGTCCAAAATCTGAGTCAGGCTAAAGGTCATCCACCAGAGATCACTACACAAAGGAAACGAAATTGGTAGGAGGCACACAGCAAAAATCTAAAAACAGGAAACTAATGAGGAAATGCAATAAGAATCTAAACAAGACAAAAAGTAAGGAGCACTAGGCATGACTGGAAATCTTAAATGCTGTGAGTACAAAGCCAGTCTAGCAAAAGGGAGAAAGTATTGAGTGAGCGATAAGCTGATTGAGCACGAGTTTGGCCCAAAACTGGTGGGAAGCAAAGCAAATGGCAGAAGTAGAACTAACTAAAGTGCAAGATAAAGAAAGATTTCAAAACAGAGTCTATCCCAGTGCGGTATGGAGCGTTAAGACTTACATTATTCCAGTTTTGCCTTTATATATTGCAGAGGGCTCCACTGCTGTGCATCATTTAGCATTGTCGCATGTTCTCCCCTGTGCCTGTGAGGGTTTTCTCCATGGTTTCTTGCCACAGTTGTGGATGATTGTTTGTTTTTCTGTGACAGACTACTGATCTGTTCAGGTTCTACCCCACCTCAGCTGTGATGGGCTCTATGCCTGCTGCAGCACCAGTTCATTAACAAGTGGAGGAATTTATATATACTATAGACTATCATGTAGCGATGCTGGATATTATTTCACAGGATTCCTTCCTGATTTATGGACACTTTCTGGTTGGTTTATCATGTAAGTAATTGTGTTTTTTTGTGGGGGGGTTTCATGTATTCTCTTCGCTGAATTATTTTTAAACCTCACTTGGTTTATATAATAGCCAAACTGTGGGTTACACTGATGATGGCTTATAGCTGAGACACATTTTTTTTTTTTTTTACCCACAAAAAAGGAAGACAATTTATCAGTGAGCACCGGCATCCTTTCTCTTTTCATATGTTGCACATTCCCCAATCAATCTCTTTAATCAAACCCCACAGCAAATCTGGGGCAGAGTTGCACTGCAGTGCAAAAAAACAATGGGAAACAAGTACTACAATGGGAATTATACTCATATCGGTGACATATTAGGTCCAATCTGTCTTTCGGTGTTAGTGAAGGAAGTAGTGTGTACCACAGTACCAGGCAGATTTTAAGGACACCATGAACTGTTACCATTTCTTCCTAATCTTAATCATGTTGTCGTTGCCAAGCACATATCTTGGAGAATGAGAGATTTTTATTTATTTTTATTTTTTTGAAGAAATGGACTCTTGACATAAAAAAACAGAAAGATTGCCACAGAACATAATACAGAGTTTTGGCAGAAATCATCAAATTCTGTATTTCTTGTCTGGTGATAGGGCTGGGAAAAACTGTAAATACATCAGCACACAGTGAAACAGTAGGTGGTCTACTAAATAGGAGAGTAACGGGGCTAGTGGCTCATTTTTTCACTCTGGGAGGCTTTTTACAGCTCATTCCAACCACTGATTATATAAAAAAAAACATACATTTTGTACTTATCCTGCAAAATTGTGAGTACGTATGAAATGTTACCAAAAATCCGACATTATACACTAAATCTAAGGCCTGATAATGCTGTGAGAATGAGGTCAGGGTATTATCCAGTGTCTAACATGCGGCAACAAGGGCTAGTTCACTTCAGACATGCTCTCTCACTACAGGAAAACTTTAGGTTTAGGAGTGGTTGCTACATGTTTAGAACAAATGGACTACTGTGGGTTTAACATACTATAGCACAACCTTTGCATTAGGCAGCCGTCTGTTTACAGTCCATTCAATGTCCCGCTTGCATTCTCAAGAGCACCTCTGATGATTCAGGGCTGAAAAGGCCGCTCTCATTCTTCCACGACATCCGAGGTCAAACATGAACCAGACTGTGAGGGAAAGCAAACTTTTGGGTAAAGATTTTACAGCTCACCTTTAGGTTCTTTTTAAAAGTAAATATGCTTTCTTTACTACTTCTCCAACACTCTCCCCTGACTTTACCTCTTTTTATTAACAGATGCACGTCACGTTTCTTCCTGTAGGCAGCAAAGATGTTGACGGCCGTGTTCAGTTTCTCAGGAGTAAGCCTCCCAAGGACTGGATGTCTTTTATTGAACCACAAGAGTATTGTTTGCGATTATTAAATGCACTCATTTCTTCAGATGAAACAAAGGCTGATTAGTGTATGCTCATATCTGTGGTCACTGTCCCCAGGTGGAATCAGTTGACGGGAACTGTCACGGGCTGATTTAATTTCCATAGCCTCGTTCGCAGGGACTCGGGGAAAAGCGCGCACCTAACGCTCTTTCTTCATTACACTCCCAGTGCACATTCCCTTCATTTCTACAGACAATCCATCTGCTGCTCTAAACCCTGTTTTGTCAAGAGTTGTTAGCCGCTTGGTCCCAGGGATGGGCACCGCAGGCGATTATTAATCTTGTTTGTTTCGTGTTTCTCTTTCTCTGTGCAATAGCGGGACTGAATGCCCGGTGGACTTTCTCTTCCACAGACATAATTAATGATGTAAGTAAGTGCAGATTATCATTGAGACTTGTGAAATAGGGCCGCCTCTGAGGTCTACAAGTGTCACCTTGTGAATGATTAGATATTTGTACAGAAGCCACTTTTCCTTCCTTGTAGCTTTAAAATTCTACTGAATTCAGTAAAAATATATGGCCGTAGAAAAACAGAGACATCTTAAAATATATCCTGGCAGGCGTATAAACCTTTGTGCCGTCTCAATAGAATTCCATTTTTTATTTGCTGTCATGTCATTCACTTGTATTTTTATTTTTATTCCTATTTATTCTATTTATCCCCTTTGTATATTTTATTTATATTGTCTCTGTATTTATATATATGTGTGTGTGTATAACTCTGTAACTTCTGTCGGTGCTGTGCTTTTTTGGAAATCGAATTTCCCAGAGGAACCCACCCGAGGGATTAATAAAGTTCTATCTTATCTTATCTTATCTTATCTTATGTAAATAACAAAAAAATTAAGTTGCATTGTTTTATGTGTCATTCTTGAGTTTCCTGGATGTAACACTTGGGGAATATTCCTGCAAATGAAATTTATAGCTATTAATTAAACACCCTCAGCAAGTGTGATATCCTGCAAAGGTATACTGTCTGCTTGTTAATGCTCCAAACCCAACAGTGGGAAGAGTTGACATAATCCAATCCCTGATAATCACGATCTTGTCAGAGAAGGACGAGGCCAGAAGAGAAGGACACTGCTGATTCTGGCTCGGGCAGCTTTAAGCTATCCAGCGGCACTGAAGTTTTCTAAGCACTCGTAATCGATACGTTTACACACATGTTTCTCATGTAAGTGAGATGTGATCCAGAATCAATCCCACTTTGGTGACTCCGCTGCCATGCTGACCTCATCTTTTTTCCATCACATTAGCATTGAACAAATGAGCCGTATCCCCCTGTGTTCCTCTGTGCTCCCACAGACACCCCAGGAATCGAACTGGAAAGAAGAAATATAAAAAATGCACGGCAGATGCCTTTGCTGCCCTTCGATTCTTTCGGTCCTTAACTCAAAAATCTGTAGTCGCTGTAATATTTAATTTCTGCAGAAGGCATAATAATGTTCCACTTTAACAATTACGTTTGAATAAAGGCAAGTCACGACTCTCTTTTTTGTACTGAAGCCAGTTGGGGGAACAATAAACCACAATTTTGAAATTCAAATTCAAAGGCCCTGCAGATTGAAGTTTCTTGATTGAATTTATGATAATTTGGTTATGCTTCATTTATCAATGAAAATATGATAAATATTTGAAACAACTCCTGATATCACACAGTGCTGCTCAACACTGCCAGGGACAGCCTCCAAGGTGACCTTAATGTTAATTAACACCTGCACTTTTTAAAAGAAATTGATTATTTTAACCATCATTTAAAAAAGAAAAGAAAAAGCAGGCTTTATTACAGGGTTGTTCTATTGGATTGCATCAGTTTACCTCATCAACTGAGTGAAAGCCTACCTTAGTTTACCCTAACAAATGAAAACAGATTCCCACACAGTGTCTCTTGATCACTGATTTTTCATCTTTAGTAGGGAAGCAACCGTGATTTGATAGTGTTATACCATTTTTGTCATAATGAGTCAATTTATCTCATAATCTTGTGGAAAAGAAGCAGCTTTCGGAAGATAAGGAGCTAATTTATCAGAATAAAACAGGTTCATTTTCTTTAGATCACGGGATAATATAGAGCTCCATAAAGATAACCTAATACCCTTGTATGGTTACTAAAGAAGTTAATGATCCCCATCTCTGAGGTGTGATTGCCTAAGAAGTAACTGATGATGTGTTGATCAATAATGAATGCTCCTTGATCTGACACTTGCTGCTTAAATTAGCTATATATACACCACACATGCCCTGATGTTGACAAGGAATCACGTGTGCATGCTGCCATGTGATATGGGAACTATAGCACTTACTCTGTGGGAACTTTTTATTTTAGTCGGAAAGGAGCTATACATCTGCATCTCTAAAGCACTTTGCTATAGAGATGCAATATTATTTCTATTAATAAAAATACGAGTAAAGAGAATAATAAACAGATAATGAAGGTGTTGAGAGTGACTGAAGGGGCTTTTTATGTAAGAATAGAACTCTTTGCAGCTGGTGGAGACCTGTTTGTTTTCTCTGGTTTATGCATTATACCATCTTTTTTTTTTCTTTTTTGTCTTACATTGGTAAGAAGAAAAAGCTTGGTAAGAATAGCATACATGCTAGTATCTTCATTAAAGTGAAGTAGTGATGAATCACCCATATGCATGAATCATAAATCTGTAATAGCCTAATTTCAAGTAGGATCTATGATGCTTAAGATACGGGAAAAAAATAGAAATGCAATGGGAGAAAAAAAAAACCCACACATTTTAGAGACCCTCCAAAATTTTACAAATCATGTTTTCAGGGCAGCTCATTAGGCACAGTCAGGCGCCCCCTGGCTTCCCTGCAGTTTGCACCCTGCTGATATTCTGATCTATGATAAACATAGAGATAATAGATAGATAATGGTGAAGTAGAAAAAAAACCTATATTTAGCTGCACATTAGCCTAGCTCTAATATAGTGAACTCTCGATGTGTAATTTTACCATAACAAAAGATTGTAGCGAGAATTAAATTGTGATACTTACCCGTTGCTTGGCTGTAATAGGGTAACTTGCTCTCCATTTACCAGCTGCTGGAGTGACACTTAAAAGCTCAAAGCTGCCATTAAATCACAATCAACCCCACCAAACCAAATTCCAAGAAAATTCAACATTCGACATGAACATCCACCCAAACTCAACATAAAACCATGGCTCTAATATGCAAATATAATATGATGCGCCTATAGTTAGCACAACATTATTCATCCTTTTCCGGAACTGATGGCACTTTGTAAAGCACAGGAAAAGATTGTAATCTGCTTTGATATTACCGTGACTTAGGAGATGAATTGTTTATTTGCCTTTAATCAAAATGCTTCGTTTATTAACCTTAACCAAAGTGCTTTTATTACCTTAATGAAGGCTAATCACAGACGGGAGTTTGAATGCAGACTCCGGTCTCTGGTGTGAGATTTGGATGCTTGGTGCAAACACCATTCATTCCAATCACCACCGCTCCGTCTTGAAAGGAGTTCATAAACGTGGAGCTTTGTCTCTGAACATGATGATATCATGCAATGGGTATAAATAGCACCCCGCTTCACCACATTGTCATTTCTGCACATTTCGACCTTTCTGCGTGTCATTTATAGCTTTTAAAATAACTACACAGGTAATCCTCCAAAACCTTTAAGGGAAACAGTTACCTGATGATAATGATAGGAAGCATTTTCAGGTCAGGGTTAGGCTGTCCTTCGGCTCTGATTAGTGAATGAAGTCAGTGTGAAATTAAATGAAAAAGGCATTAAAAGAAAACGCACTTTAATAACATGTGAAATCATGGTGTTATTCTTATACCATTTCATGGCATCAGGCTGCTCTGAGCATAATCCAACCAGAGATAATGCTGCACTTAAATGTAATTTAAAAAACAATTTAGCAGTATATAAATGCAATCTGTAGGAGACGTGGTTGCCGAAATGTGGAATTTAATAAGTGGTTATGACTGTCGCTGTCCTAGGTCTGGGTTATGCTTCGAATCCTGAAGCACAATTACCCGCTAATGTCTAATATAGAGACTGTTTCTGAGTAAGTTCACAAATCATTTTTTAGATCGCTTGTTTAAAAAAAGTGAGATTCCTCAAATAAATATTCCTACGACGCTTTCATTTATTTGCAGTCACACAAAGTCACTCGTGAACCCCCTGTAGAATATTTAAGGATACCTCATTAAAACTGGTGTGTTCGTGACCCTGGTGTGATTGTTCACAGAATGCTTTCCATCTACATGCATAAAAAAGGATTAAAAAAAGGATTTGCACAAAAGACTGACATCTCCCAAAGCACTCAGCTAAACTGTGTCCAGATGAAAAAAGGAGATATAATTGAAATTTTCAATGTAATTTGATTTCTTTGGCATCTCCATTGACTCGTGCTGTGAATGGTGAGGCAATTTAGTCACTTAGAAATTATTTCTATGAAGCACCACTTATTCTAAATCATATGCAAGCATACCTCCTCCTCAGAGCTGAGATTGAACTCCAAGTATGATTGTGTTTTTTGTTTCCATGCAAAAAATAAAGACTTGCAAAGAAATACCCCGAACAAAGAAGAAACTGAAGGGTTTTATGTAACTGCAAATCATCATCACCATCTTTTTTCTTACATTTAATGTTTTTGTTTATGCATTTTCTGGACCTCACTTGGTGCGTAGCCTATTATTATCCCCTAGATATTATCCGAGATGTAGATTTTTTGCATCAAAGACATTGCTTTGGGAACGTTTCTGATTTTTTGTCATGCAGAGACTCTGTTCCGAGGTGCAAAGTGTCTTGATGCACACAGCATGTGATGAGCCACATCTGTAGACCATGTACCTGTGTATATAACCGGAGGCGCAGTTTTAATGAGCATTTACAAAACAAAGAAAACATTGCATATCAAATGGGTTGATAATGTCCCTACAGAAATGAATTAATTTAAAAAGTATTTGACAATGAAAGATAAAAAAAAATCGGCAGTAAGTAAAAATTACTCAAATTGTAATTATACAATAATCAGTATTCAGGGTAAAAAAAATTAACCATAGGCATTTTACTGCATGTAGAAATCCTGTTGCCATGGGGCTTTTTTCCTATGATAGGACATCTTTCTAAACCAAGAAAAAGAAAGAAAGAAACACTGAAATACAGCATTGTGCAAAAGTGTTAAGCCATTCTTCAATTCTTTATATACTGCCATGAAAATTGCAAACAGATGCAGCAATTTATTGAAACATACAAACACAAAAGCAAATACCGTAAACGGCAAGCTATGGTCTCTACCTTGAAAGTCCATATTTGGTATGACCACCTTTATTCTTCGATACAGCCTGAACTTTGTTAGAAAAGCTTTCTTTATGAGCATTCTTTAAGAAGTCTTCAGAAATAGTTGTCCTGGCTTCTTGAAGGACATTCAAAGCTCTTTCGCTGTCGGCTGCTTTTTGTTCCATTCTCTGAATAGATGATCCCACACTGCTTCAATAATGACTGTACTTTTCTGCATTCATAATTCCATCATTTTTCTCCAAAGACACTAGCTGATATGCAGCCCTGAACCTTGACAGAGCTGCCACCATGTTTTACAGATGACTGCAGACACTCACTGTTGCACCTCTCTGCTGACCTCCTTCGTACATATTGATGACAACTTGAACCAAGGATTTCAAATTTGGAATCATCCTTCCATAAGATTTGTTGCATTTGATTTTCAGTGCAGTTTTCGTGTAATTTGCCACATCTTTTCTCACGGTTTCATTTTCTTAAGAATGGCTTCTTGACATCCACCCTTCCACTGAAACCATTTCTGATGAGGGTTCAGTGAACAGTAGATGGATTCAACAGTAGATTCATCTTTCAGGTTGTATTTCAGGGTTTTTTTTCCCTGTTAAGGACTTTCAGATACTGGTCATCTGTAGATCGCTTTTGAGGCCTGACACTTGCCCTCCTTTAGTCCAGTTCTCTCAAATTACTTAAGATTTTGAGAGAACTGGACACACCGCACACCATGTTTTCTGCTAATAGTTCTTTGGGAATCATCTTGTCAGTGCAAAAATACAAGTTATGCCTGTCAAACTGTGTTATCTTTGGCATTTTTCATAAATTCAACTAAAGAAATGGGAATAAATTATGTGTTTCTGTGACAGGCTATTAGTAACAAAGTGCCTAAAGACACAATTTAAAATTGTTTCTCTGCCAAGTTGTCTGTTACATGTCGATTCAACACTGCCTCATCCCTTGAATGACTTTTAGCCCCCCCCCCCCCCCCCCCTTTTTTTTTTTTTTATCATAGGTCAATGTTAAGTTGCCAAACAGATTTAAAAAAAACAATTAATCTGAGCATGGCCGGGTGAAAGAACTCGGCTGAAAGAACTCTTGTTCAAGACCACTTAAAAAAAAAGTCTGGCTCTACAGTACACAAGCTTTTGCTTTAATTGCTTAAACCCTCCAAACACTTTGAGAGCACACACAAATCAATGTGAGGAAAAGCAGTGGCACCTGTTACTGAGGTGTCAAAATCTCCCCAAATGAATTTTTTTTACAATGACGGCTTATTTAGCGTAATTTTCCACCTGAAAAGTACAATTAGGCTATTATCACAAAAAATCTGACCAAGTGCTTTATTACAACTAAGGGTAAAATAAATTTAAAGATTCAGTCTTGTAAACTTGTGTAGCTCACATTGTGTATGCTGCTGTTTCTGAATGCATTTAGCAGCTGTGATGATTTTTTTTCTTGGGGGGCAAATACGATACATTTCGTAGTTTTTAGTTTGTTTGTTCATGTCTTTGGTTGTTTGTTTGTTTTTTGCTTTGTTTTTAATTATGAAGTAAGATTCTTTTCTTTGGGTGTCAGGGGGCTTCATTTGTTGTGGAGCAAGGCACTGATAGGCCAACAGGTCCAATTATGAGGCCCACTGTCAGCGCTGTTTTGTAAGGCGGTGCAATTCCAGCCTCAGCAGATGTGATTAAAAATGCCTTCTGTGGGACTTGTTTATGCTGTAGCTTGTTTAAGTTGTTGTGCCAGTGGATCAGTGGGTCAGCCTGTTGATTCCCAAACCAAAGCCGTGCTGCATTTTTTGAGTTATTATACCAGTAGGTTTGTCTGGCAGTAGCACTTACACAGCAGTAGGGTTTGGTGTTCAGACTTGTAGTAATGACATATGTAGGTTTTTTGTTTATTACCTTATGTGAGCCGCCAGATGTCACTTTTTTACGTGAATGATTGCATTTAAGGTCGGAACATTTAATTAGGGTCAGGTGTTGTTGGGCGGAAGGACCAAACAGTTTGTGACTGTTGTGCTGTTGTGATTTATGTTGGATGATGTTGGATATTAAGATGAACTATGAAACAGCAAATGCAATCAGTGGTGAGCAATAAATGTTTAAAGTGACAAGATAAGGAATGCTGCAGTTATTGGACTTTCTCAATACCAAAAGCTTTCATTCATAACTGTGGCATCACTGCGTCAACCCCGCCCATCAAATACCTTAGTGGCTCCAAGCCTAGGCTTAGCCTCTATAACTATATATATATATATATATATATATATATATATATATATATATATATATATATATATATATATATATATATATATATATATATATATATATATATATATATATATATATATATATATATATATATATATATATATATATATATATATATATATATATATATATAGCTTATTGATAAAAATAGCAGCTGGATAGCGTAGTGGTTAGACTACACGCCTTTGGAACAGAGGATCGCAAGTTCGATTCCTGCCTGGGGCGTCTGTATCCAGTAAGGGTCCTAAGGCTAGACCCCCTATGCTAAGCAAGCCTACCGCAGACATGAGCGAGACAGATAAATATGAAGGCATGCCGGCTCGGACGTCGCCCGGATCAACAAGGTCCGCGTCAGGTGTTGAGGAACCAGGGCACCCTGGCGAAAAGTGGGCTACTGGAACAAGAAGGCATCGGTGGGCAAGAGACGAAAACAGGGCGTTGTTGGAATGCTACTACGCAAGTAACCCCGGCGGAAGGGGCTACATGAATAGGATGAGGGACCTATGGATTCTTCGATACCCAACATCCACAATGACGGCGAAACAACTAGTAGCTCAGTGTTCCAACATTCGAAAGAAGGGACTGCTCTCACAGCTAGAGATTGACGAGGTACAACACAAATGCTACGGCAAGGAGGAGTCAGGACGCCAGGTCAGGGGGGAGATATCATCACCCCCACCCGAGATTGGGTACATAGCCCCAAGTGCGATAGGAGAAGGATCGTTGAGTGCGAGAGGAGCTGACCTGAAAAATAGGATCATGGCCAAGCTTGAAACCTGGATCCCCCGTAGCCGGTTACCAAGATTACGTGAAGTACCCTCAGAAGGTCTGCTAGATGATGTTAATGCAGCACTACGGGCAATACCTACAACCACGATTACCGACACTAACAAGCTGATCTACAATACGGCAGCAGTGATCAGTGAGATGCTTGGCTACAAGTTGAACAGCCACAAGGGGCAGTACCCTCCATGGAGAAGGAGGCTAGAGGGCAAGATCAAAGTAGCACGGAGGGAGGTTAGCCAACTAACGGAGTTGCAGAAAGGTGCGACAAATAAGGTGCCTAAGAAATACAGCAAGCTGTCCATACCTGAGGCCTTGGAAACTGCCAAGCAAAGACTCACAGCCTTGGCCAGCCGCTTGAGGAGGTACACCAGAGAGATAGAAGGCAGGAGAATAAACCAGCTGTTCTCCACAGAACCAGCAAAGGTGTACTCTCAGTGGCAAGGGAACAATAAGAGAACAGCACCACCAAGGCTGGAGACGGAGCAATACTGGAAGAGCATATGGGAGAAGGATGCAACCCATAACGGCAATGCTCAGTGGCTAGTGGATCTGAGGGCAGACCACAGCGACCTCCCTGAACAGGGTCCAGTAACCATCACAGTGGCAGATATCCAAGAAAGGGTCTCCAGTATGAAGAGTTGGACAGCACCAGGGCCCGACATGGTTCACGCCTACTGGCTGAAGAAGCTGACTGCACTCCACGAGCGTCTGGCAGCACAAATGAACCAGCTGCTAGTTAACGAGAGACACCCGGAATGGCTAACTGAAGGCCGGACGGTCCTGATCCCCAAGGACCCCAAGAAGGGACCGGTCCCCTCCAACTACCGACCAATAACCTGCCTCAGTACTACATGGAAGCTCCTGTCAGGCATCATATCGGCTAAGATGAACAGGCACATGGGTCAATACATGAGCGGGACACAGAAAGGAATTGGCAAGAATACCAGAGGTGCAAAACACCAGCTACTGGTAGACAGAACAATCAGCCGAGACTGCAAGACCAGACTGACCAACCTGTGCACTGCCTGGATTGATTACAAGAAGGCCTATGACTCAATGCCCCACAGCTGGATACTGGAATGCCTAGAATTGTACAAGATCAATGGGACCCTAAGAGCCTTCATCAGGAACTCAATGGAGATGTGGCGTACAACACTAGAGGCCAACTCCAAGCCCATAGCACAAGTTACCATCAAGTGCGGGATCTACCAAGGAGATGCTCTGTCCCCACTGCTGTTCTGCATAGGCCTGAACCCCCTCAGTGAGATCATTAACAAGACTGGCTACGGATACCGACTACGGAACGGAGCAGTTGTCAGCCACCTCCTGTACATGGATGACATCAAGCTGTATGCCAAGAGTGAACGAGACATCGATTCACTGATCCACACTACCAGGCTATACAGCAATGACATTGGAATGTCGTTCGGACTGGAGAAGTGTAGTCGGATGGTAACAAAGAGAGGGAAGGTAGTCAGAACTGAGGGGATTGAACTACCAGAAGGCAACATTGCAGACATAGAGGACAGTTACAAGTACCTGGGGATCCCGCAGGCAAATGGGAACCATGAAGAGGCCGCTAGAAAGGCTGCAACCACCAAGTACCTGCAGAGGGTCAGGCAAGTCCTGAGGAGTCAGCTGAATGGTAAGAACAAGATCCGGGCCATCAACACGTACGCCCTGCCCGTGATCAGGTACCCTGCTGGGGTAATAGGCTGGCCAAAGGAGGAGATAGAAGCCACTGACATAAAGACAAGAAAGCTCCTTACCATGCATGGAGGGTTTCACCCCAAGTCCAGCACCCTGAGGCTGTACGCTAAGCGGAAGGAAGGGGGCCGGGGACTGGTGAGTGTCAGCACCACAGTCCAGGATGAGACAAGGAACATCCAAGAATACATTGGGAAGATGGCCCCAACTGACCGAGTGCTCAGTGAATACCTCAGGCAGCAGAAACCCAAGAAAGAGGAGGGAGACGAGGAACCATCATGGAAGGACAGGCCCCTGCACGGTATGTACCACCGGCAGATAGAGGAGGTGGCTGATATCCAGAAATCCTACCAGTGGCTGGACAAAGCTGGACTGAAAGACAGCACAGAGGCACTAATCATGGCAGCACAAGAACAAGCTCTGAGTACAAGATCCATAGAGGCTGGGGTCTATCACACCAGGCAAGACCCCAGGTGCAGGCTGTGTAAAGATGCCCCAGAGACAATCCAGCACATAACAGCAGGGTGCAAGATGCTAGCAGGCAAGGCATACATGGAACGCCATAACCAAGTGGCCGGCATAGTGTACAGGAACATCTGTGCCGAGTATAACCTAGAAGTCCCGAGGTCAAAATGGGAGATGCCCCCAAGGGTGG
Organism: Diplotaxodon limnothrissa; assembly: GCF_057381915.1. Taxonomy (NCBI): domain Eukaryota; kingdom Metazoa; phylum Chordata; class Actinopteri; order Cichliformes; family Cichlidae; genus Diplotaxodon; species Diplotaxodon limnothrissa. The sequence goes on from NC_140600.1 coordinate 26,211,345, forward strand.
TGGAGAATGACCGAGCTAAGATCCTGTGGGACTTCCAGATACAGACGGACAAAATGGTGGTGGCTAACCAACCGGACATAGTGGTGGTAGACAAACAGAAGAAGACGGCCGTAGTGATCGATGTAGCGGTTCCGAATGACAGCAATATCAGGAAGAAGGAACACGAGAAGCTGGAGAAATACCAAGGGCTCAGAGAAGAGCTCGAGAGGATGTGGAGGGTGAAGGTAACGGTGGTCCCCGTGGTAATCGGAGCACTAGGTGCGGTGACTCCCAAGCTAGGCGAGTGGCTCCAGCAGATCCCGGGAATAACATCGGAGATCTCTGTCCAGAAGAGCGCAGTCCTGGGAACAGCTAAGATACTGCGCAGGACCCTCAAGCTCCCAGGCCTCTGGTAGAGGACCCGAGCTTGAAGGATAAACCGCCCGCAGGGGCGCGCTGGGTGTTTTTTTTTTTTTTTTTTATATATATGTATATATATATATATATACATATATATATATATGTATGTATGTTATGTATGTGTGTGTGTTGTTGATCTGTAGAATTTTAATTATACAGATCATTATACAGGGATCCTCATACAAAGAGCTTTCCCCCATTTCTCTAGTCTTTGTGCTAATCTAAACTGTCTTCTCAGCTCTCTCAGAGAGAAACTTGTTTATTAGGGGTGCAACGATACACAAAATTCACGGTTCGGTTCGGTTCGATACTTTGGTGTCACGGTTCGATATTTTTTCGATACAAAAAAATGTTCAAGCATTTTTAATTTGTCATTTATTAAAATTATAAATATATATTTTAACTCAAAAGTACAGTTTTTAAATTTAACCCTAACCCTTGTGCGTGTTTTTTATTTTGACAGCGAATGCACACCTGCGGACCACTTATGTGCAGCCCTGGTTGGTTAGCTCGTCATATTGCAGCCACAGAAATTCTTTTGTCCATGAAACCATAAAGCTGCACTTTCTTTTTGCCTTATAGTCTGATTTGTCATAACTTCTCCGTTTTGTGGTAAGCTTTTCTTTGGCTGTCACTTCTTCACCCTGACCTGTCTTATTTGGCTCAGCATAACTGAAATGCTTTTACACACTCACTCACATAAGCTCAGCGATTCTCTGCGCGATCAACCTCTCACATGTTTAAGCTTGCTGCGGGAGATTTCACTTGTCATGTTTGCATAGTAAGCTAACGATTAATAAGACGATGTCAGAGGAATTGGTGCACAAATTATCATCACTCACAGATCAGTGCTGTCGCTCTCTATACACAGTTCGCGCGATTGCAAAGTGAAAGCAAAAAAACAAGCGCAAATTCAAACGCGATTTCAATATGTCACATATTGACAGTGGCTCACCGATGCCAATGACATAATTACCCAGCTACATTTCCGAAAGAATGCAAAAGCATTGACATATATTTTTCCTACAATAGCCCGACGGGCAGGGAAGAGATAGATTTTGGTAGCCCGACTGAAAAAATCGCTAGCTCCAGGACGTCGGGCTAGCGATATTGCAAGCCCTGTATCTGATTGAGGAATCACTCATCTTTGGAAAAGAGAGTTTATTACAGAGAAATGGCTCTTTCCAAAATAAAAGCTATACTATCCGCTTCTTCTGGGCTATATTCTCAGCAGCATAAGGAGAATCATGTGCTAACAGCTGTCTAAATGACTCGGCTAAAGTTAGTAGCATGCTTGCTTTTTTTTGTCTGCTTCCACTTGTCTTTGCACTACGATGATGTCGGCATAAATGTGCAGTCATATTCGTTGTGTTCCCACTAGTGCTTTCAGGTTAATCTCGTTGAAATGACCTTAACGCCACAACACGGCAAATCTCCGTTAACGAGCTACCGCCGATCGCTCCGTGCATGGGGCTAGACGGCTAACACGTTAACGAGCTAACTGCGCTAACACACTAGTTCACACCAATGTAATTGAGCATTGCATGGCACATCCAACATACTGTTTTACTTTAGTCCATGACTCGCTTACCTTCAGGGTCATACGTCACATGAAAACCAAAATAATTCCAAACGCCAGATCTGAATGAGAGTGGGGGAGGTCCATGTTAAAAGGAGAGCTTAACTTCTGTCTCGCTAGCTTGCCCTGCGCTCTTCCTTCTGACTATGCTGTCTGTGTTGAGCGCTCAGTGGATCTGCGCTGGACAGTGCAGCCTAGGCGGAGTAGTCGAACACAGATTCACTGAGCGATCAACACAGACAGCATCGTCAGAAGGAAAATTGATAAAATAAATTACAAATGTTGTATTGTTCGATACATATGCGTACCGAACCGAAAGCACTGTATCGAACGGTTCAATATCGATACGAATATCGTTGCACCCCTATTGTTTATATATGACTCATTCACAAAGCAACATACTAAATTGATATATTTCATAATATCATCTAAATGAAATTCACATGGACTGGCTTTTGTATAGCAATATATGGTAAATGGCCTGTATTTGTATAGTGCTTTACTAGTCCCTAAGGACCCCAAAGCGCTTTACACATTCAGTCATCCACCCATTCACACACACATTCACACACTGGTGATGGCAAGCTACAATGTAGCCACAGCTGCCCTGGGGCGCACTGACAGAGGCGAGGCTGCTGGACACTGGCGCCACCGGGCCCTCTGACCACCACCAGTAGGCAACGGGTGAAGCGTCCGAGACAACGACCGAGACTGTCCAAGCCGGGGCTCGAACCGGCAACCTTCCGATTACAAGATGAACTGCCAACTCTTGAGCCACGATTGCCCCAATACTGTCAGACTAGCTTAGCTTCTTTGATTGGAAAGCAGAGGGAAGCTTCTAACAAACTCCAGCTCAGAATTTAATATGTTAACTCCTATATATAAGTTGTTTGATTTATTAACACAAACCTAAATCAGTGTTTGGCTGGACAGCAGATTGTTAAAACGTGGACAGAGCTGGACTCTGTCTTATTGTGAAGTGTACGTATATAGATGACTAACATGGGAAGGGGACATCATTTTGACAGTCAAGAAAATAGTCACAAATGACTGTCAAAGTAAAACAGGAAATGAAAAGCATCATAACTAAAACACAAGTATGAAAGTAACTAGTCATTTGAAAAAACTCTTCATAACCAGGACCTAACTAAGAATATAGACATAAAAAATGAATGCAAAAGATAATCTATAGAGTAAAATTCTAAAACACTGATCCTCAGACCCAGTGGTCATGACAGGCTTACGTTTCCCCCGTGTTCCTGAGTTTGAGTTCTTTTGGCAAGTATAAAGTATCAATCCTTCACCATCTCTCCGTGATGTGCTGGACAGTCACAGGAGCAAGCTCAGTAAAAGACCAAAGCCATCACACTTTACAACTCCTCCCTATGACCCCTGAGGGGTAGACTGTGAAGGAATTTCAACATAGCCAGGATTTCTTTGTCTTAGCTGCCTTGACAAAAGTGCTTCAGGCTCTGTGTGCACTCACACAAAAAAGGGCGTTTCATGCGTCATATGACTCTTCTTCCACACAAAGTGACCCCTGCGAATGCCGCCTACTCCAGTCAGAGACGTTATCAGATGATGATGATGATAAAATGGCAATTAAAAATTTATAAAGGACATAAAAACATGACAGTAAAATGCATCATGGTGAAAATAAGACGAGAGATTAATGCAGCAGAAAATCATTAATATTGGGATTTAGTGCACAGACCGGTAAATAAAGGTTTTTAATTCAAGTTGATTATTTTAACGCTGCTGTTTATATCAAACTGCACGTTAAAGCTCTGAAACTTTAAAGTTTACTGTCCCGTGGCCTAATAAAGGAAACATGGAATTCACTTTAATTTGTCACCAGATCAAAGTAAGATTAATTTTTTTGATTGAATAGGTATTGTTGGTGATAAATAGCCTGATCAATTTTCTAATTTATGCTCTAGCAGCTGCAGTTCCAGCAGTGTGAAACAAAAGTAGAACAGATTAAAACTATAAGAACATTTATATTTTATCTGCTTTAGCTGTTGAATACATGCAAATTTCAGCAGCAATACAAACCACAGCTTTGTGCATTTTTTACAGCTGGGCTTCGGTCTGTAATTTTTACACCTTAACAAGTTACACGTATAAAACATATTCTTACAGCACGTGATTCATAATGCACTTAAAAGATGCTGTGAGTTTCGGTTTCTTCCTGGATGATGGAAGCGCAGAATAGTGTGTTTAAAAACAGCCTTTTTCCAGCAACCATCATTCAGATGAACAAATCATAGCTCTGCGATCCTGCATGAGGCTGGGTAAATTCTCTATTATTATTTATTTATTTATTTATTCAGTATTTTGTGTTATGCTCATCTGTTGTCTGTGTTTGTATTAAAAAGTGTACAAGTGAGGATGGATGACTCACCAGTGCAGCTCAAATCTATCTACGGGTTCAAATAAAAGCTGTATTATTCAAGTAAAGGAACCTGGGCCTGAACCTGAACCTAAATTAGTGAAAAGATGGCGTTTCCAGTCGATTTTATACTGAAACGTTGAGCCTGCTCCTGTCCAGGTTATGTGGTTAGCATAAGTTACCAGCATAACAGAGCCAGGTAAAAAAAGAGTGCTGTCTTGTGACACCGAAAATTCGGATTTTAAGATCAACAAATCTTAATAATTCATTAGTCTCGCTTCATAATATATAGCATAATATATATGTCATCTTGTATGTATTATTTAACTTTGGAATATTTCTTCTTGGGATTAATGAAATATTCAGATTCGGATAATGCTAATGTTTTTTTTTTTATATCAGTCATACAATATCCCATATATTTTACATTTATTTTATGTTCTTGGTAATATATTTTTATATGGTATATATTTCATGAATCAGTTGTGGGTTTTATTTTTAGGCAAACAGACCCATTTGATTGCTGTTTCTCTTGAATGTGAGGTGAGGTTTAGGAGGGTTTTTCTTTGTCATATTAAGTCAAATACCTTGAGCTTTCTTTTTTCTTTTCTTTGCAGTATTTGTCTGATAAGAACCAAAAAACTGAATATGTTACAACTGACTCATACTGAAAAAAAATAAATGTATGTCCATTCTTTTTTTTTTCTGCATTGATTTAGGTGAGCTGTCATCTAGAGACAAAACAACAGAAGGTGTGCAGTTTTTTCTAAGATTTTCTGTCTTTAAAAAAATGGAAATAAGTTAATAAATAATTCCTGCCTCAGTCAGTCAAATGAAAAGTCAAACCTTAATCCTGAAATGCACACATGTAAACAGATAATCCAGTTTCATATGGCACATAAGCTGCACAATATTTTGCTTGCGGTTTAGATCGCCCATTTCACTGTCCGTGCATTCATTATACATGCAATAAGATATGTGATTACCATTTTGAATATCAGCACTCCCCCCACCCACCCAAACCCCCTTTAACCATCCACCCACAACCCAATACGCACACGTGCACGCACGCAGACACACTGACGGTGAAGGTCGGTTTTAAAAGACAGGTTTGCCGTTTTCATTTTTAAGAGCATAAAAATCCTACAGTATCTGTGTTTAACCACAAGATTATCTCTGACTCAGCATGAGAAGCAGCACCTGTATGGGGTTAAATGCCACTCTAATGGGCAGAAAGACAGCATGGATTTCCATCTTAGTACTGAAAATGAATGCTAATGGTTCTGCTTATTGCGGTGGAGCTGAAAACAGTAGCACCTAATCCCTGACATGATGGAGTGTTCTTTATTTATTTATTTCACTGAGCTCAGTGGACTCCAAAAACCATCTGTCAACTTACCTGTCAGCATCTGTTACTTTGACTGTTCAGCCTTTATTTTCATGGCATTATGTCCAGAAAACTAACGAGAACGAGAGATTTTAAAGAAGACGTCTCGCAATGATTTGACAGAAAGATTAAAAGAAACAGACTGGATTGCATTCTTCTAAATGTGTCATTTCTTGAGTATTTTTTCTGTCTTTACCCCCATTGTATTCTTACATCAAAGGATTTTTGTGTCTCGGAGAGCAGTTGCAGCGAGAAAAGAAAAACTACTTTTAAGAGCTACATAATGCTGCTTTTCTCTTGCTAACTACCTTCTCTACCATACTTTCCACTGATGTCTTGTACTCCCCACTCATTCAGTATATCTGCAGAGGAAATAACTCAGGTGGAAGAAGGGACCTGCCAGCATACTTGCCCATTCATCACAGTCTGTTTGTGGCAACTGTATGCAGCGGGTGACTCAGCAGCAACCTGCACATCAGAGGGTGAGGCTGCATCACAACTCCGAGGATGACTGAGAGGTCATTTGTGGTCTTCAGAAAAGTGGACAGCTGTACTGCTTTTGGCATGTTGTCCAGGCTGCTTGCCTCTCTCCCTGCCACCTCTGACCCAGCCTAGTGTGACTTGAATTCTAATGCGCAGGGTATTGAGTATTGTCGCCGGGCTATGCTCTGAAATGCCATTAGCGATGAGGCCAACCCATGCTAATCGCTAACATCTTGAAAAGGTTGCTTCTGACATTGGTGCGGGCTCTGAATGAGCTGTGATAGCTGATGATTGTTATCTGCTCACAGCGGAGGCGCACTGTGCCTGTCACTATGCTGCTGCACCTTTCTGAATACGCTGCGACACAAAGCTCAATCTCACATTATGCTAAGAGGATTGATAATGAAGCCCAGGGTAAAAAAAGAAAAAAGAAAAAGTTGGTATTTTCTCAGTGAATGGTCATACAGAGTATCAGGAAAAGCTGTTTATGTGATGATTTGGCGAATAAGCGATTTGTCATAGAAAATCCAGCTGATCCAGGTTGGCTTATTCACCAGAGTTATATAACTTCTATAAAAACCCTTCCTGCATCTCATATTGAATTATGCTTGCAAATGAGCATAACATTTTTATTCAGACCAGACACCTGTTCGACAAACCAAATAACTTCCTGATGCCATGCATACTCTCTCCGTTTCTCTTTCACACAGACATACACATGCATATTGAGTAAATGTTTACCAATTAGCATTTCAAAACAAAACACAAAATAATAGATGCTTATCTTGTGTGTTTTCATAATGGATTGCCGTTTGGCTTACATTACCTGACAAACACGCCGCATACACACCGGTGCGGAACTGTTTAATTTCATCACAGTGTACAGTCTTCGGATTAAGAGACGTGCACAAGGACACAAAGGTAAAATGTTTCCATCTCAATGTAAAGCGAGCGGAAGTCAATTAACATCTAATCGGCATGGCAGGAACTCATTTCCTTGCTTTTAAAAACATCCTCCAGGTCACCAACTAGTATAGCTCTGCACTTTTTTCAAAAGCAAAGTTCTTGAGTTTGCAGTCACCGCTGCGTATGCTAGCCGAAACTTCAATGCGTTCGTAGAGCGCCATTTCAGTACAACAGTCGTGTCAAGGCATTTTTTACTGTCACGTAAAGACCCTACAATATTAGAAAGAAACCCAAACAATCCGACAACCCCTTATGAGCAAGAACCTGGCGGCTGGGGGAAAGAAAAACGCCCTTTAACAGGAAGAAACAAGGGTCTGGCAGGGGCAGCCATCCATTTGGGAGTGAGGAGGAAGCATCAATTTTTGTTGTTGTTTTCCCTTTTCTTTTACATGAATTTAAAGTACATGTTTGATAGGAGGACTTTGTCATGGTCGTGGACTGGTTAGGGTTGTTTTTTATCCCCCCACTCCCCCTCTGGCCAACACCAGGGTTGGCCAGAGGGGCCGATAGCGCGATATGGCAGCCTCGCTTCTGTCAGTCTGCCCCAGGGCAGCTGTGGCTACAACTGTAGCTTGCCTCCACCAGTGTATGAATGTGAGAGTGAATAGTGGTATTGTAAAGCGCTTTGGGTGCCTTGAAAAGCGCTATATAAATCCAATCCATCATTATTATTGTAGGATCTACCTTGCAATAGAAGGTTGTTGTGATTTGGCACTATATAAATAAAATTGAATTAATCTAAGACTTAGGTGGAGGTGGGCAAGGCCTGCCCTGGGCTGCACCTGCTGGTGGTGTCTCCTAGTTTCAGCTTACAAACCTGTTTGTCATCAAGACATCATTTGTCTGTATTAAAAGATCAGTTTAATCACAGCAGATCCCTGAGCCTGGGCCTACTGGAGGTTTCTTCCTGTTAAAAGGGAGTTTTTCCTTCCCACTGTACCCAAGTGCTTGCTCATAGGGGGTCATATGATTGTTGGGGTTTTCTCTCTATTATTATCAGGTTCTTACTGACAGTACAAGGTGACTGTTGTTATAGCACCGAGTTGAATTGAATACCTGTCCGTCCTTCACAGATACTGAGGAACCCTGGCTCCTTCCACCACCTTCTCTCTCTTCTTCTCTAGAAAACCCAAATAAGAATTCAGTTTAAATATTAGGGCTTCAGTGCTCCAAGCGACTTGAATCTATCACATTTTTTTCTGGCAGAAGTGAACTCCTGAGCTGTTGACCTAAATTCCCATTGACCTCTGCTTGCAAGTCTCATTTGTGAATTTCAAACTCCTATCAATAAATCACTGTACGGGCTAGGGTCTTCCTTTAGTGTCCTTTACAATTATTTCTTATAACCAGTTATGACAGAATCAGGCTGCAACTCTGCTGTGGTTATTGACCGAATCAGATTTTACAGCAGCCTGTGTAATGAACTAAACTTGGTGACTTTCCACTCGTGCACACCAGCCAACAAGTGGGTTGTAGCCCAGGCTGCATGGGCACAAGGGAGTCTGGATTTCCATTTTCTGTGAAAAACAGTGTTCTCTTGCCCAGTGCATCATTGTAAATATAATTAATGTAAATAATGTCATAATATGCCCTCTTGTGTTAATTAAAGATGCAAAACAAAACCTTTTTTTTTTAGTTTTGAAAAATTGACTCCCCCTCATATGCCTCACAGTGGCTCTCTCTCAAAGGCAAACTTTAAACAAAGGAAGCGTGAGACAGTGCCACTCACTAGAAGTAAGCATATTTACATTTGCAATCAGACTCCATTTTGTAAGCTCCATTACCTCGCCGTTAATTATTATCGTGGTGGGAAGGAGGTCTGTCCACAACTGTCGTTACAAGTCATTGAATTTTTCCAACCGATTCCTGGTTGCCATAAAAATTCATAGAAGCACCCTTGTTATAGCTGAAAATTGGTCAATTACATCTTATAAAATCAAACACCAATTCTGTTCAATGACTTGTTCAAAAAACAAAAAAAGAGCACCAATGTTGAGTAGTTTCCCGTACCACTGCAGAAAAGAAAAAAAATGCAAGTTCATGTAAAGTAACCCATAAAAATGTTTACATATTTGTCAGTGTGTAAATAACAGCTAGTGCCTGCTGTGGGACAGGTGTAGAAGAAGTACACACAATATACTTAACTCACTGGTGAAGGTCAAAGTCATTACTGCTGCTAACAATTAATGCTGAGGTGAAGAAGAGGATACTGGCAGGCCCATATCTTATTTTATGCATACCAATGAGATTGTGATGCAGGGCCTGTGCTACCCTTTCACTCAAGCAGAACATTACTCGCAGTGTTAAATTATTTCTCATAGTGGTGGTGTTGATTCTCATATAAATGTGAGTGTTTTGCTCTTTAATTGAGACACACACACTGCCTGCCAGTTTTCTGCTTATTAGACTGAGCTAAAAAGAGTGACCAGTGCTAATGAACCCCAAACACATCATCAAACCCAGCGTCTGCATGCAACTCATCACCACCCCCTTTTATTGTGATTATTATTTTTATGTTTTTAGCCTATTAAATTTGTCGGATTTTAACTTCTCATCTTGTTGGCACAATAAAGAGGAAATCAAAACAATTAATTACAATGAAACGGTAAAGTTGAACCATGTCAACGGGTGACAAAAGAAAACACATTTTTTTATTACCAATAATTCCAAATAAACTTGCACTCGTGTTGTGTATTCTCTGCCAGACAGCTACAATTACCAGCATCCGCATTTACATTGATGGCCCATTATACTGCAATTACCACTACAGCATCATGCCATAACTTAAAGTCATGATCTAAATCTGGCCGGCTGCACTTACAGCTTCTCAGCGATGACTCATTGTATTCGTGACCAGATTTTAATGCTACGACTAGCCAATAAATACAGACTTTTACATAAAATGGGCTTAAAACGGGTTCCTCCAATTCTCCACTTCCTCACTGTCATCTGTATAATCATACTTGCATATGACCCCGCTTAGCTGCTGAAAGCCACTCTCCATCTGCTGCGGTAAGAAACGAAGACAAGCTGTTTTCAGCTTAACACATCTAACTCACACACCTGCTACTGTTAGACAGACTTAGGTTGCACTTGGCAGCTCACACAATATTATAAATTGCTGCCTGCTGCCTCCACTAAATGTAATGGGCTATATCATGTTTACCAAGGAAAATTGTTCTACTCCTTCATGATGCTGTGATTCTAAGTAATTGTGACCTTTACAGAGAATAACTTGTCATTTAGATTTTCTTAGCAACAAACTTTCTCCAATTTCCTCCCGCTGTGTTCACGTGGACACAAAATAAATAAATAAATGCATTCATTTAAAAAGGGGAGGGTTATATTTATTATTAGCACCTGGAAAGCAAGCCGGTGAGAGCTTTGTACGAAAGCCGTTTACGTCCACAAATCATTTCTACACCAGATGAAGCTGGGAATATTACCTCATTAAAAATGTTCCATCTATGCTATCTATCAGCTTTACCTTTTCAGCTGATAGGAACTGTGGAAACGTCCCTAAAGGTTGTTTTTTTTTTTCTTCCGCCGACTGTTTCACATCATTGCCTGCAATCTTTTCTAATAAACCAAGTGATGTCAGCATTTAATTTGTCGAACCTCTCTGAGGCTTAAAGAAGATTTTAAAAAGAACGCCATCTGGCATCAAAAACCGAATTTATTCAAATTACTCATCCAAAAAGCGCATAACTAGAGTTGTGTTAGTCAGTCAGATGCTGATGAATGGATTCAGTGAAGTTTTTCATAAACGTTTGATAAGCACAATTTCCTTTGTAGGCTCTGCCCACTGATACATTACAGAGCAAGAAGCGGTGTTGCTACAAGTTTCCCAGTGACCACCTGCAGTGCCGTAACATCAATGCAGAAGCAAACTCAGAAGCTAGAAACTTTCATAAACTTTCATGGCTTAGCGAGCAATCTTCATTAAAATTGTATCTTGGATTGAATCTTCAAAGTGACACTGGTTTTCCACTAGATTCTGTAGGATACTAATAAACTCTAAACTGGGGTGTCAAACTCACAGCCCACGGATCTGAGCTGGCACCAAAAAAGGGTCTAATTCAGCACAATGGATGGCTTTGCAAAGTGTGAAAAATGCATTGTCTTAAAAATGTAGAAAAGTCATTAATAATACCATTTCTTAAAATGAACTCCTGGTTTAGTAAGCACTAAGACGAGGTGTAAATGTGTGGAAACTTCAAAAGTAACTCTAGAGCTCAACAAGTTCAAAACGTGAGATATTGTTATTTAGTTTCAAAATAATCTACATGTGAAGGTTTTGTGCCTTTGTTGGCTCGCCTGTACTCTCTCCAATGTAAGGCACATGTACAGAATGTGTTTGTTCTTCTTTACAGGATGTAAAGAAGCTACTTTGGGCTGCTCCCATATTTGCGAGGGGTTGCCACAGCGGGTAGCTCCGCATGTTTGATTTGGCAGATTTTTCCCTTGTTAGGTGAATGTGTAGAAAAAATAGGTGTTTTTCAAGACCCTATTTTAAACTTATTGATGCGATCTTTATTTGAGCGCCCAATTTGGATCAGGAACCCATCTTAATGCGATGGGTAAATAAAAATATGAACTAATATCAGTGACACACGTAGGTTTAGGCAGTTTGCTCACTGATCCAGCTTGAATTCACACTGTTCTGATGTCAACAGACCAAAGGTTTTAAGTGTTGGTACCAAACTGTTCATCAGGACTGAATCTACCCCATCTGTCAGCTCTGCGTGCTCCGAGCAAAACACAACTATCTATATAAATGATTCACTGTTTCGCTGTGGCAGTGGCTCCCAAGGTTTTCTTCTTTTATGCTCTGTTTTGGAAAACAAATTATACAGTGAATTGATAGTATTTTAATTATCCGACCATAAAAATAACAGTAAAAACTACAAACAAAAGGAATCGGGTGGAACTCTACATGCTGTTATTCATTTTAAGTTGCACAAACAAAAAGCAATTTAAACTTAAAGCCCAAACTGAGTTTTTACAAAAACAAGACTCTCCTCCTACGCTGATGGCAAACCTTGGAGCATGATCGTCTTCTTCATATTTTGAATTTGACTGCCGTACTTGCCTGACAACCTTCACTTGTTTTTTCTTTTGGAACGGTCACTCTTGAAATTCACTAGCAAGTTCTGCTTTCTGAATACATTTCCTTACCTGAATCTTTTAAGCTTAGCTACCATTAGAGTACACTTTTTTCAAAATCCACAGTCCACATTGTTACGTATTGAACTGCTCACTAACACAAATATACAATCAACCAATCACATGTCAGTATGTTCAGTCATGTAGAAATGGTCAATGTGACCTCAAACTGTGTTCAAACTGAGCATCAGAATAGGGAAGAAAAGGGATTTAAGTGATTCTGAGTGTGTCATGGTTGTTGGTGCCTGACGGGCTCCTCTGAGCATTTCAGAAACTGATGCTCTATTGGGATTTTGCACAAACATCTCTAGAGTTTACAGAGAATCGTCTGAAAAAGATAAAATATCCAGTAGCGGGTTTGTTGATACCATAGGTCAGAGGAGAATGACCAGGCTGCTTTGAGCGGATAGGAAGGCAGCATGAACTCAAATAACTATTTGTTACAACCAAGATATGCAGAGGAGCACCTTTCAACACACAACACATTGACAGTTTGAAGCAGATGGGCGTACAGCAGCAGAAGACCACACCTGATGCCACTGGTGTCAACTAGCAGGAAATGGAGGCAATAATGTCACCTGGTCTGATAAGTTTTAACTTCTGCTACTGCATTCAGACAGTAAGGTGAGAATTTGGCACAAACAACATGAAACCGCAGATCTGCCCCGCTTTATATCAACAGTTAAGGCTAGTGTATTATTTCCCCCTTAATACCAACTGAGCATAGTCAAAACACCACAACGTACCCCTGTGTTGTTGCTGATCCATTTATAACCATCTACTGGTGGCTTCCTTCAGCAGGGCAACACATCATATCACAAAAATCACATCAGCTCAAAGTGGTTGAACATCCCAGTGAACTCACTGCACTCAAATGGCCCCCATAGTCACCAGATCACAATCCAACAGAGCACCTTTGGGAAGTGATTGAACCTCATCATGGATGTGCAGCCAAAAAATCTGCGGTAAATGTGTGATACTGTCATGTCAAAATGGACCAAAATGTCTGAGGAATGTTTTCAACACCTTGTCGAATCTGTGCCACAAAGAATTATAGCAGTTCTGAAGGAAAAGGGGGGTCTAGCAATGGTACCTAATAAAGTGGCAAGTAGGTATATGGTTCACTCTTCATTTCAGTAGAGTGGATTTAACACCTGTAGATGGGAAAGGCAGTCTGTGCTAGACAGTGTAACAACAAAGAAGCAAAACCTGCTGCAATGTTTCAATACTGGAGAAAAAGTTACAAAGTAAAAGGACTTTTTCATATGAAAACATTCAGAAAAAGAGATGATGCTCAAAGAGCTAATTCAGCTGTGGGCGTTGTGTGGTGCTAAATGAGCTGGCTAAAGGTCTAAATATAAAGCTGCTATTACATTACAGTTGTCCCTAATACACTATAGTATGTGATTAGCTGAAGCACAGAGGAACAAACCGTGTTTGTGTCGGTTTTTTGAAACCGGGCACAGAAATGATGATGATCAGTGCAGCTTAAAGGATTTCATCTTCAGTCAAAAGATAGCTTTAAGTAAAGCAAGAGGACAAATACGGTTTTTTGATTCGCCACATGAAAACTGTTACACCAAAGATAAAAGCAACACATCTTTTGTCATAGAAAATATGAACATTAAAAAGAACTAAGTTGACCAATTAAGGCGTTGCTGCAACTTGTGTTATGTTTAAGATGATTTTTGACTTTTTTTGCAGCCTTTAAACCTTAGACATGATGCACATTTATTCGGATTATTGCACGATAATGATGTCAGAGGCGATACACGAAAAAATTAATTCTTTTATGCGAAGATGCGTGCCCGCTTTCTTGTGTGAAACCAGCAGAAACTTGGTCCCCGTCTCCCACATAACACAGAAAGTAGGCAAACTGATGTGTAAACAACAGTGACATGCAAGCTGATTAAGGGCTGGACAAATTACCATATAGTCCAGACAGAAATAAATTGAAGTATGCAGGAATCAGCTATCAGATTATAAAACCTTCAGTCAGCTCAGCCATGTCTTCATAAGTATTTTTTTTCTTGCAAGGTGCAAGTTCACAAATTAGGGAAAGAATATCAACAAAGAGAACACTAGAGGAGTGCAGTAATGATTTTATCTGAAAATTATGTTTTGCTTCAGTCCGGTAAACTGATTAGATGTTTAATATATCCTGTTTCCTCGGCGATTGACATCATTATACAACAGCGGCCTCGCCACAGGTAAAATCAGGCTTCTTTGTTTTTGAAAAATGTTTTTTCATATGTACTAAATTTGCTGATAAGAAGTCTGAGCATAGGAAAGGATGGCTACATTGTCTCTTCTGCTGTGGAACATTAGCTTGTGTGCTGAATGACTTTAAATCTGTGTTTGCGTAAAGAACAATAAAAAGCTGTAATCTTTTTTTTCCCGCCCAGCATCTCTTCACCCTTTCACGGGTCAAGTGCAAGCGAGTTGTGTAAGCTTTCCTCATTATTCATTGCAACCCACTGCAGAAGTTCAGTTAACTAATGAGAATTGGAGAATTGGAGGCCTTTTGAATGAATTCAGATATTTGTCATATTTAGTTCATGGACACAAACCACCAAACCTTAACCCAATCTCTTTTGTTGGCTTGAACAATAGACTAATTATTGTTTAATAATCATGTTTAATTTTCCAGAGAGACACTTATCTTTTAAAAAGTCAATCGAAAGATGTTCTTCGGAGCAACCTTTTATCATCAGGCCAATTCCTCAGCTTTGGTGTGAGATAAAGAAATTGAGAATCTCATTAACGCCAAAGCATGGATGGGGAGATTTATCTCAACTAGCTAATGAGGCTGGGAATGTTTCCAGGGTGCATAATCAAATGCAGAGCAAAAATACAATACGCTATTAGCATATATTTTAAAAGAACAACAACAGCAAAACACCACACACACACACACACACACAATCACAGGTACAAAGGAACAGGTCAACTGTGGAAGAATTGGAAAAAATTGTAGAGGAGTCCATAAATGCACCTGTGTTTCATTGTTTGTTATAAATAAGAAATAAGAAATATATGAAAAACAACATTTACACTGAGAAATGTTTTTCAGTTCGTTAATGGACTAGTACTTAACACTTTTCTACTCTGAGCACTTAAAGCACTTTTTACTACAAGCAACCTTGACCAGTTCACAAACACCCACTCACACAGCACTTTAGTCTATGCCTTCGAGCACTCTCAGAGACACAGAGACCGGTCAGCAAACCTCTGGCAACCTCTGATCTCTAGTGAAAATTGTGTGTCCCCTGACCTGTTGCTGAGTTGGTGGAAGTTGCTGGTGGTCGCTCGCTGAAAGGTATACGGTGCTGCTTTGGTCACTAGCGTTTCCCACGGTCACCCGTGATTTAAATGAAAAAATCCCGACACAATTCATTCTGTAGTGATGTCGGGTTTTGGTTCATTTTTCTTTAAATCGTTTTCCTTCTCGTGTTTTACATTTTCTCTTGTCTTTCTGTGCCTTTGACCCCCTCTCTTTTGTCTATGCGTGTCTCAGAGAAATTAACATATTCTTCTTTTGCTAATAACTTTCTTTGTTAGTCCCTTCTTACTTTGCTTCCTTTTTTCCCTTCCAAGTCCTCATCAAGTCTCAAGGCTTTTCACATTTGTCTAATTTGCGCTTCTTTTTCCTTCTTCTTCCTCGTGTCTGTGACCTGGAAATCAATCTCAGTGTACCATGGTAAAGGATGTCTCAATTCCCAAAATGCACCTGGAGGACAGAGAAGCGATGACCAGATGTGTTAAAATTGAAGATGCACAGGTGTATCTTTTGTTGAAGTTTTTTTTTACATTAAGTGCTTAAAAGATGTGTGGCACAGCTGTAATATATAAATGGTTGTAGCTGTATTAATTTAATTTGAGTTTGTTAAGTTGATTAGACTTTCTGCCCTTCAGAACTACTCAAAAGTAGTCCTGAATATCCTCCGAAACTACAGTAGTAGCTGTATTTTTTTTAAAAGTAAGATGTTCTCATGTCAAAGGTCATCTTTAATTGTCATCGCTCTAAAATGAGGCTCCAGAGAAAGGATGTCTCATTTTATTGAATGCCTGTTGCCTCCACTCTCCCCCATCTCTTCTTCGCCTCCATCACTTGCAATGCATAAGTGGCAGAAACTCCGCTTCTTCTACTTACCACTTGAAGCTGGCTCTAAAATCGACATAGACTTCCAACTTTACAGCATTAAAAACCATATTTACAACCTGGTACCAAAAAAAATGGTTTTGGCCTCTATGGATAATACCACCCTCATACCACCTGTAGGAGGGGAGTTCTTTTATAACTCATCCACCTGGATAATTGAGTTAAGGATGGGCCACGTTGATTGAAAAGTGTCCCCAGGCTGCAGGAGGTGATCAGTGTCTCCTACTTCAAGTCATTAAACTAGACCTTTTAGTGTGTGTGTGTGTGTGTGTGTGTGTGTGTGTGTGTGTGTGTGTGTGTGTGTGTGTGTGTGTGTGTGTGTGTGTGTGTGTGTGTGTGTGTGTGTGTGTGTGAAAGGAGTTGGTACTATTTTCAGCACTGTTAATAGATGAGTAATATTGTCCCTCGCTATATGTTACAGACCATCCAAGATGTTTGTGCTTTGGTTTTGGTGTGTCTGATACTTTGCATTAATGTGTTGCACCCATAAAGATTATCAATGCATCTGCTAACTAAGCTCACTAACATTAACTGATAAATTAGCACGCCATCCTTTCATCGATATACGGTAAATTTTGGCTCCACAAAGCCAGCATGGCAGCAGCCAAAATGCTAATGCTGAGGCCTAATCAGAGGCTGACATCACAGTGGCTCTTTTATGCTGTTTATGCTTTTATCTCTATTGGGAAGGACTAAGATTCAAGGAGAGGAGAGGACGCACAAACTGAGAAATCAGAGGCCGTTTTATCTCCTTTTATCTCGCTTCTATTTTACCTCAAGTTTACCTCGTCAGCTTTCACAAAATGTTGTCAGTTATGCCGTGATTGTTTTCACCAAGTTAATTGCACACTTCTCAGTGCTCTAACATGGAAAGCATTGAGATAACATTTATGAAGCAAAAATTAAAACTAAAAATGGAAGGCAACATACTTCCCCCCACCATAATTAAATGTCAGCTCCTGTTTCATTTTAGAGACATTATCAGGCCCATCAGTGCTTCTGTGTTTTTGTTCGTGTGTGAATGTGTGTGTGTCTCAACCTGTGTCAAACTGAATACGATTTTAAAACTATTTTAGTTATACCGACAACAGAAAAATCCTAAAATGTCTAAAATCAATCATTACCAAAACCTAGTTGGAACAAAGTGTTTATTAAAAGATAACAGCAAAGCCCATTTTTTATATTTTTCTCTTCCACGATAAAGGCATGCAGCCATACACGTGCCGCTGTTTGTAATGCACATGAAGCACGTGAAGTGGTGAAGTATCAGCAGTAGAATTAACTTACTGTTGAAAGTAAACATAACAGGGTTTACGGTAGATTGTGATATCACAGCTAGGCTGTTGAACCCGAGTGCAGACAGAGGCAAAGGAACAGGTCAACAGACTGTTGATTCATCCAAGGTAAATAAAGGATTAGAGGAAAAGGCTGAAGAGGTGCTGGGCTGGCAGCAAGAGAACTGAAACTATGGCTTAAGTAGCTGGAAACCTGGGAAACCTAGGCTCGTTGACTGAAACCCAAGGTTGGAGCTGATCCAAGCAAAAGGCGAGCAGGGAACCAGTAGCTCTGAGTGCACAGTCCAGCAGCAGTGGAGCAGGTTGAGCCAGGGCCACAGACTGGAATCCTCTTAGGGGAGAAGATAGGGACAGACATAGGCTGGCTCAGGCAGGGCTGACTAATACATCAGCCTCCTCTGGGTATGAGTGCTAAAGGCCAGCTCAGGGAAAGATATTGCTTTGGCTGACTCTGTGTTGACCAGTTGAACATAGGATTTGTCAAATGACTCAAGTAAGGAGAAGGCCAGTTCTGAGACGGTCTTCGTGTCAACTATCAGAGGCAGAAGAAACAGGTACAAACACCTACACCTTGTGTAGGCCAACCATGGAAGAGGCCTTGGAACTGACTTGGCATAGGGGTAGCTGAGACATCCTTCTTGTGGAGGCCTTTGAGGCGAGGCAGGTCAACCAGAAACGGGATGCCAGGGGTTTAAGTCAGCTGGTCTGAAAACTGGCAGGGACAGGCTGGCAAAAAACCATCTGGCTGACTGCTAGCGGTCAGAGTGGTGAGCTGGCTGTCGAACTAATTCTTGTGAGCCCAGCCTAACCAACCAGGCTGCTGGCTAAAGACTGATGGGAGCAATAACTGAGCTAAGGTTCATGGAGGCAACTCGAGACTAGTTTGTGTATGTCACCAACTAAAGTTTTTACAAATGGAGTCCAGCGTCTGGTGGGTCCGCATTTTTGGCCAGAATGTACCGTTACGTCAAGGCCGATGTACTCAAGCGTAGAGGACGACACTAAAAGACTTCTGAAATAAAGCAAGTCAAAAAAGTAGTGCAAAAGTTGTAGGAGCTTGATTGGCAGCAAGAAAACTGAAATTTGGGTTTGGGTGAGTAGTAGCTGCGAACCTCAGATGCGACCGAGGCACGGTTGGAAGCTGGACTGAGAAAGGCAAAAAGAGAGCCAGGCAGAGAAGGATCCAGTTAGCTGAGAATCGGGCTGAGCCAACAAAGAGAGTGAACCAGGAAGAAAAGGGGGCTGACTCATTTATGGAAGTGCTTAAGCAGAGACTACGTTCTGGCAGAGTGGTGGTACTGAAAGTAGACTTGATAGGAGAAGTGTTTGCAGCTGGTGAAGCTCAGCTTAGGTTCCAGCACACCTGTCCCCACTCCTATAATCAGACACACACAGAAGTAAACACATAAGAAAGAGAGAGGGGAAAAGGAAGCAAGGAGATGGTGGGGATAGAAACAAAGGGTTTGACAGGTGATGCCTGGCTTATAGGAAAAAATTGTATCAATCCAAAAGATTTAAAGTATTTTATTTAAAGGTAAAAACAGAAAATGGAACACCTGAGTTATAACTAATGTAGCGCACAGAGTTTTTGCTTTGCAGGTAACTGAAGCAAAGCGTGTACGGCAAAGTTGGTGATCGTTTATTGACTTTATATTTCAAAAATGTTTTTGAAACATGTGACCTCATCCAAGCATTCGTGTTCCTCTTTCTGTAGCACACTTCCTTTCCAAATATCAGCATTGGACTTCTAGATATCAAAAGGATGTCTATATGCAATAAAATAATACATAACTGCTAACAGTTATCCAGGCAATAACACTTAGTTAGCCTGCTAATTGTTAGCGGATCCAATATGTTGGTTAGCGTAACAAGAAAGAGCTCGTTCAAGGAATCCACCTAATAACTGTTTCCACAACAGCTAGGTGGGATAAGTCCTGTGACTTTTCTCATTAATCATCACGACAATTAGAGCCTCAAACATGTCACAGTTAGCGTTGTGCAGTCACAGCATAGACTGTAATGTAGGTCGTCAGATCACAGCTAACTGCCCGCAAAAGTGAGAAAACACTCCCAAGATATAGTAATGATTAGATTAGTAGCCAGCTAAATTACAGAGAAAATGTTGATACCAACGGAGCTAATTAAGCTGTGGGTGTTGTGTGGCGCTAAATGAGCTGGCTACAGGTTCTAAATGTGAGGCTGCTGTTATGTTACTGTCATCTATGCACAGTGTGTGATTATCCGAAGCAGAGAGTAACAAATTAAAGTGTTTGTGTCTGTTGTTTAAACCAACGTGCCACAGGATCTTGACTACACAGTTTATTTTAAATGGGAGCATGAGCAGAAACAAGGTTGTTAATTTTTATGTCTCTTTTGTTGATTTAAAAAAATGGATGCCTGATTAACTGAAAATATTGCTCGTGTGATTTATACCCTCCTCGCTCCTACCTTACCAATGTTATTGATGCCCAGTTTGTATATGAAGCATAGACAAGATTAATGATCCTTGAAGGTGGAGTATTAAATGATCCAAATGCAAATACTCTGTATGGCTGTGACCGCTTTTTTTTTTTTTTTTTCCTTTTTTGGGGGGGAGTAATTCAATTCAAGGGCAGAAATTAGACTTGCAAAACTTCAGCCATACTCAGGGAAAATACACTGGGATGTGTAGCTTTGCTGTAAGTGGCAAACAACAGGGAAATGAAACATGCACCAAGAAGAAGGAACCATCAATCTAATGGGATTCTATTGCAAATTCTCTGCATTTCAGTGTCGCTAGCTCACACAGGGGGATAGTCAACAGTGGAATAGCTTTTAGACACTTCTTCCGCACACGCAGAGGAGTATGCCGCCTCTCTCTAGATCCAGCATAACAAGCTTTATTCCATGTAATTCTGTACAAAGAAACTCATTTTCAGTTGTCTATAGAAAGAATAACAGCTTGGAATAAAATAATGGGAAGTCCAGTAAAAATGAATCAGCTTCATTAGACGCTGTAATAGCCTCACTTAGTGATGGCAGACACAATGACTGGCAAACTCTGCTCATTAAGGAGATTTGAGCCTCACATGGCAGCATATGATGAATGGCAAATTATGACCTATTTTGTTTTCTGAAATATATTTCTGCACTGCACATAAGCTATTTTTGCAATCTTAAGCTTCCACAACAATTTAAAGATTCTCAAGCTAGTAATCTCAAGCTCAAAACACCACGCACCGTGATGCAAAGCTTCCACTCGGGTTTGTGCGAGCTAGCGGTGACTCCATAAGTATCCTCAAGCATGGCTTCTTTTTTAAACAGTGCACAAGTGGAGCTTGAACAGCATGATGCGCACTGATTTGTGTCGTTAAACAAAGCAGAGGGCCGGATGACAAATGAGGGAGGAGGGAGCGTGATCAGTGAGACTTTCTTGTTCTCAGCAGCGGTCGTCGTCTCTGCAGTGATTCAGAATACAACCGTCGCTTTTAAAACTTCTCATCCCTTGCAAGTAGTGTGAGACAGAAGAGAATACATTACAGCTGATTGCAGATTATGACAGTTAGTGATATCACCGTTTGACCTTCTGTACCACTTCGGTAAACGGCCTGCTGCAGTCAGGTCACGTCAGACACAATGAAAGTCGAATAACCTTTGCATCATTCTTGCTCTCAGCTGCAGAGAGACATCCTGGGAAGGACTTATCTTGGAAGAAGTGTAGGCTGATGAGTGAAATACTCAGCCATGGCAGAAGCAGCTTTTTGACTGGAGCTCGCATGGAGTGCAGAGCTGGATTTCTAGCCGCTCAAGTTATTACATAAAGTAACATTTGAAGAGAGTTCACATGGAAGAGGACCTGAACACAGGACACCAGGGTAGAATAGTCAATTTTGCTTTGGAAAGGTTCCTAACTGAGTGAAGTGACCCAGAAGTATCTGTGAGGCAGCCTTAATAAGATCTGGTTGAATTCTCTAAATACTAAGGAAAGGTGCTTGACTGCATCCCCCTTTCTTTACCTCCTAAATTATATAGATATCTTTTGAGCCTTCAACAATTTGTTAAACCAGCAGGAAAGCTATTAACACAGTTTAATCAGTTGTATTATGAAGACGTTGCTTTGCATGAGGCCGTTTGTATCATGGATTTTTTTTTATAAATGCTCTCCGAATGCTCTTCTTAACAATTTAAAGGAATATAAGGTTTCCCATAATTCAGTTCGCATTAGTTATGATATATTGCTGTATTTCCAGCCTTTATGGATTCCCATTAATTATTTTAACTTCGGTCACATATGTTGAAAGCCTTAATAAAAAGCAGGAGTCTGTCTCGATCATCTGTCAGGACTGAAGAGAAAATGTGAGTGGACAGAATGAGCAGCTAATTTTAATGTGAGTTTCTGTGTATTCACTTATTTTCAAAGAGCTCAGCCTTGGTAATGAGGTCGCGTCTGTCAACAACAAGAATTCACAGGGAAAGGTATCTAAGATGTGCTTTATGTAGCCCATCTTCTGAATGCTGTGGTTTCACCACAGTAGACCGATGCAAACAGCACCTGCCTTCACATTATAAAGTAGTGTAGGCTAAATGTAGTTAGCCCCGTGCTTCTCTTTGCCAGCCTTCTTATGAATTCTCCTTCACCTCATGATTTTTCCAGCAAAGTCACAGAAAAGTGATTAGGTAAAGGCATGGTGGATAATTTGGCCGCAATCCAAAATCTAAGCCTTTACTGCCAGGCTGGAGATTATACGCAAGAGCTCTATCGGTTTAGCAAACATTTCCAGCAAGGGTTACCTAAAAGGCAATGTTCCAAAAGGAAGCAAGGAAATCACACATAAATATAGCTACTAGAAGCATGTCACAAAAAGAAAAAACATCAAAAAGCTCGAAGAATACAAACCAGATGGAATGACAAACTGGAAGAAGTAATATGACAATCAGGCAACAAGAAGTTGAAAAACAGATTATATAAATAGTGGGAAGACTAATTGCTAATTAATTAATGACATTGGTGCACAAAATTGGCAGGGAACTAGACAAAGAACAGAAGAAAAAGAGATGAATTTATTTTCATTTATTCATTTTGTTAGCCCAACGTGTTTATTTTCCTTTTCTCTCTTTTTTTTAAATAAATGGCTCTTTGTGAATGGACCTTATCATTTGCCAATACACAGCGAGTCCTTAACAGCCCTCGCTATGCCAGAGAGAAAGCAAAAGTAGTTCCTCTGCAAAACTCTCCCTTTAAGTTCATGTTTTTATAAAAGCAGGTGTGCACAGGACTATCAAGGATGATCAGAAAATCATTAGCATGGCGCATAGAAACCTATATGACTTCACAGCAAGTCAACAACGCTCTTTGGGATGAAGGTGCAAATGTTTCCTCGTCAATAATCAGCGGGGCATTTTGTTACCTTGACCTTGAACAATTCAGCACCAGATGCGAATCCTCACAAAAGCATCAGTTTGAGAGGGAACAAAAGCATGGACGCATTAAACTCAATTGAGTCTATATCACCGTCGTTGAAAAGGGAAGAGATTAACACAAAACAAAACAAAAGCACTGAGCATGATCCAAAATAAAGCACCTCATCTCTGTTTTATTGATGGCATTTATTGATGATTTCACTGCTGACAGAAGCAGCAGGATGATTGCAGAAGCATACAGGGAGCGCTGTGCGTGCTCCTGTTCAGCCCAGTGCATCAAACCTACTGGACAACATGTTGTCTTTCAGATGGAAAACAATTCAAAGCGCACGACCGAGGCAGCCAGAGAGTATGTCGTGGTGAAGATTTGTAACATGACCTGAATTGGACTGAGCTGTATTTTAAGTTGATGAAGTGCAGAATAAAGAGGGGGAGGATATCCCACTACAAGAGAAGTGTAGAGAATATGCAAAACGTCTGCTGATGCCAGTTTGCAGTGGCCGACTGCAAAAGATTCTCCACAAGCTATTAAACATGATTATCTTGTTTGACAGCAGGTATGTTACGTTTGAAGGTCTAAACACTGTGTTGGAAATTTCTCTCTATATGTATATATGACTTGGGCTTTTAACATAATGCCTTATTTTTAACAATTTAAAATTATACATGAGTGTCTGGAGAACAGCTAAAGTGTAACAGTGTCTATGCTTTGGACTGTAGAGATACTGTAAATGGATCTGAGCTCTTTATTTTTTGCCAGTAGTGTCAGTGTTGCCTCACAATGGCTATAATTATGTCTGAATGTAAGTGTGATTGAAATTGTGATTCTTATAGCATGCTGATCTAAAAAATAAAATGTGAAATGCAAAGACTTGTAACTAAGGTTTAACGCCCGAAACCTTTTAGCATCATTTGTTATTTTATATTTTTTAAAAACATCTACATATAATTATTAAGACTGTTTGGGCAGTGACTTCTTCCCAGTTTGGACTCTCCCGCTAGCGTGGCGTTCTTTCAGCGTCTGCGTCCAGCTTTAATCTCACTGAAATGTGTTGAAATTATGTCAGCACGCGCAAACTCCCTTAGTTTTAATTGACAGTGTCGAATGGAGACAACATGCACTCAACTGTGGTGGAAACACTTATCCTCACAATTCAAAACTAACGAGAAGATGTTTGGAAATAGAAGAGGAATTTCTATACAGACAATCTGCAATCTCCTTCCATTGCAGTTAAGATGACCCTTTTCATTGCATGTCTAATGTAGACCGTTTTTATGGATATGACGGAGTGCTTGAGATAAATAATGCATTTTTTTTTCCAATTTACCGACTTTTCCAGTCAAAATATGGTGTTAGATAAGATTTAATTAGACATTATGTCACATTCTGAAATGTTAGCTTAGATTTCTTTTAGAAATTATGTGTATTATGTTCAAGATTAGTTTTCATGAATATGACTAGTCACGATGATTTGAGTCTGTCTTCACGTGCGCAGACACAAATGATGTAGCCATCATTGAAGAGCAAAAGCTGAACATTAAATAATTAAAGGTTGTGCTACAGGAAGAATTTCAATTTCTTTCAGCACATTTTAAATGAGGGTCAGTAACTTGAATACTTGAAACACAGCCCGATAACCTACTAACTCACCAATATTGAGAAATTAAGAGCAATTAACATCTTGACAAAAATCAACCAAAAAGAAGTGAAAATAAGTATTGTCCCTGCGGTACTGGCTCTTCTTTTTTTCCTGCTTTTTTTTTTTTCAATTATGCAACACACTTTGAGCAAAATGTCAGCTGAAAAAGAGGAAATTACAGAAACAAATGAGATAATCATAATTATATTGCTGCATATCCAAACACTTTTCAAATCCCACATTGATATGAGGTGCTAATTACATATGCATCTTCCTGGGGTTGGGTGGGAGGTATAACCAGTCACGAGGGATCGCATCCATAATTCATTATTTTACCTATGAATTTAAATCACAAATGGGTAAGAAAAAAAGTGCCTTTGTGAACTTCGAATAACGTCTTGTGCATTAATACACAGTAAATCTGCACTGTGCAAATACGGCACGATTAACATAAATTAAAACATAAAGGACTGAGCTCAGGGTAGTAAAATGAACTGAACTGATTAGAGCATCATCATTTTCGTAAATACCAATCATACTGTGAATGTTTTTCCTCACAAACTTCATCATTTCATAGTATTCATAATCCGGCTAGGCTGAACTACGTTGCTTCTCTGTAACGTTTTGTTATCAGCTTGTGAATGAGCTTGTTCTATAACACCTATATTAATTATTATTTTTATTGTTATATTATTAGTTTGCTTTTCTGTTCTGAGACTTGTGCAGCAGTCCGTGTATCTGCAGTTGTTGTTGTTATTTACTCTCGATGACAACTTGGCAAACAATCTTTTAATGAAATGCACATAGCATGCCTTAAAGCTCCAAACAGGCTTGGTGTCTGCATAGGTCTCTAACCTGCCTTTGAATGATTTGTACATATCTAGTTTATTATTTTTTTTAAACACCCTGTAATTTAGTTTGATGTATTGCCACTGAATAACTGTTTTAAACCAGTTATAGCTGTGTTATAGTTTATTGGATGAGAAATGCTGTCATAAAAATTTTAAACCTCACAGCAATTTATCTGTCTATCCTACAACCACATTATCTAGTACAATAAACATTTAAGTGAACGTCCATGTGGGCCATCTAAGAGTTTTCAAGGTGAAGTGTTACCCAAAATGTAATTCCTACAGGGTGGAGTTCCTGCTGTTGGCAACATCACATTGAATGTCCAGACTCTGCAATCTGAGTAGGTTTCTTTTGTCCATTTGTCAATATCACTTGGCATTTTTTTTCTTTCAAGGGCACATAAACGAAGGGTTGAGAGCAGGCACTGAACCTAATTATGCTGATGGTCATGGGATTCTAAAAGCCGTTGGTCATTAGCTCTCATAAACGTCTACATGGCGTCCCCTGAGTGACGTTTTGCTGAGGACAGGGAGATGCATCTGATGCATTTTTATTATAGACTTCACAATGACTGCAGCATGAGCTTGGTCGATGAAAGAAAGGCTCGGGGAGTGTCCGGGAAAGTGCATTGTTTTTTTTTTTCGACTGTAAGGCCTGCTATCACGTTTATATTGAATCTATGCTCTGTATGCTGGCCCGTATCATATATCTGCAGAGTAAGACAGTATTGTTATTGCAGCACAATGCAGAAGAAATTTGGTGAATGATTGCTGCTACGAAAGGAACTTAAAAACTAGATAAATGTGTTTGCCTTCCTTATCTTCCATAGCATATTTCCACTCAAAATGTTTCCTGAGTGCTAAGTGTAAGAATGCAAGACATCTGGACAACATAATTTGGAGGAAAAATGTTTGGGTTTTTTATTTTTTATTTTTTTTTGCTATTGAAAACTGCAGCACTTTGTGTGCTTGCGTAAATGTAAAATTCTTGTGCATGTCTTCAGCTTGCTATTCTCCCGTGGGACATGTATCTGTCTCCTCCACACAATAAAGCTTGATTTATTTTCGGTCCACTCTGTGCATTCGATAATGTAGTTTAATCTGATTCGAGGCAGAATCTTGGCATCCAGGTAGGGGAAGGCTTCTATTTGTCTACTCTTGGATTTGGATCCATCTTTTTTTCTCTGGAACCTAAAACAAAGCATGTGCTGGATATGAGCCACCACACAGACGAGTAGCTCAGAAAATGATCTTCAGCATGCATCAATCCAGCAATGATTCAGGTGGGGGAGACTGAAAGGAGCTCGTCTCCAAAGCTGTCACTGCAAAACAAACAAATTACAGCGCATAGTCGCTCTGGGCAACAAAGTGAAAATATAAAATAGTAAAATAAGCTTTAGGATTGCATATGATTATACTTTGTAACACATATCTAACATAGGAGGCCATCATTTCTGCACAACATCAACATATTACCCCAAAGGCTGATGATGTATTGTATAAAGGTCACCATATAGATCTGAAATAGGTTTAATTATTACAACCAGACCACCACAGTAATACAATAATATGAGACCTTTTAAAGTACATAATCAAGAGTTATGAGAGAGCGTTCATGGCAAAGTTGATGTTTTTGCTTTCTCCTCCATATAATATCGTCTCTCTCATATACCAAAACACCACAGTATGCAGTAATCTCACACTGAAGTAGGTGAAGGATGCGGTGTTGTCATGTTATCCTTCAAATAAAGCATGCAGAGTAAAATTCCTTCAGAGTGCCAAGAATCCAGGTGACAAATTACACTGACAGCACATAAAGATTGTTTCACAGGAGATCACAGGTCTAAATTTGTCTCTGGTCTTTCATTTTCTGCACTTCTGATTATGCATGGACTTCTGTATACTTTGTGTACGCCGTTTTTACACAGCGCGTCCCGACTGCCGCCGAGAGCAAATAACATGGTATGTAAGCATAAGCGCGACAACAATGGCAGCAATACATTTGTTTCTGTGAATGTGTGAAAGCTGTCTTCGCCATGCTCTCTCTTGCAATCTCTTGAGAACTGAAGAAACTAAAGAACAGACTTAAGTAACAGGCACTGAAGTAACAAGAGCGAGCCAAACACTGCCAATCGCTACATCATGGAGCCGCTGGAGTTTACTTTGCAGTGGGACTGGAAAACTATTTTTAAAAAGAATCCGTGGATGAAATTGTGACTGATAAAAGTTGAGTAAGTTATGCATACGCTAACTCGAGAAAAGTGAACTAAATACGGAAAATGGAAATGGAAAGACGGCATGCTTCTGCGAGAGATGCATGTTTAAATTAAGATAGATATAGGGACTTTAAAATCCATTTAGCGTTCAGACATTAGGTTCGTTTTTGTTTTGAAAGACCCATTATGAGAGTAAACAAACCTAATTCAGCCTAATAAAGTGCTGTAAGCAGTCTGACCTTGCTGTTGGGTTGTTTGTAGTTCGCAGCACAGCATAGGGACTGCCTGGAATCTGCTTTTCTTTTCTTAACTGCAGCCGCAAAACTGTGGCCACATATCGACAACAGAGCTGTAGTTTCCACCAAATACATTTGATTATATACCTTTTTTTGGCGGTGTGTGACACGGGTAGAGGACAATGACACATCTCCCAAAAGCAATCCTTTTGTTCATCTGCATAACTTCAATTTTCATAATTGCTTTGCTCAAATGGAACTCCAGGCACCTGCCCAGCAGCACTATTTGGCTGTGTTTTCCCTTATGCTGCATTCAGACTCTGGCTAGTGATTTTTCACACTCGCATTGGAGATTAAAAAAAAAAAAGGAAAAGGAAAAAAAAAAGCAGGCTAGTAAAATATTCATTCCTCAGTTTTGCATAAATTACATCTCATAATAGGTTATGCATACAGCTGCATACTTTTACAGAAATTATTAATGTTATGCCACTTTCATCTGCAGTGGCGTAATTAACTTCAAATCCTAAACTGCCTTCGCCTCTGATTTTGTTGAAATGTCTTTATGTGATTTCACATTTTCACTTATATATTTAGAATATTTTCTGTGAATACAGCTTTTTGCCAACTCAAACATCCAAAATGTAATTCACCTGGTTCACCTGAGAAGATTATATATTACAAGGAATTAATATAGCCGAAGACAACACAAATAGCTCACACTTAAAGAACTGTTAGCAGGAAGAAATGTGTGTCAGGTCATCTCTTCAGACCTCCCCGGCCCTATGAAGCTAATTGAAGTCCGCAGAAAGTGCAGGTATCTGATTGAGAACACGTTTCATTTGAGCAGGAAAAGGACACATAAAAATGTAATGCTGACACAAGGATAGTACTATGAACTTGTGCATGAGGCTAACCTCAGCAGGTTTTGTGAGTGATGGAATAAATTGAAAGTTCACTGATGGGATTCACTGCCAGCTTCGTGTTTGGTGTTTTATAGTGGGAATTATGCAGGTAATTGGTGACTGATTTAAATAATAGGTTGGCAAAAATTGGTTTAAAGAAAAAAAAGAAGAAGAAGACCTTGGGTTACCTGGTGTTTGGGGGTGGCTATGGATTAACATCATACAGATGTAAACCAGGAAGCTTTGATGAGCTTCACACCTATTGTGCACAGCTGTTAACACAGAAGACTTGAGCAGACCCACAAGATGAAGCACTAATGTGGGATATCATGCTCAAATCATGTTATGGATGTGCTACACAACACAATGCAGTTCTCCGCCACGATGCTGACAAGCTGATTTCCTTTACGCGTTACTCTGACAGTTTGTTCTGTTCAGCACTGTGTGGCCATGTGTACAAACATCTGCCAGCTCTTGCAGTTGCTCTGTGTCTAAAAAGATGCCAGCTAGTGCCAGCAGGGAGATGAATGCAGCAACATCTGAATTATTGACGAAAGTCAGAGGTATCTTAATTTTAATGACTTTGGACATGAGGGGAATTTGAGGATTGTCAATGCTCTTTTCAACCACACCAAGGACATAAGCGCTCTCTAATTAAACAATGAGCCGTCTTGAAATCTATTATAGAAACAGCGGAGCAAATAAAATCAGGCCAAATTATCTAATATTGCAAAAATGACCAAGATGCAGCCACCGAAGCTTTTCGCTGAGATGTAGCTTTCATTTCGAAACAGTCAGGCAGAGAAATTGTGGCTGTAAACTGTAAGCTTATTATTTCCTCTGTAACTCAATATCCTACAACCATTATGTAGCCATCCTACATGGGATTTGAATAAATTCAATTGAAGGAGCCATGTTTGCATGTATGCAAATTGCCTTCTTAATTCAAGAACTCTCATGTTATTCCCTCTCTCCATTTTTCTCCGGCATTTTTGCATCACGGCGTTAGCATTCGACAATCCTCTGTGACTCGCAAATTAGTGCAAAGAGTTGAAAGAAAAAGAAAAATTGATCCATGAGCTTTGCTGATTCTGGTACAAATTATTTATAAAAGGAGAGGGGAAAATAGAAAGAAAAGAGAGATGTTTCACCTTATGAGCAGAGATGTGTTACTGAATATTCTAGGATGCCTATTTTTCTCTGTGCTGGTTAAGACAACTGCACAAACACTGTGCCAGGCCTCCCTAATGGATATAAAGTAAATTATTGCGACATCAATATACCAGATTAAACATGATGACACTCTATTCTGGATTTTTTTTTCTTCATTTATTTATTTTTTGGATATTAAATCACACACAAGTTCAGTGCTGGGATTCGATGCCCTTCTGTGAAAAATGAATCTATTATATTCTTCAGGAGCTTCACTGATGGTCCTTGGTGGTTTGAACAACTGCAGTGATTAATGGCAACATGAATTTTGCAGACACCCTCTACTGGCTTCAAATAGTAACTACTACCGCCTCAAATCATTCACAACATTCACATAACTCTCTCATTCCGACCCCCCCACCCCCAAAAAAAGACCTCATCTTTCTTTTTCCTCACATTTCTTTGATCTAACTGACCATCCCAGACTAAAACTTTCCATGTTTCTCTCGTTATCCCTACATTAAAGAAAATTATTCTCCAGCCTACAGAATTGGGTCAACTGCACCAACATATTACATCATGGCGAAACCTCTCTGCATTTGAGATTACTCCATTACTTTGATGACTGAAGTAATTTAATTCAGCTGTATGATCTCGTAAAGTTTTTTTTTTTTTTAAACTGACTGTAAGAAAAAAAACCGTGTGAGGCATTTTACTCTTGCGGCATGAAAAGGTGTCAGATTTTATCTTATTTGTTTCAACACCAGCTGCAAAGAGACATTTTTATGCTCAAGGAGACAGAATACAATATAATGAGTAATCAATTCAGGGGGTAGTAGTGGCACATCATATCATTGGAGAAGTACTTTCCTGTTTACACAAGTTTATACTTCAAAGGTTCCCATCTGTTCTCTGCTCCTGTTTGTTTGAGTGTTGTCACTATTAAGACCCTTCTGTCCTCTGGGGGAACTTTGTTTTCGTGCACAATTGCAAAAGTAAAACTCAACTTTAAGTCGCTACATTAAGCAAAACCGTGAACATATTTAAAATCCAGGGCTTAGCTGGGCTGCAGGAAAAGTACCTACTTCATATTTTTCTTTTGCAGTTGGGACATATTTGCTAATTGATTGTGTTCACAGCTTTTTATCAGAATAAATCATGAACGCGGATCTGTTTGGCAACTGGCATCCCGCAGCACATGAATGCATGACAAAGGCAGACTTTTCAAATGCATTTCAACACAGCGTAACATGACTTTGACAAAAATAAAATCGGACATGATGTTCTTTGTAATGGATTAAGTTGTCTGTCATGTCACGCAGACATTAAATGGAAAGAGTGGCTGCCAAGAAAGCAGCAAAAGAGACTGTTGGCAGTAGTCTAAAATAAATGTGGCTCCAGAAAACTGGTACAACATTCAAAACACAGATTTGGTCCTTTAATCTTTGAATTAAAAGATAGTTGCAGTCATATTGTTTTTTTTCCCTTCTGATTCCAAGCCTGTTATTGTCTCTGAAAATCAGCTTCAAAAGCAGCTCAGTCACAACAAGATGAGGATCATTTTATAGTGTTGTTCAAATGCAAATATAACTTAACCTACATTTTAAAATGCATGTTCCTCCAAGTTATTCGCCGCTAATTCAAACCGACAAGAAGCTCACATTATTTTACATTAATTGTGACTTTCCCTTTCTCACTCTTTTTGACATTTTAGCTTTAAGGCATTTTAGAGGGAAAAAGCTGTTATTGGCTTGCTAGAAGCAACCTTGTGAACTCCTTTGAACCCCCTCTTTGCAGTTTTTGAGTGCTACCCTTTTTAAGGGTGTCCTGCCCAGGCTGACAGACACCCGTGACACCCTCCTGCAGCATTAATGCGCCGTGAATTCGAGCGCAGCAACATGACATACCGATGAGGGGGGAACTAAAGAACAGACCAACAAAAGATAAAACTATTTGGGGAGAGTAATAATTGTAAAAATAGCTTTTGATTAAATAATGTAGGAGAAAGAGAATGAAATCAATTATATATGTTCATAGCCTGAATTGCATTACATAATTGATGCGCACGGTCGTACATTATGTAGCAACTGTCAACATGTGAAATATGTTTGAAAAAATAATACAAGTGTGATTCTCGAACCACTTAAGGGTGACAGGGAAGGAGATGCCTGTGGGACAATGCTGGTATCACACTCACCTATAGCTCAGCTTTTCTGTCCTTTTCCTCTTTCTTTAAATCCAGGGTGCAGTTTAACTGCCAGAGAACGTGTTAGGGTGCCTTTAGGGTCTAAACTCCCAAAGGGGGAACAAGATTAGAATGTCAAATGTCATAGCAAACATTAAAAACGTCTCATGAACTACAAGAAAACCGGTAAGACTTGCGCTCCTTTGATATATCAAGGCCTTTGTATGATGCTCAGGATGATGTTTTAGGATTGAAAAAACCCCGCCTATGACTCTTTTTTTAAAAACTAGGTTGGTCGTGACTATGCTTTTATATGTTTGCAAGTATATCAAAAAAAAAAGAAGAGGAAAAAAGCCATCTCTCGACTGAGTTAGTGCAGTATTACCCTGGGGCATTTTTCAGACTTTGGGGTTGGATATCACAAATGCACCTTAATGGTGTATTATTGATTTGAATGTATTGCCTGTTCCCCTAATTTACATGTTTCAGAAGCCCACAGTGCACTGCATGTAGGGAGGCCAATAAGTGCTGCTGTTCAGGAGAAAATTGAGTTTCAACAGGGGCTGAGATGCGACTGCAAAATTACAAGTACAAACACTCGTCTGATGAAGATCTCATTTTGTTTTTAATACTCTCAAGTCAGGATTTATTGCAAAGAGCATGTCACCCATCTGCTTTGTTTTACTATTATTTGAATGCTATTGATTGAAAAAAAGAAAAAGAAGCACGCACATACACACACACCCACACAAATACACACACTTAGATCCTTTTTATTAAATCCACAAGCCTGAATCATGTCATGATTGATTTCAAAACAGCTGCAAGGCAATGTTTTGGAAAGAAAATCAAGGACATCAAAGCTTTGGCTTTGAGGAGACTTATTGGTAAGATTATGACCATGAATGTGATCATAGCATTTTAATTTTATGGTGTCAATTAATTAAATTTGAACTGATTGCTGTTTGTGCACTGATTTCTGATTGAGTTTGCATATACCCATTACATGGAAAGTAAATTGTCAGAACAGTATATTTAAAAAACAACAACAAAAAACAAACAAACAAACAACCCCCCCTCCCACTGCAGATGCAGTACATGTACTGATTGATTGATTGATTGCATCTGTTCCACCTGTATTCAACTGAGAAAACTCACCTTACCAATAAAATGTTGATGAATGTCTGAAACATGGAGCTTGACCCATGATTGCAGCATAATTAGATGATTAATGTGGATGTGGTGATGCAGTGGTTAGTGGAAAAGGTTGTGGGTTCAGGGTTTCTGGTTGGCTGGGGCCTCTCTTTGTGGAGTAAGCATGTTCTCCCAGGGTATACCCTCTGGGTAAAGGACGTGCATGCTAGGTTGGGCTGTAAGTGTGAATGTGAGCATGAATTTTCTCTATATATCTCTGTGTTAGCCCTTTGATAGGCTGGCAACCTATCCTCTGCCCCACGTCCTATCCAAGACCCTGAACTGGATAAGCTGTTAAGAGGATGGATGGCTTGACGTTTATACATTCACACTAATGTGAGCCACAGTTAGCATCATCCTTATTTAGTATACTGTGTGATGTTCTTTTGGTTTAAGAAGATTGACCTCTTCACATAAGGGTCAGTGTGCTGGATCTATTGCAGAAGGGTTTTTTTTTTTTGGAGATTGCATGAGAAAACCAAAGAGGCAAGGGAACTGTTGCGTGATGTGCCAGAACAAGAAAGGGGAGGAAAAAAATGTAATCGTAAACTTCTGTTCAGGTTAACTGCACCTGATCAGTGAGAATACAGTAGGGTCTGGAGTAACTGTCAACCACGATGGTGTTTTGCTGTTCACGTGGAGGTAGTGCAGCCTGGAGGATCATGCGAGGATGCCCAGGAGGCTGTGGGGGCTTTGAAAAGGTAGGCATTTTGGAGAGGAAGCAGATGGCCCACATTAAAAGCAAAGGGCCCTTGTGACTGTCCTCAATGGCCCTGCAGAGAACTGGGTAATTAAATGAGAAATTTAATCAGATTCCTCAAATTAAATGTCCAGCTGGATAGTTCTGCAAGAACACCACTGACTACACATTTACCTAAGGGAGTATCACCAGTGGATGCATAATTCTCCAATCAGTACACACTTGCACAAGAGGATATTCCAGGTGATGATTGCTGCTAAAGTATTCCATTCACAGTTCTGCCAGCAGGAGGCAAGGGGGCCCTCACTGCGGGGCCACAGAGGGGTCATTTTAATAATAGGACCTGAGAGGAAGCAACGAAACTGCGAGAGGACAGCATTGGTGGGGTGCAATCAGTGGAATTAGCCGGTTGGCTATTATGTTTTCCGCCTCCGCGCTTCAGATAGATATCTAACAACATTTCTGTTTGATGCAACATGTTTTGATGAAACACGTTTGTTTTTTTTTAATAAGAGGCAGTGGAGTGTCGCGTGGATGATGGACATAAGCTCTCGATTTCTGAAGTCTTTCTTATCACAGCCACCCTAGACAGAAACCAGCTTCTGGGTCCGTTAGAAGTCATTTTGCATTCAGCAAATCCAAGAACCGCCTCCCCCCCCGCGTCTTCTCCTCTCCCTTCTCAGCTCCCGCCCCGTGCAGACTCCCTCTCCCTCTCTCGCTCTCTTTTGCACACACGCAGCCTGTCCGGTAGGATGGGACCAGACCAGTAGCCACATATCCGTGCACGCCTGACCGCTAGTCTACTTCCTGGATGGAAGAATGGGACATTTCCAGCACCACTTTTCTGCTTCGGGCTTCGTCTCGCTGACGCCGCGGATAATCACTTAATAATGACCGCATGTAGTCAATATTATTCGATCACTTTTTTTTCTCTCCCCCCTTGCTTCTTCCTCCTGTAGTTAAATACCGCGATTGATCGCCGATTGACCTCGCTACACTTCGGGAATGTCGCTATCTGGAAGCCCGCAGCTGCACACACGGAGGAGTCCAACAACAGATTTTGAACTGTTTTTGCTCAGCCATAGCGTGCGTAACGTTGTATTCCTCGAAGCTAAGAGCAGCCTGTGCTCAGACCGGAGGCGAAAAATTTTGTCTTTTTAAAAAAGGAAAAAAGGGGGGAGGAAGAAAAAGCAGTGACTGTGTCCTGACCGCCAACCATTACTTTGATGCTCTGCCTTCGTGGCCACTGTGCCAACTTCGTTTTAGCTTAGGTGGTGTGCGTGTGAGTGATTTCTGTCTCTCTCTCGCTTTCTCTGGTTGTTCTCTTTTTTTTTAAAGAAGAAGAAAAAGACAAACTTTGTCACCCGTTGCCTTCTTGCTGCTCTCGATGAGTAGACTAACATGCGGAGAATACGGGAACCGAGTTACTGGTGGATTTTATCCTTAATGTTTTTAACCTTGCCCAAACACAAAGACTGTCAGCCTGGTAAGTACTCGCAAACACACGCGTTAGCTATCATTTTTATTCAGCCCAACTCCTCCGGTGCCTCGCGCTACAGTGTTAGTTTAGCTCCCCCTTTTCTTTTTTTACCCCCTCCCCTTATATTTTCAAGGGTAAACGGATAAAGGTTTTGCTTGTGGAGATGAAGGGTAACGTTTAGCTTAACGGTTTCAGGGCCGAGCCGAGTTCAACGTCCAGCCGCCGAGACGTTTAGCCTGCGTGATTTGTGTGCATGTTATTGATTAAGCAGCGAGACTATGGCGCAAAGTATCCCTGCGTTAACGCCACACTGAACACTCAAGCAGAGCCGGTTCTAGTCTCCGAGCTGCCGTTTGACCCTTCTCCCTCGTTAGCTGGCTAGTCGCACAGAGCGATTCGGGGTATATGAATGTATGGAAATGCACAATAACATTCCTGGAGGCACTCCTGTGGCTATACTTTATGCCCGGTGTTTCCACGTTGGTGTTTTTTTCCCCCTTCTAACGTTGGGTTACGAAGATTGATTTATCCGGGTGCCCTGCAGTTTTATCGCGGGGTTAATAAGTTATTTTACAGACGCACAGTAGTTGTGCTTTTAGTTTATGTGGCGGTATATTATGTGCGTTTCCTCGCTGTCATGTGCGTAGGTAGAGGCGAGGATGAGGACGATAGTTAGCGCTGTTGGTTCGTGGATGGATGTGCATGTATGAGAGGCGATTAATGCCACTGGAGTACGAATGCAGGTCTGGACTGTAGGCTGCTTGTCCTGTGCAAAAACAAAAGGAAAAGAGACAGGGATGACTAAATATTGACGTTTTTAAGCGTTTAAGGGGTTGTATCCGTTGCCACAGCTGTTTCAGCCACCCGTTCAGTATGTTTTATTAAATGTGGGAAAAATGACAAAATGTCATAGGTTGCTGAGTGTGGTGCAACACTGGGTCTTGTGGTGAAGCCTGTGTCCCTTTTTTAAATGTTGTTTTCCCACTCGAAGTGCTCTTTGTGGTTGGGGGGAGGTTGGACTTCATTTAGATTCAGGAATCACAGAGGAGGCCGGAGTGAAGGCTAATGCTGGGTTTGAGGTCAAATGTCAAAGGGATTGTGATTAGGTTTTGATTTATATCCCCTTTAAGATGGATCAAAACAATCAGTGGAATGACACACTTTAAGATATTGAAGGTTTTTTTTCCTTTGTGCTTCATGGCCCCTCAGATTTATTGATAGGGTAAGGATGATATCTGTATTGTATACCAGGCCAAGAGTGACGTGGATTTTACAGTTAAAACAGCTGATGTAAGTTTTAAACACGTCTTATGTTTTAATTTTTTATTACGCTCCATTAAATTGTGATGGGTAGGGGGTTAACTAAAATCAGATTTTTCAGTGGTCAAACTGCAACATGAAAATATGTTTCTTAACAACAGCTGTATCTCTGGGAGTGGTGCATTGCAATTGTTTGGCACCTGTAAGCCAACATATGCCAAGACAGCTGCTCATAAATGAACGGATTGGACTAGAAGTAGGTATTGGACAACGAATGCATCTGTAAGCTGACACCAACATTTCAGTTTCCTGGCAATTTGATTTATGAGCGTCACTTCTTCATCACTTCTGTTGTTAGTGCATTAACAAGTGGATAAATGTAAAGTGAACGAAATTCACCAGATAGTGGCAGCTAGCGGGGCAAACGAATCGGCTAATTGGCATGTTAATAAGGTTAACACAATAGTATTGAATGACTAATCACATAAATGAACACCATTCCCCTTTTTTCCCCTTTCAAATGTTTTTTTTTTTCTTCAGTTACTCAGCTTTCATCATGAGGATAATTGGATAATTTTTCTACTGTATGATATTGTGAGCATTGTTACCCTTTTATTCCCATACTTAAAGGTATTTAAAGACACAGTACTAGGTGTCATATATCCGAAATGTAGTTTTTAGTGCTAGTGGAGTTATATGATTCTCATTGCCCAATTTGATACCATGGACAAAAAAAAGAGACAAACAAAATGAATATCCCTTGTCATTAAATATTAACTCCTTTATTTTAAAATCATTTCAAATCAATAAGATGGTGGTCAAAGACTGTTTATTTTAAAAATATTTACATTATATTTTATTTGATGGGATACAGACTGAAATTTAAGGATCGTTGCTGGGTAGCCTAGTAGCATCACAATGAGTTACAACAATAGTTACATTAGCTTAAGCATTTCTTTAATGTTAGCCATTGCAAACAGTTCAGTCTTATGAAATGTGGCAGATTTCACAACGGCAATGCCATCAGCCTCGAACATTTCAGGATCGCTACACAAACATGGATACTGCCTTTCTTATCAGCAAAGTAGCTAGAGGTAGAGCACACTAGTTGCCATCTTTCACAGGTGGTTTTTGGTGTGCTTGTTGGGCTGGGGGTGTCTCCTTCTTCTTCTTCAGTATGAAACAATGGGTTAGAACAGTTGTAGGTGGATTCTGCCCCCATCAGTTCCAGAAGAATTGCAGCCTTGGTACCTACGTTACGTAAAAAAAACAACCCCAAAACAAAACCAATGAGTAGCGTTGCCTTTTCAGAATTATTGAAAGATGTTGTAAGTATCGGTTCTGGTGACATCCCTGTTCTGTCTTTACAGATGTGGTTCATAAACAGCTATTCAGAGATTTAAAAACCCATAAACAGACACATTTTTTATAGATTCCACCATCATCTGTGCTGTAATACTTAAGCTGTTTACACATATGTCCTCCAGAAAATGTGGAAAAATCAGGGACAGGTGTGAACTTTTAAATATATGTAACACTCAAAAGGACGTTCTCTACATCAGATTTATTCCCAGTAGTGGAAAATGCACAGTTTGATTTTTGTCAAGGATAGAGCATACTTGAGGCAGGACACATGACAACCAACGATTTATGGAAATTCTTTAAACTGGCAGGGTAAAAACCATTTAATGATTTGGACATTTGCATTCGGCTCCCTTGGCGATGTCAAAGGTCAAAGCTGCTGTGCGTGCATGGAAATGGCTTCGCTGTACAAGCATATTAGTGTCTGTAACTGTTTAATGGATCCGCTCCTGTGGCACCAATCACCCTCTATAGAAAAGTAGCAGTGATGTAACACTTGAGAATGGTTCCTCGCTGCCCCCCCCCTCTCTCTCTTGCCCCAAGATCCTTCAGTTCCACACTTCCATATCCTCATGTGCTCAGTTAGCTGTTTTATTAAGTAGTAGGCTAAAAAGGCCCCAATTTTCAGTGTCTTGAATATGGAATGCCATCAGGATACATCATTTCTAAATAGTTAAAACGGTTTCTTGTGTTTTGGCAATAGCCATACACCGGTACCAGCTGCACTTTCTTCCTCTCTTCTCCCTCCAACAGGGAGTTGACACATACACCATAGTGTCCACACGGTCCCACCTCCTCTCCCTTACTCACCGGCCTCTACATCTTTATGTATATATCATTCATTGAAATTCAAAAGTCCTTTGCCATCGTCAGCCCCGTGGTTTTACAAATGGCTTTGAATATCAGTTCCTGTGTCGTGACAACACTGTTGTTTCAAAAGACGGCATTAAGACCGCACCGGCTTACTGAGAAACCACCTGAAGTTGGAGGAGGATAAGTCCTCCAGTTTCTCTCATCTGTGTTCTTCTGCTATTCTTAGGCTGGTTTACAAAGACGTTACTGCCGAAGTTAACGTGAAAGTATGAATTTTAAAAGGTTAAGAGAAACTATTTGCTTAAAAAAAAAAAAAGGATACAAGATTTAAACAAATGGCTGTCAGGGCCGATTTATTTTCATGATAACCTATGCGGGTTTTTTTCTTCTTTGGATACAAAGGCAGTTATGCATGTCTTTTCTCACTAATGCAAGCACCATGATTCCACCTCCACCCAAAATGTAATTCTCTTCAGTAAAACGGTGTATATAAAGACTTATAAGAAGATTATTTACTATTGTGTTTTTAAAAAAAGAAACTGTATGGTGTGTGGTTGGACTTGCACCTCTGCATCCATCATAGGAATTGCTCACTGGTAATTATAGAAATTCACTTAAATATGTGTGTAATACAGCCTTGCGATGTAGCTGTGGAATAATTGGTTACACAGGGGGGGAGAGGAGAAAGGACCTTTTAACCCTTTACAGCCGATCGGAGCGGGCACGCTCTGTTTTGCGTAACTATTTTTAAATCCCAGTAGCTCTGAAACCAAGTAAGCTAGCGCAATAATTTTTTTTGCATATGAAACTGGAGGAGTTGTACTTACATCTTATGCCATCAGCTTGTCCTAGGTCACAGTTTCCTTCCACATATAGCTTTGCAAAAACTGCATAAAAATCACTTGCAGCAACAAAAACATGATATTCCAGAAACACGCTTCGCCGATCCATCAGCTGTTTGTAACACTTCCTACGTCCATCAGCGCGAACTATCACATGACCGCATGACCTGCCCGAAACCGGAAGTGACGTCATTTTGCGGAAATGTAGTTTTTTACGATCGGGGCCTTATGAGCTTGTGTTTTACTTGTTATGTGTTTTAAAAAGTTATGTTTGACTTTATGACTTTCTGTGTCGTTTCTGGGATGCTTAAGACTCATATTGCACTGCTGGAAATAGTTTATTTTGATGCATATGCTGTTATTTTGCAAATTTGCACTATAATATTTATTTTCGTTTTTCCTGCAGTATATAAAAATTGGTGTATTTCAAAAATAAAACTATGAAGACACTCAAAATAAATTTCCTGTGGTGGGAAACTAGTTTGTGTAACTTTTTTGTATTTACAGTTTTGAGGGATAAGCCTCTTAAATTTCTCTAACTAGAAATATATGTTAAAAAAACAAAAACGATTTTCAATTTTTTTGTAGTTTATTGCACTTTTTTGCAATTTATGTAATTACTATGCACCTAATGCAGACATATTATTAAAGTTTGGGCTATAATGGTTGTATTGATGTATAGCAACTTGAAATGCTCCCAAAAATGGCTCCACAGCATATAAAAATATAATATAAGCTCTGGCGAACTTGGTTCTATGGTAGGTCTTAAAGGGTTAAAAGATTTAAAAAATAACCATGTGCGGCTTAATGGATGTTTTCAAAGGTATTGAATTGTAAAAATGACCCTTTTCAAATAACATCATTGTTGCCTGCTGCAAATAGAATAGTACCGAGCAAACAAATTATTAATCTAATTAATGAGGTCCTGATATACCGCTGGGCCAGCAGGATGCCAGGTGTCTGGACATCACTGAAGCTGGCAACAGCATCATTATCATCAAGGTCCTCAGTATTTTTAATATTTTTTTTTCTGGCTAGCTGGTTCAATATGTACAGTACTGACACCGCGTCTCAAAACGGACTCTCGTGGTTTTTAAATAGCATCAGTAACATATGCTCATTCTCAATCTTTGATGGGCTCAGCGCAGTGTTATCTGTTGTCTCTCCACCAGCTGCCTGTGCCACCCACTAAATGCTCCGATGGGGAAACATTGCAACTGTAATCACTTTTCACTTGTGTGCAGTGTGCAGATAACTCGCTGTTTATCCCTTTGCTAGTGATGCTCATCCTTTGCTTATTGCTTTTAAATTTAATGACTAGCTTATCTGTCATTCTAATTAGAGTTTTGGGGGGGGGACCTTAAAACAAGAACGCAGTATTGTTGGTAAAAGTATTTGAACCGTGATTGTTTGAACTACGAGGGAGCCAACTTAGCAACCGGCAACCATTGTGGTGTGCAGAAAGCACCCCAGCGTGTAACCTCTAACTGATCATCTGTGAAAAATGTTCCTCATTTACCTGTGAAATGAGCTACCTTTTTATTATTCCACAGTTTCATGTAGAATTTGTACTTGCTATTAAGAGTCAGTTTTGTTTATGCGGCAGCACAGTTGGAGTAATAGGACAATTATGTTAAATGCAGGACATTTAAAGGACATTTACATTTTTTTTTAAAAGAAGCTGTTACTTTAAAGGGATGTGAGGACAAATGAGACTGACTTTCACAAACATTTGAGGAATCGTGTCAGTTTTAAGATGAACATTTCTTATGCATGAATATATTATATATACTTTTCAGTTTTAGTGCTAATATTGCACACACAGATCTTGTGCCTGTTCTCTGTTCTATTTCGGTTCTGTTCTGTTTTCTATTTTAGAAGCGTTTGGTCATGTACTGAAAATACCAGACATACGTTTTCTGTGCGCCTGGAATAGTCATTGTGAAATGAAATTGAAAGGCACTCCATCATATTCTCATATGTGAAAATAATTCCAAGAAATGCTGAAAATCCAATCAGGGCGCAAGATGAACTTTCCCCGTCCTAGCACTGGTGCTGCCAACTTTCAGTGAGTCGCCCCTGCGCGTGATTTCATTTGGTGCAGTGTGGTTAGTCAGCCTTATGTGCTGTCCTAATTGGTCTAATTTTTCACTGATGTAAAGACTGACAGTGACTCAGGACTTGATATTTGCGAAGCACTTTAATCTCTGGGCTAGGTTTCAGTGCCACGAGCACTGGCGGGCAAAATTGGTCATTTTCTATTATATAAATTGTTACATTTAGATGCATATAAAACGAAGCGTGTACTTTAGTAACCATTGAGAGGGATTGGGTGGAGCTCGGTGTTTTGAGCCATTTAAAAGTGAGATTTTATGTAAAGGTGCAGTTGTAGCCTGAGGTTTTTGGTTCCATGTTTTGGCAGCTGGTCCCGTGAGCCTGCATAGTAGTGCATTTGAATCCCTCCCTTTGAAACTGAAACTCCTCAGATTTATAAGAGAAGAAAGTGAAGACAAGAGCAAAATGGCAGTGTGGAGTCCATGGTGTGTTTCAGCTCAGTGTGAGAGGATGTACTTCTTGCTTCCCGTTTCACCTCACGAGAGTGTGTCAGCTCATTGTTAAAAATTTAGAGTTGCCTGCAATGGACAGGCAGTATGTATAGACACATGGCATTCCACTTGCACACTGCTTCGCAACTACTTTGCTACCACTTGTGATTATTTTCTTCTTCAGTGGCTCAGGGGTGTCTTGCTGCCAGCCCCTGCACCCGGTCAGTTTTATAAACCCCCAAATTTTATAAGTCAGGCCTCCCTTTCGATTTCTACATCCTCCTCTCTCTCTCTCTCTCGTTCTACTTCTTATTGTACACCTTTTTTTTTTCCTTTTAAACTTAAATGGCTATTGACCGCTTCATCTTTTGAACACAGTAACAGCTAAATGCACTGTTTCGTGTGTCATTGTGTCAGTGTGCTCACACTGTTATGAAAGTGTAGGCAGGGAGAGGGCCGGTAGGGAGAGGCCAACTGAGCTAGTGAAGAATAACCACAGTGACAAGCGCTGTAGCTGTCAGTGCCAGAGAAGCACCAAACAGGCCTAAGATTATCCAGGGTTTTTCCTGCATAGGAAAACAGCAACAACAAAAACATACGAGCACCCACCAAAGAGGTTTTGTCCTTGTACCAAAAAAACAAACAAACAAACAAAAAAAAAGCCCACACCAAGGACTGGCATGAAAACTATTTCAACCATGTTTTTTTTTTTTTTTTTTTTTTGTAAGGTACTCCAGGCTCATTACCATAACTATATGCTGAGCAGTCATGCTGAAGTGTTTAATCACCACCTGGTGCTTGTGCATTTTAAGCTGGGGTGACCCTGTCCTGATGCACACATGTAACTAGGTTTATGTTAAATTGGCTCAATCCAAAAAAAACCCCATCCAACACTGGACACGCTAATCTTGACAAAGCTATTCAGAGGAAGCTAATGACTCAGTCCTATGAGTAAAACTAGGAGGACAGCATCCTTGTTGCATCTACAAAAAAAGTAAAAATAAAAATAATAAATGGTTGGATGGTGATTGTATTAAGTTAAAAATATTTCCCGTTCTCTGACCACTTGAAAATTGTGAGGACTATAATGGTTGTCCAGAGTTTGTTGATGTTGCACACTCACAATCACTTTTGATTGCAAGCTGGTCGACCAGGTCGCCTGAAAGGAGACGATATTTCTACAAACAGTTGCCATCTCACTTGGACTGACTGCAATCACTCTGAGATTGTAGAAGGTTTGCAAATACTGGCTGTCTAAACTATCAGTGCTCACAGATTACCAACATTTTTATGTTAAAGTGTGCTTTCTCCTGTGGAAAAGTACCAGCACTAACACACTGTGTGCATTCTGAAGCAGAAAAGCTTTGCTTCTTCTCAAAGAACGAGCAAGCAAAAGACATGTTTACATTTAGAGCTCCCCCCCTACACATTGTTTAATCAAACATGTTGAATGTGTTTCCTTACTTATGGTTTATTAAGTAAACTGGTTTGTTTAATAAAAAGATAATGTGGGTTTCAAAGCCCGCATTATCTGCGTTCCTGGTAGCTGG
This sequence comes from Diplotaxodon limnothrissa, assembly GCF_057381915.1. Lineage (NCBI taxonomy): Eukaryota > Metazoa > Chordata > Actinopteri > Cichliformes > Cichlidae > Diplotaxodon > Diplotaxodon limnothrissa. Next base: position 26,255,503 of record NC_140600.1, read on the forward strand.
GGTGTTTCTCTTCCCTGCCTTTTTTAGGGACGTTATTGTTGATTAACTACCAGCTGTCAATCTGTGGAATCTGCTCATTAAGTGATGACTTATTGACCTCGTTTCTGGGTCCAAGCTGCTTCTGAGTTGGAGGAGGCTTTTTAATGTTGGATTTTTTTTTTTTTTAAAGTGTGCTGCAGTGCTTTGTCTCTTGTGTTTTGAGTAGACACGAGCCCTCTAAAACTACTCAGTTGTCATTCTCAGCCTCTACAGCTTTTTATTAGCACTCTTCATGCGCAGCATGTCTTTAAGCTAAATTTTTTAAAAACACAGGGTGTACACCACAGCCTGTGTTCTCTCAGTGTCCCATGCGCACACGTTTTCCTTTTAATCTTTAGGAAAGAATCACTCTCGCTAGAGCTGGGCGATATATCGAGTTTTTGAAACATATCGATATATTTTATACGAGATATAAGATGTGACAATATCCTTTATATCGATATAGTCTATGTTACGTTATAATTATAGTTGTGGAGCCGCAAGTTTGCCTCTCTTTCGTCCACTTTTGTCTCTACGCAACGTTACTCCGCCTCGCCTTCACTGAACACAACTCCCCCTCCTCCCCCATCGCTTCACGTGCAGGCAGCGACAAGACGGACACGGCAAATCTCCGTTAACGAGTTACTGCGCATCGCCCCATGCGTGGGGCTGGACGGCGTCAACGTGCTAACGAGCTAAACATGCTAACGAGCTAACCGCGCTAACGAGCTAACAGCGCTAACCCTAAAATCCTTTCATTCTCTCAAAAGTTGATAGCGCGCCTTATGTATGAATTCTGGTTGTGCTTGATGGCCGCGAACCGATTTTATGTGGTACACGGCGCTCAGCAATCTGTCAAAAATGTTTGAGTACGACTTTGGTAAGCTACGGAGCTGCACCGCTTGATAGATTGTCGGCGCATTACGGCTACCGAGGAGCTTCGCGGAGTGATACGTACTGTGCATCAACGTAATATTACCGTATTGTGTGTGTATAAGGACCATAAATGGCACCTGTAAGAGACGTGGTTATGAAGCGGATTTCAAACTCCAGGCTATCAGTCACACAGTAAAACTTGGGAACAGAGCAGCTGTGAAATCTGTCTGTCTTTGTTATTACGCTCAGCGTCTTTTAGTTTACATTTTGACTGCACAATTGTGAGCTCTTTGTTTAGCACAAAAACAACCTTGTTTTCTTTTATTTATGGAGCATTATTTAATGAATGCTCATAATTTAATTTTGAGTAATTTTTCATGTACATCTGTGCTGTATGTTAATAAAAGTGCCTGTGTGACATCTGGGACACAGCTTTGACTAAGAACTCTCTTTTTGTTCTTACTTTATGGCTTAAAAAAAATATCGAGATGTATATCTTATATCGCCATCCAGCTAAAAAATATCGAGATGTATATCTTATATCGCCATCCAGCTAAAAAATATCGAGATATGAATTTTGGGTCATATCGCCCAGCCCTAACTCTCGCCAAACTAAGATGACATTAAGCTTAGGATCAGAACTTTTATATAACAAGTAATCCAAACCATGCAGCATCGTATTAATGACTAACCTTGTGTTGTGAATGGGGTCATCTTAGTTTTCTTGTCTGAATTTTTCATTTTATTCTTTCATTAATTGTCTCTGTCAATCAGGAATCCACGTGTACTTTCGTTGAGACTGTATTAATCCTCATCCTGTGTTTTTCTCAGGCTAATATAAATATGATAGCCACCAGGTAGCAGATCATTATTTCAACTGGACCAAATTCGCTAACCCTTTAAATAACACTGTTTTTAGTTCACCGTCTTCATTGCTCTGTTTAACAAGTGCCATATACATTTGCTGTTTTTTGAAAAAGAAATCCTTTAGTCACGACTTGGTATACCATTGTTTGATGTTAGTTAGCTAAAACTCAGAGGAGAATTGCCACACTGCAGAGCATCTCTGAATGCACAGCAAATCGAATCTTGATGTAGTTGGGCTACACCAGCAGAAAGACCACACTGGGTGCTGTCCCGGTCAGCTAAGGGCAGGAAGGATGTGTTACAACAGTGAAGAATAGAGGAATGGGTCTGACAGGTCTGTTAGTGCTGCAACATTTAAATGTGTAGAGTCAGAATTTAATCTAAACAGCATAAAAACCTGAACCGTTATGGATTTGTATCAACGGTTCAAGCTTCTGGTGCTGTGAGGGATATTTTTCTGGCACACTTTGGCCACTTTAGTACCAGCTGAGCATCATTTAAATAGCACAGCCCTACCTAAGTTGTATTGGTGACAATGTCCATCCTTTTATGCCCATCTTGTGATGGCTGCTTCTAGCACGCCATGTAACAAAGCCGGTATTGTCTCAGACTAGTTTCTTGAACATGACAATGAGTTCACTGTATTCTAATGGCCTCCACAGTCACCAGATCCGAATCCAATAGAGCACCTTTGGGATGTGGTGAAGCAGGAGATTTGCATCGTGAATGTGCAGCCGACAAATGTGCAGCAACTCTGTGATGCTATCACATGAATGTGGGCCAAAATCTCCGAGGAATGTTTCCAAGCACATCGTTGAATCTGTGCCATGAAGAATTGAGGCAGTTCTGAAGGCAAAAGGGCGTGCAACCCGTTTCTAGAAAGGTTTACCTAATAAAGTGTCTGACTGTAGATCTGAGTGCCAAGGCCAACTCTTGTCCACTCGATACAGCTTCATCGATTTGCAGTTGTGCCACGGCTCTTTTATGTCTCTGTAGTGCTTAATGTAAGTTTCAGAAATGGAGCATCATCGAGCACTCTGTTCTTAGCAACTGCATTTCCAATATTGTTGTCAGTTGCTTTGGGATTTCCTTTTGTTTTACAGGCGTATTGAAGACACATTTGCAGCTCATTTAAAATTGATGTGGCTGGAGACAATTTGTGACTGTTTTACTTCTATTTATTACTTCCACTCCTTTAATTGGAAGTGTGACTGCAGCGTTCCTTCTCCTCCCACAAAAACCGGAGGAAAATTAATAAGAAAAGAGAAGCGTCATTAAGTATGAATTTAATTGTTTCTTATAAATATAGGCATCTCCCCCCCCCCCCAACATTTTCTGTCTGGCAGAGACTGATCTGGTGTAAAAACACAGCGGAAAGGCCTTGTGTATTTGAGCTCACTGGCTTCCATTGACATTGAGGGTGAGATTGCCCTGCCTGAAATTGCAGGAATTAATATTGAAGTGGAGAATTTCAATATGAGCTCAACGTTCTGGGAAGAGTGTTTATTTTATAAGATAATTACTGTAATTTGATATTAATGGTGATTAAACTCTTTATTTGTGTAACTTATGTTAATCAAGGCAATCAGTCATCACTTCATTACTTGGTGCGTGTATGGTTGACTTCCCTCACTCTTTCAGCCAAGATACTCGGAGCTGGTCACAGTAGCATTTTAATCATTTAGAATGACTCACGGCCACTTCACTCCAAATCATTTCATTTGTCCTAGCAACACCCGACGATGCACGCGCATACACATATGCACGCATACACACACGCGCACTGGAACGGACCAGGCGGGTTTAAAAGAAAGGGGGGAAAATGCTGCCGGGGAAACTCGTGTACTTATTTCCTGTGCTTCATGACAATAGTGATTAATGTCCAGGCAATAACGCACTCTCACCGAAGGACATCTACTGCTGCACTGGAGGACTTGGCTATATCAATATATGTCCTGTGTCCTTCCGTCGCCGTGTCCTCTTTCCCCTTTAAAAAAAATAAATAAAAATCTTGCCTCGACGTGATACCGTGTCGGCTTTACTTACAGCTGAACTGTCTGTCAGTGTTGCCCTGTGGAGAATGGAAACAATGGGGCTTTTTTTTTGTGCTGCTTAGTGTTGTGTGTCAACAGACCATATGTATTTCCTTTGTGCACACTTGGTGTGTTTCTCTGCTCTTTTTTTTTTTATTATTATTTTTTTAAAATGTGGGTTACATTCAAGATTGTCTTTTTCTGAGGCGAGGAAAAAAACAAATTCAAAAGTAGGCTATCTCCTCCACGAGGCTCATTTTCCCTGTCATGAATTATGGCGACAATCACTGAAGATATAGGATTAGGCGGTGCATGTTTTATCAAGCTCAGAGTGCTTGGCAGAATGCAAAATAAGCTTGTTGAATGAGAGTCAAGGTGTGTGTGTGTGTGTGTGTGTGATGAATTACATTTTAACCTTTACATAAATTATATTCTTGTTATCGTGAGCAACTATAGAAAGCCAGCGCGACATTTTTCTTTTCTTTTTTTGCTAGTTCAAATTTAGGATACTTGTGTATGAAATTGTACGCATCATTCAGCCTTTGACCTTCAACGAGATGGGAAAGTGTTTTATTTGAATGGAAGAGCAAATGAACATTAACATACGGTAAGCTTGACATGGTGCCACGTTAGTCTGATTGTATTATATAGCCATCACATATATATATATTATATATGCCTTCATTTTCATGATTGCTTTTATGGAGCACCACGACTACAAAAATCAAAGCCATAAGTAAATGACTTAATGAAAACGATGCCATTAGAGGCAACACAAACTGTTACACGTAATTGTGGGCATTCTTGATTTATGACGTAAAATTTTGGTATTGTTTATTTTGCCCCGTTTTTACAATGTTGACTCCCGGAAACCTATTTGTTTAAGGAGTTTGAGCTGGCTCGGCGCCCCTTGTGCTTTCATCTGACCCAAATCTTTTTGGGCAGACAATCGCCATTGTTGTAATGATGATTAAACTCCTTAAGTTAACACCTTAACAGATGAGTCCCAAGGCTCTTTCCTTTGGGTTGAGAATGAGATCGATGTTCTTTTCAGCCAGAAACCAACAGGTAAAAGGTTCAGGGTAATTGGGTTTTTAACCATCTTCTACTGTGGTGGTCCTAAGCCACTTTTAGGTACATAATATATCATTATTCATGGCCTGCTTTTGGATGTTTCACTCATTCACAAAATGGATATTGTAAATAAGTACCATAGGCTGCTAGTGGGGAAAATTTGGTGTTGGTTAATTTCAGGGGATTCCTGGGGAGAAGATCTGCTGAGTTGGAGGCTTTTTTAAGTCAGACCAGGAGTTTAGAGTCTACGCTATCGATCCTGTTGACACGCTTCCCTTTGGGGAATGCAAATGTTTCTGTACTTCAACACAAACACTCCTGGTAGTAGGACCCTAATTAACTAGGGATTTGAATACCGTGGCCTTTACGTTTGACATTTCCATATTTCAGAAAGATATTGTTTTATGCTTCCTCAACAAAGACAACTCTCATATTCACCAGACAGTGAAATTTTATGACAACACAGTAAACAGCTGAATTTATCGAACATTTATCAAAACCAAAAAAGGAGGAAAAAAAAAAGTCCTTCTGTTTGATCCCTGGATAGTTTGAGCTGCGCTGTCGCACAAATTCTCGTGTGTCCGCATATCTGTCAAACACCGGCATAAACTGAAAGTGTGATAGCTGCTCCGTGTTATTGTCACAGCTAATCTAAGCCTAACAACACACGTGTTTACTGAAGCAGAGCAGATCCATCCCAAGGTAACCACTAATCACTCAGGGATTGCAGAGATCATCTGTCCCCACGCTTAATAGCCAGCGTCAAGCAGGTGGGAGCTAGCAACCACTCTGCTGCTTCAGCCTCTCAGATCTCAAGACAATCATCTGTGTTGCTGTAATGTTTAGAATTAAATGCTTTGAATAGGCCTTATGGTACCAGTAACATTACTGAGTGTCTTCTTGTTAAAGTGGAAGTTGCCGCTTTGAGATAAAAGGTTAATCATGTATTTAAGCATGTGAATATTCTCTGAATAGACTGACTAAAGTACTTTTTCCAATAAGCATGATGGCACTTAGGGGGTATTCAGCTTACTACTTGCAAGGCTCACCATTTTGCTGAACTCCACCACCATATTTGAAGGGTAGCAGTGTAGTGGTGGTGGAGCAGCAATTAGTTGCTTCATAAATTTGTCAATAGATGGAAATTATTATGACAATATTTAGAGAGATGATGGCAAACACTGCCCAGTTTCCAGCTTTATAAATATACTGGGATGGTTGTCATTCGTGCTTAAGGGATGCTGATGAAATATATCTTAACATAATCTAAAGATGTCAACTTGGAATTTGGCACATGCAGCCACTTTCTGGACCATATCATTCGGTCATAAGAACTGCAACTAAATGCCTGTGCGAGCTGGCTCTAATGCTGTTTGATTAGAATCATTACCTTGAGTCACAGCCAAGTACCTCTCAATTGAATGCTGTTTGTTTTTGCCTGCTCTTTTGTGCTCTGAATCTCTTGTTTATCAGCCTTAAATAGCTTTTTCTACATGTAGATTACATCCGTGCCATGTTGGTTTTAGTGAGTCTGCTGTAAAAAGTCTATGGCGGTCTTTTGATAGACTAACATTGAATAAACAGAAAAGTGCCAATGATTAGGCACCAAAATCACCAAGCTGGTGTATATGAAAACAAGGCCAAAAAAAAAAGAGTGAATGTCGAGGAGCTGTTATGAGCAGATGTCCTCATTTGTCATGATTGATATGTTGGCATAGATGACTGGTGCTTTAACAGTCTTGTAATCCCTTTTGGCTAATTAGCGGCCACCCTATTGCAGCATGCCACTCGGATTCCTGTGTAATACCTCCCAAGTTAATCAGCATTTATATATTGTTTGGACCTGTTATGCTTTAAATTTAAGATTTAAGATCGCGGATAAAAAATAAACTGCTTTGGATGCTGAGCCAGTAAGGGGCCACTTTAGAATTTATTAGCTTTATTGCCATTCCCAATAAAACTACAGGTAGTTCTAAGGGTATCTTTTTATTTTGATTTTTCTGAAATTATCTTAGAAATTTAAAAAATTTAATTTCAAAGCCAAAATCAATCAGTTTGTAATTACTGGAAACAAGCACTGCAGTTTTGCAGTTAAATGGTAACAATGGGAACAGAGAACTGAGGACGTCTCAATGTGAGGGAAAAATTAAATTTTCTAAAGCATGTTATTTCTTGGAAATTAGCGCATTACAAAGTGACATTAGATGAATGTGACCAAAGCATGCATCACGAAATCTACGGGACAAGTCTGACCCTATCATGCAGGAAGTTTAAGTAAGAAAACTTGTAATTGGAAATGCTGTTCAATGGCTGCATGGACTCGTCAGTGAATGGGCTAATGCACACTTCCTGCTGTAGCAAACCAAAGTTTTTCATTAGGATTATTTTACTATATAAAGAATACATTGTAGCGCAGCAGCAGACTGATACACTGAATATTTGAGGAAGTGCACGATGGTTGTTGTACACCGCATGCAGGGTGGGGTAAAAACCTAATGAACTGCAAATAGTCGACACTGCATACTAGCGAGGCTACTGGAGAGAGCGTTGGAGATGTATCAAGTGCATTGCACTTCATGGTTTTATTTATCGTTTCTAAATTCAGCCTTCCAAGTATTGATTAGAGCCCAACATCAAAAAGCATTTAAAGGGGGAAGGAGGAGGTCTGACTGCTTGTATGGCCCCAGGCAGGCATACAAAGTCTGTTTGGAAGTGATGCAAGGCCCTATGCAGTTGCTATTATTTATGGTTAACATTGAGTCATTTGGCTAGCAACTCGAAGGTTGGGTATTTTTCATCGGTGCTAGGCACATTTCTACAGGTATTTGATTTCCAAACTATTTAATGAATTTCGGGCAATATTTTTCAAATTGACAATTGTTTTGTAGATGCTTGTCTTTAAATCATCCTCGTGAAGCTATGCCAACATACATTTTCATGCTAGGTTGTCCTACAGTCACTGCGATCAAATATCTGGCCTGGTGGTGTCGGTGTCATGCTCCTAGATGGACCCATTTATATTACCAGTAATCAAGCATCACCATTCAGGAACACCAGTAATGTGCGAGGAGTGTAATGCATCCACCAGAGGCAGCTGAATTTATTTCAGAATCAATAACTAGACAATTCATGCAGGGCTGCACACTGTGTCCTGAGGAATGACCTCATAAGCTCTTGGCACTTAAGTGATCCAATTGCCACATATTGAAAATTGAAAACTCACTTTACACAGTAAATTTTCTTGACACTGTCAGAGCTGTTATGTCCAGTCCTGCCACTGTGTGTGGAGGCACATTTGAGGATGCTTTATTGTAGTCCGTGAAAGGAACAAGCTATAGCTGGTCTAGTAAAGGTCGCAGGCCTGAATTTGTTTTAATCTTGTTAATGGTTTTCATCAGAAGCCCTGATGCACTCAATCAGTGAACACTCTGGCTTCTTAATGCACTTAATTCACTGTACTAGCTTTGCCCTATAGATTTGCCTTGTAGATTCAGCCTGGTTGTAAGTGGCAATGTTAAACACCGAATCCCCCACAGGAAGCCGTCCAATTTTAATTCACAAGAGCCGGCTTTGGTCAGACAATAGAACAGTTCTATTCTTTACCGGCATCTAATGAGTACAGAATAAATGTCAGGATGTGTACTTTGTTCTTTTTTCCCCCTTTTTTTTCCATTTTCAAGGAAGCCTAAATACACTGGAGACTTTCATCTAGACCTTTTCGCCCACATGCGTTATCAAAGTCTGACATTTGATGTACTGCGTTTCTCACTTATTTCTTGTGGTAAAAGGTTTAACACATGACACACTGCACTGCTCAGGCCTCATCACCTCTAACTTATATAATATTAAAACGCAAGTGACACAGATGTTCACAGTATATCTTTCTAATTGGCGAAAAACTGCTAGGAATGCATGCGCATAAACTGCGAGCGGGGAGGCTGGGTGACACGTTTGGATTTGATTATAATGAGATGGCCTTACCCAGTTTTCGCCCGAGAAGTTTACAGACAAGACTGCAGAGCAAGTGTGGCATAATGAGAAAGTCGAGTAGGCCTCCTTTGCCCTTCCTCCTATTCAGCTTGCTTTGTTGTACAGGTTTCCTAATGAAACACAAACAAAAAATGTTTTCTGTTTGGGAGGCAGTCCATAATGCACACAATGCTCACCGTCGTGTGTGTTTTGATAGCATTCGTATACTCGTGCGAGCTGCGAGTTTTTGTCTCTTCACCATCTCTGCCCGTCTCTCCAACTCGGCGTGGAGCCGCGTTTTAGGCTTTCAGCACTCTGTGTGGCATTGACAAAACAGCCATGTACTGAATGTGCGGCTGCACTTCCTGTCAATTAACATGATGAACACGAAGCTAGATGGATCTGGACATGTTAACAGATATGCTAATATGCATTAAAAAAAAAGAGGTGTCAAGGGAAATTTTGGAAATTTCAGTCGCGGAACAATTTTAGCACCAGACTAATGGGCTTAATTTTACTGTACTACAACTACATTTCTCTTGCCCAAGGATGTCGGTGTCCTTGTTGCTGAAGCTGCTCATTTGCTTTTAGCTGTGTAGCTCTAAATATCTGCATTGGGATTATATTTGTTGTTTTATTATTTCTGAGTTTGATGTCTTAGCCCTAAGGCCTGGCTCCCCGTGCGCCATATCTTTGGCTGATCTTGGCAGTTCTCGTGTTCCCGAGGTCTTGGTGTGACCGCTTCCCGAGGAATGAGAAACACATGATCTCACAAGATCAAACTCCACTTATTTTTCTCTGCTTCACAGTCAGATTGCCGACCTTGTTTTTACCACTGTGGCTTGATGTGGAACTATGCACCGTGCGCTGCGGATAGACTGAGGTACTTGGCATATCAAATAAAAAAAGAGCCATTTGAAATGTACGTGTGTTTGGCGAAAAGATATCCGTTAAACAGAAAGTGAAGCAGATGTCCTTCCATTTGACAGCAGCTGTCTCCTTCAGAATACACATTTCCCTTTTATATAGATAGAGATTTTGCATGCGCGAGTCTAGCCTTTTAGACACTCATGATGCCTGTAAAAACGCAGCTCGCTTCTCGTGAGTCTGAATTCAGGCAGAATAATGTAAAAGTTGTTTAGGCTGTAGTTTGTCTAATTAGTACATTTAATTATATGCATTCTCTCTCCCTCTAATTAGGGGGATGGCTGAGAAAATGGGGGCGGGTGAAGTGAAGCTTCCCTCTCCCACAACAACTACTGTCAAAATGTCTGTATGTCGCTGTGTGAATCTAAAGCAGGACAAATGTGGAGGAGAATATGAAAAATGGATCAGTGCTGACGCACTCGTTGGACAGTATCCACTTCATTCAAACACATCGGCGCATCCATTAGGGGCTATGACGGTGATGCAAAATACCTTGCTCAAAGTGCGCACTTTTCTGGGATGTTATTGTTGCCAAAAGGTGTTTTTCTTATCGCTCTCTCTTTTTCTTTTTCTTTCCTTCTTTAAAAAGCTCCTGGTGAAATGGTGAGGCAGACACACACTATGTTAATGAAATGGTGCAAGTGAGCCAAGTTGTTTTTCCTTTGATAATTAAGTTGAAATAAACAGGCATATTAGGGTAGGGTAACATCGGGGATGCTACAGGGATTGGAACAAGCCTTTCTCAGTTTTTAAAGCAACAATTCTCCCCATAATAAAATGCATATCTTTCCCCCCTAGCCTGTGATGCTAGTTATCCATTTAGATTGTGACAATGCAAGTTCCCCAGCTTCGGAGAGATCAGCTGCAGAGATTATTTCTCTTGAATATAAAGGAACTAAATGCCTCGTGATGCTCGGAGCAGTAAAAACTCAGCAGCAATCGCTTTCCAGAAATAATGACCTGGTTACTCAAACAATCTACCGAGCTAGTGCTGTTTTCTTCCCATCACCTGATAACCTGCTCCCAAACTGTTCGATGTAAAAGGATTTAGCAGGATATATGGCACCGTAGGCTACAGGGAAAATTAAGTAAATTAAATTTTTGTTATGAACTGTCCCTTTAAGGTTAAGTTGTTGGTAAGAGAGTGCTTAAATCGCTGCAGCCCTTGAAGACTGATCATTTGTTTCTCTTATGTTCAAGAAATCCCATGGAGAGGCCAGTGTTAAATTGATCCTACTAGCAAATATAGTCTCAGCTTTCAAAGCATGATGTTGCATATTGCAGCATAGTTTTGTCAAAACTAATTAAAAATACATCAATAAGCCACACTGTTGTTGTTTCGTGACTTATTCTCATTATTACCACGAACACGGGCAGTTTATTTTACGTCAGACCCGCATACACTGTCCTGCTGGAGTAAATATTAGCGAACAAAATCTGTGACTGAAAATAGCTCTGGAATAATATGCTGTTTCCTCCTGTTAATGACTCAAGTTTGCTGAAAAACCTGAGGTGTTTTGTGTAATTGGTTTGTTCTCAGCAGGTAAAGCCTGAAATGCTAACATACAGAGTCGGTGCTTTAGAGGGTTTGGTGTTTTTATGGGATTTGCCTTTAATGGCTAAAATATAGAATATTGACAGGTTTATATTTTAAAGCCAAACGCTGCCACTGAGGTTCGAAACAAATGATAGACTACCCGAAGGCTCTCCATGTACTAGTACAAGTACATTTGATCTTTATTTTTACGTTAGATGAAACCAAAACACATCATGAAAAACGGGCCTGGTCGTCTATTTCTGGAAATCCATTTTTAGATTATGAAGCATTATCCTCCTTTTTTTTTTTTTTTTTTTTTTTTTTTTGAGCACTAAATGAAACTGCATGACTTGGGTTTGTGTGGATTTTGTTTTTAAATATCATCTGGCAGGGTTTTCTGTTATGGATAGCTAAGAGTCTCAAAATTAAATAATTTCATAATTAAATATGCTGTTAATTAAATAAAATTGCTTAATGAACCATTGACCAATTAAAATATTGATATTTTATTTTTAATAAAAACATTTTTTAAGTAATACTAATTAGGGCTGAACGATATATCGCATTTGCGATAATATCGCGACATGATCAAGTGCAATTTTCTAACCGCAAAGGCTGCGATTATACTCTGGACATGTCCAAATTCATGGGCTGCATCCTCCTGAGGCCGCATTTGTAGACCGATTACGTCACAGCGACGCGCCGAAGGCTGTCCAAATTACTACCATATCCCAGAATTCATAGCGCGGCCCAGCCAAACTCCAGTTTCCAACAATGGCGGCCGCTACTAAGTTTTAAAATTACTCATACTAATCTTTCTGGGTCACAAAATAAACTTTTAAAATATTTTCAGGCGAGAAAGTAGTTGTGTAAACATCAAATATCTGCTCGGTTTATCAAGATATCCCATATTTGCAAAAGTGCTTCGACGTTTTCAGAGGCGTCTGCTACCCACCAGCTCGACAGCTAGCCGGGAGCTCGAGGGTTACTGATGCGGCCGAGAACGGCACAACTCCCGGCACATCATTTTCAGATCACCGCGGAGTTTCGCTGCTCGGGTTAAACGTAATATATAAGTCACTTAGACAACCTAAAAAAATTTTTGTTGGGCTTTTTTCAGTGTTTTGTTTGTTCGTGAGTAAATCGGTTTGGCTGAGATTAAAGTTATTAGATTAGATAAAATAAAACTTTATTAATCCCCCGGGTGGGTTCCTCCTTGGTTTTCACACAGCTGACTAAACGTCAAACAGAAAACTTATTAAACAGAAGTATGAGACAGTCGAGAATTTACACCAGTGTCTGGTTATATTTTAGATAGCAAGAAGCAGACGGCCGAGTTTATTAAACTCCACCGAGACAGCGGTGACGCTAATCAGAACTAGACCGTCCAATTTCACGCCTTTAAACTTTAAAGGCGTGTTTGTGTGTGTGTTTATACAATTGCTATTATGTTTGCACTTTATGTGTAATGTTACTGACTGCAGAGATCAGTAAGCTGTGTGTATTTTTTATTTATTAGTTTTATTTATTTAATATTATTTTTTAATTGAATGACTGTCTAGTAGTTCACAGATGTCGAAAAACTGAGTGTGGTAAAGCCACTGATTTTGTTTATGTATATTTCTGCAATCTGCACATTGTACTGACTTTCATTTTAATGTTTACACCAGGGTTCCTTGTCAGCACTTTATGCTCAGATGTTTGTAAGCTAAAAATAAACTATTGTGTATGTTCAAATATACTGTTGTGATTGAAGAAGTTAAATAAAAATGTCAGTCATCAATTCATGCATCACCTCATGTCATCATAACAGAGGTCTGTCTTCCAGGAAAGAACAGTTTAAAATTAATGTAATATAGTATTGGCCATACTATATGATGTATTGCTTGTCTTTGTTTAATAATACAGAAGACAAATACCTTAAAAAATAATCGCATATCGCATCGCAATCGCAATATTGGGGCAAAAAATCGCAATTAGATTATTTTCCATAATCGTTCAGCCCTAATACTAATAATAATTACATAAATTAAGAATTTCCAATATTTAAAAATATATGTTATGCCTGCTGTGCTGCATTGCTTCATGAATCTATTTCATGGGTCAGCTATCAAAGTTAGGGGACTTTGCCGGGGAATCAAGTGGACACTATGCCTTTTAGTTAATTTAAGTTTCTCAATATCAAGTACAGAGTTTGTATTTGCATACTTTCTAGTTTCTACTTGACAACCACTCTCAGGGGTCCAGATTTGAGGACGGCTCACAGTAACACAGCAGCATCCTTTTATAACATCAGCGTGGCTTCACTGCATAGTTTACTGCCTCTTTTACTATTGACTAATTTTTACAGTGAAAATGGCACATAAGAGATCTAATTACCTGTGTTCTTTTAAAATGTATATACGTTTTTGTAAAGCTTTTAGCAAAATGCTCAACTATAAATGGCCGGTTAATATGAAATTATTTTGAAAGGTCAAACACTGGACTGGAGTACACTGGTATGTTAAATTCAGTGTTTCTGATTAATCAACAGCAGATTCATTAAAAACTTTTTTTTTTTTTACATAACTCAATGCTCATTGAAGAAAAAAACAAAGAACAATTTATTCATTTTACCTCTAGTAGAAAAACCTTTAACAGACAGCTGGTGTTTAGAATACAGTTGAATAAATAATAAAAAGAGATAATATAATTATTTATGGAGCAGGCTTGTCATCAGAATATCCACATGCAGCGTTAACATCCTGGTCCGGATGTTTGTGCTCCTGGTGAAAAATACTCTTTCCTCCTTGTATTTAAAATATGTTTACTCTCACTTTTTAATTGAAAGTAAACAGTTATAAACAAATATAACACATCTGAACTTAATGAAATAATGTACTGAGAGCACTCTGGAGAAACATTATGATTAACTCGGCCAAATGTAATTATTGTGGAATAAATAAAACACTGCAATAATCCATACATCACCTGTTAGATGTCATCTGAAAGCCTAGATTATACTCTGTTGTGGCTGGAGACCTGAAGGCCGAGTAGTCATTCCGATTATAGTCCGACATCTGCAGCAACAGTGCCGCCTGAGGATCGCGCATAATTGCTGCACTGTAAAGTCAATTATCCGCAGATTAGTCTGCGCGATCACATAAAACAGGCCGGCACACGGACCCTCGCGCTAACTGTCTAATGATGTAATTTATGACACCAGCCCCTGAATGGCCCCTCACGGACACAGAAAGCATAATTCCCCGGTGAAGTGAATTATATCCCGTGTTCACCCTCCACTGAGAGCTGAGTGAGTGTTTGGGTTGTGAAAACAGTGTGCCAGGAGGAGGCTTTTCTTGGTGGGTATCATGAGGTCTGACCACCTGGTCAGCTGAGAGGCGAGCTGGCTGTTAGGCTGATGAGACCTGATACCTTTGAAAACGCAGCACTTTTGAATAAAGGCTTAGATATTTAAAGATTAAGCCACTAGATTCTGACCTTAAAAAAAGATCCCAAGTATATTTGATGACACAAACAGTAGTATTTCAAACTTGTCTATACCACTGGGATACCCACTGTATCAGACCGTTATCGGGGAATGGTCTGTCTTTACTTGCTATATAGTCTTCTGGGTCTGCTGATGAGCTGCAGTGACAGTTGAAATTATTTCATGTTGTACAGGAACCATGAAATAATTTATTAAATAGTGAAACAATTCAACATGTTTTTAATGCACTGATATTTTAATTAATATGAGAAAATTAATGATTAAAAAAAAAGATTATTATTTTATTTTGGCACTTTTGGTTCTCCATACGATGTGTAATTGCCTCGATAACAGGCAAAGGACAAAAACTATCTGTGCAGAGAATTTGTCAGTTTATTAATTGACTGCATTAAGCAATTTACAGTAATAAACTGAGATAGTTTCGCTGTGCATTTCAGTCATAGATGATAGAATTTACCTCATTAAACACACCAGCGCTCTGTCACGGTTTATCCAAATTACACAGACATTGCAACTCAGGATGTATTTGATAGCTTAATCCATCCTCAAATAATCCTCTTGGTGACATAGATGTGCTAGCCCGACTATCCTTCACATACCTGATACTAATGCTGGTGATGAGATTGAATTTTTATCTCTGTCCCCAATGACTAATGCAAGTTAAATGCTCCTGTGGTTGTTGTTAGGCTCCTGTTTTTCAAGAGCTCTCAGGGGTTCTTGGCTTGTTGTTGAGTGTGATATTATGGAACAAATAGTAGGGCTTAATGGTGGTGCAGATGATTTAATTGCCCTCGGGGCGATGAAAAAGGGGGGAAAAATGTTTCTGTAGGCTACACAGTGTACTGTTGTTATGTAGTTGTTTGGAAGCCTTTATTTTGTGAGATTCCACACGGTGGGGCGATGCAGGCCAAAAATATATGGTATAAAATATCTTATTTGACTACCTGTGTTCCACATGTGCTTTCCGCATTTAAGTATGTTGTTTAATTGCAGCACGGTTCTCCTCAGTCTCCTTCAGGCCCAGCACCGACTGTGTTGTCTGCTCTGCTCTATCAGAGATGCTGTGGCTTCAATCCTTTGCCCACAGGGGACGGCTGACATGGATGTGTGTAAACTGTTGACATGGTGCTGTCTCCTATGCTCTCTGATCAAAGACGGTGCAGCCCTCCTGTTTCACAACCTGCCTTCAAATATGCTCCAAGTCTCACAGACTCCCTGCCTCTCTGTTTCACACTTGTTATTAACCCGTGACTCCCCGTGGTAAATCGCTACATCTGACAAAGACAAAGAAGCTGTTTATGCCTTTCCTTATGTAGCCTCTGTGACCTCCCTCCAAGCAATGAATTTGATTTGGAAAATGGTGTGTATGTAGCTCACGCCTTAGTGGAAACCAATTTTGGAGACAGTAATGCACTGGCTTTAAGTGCAAGAAAAGATTTGGCTTGAAGTTGTGCTTAGTTTAATTAATCCTCGGTAATGATGAAACTATTAGTAAGAGCTCCGGTTGTCTTAAGTGGCTGGAGGGGTGTGTGTGTATCGTGTGTGTGTGTGTGTGTGTGTGTTCATTCGATGAGCGGCGATGCTGATCAAGCCAACTACAACTCACTGTCTAAATGTGGTTCGGCTTCAGGACTCCGGGGAGTTCTGCTATTGTTTCAAAGTTTCCTTTAACCTCATGAGAACACTAACAAGTGTGATATTAAATAGCTATTGTTACGACATCCTGATGCAGTGTTGCGTCTTTTAATACAGTAAGAGCCGGGAAATCCTGTCACATTTGTGTTGCAAATTGAGACATTAAAGCTTTATTTTTGTTGTGATTTTTGTGAGAAAATTCATTAAAACAAATATGATCTGTTTCTCAGTCTTTTGGTAAATAATGCTAGGCAGCTAATGCACAGAGTTTTTAAAGTGTCCATATTATTTTGTTTTTGAGACCTATCTAAGTCACTATGTTACACATTTGCATAATGCCCACCTTGCGGCTAGTTTGGCTCAACCTCAAAGGATTAGCAGCTGCCTTATAGGCTGCCCCTTTATTTACTTGCCAGAGCCGCTTCTGCTAACTCTAAAACGTCTCTGCCACGAGCGGAGCACGCCAAATGTTCTTTGTTGGCTTCAGTAGCAAATGCAATTGAGTCTTAGTGCACTCTCAGCATCTGAGGAACTGAAGACACAGTGGATTATTTTTTATTTTTGATGGTAATGTCCCCTCAACAAAAGAAAAATTCTAACTGTTGGCATGTTGCGTGGCTCATGGCTTATGTTACAATTGGCTTTGATCGCATACCATGCCCACAGGCCAGAGCTTTGTCTGAAGTGTAATGGTAGTGGACAGTCAGAAATTGTGTCATTTCAGACTGATTTTTATTTAAACCAATAAACAAATACTGGGTGTGGGTTGCTATGTTTTCTTGTCTTTGACTTCTTGCTTTATTATAACCAGCTTTTCGTTTTTGCATTCACTGGCGTGGCACACATGGACCAGCTAAAAGAGCACAGTTGCCAACAAGGCCAGTTGTGTAATCCAGATCTGTGTTGAAATATCTGGGTTCTTCCTTTGCACTAGCTCTTATACGGCTGAGCGATTCATGGAATTTTCACTTAATTTACGATTATTGTAATAACAAGATAATTTCTTGTGTTGGAAAGCAAGTGCTTTTCTTTACAGTGGTGCACTTCTGCCGCTCCCTGAAAGCCCAACCTGTTTTGTTCAGCTCCAGCCAAGTTGACTTTTTGGGGGGAGAGTCACTTGGTCAACAAGATCCATACAGAAGAATTAAAAGTCATAGGATTTCTGCAGTTCAACCTGTGAAAGGATTATTAATGATAACCTCCAGCCGCCCTTGTCTCCAAATCGGTCAGGGTCTCTCAACCAGCCGCTTTCAACGGCACGTGACATTTGGCTGTCGGCTTTTGCTCTTCATCTCCCTTCCTGTTGCTGCTCTACAGGCCCCCTGAGGCAAGTGAGTCTGTTGCCTCTGGGCTTCTCTTCACTCCTGCATGCAGCCGCAGAGATCCTGTGGTGTAGGCATGCCGGTGGGGACCGGGAGTCGCTCTTGGGAGATGGACTTTATGGTCAAAAAACACCCTTTAGGCACGGTTCAGGGGTGGGGCTAGAGTGGCACTGTCCCCAGCCTCCCCCACCACCAGGTTTTTCATGAGAGAGAGACCTTAGAGAGGCTGAAACTAAAATTGTTGAAGAGGTGCTTCAACAAAGCACTGTTTGAGGGGAAAAGTGTCTGCTTAAAAACCAAGACAAAACAAAAAACCTTTCACAAATGCTGTCTGATGGTCTGTTATAGTATCTGTGAACACAGTCAGACCTTGCGCTCAGGTACAGCTTAGGCCCCTGAAGGTTCCTGTCCCTATTATGTTATGATGTCATCATGTTACCTAGCAGCAGCCTATGAATAGGCTAAAATTACTCATTTGTAGCATTTATGATTTCATCCAAAAGAAAAAGCTTTATCCAAACATTGTCATTTTATCACTGCCTAACAATCAAATAAAATCCCAGACCAAACGAGACTAGGGATGTACAAGTGAGCAAATGATGCCCACTTTAAGTTGTGATCTAAGTGCTAAATGTTTTTTGTTTTGTTTTTTTACTCTTTAGTAAGTGTTGTGTGAGAATGAAGTGATGATTGAACCCACATGAATAGATTTTTTTTTTTTTTTTGCATTTGAAAAGTGATATTAACGGCTGTTGTGTCCAATTGAATGTAAAGTGGTGAGAACACAATACTCAACATACCAACCAGTTGTACAAAAACTAATACAATATGGATAATCTCAGTGGATTCAGAAAGTATGTTGAAAGAAGTAACAGTGGCTTCTTCCATTTTCAGTCGAGCAGATTGTCGTCTCTGGTTTTGTTTTTAGTTCGCCCTGCTGTTCCTACACAGAAACGATCTGCTCACCCACTTTCTTGCATCTTTGAAGCAACAGCGAACCAGAATTACCACGTCTCCACCTTTTGAAACCTACAGCGGGTTTTGAATCCTTAAAGCAACACAAAACATTCTTATTTTTAGGTGTGCTCATCCCACAATAACTTCAACTAGACAATCTTTTTCCCTCCATCCTAGCCCTCCGGCTGCATCTGTTTTGGAGCATTTCTTTTCCCCAATGAGTTTGGTTGTTGTAGTTTGGGGTTTCATGCTTTAGGGAGCAGATATGCTTAAGAACAATCTGTCCCCCTAACGTTGTTGTACCATTGTGTTTTGAGTGTTTTTGATTTCTTGCTGGTAATTTTCCACAAGTGAAAGACAGTTGTGGCCTGAAAGACATGGGACCAATTGCCTGCACTCCTAGCAATGTGGCAGTCTGAACATTACTGGAGCTTAGCTCAAAAGCTGCTGTGATACTGTTAGATCCATGCATATGTTGTTAGCATAATGACAGTCCAGCCTAATTAGACTGTTTCTTTTCTAGACCAACTGCTACTGTAAAGGGTGTGATTAATGATAACTGCAAGAGTGTAGGAGGCACCAGAGTGGGTTGTAGGGTAAACTTGGTGATGGTGATCATTACCAAACTCAAACGATTAGAGTAGCTGCACTCTGAAACACACATTCAAGGCAGTCTGACCTGATGTGTGTATCAACAGTGATCGAAAAAGGTTTTTAGATATCTCAGGCAAAAACACAAAGTAAAACAGTATTTTCAGTGTGTGTGTGTCTGCCTCTTCAGCGAGGTTCTTATCACATGTACAGAGTCCCCACTGCATTACTATGTACTTCATCTAACCATGGTAGTCCTTGTTCTGCTCTGGAGCCTTTGTGAGCTTGGATTAATCCAGTTCTGGTTAGTGACCCTCCAGCACACAGCAGAGGAGAAACAGGACTACCTTCTCCGGCTGTGGTCTAAAACAGTGGAGCTGGAGTCCGTCTGCATGCAACACTTCTTTGGCGAGGTAGCTGAGTTATGTCAAGGACTGCCACGGCGATGATTGGTCAGCCTGCTGACAGGGGACCACAAGACTAGAAAAGCCAGGGATGGACAGTGTGAAAATTTAGTGCACAAATAAGAGCACATTATTCCAGTTCTGTCAAAGAAAAAAATGGAGAAATGCTAAAATGACAGGCCACTTATATTTTGGTGGCATGTAATATTCTTGGGTGGCCAAGTAAATCTCATGCATGGGGGAATACTGGCTTTGCTCTGCCGGTTTATTAATTGTGTTCTTTGTGCTCTATGTGTCCCTCCAACAATTTATGTGAGGAAAAAGAAAACGATGTGGTTTTTATCATTTTAGTAATATTGCTGCACACACACAAAAATGCAAGATACGCAGATATGAATACATCTTTGATTGGCTAACATCGACTGACAAGCCTTCTGATTAATATCCATCAAATCGTATTCAAATAGAAAACCAGGAGATTTTATTGCAATTATCTGTGTTCGGCTGATTATGCGTGAAATCCTTTCAGTAGTTTGTGAACTAGTAAAAATCCAGACTGAATTGCTGCAGGGACAGGAGCTTTGTCATAGTATGTGTTTGCATTGCAAAGGAAATGTTTCTTTTCCCTGTTGAGTTTTCTGACCTGTATCTCTCCCTCCCACAGTCGCGTCGGGTCACCACACTGGAGGCAACCATTATGGAGGCACAGGCGTAATGAGGGAGAGGAGGACAGTTGATGACCCCTACTGGTCCTATTCAGGTGAACTCTCATTTATGCTCTGGCTGGAGCCTAAGTAGGAGGGGAAATTGCTTACCTTTTCTACCTTACCCACCATTTTCCATTTTATTTCCTGCTGTTTCGCCATCAAACTCCCACCCCCCACCCCCTCCTCGCTTTAGCAAAATGGGTTTAATAAAGCATTTATGATTCATATAATGGCATACCTGTGATGTATGCTTTTAATAAGAGCAATTAAACAAATGCACTCTGGAGTGAACAGCAGTGACATATTGTGGAGCGAGTCTATGTTCAGATTCATAACGGGAAATAATGAGTTAACTGTCTCATTTGTAAAAGTATAGATTAGGACTGATGGATGCTGTCAGCAGTACTATGAAAATGTAATTGTTTAATTCCTAACCGCGTTATTGGTGCTTTGCTTTTAATCTAAATAAATGTTTTTGAGAAGACTTGCTTACTCTGTATTGCAATCTCTTAGCTGTTTACCTTAACACATTTGGAAGATGGATGAATATAGCAGCCCTCAGTGAACTGTCTGATGTATACTTTAATGAATGATTCATTCTGCGCACTCTTATGCTTGTAAATAATCTCACAGTTGGGTATAAATTTGCATATCACATCTTTTTGGGTGGTAGTCTTGGAGGAAAGTTTTTAGAGTTATAAACCTGTAAATAAGGAAAGAAGCTGAGCTCAAATAATGTATCAAAATATTTAAAACGGTATGTCACGGTATAATATTTTAAACTATCAGAAGCATATTTTATCAACTTCTAAGCTAAAGCTGTATTTAAATGCTTTAAGAGTTTAATTTTTCCCATTTTCTGGTATCTAAATTTGCTGTAAGGGGAGAAAAAAGTATAAAAGCACTGGGCTCTATGCATTTATAATGGCATGACTCATTATTTGACTCATCAGCAGCACTTTACAAGACCATGAGTTAATGTATCTGAGTACCTGCTGAGCACTTGGTATTTGTTTTCTTTTTATAGCACGCAACATTTGGCACTGCTTGTAATGGTAAAAGTCTTTAAATTTGCTGTTTATTGGGCTCAGATGCAAAATGTGTGCACAGTTGTATGCAGAGCAGAAGATGTTTTTGTGGTGGTGAATTGATAAGCATATCCAGTTTGTTCCTTCAAAGCATTCATTCTCATTCAGCTGTACACGTCCACACCCCGGCGCAAACATAGCCCTCTGTAGGCCATCAAGCAGCTCCGATGGGAAATAGGGGTTATGTGATTTGATGGAGGGCACTTTACTGGAAGAGCTCAGGAAGGGAGGAGCACTCGGTAAAATCGTATTTACAGGTTCCAAGTTCCAAAAACACCACCTTGCAAATAACTAACTCGGCCCCTCTGCCGGCGGAGTGCATCGTGGCTCTGAAAATGAATATACTGATGGAATATTTTGTCCTCGGCGCTCCAGTTGTGAACCTAGACTCTTGTGGTTTTAGGCAAGAAAATTGTGCAAATAAAAACACAAAAAACAAAAACAAACTGTGGCTACTTTGGAGTCAAGTTTGTTTGGTATTCATGTCACTCCTGATTGTGACCCTCGTCTCTCCCAGTTGTCGAGTAAAGGCAGTGAAAAGAATGCCTGCTTTGACTATCCAAGCGTGATTGCTCTTTCGCCACAAGGTGTGTGGTGCCTGTTTTAGGAGTTCTGGTCACTTCAGAGATGCCATTGTTTTCTGTGCAGCCTACAAAAACGGAAGCCCTGATCACATTTTAACTGTGATCATATAAACAACTTTGGTTCTTTAATTAGATAATGATGCAACATTATGCCATATACAGTGTTTTTGGCATTGGTCTGCTTTAGCGGTGGGCATTATAGCCTCAAAATTATATCGTGATACTTCTGATTAAGAAAGGAATAAAGAATTAGACTTATTGCTCGCAGCTTACATGCAGCAGCTTTTTTAAATGTAGGCAAATACAGGGCATTTTCCATCTTTTGACACACTTCCTAGTTTGAAGTGTGAATCTAGTGAAAAGAGGTTCCAGCAGCAGCATTAGTGTGGTGGCAGTGACACAGCATTATATCCAGTGACACAGCTCAAGTCACATGTAAGCACAAAAGTAGCCTAAATGATGCTTTCCATGGAAATCTTAAGTACAAATACAACATGACTACTTAACACTTGAGTTACTTTATTGTTAAACTAAACTCTTATATAGTATTGTCACATAATAAAACGGAGAAATATTTTCTACCTGTGATGTTTTGTCTTGGTCCGAGCTTCGCTGCTTAAAGCTTTGCTTTTCACATCAGTAATTTCCATCCACCGTTTGCTCTTCCTGTCATATGGAATGCAACTAGCGAGTGCAGCAAGTGTTGCTTGGTTGACTCATTTGTTTACTTTTGGGTCACACATCACCAGCTGCTAGTGTCTTCTCCTTCACAGCCTGGTCGTGCTTGACGGTGTGCTGCCTTTTTTTTTTTTTTTTCCCCGCTTCAAGCGCTGAAACGACTTTGTTCCCACTAATGCTGGAAACAATTTTCGTGCATAATTTAAAAACGACTGCGTTTCTGTGCGAGGTTGTTGAAGTGGCTTCCTTTATAGGTGCGAAATTGTCATCAGAAGGTCTTGCTGTCAGACTTGCCTGGGCTTGTCTCATTGTTGCGTGCAAGGCGGCATGAATGCATGGCATCGCCATAGCAACAATACATTTATATCAGGATTATCATAGACGAGATGATGTGGCACAGCCCTAGCCCACTTAGTATTTTGTGTTTGTGCCAATGTGTAATGGCAGTAGGCTCAGTAAGCCTGGTGGAAAAATCACCTGTAGCAAGGATTAAGTGAGGCGGTACATCACAAATACCTGACATGACTTTAATTTGTACCTTCAGTAATGGCCACACTCCAAATATATGGCATTTGCTGCATGAAGTGGTGCTTCTGCTCTTTTCCCCTAAAGGTCAGAGTGTGTGTTTCTTTTTTTCCAATGATGTTAGTGGTTGTAATAATTGATTTAGTTTAGATGGTCCACCACTCTTGTAAAACACTGTAACTGTGTCTTGCGCTTCATTGGTATTTCTGTCCTGTCATGCATTCATCGACCAGAATTTGAAATTTGCCTTTTAGCAAATGAAGTGACAAAATACTGATGAGAGCAACCGTTTTTTGCTTCTTTTTGTTTTGGGTCACACATCAATTTTACACTGGTTAAATGTTCAGCGATAGACATGAATAAAAAGCTGAAAAGCCTTAGAACATTTAAGCTGTTTCCAATAATGATATTGTTTGTTTGTTTTCTTCAGGACCAAATGTAAACATGTATTAGTCATGCTAAGCAACACATGTCTGCAGTACTTGGATGTAGAAAATGAAAAGTGTCTGCTGCGTGGGTTTAAAGTGAAATCACCAGTTGACCCAAATGATGCGTAACCACATTCTTCCTGTACGGACGTTAACCTGCAGGGAAGCAAGTGCTAGCTGCTGCTAGCAATGCCTGGTAATGGGTAAATTATATTCACAGTGACATTTAAAGTATTTTTGAATGAAAACTGAAATGTTTGTGTTGCCAGTTTGTTTAACCTTGTACATGGAGCACGAGTGATATAGGATTTTTAAGTCAAATGTGAATATTTGATGATTTTATAAAGCTGATATATCGCTCATATTCTTTTTTTCGTTGAGACACAATAACAGATTTCAGTAACATTTGTCATGTGTAGTTGTTTGAGTCGTTACTAACAATCTCAGTGCTATGGATTACTTGTTGCAGACTGCCCTCTGATGGAAACTGTACAATGTCAAAACCCAATAACATAACTGAGGTGTTTCTCCCGTCTCTTATCAGCTGCTGTGAATACTGATGACGGCACTTTGCAAATGGCTAATATCAGTTATAAATGAGATGATAATGATTTCTTACTTTTAGGCTATGCAGCTAGTCTGATCCCTCTCCCGCCATCCCCCCTCCCATTTAAAAGACTTATAAATTATTTGCCAGGAACATCTTTTGACCACACCTGAGTCCACACTCCTGTGGGACACAATCTTGATATTCATGCTGAGGTCCTTCTTATTTTCTAATTAGAACATCAGGCATGCGTCTTTGGTCAATTAAATTCTAGGGCTTTGTTTTTTGACAGTATGTTAGGTATCGTTAATAAACAGCCTGCAGCACCATTGACATACTTCTTTTTATAACTATCTTGCTAAGGTCTCATTTTGATATGCTGTTTGTTCATGGTTGGCAAGAGAAGGGCCGGTAATTGGGTATCTGGGTTTTTCTATGTTGGGATGGTGGCCAAAAAATAAAATAAAACAAATAAGGAAAAAAAAATTATCAAGATAGGCAACTGGCTGACACGATTTGATTTTTGGACATTCATTTCAGGTCCGTGTAGACCACCAGTTCCTACCAGTCAAGACAGCTGGCAGATTGTACAAAAAAATAAAAGGAAAGAACTGAGGGAATACAGAAATGGTCATTACTTGGGGAAGGTAATTAGCGGCTAAGGCTGTGAATGGAGGACAGAGGAGCGTGCCTTAGCAGCTAAATGGTTATTAAAGGCATTTGCAAGTGAGTGTAAAAAGAAACGCACACAGTCGGGCTAGCCTGAAGCTAGAAGCAACTGCATAGATAGACTAGCACTGTGAGCGAGACACACGAGTACTGAACGTAACCTATAGAGGAGCATTGTGCCACCAGTGTGATTACTTTAGGAGCGAGGGCATTCCAAGAATGTGAAATGATGTTTCTCAGGCCAAAATAAAACATAGTGATGAAAATTTTTTTTTATTTTTGATGATCAGATCTTTTTTCTTTAAACTCGCCTGCGTTATCAATAGGACGAGTGACTTTTGCGCAGTTTTTGTTTTTCTCTAAAAAATCTGGCTACACGTGACAGTGATGTGAGTTGGCTTTTAATAATATTCATTATTGCTTCGTATTTTCCATAAGAGGGTGCTAACCCCTTACTTTGTACATATTAGTCTAGTGCATTGAGGAGTGAAGCACATGACACATCACCTTCCTGTGTGCTTGGATTATGAACCTCAGTAAAAGTAGCCTCGAAACCTGCACCCTGAAATTTGATTAAAAGTTATTTAAGGCATGCTGTGTGTGTGTGTGTGTGTGTGGGAGGGGGGGTGTTCGTGTAGTGTTCATGGAGGCATTTTTCATAAGAGGGATGATATCATACTCACTGTAAGACTCCCACAGGAACATAGCTATGCATCATTTTTCCCCTTTTTATATCTCTGCAGGTTTTCACATCATCTCTGTTAGTTTCTTTGGCTTCCTTCATCATAAGTTTTATGTTTTTGGCCAATATATGCAGTAGTTTGCTTTTGATTGGTCTCTTGTGGATTTATTGTTCTAGTTTAATTACAGCACAACAGTTGGAGTACCTTAACGTGCATTTGCAGAAGCATTACGCCTGATCCCCTGTAACAGTGTGTAGAATGAGAAACGGAAAAGAAAAACACAGTGAAGAAATACCAGCACTAGATGTTGGGGGAAAATTATAGATCAGCGTCCCAAAGAAAATTGTCATCCCCCCCCCCCTCCGTTGTATTATGAGATTTTCTGTAGTCGCTGAATTATCTCGCATGTCATTTCAGACTGTTGAAGCAGTCGTTGTTTAATTTTATTTTTATTTTTAAACGGTCCTTCCATTGATCACTGTAGGAACTTATGATTTTGGTTTGGGGGAAAAATGACTCTGCAAAATTGGTGAAATTAAAAATGCTGTAAAGGGCACACGCTGAAACCATAATCCTTCAGATGATCTAGTAGTCCACCTCCGCAAATTAATAACATAGCTAAGGGCTCTGCATTTCAGTAATTTTTCACAGTAATAACTTACTAATAGCTCAGTGCTTCATATGAATAGAGCTCCTACTGTCTTTCATGCAGCGGTTATGGGTGTTTGGATGAAAGCCACCCCGACAAGCAGTTGTAGCAACTGGATGAGCCTGGGATTGTCTGATATGTGTGGATTATGTTTCCCCTCAGCCTAACTGTTTTATTCCACTTCACTGAGGTTGCCCATGATCATTAGCAATCTTTCCACTCATGTCTCACATAATGAAGTGAATGAAGTGTCATTTTCAATCAACTGCTATGTTGATCCAACTTAATTAGTACTTTAGAGGATACAGAACAAGATTAGGTAACTCACTGTTCTTGATTGCCAGGGCTGTTTATTTTGGTTTTGAATTAACCCTCTGCTCTGGCACTGCGAGCGATTTGAGTTTCTTAATTTTTTTTATTTTTTGGCTTCACCTCTTGAGATGTATTGCGTTATTCCCTCATAGCTAATAAGCAAAAAATTGTTGCCTAGCTTTTAAGATAAACTTGTCAATTGCAAATTACTCTGCCGCTGTATAATTGATCTTACTATAAATAAATCTTTATTAAGACATACATTTGTTTAAACAACACGCCGCAGGATTGATTTTTAGAGCCCAGTGATTGGGCTGGTTTCAAAAATGTGTCTATTCCTCTCCGGTTGCTTAGTTAGGTTAAATGTTAAACCCTGTGATTCATGTAACCTTAAATTGGCTCGGTGCTTTTGAAGGCAGTGCAGTTTTTCTCCTGCGTTTTGACACCCCCTTACAACTGCTGGGGGGAAAAGAGCAATGCCATGTTGTCATGGTGCCAACAGAAGGAGCTCTGCCTCTTGGAGGTAATGAATCGAGAGGAGGATTGCTCCCAGTAGACTTCCGTGTATAAGAAGCACTTGAGTTTAAAGTAAAGGTCCCTCGCTATATGGATGTTCTATGAGTAGGCATAGAGGGTAATGTACGGGGCATAGCCTTCAGGACGTAATCTTCAGGGATGAAGATGACTTTTTTCCCCCTCCTGCTCTCTCTCATTCCCCGATGAAAGAAGCGGCTCACCATGCTCCAAGTGATGAAACAAGTTTTTCATGATAAATGGAGGTGATTTTTCCCCTGATTGTTTTGAATCATGATGTAGAACGAATCATTTTGCTCTCCGAATTAACACAAAAAAATTTGTTTGATCCTTTTTCCCCCCCAAGGATGAAATATTTTGAATGTAAGCTAGAAATTACAGTTAGATTTAATTTCCAATGAAAGTAAAGTCGAATGATATTTTTAGATAGACGCGATGTCGTTTGAGTTTCCAATCAGAATGACTGATATTACAATCCAATATGTTTGTACTAACCATGCAAAAATGTGCATTAGTGAGTCATTACACTTTAAACAGATCTGTCACCTAACTGCTGCGCGCACTCACCCAGAGGCCGCTCACATATTCCAGACTGTTGAAGTGTCCGCACTGATTCTTCTTGCTTGCTAAACAAAGGAAAGAGTCACACGTCTATAACGCAGGCATTTTAAACGGGATGCCATCCTAACTCTTGCTCGGCTGAGTCGTGTATTTACTGATGCTGCTCGTGATGAATAGTTGGAAGAAGTTTAACTTTTGCCCAATGTGAACGAAGAACGCCGCAGCTGCTGCCTAATCAGCTCGCGACATGAGGGCATCCCGTGAGAGCGCGGTAGCTGCTTGTGCGTGAAGCGTGAAGGAGAAGTTGATCTTTTATGTTAGCAACCACCACGTTGCTTTCGAGCTAGCTTGATTTACCCTAGCTGCCGATCAAAGCTCTGTTAGCTTACAACAATAGCGCCAGGAAAGATTGCTCCCCCACCAAACGTCAGGCATGCCCACTGTCGAGCACTGAAGCTGAACATATGTGCGAATCCTCCCTAAGGGCCTGAGCATGCTCGATCAGCCCTGGTTGGTAGAGTGTGCGCAGACTAATAACTCAAAGAATTGTTATGGGGAAAGAAAAATATTAAATACAAATTAGATCCTGAAGCAATGAGTCAGAGGAGCTTTTATCAGAATTCCAGGATTTGAGGGAAACGCACGGACAGTGTGTGGCTGCATTGTTTTCTAGTTATACGTGCATACTGGTAGCTTCCTGACAAAGATTATTATCCAACGACAAGTGTTGATTGTCCAGAAAAGTAGGAATCAGTTTTCTCTGCTCTTCAGCGCCTCCTCCACTTTTCTCTTTGTTTCCACAGTAGCGACTGCGCTCCTTTACAGTATTCAGTTTGTGAAACGAAAGGTCCTCCTGAACTTTGTTGTGCTCATCCTGTGAGATTCCTTTACTGCCTACCCACAGAGCGACTTGATTAATTTCCTCCTCCTAGGAGTACAGAGAGAGATTCATCTGTCTTACACCCTGCATTTATAGTCGCAGGCATTCTACGTGATGATGGAAGCTTAACACAACATCATTTATATTCCTCCAGTCTTGCTGCTGTGTGTATCAACCTGTAGATGTACCTGCACTCATTTTGAGAGAAAATGAGAGGTGCAAGAACACTAATTATTAAAAATGAATTTTGCGAGGGGACCAAGCTGGCTCATTATTCATCTTGGTTATTGCTAGCAGTTTGGATCAGCCTTCCTGTGCCAGAATTGGTCTATTTGTCTCTGTCAAGGGTGGGCCCTTGACAGATGTGCCAATATGGCTGCCGAAGTTCTGTGCTGGGGGAGAGGCATCTTAATTCTCCATGATGTATCACACTGGCAGCAACCAATTTAGCAGAATTGAGCTCCAAATCATCTTACTTCCCACTGCCTCTGACAATCTGTTTCCTTTTTCTAGATGAGGTAAATATATTAAGAATTGAAATAAATTAGGGATTCCTGCACCCTGAGTTAATGCTGTATGAGTGAGGTTTTGCAGAACTTAATTGCTTGCGTTTATACACGGATATGTCCGGAGAACAGCGTCTTCGGCCGCCACCACCTTGACGCATAAAGCAAAAAGTCCAAAGTCCAACATCTGCGATAAGCGCAGCCAAATTTCCTGGTTTCCTTGTTTAGAGCAGATTGATGCGTTGGACTGACATGTTTGTTGTGTAAACCTAATTAATTAAATTTCAGACGTCACATAGTGTTAGCGTGCCTCGTGGCACCATATTAGGCTTAGTGGGTGGCTCAGGTCCAACTTAATGGATGCGGACATGCTCGGCCTGCTGGGACTGCAATATTGAGGAAGTGTGAGATTGCCAGCCCACAGGTTTCCTCACTAATATGGTTATGCTGATGAGCTAGAATGAGCTAGATTGCGGTTCAGCAAATTTTTAAACTCATAATCATGATGACTTACTTTGTAATGAGCGCACATCCCCCTAGAGGTGAGGAGTTAACTATAGGGGGCAAGGCTATAATAGTGGCATAATGGCACAATTTTGGAAGACGTGTAATGCTTCCCTCGGATTCTAAAACAACGTTTGATTTATGATCATTTGTTCAAGTGCAGTGAGGTATGTTGGCATAAAATTCTACTTAGACCTTCAAACCAGTGAGTAACTGAATGGAAGTAGCTGATGAGGTCTAGCACTGCTTCCAGTTCGCTGACTTTCCCTGGCTTGTTAGATTGTTTATGCCGCGCTACTACCTCTACTTTACTGAGTTACACTGATTTCTGTCTAGAGTCTAAATTATAAGGACACTTGCTGTGTAAACATGTAGCCATTGTTGTCCCTGCTTAGCTTGCAGAACAACTCCAAGAGTAATAGCTGCTGAGGATGTGAGCTGAGCACAGAGGGCTGTAGCTCAGAGTGGTTCAGGCCTTTTTTTAAATACTGTATTTTCTGAGCTAATTGTGCCTGTGGGATGTGCGATATCTTGTTTTGTCTTCTTTTTTTCTGTAATTAAAATGCATGTATGAGATTTTGGTGACTGGGTTAATGTCTGTAATTTTGCTTTATGAATTATAACTACTCTTGTATTGCTGATTCAAGAAAACTAAATATAGTCCCTGAGAAGTGCTGCGATGAAATTCCAACAATCGGTATCATTATCATTCTGCAAACACAAAGACATTTATTTTAATTTAGGGTGACCCAGCTTCATATTCTCACGGTAGCAAGTAGGAGAAAAAAGAAGATCACTCAGGCCTGTCATCCTTTGTCTTGCAGAGTCTCATGACTGATTTAAGCTGGAGCTCATATACCTGCGAGGGATAATAAATAATGTAGATGTATCATGAAATTATTGGAGTAGAAGCTGTTCTTTGCATTGCAAAATGTGTGGTAGTCTAAACCTTTTGTGCAGTACCCAAACATCCTCTCTGATTTCCGCTTATTTTCAGTAGGTTTAAAGCTGAAAGGTGAAAATGATACTCCCGCAGTAAGTAGGGTTTATAAAAGGACCTTTGTTTGAATTGAGGAAAAAAATAATTCATATGTTGGAGGGGGAGCGAGTGGGCTAATGTCTACACTTTGCTGAGAATATAAATAAAGCCATTTATTTTCACACAATACATTTCAGGAAAAATTCCACTTTAAAACCAGACTGCAAAGGACCAGTTTATCAGTCATCCATGAGAACACGAGCATCTTTAGTGCTATCCATTAGCCACTTTGCTGACGTCACCAATCTTGTATTAATTTGAGTGAGTTGGGACTCACAACAAGATGGACTTCTTATTGATCGCTTAATGCATGTATCTGTGAGGTGTAGTGGAGACGGAATAACTCGAGTCTGTGACGGGGAATAGAGAACTTGTTTTTCCAAACTCTTATTTTGCCTACAGCAACTTTATTTTGAAATGAACGTAGCTGGTTTTCAGCAGCGTTCTCTTCTCCCCGGGAATCAATTTTCTGCCTCTTTATGTGAGTGCCCGCCTCGTTTCTGTTCTTAAATTCCCCTCCCCATCCATCGCTCCTAATGCTGACCACATCTCCGTTCCGAGCAGCACTTTGCTTGTGGGTGCCGTGGGGTAGTAAGGAGGGGGAGACGTGGACTGGATTACGGCTTGATTTAAAATGGCTGCTCGCTGTGCTCAAGCTTAACACTCGTCTTGGGATGTGTGGTCATGTGCAATCTTGGGAGTTTGTGGCCTAATTAGCGGTTTCGGGGTACCCAAGGCTAAAAAAAACTCCACTGTTGCTCTCTCATCTTCCCTCAGTTTTAATTTCTGCCACTTTTTTTCTCTCCCTCCATCTCTGCATCTACTGACTGACACACTTGTAACTACACATGGACAGATTTTCTGCTCTGCTGAGCTTTAACTGAAAGGGCACTTGGAGAGAGCCTATCCTGTGCCAAGGCAAATGCCACATTTTGCAAATTTAAATAAAGTGGTCTGGATTCATACCAAAACTTAATGAGTTGCTTAAGCCATGCTCCACAACCCCACCAAGTTTCAGGAAATGTGGTGTGTTAGTTTTTATGAAGGCTTTCTGACACACGCTAAGACAGTAAAACGCTGAAAACCCACCTCTGCCTTAGCTCTCGACCTGGCAAAGGAAAAATCCGGACAAAGAATGACTGGATCCGTGTGAATAAGCTGGGAAAATAACGGTTCGGCTCTGTGGAGGCTTCTCCGTGCAGCGTGGAGCAGATGAAAACGTGTGTTTAGTTCAGGTCAAACTTTACCGGAGCAAATCGAAAAGATCATTTGGCTAAAGGTGATGTTTACCTGTGCCAAGAAGGTCTTAGAGATGGCCCACCGGTGTCTGTTTTGCTCTGTTACCTAAATATCTCGCAATAATGGCTGAGTTCGCTCGGAGTTTGCTGGATGTATCTCTTTAGGGAGTTCATGAACCAAAGAGGAAGGCGCTTATTAAAAGTGGAGACTTTGGGTGATTGTCTGGGGAAGGTCACAAACTTTGGCTATAACCAGCCATTCTACTGCATTCATTACCCCAGACACCGAAGTAGTAACAGCAGCCTCGGAAAATGTTTAGGAACTGTGGAGCGATTTAAGGCTTTTTCTTTTTTTTTTTTGGCCTTGCTTCTTTCTAAACTAGTACAAATAATTCTTGCCATTACTTAGAGTAACTGTCCTTTACTTTTCTCTTTCGTTTTGACCAGTGAATCTCCCGTGTTTTTGCACATTTATTATTTCTGTTAATACTGGTGGATTAACAGAAGAGGGCATAAGCCTGTAGGAGGTTGTTATACAAGGGTAAACAATGGATCTCAGTCCCAGGCAGCTTGGATACAAGTGATTCGCAGTGCTGATCTCTGCTGTGCGATTAAAGTCAAAATTCCTCACTGTCATTCATGCTTTTCTCTTTTTCTTCCACAATCTATATTGAAACTTTGACTAGTGTTAGAAACGAGTCTTGTTTTTTTCCCCGTACATTTTGCAACGACTCACACTGACTCTAACTGCCAGACATTTTCTGGTTTTCACACCGTAAAAATGGCACTGCATGACCAAAGGCTTAAAATAGGAGCTCTTACAAAATAATACAAGCTGGTGAAATATAATTCCAGATAACATGTCATCTGGAGTGGGGCACTGTGTGGGTGGAGATCTTTCACCTCCACCTGCAGACTGTGGCTAATGGTCTGCTTAGTCCTGACCTCATACTGTGGGGTCATCCCCGATGCACAGACAGGCAGGTAAGTGAGAGGTTTCTGCTTGTCTCACAACCTCTCTCCCCCTGAGAGGCGGCAGCCTCCTTATGCTTGTTCTGGTTTATTGCTGCACAGTGACCCACAGTCATCTCAGCCTCATACCATTTCATCCATGGACTTAGGACCCTGTGGCAGGCATCTACCAGCGCTCCCTCTGCAGTAAGAGTATGCAGGAATGATTATTTAGTGTTTGCTCTGAGGACCGTCACTAACATAAATGCATATAGCACAGATGGCGTGCCACATTAGCGTATCTATATACTTCAGCCTCAGTGCTTCATCTTCATCGCCATTTACTACTACTACTCCTGAAATGCTAATTATCCCTCAGTGTAATTTTGACTGTGATTTGAATACAATCACTCTCTCTTATATTAAAACGTCCATCACACGCAGCTGCAGGGCATTTATGAGTGCTGAGGTTAGCGTCTGCGTTTCCCAGAGTTGGCTGATATGGAACAGTTGCCCTTGGACAAAGCAGAGTAATGTAGCATCACTAATCAGTGTTTCACTTTGCAGCTCTACAGAGGAGATCTGCGTTCTGCTCAACAGAGTGCTCACCACCCTCTCCTGTTTACAATTAGCAGGAGGCTTCCTTACAGTGATGCAGTGTTGGATTGCTTTCAGTGTGCACTGATACACAGAGGGCAAAACCCAGAGAGAAAACACTTGGTCTTTGTGTGGAAAAAAACAACTTAAATGTGCAGGAAAAACAACCATAAAGTGAAGAGGAAAAGGCTTTTAATCATTCGGTTTGTTTATTTATTTTAGTTATGCGCTGCCCTACTCTCTCAAACCTACTCATTATCCAGGCAATCATAAGGCTTGTAATCCTTAGCTAAATGACGTAAATTAGCTGGAAGCGTGTTATAAGAAATCTACATAAAGTATGGTACTTCCAAATTCACAATTCGCACTAAATTTATAATAAAAAAGCTAAACTCATTTAAATTGCATAGCTAGATGTATAAATACCCTGGGGCTAGAAATGCTGTCAACCTTTCCAGCACAGTTCTTTACAATACGGCATTTAAGCAACTTTTTTTTTTTTTTTTGCGCCCAGATTATGTTGCTGGTCAGTTTTTAACACCTACGTTAAATTATACACATGAACCTTTGTAAAGCTTGTCATAATGTTAACAATATTTTTTCCCCCCATTTATCTCCTGTTTTGATGAGGTGAATGCACAAGAATAATGAGCATGTCTCTTCTTGGATATATGCTCTTTTAAAAAATGCTTTATTTTACATCGGCACACAGGAGGTTTAATTCTATGTGTATTTCACAATAAAGCATCTATCTGGACTTGATGTTACATGTTACACTCATAAGTTTTTTGGTACAATGACTTTTTTATTTGTTTTTTTTATACAACAAATATTTAAACCACAAAGCAAAAAATTGTAACTGAATTAACTTCAGTAGCCAATGTCAACAAAGCATGAGTTTCTGTCACGTCCTTGCATTTAACAATATATTGTCTTTATTACAACACAATATAGATGAATTCAAATTGCAATTTACAGTCAATAAATGACATAAAATGGACACTAATGCGTAAAATTGTAACAGCTTCCCACTAGCATGTTGTTACGAAGCACAGAGGTGAGCTAATTCTTGTGCACTGAGCTGCTTTGGAAATAAACGGGCAGACATTTCACCGATCT
Organism: Diplotaxodon limnothrissa; assembly: GCF_057381915.1. Taxonomy (NCBI): domain Eukaryota; kingdom Metazoa; phylum Chordata; class Actinopteri; order Cichliformes; family Cichlidae; genus Diplotaxodon; species Diplotaxodon limnothrissa. The sequence continues at coordinate 26,290,002 of NC_140600.1, forward strand.
CCTCGCTAGTCGTGTTAGTTGTGTAACGCTCACTTTATTCAAGAGTAGGGAAATGTAACCCAGAGTGAGTTTAATCGGCCTCGAGTGTGTAAATATGGACTGATTATTTTGGGAATTTTTCATGCTGGGGTTAAAGGTTAAGTTAAGTGTGCGGTGTAAATGCTAAGTTTGCAATGATTCATTGTCTTGCATCATCTTTTACTCACACCACACGCTGTAGCACAGCACATCTGAAATGTGTTTGAAGGTACTGTTCTCAGTATCTCTGTGGCATGCCAACAAGCTTGAGTAATGCTTTTGTAATTAATTTAAAAAAAAAAAAAAAGAGTCTATAGTTGCTTATGTGCTGACCATCCACAGATTCTTTTCAGAGTGACCAAAGCATTTGTTGGCTTGCTGGCTTTTGGCCAAATTAAAGGGGAAACTGTTAGAGCTTTTGAATTGTAAGGGAAGCTCTTCCTCGCGGGACAGAATGTATTTCTGTCCCTCTCATTCTTTACACAAGGTCCTGGAGATTATTTTTACAGACTAGGGGATGTTGTACTTATGCAGTGGCCAACGCCCAAGAACAGGAAGCCACAGTTTCTATGAAAGCCCACGAGATGGAAGCAGATAGCGCCAAGGGAAAACAATATTTTGGCTGGAGCTCATTCTGGTGGCCAATTAGACCCCAATGCCTGTATGATTTAGCACTTCCTCTACCTGCTTTTATGTGTTTGGGGCTGCTGTGTGGAACACAATGACCTCTGATTAAAGATTGAGCTCAGGCTCTGAGACGGCTGTGGCGCCATTCTTATCAGATGCCTTCTTCTCAGAACTCAGCAAGACCACCTGAAATCAATGCATGTATAGTCTCACACTGACGCAGTGAGACAATGAGCATATTTAGATTTTGATTTGAATATTGTCAGTTTTGTAGAAAGCAATTCATGGCGATGGGAATGTTTCTCGGGCTCGTACCCTCGTTAACAAGCCTATTTTTTTTTTAAAAACCACATTATACTACAGAGAGAATATTTTTATACCTTTTTTTTAAATTTTCTTTTCAATGTCATGCACCAGGTGAGATTGGTGTAATTGTAATTTTGTTGTGCTGCCATAATGACAGAGGTCTTGGATCTTGAATCGACTTTTGGGCTTCATGTAGGCGTCTAATGGACAATCTCGTTTCAATGCTTCGTGTTTATGTGGGGTTTTAAAAGTTATTGCTTTCTATTATTAGTTCTAAAAGGCAGATGAAACTCTAAACTCTGATCTAAATTACCTGAAAATGTATAATATAGTTAATAATTTGAAGCCTAATATCGCTGAACGATTCCGTAGATAAACATTAGCGGCCCTTTGTCTTTCAAAGCACTTAGTGGGGCACATTGTTTTATGGGCAGAGACGAATGCATTGTTTGTCTTTTCCTCCACCCTCTACTGCAGACGTGGGCTGGAGGCGAAGCTGAGATCTTGAATGTTTGGGTGGAGTGAGGGGTATGAGGTCACGCTGCTAATTGCATAATGAGACGTGTCTGGGTTAAGATAATGCTTCAAAGAAACTGTTATGTAACCTAAAAGCAGCACGGACTTAAATTTAGATGAAAACGTGCAGTTTTCCTTTACGGCCGAGTTTACAGATCTCTTAATTTTATTACTTCTGGAAAAACAGTGTCATTTTCTCAGCCATTAAGCCAATCAAATAAAATCTCCCGCTACTGCTCCTCCTCCTAACCTGTCTGCTCCGCAAACAGGCGAAGTCTCCAGATTTTAGTCACACAACACATGTTTTACTGCAAACACAAAGTGGCTCGCTTCAAGGTAAATGAGATTCCAGTGTCTAGTAGTGGTTGGGCCCTCAGTGTTACCTGTCAATTAGTGTCAGTTCCTTTAACATGTCACAGGATGCTAATGGCTCTTTACAAGAAAGCGGAATAAAAAGTACTCATCTGGCTAGGTTGTGTATAGACTTTTCCTGGGTTTTAATTCTCTTTTTGTAATGATCGGATCAATGTGAAATCATGTACGACACGAGTATTTTGTTCTTTATCGCAGAAAGGGGGTGGTGGAAATTTTTTTGCCAGCTTAGTGACTTTCTTGAAAGGTCTATTGACTTACAAGACTCTCTCTCTTTTTTCCTGCCTACTCTTGTGAAGCTGTGGCTTTCTAGACTGTGACTAAAGGGACAGTAGCAGTAAATTCAGTAGACCAATTAAGGGCCAGTCAGTAACATTAATGTGCATTACTTCCAGTCACTGATCTTCAGTGTATGAGGAACCTTCTTATTTGGCTTGATTCTAAATGATTTAATTTGGCAAGTTACTTTTATAAGAGTGAGTTTATTCCAGTGTCAGCGCTGCCCTCAGAATCGCCGCTCTCCAACAGTAACTTTCCCATGGAAAAGGCAGATTGGCCGGACTTATGAACGGGCTTTCAAAGAGCCCATTCCTATCATAGTTCCATATTATGGGTTCATCACTTTCTAGCTTGTGATTATTACTTCCCTGGGGATAATGCGTTTGACCTGCACTTCTCTCTCTGGAACATTTGGTTTCAGTCCCGCTAATTGGACGCAGGGAAGCCCCCCGCAGGAGAAAAGCTTTTTCTTGACACAGGTTAACTTCATTGCGGTTTTTTTTTTTTTTTTCCCCTTTTCTTGTGATGACCATACTGCTTGATCCTTTTCGGATGAGCCAGCAAGCTTGTTCACATTTTAGAAAAGCTGACTGTTTTGAAGAAGGCAAAGCTTTTAAGAAGTCAAGCTAAACCCAAAGCACTCTGTGTCTAATTCAGTGGCAGAAAACTTGTTTGTGCTTGAGGACTGTACAAGAAATTAATTTGGCCTACAACCTCCATGGCAGATGGATAGCAGCAGAGGAAAGCCTTCGGTAGAGTCTGTTAGAGGCATAGTGGTGACTTTGGCTGTAGTTGTCGAGGATGATATATGAATGCTGATCTTCCAGACTTGGCAAGCAGCTACCATGTCGTACCAACCCAAGAAGCAGTCAGAGGAAAGCGTGTGATTGAAACTGAAAGGACAATCTCTTAATGAAACCTATGTCTTATCATGTCAGTCATCGCTAAATTCTAAAGCAACTGGCCTCCTGTTATTTTAAAAATGGGTCAGTATATGACCTGCAGCATAGATAAAAGGCAACTTCAAAATGAATCTTAAGCACTTGTATATGATGGCTAAGTTGGCCATGGACCATGACCTGCTGGATCTAATGTTTCATTGGATGTTTTTTTTTTTTTTCTTGCTAAAATTTCAAATGATGGCAAAACAATTACTGGCTACAGGATCATATGTAGCCCAAGTCCATTTGCTGTTCTGCTACAATAACCAGGAAATAGTTCTTTTTGTAATGCGATGCACAAATGTCTGCATCACATTACAAATCACATTACCACCACCCAATGAAAGGTTTATGCCACAGCTGTACTAGTAATGAGCAAAATCATTGTTTATGGTTTGGTACGGGTTAGACAATGAGTGTGTGAGCTTATCCATGAATTTTCCAATTTACTGTTTTCCAAAAAGCAGCAAAAAAGTAAACCACATTAGTTTTAATTGTCAAATGTTATGCTTGATTCATCTCTTACTTTCCAGAAAAGTCCAGTCTGGTGGCTTAAATTTTGTTATTAAAAATATGAATTGAGTTTAGTGAATTGTGTAATTTTAAGTTAAAAAAAAAAAAAAAAAAAAAAGTTTTTCACAAATTGAAAAAAATGTTTTCATGACCCAGCGGGCTGATATTTTGTTTAACACGGTATTTTTCAATTTCAAGTGCTAACTTTTGTAATGTGTCCAAGCATGTCTTGATGCATGCTCAATCATCAAAGTAAGGAAATTCCAAAAAGTTGATATTGTTCATTTTGTAGCGTTTTCAGTAGGAAATGCATTTTGTCAAACACCCAAGTTAACTCTTCAGTCTCAGCTGACTTGATTACAAATTTTTCTAGCTTTGGTCTTAAGGCAGGGTTGGTAGGCAGCTCAAAACGCCACGTTCAGAATGTGTCTCGTATGACGTTTCATCTTCCCTCACTCATGTTCCAATTAGTGAAGCAGTGCAGTCCATAACAGATTACAGGATGACCCCACCCTAAGCACTGACTAAGTGTGTCTGCTCTTGGAACGGTCTTCAATGTACGTATTTTACTTTCAAGGGTCAGTACTGCAGGCAGAAATGTGTGTGTGGGTGTGTCATGTGTTCCCAAGTTTAACCCATTGTGGGCAGTTTGTATGTGGAGGAAGTGGAAAAGCAGGCTCTGTTATCATAACCTGGAACACCACTGAGCCATTGGTTCAGGTATGTGGATGACACCACAGAGCAGACACGATTCCCACAAAGAGCAGGGCGATATGACCAAAAATATTTATCACAATATACATTTGAAAATTTGCGATAACGATATAACTGACGATATAATTGACACTAGACAAAATGCTTTACAACTCCACAACTTTGTTAGTGCTGTTTTTTATGTGCATTAAAGTTATATAAAAATGTAACAGTGCAAATACAAAAGGCATTTCCAGTGGAAATTGGCCGACATAAAAAAAGAGGTTATACACACACAATACGGTAATATTATGAAGCACAGTACGTATCACTTCGCGAGCCTCCTGCCTACGATAGCCGTAATGCTCCGACAATCCATCAAGCGGTGCGGGTTCGTAGCTTAGCAAAGTCGTACTAAAACATTTGACAGATTTTCGAGCGCCGTGTACCACATAAAATTGTTTCAAGGTCAGTAAACGTTTTTCAAAAAACACGGTAATAACGACGGTCTGCTAGCATGCTCTACCAAAAATAGTGCTTTGTTGTGTATCTGACGGACAAAAGCCAAACCAGTTCCACACCATTAAAGTTGCAGCATTTTTACAAACCAATTCTGGTTCATCCGTTTAGTTCAACGATCCGCTTTCGCCCTTCTCATTCTCCGTCGCCACCATGCTTTTTCCGTCATGTGCGTATGAAAACAAAGGCACTGCGCATGCACGTTTTACCCAGATTCTATCGCGATATTTCATTTTCTTGTCATTGCCCAACATTATACAGGTATTACTGTGAATGGTATGATATGGTCCAGCCCTATTCCCACAGACACAGCAGTCAGGGAACAGAGTAACATCATATCAAAAAATGCCCTGAATAAATGTGGTTATCCCAGTTGGACATTTGTCAAAGCTGGAAAGGCATCTAAAGAATGCTCCAGGCAATCCAGCAGAGAAGGACAACCGCTGCCTAAGCGAAAACCTTTAGTGTGATCCCTTATGTGTGGGAGTATCGGAACAACTGAGACGCTTTTTCTAAAAACACCACATCTCTGTGGCTTTCAAACCCCAAAACATGCTACACCAAAAATTGGTGCACTCCAAGGATCGGGTCTCCCGACACAAACCGAGTAATACAGTGTACGCGGTTAAGTGCCAGGAGGATTGCCGTGAATTATACATCGGGGAAACCAAACAACCTCTGGCTAAGAGGATGGTGGAGCACAGAAGAGCTACCTTATCAGTCCAGGACTCCGCAGTCTTATTACACCTAATGTCCAGTGGCCACTCTTTCAGTATTGAGGATGTAGATATCCTGGATAGGGAGGATCACTGGTTTGAGCAGGGAGTCAAGGAAGCCATTAACTGAGGAGGGGGCCTAAGGGTACATCTTTTACCATCTTACAATGCTGTGATTGCAACTATTTCCTAACATTCTGTGAATGGCACTCTGGGCCATTGATCAGTGGTCATGACAATTTGCATATTAATGATCATAAAATTGAATTCAGCTCATTGTTAGTCAGTGGTGCTAGTTTTTGGTCGTTATGTTAAAGTACTGTTTATAAGGTTGGAGAAACCTGCAGTCACCTGAAACTGAGTAAGTCATTTGAATGAGTGATGAAATATTTCTCTCACAGAGGGGAAAAAAATGTTTACTGTGTCTGTTAGTTGAATATTTTCAAATGCTTTCTAGGGGGTAGCAGCACAATTTAACTTTGTCTTATCTGCTAAAATGCATTTCTACAGTTAATTAGATCATTTTAAGACTGTAAGTTGTTACTTTTACAGTGTTATTGTTAAAATGTAAATCTATTTAACATGGAAACCAAGTATAGAGTTGAATGAATTATTTATGTGGGCACATACACAATTGAATTTGGTTTATTTCATAATAAAGCTTCTATTACAAGTAAATGTTACATTTCACATTACTTTTATACATTTTAAAACACTGCATATATTGAACTTACAGAAATCTAATAGCTGTGAACGTATCATGAGAAGGAACCAAACCTGGTATGATTTAATCTGTAATAAAAAATGTAATTGCTTGCTTGCTTAATTTACTTTTATTTGCTTTTTGATTACTTTTTCTTCCTTTTGACAAGCTTGAAAAAAAAAATCCTCCTCTGTAGCGTCTGAAGAATCTTAACATTTGAACATTTAAAATTCAGATTAAAATAACGCAGCCCTGTGATGTTCAATTACCAGTTGCAAATGTTGTTGTTGCACTAATCTGTTATAAAACGACTCAACTTTTATATTAGTTTTTTACATGGAGATCTTCAGAGTCTGCATGTACCAACATGTACAACTATCACCTGCATTAAATACGGTGCATGTAAATAGGGCTGTTCGATATAACGATATATATTGGATGACGATATAAAAACGTCTATCGTTTCATTTTACGCTATCGTTTGTTTCGTGGTGTCGTAAAATAAACTGTTTACGGCATCGTTTTGATGGTCACTGTATTAATTTCTTAAAGTTCTCTCTTTCTCTTATATTAAATATAACCACACTATGGACGGACAAGCGCCTGTTTATATGGGTTGTCGTTAGTAACAATGACGGTAAAACCATCGCGTGGCTCCGCTGTCCGCTTGTTTGTTTTCCACATAAACCTTTCACAATAAAACTCAAGATCCTATTGAGACTTTTCAAAATAAACTGAATCACGTGAAAGAGTATGCAGTTTATGGATGAGATGGAGAAAAAAAAAAAAGAGCCGTCAGGTGATAAAAAATAAACCTTAAACTTTGAAAGAAAATGGCGACCGTTACAACTTATGTCTAAAAATGTCTCGTTTCATGCATCGGTTAAAACACTCGAATCCAGGTAAAGGACGCCCAGCTGGAAAAACTTCACTCAAGTCGAGCTGCCCGAGATTCACAGAATTGACAGAAAATGTTACATTTTTGTGATTTATATCGTTGTCAGGACGATAAATGTCTTATATCGCGATATGAGATTTTTGTCATATCGCACAGCCCTACATATAAACGCAAAATAAAAATCTGGTGATCATTTGTGAAAATGTAAACTAAAGTTTAAAGATGCATGCTTTGTTGGTGATTCTTTTTTTCCCCTTCTTCCTGGAGGCCCAATTGTTGCCATATTGTATTAGCTTTCTGAGGCTTTAATTCTCCTAGTTGAGCCAGTGCCACTACAGTACTGTGAACAGAGACATTTTTGGTGTACTTGCTTTCCTCTACCTCTTTGTTCATCACAGAATTGACAAGGTCAAGCAAATGCACATTTAATTTGGTGAAGTGTAACTGAAGACTCACTCATGCTTCACCCTCTACGTACCCCCACAGTGACCCCCAGACGCCTTTTTTTTTTTTTCTTTTCATTCTCGCCAACTGCACTGATATACAAGTACTAGATCTCACTAAGAAGTGGATATTGGTTGAGAACGCTGAGAAAAATGTTTTAAAAGTGGGTAGGCCGACTGCAATTATTTTCTTGTTTTGCAATTCCTGGGTTGACTGTTCTTATTCACGTATTTCTTCACTTTTCTTTGAAGCATCCCGACGTCCACTGAGGGCATTATGGTTTGTACCTTCATGGTTCACTGATAATTGAGTCGTCTTATGCAGATTAGCCAGTAAAGGATTCTGAAAAGAAACTCCTTTTGAGAGTACAGGAAATAGAAATCTTAATTGTTGCAACTAATGATTCACTTTCATAAACACCTTTCCAGTTACCTGAAAGTTTCCATTATATGTCTGGGTAAGACATCTGTGGACGTATTGAAACTTCTAAGAGTACCAGTTTTTATTCATTACATTTCTCTTGTTGAACACCAGCAAAAAGGACTCTGTCTCCGCTTGAAATGTTGTTTCACTGTGGTGTAACATTGGTAGTTTTGGCAGCATGACCCCATTTAGACTGGAACAGTCAGTCACCAAAATTGGCTGCCCCAGTTTTGCCAGAATGAGTTTCCTCACTTTGATTGTAGTTGCATGCTGTCTGATACAGTTTCAAATGTATTCAGACTCATTTGCAATCAGAGCTTTATGGTAGATCTTCCCCTCTGTTCTTTCTTTCAAAGAAGCCTCTTGTGCAATGTGGGATTTATATACCAAATCCCACATTGCATAGAAAATAAAGGTGTTAGGCCGAGCCCCACTGTAGCAAATCCAAGAAATGACAATGAACTGCAGACCGTTCCTGGCAGCTTATAGTTGGTGCAGTGGGAGTTTGTATCTTAATTGCTAAACACTCACAATCAGCATCATTCAGTAAACTGAATTGTTTTTTTGTTTTTTTGTTTTGTTTTTTTTGCCCCCCACCCTTCCCTCAGTTGTTTCAGCTTTTGCTCTGAACTCGCTCTCTCTTTCCTTCATCACATCACATCACATCCCAGCCATTAGGTCACAGAGCTGCCAGGAAGCATGTAAGGAGATCTGCCTGACACAGGGAAAGTGGAACAAAGGGATAAAGTCTGTCGGTTTGTTTTATGCAAAGGAGCTCCGGCTTAGCAGTTTACTGAAGATAGGACTGTAAAATGCACGTAGTGTGACAGACTAGTGCTTTTTACTTGCCGTGCCTAAAAGTTCATTTTTAATATAGAAACCCTTAAACGCTCTACATCCTCAGCGAGGGCCCCATCCAGGCTTCAAAAGCTATGTATAATTAGATTAACCTCACTGTGAATCAGTATCTTAATTTGAAGGTTAAAAAAAACAAACATGTATATATACATGAGCTGTGCTGATGACACCATTCTGTAAATGGCAATATTGAGCAAGTCCATTGGCTGGTCCATAACCTTTTAGTTATTTGGTAATGATATACTTTGTTTTAGCTTCAGTTAGTTTAATATGTTGCCAAAATAATCTAGTTTAACGTGTACACCATGTGCACGATTTTACTGTGTTGGGTCTAATCTCACACAGTACGATATTGCATTAAACAACGTTAATGTTACCACGCCATTATTTTGTGAGGACACAAGAAAAAAAAGAAATCATCCTTGGCAGCCGTTGTCTGATTAGCGACTCAGTCTGTTCCTTTGGCTTGTCTGAACATCATACAAGCCGTGAGCTCATCGCTTGTCTAACCTGGACATTTGATACTCCTGAGTGCTGCAGCATGTGCGGCTCCACCCTCTGGAGTGTTATCAGCATATTGAAACTGACAGCAGGAGCGTTGTTCGAAATGTTATCCGATGCGCCTGCATTCACTGAACAGATTAGGCAGCACACACATAGGATGATCTTCTTTTGCGCTTCTCCATCTATACAACCGCTGTGACCCTCCTTACTGCTGACACTGTGCCTTCTATCTTCTGGCCATGTTTTGTTGTCAGTGGTACTCATGCATATGGACTGATCGGCGTAGATTTTTGCAAGTGCTAGTGTGCCAATTCTGGGAGGTCTGCCAGCCGGCATACAGCATGCGTGCTTTCACTGCAGGGGACAAAACGGAAATGACAAGGCAATCGCCATTCTGTCAGCATTGCCATGGTAGCACAGGCACGGCTGTTTATCCCAAGGTTAATGGGATGACGCCTGGAACTGAAAGTGCCAGATTGAGAGAAACATGTGCCTGTTTTACTTAAAAACAAGTAGATAGCAGAGAGCAGAGTCACATCACACAGAGCTAAGCCCGGAACAGCTCGGATTAACAAAAATGAGCGAAGAATGTTATAGGCCTCACCCATCTTAATTCTAGCGAAGATTGTAAGTAGCCCGATGAAGGCTTGATTACATAAAATCCATATTTAGAGGTGATGTTTTAGCAGTAAGCCTGCATTTTAACCCATCAGAAAAAAATGTCGGCATATAGACATTTTAGCATTAAACCTGCAGGAATAAAAATAGTTTTACCTTGGTGAGGCTTTTTCAGCATGTTTCGAGCTGATTGCTGTTCGGCTATTTATTCTTTCTTGTCAGAGGTTTTGTTTGCTGCTGTGTGCATTGAATTTTCTGAACCAAGATTACACCTTATAATAACCTATAATCATTAGTTAATTGTTAAGCAGTTATTGCATACAATATGCCCCCTAAGAATGCAGTGTGTTGCAAGTCCCTCAAAGACACCAAACTGCATAAATGAGCCACTTGTCACTCATCACCATCCCTTTTCTTGCAAAGAATTAGAAATAGCTGACTAAATAAAACATTTTTTTTGATGATTTAGCTGCTACTTTCTTTCTTTCTTTCTTTCTTTCTTTTTTTTAACCATATGATCACATTTGTGAGCTTTTGTTTTGATACCACTGGGTATTTATTAATTTAGTATCAGCGCAGCATCTGAGCAGCGTCTAGCTTATTCTGTAGAACTGAAGAACTTGATATTTCTAACTTGCAACTGGTCTCGAAAAGTCACACAACCATGCTTCTAATCACGCCTGCAGTTACCAGCTGAACTGCCATTTAGTTTCATTCTTTCCCCCTTCTTGAATCCCACGGCGAACTGTAAATGTGAGCGGTGATTCATAGCTGTTGAACCATGCTGTGATTTTCCGTTTAAGCTGGAGATATTCCTGAGATAGGAGCTTTTACATAAGCGCAAGTCATTTATTTTTGTTTGTCAAATATATGCTCATAAAATCCAGCATACTCATTGAACTACCTGACGGCACAAAAGATTTTCAGTAGAATAAATGTGACATGTAGCATATTGCAGGAGCTCTTCTCACAGAGCCACGTACTCAGTGTAGTTGAAAATACCTATAGTGTGTAATGTTTCAGATAAATCATTTCACCGCATTTTGGAACCAGTACCTTTTTTTAAATTTCTTCACCTCAGCCTTATAGAGAGGCAAGGCTGCAATGAGAAAGGCTTAACCGCTAGGATTATAGTCATTCTGATGGATGGTGATGAGACAGATTAATCGACTGCTGTGTAACCCGCACTTATCTGATTTTAGCACTGCTCCTCCCTTTCTCTTCTTGAAAGGCTGAATTATTTCTCTTGCAGTAAATGGGATGTAATGTTTGTTTCACTGGAAAATTAGCAAAAGATTACACAGTTTTACACTTCAAATGAAAGAAACCTGTGAAACAACAGTCAATCCAATGTGCTAGTTTAATAACATTTACACCTGAACTTTATGACTGAATATCATATTGCTTACCAACAATAATTCAAAGTTGTTTTTATATTCCGTGACTTACTCATTTTGAAATATGTTATCAAGGTCTGTGAAGCCTTGTGGATCTCAGTAACATCTGAAATTTGTTGTCGTTTGAAACGATTCACTAAAGGGGGAGAACGGGAAAGCAAGAGAATGAGGATTGAAATTGCCCACTGCAGAACCAGAGCAGTTTTTAGGGTGATGGATTTTTTATTTAATTTTTTTTTATCTGTAGCTTTGCTAGCCCCCATAGCTCGCTTTTATCAGTTAGGGAAATGGTAAGCATTCAGAGCAGTTGGAGACATTTCAGACCGCTGTGCCAAAGAAAACATACATTTTCTGCAAACACAAATGAGACTGAAGCAAGTCGTAGCAAACTGTACGACTACCTCAAATGTGTACTTGTGTAATTGTGTGTGTAATGTGTAATTTTATCAGCAACATTGGTAACCAAACAAATTTTCAATCTGAAAACCATTTATAATTACACCTCTGCAGACAACCACAGTTGATTTTAAAATCAAACAGCCAAGATGTGATTGAACTGTAGATTTTCAGCTTTAACTTAAGAGGTTTAAACAAAATATTGCTGTAACTATTTAGAAATTGCATGGTACAATTTTCATACATTTCCATTTCCGGCAGCTTAAATGGACAAAATTACACCGTTTAAATGTAGGAATTGTTTTTAATACTTGGATGAAAATTCTTAGCTTTCAGTGACTGTCAGTGAACCTCCTTGAGATGCTCTGTTAGGCTTTCACTGCAGTCACCTTCAGTTGATGGTTGTTTGAACATCTCTCTGCCTTCAACTTGTCTTCACTAACTGAAAAGCGAGCTCTGTTGGGTTGACATCACGTGACTGACTTGGCTGCTGAAGAATATCATGACTTTTTTTATGCACCGAGAAGCTCTTGGGTTGGTTTTGCAGTGTCCTTTGGGTCTTATCCATTTACCCCATGAAGCTCTGTCCAATCAGTTTTTGTAGCTTTTGGATGAATCTGAGCAGAGAGCATAGCCCTGTACACTTCAGAATTCATCCTTCTACTTCTGTTAACAGACTGGTTTTGTTGGCAGTCATGCATGCCAGTGCCATAACATTGCCTCCAATATGATTGACAGATTGATGTGTTATGCTTTCAATCATGAGCTGTTCTTTTGCTTCTTTTCTCTTCCTATCATTCTGACAGAAGCTACAAGTTGTCTAAGTCTAATCTGTCCTTCCTGTTCTTGAGTGTAACCAGTGGTTTGCACCTTCTTGGAAGTGATTGTTAGAATTTTGAACGAGATTACCTACTTGAAAGGATGTCTTGATTTAGATTGAGTTAGATGGATTTTCTTTAACCAGTGAAATAATTTCTTGATTCTAAGCATTAGGGTTTTTTTTGGTTTTTTTGGTTTTTTTTTTTGGTTTTTTTTTAAATGAAGCAATATGAGAATCCAACTGCTTAGTGATCCCGAGGATGTTTTTGCTGTGGTTGCTGTATAAAATCACTTTGAATTGCTAGATATTTGGTGGTTTGCCTTAGTAACAAGCAGCTTTTTACGTTATAGGAAGCAGTTGTTTCATTGTTGTTGGGGAATTTAATAGATTACAGAACTTTCATTTAAAAATTAGCTTTTTAAAAAGATTGGTCTCGATACACTTTCCATTTAGATAGCAAGGTAGTAACTACCTTAAAATACAAGTTAAACATGATAAGGGAAAAATGTACATTTTTATATAAAGGCTTAACAAACTTCTGTGCACGTAACATTGTATTGCATCATGGTCGACATTTGCTCCCATTTTATGCAAATCCTTTCGGGATTTATGTTTGGCAAGCAGCTTTCACTTGCTTCATAGTATTACTGGTTTTTCATAATGGAGTCCTCTTTCATTTTATGAAATATTAGGCTTGATATTGGTACAAATATATTGGTGAGTCTACAATCATGACTGATAAATATAATCCCGCTCTATAGATGTACTCATTAGTTAGAAATGTAGCTCCAATCCATTTAAATATTTCACTATTATTCAGACCTTATTATTCTATACTCTTGTAGGTGGTCTTGTGAATTTGGTGGACAAATCAAAGATATTTCCTTGATTTTAGTGCACTTTTAAGAACCTGGCCCTTTTTATTTGAGCGATTAATAAAGCAACTTCTCTTTCTGGATCTGCACACACTCCAAGTGCATATTTGTCCTCTGGTCGATATGTTAAAACACTGATTATTTCCAAATAATCTTAAATGTCACACTATCATTTTAAGAGACTTGAGCGCAGCCAATGAGGCTGTGCTCAAGGTATTTCAATGCAGCAAGCCCTAAAGCCACCCTTGATTCGGCGTCTTCTCATGAAGGGGAGCTCTTATATCTTTTTCATAAGACTGTAGCAAAGTTGCCCTATGTCTGTGGGGAATGGGATCATGAATATTGTGTTAACCCAGAAAAGTTAAAATCCATGCATGCTTCCTTGTTCCCTTGATCCCCTCAGCTTTTGTTGTTGCATTGGCCAATTGTACCCGAGAAGAGATCAAGGGGACCCCTGTCGGTTGTGGATTATTCCTTTGTAGCGCTGCCACTGTAGGGGATAGAGGATTAGAAAAGTGCAGACAGTGGATGATGATGTTACAGGAAGTTCGTTTTCAGCACACACAGCAGATTAATGGTTAATCTGAAGTATTTTCTGTTGAATATGTTTAAATATTTGTTGTAGGTCCCCCCCCCCCCCCCCCCCCCCCTATTTTCTTCTATATTTTGCTTTGTTTTAAGGATGGAAGGAGAGATGGGTGCCCATCAATTCTGTGCCCACTGTAGGCTCAATTTCAATTAGTGCAGCACGATGGGATTATGCTTCCTATGGATATGTATATCATATACATAGACAATTAAGGCTGGAATTGCCTTTACCCAGATGATGAATTTTCATAATGTTTACATGTTTTCCCTGCAGTGGGAGGGTGGGGTGCGAACAGATTTAGAAGGCACTGCAGCTCAGTGAATATAGCACAGAACTCTTATTGCTGCTGTTCCAGTAATATTGTCAGGGTTTCTATGTGTGTGTCAGAGCCAGTATGCTTAGACAGATGTGATTTCTAGGGGCTAGTGTGCATTGTGCATAATCATCATACATCTTGTGTCTTTTATTTCTGCAGGAAGCCATGGACCTCGAGGCTGGGCAGCCTTATACCCAGAATGTGCCGGAAACAACCAATCACCTGTGGACATTGCAGATGAACAAGCTCAGATTTCTCAGGAGTACCTGAAGCTGGAGCTTGACAAGTTCAACACAGAGTCCTCCAACCAGACCACGATGAAGAACACTGGAAAGACAGGTTTGCAGTAGAGAATTTGTTTATCCCTCATTCGAAAAGCAGTGCAGCAGCAATACCAATCATCTTTAATTTCCACGACTGCTATTTTGAGACATGACATGTGATGGTTACACAGTCAGGGAAAAAACGATTTGAACCCCAGCTGATTTTGTAAGTTTGCCCACTAACAAAGAAATGATCAGTCTATGATTTCAGATGTGGGTTTATTTAAACAATAACCATAAAATCCAGAAAAATGCATTTCAGAAAGGTTATAAATTAATTTGCATTTGCATGAATGAAATAAGTATTTGCAAAACATGCTTTAGTACTTGGTGGAAAAACAATTGTTGGTAATCATAGAGGTCGACCAGTCTTATAGTTGGTCACAAGTCTTGCACACATCTCAGGGGGGATTTTGTCCCACTCCTCTTTGCAGATCCTCTCCAGGTCATTAATGTTTTGTGGCGTGTTTGACAACTCGAACCGTCAGCCCCCTCCACAGATTTTTGATGGGGCAATCGTGGCTCAAGAGTTGGCAGTTTGTCTTGTAATCGGAAGGTTGCCGGTTCGAGCCCCAGCTCCGACAGTCTTGGTTGTTGTGGCAAGACACTTCACCCATTGCCTACTGGTGGTGGTCAGAGGGCCCGGTGGCGCCAGTGTCCGGCAGCCTCGCCTCTGTCATTGCGCCCCAGGGTGGCGGTGGCTACAATGTAGCTTGCCATCACCAGTGTGTGAATGTGTCTGTGAATGGGTGGATGACTGAATGTAGTGTAAAGCGCTTTGTGGTCCATGGGGACTAAGTAAAGCGCTGTACAAATACAGGCCATTTACCTTTTACCATATTAAGGTCTGGGGACTGACTTGGCCACTACAAGACCTTAATATGCTTCTTCTTGAGCCAATCTTTTGTTGCCTTGGCCATGTGTCACTGTCATGGTGGAATACTGACCCACGACCCATTTACAATGCCTTGGCTGAGGGAAGGAGGTTCTCACTCAAGAGCTGACATGGCCCCATCCATTCTCTCTTTGATGTGGTGCAGTTGTCCTGTCCCCTTGGCAGAAAAACCCCCCCAAAGCACAATGTTTCCACCTCCGTGTTCGACGGTGGGTACTGTGTTCTTGGAGTCATATGCAGCTTTCTTCCTCCTCCAAACACAGCAAGTTGAGTTGAGGCCAAAATAGCTCGATTTTGGTCTCATCTGACCACAACAATTTCACCCAGTCCTCCTCTGAATCATCAAGATGTTCAGTGGAAAACTTCAAACAGGCTTGTACACGTGCTTTGTTGAGCAGGGGGACTGTGCGGGCACTGCACGATTTCAGTCCTTCTCGGTGTAGTGTGTTGGTGACTATGGTCCCAGCAGCCTTGAGATCATTGACAAGCTCCTCCCAAGTAGTTCTGGCCTGGTTCCTCACCGTTCTCATTATCATTGAAACGTGTGAGATCTTGCATGGAGCTCCAGACTGAGGGAGATCGGCAATTATTTTATGGTTCTTCCATCTGCGAATAATCACGCCATCTGTTTTCACCTTCTCACCCAGCTGCTTTGTGATGGTCTTGTAGCCCATTCCAGCCTTGCGTTGGTTCACAATCTTGTCCCTGACATGCTTGGAATGCTCTCTGGCCTTGGCCATGGTGCAGAGTTTGGAATCTAGATAGAATGATTGCTTCTATGGACTGCTGTCTTTTATACAGGTAACGAGTTGCGAAGGTTCCCAATGTCAGCTCGTTACCTGTACAAAATACACCTGGGAGCCATAAATCTTGCTGATTGATCAAATACTTATTTTGTTCAACTTTTTGAAATGCATTTTTCTGGATTTTTTTTTTTTGGGGGGGGGGGGGGGGTGGTATTGTTCCTGTCGCTCACTGTTCAAATAAACCTTCCAGTGAAATTCTAGACTGACCTACAAAATCAGCTGGAGTTGAAATAATTGAATCCCTAACTATATACAGTGGCTTGCAGATTTTGGTACCCTTGGTTAAAATTTCTCTTCCCGTGAATACACAAAGTGAGTAATAGATGACCTGATTTTCAAACCAGATACATTTCTTTGATAATTTGAGCAGGATTATTTACCGTAATTGTCGGGCTATAAGCCGCTACTTTTTGCACAAGCTTTGGACCCTGCGGCTTTTAGTCAGGTGCGGCTTTTCTATGGATTGTCCATGATTTTTGTCATATCGTAAGACGATTTGTTTTGTTTGTTCCGCTGTTGTACGGCACTACGTTGCCTGGCGGAAGGGCATGTGATCAGACACACAGTATCGGGGTTCAAGAGTAGTATGTTGGTCACATGTCCATCCGCCAGGCAACATAGTGCCGTACAAGTAGCGCGAAAAACAAACTTCAAAGTAGCGCTACACGTTCAGCGGGAGGCGTGGATGACAAGCGGCGATAAACTTGCGAAAAGCAAGTTGTGCTCAACTCCACCGGTGGAATCTGACAGCGTGGAAAAGTGTGAAAACATCCACGATCACCAACGGATTTCGAAGGGCTGGACTGCTGCATGATGGAGAGGAGGACACCGCCACGGCCCTTCAGAGGATGTTCGACTCTGACACTGACAACGAGGATTTGTTTGGTTTTGAAAGTGACAACGAAGGAAAGAAGCGGAGAGTGGATGAAGTAGCCATCCTGAGCCTGTTCGTATCCGACACTGGAGAAGAGGACTTTGGTGGTTTTAGTGCGGAGGAAGATGGTGGTGAATGACTGACTTTTCTTCTTGTTAAAGCCGTGTCACTGCACCTGAGCCTAAAAGGTAGTCCGAATCTATTTTTCTGCTGTGCTGTAGGTTATTGTTATGTACTACATTTGTTACTCATTTATGAAGCACAGTACATGTTTCGTACTTGTAATTACCGCTACTTGTACATATACCTAAAAAGTTATGCAAATATGTACCCATAACTTGTTTTTCAAAATATTAATAAAAGTGATGTCTCCAAACAGCCATCTCTTTCCTGACAATTCCCTTTGTGCATATTCTCTTACATATGATAAGTCAACATTGAAACACCTGCGGCTTTTGGTCAGGTGCAGCTAATGTATGTACAAAACAGGATTTTCCCCTGATTTTAGCTTGTGCGGCTAATATTCAGGTGCGCTTTGTAGTCCGGGAAATACGGTAATCATTTCCATCATCTATTGTTCAAAATAGAGGAGAAACATGAACCTGAAGCATGAGACTGAGCATGGTCAGCTCTTAGTAACACCCCTTCTGGCAAATATCGTAGTTTGTAAACACATTTTTCAGCCAGCTTAGAGTCTTTCATTTTAGGTGTGCTTTTTCAACCCTTTTCTTTACAAAAGTTCTGTGAGAGTCTTTGACCGTCTTTTCTTTTGTGATCCACAGTTGGGGTGGCTGTCAGGGCCTGTGCTTCTTGAGATACTCCACTGCGGATTTTAAAGTGTGTTTAGGATCATTATCCTGTTGTAGAAGCCATCCTCTTTCCTACTACAGCATCTATACAGATGGTCTCATGTTTGCTTGCAGAATTTGCTGGTATTTCATTGAATCCATTCTTTTCTCTACCACCGAAATGTTTCCCGTGCCACTGGCTGAAACACAAGCCAAAAGTATGATCGATCTATCCCCTTGCTTAGCAGTTGCTACTGTAGTGCATTTTTTTTATGAAATCCTGCACAAAACAGCTTTGCTTATTGCAGCCTCAAAATGATTTTTTTTTTTTTTTTGCTTTTCCAGTCCACAGAACTCGTCTCTAAAATGCTTGTTTAGCTGTTTATTTGCAGATTTCCAAAGCTGACTTTTCTGATAATGATGCATGAAAGTTTATTTTTCCCACCTGACATTTCCATAAAGCTCACATTCTTATAGCAGTTCTTTCTGGGGGGGGGGAGTTTTCTGAACTTATATTGACCCTACGGTTCCTGTTCACTGTTATATCATGAACTGAGGAAGTGGCTACATGAAAACCCTTTGTTTCTTTCCTTCTCCTGCTTTGTGGAGGATTTTAGCTTTTAGCATACTAAAACGCTGCTTGGAGGAGCCAATTGCTTCTGATTGTTGGGACAAGGTTTGAAGAGTCGCTGTATAGTTAAAGCTTTGATATTTAAATCACCTGGCCTTTCCTAAGGATGATTGTGAAAAAGCCAAATCCCTAAAAAGCTAATTTATCTCCGAGACCTTGATAAAAGATATCGGAGAGCTCAAATCTCTCAGGGTGTAGAGACGGTTATGTGGGGCTCTATTTTTTCTCTCTCCTGTGCTTAAAAAAATGCAAATTATCTTTTACTTTACAGTATGTGGAAATCATTCATCTTCTACTCACTTAGCTCTTTGCAGTAATGGGAATTACTGACCAGGGAAACCCAGAGTTTTCCATACTACGGTTATATTATACAACATGACTTAAGATTGCTTTAATGTGTTTTATCTGTAGTTGTTTATGACCATTGGGAGTAATGCTACTCTCATACAGCAGGAAAATCCTCATTTGGAAATATGGGACTCTGATTTGCAGGATCATTGTAATCATGTAGCTTCACTTTGCATGTAATCACTAGATTAGTCAAAATGTGGTCATTATGTCTGGAAACTGCTTTAAAATATAATTTCACTGATGTGATGCAAGACTGAAGTTATCCAATATGATATCAAAATGTAAATCTTTAAGTGATTAAAAAAAATTGCATATGAACATGTTAAACACAGGAATTTAAGTATGTGGATTTCAGAGATTTTATACTTGAAATGTCAAATTTCAAACCACAGCAGCACAAACACTGAAATTACGCGCAGTAGTATCTGCCAAGATTTCTGTACATCTATCAGTGGATCCAGAGATTTCTTTGTTATTGGCTCTACTGTCCTCCTCCTCTGCTCTGCTCATTCTCTTTGTGTTCAGTGCCTTGTTTACAGATGCATTTTGAAGTTTACTTGTTGACTGCTACTTCAAACCGTGAACTTAATTTTTTTTTTTATCCCCCCACTGAGCAAATCCGTGGACCACTGGTGTGAAAACCTTGACCCTAATTGATATCTGCGCTTTTGGCACGGTTTCTCTCTGCGAGTAATGTCATCCTTTGCATTTGATCATAATGAGAGTTTTTAGCCTCCATGACAACCAAGGCCACTGACACAGCCGAGCAGTGCTGCGGGGTGCTTATTTACAAAAATGGAACTAACACGGCTGGGTGCAATTTTTGGACGTTTACAGTACAAAGGGTATTTTGCATTGTTAAAGCACTGTCCAAATCAGGAACATGAAACTATACTGCCACAGAATATTACAGTGCAAAAGCTAGTTAGATGAGGTCTACTTAATTTTTTTTTTAGCAAATTCATGTCATTGTCTCATGAAATGTGATTTAATCAGTTTCACTTGAATGGAGGTTTTTGGATTTTTAGTGAGAGGACAGGTTGACTTGACTGATGAATTACTGAAAATATTACATTTCCAAGATGAAATATAGATATAGTACTATGCCAGTATCTAAAGCCACTCATTTCTTTATATTTTGTTTTCAAGGCACCACACTCTTGTATTATTTATTTATTTTTTTAAATAGTCTCATCAATAGACTTTCTGAAGGTCTTTGAAAAGATAGTCAAGTTCCAAAGAAAAAGTTTCACTCATTTTCAGTAGAGTCCTTGTTCCTGACCATATTAAGAGGACTGTGGTTTTTTTCTTGTTTTTTTTTTTTGTTTGTTAAGCCACTTAACAGTGACCCATGAAGCACTCAAACATAAAACCCCCCACCTGACTCAATGGATGAACAAGTGTTGTGTTTACACATAACAGAAAACTTAGCAAAGAACCAATTTTAAATTATATCTTCTCTTCGTTACTGTTTTTTGTCTCATAAATTGTATTTACATTTACCACATTTTTGAATAATTGCTGCACCAATTTCCTATTAATCCAAATTTAAAGAAATGAAGAGCAGCTCAAGACTTTTGAATAGCACTGTACATGATTTTTCTTTTGAAATGTGTGAAAATCAGATTTGTATGGATGGAGGTATAGATTTCTTTCAACCCTAAAATATATATATATAGAGAGAGAGATAAATAAATAAAAGAGAAGCTCAGAACATGTTTGAAATCAGTGTGTAAACTTTTATTAGCTTCTCAGAGGCCTTGAAATCATCACTTGAAATATTTTCACAGGGTGAGGTTGTTAATACTTTATTGATCCAACTATTCAACAAAGCTGTGCATGAAGATTACTTTTTGGCCTTCACATTCATCATCTTTTGTTTTCCACATCATTACTTGTTGCATCCTTGATTTGATGTTTACTTGGTCGAGCTCAGTCAACAGAATAGCAGGAATACAATCTTTTGTTCTTTTGATGGTTCTCAATTCAGCCTATGCCTGAGATGACAAAGTTTATCAAGTGCATTGATTGTAATGGTGCTGTGGGTCTTGGTTTCTTGTTATTGCCACTAACTCATCTTAATAAGTAGAGCGGTCCTTTATTCCTGACCTGTGTCAAATGTTAGTATTTTGTATCCCTTCTCCGCTTGGCTGCAATATAACATTTCTTTTTGCCTGTTAGATTATCACAGTTTTTATTCGAGGCTCTTCAGTTTTCAAGGTCTGCTTCAAAAGACTAAAGCAGGGGGTAGCATTATTGTCAAATCATTAGTCTCAGTGGTATGACCTTCAGTCAAAAGTGCATTACCATATGGCCATGTTGTGTGAATAAATGATGTTTAACGCCAGTAAAGAAATAGCTTGTATTAATAAGATTTTTTTTTTTTAAATGATCTACTTCTAATTTTGTTAGTTCTGCTTTTTCTTAGCCAGTTTTATCAACGGAAACAAATTTTGAACATAAAGCTAACACAATACGCAAAAGTCATAGCAGTTTTATGTTAACATGGATGGATATATATATATATATATATATATATATATTTTATTATTATTATTATTTTTTTTTTAATGAGCAAATAAAAATATCGTCAATTCCATTCATTTTTTTTCGTCAGTGTTTCAAGTAACTTTAAAATTTTCCTTTTTAGCATTTACATTTGGCATATAGACACGCACGAAATGAAACTACTATAAAGTTGTAACCTCTGCTTAGGACCTTTGATCTTTAGTGATAGCTTTTTACTGTGTTGTTAATTTTTGATAGTTTCATCCTCTTTGCTTATGGCTCAGTCACACTAGTGTAAAAACAGAACGTCAGCCTCCTTGCAACTAGGAAAACTCAATGGTTTCCTTGTGATCATATATATTTTGTTTTTATTTATTTAAAAATAAAATGGAGACCGTCAGAGACGGATAGCCAGTCGACTAACTGGTTGCCCAGAGGCTGAGCCCGCAACACTATTGATCACCTTTGATAGCAAGGCAGTTGGACAGGTCGTCTTTTGGGAGGCAACCTAACAAATACAGTGGCCCCTCGTTTATCGCGGGAGTTAAGTTCTAAAAATAACCTGTTATCGGTGAAATCCGAAAAGTAGTCAACTTTATTTTTTACAATTATTATAGCTGTTTTAAGGCTGTGAAAGCCCTCACTAAACACTTTATACACTTTTCTCAGACAGGCATGAACATATTCACACTTTTCTCTGTTGTTTAAACACTCTTTGGTGCTACTGCAGCTGCCTCTGACAGTGCAAAACGTTTCGTGGACATTGTGTTTGTTGGGGAGATAACTTACAATATACGGTACAGCACTTCAAAGTCACACTGCTAGCGATCGAAGATTTATGTAAATTTGACAAGCTGAACGGATTCTGTACTGTACAGGAGACACGGCATGAGATTGATTGACAATGGTCTACAGCAGCGGTCCCCAACCTTTTTTGCGCTACGGACCGGTTTATGCCCGACAATATTTTCATGGACCGGCCTTTAAGGTGTCGCGGATAAATACAATAAAATAAAACTAGTACCGGTATCGAAAAAAAGAATTTATTCATAACACACGTGAAAAGACCAAGGAAAACCGAGTAAACGATAACAAAATAACGCTGAAAACAGATTTAAAAACCCTGAAAACTATTAATTTCACACCTGAGCCTCAACTCTCGCGGCCCGGTACCAAACGACTCACGGACCGGTACCGGTCCGAGCCCCGGGGGTTGGGGACCGCTGGTCTACAGCCAATCAGGACGCAGAACACAATGTGGTGTTTAAAAACAAAAAGCAAAATTGCACCAAAAAAAAAAAATCAGCGAAACAGCGAGGCCACCTTATAGAGAGGGACCACTGTAATCGTGGTCCGACTCAGACTGCCTGTGGTCACACTCACTGACATTGGCAAAGGTCTGCAAATAGTCACCATCAAATTCAGCCTGTACCAATGAGCACGACTTGTCTGACACGTCTCCTTGCAATCGGGGATTGGACTCAACTGGTCGCAGCTAGTTGTGTTCTGGTTATATTCCAAGATAAAAGCAAGACTGACTGACTGTCAATTTGCTGTGAAATCACCATCCTGCAGCAACTATTCCACTACCTGTAGAGGAATTTCAGTTTCAGATCTTCCAATCTGGCTTGAGTCTGTTTTTAAGTAGGTAATGTGAATTTCTGTATGTGTAGTTGGCAATGCATTTGGAACAGACTGCTACAGATTTGCGATTTTTAGCTGATTTATCACATTTAATAGCTGCATTATCACAAACAGTTAGCGTAATTTTGGCCGTGCTGCAGTCTTCAACTGCTTTTTGTGAACGAAGGTGAGATTGGCAAACTTTTTTTTGCTATGTTCTCATGAAGGTTAATATGTTCTAAATCATCATTTTGATCCGTGATAACCTCTTTACATTTCCCTTTTTGTCATCCTAGTTGTTGATATCATGAATTATAACCACATTAGGTCTATACACCAAGTCTGCTCCATCTCTGTCCATGCGAAGACATCCTGAAGTTGGAGCGTTTTCAAATTGGCCAAACTTGTTTTATTTTCCCTCTAAAAGAAATATCTTGTTCTCAGGAGCCGATTGTTCCACCATGTTCATCAGCTAGCCGCTAACTGTTCCTGTCATTTGGAGCTGAGCTGGTGGAGTGTAGTATGTTTCACAGTGTTTTTGCTGAAAGCAGTTGCCTGCTGATGCTGAAAACTGAACAAAACATTAAAGTCTCAAGAATGAAAGCTAAACAAAAGCTGACACTTTGTATAGAGCTCTGTGAAGGGAAAGGCAGCTGCAGATTTCACGCACGTTTGTCATTTTTATTGACTCTTCATGTTGTCATGTTTGGCTTTTGTGTTATTTGACACATTATAATTGATTTAATGGCACAAATACCTTAAGTTTTGAAATTGGCGTTTAAAATCCAATACTTGTGCAAAGTATTCGAGCAATTTTAGCATTTTTCTCGAGATCGATGGCCCGACTCTTTCGAGCGTTGCGTTTTTCAACCCATCATCGCCACCAGGAGGTGCTGCAATCAAAGTGCCGAGTTCCTCCAGGGAGTGGCTTTAACGTTACACTATTTAAAAGTCAGTGTTGTAATTAAGAAGTGAGTGAATAGATCTTAAAAGTTCATTGCGATTGATTTCATGGCATTCCCTTGTGCCTTGACCTGCTTTGAGATCGGGCTGATTGGCTGCCATTCAAGCAGTATTCCTCAACAAAACATTTCTCAGTAAAATTTCAAACAACTCCCAACCAAATTCATGGGGAATCGGAAGGCCCCAGAGACATTTGCATTGATCAAGGATTTACTTTCTCACACACACTCCCCTTCTTTCACAGGCTGTGATTCAAGGTCTTTTTGGCTTAGCTTCTAATTCCTCCTCTGCTGTTGGAGGGTTCAAACACACGCAGGGCCGCATTTTTAATGAAACTCCCAAGGCCAGCCAGCAACCCCTTTTCTTGGCTTTCTTGTGTTGCACACAGGATTACACTACTTCAACAACGGCAGTAACAGGGATTTATTACCATCTATGTAAATGTTTTTTGCGGTTTTGCAAAGCAGTTGCACAATTATGATAATGCCGTGGGTAGTTATTTCCTGTGCAGATTGATCCTTCACTTTGACCTGATGCTTTCAGTCTTGGAAATCTCCGGCATCATTTCTTCTCCTTCATGCTGTGGGCCTTCAGCTTAAGCGGCACTGGCACGTTAATGCTGCTGGCAGATTCTTTCTTGCCTCACGACAGGGGCTCGGATCATCCCTCATCACACAATGTTCTCCTCTCTTCAGATCATCTTGTCTCTTGGTTCTTTTTCTCAAGATCTCGTACTCATTTTCTTCCTGATACCTGTCACTGGTCTGTTTGACTTACTTTGATTCCATTCATTCGCTCAGGACAACTTGTTCGCCATGTTATCTGTTTACTGACAGTCTGTGTTTGCTTGTTCAGATGCTCATCCTCCTAGTTTGCTTTGTGAAATGATTAAAAGTGGGCTTTTCTTATTCACAGGCTGACTAAATCCTCTGTAACTAGAGGGATCAACTGACGGAGCACCAGGTCTAATCTGGCTAATGATGTCAAACATAGATGTGGTAAAGGGCTGTAGAAGCATTAGCATATAACCTCAGCCAGGACAGTGGGAGGGATGATAATCTGCTGTGCCATGGTGTTTCAGATGCTGTGGAAATTTAACACAGCTTAAACTCAACATTACACGATCTTTCTGAGTGTAACAGCGGGCAGATAGTCTGAATTTTTAAGGTGAATCCCAGTAGCTGTGGATGCATGAAAACATAAGAACATTTTTTAACTTCTGAAGATGGGTTGCAGATCTTCCACTCGCACATCAGCCTTTAAGTTACATATTTAAAGTTTCCATTGATGCGTAAGGTTATAATCTGAGCAATCTGTACTTTCCAGTCACTTCATTAGGTTCATTTTCTTCTGTAAGGTCTTTACCTCACAATATAAGGTGCCTTGAGACGACTGTAATTTGGTGCCATATGAATAAAATTGAATTCAGCCAATCACACATCTGCAGCTCAATGCATTTAGGCATGTGGACATGGAGATGATGACCTGCTGAACATTAAACTGTGCAGAATGAGGAAGAAAGGTGATTTAAGTCACTTTAAATTCATCATGGTTGTTGGTGGTAGATGGGGTGGTCTGACTATTTCTAGAGTTTACAGAAAATGGTGCGAAAAAGAGAAAATATCCAGTGAGCGGCAGTTATTGGTTTGAAAATGGCTTGCCAGAGGTCAGAGGAGAATGGATGAGCTGCTTCAAGCTGAAAGGACGGTAACAGCAACTCAAATAACCAGTCATAACAACCAGGGTATGCAGAAGAGCGTCTCTGCGAATATGAAACTGAGGCTACAATTTGTACATGCTCACCAAAATTGGACAATAGAAAATAGGAAAAACGTTGATGATGTAACATTTGGATGGTGGGGTCAGAATGCGGCATAAACGACATAAAAGCATGGATCGAGGCTGAGGTCGATGGTGTAATAGTGTGTGGGATGTTTTCTTGGCACACGTTTCCGGACCCTTGGTACCAACTGAACATGATGTAAACACTTACCTGAGTATTGTTGGTAACTGTGTTCATGACCTTGCATTCAGCAGGATAAAACGGCGTTCACCAAGTTTAAATGATCTCACACTAGTTTCTTGAACATGAACATCACTGTCCACAAATGCCATCCACAATCGCCAGATCTCAATCTGACAGAGCACCTTTGAGATTTGGCGGGACAAAGGATTCATGGATGTGGCTCCAACAAATCTACAGCAACTGTGTCACATGACCTTATTGACAAGTAGTTTGTTAAAAGGTGTAGAATTTCCACATTGAAAATTTTTGATGGGCTGCCCGTGTGAGACTTTTGATACAACCAGCTTTCTTTTTTCTCTCTCTCAAATACCAACATGGTCCATAAGTATCAGTTTTTGAGTATGATATTCTCGATGTTTAAGTAATTTTCTACATAGTTTAACTTTGCATAAAGTTCTCAAGCTGGAAATATTTTTATACTGCTTCATTTTCTGTCTCTTAGGCTTTTGATACTCAGTTCAGAGAACTGAGGCAAAAAAAAAAATGTCTGTATTGAATACTGCTGTGAGTTAATTACATCCTGCATGAAAACCCTGATAGAAATGGCAGGCTTGTAGGGAATGTGCTAGTTCATTCTGCAATAAAATCACAAGTTCAGATGTAAATTCAAAGAGGTAGCAGCAACATTCAGATGAGCTTCTAGAAATAGATTAACTGATTTTTTTTTTTTTTTTTTTTGGGGGGGGCAAATTTATAATTGTAGACCTGTTAAAGTCACATCAATGTATGTAAGCTAATTAAATTCTTTTACTTAAATAGTATTGTAATGAACTTATCTAATATAGAACGATTTAAAATGCTACAAAAAGCTTAATTTTCCCCACAAAATGTACCGTATTTCCCGGACTACAGAGCGCACCTGAATATTAGCCGCACAAGCTAAAAGCAGGGGAAAATCCTGTTTTGTACATACATTAGCCGCACCTGACTAAAAGCCGCAGGTGTTTCAATGTTGACTTATCATATGTAAGAGAATATGCACAAATCGAATTGTCAGGAAAGAGATGGCTGTTTGGAGACACACCACTTTTATTAATATTTTGAAAAACAAGTTATGGGTACATATTTGCATAACCTTTTAGGGTATGTGTACAAGTAGTGGTAATTACAAGTACGAAACATGTACTGTGCTTCATAAATGAGTAACAAATGTAGTACATAACAATAACCTACAGCACAGCAGAAAAATAGATTCAGACTACCTTTTAGGCTCAGGTGCAGTGACACGGCTTTAACAAGAAGAAAAGTCAGTCATTCACCACCATCTTTCTCTTCTTCCTGCGCACTAAAACCACCAAAGTCCTCTCCTCCAGTGTCGGAAACGAACAGGCTCAGGGTGGCTTCATCATCCACTCTCAGCTCCTTTCTTTCGTTGTCACTTTCAAAACCAAAGAAATCCTCATTGTCAGTGTCAGAGTCGAACACCTTCTGAAGAGCCTCCTCTCCATCAGGCAGCAGTCCAGCCCTTCGAAATCCGTTGGTGATCGTGGATGTTTTCACACTTTCCCACGCTGTCAGAATCCAGTGGTGGAGTTGGGCATAACTTGCTTTTTGCAAGTTTATCGCCGCTCATCATCCACGCCTCCAGCTGAACGCGTAGTGCTACTTTGAAGTTTGTTTTTCGCGCTACTTCGTACGGCACTACGTTGCCTGGCGGATGGACATGTGACTAACATACCACTCTTGAACTCCGATCCTTCCGCCAGGCAACGTAGTGCCGTACAACAGCGGAACAAACAAAACAAATCCGCTCATGGACAATCCATAGAAAAGCCGCACCTGACTAAAAGCCGCAGGGTTCAAAGCTTGTGCAAAAAGTAGCGGCTTATAGCCCGACAATTACGGTAATTAAAGTTTGCTTGCAGAAACTGTTTATAATCCTTTGAGAGAGAATGCAATAATGGCTGCTATTAAGAAAAGGCAATGGCATTAAAGCCTTGTGAAAAGCTAACGCATGGAAGAAGCTCACAATGCGAGAGAAGGCTGTTGTGTCTTTTAGCGAGTCATGCAACAACTTAAAGAAACTCTGGCTTTTACTTTTGAAGCGGCGTCTTGGAGTCGATTAGTGGAATGTCGAGGTCAGCGGAGGCGGCCGGTGCAAGCTTTCTCTGAGATGCGTCATTGTGATCATTGCTCATCTGCTCACCACCGAATTCTGCAGATTCATTTATGAATCATTCTATAGAGGCAGAGTTTTTTCTTATTAATCTGCATACACACAATGCTCAATGGAAAAACAAGTTTTTGTTTATTAGCATGGAGTTGACATAGTATTTAGATAATTAATCATAGGGTTGATTTTTTTTTTTTTTTTTTTTTTTTTTGCTTTAAGTAGCAGTGTTCTTGGAATGATTGTACAAGGTTGGCGGACTTTTCTTTTGCAAGTTTTTCTCATTCTTCTTGGCACAATTGATAAAGCTCAACAATGCTGGAGGGGCAGCATCGATGCACTGCTGTTCTTTCTACAGATGCTTTGGCAGGTTAATGTTTGAGATCTAGCTGGGTACAACTTTTTCTAGAGCTTTCGCTCGGTCCGAGATCACGACTGCTTCTGGAAACGATTTTCACTTAAGATTGCTGCATATATCTTTACTTCCATCCTGATTAGTCTCCCGCTCCTTGCACGATCCTGTCACCACCGTGTTTGACTGTAGGGAATGTATTAATGAGGCGGTGCTCAGTGCCTGGCTTCTTCCGCGCACGTTGGGAGTTCAGTCTACCTTTTAGTGAAGTATGGATTCCTTCTGGCCACTTTACCATTAATGCCTGATTAGCTGAGTGCTGCACTGATGGTTGTTGTTCATTAAGGTTCTCCAGTCTGCACAAAAGAGTTACTGTTGTGTTCCTGTTAGCCTGCAAAACTCGCACTGAGGATGACTGGTGGCTGCAAAACTTGAAGATGATTTGAGGATACAGAGCTCTGTGACACTTTCACTGCTGCAGAAATATGATGTCTTTCTCTAGATCTGTACCTTTTCACAATCCTGTCAAACCTGTGGAGTTCTCCCACCCTCAATTATTTGTTTTCATTCTTATACATCCATTTCATTATGGCACACTGTATAGAGCGGTGTCTACACTTGCTAATTATGTTAAGGAAATTGAAAATTTCATTCTTATATCTTTAATATTTTAAAAATAGTCTCAAAATGTGTTTTTTGTGTAATAAATTTGAAATTGTGGAAAATGTGAAAGGGTCTGAACACTAATAAATGCATTACAGGTCTTACAAAAACAAATCATGACAATTTATGAGCTGACTGTTAGAAAATGTCTCCTGCATCAGTCACTCCCCAAAGGATTAAGATACTTTGAGGTTTTTACATTTCTTATTGCCAGATAATTTAGTTTAGTTTTTAATGAATATATATTTTTTAGTTTAATTATTTCAGAATAAGTCTGCAGTCTACGCAGCTTAGTTAATCCGTTTAATAAATGCAAGTTGTAGAAAAGAATTGAGTTTGGACAGTTCATCCGAGCATTAATCATTAAAGCAAATCACAGCTACTTAGCTACTCTTTGCAAGTTTGATTTGTCACATTGGTCTCGCCACTGAGTTAGTTGTCATTGGGGAAAAAATAAAATAAAAGACAAATCAGGATTCGGGTAATAATAATAGGCACAGAAATTATTTTTCTAACTTTAGACTGCCCATCTGAGCTTCTGTAGACCATGTTCTTTGATGAGTAATCTGCTTTGCCCTGCCTTAACACAAGTGTGCTTATTTTCTTCCCTTGTTTGATTCGATTCTCTTTTTTTTTTTTTTTTTTTTTCTTTCTACCTCTTTTCTTTTTTTTCTCCAGTTGCTATACTCCTGAAGGATGAATACTTTGTAGCAGGGGCTGGACTGCCAGGGCGCTTTAAGGCTGAGAAGATGGAGTTTCACTGGGGCCAGAGTAATGGATCAGCAGGCTCAGAACACAGCATAAATGGCAGAAGGTTCCCTGTAGAGGTAAAATGCCATGTTGCTACCATGCAATCTGATAAATGTGCGATATGGAGTGTTGAAGGTCAACAATGAATGTTGGAGAGAGATTAGTGAATTCAAGTTTATGCTTGAACTATTTTTATAGCTTTTTTTTTTTTTATCCATAAACACCAGCATCTAAGTCGTCGTCCCCCCCCCCCCCCCCCCCCCCCAATATTTATCCAAATTACTTATGACAAGGATTTGGTGGTAGTTTAAAAAAATTTGCAGGTATTTCTGTCATAAGCCTTTGTACTGAGCTAAGGGAACATATTGATGCACAAAAACATTAGTTTTCAAGTCAAGACACGGTACTAGTTTGAGGCAGATCATTGGATCAAAGTAAATCCTCTTCATATTTTAAAGTAAATTCTGGATCCAAGGAAAATGAGAGACAGTGCATCGTCTTTAGTTTGCATTTATTTAAATGATCTTTTGCTAGCTGCCACATTGCTACAGATTGTCTTCACACGTCTACTAGAAAATAGCCGTATGCCATAATTGGTGAGAAAGTACCCCTGATGATAGAAATCTGTGTCTTGCCTCATTTTGACAGCCTATGACATTTGTAATACAGAAAGGCTTTTTAATAAATTGGGATTATGTTGTTCAAAACACATGGGATTTTATGCGATAGGGAGCGTCTTACGATCGCATTACGGAACTGGCTAAACATGAGAAAACTGACTGGAAGTGGTTCAGTTCCTGTAACATGGCTGTAAAGACTGACGCCCCTCTGAATTATTGATTGTCTCCACGTATTAAAGCACAAATTTCACATTTAATATCATGCATAGATTGAGGTATTAGTGACTTTGAATGCATCATTTATGCCAGCCATTCCTAGTCGCCGTCTAAAATTGGAATTGCAGTTGTGTAATGCTCTTCTTGCAAAGTGGGGTCATAGAATACGGTTTTTACCCCCTCTTATGTCAAATTGTTGATAATTAGTTTAAATTTAGCAGCATATGAAAACAGGAAGTGGCTGTTAGTGAGCCTTTCTGTCCTATCTCCAAACACACAGCTAGAAGCCTCCTGTGTTTGTTTCTTGGCCCTCCTCTTTGGAGCCATCTCTGCAGGCACAGCTTTTGATGCTGAATGGCTGGGTAATTAGATTTATTTTTGCCACATAATTTTGTGTTCAGTGTAGTGTTAAAGGGCACCGGATAATGTACAGCCATTATAAAGCTGTTGTGCATATGGCTCCTTTGATGGTGTGCTACCTAATAAGACTGAAGAATTTACTTTAATAGCCAATTTGAGCAGCTGTTGGAAAACAAAGCATTTCTTTCAGTAATACAATTTATAGATGAGAAATATAGATTTGTAGCTTAGTATACTTTTTTTTTTATACGCCAAGGTTTTGCGTTGAATCCTCTGTCAAAGAATACATGAGGCGGTGCTTAAATACACATAAATGATATAATAATTAAGTGGAAAAATTCCAAAGTCATAGAAATATATACATACATACAGAGGTTAAAAAAATATTGTTACAGCTGCACAAGATAAACTTCTGCTGTAATGCCAGCACATACATCCATCATCAAACACGCAGAAAATAAAGCTAAACTACAACTACACATGTTTCTTTTCCAAATATTTATTTATAAGTGACTTATGTATGTATGTATGTATATATATGTATATATTGTACTATTCTTAGTTAGCGTATTGTCTGTCTTGTCTTAATGTTGGTTTAAAATGGAGCACTGTAACAAAAAATAATTTCCCCCAGGGATCAATAAAGTATTCTGATTCTGATTCTGATAAACATCTACAATTACTGAATAATTGTCTGCCGACAGTGAAATTGCAAAAATGTGGGTATGGTACTGGCACCCTAGACTGAATGCTCCTTAATGTGTGGCAGCAATCAAGAATGAAACTCTTGCCATTTGCAAAGGACATCTGCTATAGCCTTTATCTCACTAATAAATGAAGGAGTCTCTGTATGTGTGCATGTGGGTCCTTTGTATTTCTCAGCAAATCTTCTTACAGTCTATTTCACACTGCTGGGGATGAAAGGAAGTGGGGTGTTGAATGTAAAGTGGCTGTCAGTTGTTTTCTGTTACCATCTGCATGTGAAGTATTTCAGGAACTTCAGTTAATTGTAGCTTGTACTGATAGATTGCATTATTGAACACTGATAGTCCCAACATTGTAGTGTCTACCATCAGGCATGTAAGGCTATTTAGATTTAAAAACTGTAGCTACATCTAGGGTATGCTTATTAATTAACCTCTGCTGATAGGTGGTGCCACATGTGACTGATGACGCACCACCCAACAGCAGAGGTTAATTAATAAAACTGTAGTCAAAGGAGCTTGTAAAGAAAAGCGTCTGGACTTAAGTTGCTTGAAGACGTTTCACCTCTCATCCGAGAAGCTTCTTCAGTTCTAAGGTGAAATGGTGGGGAGTCCCAGATTTAAACCTAGTGGGAATATCCCCCACAGAGGGACAAAAGGACCCCCTGATGATCCTCTAATCGCCTGAGCCAAGGTGTGAAAATGGGTGTGGGTCCCAATCAGCCAGAGTTTCGGATGAGCTCATTGTGAAACCTGGCCCCACCTTATCATGCAAATTCCTGCTTTTCTTTACAAGCTGCTTTGACTACGATGACCTGGATGACTGAGAACCTTCACAGACATAATAAAACTGTAGAAAAGTTGGGCACGGCAGTAGAAAGGAGGGCTCTCTCATATTTGATTGTGAATGTGATATATGTACACTGTTTGCAATTTTTTTTTTTTTTTCTGAACTCAAATCTTTGTAGCTATCAGCTGTCCTACTTTCTGTTTTCTATTTTATCACTGCAGTGGTTTTATCAGAGCAAGTGTGCTGTCGGCTCATTCAAAAGAAGCTCTCTCTGGATGGGCACTGCAACTTAAATAATGGGTGACCCTCTTCTTGTGCCATGTCTTCTTTGAACAAGCATGTCAAGAACATGTAACCCAGATAGGACTGACTTGGCACAGTATAATGGGGAGAGTGTGTGTGTGTGTGTGTGTGTGTGTGTGTGTGTGTGTGTGTGTGTGTGTTGGGGGGTGTAGGCTCACCAAAAGCCACTCGTAACTACAAATAGTGACCGTATTGTATCAGAATGTGCTGCTCCCGATGACATTTCCTATAGGAAGTACAAAAAGGAATATTCCAGACGTCAGCAAATACATCCATCTGTATAGGAAAAGGAAATGTATGTACAAGGTGCAGCACAAAAGCGGCTCTGAGTTGGAGGTCCTTTTTTTTTTCCTCTTATCAAACAGTCAGCTGGCATACTGTACATCAGAAATGATAGATTACCTCAGATACCAGAAAGCAAACATGAAATAAAATGATATGTTTTGAAGGGAAATGAGGTTGTGTAGGATATAGCCCTTAGCCATTTCCTTTTTTTTTTCTCCTTTTTTTTTTTAATATGACTTGGCAGAATTTGATGTATTTACGATGATATCAAACCTGACACGATGTGTGCAGCCAATCCCTGCGTGTTACAGCCTATGTATACCGGTAAATGTTTGTGCTTGATGTACCCAGTGATCGTTTATAGCAGAGGCTGGCTTTTGTTGTGTATATGTTTTTGTTCTTCAAGAGTTGAACAGCATGACCTTGGAGGTTGAGCTCCAGGGCTTATTTGTCTCTGCTAAACAGAGACCGTTTTCCAATCTGCTGCTGTCTAATTATCTCTCCACTTTAAATGCGTCACTTTGAGCTCTGACTCACATATAACACTGTGCATAAAGCTTTTGCTTTTTCAGTGTTAAAAAAAGGAGGGGGGGGGGGATTTACTGTCCCACCTGCCCAGAAGCTCTAAAGTGTATACAAATGTAGTTCACATGTGTCCAGAGGGTCGAAACACAAAATTTGAATTCAACGAGCTGTATTATAGAGCAGGTCTGGCTTTGTACCATGGTTATTTTAAAAAAGTAAAGGGGGGAAACAAAACAATGGGCTCCTGAGCTTGACATTAATCTAACCGCGGTCTTTTTCGTGGGAGTGAAGTGGGGAAATCGATAGATGGACCACCTGTTCGCTCAAACAGCGGAGTGAAAAATGAAACTGGAATTTTTTTTCTCCCTCAGGGTACCATAGGGAGATCTTTTCTAATAATATATGAGGGTGTCACCAAGGTTAGATTAATTATACATGGATTACAAATCACACCTTCGAAGGGTATGCGTTTGCACACAGGACTAGGGATGTATGAAAAGTGTTGAGGTGAGTGTACAGTAAGAAAGGGAGAAGTTGAGTAAAGATGAGTGTCCAATGAGCGAAGGGCCACTCCATTAGATATCCTCAGCTCCCTAATAACTACTGGAAAAGATTTAAGGATGGGGCCGGTCCAGATATTGGCTGGCATTATTTATTTAGATTTTGATTAAGATGCCAATTTCCTGAAAAGAAAAGTTTGTTTTTAGTGGTTGGATGTTATAATAAAAGGATCACAGTCAATTGCTTTACAGCAATATATGCGTATTAATAAAAAAAAAAAAAAAGTAACTTACAGTGACTCTAAATGGATCCTACTCTGGTACTCTGTGCTGCAGACAGTGCTGAGATGATCAGAAATAATGCAGTCAGAGCGTGTTTTGCTTAACAATCTCTGATGCAACGTTTCCTTGAGCATATTTTGCTGAATTATCTTCTGGGCCAAGTAAAGCCCCTCAATAGGCCAGAAACAGTCGATAATATTGGCCAGCCGATGTATGCTGAGCCTGAAATCTCAGTGTACTGCACCACTGAGATAACTCAAATAAGCAAAAGATGTTTAAAAGAGGACACACACACACACACACACACACAACCAATTGCAAACAAATCCAGATAGTGTTACAAGAACAAAACTGGTGAAAAGAAATATGGATGTGTGTATATTTATATGTGAATTAAGTTTAGAAATAGAGAGCTAGATAGCTAGCTATAGTATAGATTGTACTGTATGTACTTACTGACACATATATTGTCTTGTTTTGAATAACTCAAGAGACTAACTACACAACACGCGTTCTTACGAAACAAATTCTGACAGGATAGTGCCGACTCGAATCATTTCCTCCATGGCTGCTGCATTTCGTGAGCATCTTGTTCAGTCTTCTGACTACTCGTATAATAGTAGATTTTTCTACAACGAAGACTACCTTTCAACGCGCATAAACACCAAGCAACACCACAACAAATGTTACTTTAATGGATGGAGATAAAAAGTTAGCCGCTTGCTTAGCATTGGATTCAGTATTGTCGCTGACAGCAGCTTCTCCCCCTCCTGGCTGGTCCCTTCCCTTCTGCTTCACAGCCGAGATGGGTGAGTTAAAGGGGAAAAGCACACACAGTTATATGGCCATTATGAGTTGCATCATTTCATTTGGGTACCTCTACAGGTCCCTCATGTAGTTGTATTTGTCAGTGTGAATACACTTACGCTCACTATTAGCACTGTGTTAAGCATGGAAATGCGCAATTTGAGACACAGCATTAGTTACATAGACTGGATGAGCTTAGCTTCTCTGGCTGAGAAGCTGCTGGTTGCCAAGGTGCTTAATTTTTATAGATGCTTATGAAAAGTTGCACCCAGTTTCTATGATTTATAACCTCAGTAAACATTTTTCTGTTGACTTTATAGTCTAAATCACTATTTTCAGGTCTTATTGACTAAAATTCAATTTATTTTGTATGTCACGGTCATTATTAGAGTCAAACGGGGTGTGCTGGCTCGCTGACTATTTGTCAGTAACAAGTTATGTGAAACGGCGTCATAGTTGACACTTCCATCTTTTAGATACAGTTCACAGATTTCCATCATGTGCTGTCTTTTACTTTGTCTATAAAGTTCTGTCAGTCATTTGTAATGTGAAATACTAAGTTTAATTTAGTTGTTCAGCAGCACCTATTGTGCAAATTAACACTTTATTGACACTTTATTCGTCTTGAAAATGAAATCTCTAGCACTTTGTAGGTGCCCAAGTAAAATGATAACGTAGATGATCATGTGCGATTTGAGTGCAAGAATGGAGAGATTTATCTGTTAATGACAAAATGCTGCGGTAGCACACTTGTTGTAAAGGAAAGAAGAAATGCATTTGTGATACTGTGATAACATCTAAGCTCCCTCCGCCAACAAACTTATTTCTTGTAGATTTTGTGTCTTGCCTCAATATTTTGCTGTCTTGGGAAATCACGCCAAACATGACTTTGTTTTTCACCTGTGTGCGCCTAAATGGAACTCGGGATTGCAGAACAGCTTTCAGCACTTGTGTTCACAGTCACTTGGTGGCGAAAAAAAAATGGGTTGCTATAGATGGAGGCTCAGAGTATGTGGACAGCATATCTCTATGCATTACTCATAGCTTAAAGATTGGTCAGACCCCACATCTGCTCCTTTTTCAACGACTTTGAGCGCTATCTGTAAGCGTGGATAAAGCTCACTCTAAAGAGCAGGGATTCTGACAAACCTAAAAACAAAATGTTGTAATTCTGCAATCAAATAATTGAAATTCCTTTACGGTTTTCACTGCGATGGAGAATCCAGTTTTCCAAAGTGTGCTGTTAACAAGAGCAGGTCACATGAGCCAGTCTCTCTGAGTAAATGAAGCCTAAGGGGGTGAGCTTAATTGGGTAAAGTAGTTAATAACATCTGAAGGGTGATGAATGGCCGATGCTCTTTCTTGCTGAGTTCTCAGACAACAAATTAGTTCCATTAAAGGCTGCAGTTAAAGGAACTCTGAAGGAAACTGATTAACTTAAATTATCTGAGTAATTTTGTACCTGGTTAAAGCTGATGGTTAGCATTAATGGATTTATACACTTATTTACTTTGACTTTTTGAATCTGTTGTCAGCACAGCCACGTGTGGTTTGTGGCTTCTCGTAATTTTCCTTTGAAAAGAAAAAAGACGTGCATACCCTTTAATTAAATCAACATCTAGAACCTTTTTCTTATTGCCAATTAACTCGGTTCAGTGACATGAAAGGGTTTTTCAATTTAAAGAGGCTTGAATGTGCAATGATAGACAGCTCCAATTGCTACTTTTAGAATCATTTGCTGATTCTGGTCAGCATTACGGTTATGTCTGCTTTGAAATATGGAAAGAAGAGGGGGTTGTTTTTTTTTTTTTCTTTTTAATTGAAAACCCAAGGCATGGTACATGCTATATATGGTGTATTCTCTGTATGCTGGTTTTCCATTACAACCCACACGCCCAAAGCTTTGTTTTGAAATCCGAAGCGGTGTTTGTGGGTGATTTAAGGTAATTTAAGCAGTGATCAGAAGAATGCCATTCTGTTAGATCTCAGCACAAGGGGGATCACGTTCCTCCAGCTTTTCCACTCTGCTTGTGACTGTCTGTTAGGACAGTCACCCTGAGGAATGGGATGCTGTATTTCTCTAACATCCTCCAGGAGTGGCAGCACACAAAAAGGAATGACACAGATTATGGGAGATTTATAGGAGTGATAAATACACCCTCTTTTATGCCCCTCAAAACAGCTTTTCATCAGCTCCTCAGCAGTGTGTCCAAGTGATTGATGACAGGACTGTTCGCTCTCCTTGTCCACTCCTTAAGCTGTTTATGCTCTGTTTCCCACCCCAGATGCAGATCTACCTTTACAATCCGGATGACTTTGACAGCCTCAGTGCTGCCATTAAGGAAAGACGCATCGTTGCTGCCATGGCCATCTTCTTCGAGGTAAAGTATCAGCAGAGTTGGAGT
Source organism: Diplotaxodon limnothrissa (assembly GCF_057381915.1). NCBI lineage: Eukaryota > Metazoa > Chordata > Actinopteri > Cichliformes > Cichlidae > Diplotaxodon > Diplotaxodon limnothrissa. The sequence goes on from NC_140600.1 coordinate 26,327,803, forward strand.
TTGAGGTGCACAAGAAAATCCAACAATGCACTGCAGCACTTGTCTTTTGGACTGGGCAACCATTTAGGTCCAGACTAAATACCCAATTGATGACCTACCATGAAATTTAATACACATTCAAGTTCCTCTCAGCTGAACTGTGATGGATGGCATCATTGGGGTTTTATGAGCAGATATCAGTAAAAGTTACTGACATTACTATCAGCCTTATGAGTGTGCATCCTTCATAGCACAGCTTAGTTTCCTCATCGGAGGTCTCAGAAGAGTAAAACCTCGTTGTAGTAGCTCTGGGTGTAGTTGCTGGAAATATTGATGGAAAATATCCTTTTTCACTGTTGTATGAAATGACTTACTGCCAGCTGTAAGAGATCATTTACAAAACCAAGGAGATGAGGGAATAAATGGAATAGATAAAAGGAAGCTGCCTGTAGGAGTCAGGAGGATTAAAACTGGGCATTGGAACTATGGATTTAACATTGGGATTGTTTTTGGTCCAATTTTGAGAAAGGTAATCATATAAATTTTTCAAGTCCGTAAATGATAAATATTTATTAGGAATGATCTTTGGCACCTGCGTTGCGATAGGAAATTTCCTCTCCAGCTGGTTGCTGATTGCATTTCTTGTTCTGTGGCACACAGCAGATTGTTTGCTGAGATACTACAAATTGTCCCCTGAAGATCTGAGCACGTAAGCTCTTAATGGGCAACAATGGTCCTAATTTCTATTAGGTGTGCAAACACCTCCAAGATTTAAGCAGCAGCACTGAGAACTCTGCGGTTTCTATCTCTGTTAGACTAATTTCTATTAGCAACAACTTTACAGTTGGTGGCAGCTGATGTATATCTGCTAACCTTCACCTTAATAGTTTATAGAAAAGATTCTGTTCTTCGACTGAGGTAGGCTGGAATCGGGACACAGGTGTTTGCAATGTAGGTCTGCTCTTAGACAATGATGAACCGCGTGTGCACGAGGACCTAAATGGCTCCGCTGGGTCCTGACAGCCCTATTGCTTACTGCAATTAGCACCACCATACACAATTTGTTGGAAAAACAGTTTACAGTGTGAAGGTTTTTAAGCGGGCATGCACACACTGGCTCAGATTTACTATTTCTAATCAATGAAAAGTATTCTTCCTCTGCTCCCCAAAGGCCTATTAATGGCCTCTAAGGTGTGCATATTATCCACATTCAGCATTCGGCTCCAAACAATTACTCTCCTCTGACTGACCTGAATTAATGTCGAGCAAGGTATTATTGGTCCCCGCATCCCAACACTGTTTTTGTCCAGTCTTGTCTCTTAAGTGGGACGCTGGGAATATTTAAAAGCGTTGGACTGAGCAATATTGCTCATCTTTTGTCATTTCAAACAATGAACTGCCAGCCCAACAGATAAAGAAGGCATCATCACCAGTCCTCTGGAGACGGCACAGGAGGAGGACGGCTGTGGTCATTAAAACATTTTAAATCATCTGGAAAAAAAGAAATTCAGATGTGGATTTTTCAAAAATTGGAAAAAGTTTCAGAAAGTGTCTCCCTGAATGTTGCTCAGTGAACATCACAATGTTCATCTCTAGTTTTCTTTTTCCCATTTTCCCCCTTTTGTGTGTGATCTACATTCTAGGTCACAGGCCACACATGGATACTACCCGTAGATCTGCAAAGACCAGAAAATGTGCATTTGTTTGGAAAAATATTTGGCATTTAGGAAAATGGATGAGACAGCTCTCTCAGACAGAATTTATCAGTATACTCTGCGGCTCGACTGTAAAAGCACCGAGTCCTCGGCAAACCTGTGCCTCAGCAGACAGATATTGAGTTATTTTTGCCACCATTTCGTTCTATTGAGTTTCGTAGCATTAGGAAACACACTCGTGAGCTCATTCTCCCTACCTTCATCTGTAAAATGTACACTATTAAAAATGATTTTCATGCATCTACATCATAATGAAAATCCTATCAGATGAGCAAAGACATTTGATATGAAGTCACTCTATCAGACCTGTGCTGTGAATAGTTTTTAATTAGAAAAGTTCAATCCAAAGAACCTTAGTAACAGACGTATGAAACTTTGTTGAAAGCATGTTTTGTAGCTGAGATTTAATTTAGTTTGCTTTAAATCACGTTTGCAGCAGATGTGACTGTCTTTTAAAGTAGTGCAGGTTTTACTGTACATACAGTATCACAGCTAAAAAGGCGAACGCAGTCTTTGAAATGATCAGATATGTTTAGTGTCTTTTATAACAATCAAAGCATCAAAAGCAGGTTAACATACTAAAGGCAGAGCAGGAATTGGAGACGTAGTTTATGGTTATGTTGGCGAGTGGGTACTGCACATAAACATCAAGGTTATTTTGTAACACATTTTTAAAACTGTGTGATGATAGGTTCAGATTTTTGGTGGTTATTTTCCAAGTAAACCAGAACAATCAAACCCCGAAACAAAAACCATTACAAGAAGCAGAATGGAAAAAGATGGCTTCTGGTGCTGCAGTTTAGTCCGCTGATGTCGATTGTCTTTTGGTATTTTATTTGGATTATTATAGAAGTCTGTTAATCCCTTTTCTAATCCTTTGTCTCTGGATGTTTCCTGCAGCTGGGGCAAAAAGACAACCCAGCTGTGGACCCCATCATCCAGGGATTGAAGGGAGTCGTGCATCATGGTAAGTAACGGGCACGTAACCCCTGACACACTCTACTTTCCGTAGAAGAATAGTTTTCATGCCGTTGAGTGCTCGTCATTCTTTGTTGAGCTGCGATGCTTTTATTTGTTTATTTCATATAGTTTTAACTTTAATTCCATAATCTCTCAATCTCGCAAAAAAACATTACATTTGGGGAAATAAAGTTCTAATGGGATCTTCGAAAAGCAATTGACCCTTACAAAATCCCTCTGATGTTTTCGTAATAGATGTTTTGATTTATCCGCAGAGGTAAAATCCTTTTGCCATTGCAGATATGGTGCCGTTCCTCCTCCTCCAGGAACAAAATGTCAACGCTCTTGCATTCAGCTGCTTAAGCACTATTATTTTAAAAATTCCAAATGAGTCTAAACACAAGCTATGAGCAGAGTTTAACTTCAAAAGGAGATAAAATTTGTAAGATCCCGCCTCTGCCGTGCTACTGTGGCTCCACAGTAGGAGACCTCCAAGGAGCTTCACTCACAGAGAAAGAACTATTAATTACATCTCAGCCTTAATTAGACAACCCTTTGTTTTAGTCAGGCTCAAATGTAAATCTATGAGCTCTCATGGACTGCAGCTCCTGCATAGGCTTATATTCATATTTAAGCTATTAATGTCTTGTGTTTTGTGCTATGGCACAATTCTTCATGGCATATTGTTTTAAATTACTGCTGCTGGGCCGGCGTCACGGGATTCATGGCTTATGCAGTCTATAAGCATATGTTTTATCACGAGTGTGTAATCCTTTACTACAGATGAGGGCACAACAGCTCTGTTTACACGGACACGTTTGACTTGTTTTACAGCCTGCAGCTGACGGTCTTTTTGTGACCATAATCGTAAACAGACAAGGACATGTAAGAGTATGAGGATATATAGAAGCGCAGCATAATTGCTCTTCACTCACGCTGGATTTGAAAGACCAGCGCTGGGCTTCACTGAATCGATTCTAATTATAATTCAACAACCTCAACTTTCTGGAGATAGGCGTTTCGATGTTTTGCATTGTGGGCTAGCGAGGTTATGACATTTGGCATTCACGTTGGAGGGGAAAAAAATATTAGCGGTTTTCTTTTTGCTAAAGATAAATGTATAAGGGTAAAAATTTGACCATAGCAAACCACTGGAGGCTACAGGAACACATGGAATTTGGCCTCAGAACCAGGAAAGGGGTCACTTTGTTTTGGCAAATTTTAAATAACTATATTCTGATTAGCCTTAAACCAGGATAACGTGTGTGCGTGTGGTTATTTTCCAAAGATGTAGTTAAGCTCCCTTTTTCTTTTGTTATATAACCTCGATAAAGACAGATTATCAAACATGTTGCATATACTTGATTATTTTGAGTCTCCAAGTGCCTGGACTGCACAGATGTCCGTGCTTGCACCACATTATTTCATTTCCTGACTGAAAGAGAGCCTGGTGTGGGTGTGGTGGTTTTTGGCCTGTCTTCCTCCGTGCCTTCTCCCCTGTTAGGATGCTTGGTTTTTCAACTAGCTCGTTATCCCGCAGTCATCCATCCATCAACATCTCGGTGGCCCATGAGCGATAGGGCACGTACACTGTCTGAAGACGGAGAGAGGAAAGGCTGTGCGCGCTGAATTTCAGTCGGGGTAGAGATGAGGCATCAGGGGCGAAGCTTCCCGTACCTCACCAGCCTGAATATAAACCACACCCTAAACCCATGAGCTACGAGAGATTATATCTGAATTAAGTTTGGCTTTATGTTGATATTTGTCATCATAATTCAAGGAGAAAAAAACAATCAAACCGACTTGCATAATCCACTTTACATAATCGCAGGACATATAGGAATTTTCCTCTAAAAGATGCTTCTGCTTTTTTTTTTTTTTTTTGTTGTTGAGTGTTTTTTTTTTTCTGCACAGCTTTACCTGATTCTGATCAGAGGACTGAAGAGATCCAGCAATCATTATGATCTGTCGTAATTCCAATGGCCCATGCCACAGTTGCTGCACAGAGCAGAGCACGCTACCATCCAGCCACAGATCAGCTGTCAGAGCTGGCCATTTTATCACACTCCTCTCCCTTTGCTCTTCTCTCAGTCCATCTGAGTACAGAGATCTGGCCATAGTGATAACAAGTGGTGAGGCTTTTAACTACTGCCATTCCACTCGTGGAGGTTTCAGGAAAGCAGTAATTATGCCACACCGGGAATGAAATGAAACAACCTTGTTAATGTTGGTGTAATTGTAACTTGACACATTAAGGGTTTTAGTGCGCCGAGCGATATGCTTTACAGCGCTGTGTATTGACAGGTTTTGATCTCTTTACACAGAAAAGGAGACCTACCTCAGGTCGTTCGTCTTGAGGGATCTGCTGCCATCGTCGGTGGACAGTTATTACAGATACACCGGCTCTCTGACCACTCCGCCCTGCAGCAAGGTAGTGGAGTGGATCATCTTCTCCAGGCCTGTGTATCTGTCCCACTCACAGGTGCGTCAAGTTCACATACGCGCACGCACACACACACACTTGTCCATACAGCTCTATTCTCCACGCACAGTCAGATCCCATTTGCGCACAGTCAGTGGATCGCTTGCTGTCCCACGGTGTCAGTGCACAAGCAATTTTTCCCCTCATCTGCCTCCCCTCCTTATTCCCTTTTCCTTCGTTCCTCTCCAACTCCTCTGCATATGAAACCATCACTGCCTATATAGTGGATGATTAAGCAGGAAGGGAGAGCCAATTACTGGCATTTGAATGATAGTAAGTGTGAGATAGCACCTATGCATATATTGTGCTGTTAGTGTGAGACATTGACTAAAGACTCCTAAATGGAATACTGCTCTGTGTGGAAGCTGGCTATCATATTATTAAAGTTGTTCAGGTTCATCAATTTAAATTCTCATTTACCTGAAGTAAAGGTTTGACACGTGTAATGAAAAAAAAATGCCTTTAAACTATTCATTTATGTGCTTTACAGCATCTTGCCTCCCACGGTTTTTGCTGTTTTGATTTGAGAGATAATATATGCCAAGCCATGCCCAGTGCTTTCTGCTGATCCCATACACAGTCCTTTGCTGCATCTTTTATACAAACAATTCTTAGGTTACCCAGCTGCATATCCTCTAGAGAATTCTGTGCTGTAGAAATTTGCAAGGCTCAGTGGAATTTCCATCATCTTGCAAGAGGACAAATCTTTTGTTCAGAAATGACTTCTCCTGCAAGAATATTGACCCACCTTTACAATGTTTGTGACGCTCACAGATAGTCTTTTATGAACCTGTAATTCATTTCTCCAAGCACGCATAGGACACATTGATTCCACAGTATCTGTAATGTGTAGTCATTACAGCACACTGCAGGAGATCATTCATGGCAATCAATGGCCACAAATTTGCCCCATTGAGAAGTTACAGCCCAGCATGCAGCCCAGGGTGATGATTGAAGTCTGTGTCTACTGGTGCCTGTGGTGTGAATGTTACTTGCAAATGCTGTACTCCAGTTGTGAAGAGTCAGCTACTGGCATGCAGCTCCAAATGCAGTTCTGCATGATATATTGAAAGCGCGTGGACAGACGCGTATACATATGCACAATAGCACTTGAATTTGCCTCAATAGCTATTCTTTGTTTCTTTCTATCCAGCTGGAGGCTTTCTACTCCATCTTTACAACAGAGCAACAGGACCACGTCAAGTCTGTCGAGTACCTGAGGAACAACTTCAGGCCCCTGCAGGACCTGGGCAATCGCAAAGTTTTTAAGTCGGCTGTAGAAAATGCATGGCAGAGGGATTTGACCGAGATCCTGGGAAGCCCTCATAGCACCGAGGCTTCAAAAGGTAAGCTTTGTTTTCTCTATGATTTTTAGATTTTTCTCAGCTGCAGCACTACTATAAAAGGATTTGCTTAATCCACGGAGCTCCCATAATTACAATTATTACTTACTTTTTCAGCGGGGAATAGTTGCTTGAATTGGTAGCTAATATTGCAGCGTGGATTAATGTTGTAAATGCACACTGTGCAGAATAGTGTTGACATTAAGCCAATGTTGCATGGACCAAGATCTGTGATAGAAACAGTCTTACAAGTCATACAAGTAAAAAACTGAAAAGCAGGAAAATGCTTAGAAAGGGCAAACTAAATATAAGTACTTCTATCAGGGTTTTAAATATGATGATGGGATTTTATGCTTTTTTTTTTTTTTAAATGGGAGATGAGTGTTTAAACTATCTCGGTGGGTTAATTTCAATCACAGTCTACCTAAATATATACTGGCAAGATAAGTGGGCATTAATCTAAACCTGTTCATTTTATACTCGATTGGCTCAGTAAATGTTAACATGCTAATGAAAAACACTTAATTTTCAGATTTTTAAGAACTGAGTCCGTTCACTATGCAATATGGGCCCTAATTTATTTGTGTGTGTGTGTGTGTGTGTGTGTGTGTGTGTGTGTTTTCGACTTAAAGTCTAACAATCCTGTGTGCCTGGGCGTGTGTGAAACTGTCTATACTGATCGACATTATTAAATGAAATGTGCAAAGAGGGCAGCAGACTCGGTGCATACATGTAAATAAAATAATATGAATAAAGTGCTTTATTTAAATTAGTTTATGCATTGTTTGGATTTTGTTCCTAGATTCTAACGGATAAAAGAGTTTGTTAGCTGGCAAGTGTTGATTTTTGCCAACTGAAATTATAGAGGCAGATTTTATTTGCTGTATCTAACTAGCTAATCAGGCTAACATTAGCATCGTTAGAATTTAGAGAACATGAATCCTGGGAGATCAGGAACTAATCAGAGGGAAAAAAATATTTTTCAGCTGCTATTTTATGCACAAGGTGTTGCCATAGCGCGTGGCGCCGCATGTCTGATTTGGCATATGCCGGATGCGCTTCCTTACACAACCCCCAAAAGGATTTGTCTCTTCTCTCGGGATCAAACTGGTGATCTTTTGTTTGTTAGTCAAATATCTAAACCGCTACACTATGAAGCCATAGGGAACCAATCATAGATCTCGGCTAAAATCAGTCTCTCAGTAAAGGGACAATTTTATTGGGGTTTTTTTTGGGGTTTTTTCTCGTATTTTGTTAGATAAAAGTCGAACAGAGGAGAAATCAGTAGTTTAATGTAATAATTCCAATTTCAGGAGCTTTTTGGGTAAAACTTGGCACATTTGATTCTCTCACTGATACAACTGATTCTTCAAAGCACATATTAATACCAGGCACGGACCTCATGCAGTGCTTGATCAGAGTATCTTTGTTTGTCTTTCTCTTTTATGTGTGCATCTTGCCGTGCTGGCTTTAACCGAACAGTACAGGAACTATGGAGACTAATGAGAAAGGCTGCTGCTCCTTAAAGTGGTGTTGTTGGTGTCTGGCAGGGAGAATTGATTGGGAATGCTTGTGATGAAGTTGGAGCACTCTAACGGGGCCGATCAGCAATCATCATTAATATGTGGTACAGCTAAAATAGACCCATACAAATTAAGTTGTGAAATTGCTTTTGTGGCATTATGTCAGTAGGCAGAATGAATGGGAACCAGTGTCTTTTAATTTTTTGTTTACTCCTCCCTCGTCTTTTTATTTATTTATTTATTTTCTGTTTTGCAAAATCTAATCTGCATTTTTATCAAAGAATATTTTTGTGCAAGAATGTATAGGCGAATGGAGGTTTAAACACTGTCAATCTCATCTGCAAGGATGACATCTGTCAAGGTTGTGCAACGGGGCCTGTTTGTCCGCGCACAATAAATGATGGCTTTGCTTGTAAATGGCGTATGAGAGCCAGGGCCGCGCCTTCACTGAATGCTCCACCGCTGTGGCTTTTATGGCAATGGAATTTGTTTGGCCATTACAAATGCAGAGCTAACCTTTCAGATGCAAAATAGAGATTGCAGATTAGTTTGTGGTGGTGCACTGTCATTGTTTGTCCAGTAATAATGCCAAGATATATAGGGCACTATTTATTTTATCTTTGGTGTGTCTTTGCATGTGTAAAAAAAACAACAAAAAAACCCCCCCAGCTCTGCCAAAGCCATACCCTCCATTTAAAATTTAATTAATTGAGACAATGGTGATAATGCTTTTTATATGTCTTATCAGATTGCTGTGTTCATTATATTCTCAGGTTAGGGAACTGATAATATGTTTCGAAACTGTAGAAAATGACAGCGACAGTTTCCAAGAACCCACAATGATGCTTTAAACTTTCTTGTGTTGTCACTTACAGCACAGAACTGAAAAGTAATGAATGTATAAAGATATAAAGTGGAGAAAGGCTGCCATGTCCTTGTTCCGGAACAATTATAACCGAAGAATGTTTGGCATTTTACTCCTACAGTAGGCAGTTACTCGATTTTCACCCAGTCAGCCTTTCATTTTAATTAAAGCAGCATTAGTCTTAAAAAAAATCAGTAGGTGTTAAGATTATGGTTAAAGCTATAGACAGTGAGCATCACCGTTAAATGATTATTGTAGTTACTGCGTTGGTTTTTGGTGGTTGAGATGACTCGCATTACTCAGCTCGCCTGCAGAGTTCACAATGAATAGTTTTGTCCCCCCCCTCATTGTGTTTAGAGTAAAATCCTTGTCTCCTCGATCATTCAATGCTGCAAACAGCTTCTTTTAAAAAAAATACTGTAAAGGCTTTAGAAGTGAGACGCTTTGGAACTGCTGTTTGTTGACAACCGTCGATTCATCACCGCTCGGTAGACAGTGAAAGATTCATGCTCTGTGCTGAGTGGTGTTGTAGACCGAGGTGGAACCTCTATGAAACGCGAATTTTGAAGGTTACAGCGTTTAAAAGAATTCCTCCACTTTTAAAACAGTATGTACATTTTATTGTCAGCTTAAGGTTTTGTTTCCACTCGATCCTGCTCTGCGCCGGTTTTTACCAAGTGCAACTTTCACAAAACGAACACGTGCACATCTAAGTTTGAAATCAGTGCCTGGGTCGCAGCGTTTGCTCATAACTTGACTACATTTAAGAAAAGGTTGCTCAGATGACACATTTTTAGGAGAAGAATCTTTTTTTCTTTTTTTTTTTAAGTTTTCTTTGCAATATGCAGAACGGGAGAAGCTGAGATGGTTACTAATATGTGCGTGCTGATTGTTAAAAGGATGATGATTGCCATGACAGAAGTGATGCAGGCAGTAAAACCGCAGTGACATCTTCAGCTGCTATTAAATTATCATTGTTGAGGTTGACAACACACATCCGACAGGTTTATAATACATTTCGCACCTGTCACATCTAATCAACACCCCGAGATTTTCTTCCTTTTGTTTTTTCCCCCGTGTTCTCTTGACTGATTTCTTTCCACCCTGTCTCCCTTTTCTCCCTTTCACATATCGTGGTGCATCATTTGTGTCATAGCTTCAGTGTGCAAATGGAGAAAACTGTGGTGACAATTTCAATTTGGCAGAAACTCTGAGAGCACATAATCATTTGACACTATTTCCTGACTGCTGTTGCCCTGATCTGCTGAGAAGCATGTCCAGATTGTCCCTTACCCATACTGATGGAGCCCTGTGTAAATATCCTTGCTGCAGCTTGCACTGCCACCTTGAGGACGATTTACAGATTATCTTTTGTCTCCTTTGTGCGTAGTGTTTAATCTGACAAATTATTTAGTATTTAGTATTTATTTATTTATTGTCATTGTCAAGAACAATGAAATTGCGTTTGGGGCTTCCATACAACCCAAAAAAAAGAAGAAAATAATAAATACCCCTTAAAACCCAAGTGTACATATTTAACCCAGTGTGACTCCAATGCAATAAGACAATCCTTAGCAATAATGTTCGTAGAAATTCAGACAAATTGGGTATGGGCATGTTGCTGCTAGATAATCTGTACCACATGCCCGCCACGCGGCGCTTGGTTCTTTTACATTTTGCCTGTGCTTTTTTTTTTTCCCCCTTCTTCTTTTTTTTGGCATGAAAAAGGCACAACGCGTCCAGATTGACAATCTGCACACGCCGGAGGTTGTGCGTGACCCAACTGAAGCCTTCAGGAGTATTTTTGTTATTGAGTTACTTTAGCTTTGTGCACTTCTGGGTGTTTCTCAAGTGGAAATGGCTTTGAGTCAAAGCAAGCGGGATTTTGTAATAAGCCCGTTAAAAGGCAACCTTCATTCTACCCACACATGTCGACAGACAAAAACACATGTGGTCAAGCAGTCATCCCAATCACAGTCTTCCATCTTCACCGAGCTGTATTCAGTCAGTGAAAAAGTGACACCACTGTTTACTTCCTTGTCAATCTTTTTTTCGTCCCCCTCCTCCCCTTTTCTTTCTTTTCATGCTGCCTTGTTCTCATATCCTTCTTTTTTTTCCCCTCTCTGGTCTTTTTAGTGTGCAGCAGTGCCCCAGTGAGCATGAAGATCCAGCCACTAAACCAGACGGCATTGATGGTGAGCTGGGAACGCCCTCTGACAGTCTACCACCCACCTATCACCAGTTACATGGTCTCCTACAGCTGGGTGAAACGTGATGTCGCTGATGAAAAGACCTTCACCAAGACCGGGGATCAGAGCATGGTGAGTGTGGCTGTTTAAAAGCTTTTATTTATTTATTTTACAATAAATGTTGCATAAACAGCTCCGATTGGTGTGCAGAGCCTCAGATGTATCTGTCAGGATCAGAGGTTGGCCAGATCAGTGACGGTGTGTATTGGAGGTGACAGGTTATGATGAACTCTGCATGTGGCTGTTGGCTGATATGAGGGCCCAGACACTCTGCTGTCACTCACCTGTCTAAGAATAGAAGCACAGGCCCGTCACAAACTTTGACGTGTCACACTGAGATACTGTATATATAATGTGTTCAAAATTGCAGCTGTGGCCTTTATCCAGGTGTAGCATTTACCCCTCTGTTTATTTGCATTTAGGTTTGAATCAGCCTCAGAAGTAGGCACCTCTATTACAGGGTGAACAAAAAAAAAAAAAAACGCATACAGACTGAGGCGGCGTAAACAAAATAATATATTCGCTTTTATTTTCCCAATTTAAAAAGCAATCATTTAAAAAAATCTTCAGTTTTCAGGCAGTACGAGCGGCTCTTTCAACAGAAACTTCTGTTAGTAACATATGCAGAGCAAATGTACCCTTTTAGATCTTTGCTCCACTGATCATATAATTCATCTCGCTGCCTTAAACAGTGAGTTAGCACACTTCGGTTCTTACTGTAGCTTTTCAGCAGAATATTCAGTGGTGTCCACAGATATATCTGCAGGAGGTTGCACCTACAGGGCTGTTCTTTTTCACTCTATATATTCTTCTCTCTGGTCACATATTTTTGCATTTGTGGAAATCCAACACCCAGCTGTGCATCTCTTTAAAGCCCACTGACCCCCAGCTGTTTTTATAGTCTGCATGACTTGCTTTTTGATATAAACAGTGCAGAGGAGAAAAATCTCATCTCACCAGTTCAGAGACCTGGGATCAGTTCCCTGGTGGCAATGCTACCTCCAGCTTGGCGCATTCCAATAAACACAGTTGTCATGGGCTGGAAGCTCGTGAGGGATCTTGTAATGTTGCTGCACTAGCGACTCCTATTTGGTGTGGGTAACTGCACAGAAGGGGTGAGATCTGAGAGCAAGAGCTGGCTAATCCTTTAAGGTAATAACCCCCTTCACTCAAGCGTGTTTGCCTCACTTTGATGTTTAACCTTCACTGTGCAGAAGGATCCAATTGCAGAGTCTGGCACTGAAATTTTTTTAAACAATCGTTCTACAGGATGATTTCATGACATTATGAAGCAAATTTTGCAGCGTGGAACTTGCACGAGTTCGATGCCTCCGGTGCGCGCACACACTCTGTGAATAAGGAGACGCGTTGTGTTCAGCAGTTACACAATGAACAATGATTTGCATATTCATAGATTCTGGGAGAAAGGAGGAGGAGATGTAATTTTAAGAATTTTAAACCAGGTAATTGAACTACTTTGTGAGGGTAAAAACACTTCAGACACAAATTATTATTCCGCGCAGCTTATCTTTAATACTGTGTTTCCTAAAACATGCCTGGAGGAGAACTTGAGCTTCGAATGTAGCTACTGAAGCTTAGAAAATGATGGACAAGTGAGCTGAAATCAATATGCAACCAGGCTTCTGGCGGTCAAGAACTCCTCCACAAAATAAACTGTTATTCTCATCAGAAAACATACCATAAGTTAATATTATTCCCTTTGTTGAATTATTGCCGCTCATTGTGGACAGAAGTTCACATCTCACTTGCAGCAACAATATTTATACCTGATGTTACCCATAGCTTTCTCTCATTATTTGTGAATTTTGGCATCTCTTTTTAGCTCTCTGTTAATGATTACTGCACCCTGATGTTCTTCTTATATCTCTACAGTCTTCATTTTCTGTACTCTGTGGCCACAAAAGAGCAGCGCGTTCTCCATAAAGGCTGCTGCACTGTGAAAATGCTTACTTAGATATCAAGTGTCATCTAAACTTTGTTACGGAAGATGTATTACCCATGATGTGACTGGTGAACCATGTTGGGCTCGTGAGGCTAAGTGACTATTTTGCGTGGAATGCATTAATGTAATAACATGATTTATTTGTCGTGGTGAAGTGGGAGACCTGTAAATTTGCATTGTGCTTTGATTTCAAATGGCTGACTGAGAGAGTGATTATAGTGTCCGTGTGGTGCTCTGTCCGTGCAGTTACACTCCATTAATACAGTCGATCAGCCTCTTTTTCTCACATTATTCTGTCCACTTCTCCCTCTCTGCACTAAAGTCCTTATTTTGCTCACTTCATTTCCATTTCAATTTTCAGTTTCTATCTCTGGACACCTTTATCTGAATTATTTTGGAGAAATACTGGCTCTGCAACACCAGAGGCAATCACCCACCTATTCTGAGGGCACTTTGAATACAAGTTAAGCCGTCTGCAACCTGCAAAAACACAATTAAATTAAACAGAAAATAACCTTTCTAAACAGCTTGGAAGTTGTGGGCCACAGACTATTGGACAAGCAGTAGTTTAAAATGGAAAGCGTTCATTGGAGGCTATTTGAATTATTAGCATCTGCCTTTTCAAATGTGTTCATCTATTACGATGCAATTTCAGTTAGAATTGACAGTATTTTATGTGTGTTTTCTCTTACAGAAAGCAGTCATCACTAACGTTTCTCCTGACATCCTGTACCTGTTCAGAGTGCAGGCAGTGTGTCAACATGATCTGCGCAGTGATTTTAGCCAAACACTGTTGTTCAGAGGTATGTGGTCACAGCAGGTGTACTCTAAGGCCTTTGTTCCGTCTTCAAATGCACTAATAGATGGATATATAAATATTTTATGTCCCTCCCTCTTTTGTTTCACAGCTAATACGACAAGAATTTTTGAAGGATCTCGAATTGTGAAGACTGGGATGGTTAGTTGACCAGAAGATGGCAGTGCACATTTCTTTTTGCATCTCAGTGACGTTCATGTCATATTCTGTTGGGTAACCATTTCCCCCCCCCCCTCTCTGCCCATCTCCCTCAGCCCACAGTTTCTCCTGCGTCCTCAGCAGACATGGCTCCAATCAGTTCTGGTTCCTCCACGTGGACGTCCTCTGGTATCCACTTCTCCATTGTCTCCATGGCAACAGGGATGGGCCCCTCTTCTAGTGGCAGCCAGGCCACGGTGGCATCGGTAGTGACGAGCACCTTGCTGGCAGGCTTGGGTGTCGGCGGAGGGGTCATCTCCTCCATGCCCAGCTCTGTTTGGCCCACGCAGGCGCCTCAAGCCACTCAGAACCCCACTCGTCCATCCACCGCGCCCGCAAAGTCCAACAACGAGCAGACGCCACCTCAGGGCTCCGAGACAGACAACGCGTCTGAGGAGAATAATGCTCCGCACGAGGGTGAAGAGGAGGGGGAGGAAGGCGAGAAAGATGGGGAGAAGGAGGAGGAGGAAGAGCAGCAGAAGAAGAAGAAGGAAAAGACTGGAACTGACAATGGGGAGAAACAAGCAAACAGCACTCTGGCCAAAAAACCTTTAATCCCCACCCCCGCATCCACAGCCAAAGAGAAAGGAGAAGGGAAACCTACAGTTAAAGGCACCACAGTACCTCCGAGCACTGGTGAAGACGTGGAGAGCAACCCTACAGGTGTAAACCCAGTGTCCACTCAGGAGCCGCGTAATAGCAGCGTAAAGACGCAAATTCCCAAGAATTTACCTACAAAGATCCCCACTGAAAATGAAAATGCAAACAGCTGGCCTTTCTCTGTCCACACTGGTGAGCAGGACATTTCGATTCCTGTGTTGTTGTTTTTTATTTCTTTTTTTCCCCCTCCTCATACTGAAAAATCTTTTGAACTCTTGTTAAGCCTTTTTTCCCTTGTTGTCGGCTGTTGTGCCAGGCAAGACTTCTTTCCAAAGCACAGTTCTGTAAACACCACCAGCACTTACAGAGACCAGTTTAGCAGAACAAATAACTTGATATAAGACGCTAACTACACAGGTTACCATCTCGGTCAAAGACGGAGCCCCAGGCATTTGTGTCACTACAACACAGAGACCTGAAGGAAGAAGTAGGCTGTCTGCCAGAGGGACTGCGCCTCAAGGAATTCCTTTAAGCATGTTTTAAAAGAGTTTGTTTCGAGGGAGAGCATTTATGAAGATGTCTTTGCCTCTTTTTTTTGTCTTATTTCCCCCTCAACAAACCATGAAAATACTAGAAGTGGCACTGAAAAATGTTAAAAGGCAGTTGCCGTTAGTGATTATCAATAACAATATAAACAAACAACACTGTGGTTTTCTTTTGAATCTGATCAACCAACCCAATCACATTGTTTTAATCATCTAATTAGAGTTAATCTTGAGCTCTTGTAAAATGTGTTTGTTCTCTCCTTGATTTGTGTTTGTGTTTGTTTTTGTTTTTTTCCATAATGACTTCTGTCTAGGCTTTTAATTTTAGGAAACAATTTATTTCGTGAACATTATAGAATTAATGGAGAAAAGCCTAGCATAGTGTCCCAGCGTTTAACTGAAGAGAAGACGCAAAGACTAACCCTACTCTGTTCCAAGATTTCCATTTTATCTGCGAACAAAACATCAGAATAGCCTTTAAATATATTCACGGAGGCACTTTATAAGAGCACAGATGAAACTGTATAAGTCGGTACGACATATTTAGACATTTAACATGTGTTTGTTTTGTCTTTCAGACAGAACCACCATGTCCAATGGGATGCCGCCACCTCACCCGGGGATGGGCAGGATGGTGTGGATTGTCCCCTTGGTGGTGGTGTCTGCTCTCACTCTGCTGTGCCTCATCATGCTGCTAATTGTGATGGTCTACTGGAGGTGAGAGAGAGTTCACAACCTCATTCCCGGGGCTCCATCTTAGTTTGTTAGAACAGTAAATTGCTATGATGAAGTGCTGTAGCCTTTTATTGAAAATAAAAAGCCTTATCTTTACTGGGTGTGGGGATGATGATGTCTCTGATTCCTCCTTTAGAGGTATAAAAATACAGCTGCCCCTCACTCACACTGGACCTCTTGAATGCATTTTTTTTCTCTGTTCATGTTTTCTACTAAGTAAACCACCTGCGTTTAAGTGTCCTCAGCATGGTTTGGGCTTAGCAAGGGTACTAATGCTGCTTTCTTCCCTTTGCTTTGTACATTTTGCCCATCACCCACTTGGGTGAGGGGCAGGAGACCTGAAGGCCCCGCAATGCCAGCATGGGTCCCAGCTGTGTCTTCATCTGCTGGGCTAATTTCCAGCCATGCTATTGGAGCCCGAGTAATTACACAGGCCAGGCCACAAGCACATGTCGGCTGGTTAATGAGTAACAAATGGCACTGTAGGCTACTTCCTCAGCTGGTCCTGTGTATATTTACTGCCGCTACTTGTAAAGGATTTTATTTGTTTATAGACTCTTTAGAAATAAATATTTGAAATGTGTTAAATGCATTTAAATGTTTTTTTTTTTTTTGTTTTTTTGATTTGATCGCCACAGCAAATGTTTATATCACCTTGCTGTGACAGATAATAAAACAGTGAGATATAATTAAAAGCGGGGTTATTGGCTCCACAGAGGTGTAAAAAACCAGAGCTGAAAGCAAGATGACTGTACAGATTCGGTTAGCGAGAGTTTGGGTATTTGAGTAGAAAAGCAGGGGCAGCTTTGAGATTTGAAATGGCCATCGCAGCTGCTGTTGTGACAGCTCAGACACTTCACAGACAATGCCTGCTTCCCTTAGGGAAAAGGCTACGGTGAAAGATGAAATCAAGCCGTTTACTCTTCATCCTCTGCGTGGTCTCTCTTAGTGACACAGAGGCTAAACCCGTGAGTTTCTCTAGTTCCAGATGTTTTGTTCATTATCATATCGGCTTAATTCCACCATACATTTGATTTTTAGAGGCGTCTATGGAGAAATGTGTGGCCAGTGAATTATCTATTAAAGCTTCCCTGTTTGGGTTTATCTGAGGTTATGAGTCTGGTGTTAATTGCTGGTGTTGCCCATCTGGAAGCCTGTGAGGCTCAAGGTGTTGGCTGAAAACTGACAGATATAAAACCGAGAACAAACCCAGTCCCACCTCTTTTTTTTTCTTTCTTTCTTTCTTTTCTTTTTCTTCTTAATTGGAATTCATTAATAAAGCTGTTAAACTGGCCTTAATGCAAGCTGCTCTTCTGAGAGTCAGGAAGACGACATGGACGATGCCGATTAGTTAGCAGGACCACATCTGCCCTCAAAGGAGGCCATTAGATCGGGAGGCTGCGACTGAAACCGGGGGGAGCGCTCCTCCCCCGTTTGTTTTCACCTTTCCTCTCTCGCGCTCTCTTTTCTCTCTATCAATTCTCTCTGTCACCGTCTCTGTTTGGCTCCTCTCTTTGTGCATTTTCTTTTTAAATGCAGTTCCACCTTTTTGTTTCGGTTTCATCTCTCTAAGAATGACTAGCATCTGCTCCCTCCTCTGCATGGCGTACAGGTAGGGTTAAAGCTGGGGTATGTTAGCACTGGGATGAAACGTGGGTCTTATAGGACAGATTGCATGCGAGTTGGTATACCAGGTGTTCCGGTTCCTCACTGGTTGTTGTCAGTCACGCTAGAGCTGCTGATTATTTTTAATGCACAGCTGACCTTTTTACAAATCTGTTTTAATATCACCAGATAAATAACCTCAATACTTACGAAAGAGCATGGCTGCTTGCAGTTTGTCACTCTGTGAACTCTGAACTTCAGGCTGTATGAAAATTTTGATTGAATTGTCCTGGCAGTATTTGCAAAGATCCAGGCTTTTTGAAACAGCTTTTTGAGCAGCAGCAGAGGCAGCAGCTGCTGCCAACAATGAGTATTTACTCCAGCAAATGCATCTTGAAGTTGATTTCCTTGTCCTCAAAGTCCCTTGAAAGAGGCCCTGAGAAGAGAAAATGTGTTTGGATTAGTTGTCTTCGGTTTGCATAAAGAGCCAAACTCGGCTCGGCGCTGCAGCGTGTCACCGTGAGTTGTTTACCTGGTCCCTATAGTCAGCGAAGGCTCTGTTTCCAGGAGCCACTCACTCTGTGTGCGATCAGCTGTGTCCTAACTTCTCTGGGGTTTTCATTAGGAGTTTTCTGCTGTTGTCATTCTGTTCAACATTTCTATGCTGATGTTGACGGACCGGATCTGAGAACAACCGGCTAACGACTCCCTCAATACACTTGGCTGCATCATTTGAGCTGATAGTGGGTGGGTTTACTGTGCCACATTCACTATACTTATCTCTCTGGGTCCCTGCAGGAGATTTTTCCAGACAGCTCACTTTTATGTGGAGGAGAGCAGCTCTCCACGGGTGGTGGCCAATGAGAATATCCCAGTCATCCCTATACCAGGTGAGCTATGTTTTCTATACTGTGCCAGAAATTTAATTTATCAGTTTTAACGAGCCAGCGTGTACTTTGTCACACATCAGACTGAAACGGGACTTGCATGAAGCCTGTTTGGTATGATTTGTATGTGAGGTTGTGGCTTTAAAAAAGTACTGTATTGTATTAGTTAATGTGCAAAAAAAAAGTTGGACAACAAGCAAGTTGAAGTTTGCTAAAAGTGATTTAAATGAACCAAAAAATAAAGTAATGGCTGAAGTGTTTTCTCAAGTTCTCCACCGCTTTAGGCTAACAGTAGCAGATCAGCATTTGTTTGCTAAAGGTAATCCATAAATGGTTCAGGTACATGATGGTGCCAGTGAAGAGGTAATTTATCAGACTACAAATATAAGGAATCACTGTTGCAGATGTTCCCATTGCAGAAATTTTGAGTCTGATCTAATAAATCTGTTTTTTAACCATAAAAAGATTTAAGACAAAACTTAAATTTAGTTTATTAAATCTGTTCTGTAACCTTAAAAATAGTTTTTTTTAAGACATAAACAGAGGACTAATGGACTCTTGACTGACTTTTATCGATTTATGTCTACTGATGTATTGCACATTTACAAGGCGTCATTAAATCTTTTCAAAGGGTTTTCTGTATTACCTTAATGTCTGCTTTGCAGTTTCTGTTCATTTACATGTGAATTGACTCCGGAAACAGCACTGTAGAAGTTGTGTGACTGGCTTTTCTTAGCCCTTATTGTCCCAGGCAGCAGTGGAGTGGCAGCTAGTCGATATCAGACTTTACTTTCACAGTCGCTTTAAGCTCAGGGACATTTCAAGGCTGTGACATCAGTCGAGCTATAATCATGATGCTAGTATTGACTCTGCATGCACTCTGTTTTTATTGCTCTTTCTTTGTTTCTTCCCTTGTTTCTCTTGTTGTTTGTTTGTTTGTTCCTCTCTTTTTCCCCCCACTATATTTTCTCTCTGCTTATCTATTTGTGTGTATTTGTAGTGATTCAGAAGTTTGAAATGGAGCCGTGGGACCTTTAAGCCCACCTTTTGTTCAGCTTTATGTCCTGTCAAGAATGGGCCTAATCAGCCTTAGTCTATTACACTTTCTAGCTGCCACAAAGCCACATTTCACCCAGAGCTACTCTGATGAACTGATCAGGCTAAGTCTCTTGACACTAATATAGATGGAAAAAAGACACTTTGATAAATGACCAGATTAATAGGCAAGAATTCACCTCTATGCTGTAGCCACTGAGGCAAGTAAAAGCCTCGGAGGCCCCAGCTGCTAGTGTGTATTAGTTAAGACATTGGCCAGAATCGGCAGTGATGACAGCTGGGTCTCCTGCACTGTCCCTGTGTGATGCTGACCAGCCTTATCAAAGATCTTTCATGTGTGATTTGGAGCTGATTTGGCTCAGATGAGACAGATGTGTCTTCCTGTACAGCTCAAAATGCCAAAATCTAGGTGTTTGTGATAGAGGTCACTTGGTTATTTATTTATTTTTTAAATCTTTTCCTTTTGTTAAAAATAATCTACCAGTCTCACTGATGTAGTGATGCCGCGTAAAAGTAAAAAACAAAGTCACAAATTTCTTTAATTTCTGTTAGTGAGTAAAAAAGCGATGACATAATGGGCACTTGCTGTTTTTACTGCTTCCCCTGCAGATGACATGGAGGCCATCCCTGTTAAGCAGTTTGTGAAACACGTCATGGAGCTCTACAAAAACAACATGCAGGGTTTTGCTGAGGAGTTTGAGGTACTCTTTTGACACAACATTGTGAAGCATTGTTAACCCTCGCTGCGTACAGAGTCGTGTTTTACATCAGAGCTGGGTTTTGTTGGTCTGCATGAAGGAGCTAAAACATCCATTGTTGCCTTTTAGTTCTACTCTGCTTTACGTTACCTACAAACTAAACAAGAGGTCATGTATGCCAACATGCAGCTCTTTGATTGGGCAGTTTTGACAACTTTGTGCTGACAGCAGGTCTTGCAGTCCTTTACTACTCATTTGTATTTACGAAAGAGAAGGTCCTGAAGGTTTATTGATAAAGGAGCATCATCATGAATGGAGATGAGCGAGTGGAAAGGGTACGAAAAGCTTTTTAAAATAATTACTGTGTTGTTGCTGCGTTTTATGTATTTCTTTCACTTAGACAAAGAACCATAAAATCGAGCCAATCCAGTGGATCTGCTTTGCTTTCACGCCACAAACCTCGCCACACTCTGCTCGAGGGAAGAACTTTCCTCGTAGTCTTCCTCTGTGTAGTTTACCGCTCAGCCATAAAAGGCCAATGGTATGTTGTTGTCACCGAGTCAGACAGGCTGTGTATCTGTATCTAATGTAATCTCAGGCAAGTTCGATCAATCTAAAGGTCAGAGGTCAAGCTTTATGAAAATCTTGTCACTGCAATCTTCACTTTCCATTATTTTAGATACATCTACTAAGGGGTTTTCACACCAGTCCAAACCCAACAAACCAAATGAGAAGTTTCCAGATTTTCTTTGAAGTAAAAAAAAAAAGAAAAAATTACATAAATTTGCATAAAAGCACATAAACTAGTGCTGATACTGCTAAACTACTGAGCGCAGAATTTATCTTTTGTGCACGCTCTCTCCAAATGGGCCTGCCAAATCTGAACAATGGTTGGACATTATATCATGCACACACTCATGCGCGGGGTTGCTAATTTTGAACAGATGGTTGAGAGAAAGATGGAGAGAGAGACCAGAGTGATGAAGGTTAATTAGAGAAGGTCTGTCTGCCGGTTGACCGGACGGGAACACACTCTCTGTGTAACTAGGTTAAGAAAGGAGGCAAAAGCTTCACCCCCAGTGTATTCCTTCTAATTGGGGTCATGTAATGTGATGCCTGTGTGCGCAATGTTCAAATGCACCACGACGAAGCCGTTTTGGACGTGATTGTTTTTTTGGGGGGGTGACTGAATGCATCGTGCTGTAGAAAAGAAGAAGGCTGTTCTACTAGAGGCTCGAGTTCAAGCCCCAGTTGCAGCAAGCATCTGCTCTGAAGCGTCCTTGAATAAGGCACAGAATCCATGCTAGAGGTTCGGCTTTAAATTGGGGGCTATGAGCTGTGCACAGGGGAGATCTGTAGGGTGGAAAAAAATAAAACTTCCCCAACAATATAGTATCAGAAAGAACACTGAGATTTTGAGTAAATATAACTTCTTTTTAGAATGTAATTCTGTTAGATCTAGCCTCCTTAATAAAATCAATTTCTGTTTATTTTTTTTCCCTCCCTGCAGGAGGTCCAACGCTCCACAGCCGACCTGAAAATCACAGCAGAACATTCCAATCATCCTGACAACAAGCACAAAAACAGATACATCAACATTGTGGCCTGTGAGTCAGCTGTAAAATCTGATTACGTCTGCCGCTTTGGATTCCAATAGTGTTCATAAAACGGGTTTTCATCTTTTTAATAATTCTCACAAATATGTCAATGCTTCCCCTTAGACGACCACAGCCGGGTGAAATTACGGGCTTTGGCAGGAAAAGATGCCAAACATTCGGATTACATTAATGCCAACTATGTGGATGTGAGTTCAACCAGCCACTTAACATTGTTGAAGGTTTACTTTTCTTTTTTTTTGTTTTTGAAATGGAAAGGTTGCGAGTCTGAACCGCTTCAGCTGAACAGCGACTTGAATGAAGCAATAGTGCGATGTGAAAGAGTTATTGGCAGTGCTAAACGGCTTGCTGACAGCTTTGTTTAAAATATCAATCGAGGTGTCCAAGTCATAAACCTGACAGATAGTAATAAAAAATTTTACATTTATATTTGAGAAATGTATTCATGCATGAATACGTATCATTACTGTCAGCTCAAGGAGTGAATTTCATGACCGGCACATGTTTCGCCAGTAAATCGGTTGCATCAGCTATATCAGGAATATTGATAGAGGAGTGATTGCATCTTACCAGTAAACAACACTCCCTCCACTCTCCTGTTTTCAGGGCTACAACCAGCCCAGAGCTTATATAGCTGCTCAGGGCCCTCTCAAGTCTACATTCGAGGACTTCTGGAGGATGGTGTGGGAGCAGAACACTGGAGTCATAGTCATGATCACGAACCTTGTGGAGAAAGGAAGAGTAGGTTCACTTTGAGCTATCGCATAATCGAAGCAAACATTTGACTGTAATTCAGATAGGTTCAAATGTAACTCTGTGCATGCTGTGTGTTTCAGAGGAAATGTGACCAGTACTGGCCAACAGAGAACAGCGAGCAGTATGGAAGCATCGTGGTGACCCTGAAAAGCACCAAAGTGCACGCTTGCTACACATTGCGCCGTTTCCTCATTAGGAACACTAAAGTTAAAAAGGTAACCAGACACTTGCACTATAATAAACTTTGTCTTAGTGGGTTGAACCTGCTGAAATATTGAAACATCGACATCACGGTCCAGTCAAAAGAAAACACTGGTCGACATCTGCCTGCTTCAGAAATGTATTTCGTAAATATGAATCTGCTCTAATGGCAGAGAATTTTTGTGTACTCTGAAAATTATTAATATTGTTCCAATTTGGAATTAGTGGGAAACATCTGATTACACTGAACAGATCAACGGATCAAGCCAAGGTTGTATCCATGTGTAACATGAGATGCGTCATGTTTTTTTTGGAGGGGGGCGCGGGGGTTTGTGGATTATAATTAAAAACCTTCCCAAAAAATGAAATCAGGACAGATTTATAAGGGTAATCAGATTTATCAGGTCACATTTATCCAACATGTTCTCTCTCTCTGACTGTTAAATCTTAACGCAGCTTTCATTATCATTCATTTTGGTATGGTCCCCACCCCCAGACATTCAGTAACCATAGTGACTACCTTGCACCAGTCATTTCCTGGAAACGAATATTTAGTAACAACTATTCTTAATATTAGAACTTGTTTTTGTTGTGGGGATAGAACTTTAAGTGATTGTGGGCAGGTTACAGAGTAAAATGTCATATTCATCAAACCATTAGTGAGCCCTCATGTCCTGTGAACGGAGGCCGTGCCAAATTTGCGTCAGGACAGAATAAAAGCAATCACTGAGAAATATTGATTTGTAGTATCCCTACCCTCTAAGGGATTATGTGGACCCAAACAGCACAGAGCAGTCACAGGATGTCCTTGTGTAAAGGTGAACGGTGCGAGTTTTTCTATTCATTCATCACCCATTTTTCTTTCAGTAGCCAGCCGTACACAGTTCATGGGTAACCACGGGGAGATCCAGAGTTTTTTGTACATGCTTACGCTAGGACACGCATTATAATGTTGTAAAGAACAAATAAAGGCTTTATTTTTATTTATTTTTTTATTTTTTTCTGTTTAGAAATGCTGAGTGGGAGATTTCAAATGCTATGCTGTTTATCTCCCGACTATTTTGTTCCGTGCTCAGAAATGTTGTTTCTGATGTCTTTCAGGGGCAGAAGGGGAACCCGAAAGGGAAACTAAATGAGCGCATTGTGGTCCAGTATCACTACACTCAGTGGCCTGACATGGGAGTACCGGAGTACACCCTTCCTGTCCTCACCTTCATCAACCGCTCGTCTGCAGCTCGTGCTGCAGACATGGGCCCTGTCCTGGTGCACTGCAGGTACATCATTATTACTTAGCTCCTGGGCTAGATGAGTGTTACTTATTAGCATTAGGCTCATATTTGCTGACCTGGCCAAAAGCTTCCTGTACGGGTTTGCTTATATTGCTTGTCGCTCTGCTCTTCAGTGCAGGCGTGGGGCGCACCGGAACATACATTGTCATTGACAGCATGCTGCAACAAATCAAGGACAAAAGCACAGTCAGCGTCCTGGATTTTCTCAAACATATCCGCACACAACGCAACTACCTAGTCCAGACTGAGGTAAGAAGCACTAAATAATCAGTTACTCTGGGAAATGTCTCTAAAGGTCATCTCTGATTAAAGATGGATAGGGAGTTATGAAAGCTGTTCACTTTGATACTCTAAGCTCAGGTAAAGGTCACGCTTCCTGCAGTTTCAATGCAACACGCAGAGCAAAATGTGATGTGGTGAGACCAGAATGAGTCCATACTGGCTGTCCTCTGGCAGCACTTTAGTCATTTTTTTAACTATGGGATGATTGGTCATAGTTACCTGCTGCCCCTATCCATTTATATTCCTGCTATCTTCTCTATGAGATCAGTTCACAGACAACTGTCAGGAAATGTGATGTTGTTGTCTCTTCCACGGTTTCATGTAAGCTTTTTAGTACCAGTTTACCTTGGAAAAAACAGTTAATTTAACCAGATATTACATATTTTATCTTAATACCCTCACTAAATGTTAGAGGCAGGTATTGTAGTTTTGATTTCACTGTCAAAGATTTGGATGTTACATTAGAAGTCCACAATGACAGGCTGACCCACCTCACGGCATACAACCCTGAGAATGTCCAACAAAAAGCAGACTCCTGGTCACGCTCCTGACCTGCAAACTCTTCAAACTGAAAACTGCCTTTTGGTATCGGGCTCATAGTGGCAGACCCAGCTCTGATCAGCACTGATGATCCTCACCGTGAAAGGTTCAGTTTGACAGAGAGGTTTCTGCCTGCTGTCAGTTTGACGTCTGCAGTGAAAGATTTCCAGGAAGCAACTTTTAAAGGGGAATCGGACAAATTCAGATTAAATGTTTTGTTTTCTTTTTTTATTTCTTTTGACTGACTCTACTAGTTACTCTGCAGAATCCAATATTTATGATCTAATCATTTATATTTTAATTAAATATATTGTTTTTATAATGTCTGTAGATGTCTGATTTTTATCTTCAGTAAACAATGCTAAAACTTGGCATGGAAGAGTACTTGGAATTAAAAATGTATAATAATAATAATGTTTTTTTCCTAACAATCATTTTAAATAAGCATTTTAATTAATAAACTCACTTTTTGTCAATAAAAGTAAATCGGCTTGGTGGCTATAACTGGATGAAGTCTAGTTCTTACGTAATTTGGGATACATCAGCTTTTTCTGGTAAGAATGGCTCCTTTGTTCTCCACATGTCCATCTTCCTCTGTTTTTTTTAAAGCTCTTTGGGAATCATCTGGTTGGAGGGAAAACACTATTTTGTGCCTGTTGTCTCTGGCTTTTTTCACATATTCAACAAAACAAATGGGAACAAATTTTGTGCTTTTGCAGCAGGTTACCAGTAGCAAAGTGCCTAAAGATACAATTTAAAATCAGTTCTTTGCTGCGTTGTCTTTTATGTGTTGACACATCACTGATTCATCCTTTGAGTTTGGTGCCTTTTTATGTTTGAATGATTCGTAGGTCAGTGTCAAGTGACTTAACAAACAAAACAAAAAATTCCTGTGAGACTGTTTAGGTATAACGACTGGACTGAAAATGAGCGAAAAGAGAGCGTTGTCAAAATAAAAACTTTGAAACACCTTCAAAAAGCCTGGAGAGATATTGCTGGAGACTACTTTAAAAGAATCTGGCTCCTTGGAAGCAAAATATAAAGATACATTGAAACATTTCTGAATGCTCTATACCTTTTGTCTCCCACCAGGAGCAGTATGTTTTCATCCACGATGCTTTAATGGAGGCTATCCTGAGCAGAGAGACGGAGGTGCCCGCCTGGCAGCTTCACAGCTATGTCAACAGCGTCCTTACACCCAACTCAACAGGCCGCACACGGCTGGAGAAGCAGTTCAGGGTTAGTAAGCGCGCAAGTCTAACTAGTCGCGTTAGACGAGCTGTCTGCGTCAGCAGTGGCTCCATCAGCTGCATTTGAGGTGGTCTTTGACTCAGAAGCTTGTTAGCAACACGCAGGCGGCTTTCCACTCGCAGACAGAAATAAATTGAGAGCGTCTCTGATGTTGATGCTAATAAAGTCATGTCTGTCACCCCTGCCGCCTTATGCAAAGCTTGATGAATGTTTCATTAAGCTCCTGCTCTTTCAACATCAGGAGAGACAAACTAATTGCTCCCACATAATGTCACTTCCTCCTGAGATTCACATGCTTGTTATTAATGTGAAAGACTTGCTGTTGATTTTGGGGTTTAAACAGTATTATATCTTAGTTTTTATGTGTTTGATTTTAATTTACAGCGACTCTCCGGACTAAAATCTAATTTTGCCTTCTCTCTCGCCAGCTGCTGACTCAGTGCAACACACGCTTTGTGGAGTGCTTCAGCGCCCACAAAGACTGCAACAAGGAAAAGAACCGCAATTCCTCAGTGGTTCCCTGTGAGTATTTACAACAGCATACTTGACATGGAGCCGAGGCTTCGGCGAACCAAGGTCATGTCGAACAAGCTCTCGGCAAGAACGTGTTTAAATAATCTTCCACGAATCGTATCAATCTTGTGTTGGTTAATTTTGTAAATGAAAGGAAATGAGAATTGGACTCAGATTTGCTTATGGCAGATTTTGCAGCCTCTCTTTATTCATATTTCCAACATTAAAATCGGTTGCCGTAGTCCTATAAGTTAATCTTTCCATGCCTTGGTGAAACCCTGATGATGGAAAAGGAGGTCCTTGTTGCTATAGCAACAGTCGGGACTGGTAATAAATGTGTGCATTATCAGTCAGTGCAATATTACAGAGGCCGGGGTTCTGATTCAAAATGTGTTTTTCTATCTCTGCCTCTCAACAGCGGAGCGAGCAAGGGTTGGACTCGCCACTCTGCCTGGCATGAAAGGAACAGATTACATTAATGCATCCTACATAATGGTACAGTGTGATAGCTCCTGAGAGATTTTTTGTTTGTTTGTTTACTCTTTGTCATTGTGGGGTTTTTTGTGTTTTGGGGTGGTCTTTTTTTGAAGAATTTTATTGACTGATGTTTCCTGTCTTGCAATTGTTTGACAGGGACAGTGCTGAGTGTCTGAGAAAATAGCTATAAATGAACCAGAGTTAGAGCTATAGACTAGTTTGTAGCTGTGTCCCTGGCTAGTTCAGAAAGAGCGATCTATATTTAAATGACAATGATGGTGATTGTGATGTGGAGGTTACAAGTAGGTCCATAATTTGTTGAGCAGAGACATGAATTTTATAGTTCTACCTCACAAAACCACCACATTGTCTTTACTATGTGATCGGTTCTGCAGCATTTGGCTGAATCTGAGCAGAGTATAGCCCTGAACATGTCACATTTCATCCTGCTGCTTCTGTCAGCAGTCACATCATCAATAAGAACTAGGGACTGAGTTCCATTTCCAGCCATACATGCCCATGCCATTAACATTGCCTCCACCCTGTTTGACAGATGACGTGTCATGCTTGTTTCTCTCCTTCTCCGTATTCCTGTCTCGTCATCATGCTGGTACATTAGTCTCGGTTCATCGGTCTGAAGTCTTTGTTTCAGAGTTCTTTTAAATGTTTCCCGACAAAGTCTGATCTGCTCTTCTCGTTCCTGAGCGTAACCAGTGGTTTGCACCATGTCGTAAACCCTCTGTATTTACATTCATGAAAGCGTCTCCTGATTGTTTATTTCAAATTACAAGGAAAAACTGCAAAACTACATTGAATCTGCTTCAGATGTTATGTCTTCTTCATTTGTCGTGAAATTACAAAGCTTCACCTGGACATGAAATGTGGTCGTCAGTCAATTCTTTACTAAATTTTGGATCTCTTGTATTAAAATGCCTGGAATTCTTAAACATTTAATTCGAAATTTAATTTCAACTGAACTCAAATCTGCATTTCATTCACATTTCAGTTGTTTGATTTAAAATCACCTGTGGTGGTGTACAGAGGCAAAATTACTTTTTCCACAAATTATGGACCTAACTACGTTTAAGGTTTTTTTTTTAGTGTGGGAAATATTTCATATGCATGAGTGCTGTGGCCTTGAGAAAAACTAAAAGCTCACTGTCTGTCATTTCAGGGCTACTACAGGAGCAATGAGTTCATCATTACCCAGCATCCTTTGCCTCATACCACCACAGACTTCTGGAGAATGATTTGGGACCATAACGCTCAAATTATTGTCATGTTGCCCGACAACCACGGCCTGGTAAGTAATGGTGGAAGAATATACAATTTTTCTCTGAAGTTTCTTATTTGTCTGTCCCGCAGTTTCTGATGGACGTGCGCCGTTTGTACGTGAACATTTAGAATGAAAATGAATCATTAGTGAAAAAGTAAATACCAGGTTTCTTTCATGGTTTCCCTGCAGGCTGAGGATGAATTTGTTTACTGGCCGAGTCGCGAAGAGGCCATGAACTGCATCGCCTTCACTGTCACACTCATCAGTAAGGACAGACTGTGCCTCTCCAACGAGGAGCAGATCATCATCCATGACTTCATTCTAGAGGCCACACAGGTAGCTGCTCCTCTGCCTCATTACATCAGTGTTGGGTTATTATTACATGACGCATCACGTCAGGAGTTCATCATCTTTATTACATTTTATTTCAGTGGGGAAATGCTGTAATGTGTAGAATCCTAATTAAACATGTCATGGGTGTGCGCTCTTCTTCTCCAACAGGACGATTACGTTCTGGAGGTGAGGCATTTCCAGTGCCCTAAATGGCCAAACCCTGATGCCCCTCTCAGCAGCACCTTCGAGCTCATTAGTGTCATCAAGGAGGAAGCCATGACTCGAGATGGCCCCACTATTGTGCATGATGAGTATGTTTATATTTACCTTTATGGCTTTTGTGATGAGAAAAGACTAAATAATCTTTGGGTTAAGGTTCAAGTTAAGTTAATCTAAATGTGAAGAGTTCAGAAGGGAAGGTCTCCTCAGATGTTAACTTAATTTTTGGTAGATGTGGTGACATTGTAGGGTCTTCACGAGTGGGATACAGATGGAGTGCTTTCCATGGCTTGGGCTTTGAAAAATCCTTAAGTGTGTGCACTTGGAGGATAAACCAAAACGCCAGAAGTGTTTTTAGTAACCAGGCAACCAAAACGTTTTCCATGTTCCCAGCTGATGTCTTTCCTCCAGACGTCTGTACAAATACTTAGCTGCTGTTGGTAACAGCAGCGCCTATCAGAATAGTTCTCATTGCACAATGTCCTCACAATGAAAAATAAATCTGTTTGCTCCCTGTAGTTGTCAAAGAGCAAAAAAAACAGCCCCAGTGTTCCCCCACTCATTTATATACTAGGTGTGAACATGATGGGATGCTTATAACTGACAAGGGAAGCTGTATGCAGCCAGGTTTTTGCTTTCTTTGATTCAGTGCAGTGATGATTTTTTTTTCTTTATAAATTAACTTGTTGTGAGTCTTGCAGAAAGACACCCAGTAGTATTAGAGGTCAGTGGGAAACACATCTTACTGCCCAATTAATTTAATTTGCTTACAACTTTGCCTTTAAATTGGCACTGTACCTTTTATTTTATATTAATTAATTTGACGTTTTTCTCACTTTTACTTATTCAGTTATTTACAGTGGTGGCAAATGTAGTTGTGACCTCCATCAGTGCTTTCTATATGCAACTGCATGCATGACTCTTAATTGGTAATGTTAAACCATTCAATCAAACATTATGCAGTTCAACTGGATTCTAGTGCAGAGACTGCCGAGGCATTGTGATTCAAGTGTACTCGCTGACAGCCCTTTCTCTCAGTGTCCGATAACCTTGAGTGATACTGTGTTGTGACATGTCAGTCTTTAGAGCACACAATGAAGATCACAATGATCTAACCTCAGTTTAAGAGTGATATAAGCACAAGGAACTATTCAATGTGAAAGGGACATGGCAAAGTGAAACCGTTAACTTTGGGGGAGGGAGGAAGAACCTTTCCGATGTCTTTGACTAGTATGCATGTGCAGGGCAAAAATAACAATTTATGACACTTAATAATTTTGCCATGCCTAATTAACCCTTTGGTATGAGTTTGTGGTCACAAGCGCTACATTCAAGTCTTCCTTAATAGAACATGATGTTCATTTTGTCCCAATTAGAGTTGAATAAATAAGAAAGCAAAGTTTACTTTTAGGCCTGGCAACATTTTACTTGATAAGTTGCTGCAGAACGAACGTGTAGTGTTTGCGGTTTAAAAAAACAAACAAAACCAAAACAGTAGTCCAGAAACCAGCAGTGACTATGCATAACGTCAGCAGCTTATTTGTAGTAGCTGTATTCAAGCTATAAAGCGACATACAAGAAATTAGCCCTACATATGCAGTCATTAAGGCGATAACACAAAAATAGGAAAACAGCCAGCAGAGCTGATTCTGGGTATCTCCTCTCAGGTATGGAGCAGTGTCAGCAGGAATGCTCTGTGCCCTCACCACGCTGTCCCAGCAGCTGGAGAACGAGGGTGTTGTCGACATCTATCAGGTGGCTAAGATGATCAATCTCATGAGGCCAGGAGTCTTCACTGACATAGTAAGTTCACACTGTGGTAAAACATCGAGTGCCTAAAATTTTGTGTTACAATTGTCAAATATTTTTATCATTTTTTTTTCCTTTAACAAGCATGTCAAACACCTTTGAAGTTGAAGTGGATTGTCTGCTTGCACAGTGCTTTACTGTGTAGTCTACTGTCACCATTTTCCATAAAACCCAACTAAAAACGAGTATCTGCTCCGAATGGGCCTCTGAATTAATGCTAAATGTTGCTCTGTATCTGCCGGAAGTATAAATAGATTTGGATTGGGTTGCTAACACCTTTTGCATATCAACTTCATTAGCTTGCGATTGACATTGTTGCGTTTACAGCTTGTTCTGCTGCCCCCAAGTGGCCAGAAAGTCAATTAATACTGCCTTAAGCTGCATTTACTGCTGCATTGATTATTTTCTTGTCAACAGCAGGCAGAAAAACAGGCTGGCAGATACACAAATTGCCAGGTGTCTTCACATCAAGCACACTTTTCATTCAGCAGAGATGGAGCTCCATTAGTATTCTTGGCTTTGTCCAGTTTTCCTTAAGCTCTGTTTTCTTCACCAATTCCTGACAAAATGTCTTTGGCTTTAGCTGCTAAATGCCTCATGGTGTTCACCATCTAGTATAATTTTTTTTAAAGCTTTCTATGGTATGTGGTGAGAATTCATAAATGGATCATTTGGGCAAAAAGGCTGGCGAACTGGATGTTTCTACTTTTTAGGTGACTCACTGCAAAAGTTACTTTCATTCATCTGTTTGTAACAGAAACGTCCTTTGATGGTGGTACCTAGACATGCTTGTGATTATATTAAAAAAATTAAGTGATCTTTAGAGTGAACTTGGTGCCTATTTTTGTGTTTGTGTGCACAGGAGCAGTACCAGTACCTTTACAAAGCCATGCTCAGCCTGGTCAGTAACCGAGAGTGTGGCCTGAGCCCCATGCACATGGACACTAATGGGGCGGTGGTGATCGCAGACGAGTCGGACCCCGCAGAGAGCATGGAGTCGCTCGTCTGAGGACATTCTTACAGGCACTTAATTTGTAAAAATCCGAGAACATTTCTGAGGCCTTTTTGCCAGACTATTGATTAAAATGAATAACCTTATTACTTTTTATACTGATAAAAGTTTTTTGATATTTATGTTTTTGTCCTTTATTTCTTGTCTTAAATGTTATCCTGCTGAGCGTTTGCACCTGTTTTAATTTGACACGAGGAATAAGCAGCTCTGTCCAGTTTGCACTATACTATCAGTGTTACTGCCTAAAATCCAGTGAGCAAAAGTATGACATCATTAAATCCTGGCATCGCGAGGAAACTCGGATCTTGGACCGCGCTGAGACAAACGCGAGGCACGAAGGCCGGGATGCGCTGAAGCGATCCGCTTCCTGATTGTCTCGGAACAAAACTTCACTTCATTTTACAAGCATGAATTATGTCACTTTATCACTTCAGTCAGACTAACTGTTTTGAGGCTCCGCTCCACAGGGGTGAAGCTTTTTATCTCGTGAGAGACTCACACCTGCCTATATATTATTTCCCCAGTATCTCACTGCTGTCTTGTAAAATGTACCTATGGCTTATTTTGTTAAAGTGTGTTACAACATCTAATGTGAACATTTATTGCTTTTTACAGGGATTTATATTGTTATATTGTTAAATTGTTTTGTAATATATATAAATATATCTATAAATATTATATCCCTAATAGCCAGCCAATGATTGTTTTTTTTGTTTTGTTTTTTCCTTATTTGTCCACCTGCCTTGGTGTAAACTTACTTTTTTTTTTTCTTTTTTTTAAATAAATGGAGATCTGTAGCTTGTCATGTATTGCCTACAAATCTCCAGCTGTGTTTTTCTTTTCTTTCTTTTTTTTTTTTCTTTTTTTCCAGCATTTCTTTGAGCTTTTCTAACCCAAGCGGTCCAAGCTCAGCTGTTAAACATCTGTACCAACAAAATGTAATTGCTCTACATCATTTTTTTTTCTCCATGTGTTTTTGCAATGCAGTGGATGTAACGAGAATTTATTTTTGACGCTGATCAACACCAAAATTGAATAAATGAATAAATAAAATTCACGTCAAAGTGAAAACAACTGGCAGCGGATTAGTCTTCAACATTTAAAAATCCAAATCCCACATTTTTCTGCACAAACGTTCAAGGACTTCAAGGCCACATTCACAGAGGGATCTTTGGCAGCATGTAGAAGTTGGTTGGGTTGAGTCATTTGAGGATATGTGCACATCAGTTTTGTGGATAAAGATACTGCAGTTTTGTTGACCTTTATAATCCTGCCAAGCTGATGTGAGGAAACTGCCAGTTTTTCAAGACTTAATCTGGACTCTCTCTCTCTCTCTCTACATATATATATATATATATATATAGATATATAAATAAATAAATCAAAATAAAATATGGTGCATGCCTGAGCTTGAGATGTGGAGGTGAGCCTTACAAGCATAAGGTTTGTGGAAGCCCTTCACAGAAAGTAGGCAGAGAGACTTTGAGACAGGAGCTAAAAGAGGATAAACTGAGGCTGTTTTAAACTGTGAATCATTCAAGGCTGCTCCATTAGAGTGCCACAATAAAAAAG
Source organism: Diplotaxodon limnothrissa (assembly GCF_057381915.1). Taxonomy (NCBI): domain Eukaryota; kingdom Metazoa; phylum Chordata; class Actinopteri; order Cichliformes; family Cichlidae; genus Diplotaxodon; species Diplotaxodon limnothrissa. The sequence continues at coordinate 26,361,169 of NC_140600.1, forward strand.
ATGAAGCAGGAAATGAGTAGAAATTGCTCTCAATTAAGGAAATTCATGCTTTATAGTTCATTGTTTTACCCAATTTTACCACAGAGGAGAATCCCCGCCAGGCGTCCTGGTGAAGATGTTATTCAGTGCCTTGTTCAGATGTTTTTGGGTTTTGTTTTGTTTTTTGGGTTTTTTTTTTGGATAGTTATCTTAGATAGTTATCTTTGTTCGTAATGAAGTTATTGCAGGAAAATGGAACTAGGACTTGGACTTCATGGGACTGAAATTGCTCAATGTACTGTCATCACAAAGTGGATTAACTTACGGAAGGATGGACTATTTAGATTTTATTAAAAGGGGTGAATGTGTTTGCAAATTAATCGATCTGAATCTACATTCATATAAAGACATATTGATATGGGTCATTTTTCTCCCGCTGTTGATCAGTGTCAAAAAAAATTATGTTACTTCCATTTAAAATTGTAAACAAACACTGAAAAAAGTCAAATTAGGTGAAATCTTTCTGTGGGGGGAGGTGATGCTTTATTTGTAACCAAAGATGTGGTCCCGCTTTGGAACATGTTATTGGTTTTATCCTGAGATCTATTAAACCAGATAGAATTTGAAATCCATATTGTTAAATCTCGCAGATTTCCCCTGTGGAAAGTGTGAACTTATCCTTTGAGCATGTTTCACTTCTAGCCTCAAACTCGCCTTCCACAAGCTCAAGATCAAAGACTTGTGTGACGAGGTTTCAAATTCCGACTGTAAATTGTATTTTATTGGACTTTACTGCGTTAGTTTGGAACTGTAATTATAACCCATTTTCAACCCTTAACATTCCTCTCTTGGTTGTGTTTTCTGAGATCGATTTTGTTTGTTTTTTTAATTCAATTTGATTTTTTTAACATGTATATTTTTTAAATTCATCTGATAACATCTATTTCCTTTCCACCCGGGAGTTTGCTAAATCCATTGAAACCCCTCTGACATTTGGAGAAACATCAAAACTCCACAGCGAAACTTTTTTTCATTTTTAAATTTTCACCTCGTGTTGGTGTGTGTGTGAGTGTGAATGCCAGCATCTTTCTCTGCTCACATTTGAAACACAAGTGCTGTAGCTTCACGCATTTACTTAAAAAGGAAAAAAAAATCTGTAACCTTTGTGATCATAGAAGTTTATATTTTCATACAAATATTTGGTTTGTACAGAGGACCTGTAACAGATTGTACTTTTGTGAAAACACCTCAGCAAAACTCCAACAAACGAAGCTGCCCTCCTGAGATCCGCCATGACGATTTAGATCAGATATCAGATATGTTGGTCTCGGATCACTTCAGCTACGCTGGTCATTAACTCTAATCTGTAACTTACGAAAATTCAAAAAAAAAAAAAAAAAAAAAAAGGTTTTGTCAGTCACATTACGTGTTTATATGACAGTATCATAGTTATTCCTATGATGCTATTATATACCATATTATAATATACTGTCATTTAGGTAAATTGTATTGCTCTGCATTGAATAAAGTCTGGCTTTGGGTGCACTGCATCCTTGTATTACATGAAGTATGGAAAATAAAATAAGGAACCTGCTCTCCATGTCGCCCCCTGCTGTCACACTCTCGCCGAACAACAGTGGTGGAAGAAGTACGCACAATCCTGTGTGTTAATATATGCAAGTGATTTGCTCATTTAAATCTTTATACACTGCCGTGTCAACCTATCACATCCTCTAATTCATATTTATACTCATGATGAAATGACTGTAAAATCCTAATACATCGAGTAACCCGAGCTATGAAATAAATGTGGTGGACTGAAATATTTCCCTGTGAAATGTAGTGGAGTAGACATATGAAGTGGCATAAAATTGAAAATCCGAATGAGCTGAAATGGCACCATAGGTTCATTTTCCCCTAATGCCGCACTTTATTTTGCCAGAAATTGGCACTGTTAAAAGTATTGTAAATTAGGGGTGGGTTTGAGTCCGCCTCGGGCTCTTTTCTCTACTCTTTCTCTCTTTCGTTTTGCTCTCCATCTGAACTGTCACTATATAAAAGGTTAAAATGGATAAATACGTGCTAGGAAAAAAATAGGCATAATTAACTTTTAGCAGTCCACACGCTCAATTTAGTCCTGTATGAATGTACAAACTGCAATACAGAGGGGAAAAACATATATTACAGAATCTAAAGATCACGGATATCCTCATACTCAAAACTACTAAATGTTGTTACTTTGCACCAGGAACTCTTTGTGTTCAGTGTTGACGGTTGTGTCCCAGGTACATCTTAGGAAACATGACAGGTGATGCACATGTACAGTAATTTTTATTTAGAGGCCACAGCTCTTGCATATTACAACTGTTGGCTTTCATAAGGCAAAAGCAAGAATGAATCCACCAGCTAATTCACACAGAAAACAGAAAGCATTTGGGGAGGGTGGGAACCCACGGGCATGCAGCAATGGCTCAGAATGCAATGTACAGCATTTTATATTTATATATATTTATATAATATATACAAAACAACAGTGAGACCCAAACAAATGCCAGACATCTCATTCTACACAATTACAGAACAAAGACGGACCAACTTTTTTTTTTTAATAAAAAAAATTCTTTTTGCTCTTTTTCCTTGTAAAAGTGCAACTCAATTAAAATAGAACCTGTTTCAAGGCCTTTTAATGTTGAAATAAAAATAGAATCTCCCGAGTTATCAAAATGGAGCTATGAGAATATTGCATCTCTAGAATACCCACTCGAAGTTCAAGATTCCTGTTGAACCATGTCTAATTCGTAATTGAGATGAGATCACATATTGACACATGATAAAAAATGCAGGTCTAGACTTACTGTCGATGTTAAGAACAGTGAGTAGACGACGGTTTATCTGTAACAGCCGTAAACAAATACAGAGGTTTTATTTTCAGTTCGAAGCAGTTGGCATTCACTTAAAAACAGACGAGACAAAGAAAAGGGTCCACACACTCATCATCACGACAATGTACCATTAATGAATGTAGAATACGACAAAGAAGCGCCATATAGGATTGCATTGGACAGGGACACACCTATTAATCTCACTCAACATTGTCAAACAAATGGTTCTCCATATTGCTTAGTAACACATAGAAATGAATTTAGAAATGAATGAATCCAAGATAGGTGCTATCTTTATCATGACACAGCTAAACTGCCAATCATGGTTATTTTTTTTAAAACATTTTTATTTTGATTTTCTTCAGTATAAGTACTATTTTTATAGTTAATAGTTCCTTCATAGGCATTTCGAGCTGACAAAGAGGTCCTAGAGTGGCTATCTGAGTTGGTACATGCATCGGTAACCAGGCTAAAGTCAAAAGTGTGAAAGGGAGGGGGTCGGGGTGAGGGAGGGTCCTAGAGGGAGGCCGGGGCTGAAGTCTCGGTGTCTAGTCGTCCTCTTCGTCCTCCTCGTCGCTGTCCTTCATGGAGATGCCTTGCATGCCTCCTTCCCTCACCGAAGCAGCGGCCTCCTCCATGGTCAGCCTGTTGCGCACCGTGTCGTACATCTTACTGTTCAGGGTGGAGTCGAGGACACCCTGCAGGCGGAAGTCCCGGTACTTTTTCTGCATGAAGACAAATATATATGTCACGTGACACGCTTCCTGCTGTGTCTACTACAAAAGAAAGTTGACATGAGATACATGGAAGTCAGAGAAATAGTGAAACCATGGGCCAGCTTTTGGATCTTAAAGGACCACGTAAGCTGCAGGAGTCCAAAACCCATCCATGTGAACCCACGGTGCTCTAAGATAGACCAAGTTAGGATTTGTAGACAAAAAAAAGTTTCCAGTTTATCAACACCTTACCTTTGTAATCCTGATGAGGATTTTTAACTGGTAGACGTGGAGCTGCTGATCCATGCGTTCAGTGAGCCAGGTCCCCAGCAGGTTCATGGTGGCAGTGTACCATTGCTGAAACACAAACACAACACTCTCCAGCAAAACACACACCCACACACATACTAAAGACACCATGACAGAAAACGAACCTTTAAGACGCAGGTATAAAACCAGAACTAAACATGTACATTTCATAATAACATCAGCATTCAGTCACTCGGATTGAAGCTCAGTACAAAGTCTGTATCGCACTTCACAAGAAACCCATTCTTGCATGAGTCAGAACGAGCAAATAATGCAAGTTAAGAGGTTTTCGAAAAAGGGGAAATCATGTTCAAAATGAATAAAATCTCACGAGCCACAGAAGTATTACAAGCTACAGAACATGGACGTGCTTCAACTGTTTCTTTTGATCGTAGATTAAAAGATATAATACTCCAACTTCTACATGTCAGATCGCCTCATCTCTTCATCGCGTGCTTTTAACTCGGAGTTCCGGACAGCATTAAATATAAATCACTGAGCCGATATCAAAGTTAAACTTTGGAAGTTAACGCTGGTGCACTGAAGTGGTGACAACTTCAAACTGTATGGTAAAACATTAGACTTGCTACATTTCTCAAACATTTCTCTCACTTTTTGGGGGTCTCTAATTTGGATGAAAAGATCAAAACTGGTGCAACGTCTCTAGGTAGGATAGCACAACGAATGGGAACGGTGAAACAGCTAGTCTGGCTTTAACAATAGGTAAGTACAATCAAAAAGCTCAAACATAATTAACATGCTTTTTAGGTCTGAGTAAGAGAAACTGCACAATGTTAGTGCAAAACTTATCTTAGCATAAAACATGAAGCAATAAACTGTCTCCTTGCTTTGACTTCATCCATAAGAAATATTCAATTATTGTCATACTAAGAGCTAAAAGTAAAAGCAGACCTTACTGAGCTGTGTGCCAAAAACTCAGGATCCACACTGCTCTAAACACTCGGTGTCATGATGTTAAAAGTGAGGAGATATAGTCAATTTGGTCGTCTCAGACACAGATGTGGCTGTGAGCACAGAGTCTCTACCCACCTTATGTCTGTGAGGGGCAACCAATCAGAAGAAAACTGGCTTCAAGGGAGGGTAAAGGGAGCCAAGACAGCTTGTTTTTAGACAGTGGGTGAATTGAGCGGCTCCACCAAGGGCCATTAAACAACAGAAGATGATTATTCTGAGCAGTAAACCATGAAAAGCTACAGTAACAATATCCAAGAATTAAAATATCATTTTGAAATGAGCAAAATAGGTTCCCTGTCATAGAAATATGCACTCGGGTCATTTTACTAAACAACGGACTTATAAGCTTATCCCAGTGGTCAATAAGACACACAAAAAACAGAAGAGCTTCTTTGGTGTCAAATCCCCCAACGACACTTCGCACTAAACCAACAGATGGAATCAAATTAAATTCTATGTAATGTTTACTAAAGTAAATGGAAACTGCTTGAATTTCATTTAGTGATCCCAACACACTCAAGGACACAAACAGACACACGTTTACCTTTTACACAAGGAAACTGCATTTATAGCGCTACGAAGAGATGGAAGGAGCAAGTTTATGGAATTTCCCTGAGTGCACTGATATTACAGCGACTTGAAGGAATTAATTAAAAAGAGGGAAGTCATAACGCATTGAAAAATGTATCTGTCTTGAACTGCAATTACCTTTTCAACTTCTAAAAAATGTTCAAGTCGATATTTTGTAGCAGCTGCATGGCCCATCAATTACTGAAGGCAATTACTAAGCCTTTATTTATAATTTATTCAAGTGGAAACGCGGTGCTGCGTTTGAAATGCCCTACACTGTGGATAGAAAACTACTATGGGGAATTGAAATTATAGTTTTGACACAGGTACATTAGCAAAAGAAAAATAGAATGAGAGTGAGTAAATGGTTTGCAGGCAGGGAGCAGCGGTGCTGTTTTCTTGTACCTTTTTCGCTCTCGTTTCCTTGGGGTGGCAATTTTCCAGACTGCACCAAAGTTACAAGAGAACAGCACCCATGTTTGATAGAAACGGGCGTCATACCTCCAAAAAAGGTCAACTTTAAACTTGTGAGTAGGCAGGAACGCAGAGAAGCTTTACAAGGCCCGAATTAGATGTGGAAGGAGTTAGCTTAGTTGGTGTGTTTTTAGTTTTTAGGTTGAGGTTTATTGAGATCAGGATTAGGTGAATGGTTGAAAGGTTTGAACTTGCAGATGCCTGTCCACTTCACAGTCGAGTTGAGCGTGCAGTGCATGCAGACTTCGCGGGTGGGTGGGTGGGTGAGTGGCTGAGTACGTGCTAAGGACGACTGCTCTATGTGCAAATGAGGCAGAACTCTGAGGAGGGTCATGCTAGAAGATGTACACAGGAAGATTATTTGACTCTAAAATCATGCCAACCAACATAATGTGATAAAACAAGGCAACGCAACGCTAGAGATAAGTGCCACTTTTTGACTAGAGGAGGCAGCAGGAATGAAGTTAATCAGAAAACAGGAGATTAAAAGGATTGAAATAAATCAGCGTAAGAAAGAGAGATAAAGTAGAGCCTATGCAGCGTCTAGGAACGACTTCCACATGCATGCAAATGAATGAATGGAAATGCATTCAAATCAAAAGGAAAAAAACATTGACGGCTTCGAACTTGCTAAAACTGAAACACTCACAGCTCAAAACAAAACAAAAAAAAGTCAATTTCAACACAACGGTGCTGACTAGGATCTCAGTTGGGCACTCTGGGGCCACACGGGGGACACAAGGGGGTAAAAAGCTCCACAGTAGAAAAAATTAAGGACACACGGAGACAGGGGAGCCAGTGTGGACCTCAAAGACAAAAGCAAAACCCACTTCACAACAGCATCACTCCTGGCTCCAAATAAAAAAGAAGATTAAAAAAAAAAGTCATATTCATCTGGCACAAAAATAGAAAACCATTGTCTGTCAGACATAAAAACGTGACGTCACTGCCTCACAGAAAGAACTGAGAATCTGTCAGACACACAAAGCAATCACACGCCTGTGGAGACACAGGTCTTTACAAACAGGTTCTAAATGACATGAAGCAGACACATCACAGCATTATGTGTTGTTTGAATCACACATGGAGGACACATTTATGTCAATGTATCCCATTAGGATTATGTTTGGTAAGACAGTGCTCTCTTCCCCCTGTAACACACTGGTTCCCAACAATTCACATCCAAGTCATGCCTTTTTATGAACCCTCATTAGACCTTATACTTTTTTAACCTGCATCATGTTTTCTTCTTAGGTTGCTTTCATTAATGTTTCAAATCCCTGGAGGCAATGGAAACAGCCGTGTGGAAGTTCAGCTGCAGTTTAGCAGCGTGGGAGTTACATAAAACTGACTAAAAATGGCTCGGACCTCAGAATACTAACAATAGAAAGCTAAAGTAGATCTATTAATGCCCCCAGAGCATAAAAGTGCAAACCTGGTCCGAGCAGGTGGAAGTCATTCATCATCTGTTCTCATCAATTGTGTAAAAACAACAATAGAAAAGGGAGAAGGCGTTTGTGCTGTTTTTAGGACTATATTTATATTTGAAAAAGCTTAGTCTTTTGTGCTTTGTCCGGTTTGTTGTTTGTCATGTCTCGTTGCCCTTCGTTTCTCTTTCCCCTCACCCCAATTGTTCGCAGCAGATGGCTGCCCCTCCCTGAGCCTGGCCCTGCTGGAGGTTTGCTTGTGTTAAAAGAGAATTTTTTTTTTATTGTTGTGTTTTTTGCCACTACTATCGCCAAGTGCTTCCTCGCAGAGGATCAGTGGGTTTCTTTGTACATCGATGTAGGGTCTTTACTTTTATATAAAGAGCCTTGTGCTGACTACTGCTGTGATTTGGTGATATATAAATAAGCATGAATTGAATTCATTTTTATTAAAAGATAAAGCGATCTGTAATTGCCTATTAAAGTATTAATGAGTCAAACATGCATTGTTTCCCAATACCTTAGACTCCCGAACTCTGTTTTTTATTCAGTTTTAGCTTTTTTTTTCAAAGCATGTTTTCATTTTGTGTTCATTTTATTCCCCTTTTTACTTTCTCCTGGGGGATGCTTTGAATTGCAATGTTTATTTAAAAGGTGTTACAAAGATAAATTTGCACTTTAGGACTGAAAAGTCTGTTGCAGGTTATCATTTTTACTACCAGTGCATCTATTTTCATCTTTCTCTTGCATTTTATCTAAATGATGAAATTTGGTTTATGCTTACACTGCTGTTCACTCACCTCAGTCTAAGTTGCGCAACAGACTGCTCGGGGTGTAATTAAAAAAAGGGGGGTGTGATGTCTCCTTTCTGTTCATATTTATCATCATCGTCATGACTGATCGCATTTTCCTTGGGTGGTTGGGAACCACTGTTCTAACAGATCAAGGGTATTTGCCATGTCAGCCTCTCAGATTGACCCAGGCCCGTCCAGCAGTGCATCATTCACCCAGCGTTTTCATTTCACACACAGAAACGGCACAGGTGCTTCACTGTGGACTGATGACAAAAGGACTGAGTGGGTTTTTATTTTCATTCAGGAGGCTGACATGTTTTGTGTGGAAAGCATCTGAAAGCAGAGGACAGTGGTGACTTAAAAAATACAAGAACTTGGTGTCCTGGCGTATGATCAGTATGGACAGTTCTGTTCTTTCCACAGAGAGCACTGCTTTAGATAATCCTTTCTGAGGATGCTTTTATGGACTCTTTGGTAAGTAAAAGTTTGATTTTTTAATACACAAAGGCCCAAAAGCACTGTGGCAATGCACACCAGAATGCAGAGGGCAGCTGAGATTCGGAAAGAAAAGAGACAGAGAGACAGAAAAGTCGAGAAGGGATCAGAAAAGCCTCTTCTTCCAGGCAGAAATACATTTCCTGGTCTCAAAATGGGACTTATCCCTCTCTGCCCTGTTGTTTTGCCACATTTTGGAAGGCCCCTCCCTTTTTGTGAGGAGGAGACGGCATCTTACTTACATCAAATAACCTTTCTATATACACCTCCTCATTGACCTTATCACGAAGCATATCCTGAGAGTGGCGCACAAAGGTCACGTAGCCGTCAGCTACATCCATTCCAGGTTTCTATAAGAACAGACAAAGAATAGGGTCACGACTCAGGAGAAGAGCAAACAAGCGGCTGTACCAATAATTACTGTCTTCAAAAAGGTAGAACAAAATCACTCAGATGATATTTTGTTCAGCTCTAAATGCTCACAAACAAAACAGGAAAGTCGGAGGCTGTTAAACTTACAGGTACATCCACATATTTTGAAGCAGCTTTCACCTGAAAGTCGAAACAAAACCGTCAAACAGTGGCTGAAAGGTGAAATGTTAATTATCGTCAGATTCATTAGGGCTTGGAATATTTTACTATTAAAGATACAAAACTAGAGTTCTTTTACCCTTTTTTAACCCCCCATGAGACAAAAAAAGCAGGCTTTCAGGAAATACATTCAGTTTTTCAGAATATAAAGTGAATTTTTTTAAAGAATACTTTCAAGAAAAATAAACTGAGGGACTGAAGAAAGAAAAATCTTACCGTGAATGAAAGGAATGAAGAAAAGAGAGTGCCTTCATCATATCTGGAAATTTTGGCCAGCACTCCCTCCAATATGGCAACAAACTGAAAAACGAGAGGAATCATGAACAATCTAATAATCATATTTTAAAAAAGTCAAGTTAAATTTTTTTCTACTATTGTTATCAAAGTAAGCTGATATGAAGCTGCACCTTTGCAACCAGAAGCTGAATCATGTCCCTCACACTCTCCTCAATCAGCTCGTCTATCTGGGAGTGGAACTGTTTCTGTGGAAAGCAGAAGAATTTCCAACAAAAGTATTCACGTCAGCAAATTAAAAGCACAAAGCCTCATTGTCCAACATGCAATCATTGCCCCAGATGAAGTTTTTACCTCTTGGCCCATCTCCATAGCACACAATTTTGCTGATTGGTCCTTGGCGTCCACCATCACGTTGAACATGGTGCATAATGTTGGAGAGATGCGGAAATCTGTGGACTTGCTGCTCTTTGCCAGCTTGGACTCAAATGCCATCCTGGTGCTGCAGTGCAAATTAAAAATGATACACTCTAAAATGAAAATGTGCTGCAGATGTTCATTATGCAGAAAACAAACTCTTTGCATTTTGGAGCTTTTGTGTCTCTCGCAGTTTGTCATCATCTCCCGCACAGTCACACAAATACACACCGTTTGACACAGTTCTCGATCATGTTGCTCGACATGAGCTTGATGCGGCTCTCGAGGTGTTTGGCAAACTCCTCCTCAGGCCAGTGCAGGTCCCTGATGAAAGTCTGGAGGGCGTCCAGCTTCCAGAAGAGGTCCTCCGATGTCCCGGAGCCATTACTGCCATTGACCCAAACACACATACACAGGTCAGAAGACAAATGTCAACCTGTTACCTGGGGGGGGGGGGGGGGATTAAAGGTTTGGAGGGGGTGGGGGTTGTAGTGGCAGGAGCAGAGGTGGATGCTGTGCCGCTACACTTTTTTTTTTTAACACAATTTTGCTCTGGCCATATACTGACTGGTCCACCTACGTGTCTCCTTTCCTGTTTGTTCAGGAGTTTCTGGACAGTCAGTTTATGGGCGAAAAAGGAGCGGGAAGGGTTTACTGTAACAGATCAATAACCATGCTACAGAGTATGATTATTGACTGGTATGTGAAGTGGCCACATGCAGGTAAAGTCACTGCAGATACAGTAGCTAATCACACAAAGGAGTAGGGAATGGAGGAAGTGAGGGAGGGCGTGCAAAAAAAAAAGAAAAAAAAAAGGCATTTATAGTCAGTGTCCAAAAAACATTTAAAAAAATCTCCAAATTGGCTTCACTCATCACAGGCCCTCTCTCAACATCCATGTCCCCAGGCTGGTGGGACCCCTGGAAGGATTATCAAACAAACCATGCAGACCTTTTTAGCCATCCTGAGTAGAGCTGATTGGGAAAAGTGTTACATTTAGAGTGAGGAAGGAAAGGAGATAAAAACAGAGGCGGAGAGGTTTGAACTCCTGCCTCTAAGCCTCTCCACTTTATCATCTCCACTCCGAACCGCTCTGTCTGCCCTCCCAATCAGACTACTAGCAGGTGGTCAAGGTCAGAGATGAACCTACGGCCATGTACAATCTACAATTCGCTAAGCATCACTAGAGCAAATGTTTGTGGACAACAACTCTGGGGAGATACACATTTTGTACAATGGAGATCTTGATGTTTCAAATGGGGAACATTTTCTGCACGGTAGAACTCCAATAGCCTTAGAACTACTTTTTTTTTTTTTTTTTTTGCTTGATTCGTTTTTTTTTTTCAGCCTGTATCTCCACACCTCAGCTCAACAGCATGCATGTTGAGACAAATGAGAGCATTACAGCCTCTCATTTTAGAAAGCACGTCCCCATCTACTCTAACACCTCTCAGTGACCTTGGCATGAACATGAACAGCAATAAGTGGCAAGTATTCACAGGAGAAAACCGATTCAGATTTTGTTGAATTTAAATGTCAGTTTCGACTTCATTTACATTTTTTGCTACAATTTCAAAATTTGGCAAATCTTTTTTAATTGTCCTTACTCATGGGCATCTTCATACCAAGTTATCACTGCTTTCTCAGTAAATCTAAAGTGAACTAGTTGAATACACACTCAGAGTCATATATAGCAGCCATCCATGACGGGGTAGAAAAGCTAGGCATTTGTGGAAGGTTAACTGATAGTCCTGCTACTGGCACTGGCAGATTTGGTACTTTGGGAATTTGGAGGTTCACATTTGGTAGATTCACATTGGGCAGATTACTTGTTAAACTCCTGCAGAAAAGACAGACAAAAAGAAAAAAAAAGAATCCATAACAGTGGCGTGGGAGCTGCAGAAAGCAATGTAACACTCATCATAAAAGTAAAATCTGAAAATATGTGAAGACTGGAACAAAGAGTAACGCACATAAAAGGGACGGTAACTGTCAAAGACTCACATTTTACAAAAATACTCAAGAGTAAAGAGAGCTGGACACACACATAAAGTATTAAATGCAGCGATAGAGACAAGCAAAGTAATACCGAAAACCCAAAAAATGAACACGAATAAAGACCAAGAAAATACAGGTTACCTTAATACACTTTAAATATAATCTTTGCAATGAAAGGAAAATGTGAAAGCAGACATATTAAAGCCACAACAAATAAAGTAGCAACATAACACACTGGAGGCAAATTTTTTTCTGGTAACATGTCAAAGCACACGTCATGAATGTTAGTTCACACACAGAACAACAGGGATACTATGTTTTGCCCTGACCCCAATGTGTCGGCGAGAATTGGTGAGACATACATTAATCAAGCACTATTTTCAGACTAGAAAAACCAATTTCTTCTATAGGATAAAGAGGTTGCTCAGCCCACACTTGGCTCGTTCTTTAAAAGTGAAGCTACAGGAAGCTTGGATGAACATTACAGCTGCGCTACCAGATTTTTCAGCCTCCACACAGTCAGTCAGTCTGTCATCTGCATAAAAAAGCTTTGCATCTCCAGCCATCCTACAGCCTAGCTATAAAGACGGAAGCTCCTTACTTTACAGGCTCCCAGGACTCTCTCTCAAAGCCCTTGTGAATTGATTGTGCGATGGAGGACTCCATCAGATCCACATATCTAACCACCAGAGGAGCATACAGATCTTGAAGATGTTTGTGAAACTTTCCATTGCACAGATGATCTATGAGGGGGGAAAAAAGCGTGTTACAAAAGGATATCATACTTTTTTTTTTTTTTTAGATGAAAATACCTGAAGGTAGCTGAAACATAAAGATGGGCCAACTGCATGAACTTACAATCTGTCCGGAGGAAGTCATTGAGCAGCTGGAAAAGGGGAAAGCTGTCCCAGCTCTCAGGTGACTGGATCTCCAGAGCGGCATCCATGTCGATGGCGTAGAGGGCCAGGAAGTTTTCTGCATGTTCCACCATAAGGTCTGTCCACCATGCAAATGCCTAGAGACACAGCAGGAGGGAAAGCAAACAGGTGAACAAGTCCTCTTGTTAAAAGATGAGAGGGAAAGGAGGGAATAATAAACACTACTGGACAGTATCGCTCTTAAAAGGAAATACCACTGGGTTGATGCATGTTTGGTGTGTTGAGAGAATAGTTTGGCATTTCGGCAAATATCCTTACCCTTTCTTGCTGGGACTTGATTTTTCATACGTTGGATGTAACACTTGAATATGAAGCTAAAGTCAGAAGCTGGTTGGGTTTACTTAGTTTAAACACTTGAAACAGAGGGAAGCAGCTAGACTACCAGGGTCTCACAGCACAGGGTAAGAGGCAGGGCACACTCCTGGTTTTTAAGTGGGCTTTTTGTATTACCTACACTAATTGGCAGGTCACACAGTATTCATATGCACAAGTTTGCTAGCATCACTGTATAACCTAGCGCTTCTCTTTCTCAACCAAGCATTGATGATACATTTCCTGTTATAGTAGAAAACATATAAAGCCGAATGCACCACAGACCACCCTCTCAAATGATTTCAGTAATTGCAAAACCTGCCTGTAGCTATTTGCATTTGTTTATCTGTGATCTGGTTAGCATTTTAAAATCGAGTGTAAACAGAGTTGCCAGAAGACTGATTTACTACCTTTGAGCAGTCCAGCTGCTTCTCTCTGTTACAGGTGTCCATTAGACGTCCCCTGTTATTTAATTTGAGAAGATATTTGGTTATATTTGTGGATACCGAATGACTTTTCCGTGCTGTGTGTGAATTCTGTAATTGCCGGGTATTTCCTTTCAAATGAACAGAAATTCTATCACAGCTGTCAGCTTGTGTGCTTGTGTATGTTTTCCATGGCATACAACTAGATCAAATCCACAGCTCTTCCTAATTGGTACATGAATTCAAATCCAGATTATACTTGGGAGAAGATTTGCACAGTGGGGTTGCATCTTTGTGCCTTCTATTCATGACAGTATCTTTACATCTAGGGTGCTCTTCTCATGCAAACGTGGATCTCCCTGCATGCTTTTCTCTCCAGCTGAGAGATGAGGGGGTCCACCATTCACATCACCAACAAACCCATAGCCCACTAGATGTGAATGTGTCTCATGCACATCACTGTCTAGACACACCAAAGACTGCAGCATACAGCATCTCTAGTGTTGGAGTGTGTCTGTTCCAATTAGTTAAGTAGGTGTCTGAGATTCAGCGGATCGTTTTTCTAGCACAGTCAGGACTTTCGCACCCTTTGACAGCAGAGGTACAGTAGTTGCTTTGCTGGCAGTCTTGGCTTGGCTTATTTGCTTATCATTCAGACTAACATATTGCCAAGTTCAATTAATGAAGCTGAATTTTTCCAAGTTATGCTGCATGCTCTACTTTACTGCTGTTTATTGTTAATCGACCACCTTATTTAACCACCACAGCAGCAGTCAGAACCGTACTTACCTTCCTACTTACCTGTCCACTTCAAACGTTTAAAAATCATGATAGCTCTAATGTTAGAAACACAGGCAGCAAACAAGGCTCTTCTCCATCGCATTCAAGGATATATACTCTTATATCAGCTAAAGGGGAGGACAGTAAATAGCTTCCAACAGGGAAGGGGAAAGGCTCAAAGGTCACCAGGCAGAGTAGCCTCCAACCTTTGTTAGTGGTTAAGGAACACATACAGGACCCTGAGAAATCTACGGCAGACCCACTGTTCAGCCAAAACAAACTCTAGTGCTGTATCAGTGCAACCATGTCAAGGGACCAGTCTTAAAGGGGGTGTAGTTTGCTTAGGGGAGAGATGTAGAATCATCTACTGGACATGCACAGAGCATTACGGGAGTTTCTCATTCAACTTGACTACATACCTCTTTTCCCTGCTTGGGCAGTCACCAATCATATGACAGTGAGAATACAGGAAGATGTTCAGAACAATAATGTATTTTTGAAGCATTTCTTTGTTAGGGTTTGTAAACTGAGAATAGACAGCAGAGAGGGATGGAAGAGGAGAAGCTGGAGAAGTAATGCTTAAACAGGTGCGGACTGTGAAATTAACTGCTGGATGGAGGGGAAACAAATGTTTATGGAGGATCAAACTTCAAAGGTTCACATGGAGCATACTTTGGGAAATTTACTGGTTCAGCATGCTAGGATAGAAAGGAAACCTCTTTATGGCCCGATGAACATGCTTTATGATAACAATTATGTTGTGCAAGCTAAAGTGTTTTTTTTTTAAATTTATATTTAAACAGATTTGCTCTCACTTCTGTGCCTACAAACCCACCCACTGAGTTCATTCTCTGTCTAGAAACGTGCTTCTTGCCATAGTGGCGCACATGCCATACAGGAGGGTCGTGATGGGGACTGAAGAGGAAAAAAAGAAAAAAAAATACTGTACCGATTGATCTCCAGAACTTGTGACTGCCGCCTGTCAAGCATATTCAGAGAGATACAGTAAATCTGCTTTATCTGTATATTCTAAGATCACATTTGGATCACCTTCAGATCTACACAGCTGCACATGTTCATCATGCTTTCCATCAGCTTGATGTCTAAAGTCGCCAACACGATGGAATAAGGAAGCTAGATGGATTTTTAAAAGGAGATGCCTTCCTTGAATATTGGTTCAGCTTGTTCTCATTCCCAGAGTGCCAAATACTACCATTCTGTCAAAAGCTGTTAATATATTGAGATATGCGCAAGGTGTTGACTGGTGATGACACTCGTATCACAGTTAAACCCACTGGGTAAGTGCAATTTGTCAGTGTGCACAGTTGTAAAGGGGCAAAATCCAAAGTGAGATCTCTTCCTACTTCTAACCGAGTCGATTTTTATGCCTAAATGCTTAAAATTAGTTAGTGAAAAACAAGCAAAACAAAGCACAAAGCGCAAATGGCTCACAAACCAAAGTGATTTGCTCCACAAAGACTCCTCCAATCACTTAATGCCAAATTGGTTTCTTTAAAGGAGGATCTGTGGAGGTGTCCTGTATTGCTAGAGCTCGTGTGTCACGGCACATTTGACAAAGAAGAACTTTTGCATATATCTGCAAACATATATAGCAGAATTAGACAGGACAGCAGTGTTTGACACCCTGGGATGAGAACATGTCCATTAGCTTGTAGTGCTAAACCAAAGCCATACAGATCTAAAGGTAAAACAGTAGCAAAGACTGTGTTTAAGTAAAAAGTTAACTAATGTCAATTTCACCATTTTATTTGGGACAAAAATATGCTAAATGTCAAAACAGCAGTATATCTTTGTTGACTCCATTGGAATAAACTGGTGAAATTAAGACTGACTGAGTTGTTACAGTTTATGCTACCTTATACCTCCACTCCACTCCATTTCACTGGGATGTATTATACTTGTGACTCCACTAGATTTATTCAACACACATCTTTTCTTTAAGACTATATTTATTCACATAAAATCCTATTTGAACTTACAACTTAGAATGCTCTGTTTATATTTAAACCCATACATTTTTAGGCTTGTGAACCTTTTTGAAATACTTCACATGTGGCTATGTGAATTCCCATCTAAACCTCTCAGGTTTCATTTACATGGCTTTCACGATTCCCCCAAGAAAAAGCAAAAACATTATCTGATTTAAATGTGGTGATCTCTCCTTGAAGGCTTTTTACCTGTGCACCTCTGGAAAGCCTTTCACCGCAAATCTCAAACTTGCACTTTTGTGTCAAACTACCTCAACCTGTCGAGACTCATTACTGAGCTGGCTTTTCAGTACAACCCAGAGAAGAAAAAACAGTTTTCAGTGGAAGAGCCAACAGACAACAAGACTGAAGGTGGCTCATCGGGTGAGGAGCGGGACCAAGAGCAGGGCTAGACTGGTAAACTGGCATACCGGGCATTTTCCTAGTGGGCCGACTCACTTTTGGACCAATGGGGCAACTAAAAGACCGCTGCACACTGGCCCCACAAGCACTGACAGCAGCCCATTCATTCAGCTTCATTACTGCCACTGTATTGCCCAATAAAATGTCTTAACTACCAAGCCCGCCTCTACATTCGCCCAAGTAGCTTAGTGTTGATGAGGTAGCGAAAAAGTGGAGCTGAAATGCTGAGACAGAAAAATAGAAATAAATGCAGCAAAATTAACCGACATGTTAGCTGTCGGGGCTGCTGCACCGTCAACTCCTCCTCGTAAAAAAGTGCACGAGGAGGGACCACAGCGAGGGAGACGCCTGGACCAAATATGCCAGGGCCGATTTTGTGTCCCAGTCCAGCCCTGAGCAGGAGTATGCTTCCTTTTTAAAAATTCACCAGCTTTGAATTCATCCCTCAGAATTTAAATGTTAATGCTTTCGATTGTTGCTCCCCGCTAAGCCAGCTTGCCAGACTTAGGTCCCTGTAACTCTGGCCTCTTCCACAAAATGCAATTCAAGCTAAAGGCTTTTGACCATTTTGACACAATGGTGGACTGCAAGGGAGCAATCTAAACATGCCGGTGCCTAAAGCGTACAAGGAGACGGCGCTGGAGAAGATAACAGCCATATTTAAATCAGGTAATGTTTTTGTTTTTCATTGGTAGAGTCACAAAACACACTACAATACAGACTATGGCAGTTTAGTATTATTGATAAAAGCATCTAATTGAATTTCACAAAGATCAGTTTTCTTGGGAACAATGTGTTTTACTTACTACTTTAAATTCAGTGTAAGGCCTGAGGTTTATTATAAGTGATCTTGTTGTGTGTGACCAAAGGGAAGCAGCGCAGTAGAAGCCATGAAAATGTGCATTAACTTGTTTCACCTTGTGTTTTTTCTTCTAGCCAAACATCTATACTGGAGTATCCTCAACATAATACTATCGTTTTAACAACTTATGTAAAACTAATGCACTGTCATCACAGCAAAAAAGATGCCATTGTACCATTTCTGTCTAATTTACAGTCTACCCTCAAACATGGCCCTCTGATTCCATGTGGCGATGGTCCGTTGAACACCAATTAGAGCTTTCCGAAATTAAATTAATCTTTGAAAGTTTTTTCCTTTTTTTTTTTAGTTACCCATAGATGAAAGCAGCTTTATTTATAGAGGATTGATAATAAGGCTAGCTCCCTGCTGTGGGGCAAGTGAGATAAGAGTGAGAGCATAGAGGGAAAGTGCTTTGAGGAGGAGAGGAGGAGAGGGTTCTCACTCACCTCCGCATGGTGTTCCTGGTTCTGCTGGAGGACCTCTATGACTAACTCCGCCAGGCGAATTGTTTCCTCCAGCTTTTTGGCAGGCGTGACTAAGCGGCCTACGTTCTCTGAGACAAAAGGATGAGGGTGAGGGATGAGTGGTTAGTCAAGCACAGAGGATTCCAGGGGGATTTTTATGACTATTCAAACGATTTTTTTTTTCTGTTTATATTTTTGACCGTTTAATAAAAGTATAAACACAGCACTTACGCTGTGATGTTTACCTACCATACCCCCCATAACAAGTAAAGCGTGTTCTTATTTACTGTGTATGCATTTTGGGCTGCATGACATAAAGCAACAGAGTTGATGCATTTATGGGATAATCAGACTCATGTTGGAGGAGTATCAGACACAGGAATAGTGGCGCTGAGATGGAGGTGCAATGCAGCATTGAAAACATGCATATTGTGTAGCGGTACTGAATAAGCCATCTGTATAAGGAGCTGTCTCATGGCCAAAAATACTCTGTGAACACGCACAGTAAAAATTATTCATTCCTTCTCTTTGAAGTTATCTGATTGGATGAGATTATTAATTCAAAGCTAATAGTACTGGATGTCTAATAAGGATCGGGTTCTCTACAAACACTCGTGGCTAGAACTACATGAAAGGGACATTTATACATATTTCTGTAATTCTTTTTTTCTTAAGACCAACAAGTGTATAAGAATCTTCTTAAATATATATTATTTTATAAGTAATCTGATCTCAATATAATAATACACACATTGGCTGGCTCATAGTTTTCTTTGTTAGAACTAATTTTATAAAAAGGCAGGTGCTTGGATCAAATTAATAAAATAGTTGCCAATTATCTGATGAAATTCCTGAAGGTAATGAATATTTTTTACAAGCGTGCTGATTTTGGATTTCTCTTAAACTGTGCTTATGTGCTCATGAAAGCTGTTCCTCACTTATCAGCTGGTGACTTTGGTCTATGATTAGCAAAAGCTCCAAATCACTTGCTCGTACCTTTGTCGGCAGAACGATCTGATAAAAACAGATATGTGTCATGAAATGGAGTTGTTCCTTAAACACTGTGATTATATGGCATGACATATTTTGAACATGGAACTGAATGGCTACACAGATCTGAAATCAAAAGCACATAAATACATAACTCTACATAAAACAGTAGAAGTCTGCAGTCGGCAGTTCTAACTGGAAGCCTTTTGCTGTTTTCATTATTATTTTAGGGTTCTGCGGGTATTGCTGCTCAAGCCAAATGAATATTTTTTTCGGAGCCTGGTGAAAAATTAAATGAAGGAACCCTAAGCTAGCAGTAGAGATTACACTTTCAAATGCCACATAGAGGGAACTGAGCTGTAAAGTAATATTTAAGACTTCTAATAATGCCTGATCACGAGGGTTTGAATTAGATATAATATGGTTTAAAGAGGAGCAAAGTTTTGTTTGTTTTGTTGTTGCTTTTTTATTCCATTGCACATGCGCTCCAAGAGAAAGCCATACAAACTCCACAAAGAATGGCCCTGTCCAGGTTTAAACCCAGGGCCTCCTGACTGGGAGGCAAGGGGGATATTTGGGATGGTTTCAGATGTCTCAAATTTCTTATACTTGAGGTTTTGTGGTTGTCTTTAGCATCTGTGCTACATCTTTGCTTTACTTTACTCCCAGACAAAAATCCCCATAATGCATATCTTTATATAATGAGCTCATTTTCATGTGTGGCCTGTGGTGAAAATGTATGCTAATTTGTGTGATGGGGGGGGGGGGGGGAGGTTGCATTAAAGTGTTGCTTATGTCTTTTTAAATTACATTATAATGTAGATAAAAATATAGGACCATATGTAAGAGATTGCATTACTTTATGGTTTTGATGGTGTCTTAACATTTCTACCGAAAAACACACTTGTTCACCTTTATTCAAGTGTGAGTACACTACATTTGAATTGAGTGAGAATAACATTTTCAGCCGTATAATTCACTGCTCCAGATTTGAATCTGGAAAAATATAAAGTAGTACAATCTCTACAGATTTACTGCTTTTTTAAGACATGCCAAGACATTTGAGAACTTGTACAATATTTAAAGTGTGTATAGAAGATGTGCTAATGGTAAATGCATGCATATGTCTTACACTGATTTGCAGTAAACATGTGTGTAAGGTGTGGGTGTATTTGTATATGTAAATGTAAGTGTGCACTATAGCTAAACCATAAGCTAAACATGGGTTCACCTGGATCCTTTTGATCCTTTTGACCTTTCTCAACTTCAGCGAGAAAAAGGGGAGAGAAAAGATAAAAAGGAGATGTTTAGAATTAGCACGGCTCTATGGTTATTTTCACGAAAGGGGATGGGGGCTTGGGGGAACTCAGGCTTGTTGTTCATCGCCACGTGACCCTTTAAATGAATCTGCTGGGACACTTTCAGCTCCAGGGACTGACGCTTCTGGGCAACAGACAAACGTCACAAACACACAATAAAAAATAGAAACACTGAACCAGTAGCCTGTGGAAAATTAAAAAAAAAAAGGTGATAAGATGTTTTTTTGTTAACAAACAGACAAAGCTTCGACTATTGCAAACAGGTAGGGGACACAAACAGCTTAAAGGACCGTAGACAGGACACGCTGAGTGACTTGAGTTGACCTGAGTCAAGTTAAAACACAAACTGGAGCTGTTACATCCATACACTCTATCCTGTTGTTCCCATTCAATAGCTCTGTCAACAGATGCTCTTTCACTGTCACTGGAGACACGGTGACAAACAAGCCTACCTGTTCGGCACAGCACACCACTGACACATGATCAGACCAAATGACTGAAAACAGATACCAATGTAAGCAATATAAAAATGCATTCAAGTCAAAGGAATGGGCTTCAAACCAAAAGAAAGAAGCTTACAGACCAGACCGCTCATTCATGTCCATCACAAACAGATGGTGCAAAAAAATGGACCCCTACTGATTCTGTGTGGTACTGCTCAGATCTCTCGACTGGTGCACTCCCCACTCACTCTCACAGACAAAGGCACAGATAAAAACAAGCATGGCAGGAGCAACATTTCTGGAGAAAGAGAAGAGGCAGAAGGGAGGGGATGAGGTGAAGGTGCGCTTAAAAGAATGAGGGGGGGAATGGGAAGAGATGATGAAGGTACTCACGGATGGTTAAATCCATCACTTGAGATGCCAAGCAGAAGACAGGGTGCTCAAACATTTCCCTCTTTTTCCCTATAAAAAAGGATCGGGGCATGCAAAAGGATGGGGTCAGAAGGGGGAAGTCTAGAGGTCAGAGGGTGATGGGAAGAGGGCTGTCCAGGTGAAGGAGACAATCTGTTGGGCAGGAGGCCCAATAATAAGGTCAAATCGTTGGTAAAATTTGAATCAGATGCCTCACAAGGACAGGTGGAAATAAATTCACACAGCATGAAAAGATAGTAAGGTTTCAATCCTTAGTATCTTTAGCACCCTGAGGGATTTCTTTCAAGGCATAAACAACATCAGAGATCTCTATGTAAATGTGCATGTCAGTGCAACTGGTATGTTGAAAAATAGACACAGCAAGAGGAAGAAATAAGACATCCTAAAATGTCTTTATGTATTTTTTCATATGTAATCCATGCCAGTAAAGAAAGGCCGTGTTATGTCTCAAAGCACATGCAAGGCTGATGCTGGTTTGTATGCATTCAATCCCAGCATTCCTTTGGTTAGAAGCCACTCATCACATAGTGGAGAGGTTAGAAAAAGTGACATCTGTGTGGAGAGGGGGCAAAAAAAGCAGAGCAGACAGGGGAGGGAGCAGAAGATAGTGGTCTTCAGCAAGAGCATAAGACACAGTTGACAGGAGAGCTGCTGGTATTTCAAGGCAGGGAGTGTAAAGAGGGGCGGGCAGAGTCAGCTGGAGGTATCAGAGAGGTTGGAGCTAACAGTAAGATAGTGGAAGAGAGGGAGTGTGTGTCGACTGGGAGCTGGGAGTCATTTAAGCTGAACTTACAATCCAATCATCAAATGTCAGAAGCCAGGATACTACACAGCTCGAATAGTCAAGGCACAAAGAGAGATCGGCACATCAACAGATTTCAGGGCTTTGGATTTGAATGCATTTTTACTCACACACCTCTACACAAAAGCCAACTTGACCTACAGAACAGCACAGAGCTAAAGCAGGCCTGAAACAAAGGAGAGAGTTATTGGACTGAGAGACAGAAAGTGACTGTGACAAATCATTTGCCACAAATCATTTGGGATATGGACACAAATATACCATATACCAAGTGAATTTACCATGTGTAAATTAATTGATAACATGACAGGCAGTCTTACAGAAGAAAAAGAACATATGGAGATATACTGATTGTTCACTCTGCCGTTTTCTACCAAACCACTGACTGGGCACTTCAATCTGAGTCTGTAAAACATGACATCTTCATGATCAGTAGGAATGTTTAGCAGATGCATAGCATTTGTACCCTGATACCAGCAGTCATTATGTGACAGTGAATTGTGTTGTTCTGGTTACCTTCAATTTTAGCATAGTCTTTAATCCGCTGGTAGTTGAGCTGAGCAGCCTGCTCCAAACATTTGCGAATTACCCCTTTAACTTCTTCTGGTGGAACCGGGGTCACAATGTCCTTCATCAGGACCTGCAGGCCACATCGAAGATGACTCACAGAACCTCAATATTTCAGAGGGCACCTTTTTCATTGTTCATAAAATGTTTTTATTTAAGCATTTACTAACCCTCTCCAGCAAAGATAAAGTGGCCTTCAGTGCACCCTCTGGACGACCGAAGGGGAAACAATATCTACAAGGGAAGACCGAAGATTTAATAACAGAGAAAAATACCAATAACCGGGATGTTTTGTGACTTGGTGTAATCTGGTTTTAGTGAGGCGGCAATCACCTGAAATTTACAATCCGGTTTTCCAATATCACACGCAACCGCTCCTTGATGTCTTCAAAGCGCTCCTTCTCATCCACTGTCACTGTAGTCAGCCCGTCTGGCCTATGAAGATCGCACCCACAAACGTTAACCCAGCTGCAACCCCAAAGTCCAACGTATATAACCCTTTATCTAAGCCCCCAAATCTCTGGTTAACAGCTTTTACACCCCAGGGAACTGATTGAGTGATTTTTTTTTTCTTTTTCTTGAGTTCCCTCCAGTGTTACACATTGAAAAAATGACCATGTCTCACCTGTTTTCACCTTGAATCAGTGGATTTTTGGACTCCTTTTTCTTTCTAAACTTGAATATGCATGCTCGTTTAGAGGCAGCACGGGGATCTGGGCTTTGGGAGCTCTTTGGGGATTTTAGGACCTCATAGCCCAGTGGGCCCCAGTAACTGATGCCCTCTCTGACTTTAACAGATGCATGGGAGGATGAATAATATGGACAGTAAGAGACTATGGCAACAAAGGACAGAGAGAAAAGAAAAAAAAAACAAAGAAAGTGGTAGAAAACAAGGAAATATGTAGAGATACGCAATTGATTAACAACATAACATGAAATTACAGAAAGAAAGGCCAAAAAAATGTACTACAACATAAAAAATTAAGAAAACATAAACATGACAAAAATAATTTGATGGAAACAAAACCTTTCCGTTCTGATCTTATCCTGTGTTAATGCATCTTTAAATTTCTCAACTGCTGCATCCATAGGAGGCATAGCTTTGCCTGACAAAGTGTAATTTGTTACAAATGAAGGTTGAAAGTCATAAAATGTAAATATGTTTATAAATGTCATAATGTTTCATAAAGAAGGACTTAGCGCACACCTGTTCCCATGGACATGAGAGGCACAAAAAGCGAAGCTGTAGTGAAGAAGTGTGGGGTCAATAATGGCCCCATTTTCTGCCCTTTCCAGGAGATCACGCAGGTAACACAGGTGTCTGTGACAACCCCGAACTCCGTTCCTTGCGCAGTATTCATCCAAGACAAACACCTGGCCCGGACTGAACCATCCCTACACCACACAAACACAGACACACAGTGTACTACTTGATAACAACTGACTAAAGAGCACTCACTGTCATTCATGCGACAACGAGCGGAAACAAACTCACCAGGCAGCAGAAGGTGTCGTTGAGCCTGTGGTCCAACGTGAGTCGCTGCATCATCTCAAAAAGCGAGGCGTGGTCAAAGCTACAGGGGTTAGCGGAGATAAATTCATCCATGCCATGTTTCTGAGCTCTGTCAGCGTCTATCCGGCCAAAGGCACAGGGAAAAGCACACGGTTCAGAGGAGACGACATCAGTGAGGCACAGGGCAACAGTCTTCATTACAACACGAGAAACACCAGGGAGGCTTTTTTTTTGGGCTACTTCTAAGGGCAAATTATAAACACTTACAGCTTACATTGTCAACTTGCATTGTGTCAGATAGCGTAAAGAGTTTTCTTGTATTGGTGGATGAGATTCTATCAAACTGAAGCTAAACTCAAAGGGACGAGTGTTTCTACTGTATGTGCATTCATGCATCTAAAGTTTTGCAGGGGAAAAAATCCTAAAAGAGCCAAAAGGTGTTTGGATGAAATGCTGTAAATAATATGTAAAAAAAAATATTAGATCCATTCTTCTTTATGTATTCAATAGATTCTGCCATTCGCGACTGTTGTCACTCAGGTCCTGATAAATATTGACACGTGTGCTAATAAAAAAGGCACAAATATGGCAAAGGAGAAATCATTTGAACATGCTGTAAAAAACAGTTCTAACAAAAGAAAAAAAAAGTTATTTTGAGAAACAAATTCTTAAGATTTGCAGATTTCTCTCTGAATATGGATGCTGAACCTCTACTCGAGCTCTATTGGGTTTTTAATGTTTATCTTGCTACAGTGCTTTTGCCACTAACCTTCTCTGTAACAAGAGGACTTTTCAAAATGTTAAACCTGCTCCCTAAGTGAAGAAAGACATTAGTAACATTAAACAATGACAAAATGAAAAACATGGAATGGAAGTAATGTAAAAATGGGTGTTGAAACCATTAGTGGGATAATCTTTTTTTTCTACCCTCTAAACCAAAACAGTCATTTCTTGTTCTGCAGATATTAAAGCTGTCAAAGAGAAAAATGGAAAAAACGATGGGGACGAAGATGTTTCAAAATAGATAAGAGGCACAGCCATGTCCTCTGTGTGAGTGACAGGTGTCATGTCCGAGAGACACTGACATGAGTGATGATGATTTTGGGGGGTGGGTGAGGGAAGCGGAGACCTGATCGTGGTAGAGCAGGAAAATGTTGAATAAAGCACAAGTGACATCTATCAACCTCCAGGTCAGTGAAGGGGGAAGAGGGGAAGGGTTTAATGTAGGTGCTAAAACTTAGCTGAAGTTTGCCAAAAAAGGAACCTGAAGGAAGGTACATTTTAGCAAATTTTTAATCCAATCTGAGAAAGAAAACCTGTAAGACAACAAGTAAAATGTGGACAATAAAACAGGGAAACAGAGCGAAGAGGAGAGGAGGGACAAGACAGGTGCAGTAAGTTATCATGTATAAAGGTAACGCTATGAAAGAAGACAGTGAACGGCGTTACAGATGAGTGGAGCGTTGGTTAAGAGATGATGACAGGATGAAAAAGGATCTGGTTGGTCAGAAAATCTTTCAATTTGACAATAACATGGTGGAAAGTGGTGACAAAGAAAACACTGTGGCAGACAAAAAAGGAAGTGAGGCGTTGAGAAAACATCCAAAGAGTGAGCACAAGGTGTCAGGTGTTGGACTATGAGACACAGAGAGTGGGCTACATTTCCTTTAGTTGGAATAAAAATGGAGTTTAAGTCCAGAAAACACTCAATGCTATAGTAACATTACTATAACTCTCAAGATAAAATAACCAAATTGCCAAAGTAAATATGAGAGTACTTTTGCATACATTTATAAATGATTACATGCTGGAGAACAGTGTGACTTTTCGTAAAGCTTTTAATTATGTCATGCACATCTGCAGACCCATTTTCAAATTTGCAATTTTGATAATTTTTTTTATGCATTCCTCTTTTTTTCCCTTCTCTACGCATTTGCAAGTTGACAATACTTGAATATGTTGCAGTGTATTCATGATCTCTACAGAGCACACTAACAGGCATACCACTACCGGAGAACTCTAATAGGGTAGCAATACAATTTTGGTGCAAGTACATGGGTAAATAGCATGAAGCCGACAGAGGCAAAACTGTATCATTCTCTGGGAGATGGGGGAAATGAATGAAAACTCCTGTATTTGTACAAAAGTATGGACACATGACACAGGTGTTCTCCTATTCAGGCAAACAAGGGCAGTCAAAAGAAATCAAATGAGATTGCTCCTTTCTGGAGGTGTAGTTACCGGTCTAGCCTCTATCTACAGGCCCATCTACTGTAGGAGGAAGGAGTGGGAGTCCGGAGTATTTTATCATAAGACGGGGCGGCATTAGCTACTCCTTGTCTTTGGCATTCAGAATACTCCGCGTACATATTTGCCAACTCTCGTCAAGAAAAGTTCAAAGAAAAAGAATTAAAAGCAATTGAGCCCTCTGAAGTAAAGCATAATTAACATAAACACTTTGGGGAAACAACTGCATACACAGGCTGTCATCGTAATTTATCCATATCTCTATCTTTAAAGAAACATTAGTCTTTTACAGTTTCGTCTGTGAATCGGGTTGTTTGCAGCTCTTGATTTTGATAAGACATTTACACTAAATATTCTTGGTAATACAAAACTATGAAATCATTTCTTCATGAATAGCACGTCGCATTTTAGCCTGATATCGCTTTACTCTGAGGGGTCCTTCCACCAATAAGAATAAAGAGAGAAGGCAATTATGCAGAAACAACTATGATATCAACTTTAACTATTATTGAGCCAAATAATAATTCCTAAGAATAAAATACATGCATCCTATATTGGCACGAATGGATGCTTATACTTTCATCCTCAGAGCTGAGGTTGTTAAAAACAAAAAGTCATCAACTAATATCTAAGACATGAAGCGAGACGTGAAAAAAAAGGAGAAGAAGGAAAGAAGAGAGAAAAGGACGTTGCATTTGTCAGATAATCGGCGGGGATTATCTGAGCTGTGCCGGCTACAGGGAAGCACTTACCCTTGAGTCCAGCTAGAAGACAGCAGGGTAAGAAGGGACAAACCAGAATAACATAAAGACTAGCAACAAGGCTGGAGGAGAGCAATCACGAGAGACCCTGACCTAGCAGCTGCATTACTTAAGAAGGGTCCAGGCAAAGCATGAAGAAGAAAACACAACTCAAAAACAACAACCTATACCAACATGATAGTTTGTGGGTGGTGGTGTGTGAGTACATGTGAGGATATGTGAACAACAGATGCTGAGGCATATTAGAGAAAGGAAGAGGGAGACAGAAAGCAAGAGAGAGAAAGAGAGAGAGACAGACAGACAGAGACAGAGGAAGGAGACAGAGCTTACGATCCTCATCACTCTACTGCAGTTTACTCTTGGTTATGGACAGCTACTTAAAGAGTTAAGAGCTACACAGTAAGTACTGTCCCTTTGTTTGATTACAGAGCAAACACAAGGCTTACTCTTAAAAGGGACACTGGCAAACACAAACACCTACATTATAAAGGAAACTGTAAAAGGTGGCCCGAATCGTTTTTAGAAGAAAAAGAGACTATGAAGGTGCTGGATGAAATGAAGGTCAGGTTTTTATCACCAACCTCTTACAATTATAGCAACAAATTTAAGCACACTTTAAAGGTGCACTCTACTCGTTTTGCAAGTAATTGTTGTCACTACTGCACTTTACTGTCTGATTCTAATTGCCTTTTGTTGCGCTTGATATTTCCGCTATAGCCAGAAATGGAAGCTTTTCTGCAATGATGTAATTCTTTTTCTACAATTTCCACAAGTCCATCTGTTTTTGAACAAATAAAAAAAAACAAAAAAACGCACCGAGTCGATAGAAACGCCTCACGAGAGAAATTGTCTTCTGTGTTCTGGAGGAGCTGAGTCAGGTCAAGAAAACAACCCTTTTAATATTACAGTCAAGGACAGACGACAAGATATGGGGTTTTCTTTTTTAAATAAAGGCCTTTGATCGGATGTCCTCACACTCTATCATATTTATTTGCAGTATTATGTCAGAAAGCTGTTGCACAGACTAAACCTGTGTTATTTAACATTTTATTGATGTGCACTAAAGCTGCAGAACCTTCATAGCACTCTTCTTTTCCATCCTTTCACTGCAGCAGAGTCAGGAGGGCTGTGTATGTTATGGTCCCAGTGCCATTCAAGACCACCAGGGGGTGAAACATGTACGCGTGGTGTGCCACAATGTTTCAGGGAGGGGAAGGAGGTCTGTGCCACTGTGAGAGGCTTTGAATGGCAACAGCTGGCATCAGAGGAGTCAACTAACCACAAGAACGATCACATACTGGACAAAAAAACCGATGGAGAAACAACATAGAATCTCATGTGACAGGATTTGCATTGAGTGACCCAATTCATGTCTTCTGATACTTTTATAAAAGAGTGGAGTAAACTTGGGGCTTTGCACTTTTGAATAGTATTATTGCAACCCTGAGGTTGTTTTTTTTGTATTTGTATTTAAAGCCAATTAAATTTACATAATTATTCTAAGAAAAAAAAAATCTCATTACAATTGAAAAAGAAATTATTCTCAGCCCAAAGAGTCAAAAGATGCACACAAAAAAGTCGTGTTTGGTTCTGAATAGCAGGATCTATTATTGTGAATTGTTAAGCAGCATGTGAGTTTACATTTAGTAAGTAAATAAGCTTTGTGTTAGTGTTCTCATGGGCAAATTTAAGGTAGTTTAAACCTTTGCACAAGAATAATAAGAACTTAGTGATTATGACTCACTGCATATTAGTAACCACTTGAATAAATACAGATGTTGCTTCTAGATTTTATAGTTACAAAAATATATATTTTTCCCTTCTTTAATGAGGAGGGAGGGGACATAAGAGACGGTCAGAATAGAAGGTGATAGAGATGCCACACTACTGTAGACAGTCTTACCTTCACTTTGCTACCTGACCTGTGGACTGCTTAGAAGTGCAAGTACAGTGACAAATTGGTTAAAATTTTCAACATGAGGACCATCTGAGAAACTGTCTCAGAATAACAGCTGCCCTCGCAGCAGCCATCTAGAGTTGGCAACTGTATTAAAACAGGGCTATGGTTCGGACAAGAGCAGCACACCCTGGCACTGTCAGTCTGAATTCAACCCCAGTAGGCTTGAATGTTCAAATCTTATGTATGGTGACCTATTTAATCTTCATAAAATCTTTGCACGCCATGGCCTACTTCTGTATGATAAGGTCTTTTTTAGGTTGGTTGTTCCTTGAGAACAGACTGATGAAATAGCATGGAATCGCACCTTTACACACTGTGGGAGTGGTGACAATGAGTGGAAGTCCATCAGATGCTGGAGGGATCTGTGAGAGATAAATGCATGTGCGTGCGTGCTTGTGTGTTAGTTCTATCAGCACGTATTGTGACTGCAGTGTGGAGCGCATGGCGTGAGACAGTTATG
Organism: Diplotaxodon limnothrissa; assembly: GCF_057381915.1. Lineage (NCBI taxonomy): Eukaryota > Metazoa > Chordata > Actinopteri > Cichliformes > Cichlidae > Diplotaxodon > Diplotaxodon limnothrissa. The sequence continues at coordinate 26,390,716 of NC_140600.1, forward strand.
GGTTAGAGCTTTCGCTGCTTTGTGGATGAAAACTGCTATTGCTTGGGTGATTATGTTGTGTTTTGGGCTACTTACAGAACTGAGAAATGGGAGCATCCATTTGGGCTGAGGCACCCCCTTTGGAATTTAGTTTCTGGACCTGAGTGGGTGGGACAGGCTTGTGGGACTGGCCAGTGGCGCGATACATGGCCTGGACCCACAGGATGCGGTCCTGCTCGTCGTCGCTGGCAAAGATCACAGTGTCGCCTTCCTTCACAGCATTGAAGAAAGCCCTGCCACCATCTAAGCCTAATAACGCAAAGCTGGGGATCAGCTGGTAGATATTTACATTGTGTGTGTCTTTTGTTTATGTGTGTGTGAGTATAGGTATGTCCTGGTGTGTATCCTCACCTGGCTGGGGATCACTGTAGTCCACAGTATATCCGTCCAGCTGCAAAAGCTCTTGTGGTTCTGACTTTTTCTCTCGGTAGCTGCACATCGCAAACGTATACTGACTCACCTGTAAAAAGAAAAAAATTGCAGTCAAATGAGTCACAAATAAAATCTTTCTATACAATCTTTAAGCTAGTGATTCTCAAACTGTGACCAGGCCCAACTAGTGAGGAATAAGACCAAATAAACTACTATTTAATTGTTATTAGCGGTTAAAAAATGTGGGATGTAGGATGTTAAAGCTTTTGGGGTTGTAAACTGGGACATGCTAGTTTTATATAAAACAACGACACGGACTCCTGAGTGACATGTGCTCTATATTGATTGGGTAGGCTTACAGGAACCTTTAAGCCAAAACCCGAAACACTGCAATGATCTTAAAAACATGTTTTGTTTTTTACCTGCACGAGGACAAAGAAACGCTTCTTCCAGCGCTTCCAAACATTCTTCCCAAAAGCCCACAGATACCTGTCAAAACATTGTTCACACATGATGACAAAACACAGTAAAGCTGTCATAAAGAACACAAATGCTAACTCCATCTGAAGCGGAGTTTTTTATATTTGATCTTAAGTTATGTGGATTTGCTACATAATAACGAAAAAATAGAAATTAGAAGTTGAAATTCTTAAGAAGTGCACTTTAACTGTTACATGAATAAAATGTGATTAATGCCAAACGCTTTGCATGTGTTAGCATCTTCTAAAATGATTAAATGAAACTACACATTGGCATCCACCAGGGGGAGTAATGCACTTCACAGTACTTTTCCATGGTAGGTGAGTAGAAATGAGGCCAAGGAGCTCAGAGTTGGAGTTCTATAGGAAAGATGTGGAATATAAAAATAAGAACACCACTGCACGTGCTGCTTGACAGTGGGTCGCTTACCCGCAGTGTTTCATGTTCTGTGGTTTGTCCATACGTATGGCCAGTTTGATCTTGAGATCTTGGTCAGGGCAGGCCTTGGTCACAGTCATTTTGTGGAGTTCTGACTGTTTGGGGCTGTTAGGAGTTGGGTGGAGGACAACCTGCACTCGCAGAAAAGTAGATCATTAAATAAAAGAAATTATACATGACCAGGTGGTAAATCTTTGATCTGTACAACACTGAGCAGTGTCAATCAGTCTGCTTGCATGCATTAGTGATTTTGTGGTGTGTTTGCTTTTCAAAAGAAATTTAAAAAAAGGTAGCGAGGAAGAAGAACTGTGCTTTGCTCTCCCTCCCCGAAGAGGGGGGTCTAATCTCTCTTTGCTGAGTTAAAGAGCTTTGAGGAAGCCTGCCAACTCTGCTGCAGTGGGAGATCAAAGAACCAAGGTCACTGCCACTACAGGGACGTCTGAGGCGCCGCTGCCCCGACGCAAACCAGCAACACCACCTTCCTTAACTACCTGTCACATTTACACGACAGGAAAAAGCAGGGTAAAGAAGCGATTCATGTTTCTGCTTTGTTCACGTTTGAGTCATGTTTGAGTAATGCTCAAAGGCTGGAAGTCTCTTGTTAGGAATGAGGCAAGAATTTTTTATCAGTCTACTCTCAACAGATGTGCAGCAGTCAAATTCAGATACAGCACAATGTGAAAATTTCAAAATGTGAGAGCCGTTTGTACTTTCAAAGGAGCTCATGGAAAAAAATAAAAATAAAAAAAAATACTGGAACTAGAGCAAAATAACAAAACCCTATTTATAAATCGCAGTCATGTGACGGGACCCTGGAGACTCTTTTGAGCGTATTACAATCAGAATGATGCACAGCTACATAAATAAAACTGCTTTGAGTGACTGTGCATGTATTTCTATAATCAAAACACAAGTTTGCACTATTTTCATCGCTATGTCAACATCAGAGTGTTAGTGCGCTAATAAAACAATAAGCAGAAATGTTACCCGGCCCAGTTCTTTGTCTTCCAGTGCCAGCACCCCTGTACTCTCTGTAAACAGCTTCACCTTGACAGCAGGCAAAGGGTGTGTAGTGGTGAAGTCACCTTGGGTCCCCCAGCTGAAACAGACAACAAAAAGCACTCCAGAGGTTAGTTTCCATGACACCACGGTGAGTCCATGTTCCCATCAATTGTCATTTTTAATTGCTAGTCAGTCTGGGAGACAGATTTCACCTTAGTTGCAGTATTTTATATGTAAATTACACCGAAAATGTCAGTAAACAATTTCAAATTCAAATTAAACCGTTTTCAGATGCTTTTTGGTTTAATCAAATAAATTCAGCTGAGCCTCCTGGGACTGAAGCATACAATGCAATGTTTATGCACACAAACACTCCAATCTTTTGTATCACAGGAGAAAGATAGAGGTGGTCTGATTGAAGGAATTAAAAAAAACAACGATTACGGCAAAGTCGCATGAACTTACAGTAAGTCAAAGTCAGGATAAAACAAACAAGATAGCAGACACAATTTATTTGTTCTGACTGTTGTTCTCTGTCAGCAATAAATAAACAAACAGTCAGAGACCAGAGAATAGTCAAAATCAATGTATCTTTTCTACTTCTAGCTGTCTTTAAAAGAACAAAACAAAACGTGTCCTCGTTCATATTTGTATTATAAATAATTCATCCACGGGAGGGATTGGAGCCAGTGAGAGGCAGTAAACACTCTAGACAAGTTGTGAATCAATCTATAGTCCATCATGACTTGTTCCAGCCAGACTGGAGTAGTCTGGTCACAATGAAAGTTGCATACTTGAAACACAAAGAAAGAAAGAAAGAAAAAACAATTAAATTTACTTCAGTATCTACTGGTATCAAAGGTGTCATTTAGTTATTACCATTTCTACCAGGACAGTAAGTAAACTGACTACATATTAGCCCTAGACACTGACAGCATGTGATTTCCAGCATTCTCCACGTTTCATGGGTGTGCAACATTTGCAAAATGTGCACAGCAGCCAGGCAAATACTTTCACGCACACTTACAGCCATCACAGCCACACACTAACATGCCATTAGTGTAGTAGCTACTCACTGTAAGTGAAGACACAAAGTTCACCAAAGTAAACTGCAAAGGAATCACCAGACAAACATTTGTAACAACAAACCTAATTAGACCCTTAAATCACCCTCACCCAGCTGAACATGGACAAAGAAGCAACAAAGGCAAAGGGACTTCAGCGATCCAGAGCTTATAGGCAGCCATGAGCCAGCAGCCTCAGTGTGAGCTGTACAAGGATCAAAGCAGTTTCAAGGTATCTGCTGATACTTATACACATACTGGAAAATTAAGAAAATTTAAAAAAAAAAGTCTGACATCTGTTTTGTTGCATAAATTCATTGCTCCTGCTATTGTTTGCTAAGCTAAAATATGTGAGATAAAGGTGGCTGTACAGCAACTCATCTTCATTTAATAGAATAAAATAGAGCAGAATAGAATAGGACTTTTTTAATCTCTTGGGGAAGTCCCCTCAGGGACATCTTTCCCAAAGCATAGCACTATATTTTCAGTTGTTTTATTGAGAAAATAAGTTATTGCATTAAGAGAAATTAGATGTTGTTTTGCATATGTTGTCATTTACAGCAAAGAAAGGCAAAAATGACTATTGACAGGTCACACTTAGGAAAGTTGGGAATCGGCTAAGAAAATATCCTAATACAAAGAGTGTTTTAAAACAGTAAGTATAGTTGAGGTTAACGCAGCGCACTACATCTTAGTGTATATATCTATATATATGTAGTTTCCCATGTAGGCTTGAAACTCATTACTATTTGCAAATATGTTCAATTTACTAGCAAGGCACCATTTATCAATAGACTATGTAAGATCTAGGTCTGAGACTGTGCTTAGGGAAAGGCCTCACTGGTCAGATACCCCTGGTACCAAACTGAGAAAGAAAGAAACAGGTTGAGGCAGGTTGGGGTAAATGAAAAGTAATATACATGTAAGTATGGCTCTATTTCTGAACTTCTAAGTAACTATATCCAACTAAAACTGGTTAGTGTTGTGCATATATGCCCTAGAAGCCTACAGATGGATGTCCGGGTGTTGGAGGATCCGAAATAGCAGGAAGCAGTCCAGAGCGGCAAAAGCAGCTTGAAGCGATGTGGGATTTTGCAGTGTTACTGTGAGGGTGTGTTTGGTACAGTATATGATGTGAGGAGTGAGAGTGAAGTCTTACAGCTCACTTCTGAAATAGCTCAGAGCTTTTGCTTCATTAGATATCTGTCAGTGACTCAACATATTTGCCTTAGGCTATGGCACTAGGATACTTCACCTGTATGTATCGTTTAATATAATAATTAGGCACCATGTTTTGACAGGTAAGGTAATGTATGAGACTGTATATCTGATTCTGCAGAATTAGTTTTGAAATGTTTAGTTTAAACTGCCATTCATGAGTGTGGCAGTGTTTACAAAAATATTAAAATAAGCTATCATTTAACAGCAAGCCATTAATATCAAACTGGAATCTCACCAGCTATGCTATGCACAAGCAAGAAGAATGACAAGAAACTAAGCGGTTTGTTGCAATCATAGGATACAACATATATAAGCCTCTGTTATCTCTCATTGTCATCTATAGCTGCTAACGTGCCAAAGCTGCCTCATGAAGCTTTAGCAATACAACATGAATGCCACGCTCTAAGTTCTCACTCTGCAGCAAGACACGACAAACATGGTGTCAGTTTCCAGTCTAGAAAAGGATTTTTTTCTTGTAAGCATTTCTAACATTCATAATTAATTGCCGCTTTATGTACACAAAGATGTTGCAGACACAGCATGTAGAGGAAGAGAAGAAGAGCTGGTGACTGACAGTGAGGAGTGACTGTGAGCTGTGTTGATTTCAGATGGAACCATTGTACCAGCATGAAGGTGACCTTGTGGCTTATTCTAAGGTCTATTAATGGACGTGCAAGCGCTACCCTCCTGCAATTTTTTCCTACAAAATATGATACAACTATGTGCTTGCTCAAATGGGTCAAATGAAAAAAATCTGAGTTACAAAATTACGAGAGAATTAAATGAATGTCAAAACATTTATCGGCTCATCCGAGTTAAATCAGAACCACGATAGTCAGTTCAATGTCAGTCTGGGCACATGGCTGCTGAACACATCCAATTATTGTATGCAAATATCCTGCAGCAGTCTGTACATTAACACATTTATCTCATATAGGTCTTTGCAATGTTTTTTGTGTATACTTGTTTGTGCTGCATATAAGCAACCGCACACGGTTGTGTTTTAGTCACTACAATAATTTCTGGGAGGCTTACCCTAACCTAAAAGCAACTTTAATGTGTGGGTTCCTCACAATAGCTGTAAATAGCTTTATGTCCCCACAACATATGGAATATGCTGGAATACACACACACACACACACACACACACACACACACACACACACACACACACACACACACACACACACACACACACACACACACATTACCCTTGCCTTGTTCTCCTCTAATCCGTCCCCTCATTCATGTCCTTCCGTCTCTCTTCATAAAATGGTTCTTAAATTAAGGAGATCAGAGGAAGACATTTGGGCCTTAAAATAGCTCAAATTTGCATGAATGTTTCATGGACATTTATCTTGTATCTTGTACTGTGCAGTACTGGTTAATTAGAGGAAAAAGGGTAGATATATTTAGCAGCAGATATATTTTTCATCACCACCGTCATTGTTGTTAATCGAGTCTAATGAACTGGTAACAAGAAGGGAAGCAACGGAATGATTTAGGATATGTACAAACCATGGGGAATTTCACAGAAGGGAACTATGTTATGCCATTTTGTATTTAACATGCTATGGGATTTTAACAACCCTCAACCAGTCAAAAACGTTGGTTTCAGCTGTAGATCATAGCTTACTCCAGCAGCTTTAATAATAAAGATCTGTGCTGTCCCATGAGTCTAGAGATTTACTGTTAAGACAAATTTTCCTTAAACCCACTTTTATTAAAGGTGGAACATGCATTAGGTTCTATATGTGTAGACTTCTACAAAAGCAACCCCCTCCTCCACCCAGACAAAATCATTACTAACGGGTCACCAGAAGTGTGTGGTCTCTGATACTTTCAGTTCCAATTTAAAATCAAAGAGAAACACAGCATTTCTGCTTCAACTTACTCTGGAAAAATGATAGGATACACAGCTGTGCTTACACACACCTTTGTCCCAACTATACATTATACATAATGATGCTAACATGAATCTATAGCATCTATAGTACGCAGATTGAATTTAATATAAATCTAATAAACATAATAATATTATTTGAGTACATCAATAATATAATGGGCTAAAAAATGCCTTGTTTGGGAAGCTACTGAGAATCGCCCTGATCCATCAACAGAGTGCAGCCTGGGCAGGTCCACTCACTTGACTCACTCAGTCTGGCTTGAATGACACCACTTAAACACACTACTGAATACAAAGAAAGATAATCAATAAAAATGAAGAGGAGGTTATTTCTCTGTTTCTTTTGTCTATCTGGGAGTGACAAAAGAAAAAGGCGAAAGAAGAGGAAGAGGAGAAAAAGGTAAGGCAATTCTGAATGGCATAGATAATAACGAGTAGATAGATAATTTATAACACAATGAGAATTTTTGTCTAGGGCTCCCACAGACTCTAGACTTGCTGCTGCCCATCAATCCCGACGATCGTCTTCAAAAACATAAGCGGTATGCATCGAAGCATAATGTGAATGCCAGGATACAGTGTTTCCCTGTTCCACTGTTTATTTTCTAAATGTGCAGTCCCCCTCCCCAAGCCAGTACAAGTGTACAGAGTCTGAAGAAGACTTCATTAAAATTGCAAGACAAGACGGTCTATGTCTCTGCTCTGCATTCACACAAAGTCTAGTTATTGAGAATCTTTTTCACAGGGTTATGTAAAGGTTGTGTGTGCTTTAAAAATGACTGCTATGAATAAAAGAATATCAAAAAATATGTTTAAAAATATATCTCTTGTTCTCGCTATTGATGCTTGCACTTCTCATTCGCTTTCTATCTTCCTCAACTGCTGTTCACTTTCTCTCTCTCTATCTCACTGAACCAGGAACGAAAGCCTAAGTTTGAATGTTGCATTTCTAGATAATACCCCAACAACTGCTGCAAATCATATAATCATCATTAAGTGCAGGTATTTTCCATATATAGGTGTTTGAGATCTGAATTTCCTGCCCTGGTCCAAAAAAAGAAAAAAGGTTTCAATTGAGAAAATAAGCAAACTCATGTTTTGGTAAACTTCACAGTGCTTTTCCATTTCCTTTTAATGCAGTCATTTACATACAAAGTGCCTGTGAAAGAGAATGAGGAACACTAGAGAGAACACCAAGAAGCCACTGGGTTGTGGGAGAGTTTAACAGCATACGTTTAGAGTATTTTTCTCAGAGCCAATTAATTTCTCAAAGTGTGGTTCAGCATGGATCTTACATTACACTTCGTGTTACCATTACATAGTTTTGATCGCAAAGCTCAAAACCACAGATGGCTCATCTAAAGGAAACAACAAAAATCAATTATTAACACTTCATTAACATTCATCTTCCATTAAACCAGAGGTTTGACTTCAGAGATTCCTCAGTAGGCATCAGTGCCTACGCTCTACTGATTTGAGTTACATTATTAAGGTATTTGTCATTCATATATATGCATGTGGAAAACCATGCAGGTGCGTGCTAAGGCTCTTACGTTGGCTTGGATGCCTCTGCCTGGTCAGTCTGGAGTTTCTCGCCTCCCTCCACCTCCATGGTGCAGTAAACAATCCTGTTTGGAGCCAGTGATTTCAAGCCCTGCACTTCCATGATCACCACCTGGGAAGCATAGACACCTCAGTGGAGGTTACTGATGTAAAGTGATTTATCTGAACGGAGTTTAAAAAGTCAGCATCTTATGAGCAGCTAGCAGTTCTAGGCAGTAATTTTTCGAAACAGTATGCCAGCCACAAAGACGATTTAAGCTTACGGCCAGTGCCCTCGTTGTACAAAAATGTAGATTGTAGTTGATTTTTTTTTTTTTACTGGAACAGGCTGTAATAATTTCAGATTTCCTTCCAGTGAAGTATAACTCTCTATCATCAAAAGTGCTAGTAGGAATAATCTGTCACATCAGGTCTTATATTCACTCTTTAATAACTCTGAACACAATATAGAGATAACACTGCCAGAGGTAACTCTTAAATTGTAACCATGAATTTCAAATGGGAGAGCCAAAGGCAGAAATATGTGCTGGCAAGACAAGAGTTTACTTAGCAAAAGTAATTCTTAACTTTCCTTTATATTATGCTGTTTGTTATCTAGTCATCTTGCAGATTTTGCTTGGGGGTTTGGGGGTGGGGGTGGGGGGTGGGGGGGGTGCACTCAAAAAAATTTAAGGAACACTTAGAAAATGCATCAGATCTCAATGAGAGAAATATCATGCTAGATATCTTTACTGATATGGACTGGATAACGTGTTGTGAAGAAAACGATGCCACATGGTTTGATGAAAATGGAAATGATCAACAAGGGGTTGAATTTAAAAACACCCAATAACCAAAGCCAAAAATGCTGCAGCAGGCTAATCCATTGTGCTCAAATTTCATTGCAGCACCAACATGATAGTTTGCATGGCTTAACAACATTGCGGCATGCTCCTAAACAGCAGACGGTGTGCGAGGGGATCTGCTCCGGGATCTGGGATGTGCAAATCTGGAGGAGCTGGACTACCTGTGCAACCTCTACAGGGCCCAAGTATCGCCTCATGCTGCCAGTTGTGACACTAGCCTTAATCAAATGCAAAACTAGGAAATAAACTGTAAGAAAACAAGAGGAGGGAAAATATAGTGTCCTCCACCTGTAAAATAAGTCCTCATTTGGGGGTTGCCTCATTGTTGACCCTCCAGTACAATTTCATTAACACCAAAGCAGCTGAAACTGATTAACAACCCCCTCTGCTACTTAACTGATCAGATCAATATTCCAGAAATGTAATTGCCTTGATGATGTACTCTGATTACAAGGTGTTCCTCTAAAAAATTTTTGAACAGTGCATGAAAATCTTAACATCTGCTCTTTCTATGTACTCAACGCAGGAATCAAGTGACTTGTTGTGTATCACAAGTGATTCCACCTCGAGTTTCTGAAGAGGTGAATTCTTTCAGCGATTGGAAATAAACTTGGTGCTTTACCAAAGACCTATCACAGTGCCACCTCACAAAAACACATACTTCTTTTGCTACTGTGCAAATAATTTCAGACTTCAATCTCTAGAGTGGTGTGCCAAATTGTTTGTGAGCAAACAGAAGAAGCAGGGTCTTATTCTTCTGCACATTATGTACTTCCTGATTCCAAAATAGCACCGCATCATAAGAAGTGAGGTGCGATAGCTCCCTGTTCCATGGTAATAGCTCATCTCAGACAAGCCGATAACAAGATGACTCACATTTACCTGCTCCGTTAAGGAGGGGGTTTTTGTGTGTATGTGTTTATGCCAGTCTGCTCTTCGCACGGCGTCTGTTCAGTCCCCTGAACAGGTCTGCTGTGTGTTTCTATACTTAGTCTCAAGTAGTTGATACAAGTTATGAATTAAAAGTTATGTTGTAGACAGATGCAGTTTTGCATTTATATGACAGTTGGCTATATGTCAGATATCCATTTCACAATACCATCATCGAGGTGTCTGATTAGTCCTAGACTCATTCTGACATTCATAAAGAGCTGGCTCGAAAAGGAAGAAGATACAAGGATGTCTCTGAAAGAGAAGTCCTTGTATCTAATTCAACAGGCTATTACCTGCTTTATTCTCATAATAGCACAATCAGATGTCACACTGACTTAATAACAAGTAAATTAAAGACTATTTAATGTCAGCTGCATCAGACACTTGTGTTCTCACATGCATCTCCGTAGGGTCTATCCCTAAACCTTTCTAAAAGTCTAGAACGGTTTAGGGATGCAGCGAATGTGTCAAAATAGTTTATTTTCTGTAAATATCCCTACTTCTTTTGAGTGCCTGAAACATTTGTACAGTACTCCATCTCAAAACCATCGAAACTTTGTAATGCTTGTGATTTTCACATATTGATCATCACACACTCATATCTAGTATCTAATTACCTCTAAAGTAAATGACAGGACCACATCAGATTTGGACAGCGTGTTCTCATCCTCTTGGCCCATATCGATGATAGAGGTATTGTGTCCCCGCTTCAGCTTCTGGAGTTTAAACTCCCCGCCCTTAGACACAGGCATGCTCTCCAAGTTGGCCATCAGCTGATTCACTGAAGACTTGAGTTCCTCGATGAACATGGCCTCCATCTCTTTAGATACAAATTTGGGGAACTTTCCACCCTGTTGACAAAAATATAAAAAGGCTCAGAAGAGAACTACAAGTCGGGTAAAATAAAAATGATAAAAATATCAAAGAAAGGTTCATTTACGTCAGTTTAATTAGTTTCCTATAGCAATGCTAATTATGTGTAAAGTAAATACAGCAACATTTGTAAATACTGCCCATACACTACTCTCTTCCACTACGATGTTTATAAAAGTTACACCATATTGGCAACATATTAACTATATAACAAAGCATGAATTCCCCCGCTGAGTCTGACTCACTCTGGCAATCTGGTCTGCCATCTGAAGACGACCATCCAGCTCTCGTCTGATCTGTGCAGCCTGCTCATCCAGGTTGTCCAGCTATTGGTAACCAGAGAAAAGCAAGTCAGTTGAATCCCACTAGGTATTGCAATGCTTTAAATGTGAAATATTATCATTATTGTTACTGTTAATAATGACTTGTTTAGGTTGCATAGGAATATAGGTATTTAGCCAGTTTTGTTGGAATGTCATGGCAACTGACGAGGTGCACGTACGCTCATGAGGAACCAGACAGGACCTGCACGGCATATTGCTCTTATTGTATACAGCCAGATAACAGTTGTTGGTGATAATACACAGAGAACGGTAGTAAACACAATGACATATAGCACAATAAATTTGATATGTTTATCAGACCTCGAGGGCACATGGTCTAAGGAAACAATCAACACTGATACAGCAGGAACACATATATTTCTCATTTCACGCAGTCTTCCTCCATGTCACGCGCTGCCACATACATTTCCTACAATGTAATTTGGGCCACAACAGTTAAGTGAGATTAGAAGCAAGTAATGCCACCTTGAACTGCTTTGCCTTGGACAGAAAATATGAGCACGTTACAGAGATCTGGTAAGCTCCCTAGATTTTTATTTTTAATTTTATTATTAAACTCTCAGATTTTCACTTCAGGAACAGCTGTTGCTGAGTCAAGTCACATGGCCCGAGGTCTTATGCTGGTCTTATGCTCCCTGTGGAGTCACATAAGGCGTTGCTTTCAATGACTCAATTTGAGTGAATGAACTGTGAGGCTGTAGACTTGGGACTCGGACTCAAGTCGCACTGGATTCGCAAACACAAGGACAGTCAACTTGACTTGGTGTTGCTAAAATACTGAAAAACACTCTACTGAATGTGGTTTTGTCTTTGAGCTCTGGCAAGCTGTCATAAATAATTAATGACATAACAAAGCTGTGGGCAACATCGGCTCACGCACACTTTCAGCTGCAGATGCTGGAAGCGGAACAAAGAAAACTCTAAATTTAGATAATTAAATTTAAGGTACTGGATAATTATTGAGAGGCCTTTTTTTTTTTAGCAAGTATCTAATTTATCACAAGAAACAGAATATAAATAAAGTAAAAGTTGTAAACAAAAAAGCTACTATTACTAAAAAATACTGCGACACTGGTGAAGCTGTTGTTTATTGTACATGGTACATAGATTGGTTCTTATAAAGCACCTTTCTACTCTACCTGAGCAATTGAAGACATGCACATGCCTTTTTCACATCCATTCAAGCCTAAGTGCCTTCTAACATTTACACACATTCACGCTCTGATGGATGCATCGGAGAGCAGCCAGTATCTTGCCCAAGGATATTTGGCATGCAGACTGGAGCAAGGGATCGGACCACCAACCTTCCGATTACTAGTTGAACTAGTTTATGGGAATACAGCATAGCAACTGCGTGGGCGCTCATTTGGTTACAATTAGCTGTTCAGGGCAATTGTTTGTATTTTTATTTATTAATTTATTTTTTCCATTATGACACACATCCTTTGCTATTACTGCTCAGCCCACTCTCAGTACATCCAATGTTAATGACGCATCCATTTTCTTAAACACTGATTCAATTCAGGATCATAAAGAGGCAGGAGGGTATCTCAGTATTGCTCCCTGAACAGGTGACAAGTGTATCACAAGGCTAACACAGAGATGCTAACATTAACACCTGCGGCCAATTTAGAATCACCAGTTAACATAACAAGCATGTGGGACACCCACCCCGGCTGTCCACTGCATTAAAACTCCAGGAACGTCCTGCTATAAAGTGACAGCACTAACCACTGCACCACTGTGCCACCATTAATAATGAATTACCAAAATCAGTAAGCTGCTGCTTTCTATTGTTCTAGCATCCCAAATTAAATACACGAGCTTGGGTCATTTGTTTAATTGAGTGCTTTCACTGTTATTGCAGGTTCATTCACATTATAGCTTTTGGTGTAGATGTGCCATGGTCAAGCTGCACATTTCAAACAGCTGATCTTAAATTGATGCCTCGGGAAAGGCTAAGCTGGGTGGGCCAGAAGAAATGACAACAACAGTGATAAAGAACAGCTCTGTCTTGAAATGAGCCATCCAGAACGTTTTCTGGTGCACAGGATCAAAACGAGAGATAACGCAACTCATTTACAATATTTGAAAAGTGCCTCGACTGGACAACATTAGATGCAGGCCTGACATCTGTTCGCCTAAAATTTGCCCCAGAGTAATGATAAGCAGAGAAATCTGCGTCTTTCTTACATCAATAATGAATGAGAGTTTTATATTAGCTGACACGAGGATGTAGTGGAAATGGCTGATGTCTTTTTCATGCACTGTGCTTCTGCATGTTTCACTCCTTCAGTTATTCTCTCAGCCAAAATGTCTCATTCTTGTCAGATTTGATGTTGTGACTCACCAGTCAGCACCGTTCCCACTATGAGGTCTGCAGCCTAATTGAGATGGGGTGTTTTTTGCAGCACAGTTGCACCTGGGGAGCCACAAACCTCTCCACCCAGCGGTGTGGTGTGCGTGAGTTTTACAGTGAAAAATAAAAATCAGCCCCGTCTCACCAAGGCGCTGTTAAACTGTAAAATTCTTGAGGTTTACATGAGCATAAAAACTGGTGGGAAAATGTGACGCTACAGTTTTCGTGGCACACACATACCGTATCAGAGATTTACTTTCAAGAGAAAGTAAATCTCTAGAATAAAAATACTTCAGTTTGCCAAACATACAGGACAAGAGACTGTCGATAAAAACATTGCAAAATTGTAGAAGAAACCTGTGATCTCTAATATTTCAATGCACAGCAGGAGCATGAGCTGCACTGTAATAATATAAGTTCTTTAAAATATTTTATATTTCTCACTGTCTAAAAAAATCATTCAGTTATTTGAAAATGTGGCAATACTTTTTCCAACTATATGTCCCTTATTGGGTTAAGTGACTTTCAATATGACAAGCTTGAAAATAACATGAAATAGTGCCCCAACAGAAGCAGGATACCATAAAATATGCAACGCATATAGCATGGTGTTCTTGAGAGGGGTAATGTATCACAGTCAATTTTTGATTTTATCACTAACAGCCACTTGGTCTCACCAGCTGAGCTCCCGATTCTATTTGTGATAACAGTGCTTTAAACTCCTCTGGTCTCCTGCTAATGGGATGCGTGCCAGACCTGACCTCTCTGTGCCTTATGGTATTTCACTCACTTATATTACATTAACAGGCCTTGTCTTTCAGGCTTTGCCATATTGATTCTTCGCCCCTTCCAGCAATCCTTTCTAAGAGAGAATGAGGTGAAGTCACGGTGCAGCCATTAGAAGCAGAGGAGGGGTGTAGTAAGTAACACACAGGAGGGAAAAGACTGACACAGACACCCGTGGTCACGGTCTGTACATTGAAAAAAAGGCAATACATTTTAGAAGCTTAGTCATGCAATTAATGGAATATTGTTTTCATTACTGAAATGTGTTATCAGTTTGTAATATATTCAGATGTGTGTTAAATGGTGAACTGTCAAGTGTGGTGTGCTACCAGTGTTGGCCACTGAACAGCCACCCTACTACATAACCCAGAGTTCCTGTTTAGTAGAGCACATAATCAGACTTTGCCACCAGCTGCAGCAGAATGTCTGCATTAGAAGCACAGCAGTACTCTGCCACGCTGAGACTCTTAAATGATGGAGAGCATCCTGTGGCAGGAAATATCATGAACCAGAGTATTATTTTCATTGTCCAAGAGCAAAAAAACCCCAAAAACAGATTTATCCACAGCCACAGCTCTGAATGATCCTATATGCTTTCCTTTCCCTTCTTTCCCTGCTGCTGCTGGTCTTGTGCTGCCTGTCAAAACGCTCAGAGATCTGGGTACTGTTGGACTGCGGTGCAAGCGACATCTGATTCTTGCAATCCCAAAAGAACAGCCTGGAAATTCAGCAGCTCAGCCTGTTAGTGTCTGACGCTGCATTTTTATTGTATGTGTGCTGTGTGCTTTCCCCCTCCTGCTAAATCCAGAGAATACGACGGACCTAAACCCATATGTCAAGGAAATATCTCTTCACAGGAAAATCTTTTATAAGTGAAATTGAACAAGGCATTAACACATATTTTATTACAGATATGTGTAAATTGCAGTTCATCTGCAAAATTGCTAACATGGAAAGAGCACGTGAATCTAACGGGTGCAATGTGAAGGGGGGGATGGGGTCGCATTTCTCCTGTTACTGTCATCTCTGCCCTGACAGCTTTGAAAAGGAAAGACAGTGCTTGCTGTGAAAGGGGAGGAGAGCTGATGGAACTAACAGCCACCACCTACTGAGGCCCACTGCACCCCAATCTTATCAAGCCTACAACTACTGAAAGGTCACTATTGTCAGTGGCTCTCAGGGACAATATAGGTGGACAGGTAATCTCATATAAATAAGACTGGCTAAAAGGTAAATTTCTGTCTATGTTACAGCACCATTGCAGCTAAATAAAGGTGACACTTCCTCAGTGTTAGCTAGACTGACAGCAGGTTAAAGGTGACAGAGCAGAAGCAGGCGGGTAGTTAACAGCTCAGCTGATAACACATTCCCAGGTGGATGCTGGGACATTAGCGGCAGCCTGTAAACATTGCCAGAGGCAGATTTTTATAAAGACCAAAGACAGGGCGGGCAGGGCTAGATCGGAGCTAGATGGGACCTGCAGGACTTGAAGCTGTCCTATATTTAGAACTGCTGCTGTGTGCATCAATGCGTTTGTGCTTTATGTGTGTTAATCTGCACGATGTGAGAAAAGGCTGTAGTTATTTGAGCGCACCATCGTGCAAGGTACCCCAGTTAGAAAATGTAATTGCAACTACATTTTTTTTTTCAAGAACATCCATCTCATTTCTGCTCATCTTCAACACAGTGCCTTGTTCTTAAAACCTAGGGACACCTCAAAACAGGAAGTAGGCATGAATTATATTCACCCTGAGTCCTAAAAAGTCCTAAAAAATGATTTGAGTTATTAGAGATAGACTTGTATACAAATACAAATTCACATCAATGGGCTCCTGCTTACAGCACTTAACAACACATAAGATATGTTACGTTACACTTATTATATGAGTGTTTAAGATTGTAACTCTACTTTTCAGAAGCCTTGATAAGAGCCTTGAACTCGAAGCATTGCACAGAAATCATTTTATGGAAGCTGTTTGACATGTGGATGAATCTGTTTTCAAACCTGTTGCATGATCTTTTTAAACCAGGTCCAGCCTATTATACATTGTGATGGGCATAGCTTTTTTGATCTTTATAGCTGACCTATAATAACTCTATCAACAGAACAACACTTAATTGCAAGTTGGTGCTATGATGCAAGTGATTTTGATTACGTCCATGCCTTATTTGGCAGTGTACTCTATATGAAACAATGGTGGAAAATTTGGTCATAGGGCTTTTTGGCAAAAGCATCCTAGAGCTAGAGTGAACCCCATTAGAAGCAGGCAAAGCTGGTGCTCAAGCACAGCAACGCTGTAGCCAAAGTGTGCCGTGAAACAAGGGCAGTCTGTCTCAGAGATAAAGGCTTGTGTTGCCTGAGAAACTATCAGCAAGAGTAGGCGGGAAGGTCATCACTCAGACAAGGGAAGAACAAAAGCTGAGATCGGAGAGAGCTGAGCTACGGCAGATGGAGACCTTCAGAAAAAACTTCACTATCAGGGTTTCCTAATATGTTTTGCAACCTCCAGAGAATATGGGATGGAACGGTATGGTAGATCTTTGAATGCAAGAAGCTGAAGTAAACTGAGCTTGGATTCAATGCAATCTGTGGCTAGAAAACCAAAACAGGCTACAGAACCACATCAATATCAAGGCTATTCTGTAAGATGGAAGTGTGAGAGAGGGCCCATCAACATGCAAAAGCCTCCCCGGTTAGTGAGTGTCTCTGGATAAAGAGAAATGACTCCACATGGGTTTCCAAGTACTGATTTCTGCTTATAGGTAAAGCTGGGATGCTCAAATGCATCAAAGCACAGAGGAAAAACAAGAAGATGTCACGACTCACTTGGTGTTCCCACAGAGAGTTGGCACCATGTCTTAAGGACTGGACTTAGGGAATATTTCAAGCTAGGACTATAAAATAGTCTATTAGTACACTTTTCAGGAAAAGAGGTTGTTATTTTGCTGTGATAATGGAGATTTGGAAAACATGGAAATAGTTTGTTTTATAGTTTTCCCATATAATAAATATTGTCTATATTCCATCCACACATCAAGCTTCACATCACTGCTTTTTCAGCTAAGAGGTGGCTTGCCAGGCATAGCAAATGCTTTCATCCTCTCCCAATCCTGTGTGGAGTGAAGAGGCTCCATTACGCCATTATATCAGCAACAGGCTAAACCAGGAAGAGCTCAGGCCTCATTTCCCAACTAACAGTTGCTGACATAACAAATTAAAGGGAAAAAGGAGGGATCTCCTTTAAAAACCTGTCAAAGGCAAACTGATTGGAATATCATCTTTCGCTCTGGGTGGGTGTCTACAGGCCATGATTTGCAATTCTTCAGAGGGGAAAGTTTCATTTTGTTTGTGCTTTTCTTCTTATTCCCAGGCTTAGGTAATTTAATCAGTCGCTCGAGATTAGAGAATCATTTCACTAAGTGAGAGCCCATTGATGTGAATAAATATCAGTGATTAAAACAACTCAGAATGAGAATCTGCGAGCAGTGGTAGCATTTCGTGCCGAAATGATTTGTCAGCTAATTACTTCAGTTCCTTCAGCAACTAGGTTCCCACCAAGCTCTACAAGAGAGTAAGAACTTTACCGAGCAGTTGTTGACCTGAAAGCGTGCATAATGCCATCCCTTCATGCTCACTTCTCCTGAGGTGAGTGCAAGAGAAGTGAGTTTCATGCCATTAACAAAAATGCATCAGCCACTAGCAATGGATACAAAATGTCCTGTTGTTAGCTGCAAGAGCAAACATAAGTGCTTATGGGTTGGTTTGATTTCTTTGTTTGCTTGTTTCTGTGTTTTAAATTGTGTTGTAGTTTACACTATCAGCTACTTATCATAGGGACCAAAGCTAAAGAATGCACTGCCGAGGACAGAGACGGAAATCTATAAAAAAGTAAAAATCAATTCCTCAGTTTAAGTCTGCATTTTATTTTCACCGCAGTTCTTCCTGATGGATAACCGATTGTAAAAATCAACAGACTCTTTTTTACAAAAGCTATAATTTTACCTTGCAGAACATAGGAGCTGCCGGACTGCTGCTTTAAAGCAGTGTGTTTGTTTCTGGATTTGTGTTACTTCCATAATTTTAACTAATACCTTAAAAAAATTCAGTCACACAATCAAACTAATAGCAATAAAAGCAGGCATCAACTCTTGAGCTAATAAAAAGAAAGAAAGAAAAAACTGCCAAAAGCTGTATTGGCTACTTAAAGTGGGTTTTCTCTGATTTAGGCTTCTGCAGGCAATCCTTGTAGAGCCTACATTACAATGTAACCTACATAATTGGCTGAACTTGTTACCAGCTTTCATGCGTGTGTTGTTTTATGTGTTAGTTACCTTGTTGATTTGCCACATATAAAAGAAGGTGGTGACAAGGTGACAATTACATTTCAATAGAGGTGCACCATCAGATTATGGTGTAAGTTATGCCACAGAGGGGGTTATAACTAGGGGTGGGTTTTAATAATTGATTCATCGATTAAAATCGATTCTGGCTTGGATAACGTGATATCGATTCATTAAAATCCTGAATCGATTTTTTTATATAAATGTATTTTGCCCAAAATTCCAGAATCTCAGGTGAAACGTCACAAAATTTTGACAACCACCAAACATTTAAAACAGTAAATGAGAGCAGGTACACGGCTTCTGCACAAAGACGTAAACTCAAAGCGCGGACCTGCGGATCAGAATCAGTGAGATGTCGCCTTTCTCACCCGACGGCACGGACACGGTCGGGGCTGAAAGCCGACAGCTCGCTGATTCTGATGTTTCGGCGGGTCCGCGCTTTGTGTTTACTCCCTTTTTGCGCTGATTCCAAAGCTGTTAGTTTTATCTCTCTCCAAACAATATTGACTGAACCAGCAGCAAAAGAAGATCCAAACTGCGCTTCACATAAACATCGTCATGGATTCCCTCTGACTTTCACTGTTTTGCTTCTACCACGATAAAATCACACTTCATGCACAGCTCTCTCTCTCTCTTTCTCAGTGTACTTCAAGAACAGTTTCCCGTCTATCCCCGAAATCTGTTTTCTGCATTATTCACTTGCTTGTTATGCACAAGACTACCGTTATTTACAGCGCTGTCGGTCGATGTTTTTTTTTCCTTTTACTTACTTCCGAAAAGAAAACCTAATTTCTGCCGTTCAATAGGCTTCTGAACAAATTTAAACTTTTTAAAATTATACAAAATGCAAAACGCTGTGTCTCTAATAAAACCGCTGTAACTTCAGAGGTAATGTTCATATGTTGATTAATGGTTTTCTTTTGTTTTTGATGTACTGCAGAATATTTTTATAAAATCCCAGGCCGGGAAAATCACCTTCATGTTTTTCTGTGTTTTATCTTCAGCTACTTTGACACAAAGGCATCTGCTGTGACGCTCACACCTTTGATAAAGTCTGGAAAGTGTCAGCTTCCTTTTTATAGATACAAAATATGTAAATGTACTGATCTGAATTATAATATTTCTGACTGTCTGAGGCAAAATTTCCCAGATTCAAATCGAATTGAATCGAATCGATTCTAGAATTCAGTGAAGATACCCAGCCCTAGTTATAACATCCCTGTAGAATTAACATCCAAGTATAAAGCTGCATGCTAGGTGCCCATGTTAAACTTCACAACAACACATAGCAATTTTTGTCTATAAAGCTAACCATAACAATCACAACAACTGTATATTGGCTACAAAAGGAATTCAAATTTTGTAAAGGCCTAATCTTTGCTAACAGTAGGTGTCTTCTTGGCTTCACCTCAGCTAATTTGAGTCATGAAATTTGGACCAAATTTATCCTTGTTTGTAGTCCTAATGGCTTTTGGAACATTTTTATTGCAAATATTTGACCAAAAATACAGACAGCCGTCAAGAAAGTCTGTGCTCCAATTTTGGTTAGTGAAATTTGAGTATTTTATTTGCTACCGAATGCTAATTGGTAGGTGCCTGGTTCTATTGTTTACAGTCTACTGATGAAACTTAAGTTTCAGCAAGTTAGCTAATAACTTAGCACTCCATCAATCATACAAATAAGGTCACACAAAAAGTGATTGTAACAGCAGTAAAAAGCTCTTCCATCGCAGGTTAACCAATGCTCACAAAACTCTCAACACTTATACATGAAAAGTTTTCCTAGACGTTTTAAAACTGGTTTCTCACATTACTATTTTACTCAAGAAAAACCCAATACAAACATATTTTTCTATAAACGCTATCATATGAAGAATTACAAGTGGACACAGACTTCACCATAGATTAGACTAATTATGACTTTTCAGTGTAGACACCAAGCACATTTTTAAGTTATTTGGTCATGCTTGGTGTCACTGCAGATAAATAAATGTGCAGCCATTAGTCAGTAGACCATGCTCAGAGTTTGGCTGGCGCAGCAGCTGGCCGTACACGTCTAATCAGTCTGTTAGTCATTTCCAGGGGCTGCTCTTACTTAAGATAAGATAAGATAAGATAAGATAGAACTTTATTAATCCCTCGGGTGGGTTCCTCTGGGAAATTCGACTTCCAAAAAGCACAGCAACGACCGAGACAGAAATAGACCAGTGTTTCCTTTGACTAGTTGAATGCAAGTGCAAAAAATATAAATCCCCAGTGATAACAGCTAAAAAATGATGGCCTCTGAATCCCAGCCAATCCATGAAAACCTTTCATCAAATCCCAGCAGCCCTGAGCCATGCAGACTGGATTGCTGCATTTCCTTTTAGTGCGGATTTTATCGTGTAGTAGAGGGCAGTATGCAGCAGCTGGTTGCTTACTGAGAGATGCTCCAAGGCACCAATAGTACAGTCAAATACATTTATTACAGCAGCAAAAGAAATGAAACAAGATGCCAAGAACACCTGGAACAACAGTTACAGTGAAAACAGATATAAAAACAAACGCACTTATTCAGATTGTTTCACTCACGAGGAGACACGTAAATGACCAACTTACCTGCAACTGCAATGCAAGGGTGAAGAAATACAATTATGCACCATGTGTATTTGTATTTGTTCATTTGTACTGGTGAATTGTTGATTCTTGATCTGCATTGTTCAAGCTAGGTTCCGTTTGAAGAAATTGCATGTTTTGCATGCAAATTTGTGACCCTATACCATCAGCTCTGCTGCCAGAGTATAAAAAAATAGGTTAAGCATCTTTAAAGGCTTGGGAGGAAAAACACACTGAATATGAGCGCCATGTATTGCTCATAAGCAATACACACATGCAGAACACTGCCTATATAGTTAGTTTCCATCTGAAACATTTCAATAATACTAAACTAATTTAATTAGCTTACTAGCATCTCATGCCATCTGCTTGTATTTTAGCAGCTGCTGAAGGTAGAATGACACCTGATCCAAAGTAGCTAAGTGCTTTAAAAACTAAACTGCCTCCCATAAGATGTGTTCATTAGAACTAAATGAAATTATTTAGTGACCAGATACGAACATTTCAGAGGTTTCCTCCAAATGCTGCCAAATCGCAAAGAAAGGCAACATTAGCAGTGCTTTTAGCTTTCTCATAGTGAGCAGTAAAGACAGCAAGGGAAGGAGAGTTATGTCTGACACAAGCACCCAAGTGTCCACTTTTATCCACCAGCAATCACAATATATCTCCACTACAATGGAGCATTGCTTGTCTGGTATCAAGGGATATATGTCAAGGAGACTAATTTGCTTTTATAATATCCCCATTTAACACTAGCACTAACAGTTCCATATGGGACAAATATTTATAACTCTAAATGCACCTACAGTCATAAATGTGCCACTGTTATTATTAATAATCTATGAACAAATTATCCGGTTCACACCCTGCAAAAAGGCAACTAGCCTGTGGTATTATAAGGATAAAGTGTGTTGTTGTTGTGTTCTAACCACAGCACAGACAGGAGAACCAAGAAGTTGTGGCGTATAGTTGCAAAGGGGAAAAAAAAGGTGAAGAAATAAACTTGCAGTGTTAAAGTAAACACAAAGGAGGGATCTAATAAACCACAGTAACAGTTTGCACTGTGCATAATGTTAAACAGTTAGTCTAATTAAGGAATTAGAAGTCGATGGACCATGCTCAGAGGTTGGCATGTCCCAACTTGGGACAGAATTTGCATGTATTTGAGTCAAGGAGCAAAGCCATGTGTCACACAGGTGTGATGCCTTACCTGGCAGGCTTGATAAAGCAGCTGGTGCTCAAATTTTTTGATGCCGAGGATATTCTGAAACATCTCGTACAGTTGGTCCTTGCTGAGGATCAGCTCGGAAGCCGCGCTGGCAGTCATGCGTTGCTGCGCCTTCCGCGGATCCTCATCGCCACGGTAGATGGTGTCAAACTTGGCCATCCAGGAGCTGAGCACCGTCTCTTTGCTCAGACCGTCGATCTCCGGAAGGCTGCGCACGCGCTTCTCGATGTGCCTCTTGAACACTTCCCTGAAATCGTTGGCTGAGAAGCCACCACTCTGGACCATCTTTGCCACACGGTCACTCTTAAGAAATACCTACATTGTGAAAGACCAGTGTCAATAGTTGCAGCTGAATAGGAAATGGATTTAAAAAAAAATGTTGATCAGTAATTATATGGCAGCTCTGCTGTCACTCTTGGCTTCAAACAGCAAATATCTGTCTTCAACAGCAAAACAAAACCATTAAACTGAATAATAACTTTGGAGTGAAAAATCAGAGCATGTATGCATTTGCTGTGACTCAAGACAGGCATTCTGTGTGCAGCTAATGACAGCCTAACAGGGAGACATCCAGACAAGGCAATATTGTCACTGTGAAGCAATTATCAAAGATGACTGCTTTGTTATTTTGACAGTCAAATTTTGTTCTTAGCATTCATTATGACTCAAAGCAGTGACTACTGTGCTGAAACACCAGAGTGCAGCAGTAAATTACTCGTGACATTTTATTTTTGAAATTCATATGTCCTTATTTTATGAAAATGTGTTTACCATAAATTTTTCTATGACACCAATGATGGCTGAATGACCATATAAGACATCTTGTACCCTACATATGAGTGCAAGAGGGATGCACACTTTCAGGTTTTCAATATTTAATTCTGAACACTTGTTGTGTATTTCACATTAATATTAAATATCACAAAATAAATGAGATTCCTGTTCAGCTGTCACGCCTGTGTCAGTTATCTCCTAATTAACTTCTGCAAAAAGAGTAATTGTGTGTGCGCTTCCTGAGGGTTCCAGTCTCACATTAACGTTTTTCATAATGGCTTGTTTTTCCATCACTAATTTAACACATCCCCCTATATGTAATTCCTTTTGTCCTGTAAGCATTGTAGTAATGACTTTTTCATCTGCAGATTGAATAGTGAGCTTGGAAAAGATGGCTGTGTCAACCACATGCTCTGACTCATAATCTGTGCAGTGAAAAGCTTCAGCCACCATTTTACCACTCAGAATTCAGGCATTTTGACATGGAACAGCAAGAGCGCTGTGCAGTGCTTTTCTGACTTTTTAGATTGAAAGCTACACATTTTAGAGAGAATAATGCGGAATATCCTGCACACACAACAAAAAGCGCTTTTCTTTACAAGAGTGAAAATGTGAACATTTAGAATCATACGAAATGCAGCATATTTGGAAGCATTAAGCGCCTGAGCTTGAATGAAAAGGTTATTACTGTGATTGTGCTGCTATGGCTACGTAGGGTGGGTTGTTAGTACCTCAGAGTAACTCTGCACAGCGTTGATGAATGCCTCATCAGCCACAATTTGTGTGTCTCCATTGAGGAAGGCCTGGAAGCGATCCTTGGTCTGCTGAAGCTGCTGCTTGGTAATCTGTGGAAGCAAGAACAAACAAAGATTGTATCATGAGAAAAAAATGTTTAAACCAAATAATAAAGCCAGTTTTTCATTGTTTACCTCGGTCAGATTCACACAAATCACGGAACAAGCATCGAGCATGCTTCTCGCCATTTTCACCAAATATCTCCTCTTATTCAAATTCATTTCATTTAACTGTATCTCATTCTGTGACTCATTCCTTCAGTCGTAGCCCACAGAATATAAGTGCAAGTGGATTTATGATGTTACACTGAGTGTTTGCTAGCTCCAGCTTTGCATCTACATCCTAAACCCACATTACCTCTAGTGCCTCTGAACAACAGCCAATCATACTCCTTTTTTACCATCACTTATAGATGAAATGCGTTGCCTAATGGCTTCCCCACTTGAAACCTAAACAGTGGAAATCTGCCAAACTAAATAAATCACACACAGCTAAAAAGGTGTGCAATGGTTGCATATTAAACCCCTACAAAACTACTGACTATATTTGTCTCAGCAATCTCTCGAATTTTGCTGATTAGCAGCTAGCAAAGCACGCTAAATTGCAAAACTACAGTCAATATAAAATTGTTTAACATCATCATGTTGACCTATGTAGCATTACAGAATGGCTCACTATAGATTATAAACTTGTTATAACATGTTATAACATCAGTTAAATAAAATTATTCTGAGCTAAAGTACATAACATGGCGTGCTTGTTATCTGTGAACTTCCTGAGATACATCTGTGCACATGAGTAAGATTTTCTCCATCACTTCCTTTTGTTCCAGTTTCGATCTTCATTACAGTCTTGATGTCCATGTATTGATTTCACACATGGTTACTGACTCAGTAATCTAAAGGTCAAGACTGACAGTCTCCCTCTGATAAGTGCCTTCAATCTTACAGTTCAACCTGTTATTATACGGGACCTGCTGGTAATGTGTGTGTCTGCCTGCGTTCAGCAGCACATTGCAAGTGACAGACTTTGGTGTAGGAGTGAGGTGGAAAAGCACCACATATCGTGTGCCTGTGAGGCAATTTCAACACCATCTGTGTGTCCATCATATTACCCCAACCCCGTTTGATAGTGCTCAGAAAGTAATAGCCTCTAAGAATTCACTATTAGAGCCAAGTGCCAGAGTTAGAAAGCTTTAACGTATTCAGGTCAAAATACAAACACCCAGCCAGTCGATACTATCACCAGAGGTTAAAAATGAGATGACCTGTCCAGTAAAAATAATATGGACTGAAACTGGAGGTATCACAAATCATTTCACCAAGACATCTCTTTTACTTTAGGCGATTGTTGTGGTACAGAGGATCTCAGGATGATACATCCACTTAACGTCCAAACAAGTTCCACTTACAACATAAAACGGCACATCTACATCGGGGATCGATACTGCCCCTCTGCTTCAGGTTTCAGATTAATTCATGTTTCCCACAGCTAGATGTGAGATTAAAGAAAAATCTAGGCAATTCCTGCTGTGTTTTAATAAACCATGGCGTTTAAGGAACATCCTAAGGCAAGAGATGTTAATATTAATATTAATATTAACACACTTGTCCATAGTCAGATATTATCCATATCTGAAAGTGAGGTTGAGGATAAAAACATCTGTTTTCACTTGTATAATAAACTGAGTTACTTTAATTTCGAAGATTTAATTCCCTTTATATTTCCTCCCAATAACACATTTCTTATACATTTCAGAAATACCTGCAGAGAAGTCTGACCTCAGTGTCCTGGTTGGCTTTTTTGTGTAGAGTTTGAATTTTCTTCCTGTATCTGGTATAAATCCATATCGGGTTTATACCAGGTTTATACCGGTTATAGCTTCCTCCCACTGTCTAAAGACATGCACGTTAAGTTCCCTGGTGATTCTAAACTGGCTCTAGTTTTCTTTTTATCTGTGTTGGTCCTGTGATAGACTAGTAACCTGTCTAGGTTGTACCCTACCTCTCCTCCTATTACAGGTAGCCTAGAAGCACAATTAAGAAAGTGAATGGATGGATGGAAATTTCCTAAGCAGCTTTCTGTGTAATAAAACTCTAAACAGGAGTGTGGCTCTTCAGACTGAAGTCGCATGCTCAGTAATGATGTACAATGTTTTTCAAAAACAGGCAAAGAAAGCAATGTGAATAATATGTCAAACAGAGAGGAAAATGCATCCTGAGAGATGCTTTTTACTGCTGAGCTTTCAAAAGAGGCAAAAAACAAAGATGAATCAGGCTGACTGAAATGTTTTAGCAAAGCTAACACTTGTAATACTAGCTCTGAGGTCATTCATAGTGTAGCTTGCATAAATAGAGCCAAGCACTGATATATACTCTTTATACTGCAGACTTTGTGCACAACACAAAGTCTGTGTTGTGTAGACCAGAACAGATTTGTGACCATTATGACTGGATATTAATGAGCGTTTGTAATTACAGCTGAAACAATTAGTCAAGGTATCAACTGGCAGAAAATGAATCAGGCAGCTCTTTCAATAATTAATCTGTTCTTTCAGTAATTAAAATGAAATACAGAAAACCTCACTGTTTCTGTCCTCAATAACATGATATGAATGTGAGATATTTCTTTTCAAATATAACATTTAAAAAGGTACCGGAGTAAAAATGACAAAAAGATGGGATATTGTGATTGGAACAGTGGGAGAGCACATTTGTGTTTTACTTGAAGATTTTACCTTGAAAGGTCAAAGCTAATAGTTCTTCCACTGACAGTTTCTTCGGGCTGATCTGAGATCATGTGACAACATAATAAGCTACTAACTCCATTCAAGTTTGCATATGTGGGGAGAAAGCTGAAGCACAGCTTGACTACTGGAAGTATTTGGAGTTTTTTGTGCTTTCATTTATTCCCTCATTGGAGAACCGTGCTGTGTTAATGGATGAAAGAAAATGCCTGCATTTTCATCAGTATTGCCAGACTCCCAAGACATACTTTGCTGCTTTGGTCATATTGATTCTTCTCTGTGGCTCTTATCAAGATTGCAGTGTTACCCAGTGATTCATTCGCTGGCAATGAAGTGGGCATTGGTATTAATCACCGTTCACATATCAATAGAGGAGCCATGCACATGTACAGCAGCTTCATTGCAGTTTAAACTGAGAGTAAATATTTCACTTCGGCCATGTGGATGATAGTTAGGTTGCATAAAACTTCAATAAATTCAGTATTTCAACTTTGTATGACCAAAAGCAGATTTACGTCACAAGATAGGGCACTGGCCACGATGAAGGATTAGCGCTGATAAATTCCCTAATTCCCTGCTAATTTTTCTAGGGAATATTCTTTGTTACTGTGTGCTAGAAAGTCCGTCTACTTTAACTTTGCATAATTTCAGTTTGTATCTAAATGCCCACTGAGTCTCTAACAGAGATTCGCGGTACTAAGTTCCCTCAGGCGCATGTCTTGTAAAACATCAGTGACCTTTAGTCATTCTTCAGTGAGCTTATGGAGTAATTTTCTGTTCTTCTGTTGGTATGTTTCTATTTTGCCACAGTCTGAGTCGGGGTCTCTGCATTTGCTGTGAAATAACTCTTTGTTTTTGTTATTTGGAATTAGGACGTTAATTTTTCATTTGTACACTGTTTTGGTTTTGTACATCATGATGGGGTCAAAGCCTTTACAAGGAAAATGGTAAAAATGCGCTCTGATTTACTGCATCAGAAATACAGTATATCAAATAATGCAAGGGTTGTGCTATACTAATGATCTTGAAAGTCAATATTCGGTATGGCTTACTTTATTCTTCAACACAGCCTGAACCCTCTTAGAGAAGCTTTCTTGTCATTCTTTTAACGAGTCCTTATGAATAGTTCTCCCGGTCACTCAAAGCTCTTTTTTGGGGGAATTTGGCTCCCCTTTGCTCTCTGTCAAGATGATTCCACACTGCTTCAATAATGTTGAGGCTCTGCGGAGGCCGATCCTTGATTGGTTGTGATCCATTGTTTCTGTTGCTGTTGATGTTTTTTATCCAGCTATGCTTGTATTGCAATGCCATTGTGTTTGTTGCTAATCAGATGCTCTCCAATGGCATTACATGATGGACCAAATTCTGAGGGTGCCTTTCTGTGTTCGTAAATTTACTTTTGGCTTCTCTCAGAGCGCATGCTTGTTTTAGCAGATTTATGCTGGATGCTGTTCCTGACGCAGTCCCCAAGGCATTTTGAGTCAGCGTAAACCACTACACTATGGAACCACACTTTTCTGTATTTATATTTTTGACCAGATCCAGATCTGCAGAACCACTGACTTAAAGTCATGACAGAGCCTCCACCGTGTTTTAAGGATGACTGTAGACGGTCACTGTTATACCTCCTCCAAATGTGTTAATAATGATTTAAGCCAAAAAAACTGGATTCATCAGTCCATCAGCCCACTGATTTCCAGTCCAGTCCATTTTTTTCATAGTTTCCCTTCCTGTGGCTGTCAAGAACAGCTGTCCTTCCACTGAGACCATTTCTGATGAGGCTCCAGTGAACAGTAGATGTCTCAGCTAAAGACCCAGATGCATTTCTCAGGTCCTATGTCAGGTCTTTGCTGGATTTTCCTTTCTTTTGTTGAAAGACACAACTTTTAGAAAGTGTGCCTCTGCTGTACATAACTTTTTCATCTTTTGTCTACCAGTTTTCCATTTTCCTTAAACTTTTAAGGATACTGTGCATGATGCTGGGATACGACAATTTTTCAGCTAATCACTCTTTGGGACTGACCTTGTTGTTGTTGTAAAACTATTGAACTGTGTTATCTTTGGCATTTTCCATAGATTCAACTCAGGAAATCAGAGCAAATTATATGTTTTTGTGACAGGTTGCTAGAAACTAAGTGCTAAGTTGTTGTATTTCAGTTGTCTGTTATGCGTAGACACAATACTGGTTCTTCCTTTGAGTTTGGTGCTTTTGTTATGTTTGAATAATTCATAGCTCAGAGTGAAACGGCTTATCAAACAAACAAAAGTTCTCTAAAACTGATAAATAAATAAGAGAAAAGCTGTCAAAAAGATCTTCAGAAAATCTGGAAAAATCTTGCTCAAAACCACTTTCAAAAATTGCAATAAAAACAGATTAAAAAACCCAGTCTTTCTGTTTTTGATTCTTCGTGTACATTGGTTTTATCTTAAAAACTGTGATCAACATGCATTCTAATCAGGACATTTTACATTTAGAAAACTGAACATCTAATGGTAGCAAATGACCTCAACTGTAGTTGCCATTTTTGCATGATATTTAAAATTGAAAAAAATAAATGTACCTGTACTACTCTAAATGTATGAGATCTAATCTTAAACCATCAAAGGGAAGTGTAAATTAATTTAAGGTTTTATAAATATGTGCAAAACTAAAACAATGGACATTGTTGAGATTAAATGTTGTATCCGAGATCCTGAATGTAATCTGAAGTACAGTAAGTTGGATAACACCTGATTCACAGTAAATTTTCAGTACACAGTACATTATGATTGGATTCATATAGATATTTGTATCTCTTTGACTGAATCAACATGTCATCAGCTTGTGATGTATACTGTATCCACTGTCTGCGGTGGAGTAATTAGCTAATTGAATGTGGTGCACTGTACTGTAGCTTGTGTAGTTTAGCACGATAAGGACTTTGCTTTGCTGACTCACACTTGAGCTCCTTAAAGTTATATAATGTCAGGGGAGGGGGAAGTTAAATTAGGCTGCTTTCCCAAATTAAATGGCAGCAAAATAAATGAACAGTTTTCTGTGTTGGGCAGAAGTAAAACAGATGTGTAATCGATTCATTAAAACGAAATAAAATATTTAAAAAGAAAACATACAATTACACATCTGTATATCAATAGAGATAAAAAAAAATGTAAACTTTACATTTGTGAAATCTAATGTAAAAATTGGAGAAAGGGTGTTATATAAACTCAGTTCTATTGTTTGCCGCTGTTTGCCCTGTCTCAATGCTTGGTTTTTTAGCAAATATGTTATCAGTGGCTGCTATCACCAGACAAGGTTATTCATGTTGTAGATGACACCACCAGCCCACATCTGAGTAAACAGCAAACAAGGGTACAGGAGCAAGTACTGCATGACAGCTGCACAAAATCTACCAACAGCAGGCTTCATCAAACACAAAACACCAACACTGCGTAGCGACTATGGTCACAAAACTACAATTATACAAAGACACATCCACAAGCTATTATCCTGGAACCAGACATGCACTCGTAGATTTGTTCTGAAGTCACATGCACACACAGCATTTTGTGAGTAAATACCACTCCGCTGGGTTAGCAAACAGCCAGGTGCAGACTCCACAGACAGAGCCTGACACACAGCAAACAGGGATAAAACAAGAGGCTCCGGTTCTGTATAACTAGCCTTCACGGTGTTGTCATATTCGGGAGCTGTGGAGCTGCTGATATATTCAGAAAAACACTGTTTTCACAACCAGCAAAGCCCCTTCTAGTAAGTGTCATCCATTACCACACACCACCATCTCACAGGCAGCAGTCTGTTCTGCTGGTTCTTCATTTTGCTCATTCGCTTGATGAAAATAATCGCTTAGCAGAAGCGAACGTAAAACCACATGAATATGAACACTCACAAATTAAGAACACCAAACTCAAATTCTCTTTGACAGATTTTGATGAAATTCATCTGTTGACCTGTAATTAAATGCACATGTGTTGTACTCCTCGATCACTTTAGAAATGTGTGGTAATGTACGTACGAAATATGATAAACAAGAGCCACAGATTCTGTTGAATTTTGGAGAAACGAATGACGGAGGCCTGAACTAAATCTATAGTTAAATTGGAAACTGGAAGAAAGTGACTTTGGAGCATGCTCCCAGAACTTAAAATACACAAACACAAATATGTTAACACAAATAGGCAATTAAGCAAAGATTTGATATTGTTTTTTCTTTGTTTTTGTCACGGTCCTGGGTCGGTGACCCAGTGTTTTGAGTTTCTTGTGTCTCTGAGTTTTTGTATTATGATCATAGTTCTCTTTCTTGCCCCAGTTTATTCTTTAGTCTAGTGTCTTAGTTTGGCTTTCTTGTATTCTCTTTAGTTTTCTGAGTATTTAGTTAGCCGCTGTTATTGTTCTCTGTGTTTCTTAGTTGCTCTGTCTCCCCTAGTCAAGTCTGCGTCTATGTTACATTTCCTGTTTTACTTTGAAGATCTGTGTCCTACATGAATGTATTGAGTTTCGCTTCCCTTGGGTCTTGTTATGTCCGATTTCTCCCAGCTGTGCTCCCCTTCTGTGTCTCATTCCCCTCATTATTTCCCAGTGTATTTAAGACCTGCGTTTCCCTGTGTCAGTGTTGCGATCTCCCTCATTCATGGCTGTGTGTTTCTCTGTGTAATATGTTATAGTTTCCAGTTTAGTCTGTATAGTTTTTCTCTCCAGCAATAAAGCTGTGTTTTGAGTTCATTCCTGCCTCTGTGAGCTTGCGTTTGGGTCCTCATCCTGCCTGCACACAGCCGCAACCATGACAGTTTTGTATTAAAGGGCTACACACTGCAGTACCACTGCATTACTTTATACCGTAGAGCACACGAAGCTGACTGTGAATCAGTAACTCCATTCCTGGTGCATTACTCTCATTAAGAGTCTGCAACCACCCTCCCATCACAAATCACTTACTGTCTTCCTTTGTAATTTCTCCGACTTTCTCTCTTCGTTCCCTCCTTTTAGCTTTCAAAGGTGATTATCTCACAAGAGTCTTGTTTGATGTTCAATAAGGTTTGTTTTGTGGGTTTTCACCAATAGAAAGCGGCACGAGATGTGTTGAAAAAAAAGATCACACAGACTGAATTAATCAGGCTTTTGAAAAACTTTTGTAGAATTAGTGATAGGAAAGATCAGCGCGCATCCAATATTTATTGGCTGGGAAGGCTTAACAGTCTTCACCAATAAAAGGTTGTAGACTCAGCGTTAATCCATGTCCTGAGAGATGTTTTAACAGTTTCTCACTATGTTTAAGTCTGTTTTTTATGTTGTCTTACTGCTTGATGACACCCCCTGTGTTACTTTACATCAATATCACAGAAGAATGCCTCTGAAAGAGTATAAAGTTTGAGCTTCGTTAAGGAGGGAACCATTAAAGCACTGGTTGCATGAACATGTGACAATAAA
Source organism: Diplotaxodon limnothrissa (assembly GCF_057381915.1). Lineage (NCBI taxonomy): Eukaryota > Metazoa > Chordata > Actinopteri > Cichliformes > Cichlidae > Diplotaxodon > Diplotaxodon limnothrissa. The sequence goes on from NC_140600.1 coordinate 26,422,851, forward strand.
CTCAGAGTATCTACCTGACATACCGCCTCATGCCTGCTCCAGGCTGCTGTTTGTGCTCTTTGTGCCTCAGTGGAGAGTGGGAAAGAGAGACTCATAGGAGAGGTGCAGTAATGGCCCTGCTATAGCTCTTCTGTCTTTAATGTGGAAAATCACCACTAGTAATCTCTCTCTCAGTATCTCTCCTTGTTGTCCTTTTTACTCATACCTGTGTAATTTTCCCTTTGAAGCAATGTTACACAGGGTTCAGCATAACAGCACACATTTGCACCAACAAACTCTTGAGCCCTAAATAACCACCAACAGCCGCCTGAGTTCTCTTAGGGGACTCAACAATGATCAGAAAGTGTGATGACATGCAGCCGCACATAGTATCCATCAAAAGACTCACAAAAGTTCTCTTAGAGTGATTATAACTTCCATAACGCATAATCAGAGTCCCATAATTATGAGACAACTGTCTTGTAATTATGTCACAATTACAGTATAAGAAAAAAGTATGCGATTATATCCAGAAATAGGAAGATGTTACAATAGCTGATTTAGTTTCGATTTGCTTTCCTTTACATGACATGTCATTATGAATAGCCCTTTAACCTTGCACGTTTTCAAGGTTAAAGGAGTGTTTTGTCAAACGTGCAGACCTGTTTTGATCTCGCTCTAGCAGGCTACCAATCTCAGAATGAATTCTCCATCTCTGCAAAGTTTGACAGGCATTATAAATGCTGCAACTGCTGCAGTGTAAATGTCAACATTTGGCACAAAGTACAAATGGATCCCTGCTGTTTTCTTCCACTACACTTCCAATAAAATGGTCTTTGCTTACAGGAAGCATGTTGATCAGGGCTCAGACAGTTTGTTGATTAATCACATAGTCAACTGATGTAACAGCAAATGGGAACATTTCAGCATTTCGTTGATCATTAATCAATTTTCAAACAAAAATGTAAACAAAAATAACTTCAAAGTCAAATTTTCTGACTGATAAAAAGTGAGCTTGTGCCTGTTGTTGTGAACTTACATGAGAATACATTGAATAAATACAGCTTTGCCCTGCTTTTTGCTTATTATAGACCAAAATGATTAAATACATAAAACTAAAGCAGTAGCAGTTTTAATTATGGTAAGCTCAGTAAAAAAAAAAACTTGTATACCAGTAAAAATGATAAATGAAATGCCGCTTTAGAATTGCTAATGTTTGGTCTTCTCTCAATAAGCCGACCCTTATTTTTGCACTAGTTTTTTCCAGTAAGGCGAATGTGCAATACTGGGAGCAGGAATGAAAACTTATGCAGCAATTAAACAATCCTGCTTAATTTGTCTCCATGCATGAATGCAGTGTTGGGACACAGCAGCTATTCTCAGCCAGACAAATCTTGCCTCACATCACACTGATGGTTAACATTCGTTGGCACAAATGTATCTGTTGCTTTGAAAGGCCAACAAGAATTCATAGCCCGGGTGAGGACACACGAGACTATAATTAACAAGCACATCCTGTATTTTGAGAGCCATTGAAGGAGATAAAATACTACGTGGGATATTGCTTTTAAGCCAGATCACGCTCACGTCTTCCCACCTATGTGGAATAATCCCTCACATGATGCCATCCATACCAGCTTTAAACTCCCATGCATTTACATGCCAGGACTCTGTGCTCTAACATTTGCATTTTGGTAGCCTGTTTTTTGAGCACATGGCACATGTCATGTGAGCATCACACCAAAATGTTGGATTATTACTAGAGCACATATTATTCAATTTGATCCCTATTTCTTGCCTTCAAAGTACAGCGCTGTTAGGAAAAGACATTGTTAGTATTCTGACAAATAAGATCTAAGCTTCCCTCCTTCGTTATGTCCCCATAGAGAGGATGTTTAATTTGAGAAGCTGTGATAATTTACACGTGGCTGCACAGATCGTGGGTGAGGGGGTATTTCGCCTGCTGCTTTTCAGCTGTCACCCCTTCTGAATTCACTTGCTTATCCGCACCGTCAATAAACACCTTTATTCTCCTATACTAGCGGTGCTAAAACATGCTACCAAGACTGCTGCTTAATGGGAGAGAACAATTTTTCCTATTATCAGCTCTCAAGCGCTGACTGACATGTTTTATTTTCAGCTCAATGCTTGACTTTGCCATTGACAGCGAAGCTTCTTTTATTGTCGAAGGATGTCTTTTTTTAATTTCAAGCAGAACACCATTCAGCGATCTTACATAATAATGCAAATGATTTCAGTGCCATACTTCAGCTCTCCATTTAGTGCCACTGTGTTTTGCACATATGACTGAATGTCTTATGAATATATTGAGGTTTGTCAGTTCACTCTGAGTTGTTTATATCTACATATTCACCATTCAGATAATCTGGTGTCTTTTGGTAGAAATAGAAGGCAATAGGGGCAATATACATGCCACTGAGTAAAGAGATGAATGCACACTACACAGTGCAGTTTTTAAAACCGTGCAGTAGTCACTTGAATCGTGAATATTACAATAATTATCCAATAAACAAATGTAGCAGCTGTCAATAGCAATGATAAACATTGAATGTCTATGCAAACACCCTGACCGCTACCAGTGTTATTGTTTCGATATTGATAATCTCCTGTCTTTTGCCAAAGTTAGAGTAAACTAAAAACTGAAAGTCAGTGTGATTAAGTGGATTTAGTTAACAAAAATAAAACATTACCATACTTTAAAGAAACAAATAGCAGCTGAAATTGTATATAATTTGTATTTACACAGCTAACAGCAGCTGCTATTAATACAGGAACGTCTGCATGGCAGTAAATCAACTGCTTTCACAAAGTGTTTGCGTTGTTATACCAATTCTTAACATATTCAGTCTGGCCCCTAAACAAATGAAAGATTAAACCTCAGAAATGATAACAATCGAAACGAAAATGAAACACTGAGAAATATAAACTGAAAGGGGCAAAATTGATGCTTTTGTTCAAAAGCACCAATGAAAAAAATTAGATGTTCATTTAGACAGATCTGCAATCTGTGAGCCAAGTGCAACGTTACAATCATCTTTTTCACTCATTGAAAAGTTGTTCACAGTGGAACTCCCACAGTTCTCTGCAAACACTTGTGTGGCAAACATCGGTTTGCACTTCAGTCTAATTCAAATTCACATCACAAACCCTGCTGTACAATTCACAGCCCCTCTCCCTCACAGTATAAATGGCATACTGTATAGTATTAAAATGCTGAGCCAGAAGGAACTCTATTAAGTGAACCTGCTGGCAGATGAACTGATTAGGTCAGATTATCTTCAAGGGAATCACACTTTGTAATTCTGACATGGACAGTTACTCACTTTGGAAAATCAACATAAACTGCGATCTATAAAAGCAAATGGTCTTGGTTTGATTAATCAGACTGCAAACATTTTATTCTCCTTGGCTACATTTTTGAATCAAAGCAGAATTTCGTTCCTGCTTGTTTCTTGTGCTTTGAGCTGTACACATCAACAAGTTAAGCTCTCATTGACACATTTGGTAGGTGTTCCTTTAACAAACATTTAGTGGCAGTCCAATTAAATACCAAACACTTGTTACATAATATTTACATTTTCTGAATAAAGTCAAACTGACCAACCAAACAAGCTGACAACCATCAGATCAACATTGCTAGCCATTAAAAACAGTCATATTTTTCTAAACCTATACATTTCTTTTTGCATTATACTTTGAAAACAAAATGCAAAATTGTGATTTTACTGTATTGCCAACATGTCTTTAGAATAGAATAGAATAGAATAGAATAGAATAGAATAGAATAATCCTTTAATTGTCCCACAAGGGGAAATTTGGTATTTTGTATTTTATTTATTTAACTCCTCTGTGTGTGCAGTTTATTCCCATTGAATGAAAGAGGTTTTTGCCCTCTGGGACCATCACAATGATGCTAAAATTTCATAAATTGTACCAACGCAATCTGTCTGTAACCTCAATACTCAACACATTCGCTGTGTGGGTCACAAGATACTTAGCCTTTTAAGCAAACACATGTGTCACCACTCAGTCATGCACATACACCCAAGCTAGCAGTGAGCAGGAACAAACTGCTGTTTTTTTAAGACGTTGTTCAGACTGTACTGTAAGATTTACTTTTTATACCCTGAAAAAGAGTCACCTTCCTGTTCCTGCCCTGTTGGCTTATCTTCCACAAGGTTATGGCAACATATTTCAAGAAGCAGCAGTGGAGCTTGCACAGTCTACAGCCTGGCCTGTTTCTCTGTGATAGCCCATCACTGCTGTTTGTGTGCCAGAGCTTCTAATAACGGATTATCATGGAGCTGCTCCACATGTTTTGCTGAGGCCTTTAAGTCTTTTCATTACAGAAATTGCTTCATCATTTTTCTGTGACTAATCTATAATAGCTAAAATTGTAATAGGGCACATATTAGATTGTGCTGCCAACACTGTGAGGAATTACCTTAATAAATTATTGTCTATGGACATCTGAGGAGCCCACATTCACATGAGGTTCATGGCTAAGATGAATCCATAGAAATGTAATTAGACAAATGTTAAATATTCTTTTTGTGTGATAAATTATTTCTCCATATCCACCCAAGACAGAAATATAATTAAAAGACAGTGAACTGATGACTACTGTCTAACTCCATGATGTTATAAATGCACACAACTGCCTCAAAATAATCAACGTAGATGTTGGTGCTCACCATTTTGTTAACAGTTCTGTGTTATAAGCCATGCTCATCAAGTGATTGGATTGAACCAATTCACTGTGCCTAAAATTGAGATTTTTTTTTTTCAATTATTTTAATGTGTGATTTTTATCCATGTTTGGATCAAATCAGAAACACCAGCTAGACTGTGGGCAGACAGACACACTCTGAGTTCCTGGTTTGATTGTTTGTTCGGATATTCACTCACCCACAACTGAGAATTGTGGCTGCCTGAGCAACCAGATATGAAAGTGCATTACTAGGCGTGCATTAGACTATCAGTAACCTACGCTCAACAGACTACAAACAAACAAATGGACGGAAACACTGCAGTTTATGCCTCCTACATGGACTTGTGCATGAGTCAGCAGAAAATTCAGACCATATGGCTTAACAGTGACCAGAGGAAGACAAGTTGTCTGCATGTTAAATGAAAGCAGCACTTATAAATGCATATTTCCATAGTAGTATTCATGGTGTTAAAATGAATGAGCGACCAAAATGAATGACTCTTCTGAAAGCCTCCTGACCACAGTGAGTAACAAAGAACTTCTTCCTTCTGAGGAGAGATTTAGGAACCTGATACTGTCATGCAATGTGATGACAAGGTTTCAGTATTCAAGCAGTTCTATATAAAACATGCTGATCCATACAGAGGCTTCTTAATTCATAACTGACAGGTCAGTCAAACAGATAGTCTGCATACAGCAAAGGAAATATACAAGGGGCATTATCCTAACTTACAATCAGTTGAACGTTCCCCTTAGCACAGTAGGCCTGTGCATGGTGACTTTGACAGTAAGGACAGCATGACCCAAAACTGGCATCAACAACAGTGGACCAACATAGCAGCCTGAGAAGCCAGGGTGTTGGCCCTGTCCTTTACAGTAGCTAAGGTATATAAATCTTATAAGATAAATGTCCTGTTAAAATAATAATAATAATAATAATAATAATAATAATAATAATAATAATAATAAATAGTAAAAGGTTAAAAATGTGTCAACGTTGAAAATGTTTTAATGCAATTAATTTTCTACAGGCCACTGAGAGGAGCAAAGCTCATCTTCAGAGAAGAGAGGCCATTAAGCTACCCTCCTCAAGAGGTCTGTGCCTAAAAGTCACCTTGGGAGGCCAAATTGACGGGATAAGTGATGGCGCAAACGGGTTGGGATTGGGTATCCGCCAAGCAGGCAGGACAGAGCAATATACAGCTGCATATCTAATTGACATCGGGAGTTCGGTAAAAATGTAGGCCAACAAGGGCAATGACACTGTCCTGTTGTGACTTGCCATCCACCATCTCCTGAACGCCCTTTCACTTAATGGGCTTGCTGGGCTGTAGGGCTGCTTTCATCTACGAGCTAGAGTGCTGGAGGAACATGGACTGCACTCAGCCTGCAGCTCTGCAGCACCACGAGTCCCCTTCACTACCAGAAGCTCGAAGCACCTTTATATGCTCCTGTCATGCTCCATGAATTCAACATTTTGCGTCAAACAAACAAACGGTGCTTTCACTGGCACCTTGCTGTCTCCATGCGCTTTCGGATAGGGCCTAGTGGCCAGACCTGTACTCTGGTTTATGTAGGTCATCAATGACAACATCTGCGATATGAAAGGAGGTATTTCGTCATCATGTGGCTATCAGTTATGCCTTTGCACCGGGTGCTCTTACCTTCTGCTGCCGCCTTGCCATATCTGTGGGCTGTTTTGCATTGAACGGGTAAGCGATGCATCGCATGACAAAAACATATAGCTGCAGCTTCTTTTTGCGGTCTTCTTCCTCTCTGTGCAGCTTCTCCAGATCCTCCTTCTCCTCGCTGACGGCCGAGGGGCTCGGGCTAGTAGGACGGGCACTGCTGCGGCTGCTGCTGGGCGCTAGTCCACCCGAGCTCTCGCTGGTCCTGCTCGGGGAGATGCGGGATCCGGCCTGAGGAGCCATTGCCTCTTTGCTTTCCTCCTCCACTATCCCATCAGATTCCTCCTCGCTGGACGACGGATCTAACATCTTGCACTAGAAGTGGTGCGCCTATACAGAAATCCGAACCTACTAACTGAGTTTGTTTGGGTTTTTTTTAAATTGTTTTAAATATATATATATATGTATATATCCCCAGATGATGGCCGAGCCGCTGTCTTACCCGTGCATAGATATAATGCAGGATGTGCCTGAAGTCGAGTTAGGGATAGGCCCTGGTTGTACTCGCTGGCTGAGGGATGTCAGCTGTATACGAGTAATGCTGGAAGAGCTATAGTCTGCTTCACACTGACCATTCTCCGCCTGCGCCGAGCACTCGTCGGTGCTTACGTATTTTCGGTATTTTATTGGCCAGTCGCTGCTGCGGATGTGAGAGGGGGAGGTGAGAAGAGTCGGAGAGGAGGGGTGGAGGGATTGTAGTGTAGGGATTGTGAGGGGACGAGATCGGCTTTTTCCCTCCCCCTTTCCTTTTTTTTCGGTGAAAGCGGGAGATGGCCTCTTCCTTCCTGCCAACCCGGTCGACCGGAGCTGGCCGTGGTCCTGAACTCGCACTCTAAGCAAAGATCCGAGTCTGAAGCGCGCGCGGCTCCGCGTTTAGTGTAGCCCCTCATAACTTCAAGCAGTGGCACACCTAAGATGGCTGCCACCGGATTTCTCTGATATTGTCACTGACTGAAATGGGGAACATTATGAAGTGCACGGGCCGCGCACGGGATGCAGAACAGCGGGTGTAAAATGCCGTGTGCTGTCGAAGGGTGGGGTTGCAACACGGAGCGACCTCTCTGAAGCTACACAAATTAATTGTTACAGCGCGTGCTGGCATCCCTTGTCAGGAAATCTCACCACACAAGCGTTTCTTCTACTAAACAGGAATTAATTATTCAAGCTGAACAGAATCCCCCAGGTGTCTGACTCACTGTTAGTTACTGGGCCAGTGTGAATATGCTGCATAACGCGTTGATCTTTAATGTGAATCGGACTTTAAAAGAGAACAAAAACAAAAACACCGTTTTGGCTGTGTTACAGTACAGATGTGTTGTAGTAAGTCGTTTCGTGCAACACTAATCTGTGATGTTCTGCCAGAGCTTAGCACACGAAAAGTCACGTGATACTTTAAATCCTGCAGACACTACAATACTGGAAGCACAGTCCGACCGTATTTATATGACACGTGGCTTGCTCTCCTCGTGAAGTGCATTTTTCTTAATAAAAAAAAGGGAAAAAAGGACATTTTTATTCCCTTCATCCGTCCTCCATGCAATATTTATAGCAGCCCCCCCAAAGAAACCCTACCCCAGTCCAGTACTCACAGCATTAGCTTTAAATACTGAGGCTCAGAGTATTGACATTTTGTTGATAATTATAGTAACTCCAGTGAGACAGTTTTCCTGAGTGTGAGACTGAGATGTGCTTGTTTGACCTGTTAATCCTGACTGGAACTACAAACTCTCAAATAAAATGCTTCAATTTGCCTTCACTGCAGTGTCTTACAGTCTTTTATGGTAGTACTTAACATAGACCTGTACTGATAACTCTGAAGCAGTTTAACAAAAAAAAATTGTTTCCTGTACAGATTTTAAAGCTTTCGATTTCACTGTAAGCAGAGCAGAAAGGAATGGTTATCATCCCCCAGTCTTTTAGATCTTACTCTGTGCAAAGTCTACTTAATATTCGTCTTCAATATAGCAACAAGCAAAAATAGATTTCATGGAAAGGCTCTGTTAAAGTAAAAGAAGAGGACATATTTGCTTATATGTTCCTTGACTCATGGTGTAATTTCTGAACATTCACCCCATAGTTCTTCTAAATTCAGGGTGTTTTCGGTAGCTAAAAATACTTGCTGGTTCCTAAGATCCTTACTCCCTTGTAAGTATTGGGAGCTGTTCTACTTGTGCTGTGGAACAAGGAAGTAAAAACTAGCAGCCTTAAAGTAAAGGATAAATGAATTATACGTCAAGAATTTTAAAAAATAAAGTACAAAGACAAAGACAAAATTTTTGTGGTAACGAAAAAAACAATATGGACAAAAGTATTGGACCACATCTCTTACTCAGAATGCCAAATTTGATGACTAAGACATAATGGGTCATTCTAAAGACTTAAATAAATTTGAGCATGTTACTTTAATAGGATGCCACTGATGCAACAAGTTAGCTTGTGAAATTTCTACCCTACTAGATATTCCATCATCAAATGTAAGTGGTGTTATTGCAAAGGAGTAAGTGTTTAGAAACCACAGCAACTCAGGCAGTAAAGTTACAAAGAGGGGTCACCGAGGGATGAGCTTCATAGTGAGTAAACATCATCATTAACATCAGCACAAAAACTGTGAGCCAGGTGTGGCATGGCTTTTAATGTCGGAGTAGCTGCCTTCAAGCCTTACATCACCAAGAAGACTGACAAGCTTTGAATGGAGCGGTGTAAAGCATGTCTCCGCTGGACTCTGCAACCGTGGAAACTTGTCCTGTGGAGTGACGACTCATGCTTCTCTACCTGACAGTTTGATGGATAAATCTGAGTTTTTGAAATGCCAGGATAACATTACCTGTCTCTCTCCACTGTGCCAGTTAAATTTTGGGGGGAAATGTTGTGGGCTTGAACCTGAGAGCCTCCTTTTTAGTTCCAGAGAAGCGAAATCTAAATGCTTCAGCTTGAGAAAGCCCGTTTGGACATGATGAAAGCAAGGTGTATTATGGCTCTGTTGGATGAATTTGCTATAGAAGAATTTGACTGGCCCTGATCTCCTTTGGAATGAATGGTGGCTGAAAGCCAGACTCTCTCATCCAACATCAGGGTTGTAATGCATACAGGGTTGTAATAAAACTACTGTAATGTGTCATGTGTAGCTGGCCCAATTTAGTCCAAATAGTGTCCCATCTGGGCATTTTAGAACTAGTAAGTCCTTTTCTTGCATTTGATGTACATATTATTATTAACAGTGCCAGCATTAAATGTCCAGAATTCTGTGTAAACGACAAAGTTTGACATATGTGGGACTCTTGAGGTAGAGATAAAGTTTTAACAAGCTTTAATACTTCATGGTCCAAAAAAAGCAGAAATTAAATTAAATTAAAAAATGACAAAGTCACAAAGTTCACAATCAAGAAGATAACAAGGAAGCCAAACATCCAGAATATGCTTAGGAAATGTGGACAACATGATAAGGAGAGGCTCAAACAACATGGACACAAAATAATTAGGGGAGAGGTAGCTGGTGGGATTCGTGGCTGAAACGACAGGGAGGAAGTAAAATTAAATACAAGGTGTCAGCAAAAACAGAGTACCAAAATCAAACAGGAAGTAACTAAACAGGGAATCACTAACTGAGGCAAAGGCTTATCAAGTCACAAAAGGAAGCCTTTGTCTAGCTTTTCCATCCTGGGAAGGCTAGAGTAAAACACCAGGGTCAAAACAATACTGATCTAACAGAAAACCAGGTAACAAAAGCTGTAAGAAAAAAAAACTAAACAAGGAAGCGTTACAAGAATAGAGACAAAAAACTCCAAACAACAAAACTCAGATTATGATCAAAAGCAGAGAATGCTAAATAACAGATCAGAGGTCAGAGTCCGTAAAACACAAAATCAACCCTGGCAATAAGAACTTGCAACCCCATAACAGCACAAACTACATTTTTCTGTATCTTAGAAAGCAAGGTTATTTTTGAGGTGCGGGCTGGAATATCTGCTTGTCAACTGTTCCCTTCTATTATAGATACATACACACACGAGGAAAAAAAAACAAACACAAAACAACTTTCAACAGACACCATTAAACTGAATGTTAAACAGATAAATAAATAAATATTGTTTTTATCTTACCTTTTCAAAAATAATGAAAAACTATAAATAATGGACAAACTCTATTGAATAAATAATGATATAACCAAATTAGAAAACAAAAGCATGAAAAAAATGCTTTAATCTGGAGTATAATAGCTTCTGAAATGCCAAATTGGTAAGAGTCAATCTTTTTTAACATTCCCTGCTGAATGAGAGAACTTGCAAAACCTCCTTATGTTAGAAGTTCTTTCCACACAACAAAACACAATAACTGAATTATATCAAAGTCAGTATCCAAATGTATGTGTTCTACAGTCTAGGGCAGCTAGGATACTTTATAATAAAACCTGCACTGCCAAGAATATTGTGTGTTAAAATTCAAGAATTAGCCGCACTAAAATACCCAAAAGTTTCCACTACTTAAAGTTTTTTATGATATAATTGGTTTTTCTTTGGCTCTACAATTGTCAGCTCACCCTTGTTTTGCTCTACTTAGGTACTGAACAATTCAACTCAAATTCAGGAGATTCACATATATCACACACTGAAATAATAAAAAAAAATCTGCTCAAAATACAATATAAAATGTTACATTTAAAGAAATTTACTTAATCGATATCCAGTTTATACCAAGCACATCATCCCTCAGTGATTCGTTATTTGAATGAATAAACCTTTGCATTTGCATCTGACTCAGAATTATTGCTTCATGTTTATCGAGAGTAAAGAATCTTTTTTTCCTTTCAGTGTAGCTTATTTAGGTTTAGATGGATACAAATTCACAAATAATCAGAGTAATTAAAAGTGTGAAGATTTAATTTGATTTTGTGTAAAAAAGTGGTGCAAAGTAGTAACATTTTATGAGCAGACTTTCTGAATGTGTTGACTGAGTAGTTTTGACCTTTCCTCAGAATTAGGAAACCAACTTTATTTTTAGGTTATGTTTGGCTGCAAAATTATCTTTCCTTACTATTTTTTGTCCTTTTGACCCTGGTTTGTGTTTACCTTCCCTGCCCACTCTTATAATACTTCCAGATCCAGAACATCCATGACAGCCCATATAGTGTGAGCTCAGCATGGACGGAGGATGAGCAGGCCTGCATGCTTCATCTGTGATTTAATTGATTCTGACAGCTGGACTGACTGGCTGCTACTCCAGATGTTCTTTAAGTGTCTGAGCAGCAAGTAACCATGCTTTCAAGGACTCCCGTATTTTCTGTTGCCCTGACTTGGCATTTAACTGTCCTTCTTCTTCAGGTTTTACTCACACAGCCTGTCCACGTTAATACCAAGCATGACATTTGCCTTTGTTCCCCATAGTCCTCAGCTCATTAAGTCCTCAACAGACCACTGCCAGCTCTCATTGGGTGCTTGTACATTGACACGGCTCGGTTTTCTGCACACATTTTTGAGCCCTTGGAGAGGTTTAGCACCAAAACTAGCAGCAGAACTTTCAAAACCTTTTAAACATTAATTATTGACTGATGCTCTTCACCCTACTCTTCTACTTCTGCTAGAGTGTGTACACATTAAATGTTGATGTTCTCCAGGGTACTATAATGTAACTGAAAGTGCAGAAAAAACTTCTTGTTGTGCAACTGATGCAAAATTTGTTTTCGTTTTTGTTTTAAAGGAAACATTTGCAGTATTGTTTTTCTTCACTTTAGTTTGAGATACCAGTTGCCCCAAAAATTTAAGCATTTGAAGATTTCGCCTCTGTTACAGCTCAAAAGTTTTATTTTTGGTATTGACACTTGGAAACATGAAAAACAAACTTTAAGTTTGAAGAAGAACTTTCTTCTTTGCTCCCATGATAATAAATGCAGTCATTAGAGGTCTTCATTACAGGCTGAAATGACTGAAGTTGTTTTTCCTGGGAGGACAGTCTCTTGTTGAACTTTTGATAAATTTTTCAATAGTGTCTTTATGAGACTGGCACGAGTGATCTAAACAGTGAGGTAGGAAGCTGGAAATCTACAACATGTTGGGAAGCACAGAGTATGGCTATAGTTAGGTCCATAGGTTTTTCAATTGATGCTTGTTTGTGAGTCTTTCAGCTTGAAAAGCTGCTCTGTTGGGTTGTTCAGGTGACTGACTTGGCTACTATCTCAGATGGTCTACTATCCATTTGCACTGTGAAATGCTGCCCAATCATTATTTTTTAGCTTTCAGATGAATCTGAACAGAGCAGTTAGGCCTTCCTGCTACTCCTGTCAACAGCCTGGCTCTGCAGGCAGCCATACATGCTCATGACATAACATTGTCTTCACCACGTCTGACAGATGATGTGATATGCTCCGTACTTTTCTGTTGCCATCATTCTCAAATTAATCTTGGTTTCATCTATTTGAGATTTCTTTTTCCAGAACTGTGCAGGCTCTTTTCACCAGCAAAGTCTAATCTGCTCTTCTTGTTCTTGAGTGGCCATGGAGTGTGCCCTAGTATATTTGGGCATGCAGACTGGTGCAGGGATTCAAAAACCAACCTTCTAATTAGTTGATGACTGAGCTACACTAACTTGGATTTGGGTGCTCCTAAGTTTTTGTTTTGTTTTTTGTTTTTTTAAATTTTGCTGATTGGTTTATTTTGGATTTTCAGCCCAATCATGCATTCTTTCACTGACATCAAAATCTCTTTGGACTTCGAGTATTTCAGTGAAAACGCAAGATCAACTCTTGGAATCAATGTGGAAAATCTTTTTTTCTGCTTAATTATTAAGCTTTTCATGTAACAACTTGTGAACAAGGCTTGTCTGGCCATAAAATAATTTATCAGTCAATTGCACAATTCCTTTGGAGCCTCTGAAAATGAGGAACTGTGTATAAAAATGGCTGCAGTTAAACAGTTGATGCAATGCTTTTGTTAAGCTTCTTGAATTCAAGCTGAAAGTCTGCACTTTATCTTTATCGTTTGGTTTAAAATCTTCTGTGAAGAGTAAAAATGACAAAACTTATGCAATTGCCCAAAAATGTATTGTCGATGAGTTTGTCAAATTCAAACAGTCATGTGATCTGTTGTTAGCCAAAAAACTATTTAAAAAAGAATAAATGACTGATTTTTAACATCTGCAATTCACTGAGCAGGACATCTGGTGATGAAAAGCATGTGACATCACGGAAAGCTCCAAAACAAGCACAGCACTGACCTTTTGGTGAGATTTTCTTTCTCTCAGCTGTTGTTGTTTACAAAATATTGAACTTTGAACCTGAGTTTTATGCAGTTTCAGATAATGTGCTGCTCACGTAACAAATCAACACCAGACAAAATGTTTTATTTATTTTTTGTTTTTACTTCAGCCGTGTTCACATTTATCAACACATCTGTCAAATAACTCATAAAACGAAAACCCTCGGAGTAAATAAAATGACCATGTGTGACTTTGAGCAGAGATTTTTGTAGAGATGAGATGAATCATTTGAACTATCCTTGACTCTATCTTAGAAACATAATATTGATTACAGGCATACTCTTTGAGGACCTGCTTGACTTCATCATCACACCTGATGCCAGTGTGAATGTTTCCTTGACAGCCGCTTTCTCAGATGGGATTTTACACTGAAGGTTTAAAGTAAACATCAAAAGACCTAATGAAAGCTATCAAGAAAACAAGGACAAAGATCATAACCACACAAACAAAAGCCTTGAAAACACTACGGACCTGTCTTTGTTGCTGGCCAGGTCAATGTCGATTTTACCTGTTTAAAGTACATAGACATGTGTGTCTCTTTTGCACAGTGCTTTTCTTTGTAAAGCTAGCAGAGACTGGATAGGTAAACTGCACAGCGATGCACCAAACAGTGCAGCACAGTGGAAACATCTCAGACTAACTGCTTGATGATATATTCATAACTTCCCTCTCTCACTTCAGTCGTTTCTCAAACCTCTCTATGGTATATAGACACTGAGCATGTTTATTTTATTCACGTGATGTTATATCCTCTGAAACAGTGTAAATAATGGAGGGAAACAACAAAGACGGGATTACTTTTGCACTAACAGATTTAACTTGGAGTTTATGTCATTCAGCTCTACAGTCTTCATTTGGTGTTTTAAGTTCAATAGTGTTTGTCAGTAGGAAAATGGCACACACATACAACACACACGCACACTCAGAGCTTCTCTGGAGGAGCTCTTTGAAATATTTAAATGCTCGGAGTGTTTTTAATGCGAGATTGATAGAATAGGGTCAGTGTCAGCATTCCAGCTACGATAGCCGTGTCTCTTAGGGAAGTTCGCACCCAGCAAGTGATGACGATTAATTTCACCAGGAATGAGTTTACATCCAGGGAAACTGGGATTTTAAGCCCTTTCAGATTAAGCCGATATTGTTTTAAGTGTAACACGGTGGAGAGGACTTATGGATTGCAGGGAGGGAAACAGTTTACGAGTTTAAAATGGAAAGGAGAAAAGAGAAAGCTATTCTGAGGAAATTACCAATCTACAAATCCTTTTACATAACCCGGCCTTCCACGCCCGCCCCCAAACCCCTTTGGCCAAAAACTAGAAATCGTAATTTTAGTATTTTCATGTTCCCTTCCTGACATTAATCTTGCAGTGAATTTTAAGTGCTACCCAGCAGGTTCAGAAGAGCCCATTCAGTGTTTTGTTTTATTAGCATTTTTCTTAACAGCTAAAAATGCAAAGGTTAGTGGCATGAACTCCTTTTACAGTATATAGCATGCATAGTTTTAAGCTCCTTCTCTTAAGTATAAGGCTGCAGAGAACATTTTCATATACGTTAAATGTAATCAGTCTTAACTCTGGGTTAATCTGGATTTGTATCTTTGTGTGCTCCAGATAAGTCCTCAGGAAAAAACAAAACAACCTGCACTCAACTCATTTGGCTCTCAGAGTGTATTATATATGTTTTGGCGCCTTGATAGGTGGAGGCTTCATGACAACCGCCAGATTTATGCTTGTCTCTTCCTCCCACAGTTTTCAGAGTATAGAAGGGATGTGATGCCAGAAAAAGATTCATTAATAATGCAGCGAGAGGCTGGAGCCTCACCACTTTACATGACGAAAAGAAAAGCCCAGGTTAGGCCAGCACAGTCCTTTTACCCACTGGAGGATACAGTTTACCCAACCAGTGCACACAGCAGCAGATGAGTTACAGCGCATTTAGCTTATTGTGCATACAGCTGACACATTTGTCAACTGAATTTTGAAGCGAGAAGAAGGATCAAGGAAGAGAACACGTCACTGCAGCTCGAGAGATTTTTCTTCTCATCACCGTGGCTAAGTACTGCCCCCTGTTGGCTGAATGATGAAAGGTCGTTTAAAGTATTCTGAGCTGCTGCGTTTGAAGATGAGTATGGCCAAAGATGTGATGTGTATTTTAGGTGAAACATGACTGTTAAAATTCACATATCTATGGCCTTGGCATAGATTGTTCCCTGGCTTTTGCGCTGTGGCAGCTGGAATACGCTAGAATATCAGCTGCATGGGGACACAAATGTAAGGCTCAAGTCCTCCCAAACGTTTAGTCCCCCTGGGGACTGGGACTCTTGTTTTTTAAGATGTAATTTTTTCTAGAGCAAAGACCAACACTTGGCCTCAACAAACTGAAGGAGCTAAACCCTGACGTTAACCATTATTGATTAAATGCTATGAGTCACAGGTTTTAGTCTTGTTTTGAAGATAATAGTTTAGATTTTGTGTTGACATATTTTCCTCAGATTGGTCCTTTGTTATATTTTTGAATCTTTGGTTTTGTGTTCCCTTGTTTTCTTTTTGAGTTCATTAATGTTCTGTATATGTTACTCTAACCTCCCCTCTGTCGTTTTACATTATGTTTAGCACATATTCTTTGAGTTCTGTATCTTTAGGCGTTTTCTGTTTGGTTTCATCCTGAGCCTCTTTTCTTGCTTTGTTTATTTAGTTACACTTGCATTTTGAGCCTTTTAGTTGTTATATTTAATCCTAGTTTAGTATTAGTGAAGTGTGTGCTTTGTGCTTAGCTGCCTCGGGTCTGTGTTTAATGGTTGCTCTGTGAGTTACTTCTTATTTTACTTTGTTAAAATCATGTCTGATTTTGAATTTGACTTCATCCCATTGACTGTCTTTGTGTCCTCACCTGTCTCTCTTGACACAGCTGTGTCCAGTGCTCTGTGACGCCTCTGTTTATTTAAAGCCTCAGTCTTCTCTCTGTTCTCTGTTGTGTTGTTTGTGTAGCTTGCCTGCTTGTCTGCCTGCATTCCTCTGAGATTTCCTGGATAGATCCCTAGTGGTTCTAATTCCTTTTGTGGTCAGATTTGGATATGTTTGATCACCTTTGGGACCTTATTTTGTTTTGGGCTTTGCATCAGCCCCCCCAATGAGCCTTTGTTTACATGTCCTTTGTTCTGCAGTTTGGTTTCTCATCCACTTAATGATCCACACAGTTCACGAAACTGACATTTTGGCATTTATTTATGCTTTTCCTCCTGAGAAATGTCAGCATATCTTTTGTGAAAAGGGCTTGTGGTTAACTTGCTCTGCAGTGAACTAAGAAAAAACTTTAATAAACACCAGCCTAATACAAACTTGTCAGGGACCCTGGATCTGAGCGATCCAGGGTCTCTGAGCAGTTATGGACCTGTATTTTATTATATGTGTTTTTGATGTTGCTGTCCCTCGTTCTCCCTGCTTGCAGGTGTGTGTGTGTGTCTTGGTGTGTCTGGGAGCACCTGTTTACAGGCGCCTTCAGGCCTGGTAGGTGTGGCCCTGCCAGGTGGTTGGCCACACCTGAAGACCATCATACAGCTGATCAAGCCCCGTCGGAGGAGTTACTTTAGAGTGTGGTGGAGCTCCCTCCGATGCTGGATCATTGCGTGGCTTAAAGTTAGTCTCTTGACCAGTTACTAAGTTTAGTCTGCTGCATGGTGGTGTGTTTGATGGTGGCCTCTCTGTTATTTCTGACTACCTAGCTGATCTCCTCTGTCTGTATAGCCCTCAGAGAGCACTAAGATCATCGGGCCAACTGCTCTTAGTGCAACCTAGGTCTCGGCTGAAGACCAGAGGAGACCGTGCCTTTGCCGTTGCCGCACCGAGGTTATGGAATACTCTTCCTCTTCATATTCGCGCATCCGATTCAATTCAGTCTTTTAAATCACGTCTAAAAACGTATTTGTTTAACCTGGCATTTAAGGCTAATTAGGGTAATTTACATCTGGCTTTGCATTTAGATTATTTAATTATTTTATATTTTATTTTATTTATATCTGTAATTTATATTTTATATTGTGATTTTTATCTGTATCAGGATTTTACTGGAAAGCACTTTGGTGTACTTCGGTCTTTAAAATGTGCTATATAAATAAATTTTGATTGATTGATTGATTGATTGATTGATTTCCCCAGGAGAAGCGTGGAGACGAGAGAGCAGAGAGCACGGGGTGCTCAGACACTGAGAAGCGGAGACAGGAACACTAGCACTGGGAAGAGGACATGTCAAAGGAGTCGGGAACGCACTGAGGATTTATTGTGTTTTCCATTTTCACTGTAAATAAACGCGCTGTTTGCATTCAGAGCTCCACGCCTGGGTCCTCCTTCCTTACATCCCCACGGTTGGCCAGCGTCAATCGTGACAAAACTACTAATGGTTACCAGTTGAACAATAATGGAAGAGAGGGCCGGCAAGACATTGTGGTCATTTCCTCTTTTCAAGCCCCTTTAAAACACAGCTGTCTCTTTATTTTATTGTCAGGTATGGGTTACCATTTTATATCCCAGTATTATAGCTCCATGACGTGACTGACTTTCTAGCAGTGAAATCCATCTTTTAGAGTGTTAAATAAAAGATGATTATCTGTAATTTCTTGGTTTTACATCCTGAAGATTAACAGTGAGGTCTGTTGAATTTATTCAGGCTGTGTGCATGCTGGTGAGGCTTGGGGAACACTGACATCAATTACATTGCATTAATTGAATCACTCTTTTTAAATAAAGGTGAGGTAGACTACTTAACAATAGTAGGGCTATGTCAGTTATTGAGCATTTTCACATTTTCAGAAGGATTTTCTTTATATGCATGAATAACACAGATAATTTCACAGTGTATGAGTATTAGTAGAGAATAACATTTAAGTACTGCAGGGTAATATAACACTTACAAAGACTTAACTGCCACGGTCTTGATTGTGGATCTGGTTGTGTTCCTGTTTGCCACCCTTGTGTGCTCCCTGGATGCCATTTATTTATCAGCCTTTTTGATTGCCTTTTTTTTTGGATACATCTTGGACCTGCAATAAAGTGTAGTGATGGAGTGGCTATCATTGTTGCATGGCAGCAGCAGTGGTATCAGACCCGCTGGTCATCTGGGGTTTGCATGTTCTCCTTGCACCTTTTTGGGTTTCCATACGATCTAAAGACCTTGTGAAAGTCAGTGTGAATGGCTATCTTTCTTTATGGTAGACTGAGTGAAAAAAAAGAGTGAGACTGATTCACCATATTGTTGATTTTTACTTACTTTTTCTTGTCTTTTTTTAAAAAAACAACCCAGTGCTTAGGAGTTTTGTTTTGAGTGAAGAACAAACGATCGACACAGTGGGTCAGAGCTCATGTAACCTCCTGAACAGGATATTCGCTTTCCCCTTAGGTGATTGACTAACAACCTCTATTTGAACTGATGTTTTTTCCCAATCTAAATTTCTCTATTGCAGTTTTCAACAACAAACATTTATATTGCTGAAACGCACTGGACCTTTCAAAACATTTCTGACAACCTTCATGAGAGTTCATTTGAAACAGAGCTGGATGTTGTAAAATGTCTCACAACAAAGACTTTTGTTTTGTCTCTCCACAGTTATCTGGCTCATTCCATAGAAACAGCATTTTTAAAAACTAACTTGAGGTGCAAAGAACCCAAAGCAGCAGTCTTTACTCGTGGGAATTACCAAAAAAAACAAACTATTCTTATCTCTGCTTAAACGAGGGAGGGGATTTCATGTCTCTTCTCATCAAGACTGCAGCATCAACCTCTATTTTTACATCAGTTTAATGGTCCTGTCAGCCTCCAGCTGGAACAAAATAGGTTCTAAAAGAATCCACATGACATCTGTCTTTACTCTCGCACACTGGGTATCCGTCACTTTCACAACTGATTTTGAGAGATTTCTAAACACATTAAACCTGCCGTCTTGCTACCTTTCAGATGCTTTCACCTCAAAGAATCTAGGTTTCCTCTGGCACTGGCACTGTCACGGTTCTGGGTCCGTCGGACCCAGTAGTTTGAGTTTTATTATGTTTTGGTTTTAGTTTGCATCAGGGGTTGTTTTCTTGTTCTCTGGTAGTGTTGATTATGATGATGTTTATTATTTGAGTTTCATGTTTCTGTGGTGTTTAGGATTTGTTCTTCAGTTGTGTCTGCTTAGTATTTGTTTAGCTCCATGTGCCATTTTCTGTCTGTCTCTCTATGTCGAGTTTGTGTCTTAGTGTGATGGTTGCTTGTTCCTGTTTTATTGTGATGGTCTGCGTCTCATGTGAGTGTGTTCAGTTTTACCTTTGTCTCGTCTTGTTGATCATTCCCAGCTGTGTCCACCACCTGTGTGTAATTCCCCTGTGATTCTGTGTATTTAAGTCATGTCTGCCGTCATTGTAGTTGCTGGTCCGTCTGTGTATTCCACCCTGCGTCATCTGTGTGTTTCCCTGCTGTCAACCGCTAAGTGTTTCTGCTCATGTTCAGGTTCGTGTTCTGTAGTTAGTTTGTTCCCAGTCTAGTTAGTCATAGCTCCCTTTGCCGTTTGTATTTACTTTCATGCTCAATAAACCACCTTCACACCTTCACGACTGCCTGCGTTTGGATCCTCCTTCATTGCCTCCACACGGCTCACCTCACTCGCCGTGACAGTCTCATTCTGGCTGCTTCTCAGTGCAGACTTAAATTGTGATTGGTCACTGCCTGAGGGAATTGGGCAATCAATGTCACTTTCTATTTTAAAATAACTTCTCATAACAGGCTTCTGACTTTTTTTAAGTCGTTATTTAATCACGCACTGCCTGCTGCTCTTCAATGATTACTTTCAAGATTTGAGTGGATATTTATTCCAGTATATATTCCAACAATTCACATGATGTAAAAGGATATTTCACAATATCTATTTCATTATATCCTGTTTTTATATTGTTGCTTTTATGATGTAATTACTGTGTGTTATGTATTTACCCGATGCTTATTTGCTTCTTAGATCGTTATTAGTGGGAGCACTTTAAATGATCGATAGCAGGAGTATTAACATTTGGTGGTGTGATGTGTAGTAATTGCGATGCTTTTATAGAGGCCCCGGTGAAAAATAAAAATGGAAACTACATTTCACTGAGATAGTCTGCTGAAGAGATCCAGTAGCTGCTCTTGTACCAACAAAACCGGCCTGTTCTCTCTTGATGATACCTTCCCTCTCTTTCGCCCTCATTTTAATCTCTAAACATATTCATGGTACTGTACTGTAAATAAATCGCTTCACTTTGAGTACTCAGACTAATCAGAATCAGATTTTGACAAAAAGCCAAAACCTACAAAGAGGTTTTTTGTTTTTGTTTATTTGCTTTAGGTATGCTTTAGGAAAAGCACAGTCCTGCTGCAGTATCTTCAGATCACCAATAAGCAGTTAAAACCCAGGTTGTAGTTCAGTATATTGCAAACATATTTCAGTGACATGCACAACCCTAATTCCGTCCTTACTTAAAAATTCATCTGTAGTACAGATTTGTCACCAAAAGAGGTCAGCAAGATACTTTTTATATCAGCACACATGACCTAAATATCAGCAGTTGCTTAGAAAATAAAATGTAATTAAAGAATCCAGCAATTATTAAAATCTGCAAAATGCACAGGAGCTGTGATGCTTTCTCTCATTTCAACACAGGCAGCTGCAGGTATAGTTTTAACTCAATCAGTTGTTAAACTGATCAAAATTAATATTGAAGGGAAATATACTTGTCTGTGGAGGTCACTGAACTAATATTACTTAGGATTATTACTCAAGATCCCCTGACACTCTGGGCTTACTGAGCCCCAATAATTACTGAGACCCATATGTTGTTATTAATGAATACAAAGCAATTCAAAGGAACTGTAATTAATATACTCATCAGACCTCAGTGTAAGCAACACAGCTACACTGGAGCTACATTAAAATGAGAGTAACCAGAGTAACCAACTGCATATCTGTGTCAATTCGACTCCCTCATTACGCTAGAAATAAACAACTACAGCATGTAAACTAATATTTTTAGGATGATTTCGGCTTAAGGGTGCCATCAACTTTGAAGTTTTTCAGTAATGCACTGGATATCTAAATAAGCTGTGATGATCCCAAATGGAAGGAGAAAATTAAACCTCCAGTCTTTCATTTGCTTTTTCATTTTCAGCTCAAAGCCCAGAAATCAAAGGTAGACAACACAAGACTAATTTGTTTCATTTTTTTTATGTTTACGAACACAATTTCCCTCAATTTTATGTCTCATGTTGAAGGTTTTATGTTTAACCTTAATTTCAGCATTCAAATTCACCTGATTAAGTTCAGAGAAATAATTGTCATGATGAAAACACTGCCCCAGATATTTGCATCCGTTTCATGTTCCTAATGCAGCTTTATTTTGAAAAGATGTTTTTGCCATGACACGCCAATCCTAAAAAACAGGAATTGTTCTTATAATCAGTGCAACACAAGTAAAGTAAACAAAATATTTACCTGATATTTTTTACACAGCTTATTGCAGCGCTTGAATAAATATAGCATCTGACTATGTCTCCGACTCCTCCTTGGGGAAGGCACCTCCTGTCAGCCCTCCCCTCTGCTGGAGGAGTCGCTCTGGTTTTCCTATCTACATCAGTGACATTTCAACCTGGTGACTAAAGCTGTCTGCACTGTGCGGAGTTGGGCTCTGTGATTTTTAAATGTGTATGGTTATATTTGCTCCGGTAAGTTTCTTTGCTTGGTGGTTTATTTTCTGTATTTATCTCTTCGGGTTGGTGAAAATGATGACGTCTGCTTCTATTCACATTTAAAATGTAATTGTATCAATAACAGCAGTTTAATTAGGGATCATTTTTAGTTTGTGTTTGATGTTAAAAGTAATAAATGGACTCAAAGTTGCCGATGCAGAGTAAAGCTCTTGTTCTTTGTGTCAGTGAAGTGGAAGAAATAGGAAGCTGTCTGCCTCACAGTCAGTTGGGTCTCACAGTAAGTTAGACCTCTGAGTTTGGTATTAGCATTGACAAATTGAATCTCACTGTACTGCTGTGGCCTCCTTCCAGGGCACAGTCAGGAGCTCTGTTTGTTGTCTTCCAACCTTTAAATTATTCAGGTTTTGTTTTCAAACCAATTATAAATCTTAATAATCTGTCATATAATTTATTGATGTGTATACATTATGCAGGAAGCTGCACTCACATGCTGATTGGAGTCAACTACTTTTGGAGAGTCTGAATAAATGATCAACTAATGGTTACTGGTTTATGATTTTTCTTTCAAAGATTTTTGCCATCTGTGCTTTTGCAACATGTGGAGGATACTATGGTCATCTCCAGGTTAAGGTGGACTGTGCAGACAGGAGGCAGAATAACCGCAGCATCAACATTGATTTCGGGTATCCTTTCAGGTAAACGAATTGCTTATGTTTCCTTTTTGATCCCTTTTGGTTGTTTGCTTCTAAGTAAGATTCCTTTAATCTTTCACAGCTAACTTTAAATAAATCTCTTTACATTTTATTATTTTAAGAGCTGAAATGTGAATAGTCTCCTAAAAAAGCATGTCCACAGTAATCATCTTAAATAGGCCCAGAAAGTATTTTAAAATTGTACAGGCCTGCTCCATTGACATGACAGCTCTAAAACAGAGGAGCTGCTTTTTCTTTGTCCAACTTAGGATGAGAGAGCTTGACAGCTGAGCAGGAGTCTGACCCATTTATTGTCCCAGAGTCTAAAATACTTCCCCGCATCATTAGATTCATCCGTACCTGGACTCCTATGAGAAAAATCTTAGCTTCAGGTGCTTTTGTTTTTAACTTCTGTTCCAGTGTTTCTATTTTACCACTCGCTCTCATCTTACAACATGTACGTGTAGGTGATTTGAATGCTTAGCGACCCAATGATATTATGATGAGCCACAAATTAGTATCTTTGTCATAGTGTGTGTGGTAGCGGATCCCAAATTTGAACCCAAAAATCACTGTGAGGAGTAAAATCTAAATCATGCCTTTAATAAATAAATGAGGGAGCAGTTCAAATGAAAACTGAGATCAAAAAGATAACAAAATCCAAGGACTCCAGGAAAATGGACACTAACCTAACTAGGAACATCAGCAGGAGGAATAACAAATGCACAGAGCAAGGATAACAGGAAAAGTGAAGCTGCTTCTGCACACAAGGCTACTCAAGGGAAGTGAACGCAGCTGGGGAACAACACAGGTGCTCACAGTCTGCTGCAAACAATCTGGAAAATAAGATGAGGAGAAGTAAAACTGAATACAACTATAAAAATAAAGCAGGAAGTGAAGCATGATAACTAAACAGGGGAAACCCAGACATGGCTGAACTAACGCAGGGAAACTGACATGAGAAGATAGACAGGAACTAAGGGAATTGAAATCATGAAGCAAATAACAAGGCAACCTAAGAATCAACAGAAAATATTAAAATGAACAATACTAGAAAGTCCACAACTCGAAAACACTGCATCAATGACCTGGGGCCATGTCAGCCTTTCTTTGTGAACCATTACATAAACATTACTCGGCTGTCTTCCAGGATGACAAAAAAAAATTGTTCTTATTGCTTTGTTGAATCTGGCAGGTCCTTTTTATTCACAGCAATTACATATTTTCAGATCTGTGGTGGGAATATAGAATATAATTACCCACTGATTAAATGAAATTGCTGTGTTATACAGAGAATCCAGCCAAAAGTGGATGTTGAAGAGTTTAATTTTATACCAGTAAAGTGCAAAGAGCAATGCATGAACATTGGGGGTTTTTATTGTCTAAAAAAAGCCTGGTTTAGGTGAGTGGCTTCCACAGGGAGGTCACACTTTTCACATCATTTCATTTGAGCCATGAGTGGTGTGCCTGTTAATCATAATTACTAGTCTTGTGTGTGTGTGTGTGTGTGTGTGTGTGCAGGTATTAGTCAACCTTCGCAGTGTAATTGTGGAAAATAAATGTTGACAGTTGTGCAAAAGTTGCCATCATGGCAAATAGGTTCTGTTGGCTTTGTCTGTAGAGTTTGGATGCTCCTCCTGTGCCTGCATGGACTTTCTCCAAAGAGTTTGCTGCTACATTGACTGTAGATGTGAATATGAGTGTGAATGATTTTCTGTCTCCATGAGTTCAGCCTGTGATAGACCAGTCCAGGCCTGTATCCTGCCTCTTGCCCATGCACAGCTGGCTTACTGTCCTGAACCGGAAAAGGGGTTGAGACGATATGAAAAATATGAACATTTACAACTGCTTTGCTATTTCATTCAAATGAATAAAATGTTCATTTGGCAAATATGTCTACACTGCTTTTCTATGCATATATTTTAACTCGCTTAGCATGTGAACAGTGTAAAAGTGGGAGTTGTGTTGAAAAAATTGCTTCTGTTTTTCATGCTCTTATTTGTGATGGGTTTTTTTTTTAATCATTAATTTATAACAAACTGATCAAAAGCCAAACCCTGGTGAAAAACAACCAGCCACATGAACCGACCCACTCAAACCTCTCATGCCCTGTACAACTGCATTAGAATAGATGCTGAGAGAAGTCAAACATACATTGTTAAGAATACTGGGCAGCGGTGGATCAGGAGGTGGAGCAGGTCATTTGCTTGAGAAGGTCAGCAGTTCCTCTAATCTGCATGTTGAAGTATCCTTTGGCAAGATAGTGAATGCGGATGGATCTGTGTGAATATTAAGTTAAAAGCACTTAGTAAGGTAAAACTGGTGCTTGTGTAGGTGAATGAAGCTTGTAGTAAGAAAGTGCTCGAGTAGAAAAAGTGCTATATGAGTACCAGTCCATTTACCATGTACTCCTTATGCTTTAGTATTTTATAATGAAGACCTAATTAATATTGGGTCTACTTAGTAGAATTTTTTTTCTTCAGTGCTTTTTAGGCCATATTGTACTTTTTGAGCATGCATAAATACGCAACACCTTGCATCACACTTTTCTCTCTGAGGAGAAGACAGAAAACAGCATCAACTATGAAGCACAGCGTCTGCGGTTTTTCAAGTTTTATCAACCATTATAAACCAGTATAAACCAGTATAAAATGCTAACTGAAAAAAGTGACTAATCCTCACTGAGTGAAGGATTAATGAAGATTTAAACTTGATCCTGTCAGGGTAACAGTTGCTCAGTTTGCTGTTATCAGACTGGTCAGTGCTTCATATTTCAGAAGCAGTTTCACTGTCCTTTTGTCATATTGGAGAGAGATCTTGCAGACGTCCTTGGCTTTTTTTTCTTTTTGCAGCTACTTTATAAATATTGTATTGCATTGCTTCTTATATGAGCAACACCAAATTCACAAGAGTCTCGTGAGAAACAAACAAAAACAACAGCTAAGAAAGAGAAAACTGAGCTTTATTTTTTATTAAAGCACCACTAGATTTCTAAGCTGTCCTTCACAAACTTTCCTTTTTGTTTTTTCCCAAACACTGGTGAACAAGTTTCAGACAGACTTTGAAAACTGATTGTATATAAAGAGTTATTTAACCAATCAGTTTTGCAGCAACAAATTTCCCCCGCTTCTCCACGTAAACCTGCTCTTTCTGTTTTGTAGATTACAGCAAGTGCATTTTAAAGCTCCTTTGTGCAAAGAGAACAGAGATGAGATTATTTTCCTGGAAGGTGACTTCTCCTCAGCTGCCCAATACTTCATGACTGTGGGTGTCTTTGCTTTCCTGTACTCGCTGTTGGCAACGATTGTCTATGTCTTCTACCAGAACAAGTACTTGAAGAACAACAGAGGTCCACTTGTGGTCAGTGAGTTTTCATGTTCAGATTTTTCAGTGTTCCAGCTTCATATTACTGTCTGATAGAGTCTTGTTTATGTATTATATAAAATGCAATTCAGACGTGACCAATATAGCTAAAAGAATAGTTGCAGTATTTTGTGACTCCACTCTGGAGCCTTCCTGCACATCCATATACATGAAGTGTATAAAGTGGGGAGCAGCATCAAGACCTGCTTATTAAGTCAGACAGGGCATAAAAGTGGAGCTAGGGTGGAGACTGGTTGTCAAGTAGCTTGCAGATTTGCACTAACTTGAAATAGCATGCTCTGTATGAGATACCCAACTGTGTAGTGGAGTCATTGGCTGATATGAGGTGGCATTAATATAAGCATATCTGCTGGTATTAGGCCTGAGGCTGACATTCATGATCTAACTTTACTTTTTTTTTTTTTTAAGTCGTTGCTCAATTTGGTTTTTGACTTTTTCTCCTTTCTCCTGTGTCTCAGGACTTTGTTGTTACGATCATCTTCTCCTTCATGTGGTTGGTCAGCAGTTGTTGTTGGGCCAAAACTCTTTCTGATATAAAGACAGTCACCAACCCAACACAGGTGCTTCTTCTCATCACTTCCTGCAGAGCTCAGGAAAACAAATGCACAGCTACAGAGGAGCCTCTCTGGTCACGTCTTAACACATCTGTGGTATGTCTATAATTAAAGAATGACGCACGTTCTGAAGCACTGCTATTGAAAGCGATTTTATATTAGTGTGTTTTTTCCTTTCCTCCAGGTCTTTGGCTTTGTTAATGTTGTCCTTTGGTCTGGGAATATTTGGTTTGTCTTCAAAGAGACGGGCTGGTACAAGACTGGACAGAGATATCCGACCAGGAGTGCGTCTGGGAAACGCTCCGGTTCAATGCGACAGCGGCTCTACAGCGAGAGCAGCTTCGACCAGCCAGAGGAGAACTTTGCTCCCTCTCGACAAAACAGTTTCAATCTGTCAAAGGGAGACTTTGATCACCAGTTGCAGAGGCAAGCTAGCATCAACCAGACACAGGTAAGCTTCAGCTTACCACAGACATATCTTGGTAAACCGGTAATTTATGACAGAGAAGATAAAGTGGCTTCTCAAGGTCCAATGATATTTGTCAATGAGATGTGACTTAGAGTTTGACCGTGCACATGCACGTAGAGAACTGAATGAAAATTTGCTACTGCTGTTTTGAGTTTGTGAAAATGACATCATTGCTGACTAAATGTAATGCTGAAGGGTTTGGATCACAACGTAGTTTATCCTCTACATAAACTTATACGCTCATGATTGCTCAAGAATACTGTTTCTGAGATCTCTGGGTCCTTTTGCATGTTTTACTGTGCATTTTCTATTTTCCTTTTATTTTCTGTGGACAATTTTTTTTTTTTTTTGGGGGGGGGGGGGGGGGGGGAGACTAAGTTTCATCTAAATCTAATCTAAACTCTACATTTCCAGAAAACAATTAAAATATCCTTTCACAGTTACACTGAGATAGGATCTGGTTGCTTTAGCGTTATCATTCTGGGGCTTTGTGTTCTTCATAAAGAAATGATTTTACTTTACAAACTTTATAAGTGCTTGATCTTACCTTTAAATGAAAAAACACATCACACTACAGTGCTCTCTAATATGTAATATGGAAATATGTTGTATCAGTGGACAAATACATGTAACCAGTGTGTGAGCATTCTCCCATGAATATTTATTTGTTTGACTGTTCTGCATAATTGATTCTGTTTGTTATTAGCACTGCAGTGTCTCCATTTGAACATTTATGAGTATTAATAGATATGTGCTTCTGTAAATGCATGCATAGTCACCTTTTGACGTAGTTATATCAAAGCTGAATGTTTCCTTTATATATCCCTTCCAATATATCAGTATAATTTTCATGTTGAAATCATACTGTTAACATGAAACAGGCGTAAGTATATTTTACCTGCTTGTGCTTGTATGTGCTCATGGGATTTTCAGCCTATTTCATGTTTCACTGCATATTCTTCAGTTATATGGTTGATTTTTTAGGTAGTCACAGTTTAATCAGGGTGTATTCTGTGGTTACTTTCTTCAGTAAAAGATGTCAATCTCTATGTTTTCATTAAAAAAAGAAACAAAACAAAGGACATTGAAAGTGAGGAAATACTAAAAAAAACCTAATGGAGATATTTCCAAAGGAAATAATTAGTGAACGCTGTTATGAGAACACCAAAGTAAAGCGTTTCTCACACTGTGTATCAGGATTATCTCAAGTGCAAAGCCCAAAGGGATAATCCCTCAGGGTATCTGTTTCATCCTATTTGAGACAATTAACAAAATGCTAACTAATACTTAAAACCGCTTAACCTGTTTGACTACACAGGTTTGGTCCTTGTAAACAAGTCGCTGCAAAGACAGAGTGATATACATGCATGATGGTACAAGCATGATCAGCCAGTGCATTTCAGTTTAAATAAAATCATGAAGTTGAACACGACTGTACAAACTGTGCAAACAACTGTGCACCTGTGGTTGTAGCGGGAAACCCAAACAGTTTTCATAAGACACCACAGAAATTATTTTAACTTGTGAACTTTACACATAACTTTACAGCCTGTTATTGTGTTAAATTTATATACTACTACTACTTCTACCACTACAATTATTATTATAATCATTATCATCACAATCACTATCGTATGAACAGTATTTACAAATATCCTTAAATTAAAAGATTTACTCAAATAGCACTATGACAGCACAGCAGTTACAGTGCTGATAATAGAAAGTGTTTGACCCCTCCCTGATGTCTTAGTTTTTTTTTTTTTATCTATTTGACACACTTACATGTTTCAGATCATCAAAATATAAATTTACATTAGTAGTTGCCACTCTCTCCTTGTTAAATCATAATTTAACTGTGATTAACTTCCTTTTTAAAAGGCGGCGAGAGTCATTATCCACAAATGAAAAAAAAAGACATCAGGAAAACTACCACAAGAGTGAACCTTCCTCGGAGTCATTTTCCTACCAAAATAATTCCAACAGCGCCTCCGTGACTTATCCAGGAAGTCATAAAAGAATTGCTCAAAAAAACAAAATTAACCTTTTGAAAGTACCCAGTCAAAACCCAGACTTAAATTCAATTGAATTACTTTAGCAGCACGGTGGCATGGTGGTTCGTACTCTCTCACAGCAAGGAAGTCCTGAGTTCAGCTCCACTATCTGGCTGGGGTCCTTCTGTGTGGAGTTTAAATGTTCACTTGGCTTCCACCCACAGTCCAAAGACATGCAGTTAGTGGAGTTAAGGGTGATTCTAAGTTTCTTGTAGGTGTAAGTGTCAATGGTTGTCAGTCTCTCTATGTTGGCCCTGCAACAGATTGGTGACCTCATGAATAAGAAGAGGAGAGTGGATGGATACTTTAGCATGACCATTAAACAGGGTCTTCATGCTTGTGCTTCCTGCAGTTTAAACCTCCTGCAGTATGACTGAAATAAAACAATTCTGCAGTGAAAAGTGGGCCAAAGCTCCTCCACAGGGATGTTATACTGCAGACTCATTGCTATATTTTATCTTATTTTATATTATCTCAAGCACTTGATTGCAGTTCTTGCTGTCAAGGATGGCGCAGCCATTTGTTAGTTTTAAGCAGTTATATTTAGGTTTACTTTTTCACACAGGGCTAGGTCGATTTGGACATTTACATTAAATCTTAATTTAAAAACTGCATTTTCTTTTCACTCAAATTATATTTTTCTAAGATTACAATTTGTTTGATGATCTGAAACATTCAAGTGTGAGAAATGTAGAATTTTTTGAATTTTTTATTTTATTTGTTTTGGATTAGTTACAGCTGTATTACTGCTTATTAATGCCAATTTCTAATCAGCCAATCACATGGCAGCAACTCAGTGTATTTAAGTATGTAGACGTCAAGACGACCTCCTAAAGTTCAAACCGTGCTGTGTTCAAAGTGACTTTGAACACAGCACGTGTATCAGGATTATCCCACAGTGACATTTGGATGGTAGGGTCAGAATTTGATGTAAACAAGATGAAAGCATGGCTTCCTGCCTTGTACCAATGTTTAAGCTGATATATGTTTTAATTATACATGTAAATTGAAAAATACAATACACACGTCTGTAAATCTGCTGGATTAGTGCAAGAATTGAATCCAACAAATGTACTAGAGTTTTGTTATGCATGTATAATATGATCAAGTGACTCATGTTGTTTATAGTTTATCTTACTCTGAAGGATTTAACTTTAGGATGTATGTTATGTCAGTTGTTGCTGTGCATATTTCTTCAATCATAGCGTGATAGTGGGTGATATATGCCAAAGTGAGTGTATACCATTATTAGTTTGTGTAGAAAGAGATACGACCCACTAATTTCAGTGACAAAGTATATAAGTAAAAGAAACAAAAAAAGTAGTAAATACTAAAAAATACAGAAAGCAATCAAATTTGGGAAACCAGCATAGTGAATCACTAATGAATACTGATTTAAAGAAGCGTGACTCACACTGTGAATGGAATCATCTCACCTGCAAATCCTGATGGAATAATCTTTTCGAAGTCAGTGTCATCTGTTTAAGGTGGCCATAATACTAATACCTAAAATGTTTCACAACTCAGACCATAAACTGTTCATGACTTTGAGTTGGTAGCTGTTGGTTGAGCTGATTTGTGTACATGTTCACCAATATAAATGTCAGCAATCCGTAATGCTATAATCCACCTTTGATTTTAAAGTCATTTCCATGTCACCTAAGTAAATTATTATTGTTATAAGTAAGCCACTACAGGTGGAATAAATATTCTTCACTGAATGATAACTTTGCTTGTGAACCTCAGTGTGTCAGTGGATCTCCACCACTCATTCATTCATTCATTCACGGGAACACCACAATGTTACACATGGAATTCGGTTATCATGGCAGGTGCCCAACAGTTGCCTGTTTTTGAACGTGTTTTGTGTTGTTTGACAAGTTGTTCTTGCTTTAGCCCATGAGAAGGCATACTCATAAGTAGTTTGATGTGGTATCTGAGCAGCAAATAATATGACAACACTGTTTGTGCTCATCTGAGCATTGAGGCTGCATACTCAGTGAGGCAAATGCTTCAAAATCTGTTTGACTGATTTAACTTGTGTTCTGTAGAAAAATAAAATGAGACTGAAATGCCTGATATTTAGGCTGTTTCAACAAACACCGGGATGATATGTCATCAGAACAAATTGGTTTTAAGAAATGTTTCATTTTTTTTCACACACAAACATTAACCTGCCAAAAAAAAGAAAAAAGAAAAATGCAAATAAATTTTCCACTACATAAATTTGCCGAAAAATGGCAAAGCAGAAAAAACTCAGAAAAAAATAATTAACTTTTCTTGTCAGGGATCAAATAATATAGATTTCGTATGTTAAAAGCAAACTGTGGTAAACTTACACTTGCTGACTGGGAATCCTGCTTAAAATTAGGCCGGTTGTTAACAGACTGCTGCTAACGGAACTATTATGTAGCTCCAGCCGTCCTCAAAGTGAACATTAGCTTTGAGTTACAGTCAGAGCATCCCCAAGTTTGTTATTAAGGCCTCTGTATGCAGTCCGCTATCTGATTAAAGCAATTAGAACAAAGAGGGGTGATGCTCGCCTCTGCCGGCCCCCTGACAAAGAGACTGAGCACATGCAGGTGTCCAGAGGAGGCTCTTTGAAGAAAATTGCAGTGAATGTACCCACAGCATGCCAATTAGGGTCAGGTCATCAGCAGGAAATAAAAGGCTACATCATGAGATAGATGGCCCATCTTGTATGGAGGAAAGGCTACATTTAAATGTAATTAATCCCCTTCGTAAGATGTCATACTGGCATGTAGCACTTAATGTTGGTTATGTCTGTTTTCCCTGGTGTACATGAACCAGCTGTGACTTTTATTTCCAAATGAAGCACATTGAGGAAGATGTTGTACACAGTGGTGATACAGAGACATAAGATATTTTTCACTTTTTGTAAACACCTGCAGGGGGCATTATCCACCTGTTTTATCATCTGTAGGCTTTCCAAGCGAGGGTCCTACTATGTTTATTAAAAAAAAAATAACATCAACTCTTTTCTTTTTTTTTTATCATTCCACTTGAGCAACAATTATGTGCTACCTTTCTAAATGTCAGGTCTTTGCTTTTCATTTTGTACCTTTTTTCAGTCTCAGAAAATGTAGCATGTATAACAGCAGACACGTAAGGTTGTATGTTAGGAGTTAGGCCTCAAGGGGGTGGTGTAACATCACACCAAATATAAGTTGTTTTTTCTACTGATGCATTCCCGTAAATAGGATTAATAATGTCCTCTTCTTCTCCGTGCAAATTGCAGGAAAATAAGTCATTTTTTCACTTGTTCTCCAAAAAGAAACAAACCACAAAGGGTGTATGTTTTTTGTTCTTGTTGTTGGTGTCAAATGTTTTATTACACATATTTCTCAAAAATGTCTACACTCATTTATCACCACATTGCAGAAAAAAGCTAATTATTTGTAAAAACATGTTTGGGTGATTTCTCATATATCAGCTTCACATCTTCAGACGTAAGAAATGTGCTATCAGAATTGTGTATTTATACATAGACTCATGACCAGGCCGAAGGACATTTTGATGTTATGGTCAGCAGAGGTATTCATCATACCCTTGGTGAAAAATGTATTGACGCCCATTGTAGACCCGTTGTTATAATCCCCTCACTGTGATTGTTTTCCATCATAAGAGAGTGAAACAGGGAAACAGACCGTTTCTGATGCAGGTCATTTATTTCACTGGCCTACTTTCACATCTCAGCAGTTCTTCATTATTTTAAACATTCACACATCACAAAACCTTCGCTATATAAAACTTGCAATAAGTGTGACACTTCTGTCTAAGGAGCACTTCCTTTTCTTTTCATTGCTGCCCTTTCATGGTGGATTACTATAATTTATAAGTATGCAACAACAGCCATTCCTGTCCAAAAGGGAATCATTAACTGTCAGTCTTGACTAACTTGAAGATGACATGTTGACAATATAATCAGCAAGTGACTATGTTTTGTTTTTAATTGAGAAAACAGTAATAACAGCCTGGAGAAATTTAGTGGGTGTTGAATGATACACATATGGTAAATGGCCTGTATTTGTATAGCGCTTTACTAGTCCCTAAGGACCCCAAAGCGCTTTACACATTCAGTCATCCACCCATTCACGCACACATTGGTGATAGCAAGCTACATTGTAACCACAGCCACCCTGGGGTGCACTGACAGAGGCGAGGCTGCCGGACACTGGCGCCACTGGGCCCTCTGACCACTAGGCAACGGGTGAAGTGTCTTGCCCAAGGACACAACGACCGAGACTGTCCAAGCCGAGGCTCGAACCGGCAACCTTCCAATTACAAGGCGACCTCCCAACTCTTGAGCCACAATCGTCCTGCACATATGTGCAAACCTGTGTGTGTGTGTGTGCCCTTTGGATTTAATTTAAATCTATGTGTAAAGCTTTAGAGTTAAACAACAAACAGGTATGTTTCTTTTCATGCATGCATTTATTTTCTACTCAAGTCTATATTTTATTTTTTTATACATAAAAATAACACCACTGGTAGACCAGTTAAGTATACAGTATGCCCCCCACACACATCCCCAACCATAAAATTACATGAAAACAATCAGCATGTGATTGCACATTCATCAGGTAAAAGTGTCACATTTCAGCAGTTTTACAGTTTTTCTTTTGACATTTTGAGGATCTGAGTTCCTACACATCGACTCACTCACTCAAATGCTCTCACATGCACACAGACGCACAACTGCTGTACAAGATCACCTCAACAGAAAATGCATTTTTTGTTAGTTCAGAGATAAGATAAGATAGAATTCCTTAGTGTTTTTGTCCAAAGTCCGCTTCTTAAATCCATTTGGCAAAAGATTTCTCTAATGGGAATTTTGAAAATTTGCGAGCGATCATCAGTGTCCTTATATCTGAAGATGCCATCAAGATTAAGACACAGAGGACACCTCTGTCTTGCTTGTTGAAACTGAGGTCTCATCCTCCACCATGCCGCCCATTCCAATGGTGGATAGCATGCAGTTACGGAACTGAAAGACAGCCAATTCAGAAACTCAGTAAACAGCAAAAGACTGAAAAACAGAGAAGAAAACTATGAGAATACGTAACACCAACCTGTTTGTTCAATAGCACGTAGATAACAGGGTTGTACAAGGCTGAGCTTTTTGCAAAGAAAGCAGGGATGGCTGCAGTGAGGGGACCGAAAGAAGCTCCCTTGTTCATGAAAATCCAACCAGCAAAGCTAGCATACGGTGTCCAAGCTATTAGGAAGCCCATGACCATCAAGAAACACATACGGGTCACTTCCTTCTCAGCTTTCTGGGTAGAAGCTGAGTCCTGCTGCTGTGCTGCTGCCTGTTAAGTTTTATGGTCAGTTAGGTTAATGTAACACCAATAAATTCCACAGTAGCAATGGCTAGCTTGGTTAGATTAACTAAACTATTATAAATAATTTAAGAACTTTAGCTTCACTTACAGCTTTGACTGTCAACACAAGGCTTCCATAAGTGAAGAAAATGGTGAAGACAGGAAAGAAGAAGTGAACAACAAACATGTAGATGACATATGACTCATTATTGAAACCTGGAGCCAGTGTGTAGTAGTCAGGACCACAGGAACACTGCAATCCCTCAGGAAGGTACCTGTGTGAGATTGTGAGAAAGAAAGTCATGTCCTCATTCAGTAAAAATAGCTCTTTACATTTAACATCTAGTTTTGTGAGTGAAAATATCTAATTTTCAAGTTAGTGGCTTAAAAGTACAAAAGGCTGTTTAACTAAATAAAATATTAAGAAATATTTGAGTACCTGGACCATCCAAAGAGTGGAGGTGCAGCACAAGCCATTGCCATGATCCATGTGAAGAGTACTCCAGCACCAGCATGAGTTCCAGAGAACTTGAAGCTTCCCATGGGTTTGCAGACCACAATGTATCTCTCAACAGCCAGGACAACAAGTGACCAGAGAGCAACTTCACCTGTAGACAGAAAAGGTGAGTTATTCATTGATATTGTATATCTGCCAATGAAATAGAAAGGATCCTGAAAAGGATCTGACTTCTTGCTTACCTCCTAGTGTGGCCATGAATCCCTCAATTGCACAGAAGGTGGCTCCAAGAATGAAGTAGCCACTAAAAGCTGATGTGATGGTGATGGTGAATCCAAAGCAGCACATGATGAGTCCAGCCACAGCCAGGTTGACCAGGATATAGTTGAGAGGTTGCCGGAGCTTCTTGTTCTGAGCAGTTACAAACAATGTCAGGCCGTTGATGGGAGTCCCAGTGCAGATCAGGAAGAACATGTAGAAAGCCAGGAGCTTGAAAAAGATCGGGTCTGCCATATAATACTGATTGTACTCAAAAGGACTTCTAACAACCCCAGTCCTGTTGGACATGGGAATGTAGAAGTTCTTGCCTTCAGTGCCATTGGGCTCAAGTCCTCCTTCCCAAGCCATCTTCTGTTGTCTAGTTTGCTTGAGTTTCAGCTGATGGAATATCCCAGTAGTGTTAGAAAGGTGTAAACCAACCACACACAGGTAGTTTATGGCTGCCTTGGTGTTTTATACCTGCTCCGGGTTATCCTCAAATTAGCAAAATTAGATTACAAGAGGATTGTGAGGAAGTGAACAGATCAAGTCTGACTGATAATTGACTTTAAAAAGCAAAGAGGGACAATGACCTTAGGGTCAAACATCTTGGCCTCTTGACATATAAATTTCCTCATTTTGCAGAAAATGATGCTTTACATTACACACCCCCTTCTTATAATGTAGGAAATGATATTTTTCTTTGCTTTTGGTTGTCATTGCTTAAATTCACAGTATAGTACAAACATTGTTTCAAATAGTTTTAGAAATTCTGTTTAAAGTAAAATAAATAAGTAAATAGGTTTTATGGTTGGAGTATTTAAAAATGAAACCTCAGAAAGGAAGTAACCATAACCTTAACACAATCCTAAAACTATTGTATTAAAATATGTGATTTGGAGCATTTGAAAGAATTTCTCCCAAGTCTTTGCAATTAGGAGATAGAAAAATGAAGTGTTTTTAAACTTTTGATCATTTGTTTAAACAGTTTATCAAAGGAACTTTATCAAAGTAACTAAAAGGAACTGAAGTGATTAAGGAAATTGTGACTATTAAATATATGAATACCTATGACAATTATTCATGGTAAAGCAAGACTGTTGATGTAGCGATGTATCTCTTATTTGTTTCAATACATGTTGCGTGTTCAGTACCCCATCAGCGTGGTGGGGTCAAACACAAAGATTAGGAAAAAACTGAGTGTATTCAAAACAACACAACTGAAGACCTAATTGCTATAGTTTTGTTATTTCAGTAGGTGTTACAGTAGGTGATTCAGCCAACTAGTCCAATGCCTAATTAACGCCTCAAAGAGACGTTTAACATTTGACCATGAATATGTGAACTCACGCCAGCAGTTAACAGCTTAGAACAGACACGCAGACATTACATAAATGTAACGTCGGTGTCAGCATGATTTTGGTCGTTTCAGGTGTCATATAGTATTTCTAATTTACATTTTCTGGTGTGCCGAGAGTCGTTTTGGCCTAGCGTGAACAATTACTGCACAAACTGCGATACTGCAAACAGTAACAAATGGACGGACCTCTCAGAGCTCACTTCAAGTGCAACTCGCCACTGGGTGTCCCCTGCTGCGCGCTAAAGACTCCCATACTGTGTGTGCGCGCATGCACCCGTGCATTTCTTTCGCAGTGCTCCCAGTATCTACCTGCTTCTGCTACAGATTACTTTTAGAGAAACCGCGAAATGGATGGTCGGAAGAAAAGAAAAGGACAGAGGCAGAGAATTAAAAATGACAGAAATCCCTCAGCGTCAGACGCACCTAAATACCGCAAAATAAGCCCCAGTCAGGGATCAGGTTAGTCAAAAACACTCGCTATAACACAAAAAGAATATGTAGATTGGCATTCTAGCTCGTAGTGTAGTGAATATGGTTGTTGTTGTTGTTGTTGTTGTTGTTTTTACTTTGATAATTTTGTTTATTGTTTGAATATAGTGATAGTTATCTGGACACTCGCTTTTCAAAATGGGTATACAGCTATTTTTATGCCTCCCGTGGTGCGTTGTGTTTTTAAATGTAGTTTTCCCAACCATATACACGCTTTCCTCATGTACAAAAAAGGCACATAAACGCAACACACTTTGGAGTTCCATAAATATCTAGACGTGCGTGAATCTCGGAGTAAGTGTGCTGCATGCAATATCTTACGCCAAATACGAGGAAGTGCCAAAGCTTGTAAAACTTGTTTGATATTCTGAGCTAGTTGGAGGAATTTATTAAATACATGCAGCTTGATACAGCAGCAGGATCAATAGTGTCAGAGGATTGTGCTGACGTTTGACTACCAAACCGGGGAAACAGGTGTCGCTTCATCAATTAATTAAGTAGTTTCTCCGGACAAAATATGATATATTACAATATTTAAGCGATTCCCCCCTTTTTTGTAATCCACGCAGACAAAACATTCAACCTAATGTGCCATAGTGGGAAAAACAGTTACTCTCTCTGTCATGTATTATTCAATAAATGACGTGAGCTGCACTCCCAACGCCGACTTTTACTGACTTAATTATCCCTCAGAATGTTAGTTATAGTGCACTGATTTGTTTGGTACAGTTGCTTTAGCTCACTATAGTGCATGTATTTATACTTAGGCATTCTTTAGCCAAAGGGATACGCAGTAACAGTAGGCTAATGTGTGTTAATTGGCTGAAACGGTTTTGTCGTCTTAGCGCAGTGTTTGAACTCTAGCACTGGGGAACAGGACTGTAGGCTACAGTATGGATTATTACAATTTTGTCTCTTTCTTCCTGCAGAGAAATGAAAAAGCTAATCTTGTTTCTCCTTCAGATGTTATAACTGACTGTTTTGGCCGTGCTAGGGTTGAGTGGGGTTAGTTGGGTTTGTTATGGGACTAATCAATGTTAATGTAATTACTTTTCTGTTTATATAATACGGCTTACATAGCTAATTACTAACATATGATAATTAGCTAAGGTTTTTACTGTAAAACCGAAACATGTATTTGCATATTTGAATCATATTTTTATCGGTACTGGTATATTTCCA
The DNA here is from genome assembly GCF_057381915.1 of Diplotaxodon limnothrissa. Taxonomy (NCBI): domain Eukaryota; kingdom Metazoa; phylum Chordata; class Actinopteri; order Cichliformes; family Cichlidae; genus Diplotaxodon; species Diplotaxodon limnothrissa. The sequence continues at coordinate 26,461,439 of NC_140600.1, forward strand.
GGTAAAATAAAAACAGCAGAAGTCATTCTCATTTATGCAAGTAATAATAATAATAATAATAATAATAATAATAATAATTATTATTATTATTATTCATTTATGCAAGTGATTAGAAGCATTTTTTCCATCAAAGAAAAATGTGTCTTTTGTTTTTGAAAAGTTATGATAATTTCATTGAAAAATGCGATTTATTGAATAGCCACCTCAATGGGTGTCATTTAAATTGTAGAAAACACGTTACAAAAATTGCAAATGACAACAAGGAGTACATTTTGGGGGTGTTTATTGATCTTAAAAATGCATGTGAAATGGCAGATCACAGATTACTAATGAAAAGATAGACTGATGCTAGCTCACTCATGACTGAGCACATCTGTATAAAACTCGTCATGTACAGATAAGAAATGTTGACTCTGGTTTAAGGTTACTTGTCAGGTTCCACAACCTTCAGTGCTGGGCTCTAAACTGGAAATTTTATAAATAAATGACACATGTAATGTGTCTAAATTGTTGTTTGTCAGTTACACTAAATATGGGTAAAGTTTGGAACAGCTTCAAAATAAAGTGGAAAGGGAGCTAATATTTTTGAAAGAAACAGTTGAAATTAATAAATTATCACTAAAGCAAAACAACCTTTATAATGTGGCAAAATAATTTTTTATTTTTTCTTTAAAAAACTAAATGATATTGAAATAGAGTGTGTATGGATTTTCTTTTAATGTGAAGATCATTATACATCATTATACATCATTATTAATTCCCTGTAGGGAAATTACTCTCTTTATTTAACCCATTCACTCAGTGAAGTAGTGGGCAGCCACCAATCCAGCACCCAGGGAGTAGTGTGTAGGGATGGTACCTTGCTCAGGGTAGCTGTTTGGTGGACCCCCGACCTTCCAATCATGGAGCTACCTACTAAGCTATCTCTTCTATATCTCTTTTTACTACCTATTCATTTATTCATTTATCATTTTTCTTGGTGTTTGCTTTGATAAAATCTAGTCAATAAAGGGATTTCATTTAGAATGTGTTCTGTATAAAACATAGGCTGAAGCTAAAGCTTCAGCTCACATCTTTTTGGCCAAAATGTGTTTACATTGAATCAAATTCCCTGTTGTCAATTAAATAATCATTGGTTGTTGTTTTTGAAAAAGGGTTAATAATTATAGACCAGAACACAAGTCAGTCTATGCCGTTGTGTCACATATGCTTTAACGTATTTTATCATGTAGACCTTTGACTACAGGGTCAGTACAGTTGGAAAGGCGTTGTCTTTCTTGGTGAATTTAAGCAGCTAAAGGCTGAATTAGCTCACATGCTTTACATCTACTGGTCACACATAGGTGACGCATGACAGAGACATAATTTCCATAGTTATGCTTAAACCACCACAGTACATTTTTAATAACAGAATCAATATGTGATTGAATTACATACTTTCACCTTGTTCTTTTTACACAGCCATTTCTAGAGGCTCAAAATTCATTTAGAAAATTGACCGACAAGACTTTTCAAGGCCATGTGACTCCTGTTCCCTTGACATGACATATTTGCTTTATCACAAATCAATCATTAAGCTTAAAAAATAAATCTGTCACATGGGTAAACAAAACTTTAGAATAAGCTAGCTACATGCAGTGGCAGAATTATTTTTATGTTTAAAAAACGAAAAACAACATCAGCCAAGTCTGGAATACTCTGGAAGAGGAAGGCATCTCATCAACGTTTACAAACAGGAGATGCCTTCATTGAAATCCAGAGGGTTTTGTATCATGATGCAAACCTCTGGTACACTCAAGAACAAGAAGGGCAGACGAGACTTTGTTAGAAAAACATCTAGAAAACATCTGAAGGAACTTGGCAAAAACAAACACCTGGAAGAGAAAGTCAAGAAAACAAACGCAGCACATAGTGATGTTGAAGGATTTTCATCCAATTATTAAAAGTAACCGAACAAATTCCTCCACTAGTGGAGGACTTTAAATATTGTCAGAGACACTTTGCCACTTTTTGCATTTCCCAAAGGCAAATTGGTCCAGGATGAAAGGACATCTTAAAATCGATTCTAAAAATTCCATGTAATGAAAACTGAGACACTAAAATATATTGTTAAGAAAAAAGTTATCAGGGCCATTCTTGCCTGCCAAGTAGACCCTCTCTGGGCCTGCCTCATGTATTAGGGGTCTGTGCCTTAGTGGACTGGGAAACATCCAAAGGCAATTTGGTTCCTGATTTCCAATAGGTGGAATAATCCGGAGAGAGGGGAGCCTGGTCTTTGGCTTCAGCCAGACTCACCTTAGAATGCAACACAATCTCCTGCAGAGGAGGTGGATTATATACTGTACGGAGATTTTGGATAAGAGGATTTCTTTTACCTGTGTCTTTGGGTTGAGGGAACAGCATCTGATTGTTGTGGTTTGCTTTTTGAGTCTTCACATTCTTCAAATCCTTATGTGTTGTCTCCAAAATGGAGACCTTTTTGCAGCCACAGTACAAAGACATTAAATTTTTAGGGGTTAATTGGTGATTCTAATTAACCCAACGCCTAAATGAAGACCAGCTTTTTACCACTGCAAGGTGAAAAATATTAGATTGTTATATCTTGGAGCTCAATTTACATTTTGCCTTTAGCCCTCACCAGTTCTGTTCATATCTAGGTTTAGTGGGTGCATCTTTGCTTTTTGAAGATGAAGAGGTCCTGTTCACATCATGAAGGGTTAAGCTTCAGCTTGCAGAGGGGTCTTTAGTTTCTGGTTGGAATAGAGCAGTGTCTTAATCAAGAAAATGTTGTTTTGGAGTGTAGGGTGTTTCCAGCATTGAAGTAGCTCCTTGACGCTCTTGTTAAAACTCTGCAAAAAGGAAGAAAATGAACCACACAACATATCTAACATGTATTGAACTTTATTAACACATTATTAACATTTTTGATTGAATTTATTTAGGCTAAATGTTTGAAAATTTATTCATATATTTTCTAAGATAAACTAATAAAAATATATTTATTTGCATTCAAATTCTATTCTACAGGAGAATAAACTTTTATTATAATAATAAACAATCAAAGCATAAAAACTGGTGTACTATGTTTCTACATTCCAAGTAAGTTGACAAGCTGCCTACATTATATACTTATAGAACATAAAGTAAATACATTTTTCTATACTTGTCCTTTTTTACTTTTATTATTCCATCACCAATGTGGTACAGAAAATATATAATTCTGACATGAGCTGTTGTGTATAAGGAGTACTTTTACTTTTGATTACTCTTACTTGATACGTTAAAAGTAGGCAAGTCCTGCTGCTGTAGAGAGAGTAAATGTTCACCACTACATGAACTTAAACAAATCCCATATATCCTCATTAGGAATTTTGTATTAAAAAATCTTAATTGTGCATTTTTTAAATTTCCAGATAATTTGAGAAAATTTAAAAGGCTGGACACTGATGAAATTTTTTTCCCCAAATCCCAATTCATCCCAAGAATGAATTTAACAAACAAAATTAATAAATAAAAAAACAAAACTATACTAGTTACATGAATGCTAATAGCTCTAAACAAAACATGTACAATTAAAATTGGTATGGCAAAGACAAAAAGCTCAGAGCTTTTCATTTTAAATCCATAATTTTCAAGTTAGTTTGGTCAGTTCTGGTTTAATTAATAACACAGTAGATATGCATTTGGCAAATACCCTATAATAACTACATAACCACATTGAGATAGTTAAGTTCTCACTCATTAAAATAAATAGAATTTATCACCAAACATGCTTCACATATGAAACCACATCCTAATAATATCATTTTCTCTACTGCTGAAAACAAAACATTCATTTCCCTTAACATAAAATGCCACAGATCTAAACTGAGTAGAATATTCATGATTTAAACTGTTCCCTTGACTACAAGGGTAGCCAAACTTTCACAGTCACTGTAGTGGACTAAGCAAAGATTTCAAATCTTAAAATTTCCAGTTAATACTTAAGTCGAGTGGGAATTTACAATAACAGTGCAGATGAAATTGTGCTTTGATTGAAAGCAGCGTCTCACTTTATTGCAACAATATTGTTACAGCTCGAATACTAATTTGTAATTTCATGTTCTACTTTGCCCTGAACAGACTACTTCTCATTGTAGCTCTGTCTTTCTGACAGGCTCATCAGGTCTGCTTTTATGACTGCTGTACTCTCCATGCTGCTGAGCCTGTGGCTTGGTGCTGCGTGGGAGCCTGTGGCTTGGAGGGAGGCTTATACTACTATACTCTAATACTTGATATTGTGACGCAAACAGGTACTTTGTCTTCTGTACTTCTATAGAGTAAGTGTTCTTGTCAGAGCCCAATCATTTATTCAACAGAGATTCTGTAAAATGACCTCAAGAAAGACACTCATCCTGAGAATATGGCTGAGCTGAAGCAGCTCATTAAGGATAAAAGGCTCAAATTTCTGCACATCACTGGCCGTATTCACCAAATCTCACAGTATAAAGAGATGTTCCTCGTAATTAAACTTTAAGGAAATTCTTAAAATGGTAAAGTGTTTTGATAATTTCTGCCTTAAAGGTAAGATTAAATACAGATTAAAACTAAACTTATCCACAAAGTATCTTAAATAAGCTTCTGAGGTGAAAAACAGGAGTAGAAATGGAGACTTTTAAGAGGCTAAGAGTTTCTTAAGCAGAAGAGAAAGAAATGGTGCTAAGACAAACAGGGAGTTTGTGTTGAATGTCAGCGATTAAGAAAATTTTACAGATTAAATTGAGTAAGGATAAAGTTTGCGCTCAATCTCATTAGAGATGTGCTTACAGCTTCTGTCCAACAGAATAAAGAGCAACAGTGCATCAGTTCATCAGCGATGACTTGTGTCTGTCGCATCCATCTGGAAGCACAGTCATCACACAGACAGTTACAGTGCTTTTAAAAGTCATATTGCTATATATTTATATCTTATATCTTATATATTCATGCGTAAAAGATTCTTGTTAGCTTAAGTGTATTGTGTTTTTATTATCATTCATGCTCGATTCACAAAGGTTTTTTGCTTATTATATTTGCATTAAATATGATCTAACTTTCTGCAGCCTTTAACTGCACTTTGTTCTTTACTCCTTATTTGCACTTAACGTTTTAATGTTGCATTAAACTTAAAATTGTTCCAGGTAGATAGTTTCTGTAAACTACCTAAATCTTGTTGTTCATAGTTACAAATTTAAACCACACGAACCTTTAACATTACTCAGTACAATAGGATCTGTAATCCGTAGTGAAAGTGAAGCTTTTTCATTGTGTACAGACTGTAGTGAGCCATATCTTTGAGCAACCAGTATTAATTTATAAATGATAGACATTATTACGGTATAAGAGATACAAATTATATGAAGGAACCAAAAAAGTTTAGATATTTACATTTTATGTCTTCAGTTGCAGTTTACCTTAGTGTGTGGCCATGAAATCCTGGAAACCATCATCTCCACTCCATCCACAGCTAAGTTGACCGGGATGTAGTTGAGAAAGTCCAGATCAGATTTTGACAAACATAAAGAAATCTACAAAGGTCTACCAAACGAAACTGTGGGTGTTCAAAGGACTTCAGCCTCCTCGTCTGGTTGGAAATGGGGGTGTAGATGTATTTTACTGGACACCTCTAGGAATTAACAAACATTTAATGTAATTACAGTTCCTTATTTTATAAATGGTGATGACCTCAACTTAGCGAAATTAGATTTCAGGGCCCTGTTTCAGGAAGCCGGTTTAGTGGAAAAACTGAGTAAGTATACCCTGAGTTAACGAAAACTCTGGGTTTTCGGTTTCACAAAGCGAGTTCAGCTGCAGCCTGAGTGAGTCACTATGACGACACACTCCGTGAAGCTAACCTGCCCCCTAGCAGGTTTACTACAACTAACCCTGACTGTCTCCGCCCCTTTGTCGGAAACCTGACAGTAGGAAGTGTCGGACATGGCGTGCCACTTCCTTGAAGAGCCAGTAGATCGTGAAGCCCAAATTCTCCGCAGAGCTCTCCGCCGGGAGAGAGTGATCAGAGCGCGTTTGGACATTTTATCATTTCCTGATGATTTTCTGTGCGAACGTTACCGTTTCTCAGCACAATCTATAATTTATTTGGATAACATCCTCAGGCCATATATTACGCATGTGACACATCGCGGACATGCTCTCAGTTCATTGCATATTATTTGTATTGCACTTCGGTTTCTTGCAAACGGGAGCTTTCTGTATAATATTGGTGACGCTGAGCACGTTTCCAAGGCTACCGTCTGTCGGGCAGTCAGGAATGTTACAGTTGCACTGAAACGTCTCCTGTACTCGTCTGTGGTGTTCCCCGGTCACAGACCCACAAGATTTATCAAAGAGGGATGCCACAAAATTGCAGGTATCAGGATGACCAAAACTTAATGTATGATGTGGTGATACTTGGACTACTACTTAAATTGCACATTTATTTTCAGGGTTCCCAGGCGTGATTGGCTGTACAGATGGCACTCACATTCCAATCATTGCTCCTTCAGTAAATGAAGGAGACTATGTGAACAGGAAGTCTTTCCACAGCATTAATGCACAGGTACATAGTTCCCTGTAGCATGTCAAACTAACAAATTATTTCATTATAGTAATGGATGCTAATTTGTGTTCTCTGCACTGTGAAGATCATATGTGATGCTGCCAACATTATCACAAATGTGGAAGCCAAGTGGCCAGGCTCTGTCCATGACTCACAAATATTCCGTGAATGTACACTGAGCACAAAATTTGGACATGGTGAGTTGAGAATACTTTAAAATATATAAAGACCAATTGCTTCAGGGACATTTGAACTGAAGTGTACCCTTCTGTCTTAGGAGAGTTCACTGGCTACTTGCTTGGTGATAGGGGGTATCCATGTTTACCCTATTTGCTTACCCCTTACCCTGACCCTGAACCGGGCCCACAGCAGCGATATAATCTGGCTAATTGCAGGACAAGAGCCAGAATTGAAATGACTATCGGAATGCTTAAGGCCCGGTTCCAGTGCCTGCAAAGACTCAGGGTCACCCCAGAAAGGGCATGTGACATTATTGTGGCATGTGTGATTCTTCACAACATTGCCACAATTAGAGGAGAACACTGTCCTTCTGAACCAAACATCAGCAGTGATCCAAACCATGAACATCCTGACCCTCCCACGGACATACAAGATGGAAGCGCAGTCAGAGACACCATATGTCACAATCATTTCCTTTGACCCATCACCTCAACATGTTGAAAGAGGAATAAACAGATTTTTTGTTCAACTGGCTTTATTGGTCGCCTGTATTTCCTGTACACAAAGTATTAAAAGATGTAAACCTCATAAAGTGTCTCTGTTGCTTCCTCCTCTGTAACAGCTGTCAATGTTTCTTCATTATTTTCCTGTAGTAAAGAAATAGACAACATTGCTGTTCTACTGTAAACTCATATAATCTGTGGAGTATTACTCACAACTGCATGTTGGTCTGGCTCAACAGGAGGCTGCACCAGATGCAGTACACCATCACCATCAACTGATAGAATATGAGGTTTATACAGGTCACTTATAACTTACAAGGGACCAAATGGCAATTAACAAACATACCAAGCACCTTACACTTCATTGTCATTATGCTCTCAAAGACAACCAAGACTGAGGGAAGGCAAAATCAGTAGGAAAATAACTTCACTACAAAATAATCCATTATGGTAAAGAGTTTATCAAATGAATGAGTAGCACTGCAAAGGTGACTGTGAAGAAAGGATGTATGCACATCATGTATTATTTTGAATTTACCCCTTATGTAGGCACTTGTGTCTTGCGGGGTTATTGACTCAGAGGATGTCCCCGCAGAGATGCCTTCGGCCACAGGGCGCCCACTGTTTTGGCTGAGGGCCAACTGCTCAGCCTCTGTGAGTGGTGGTGGTGGAGGACCCCCACCTGTTTTTCGGGCCTCCGCTTTTTTTCTGTTGGCTATAACGGGCCACATTTGAGCATACAGAGTAAGCAAATATGTACTTGTAATGTGCTCAGATAATTTCAATAAGTGCTTACAGAAAGAAAATTAATGTAGCCTCTAACTGCAATTGATTTACATGGGACAAACAGACCAAGCACTATGGCTCATAATACAATTACACCTTACCTGTTTGGACTATATTTTTATATTTCATTTTTACTTGCTGCCAGGCATGTTTGGGGCCTGTTGGGTTGCACCTGCGCTCACATCACATCACAAAATAAAATGTATAAAATAACAAATAAAATAACATATGATAAAATAACGTGTTAAATGGGTGGAAATCCCTAGATCAGTGTTTATATTAACACTCACGCATTGACTCTGTCGGCTATGTTTTGCCATGCATGCTCCCTTTCTTTTGCAGCTGTGGCTGTGTTACTTTTTTCCGCGGAATTTGCATGTTATCGGCATATGCTGCCATCAGAATTTCGGCCTCAAGCGCTGTGAAATACATTGACCGCGCCTTCTTTCCCTCCGTCTCCATGGTGACTCGCTTAATCTGTGCTCCGCTTATCAGGGCTTTATGTATCCTCGTCCGCGCGCTTCACTTGGGGTTAAAGCAACTCCGCGTTGACTGAACTAATTGTTATCAGCCTTTCTGAAACCGAATATTCCGAGTTGGACAGTTCGGGGTTACTCAACCGTGAGTGTCGTTTTTCACTCTGAGTTTTCCAAACCGGCTTCCTGAAACAGGGCCCCGGTTGGGTGAGGTTAACCCTTTACAGCCGATCGGAGCGGGCACGCTCTGTTTTGCGTAACTATTTTTAAATCCCGGTAGCTCTGCAACCAAGTAAGCTAGCGCAATAATTTTTTTTGCATATGAAACTGGAGGAGTTGTACTTACATCTTATGCCATCAGCTTGTCCTAGGTCACAGTTTCCTTCCACATATAGCTTTGCAAAAACTGCATAAAAATCACTTGCAGCAACAAAAACATGATATTCCAGAAACACGCTTCGCCGATCCATCAGCTGTTTGTAACACTTCCTACGTCCATCAGCGCGAACTATCACATGACCGCATGACCTGCCCGAAACCGGAAGTGACGTCATTTTGCGGAAATGTAGTTTTTTACGATCGGGGCCTTATGAGCTTGTGTTTTACTTGTTATGTGTTTTAAAAAGTTATGTTTGACTTTATGACTTTCTGTGTCGTTTCTGGGATGCTTAAGACTCATATTGCACTGCTGGAAATAGTTTATTTTGATGCATATGCTGTTATTTTGCAAATTTGCACTATAATATTTATTTTCGTTTTTCCTGCAGTATATAAAAATTGGTGTATTTCAAAAATAAAACTATGAAGACACTCAAAATAAATTTCCTGTGGTGGGAAACTAGTTTGTGTAACTTTTTTGTATTTACAGTTTTGAGGGATAAGCCTCTTAAATTTCTCTAACTAGAAATATATGTTAAAAAAACAAAAACGATTTTCAATTTTTTTGTAGTTTATTGCACTTTTTTGCAATTTATGTAATTACTATGCACCTAATGCAGACATATTATTAAAGTTTGGGCTATAATGGTTGTATTGATGTATAGCAACTTGAAATGCTCCCAAAAATGGCTCCACAGCATGTAAAAATATAATATAAGCTCTGGCGAACTTGGTTCTATGGTAGGTCTTAAAGGGTTAAGAGAAATTTGTTAATGATCTTAACAGTAAATCGTGTTTTAAGTCTTTCTCTTAATTTGTTACCTGAGGTCAGGTAATGAGGCTACCACCTGAGGCACCTTGAGGTGTGTCAGAGTTGAAAGGTACCACTGAGGTTAATCCAATCAGGATAATGACACCCAAAGTTCCTCCATATGGAGACAGACTGTGAGGGTAAAAAAAGCTTGACTGTAGGTCTTGTCTGAATTAATAAACACATAAAATTTTTAATGTAGGGTAGTTAAGCACTGTAGGAAAGAAAGCACCCACAGTGAATTGGATTAGAAGAAGGCAACACATACATTTCAACACATACATAGCTCACATTAAAAGACACAGACTGTGTAAAGCACACTATCACTAAACATTATCTGCTGTAGTTAATATATTTAACACTCTAAAATCAGTACACGTTATTGTTTTTATATACACAGACATTTCTCATATTTCAGGTATGATTTGTGTGTTTGCTCATGATTAACTTCTCTTCAGACTTTAAAAGCTGAGGGAACGTAATTCCCTTTCTCGAGTAAGGATTAAGAGAATTCCTCCGGACTTGGAAAGGGGAGCAAATTAGTTTGGACCCTGTCCTGTCTATCCGGTGTTAAGATTAATTAGTGACCTCTTAGCTTCTGCACTACCTCACAACCCGCTAATCCCATTTTGGCTGTTTGACAGGGTTAGTGGAGAGGTATAAAAATCATAGGGTGTAACTTGAAACATCGTCACCGTCCACACAAGTAGACTTTTTACACAGACACAACTAAACAGCTGACTAGCAAAGATGGCTTGGGATGGAGGAATTGAGCCCAATGGCACTGAAGGCAAGAACTTCTACATTCCCATGTCCAACAGGACTGGGATTGTTAGAAGTCCTTTTGAGTACACTCAGTATTATATGGTAGACCCGATAATTTACAAAGTTCTAGCTTTCTACATGTTCTTCCTGATCTGCACTGGGACTCCCATCAACGGCCTGACATTGTTTGTAACTGCTCAGAACAAGAAGCTCCGGCAACCTCTCAACTATATCCTGGTCAACCTGGCTGTGGCTGGACTCATCATGTGCTGCTTTGGATTCACCATCACCATCACATCAGCTCTTAATGGCTACTTCATTCTTGGACCCACCTTCTGTGCTATTGAGGGATTCATGGCCACACTTGGAGGTAATAAAGAAAGCAGATCTTTTCAGGATCCTTTCTATTTCATTGGCAGATATACAATATCAATGAATAACTCACCTTTTCTGTCTACAGGTGAAGTTGCTCTCTGGTCACTTGTTGTCCTGGCTGTTGAGAGATACATTGTGGTCTGCAAACCCATGGGAAGCTTCAAGTTCTCTGGAGCTCATGCTGGTGCTGGAGTTTTCTTCACATGGGTCATGGCAATGGCTTGTGCTGCACCTCCACTCTTTGGCTGGTCCAGGTAAATTCTATTTCTTTTCATTTCATCATAATGATTTTAAACAGTCAGAATACTGCACAAAGGAGATTAACAAGATGAATAAGTAGTTAGTTGTAAAGGTCTTGAAATATTATGAATGTTGAATAAAAGCTGGATAAAAGCTAATTTTATTGAAGAAATACATGAGATTTTTAAAAAATAATCTCACACAGGTACATTCCTGAGGGAATGCAGTGTTCCTGTGGTCCTGACTACTACACACTGGCTCCAGGTTTCAACAATGAGTCATATGTCATCTACATGTTTGTTGTTCACTTCTTCGTTCCTGTCTTCGTCATTTTCTTCACTTATGGAAGCCTTGTGATGACAGTCAAAGCTGTAAGTGAAGCTAAAGTTCTTAAATTATTTATAATAGATCAGTTAATCTAACCAAGCTAGCCATTGCTACTGTGGAATTTATTGCACCTTGCTATTATTGATTACATTTAAATGAAAAACTTAACAGGCAGCAGCACAGCAGCAGGACTCAGCTTCTACCCAGAAAGCTGAGAAGGAAGTGACCCGTATGTGTGTCTTGATGGTCATGGGCTTCCTGGTAGCTTGGACACCGTATGCTAGCTTCGCCGGTTGGATTTTCATGAACAAGGGAGCTTCTTTCACTGCCCTCACTGCAGCCCTCCCTGCTTTCTTTGCAAAGAGCTCCGCTTTGTACAACCCTGTTATCTACGTGCTAATGAACAAACAGGTTGGTGTTACGTATTCTCATAGTTTTCTTCTCTGTTTTTCAGTCTTTTGCTGTTTACTGAGTTTCTGAATTGGCTGTCTTTCAGTTCCGTAACTGCATGCTATCCACCATTGGAATGGGCGGCATGGTGGAGGATGAGACCTCAGTTTCAACAAGCAAGACAGAGGTGTCCTCTGTGTCTTAATCCTGATGGCATCTTCAGATCTATGGACATTGATGATTGCTTCCAGATTTTAGAACATCCCATTAGAATCATTTTGCCAAATGGATTTAACAAATGGAGTCTGGACCAAAAACACTAAGGAATTCTATGTTATCTGTGAACTAACAGAAAGGCAAATGCATTTTCTGTTGGGATGATGTTGTACAGCAATTGTGTGTCTGTGTGCATGTGAGAGCATTTGAGAGAGTGAATATGAGTGAACTTGTAAACGAAAAACACCTCAAACTGTAAACCTGCTGAAATGTGACACTTGTACCTGATGAATGTACAATCACATGTTGATTGTTTTCATGCAATTACTTGGGGGAGCATATATTTCACTGGTCTACCAGTGGTGTTATTTTTATGCATTATATGAAAAGGAAAAAAAAATATAGGACTGAGTAAATATAATAAATGCATGCATAAAAAGAAACATACTGGTGTGGTTGCTTAACTTTTACATGCTGGTTTGATTATCTGCTGCTTAAAACCAAAGCAGAACATCACACATTTAAGGGACATTTTCGATTAAATTCCAAACTTTTTTTTCTTGAGCAAAATATAAGATTTAGCTAATGCAAATTATGGCTAGCTGAAGTAGTAGCCCGGCTATTTCCAAAAAATATACCAAGGTGGAACATCCAAGTCACAGATGCACATTTGAGAATAGCTGTCATCACACTATAGTTACACTGATAGTAATCCTTTGTAAAGCTTCTGCTGAAACAAGAACAGAATGTGTCATTTGGAACTGCTGCAGAAACACTAGGTCATGTAAATCCAAATCCAGTTTATTTATATAGCACGTTTAAAAACAAAAAGTTTGCCCAAAGTGCTGTAGAGAAACACAGGGTAAAACACAAGATACAACCACTGACACTCACATAAAACATAATAAAACACATAAAAACCATATCAACTCAAGCCAGTCTGAACGCTATCGAAAAAAGGTGTGTTTTCAAAAGCATTTTAAAAACAGGAAACGAAGATGCCTGTCTAATATTTAAAGGCAGCGTATTCCAAAGTTTTGGGGCCATAACTGAAAAGGCTCGTTCTCCTCTACGTTTAAGCCTTGATTTTGGGACAACCAACAGCAGCTGGTCAGCTGATCTGAGGGTCCATGAAGGAATATAAGGCTGAAGTAACTCGGAAAGGTATGGGGGAGCAAGACCATTAAGGCATTTAATTACAGCAGCTGCTTTATACTCAGTGTTTAGTTCTCAAAATCTTTGCCAATGCACGTTTGAAACACATGAAAAGCTTTAGGTTCAGTAGAAGTCATGTTGCAGCTTAGGTAATATACAATTGTAACAAGATTGAAGGTCAGTATTTGTTATGGCCACATTTATTCTTCAGCACAGTCTGAACTCTCATAGGCAAACTTTCTTCTTTTTTCTTTAAGAAGGCTTCAGGAATAATTCTGCAGTCTTCTTGAAGGGCATTCAGAGCTCTTCTTTAGATGTTGGCTGCCTTTTGTTCTGTTCTCTGTCAGGATGATTTTTCGTTTTTTATTCAGGTATGCTTTTACTGCACTGGCAGTGTATGTGGAATCATTCCCGTGCTAAAATTAAGCTGTTCACAGGTGCTTACTACCTGTTATTGCTGCTGGCGCGGTCTCTGCGCACAGAAAATCTGCGTTGCGCACAAAAAAAAATCTAACCTGAATTGAAATGAAAATTAATACTTTAACAATCCTGTTTTGCAGTGTTAGTCAGTGAGGCGTGGCTGATGTGGAGTGAAGTCACGTTAATGACAACGTGCACAATCATTGGAGATGTGAGCAGGACAGACGGAACAATTGAAATTAGAGGGAACATTGCTGAGGGAGTGCAACACTCCGACAACTAGAAGTTGATGATCTATTATCATGACCCATCTATTTCTTGCATTTCTGTTGTCTTCCTTATCACATTAACAGTTATAAGTGAAACTTAAATTCACTTTGAGTTCTAACTAATCCTCAAACAAGAAGATTTACATTATAGCTGCTTTTTAATTAAATCTTTGGTAAACTGTTGCAAATGTTGATCATAGGATCTGGTCTCAGACACTTTACTTTGCAGCCCAGTAACAGGATTACAGCCAGAAGACTGTTAGGGAAGTGAGATGTGTGTGCGTCATGATGTGCGTCTAGTACTTTGGATACCATATGCCACTTTCACTGCATTGAATCTCCCTTCGGTGCCATCATCACCTTTAGAGGTTAACAGTGCACAGTCCTGTTATCTGTGTGCTGATGAACAAGCAGGTTGGTTTATGTATTATTTGTCTTTCTTTTTCTTTCTGAGCCGATTGTTTTTTATTTGGGTAAGTGCATGCTGGTGGTCGACAAGGTGATGGGTAAGACTTCACTTTCTGCCCACAAAACAGAAACTCCTCTGTCTTTTAAAACACATTTTTCTATATCGGGACATTTTGCTTTTTAATTGTCTGTTTGATGTAGAATATATTTTGATGCGCACTAGTCAACATGTTGAGTCCGAACCACTTGATTTGGACAACTTGATTCACAAACACTCGTGTTTGTGAATTTAAAATTGCGTATCAGTGTATGTGTGCTTACTTTAATTCCCCCTGCTATTTAAGGTAGTGATATACGCTTGATGTAGCACCATAGCACCATCTACATTTCATCTTTTCATTTTCATCTTTTATCTTTATCTTTTTTAATGCTGCAATTTTTTAATGAAGCAAATGGCATATAATTTAAACATTGCATTCATCAGGCTTAAAATTGGCTAATAGCAGCTGACAGAAAAGCTTGCTTTTTTCCCCATGAAGAATTCCTGCCATGCTGTTCAGGGCTTACAATTATTTTAGTGTTCCTACTAAAGATTTAACCTGGCCAAGCACATATCTCTCCTTACTGACAGTAGAGGGCAACATCTCCCACAAGAGGCATCTTTAGATCATGTAATTACAGTTACTCAATCAAGACGGTGCTGACACAAAAGGGTGTGGTAAAGCTAGATCAGGTTAATCCACTTAATAAAGAAAAGAAGCGAGTCAAGCCCACCAGGGCTGCACACCTTAGCTTTTTGGTAGAACACCAAGCGCTATGAGTTGAATGAACTATACTGGTTCTTTTAAAATAGATAAATGCCATAGGAATGTGTAAGTTGGTAAGATCTATCTGAAATATAAGCATAATGTGACAGCATAAGGGTAGGAGTAAACAATACAATAAAATACCCAAGTTCACGCACATGTGAACAAGAACCTGAGATATTTTAAGTCCTCCACATTGGGCAGCAACTCATGACTGAGAGCTATGGACTCGGACTTGGAGGTAAAAATTCTTATCCCACTACTTTACACATGACCGCAATGAACTATGTCAAACATTGTGGTTATAAGCCTGTGTATAGAGATGCTGACGCAAGTTTTAGCTTAAAAGCTTTTTAGCAATTACTTTTGTATGTGGCAATATCATCGACTTACTACAACCCTGTAACAGTAGCCTCTTTGGTCATAAAGAGGCTACTTAATGCCCTGTACACAATATAATAAGGTATTATATAATACCCTGTACTTACAAATTAAGGTTATTTTCAAAGATTACTGAACAAAATAGATTAACAAACCATTGCAACGTTGACTGATAATTTGATGTGATAACAATGATGTGTATACTAATTGGTGGCCAGCTAATGAAATGAAAGAAGATCTCTATTCATTTATCTGTCTGATTTTCTGGGTGGCTGCTGGTCTCTTCTTTACATCACTTCCATATTCCCACGCTGTCAAACTCAACGCTGTCGTCATCACTCTGGCCCAATCATTTTGTTGCCCTGCTCCTGCGAACCAATCAGTTTTTGTCCCATGTGCTATAAATCTCACTGCTCTTCTGTCATTCTGCCTGCAGGATTCCCATTCGTGCAGTAAGGCTCCTCCCAACATCAACCTCATCCTTCATCAAGTCTCCATCTGCTGCATTTCTGCCAGCATGTTTCAAGGCTTTGGGAGTCCTGCCCTACTTCTGTCAGTGTTGTACTCGCTCTGCTATGTAGCTACATTGTTGTCTAATCACAAAATAATGCATTTATTAAAACTCTGATCTACATTAAATGATGTTTAGTTCTTTCAAATGTTCTCTCTTAATGAGTTGCATCAAGAAGGGCAAAGCTGCCAAATCAAACATCCACCCACTGCGGTGACCACTTGTAAATAGGTGCTTTTATTAGTAGTATTATAAATTTTGAGGGGCAGTCCTGTTAGTAAAAGAGGTAAATTTATTACTCTGAGAACACTAGCAACTGTTAAAGCTCTGAGTTAATAAATCAACATTGGAATAAAGTTCATGTTGATCATGCTAACCTCAATTAACCTAAATTTAAATTTTATATGAATTATATGAAATAATAATAATAATAATAATAATAATAATAATAATAATAATAATTGTATGAAAATAATACAGGAGATAAATTGAAAAATAAAAGATTTAAAAAGACTCACCAAAGGTAGTTAAAAGAAAAACAAAAAATACAGTAAAATGTTAATTGACAGAATAAACAATAAACAGACTTATAACAGTACAATAAATAGATTCAAGACCTTTAATGTTGTTGTGCAAGCATAAAAAAAATCCTAGCCTCACACGGTGCATAGCATTAAATATGAAGCAAACATCTACACATGTAGCATCCAGTCGAATTGAGAAGGCCAGAACTGATGGTTGTTGAACGACCTTTATTGTTCCTTGCCGTGTATCGGACAACGAACCAACGTAAGAGCTAGACAAACAAATGAAACAATTACCATATTATT
Organism: Diplotaxodon limnothrissa; assembly: GCF_057381915.1. Lineage (NCBI taxonomy): Eukaryota > Metazoa > Chordata > Actinopteri > Cichliformes > Cichlidae > Diplotaxodon > Diplotaxodon limnothrissa. Next base: position 26,478,243 of record NC_140600.1, read on the forward strand.
CATGTACAGCATCTTAACCGCTCATTACGCTGGTCTAACCGTTATCTATTAAACTATATAATACATATTATGCATTTCAACTTGCTCAAATTAAATCTTATACATTACAAACCTTGTTCCCCTGTCGACTGTAGCTAGAACCATTTGTCTTCGTACAATTTAACTATATCCCTCTCTCCCTTTTCTCCGTTAGCATTAATTTTTCACCTTCTTCCGTCTTTCTGCACATCAAGCCGTTTACCGTTAAAACATTCACTTCCGGTCCCACAGGAAGTTACCAAAACAAAAGCACAAACGTTACATTACGTGAATGTGGGCCAGCTTTACACATCCGCCGCTACACTCCCACCAAATTATTTGCTGTTACAAACAAATAAAACACAAATAATTTCTAAACAGGTAACTTAACAATGATAATACCTTTGTATATGCAACAACAAATTCTCATTGCATTTTAACTGCTTAGTGCATCTTGTTTTTCACAACTTTCCAGCAGTAGAACCAACTTATGAACTGGGCGTTCCACTGTAGACATCTTATGCAAACGTTCACCCTTTTTACTAAGGTTTCTGTCTGCAAAGGTTACTTTGACCTTTCTCACAAGTCCATCTTCGTCTGTTATGGTGTCCACAACCCTACCAAGTCTCCATTGGGATCGTGGCAGTATTTCTTCCTTGTCCATCACTATGTCACCTACTTGCATATTCCTTTTAACAACATGCCATCTCTGCCGGACCCTGATGTTGTGCAGATATTCTCCCTTCCATCTGCTCCAAAATTGCTCCGTTAGGTATTGCACCTGACGCCATTGCTTCCGGGCGTACAGATCCTCTTTAACAAACTGTCCTGGAGGAGGCAAGGCTGTTGTGGTCTTCATAGTTAGGAGATGATTTGGAGTTATTGGTTTCAAACTGTTTGGATCATTGAGATTGTCTGTCGTCAATGGGCGGCTGTTTACTATTGCAGCTGCTTCATAGAGAAAGGTTCTGAGCGATGAATCGGTGAGTCGTCTCTTTGCGAGAGCGAGTGTGGCGTTGAGGACGTTTCTCACAGTCCGAATTTGTCGTTCCCATACTCCACCTGCGTGGCTAGCATGGGGTGTGTTAAACACGAATTCACATTGTTTCTCAGATAGAAAGATTGTCAGTTTTTCAGTGTCTATTTCATTCAGTGCTGCACACAGTTCATTTTTGGCACCTACAAAGTTAGTACCTCGATCACATTTTATTTGTCTGACAGAGCCTCTCAGAGCTATAAAGCACCTTAGTCCATTAATGAAAGCGTCCGTAGTCAGGTCTTCTAACATTTCTACGTGTACTGCTCGTAAATAGAAACAAGTGAAAAGGAGAGCGTACCTTTTGTTTTCTTTTCTTGCTTGTTTGGTTAGGAACGGGCCGAAAACATCCATACCACAGTATGTGAAAGGCGGAGAATGCTCGACTCTTTCTGTGGGGAGATCTTTCATTTTTTGTCCTTCCACAGCTCTCCTTAGTCTCCGACATGTCACACACTGACGGATGTAGTCTGATACTGTTTGACTTAGCTTGGGAATCCAATAACCGCTGGACCGTATTTCGTTCATTGTGAAGCTCTTTCTTTGATGATTTATTCTTTCGTGACAGTGAGCGATTATGAGTTTTGTAGTATGATGGTCTCTTGGAATGACAGTTGGATGTTTGAATGTGTTAGGAAGCGATGAGTGTTGTAGCCTTCCTCCCACCTTGAGCACATTGTCTTCGTCCAAGAAAGGATCCAACTTGTAAATTTTGTTGCTCTCATGTAGTGCCTTTCCTTTGCTTAATGTCTTTATCTCATCTGAAAATGTTAGTCCTTGTAGGTTTTTGATAATCACCATTTCAGCGTTTTGTCTTTCAGTTACAGTGCTGAGTGACTTTGATTTGTCTCTGAGTAGGAACCGCTTGAGACGTGCTATGGCACTGACAGCATGTGACCAGGATGAGAACCTTGTGAGACGGTCACAGAGACTCCTGTGTTCTGTAGTTTGGCTGTTGAGTGTTTGCACTTTTCTCACCTCTGGATCTCCCACCAAAAGTTCAATAGACTCTTTAGTTGGAAGATTTAACTTCCTTTCCCATAAGAACTGAGGGCCTGTGAGCCAGTTTGATGATAGCAGCTCTGCTACTGATGTGCCCCTTGAAGCTATGTCAGCAGGGTTTTCACCCGTTGGTACATAGAACCATTGCTGTGGTGCGGTATTGTTACGTATTTTTTGCACTCTATTGGCAACGAATGTGTGGAAGCGTCTTGCTTCATTGCTAATGTACCCCAGCGTGACCTTTGAATCTGTCCAAAAGAACTCTTCCACATTGTCATAGGGTAACTCTTCCTTTAGCATGCTGCTTACTGTGATTGATACTGCAGCTGCAGTCAACTCCAGCCTCGGAATTGTGGTAACCTTTGTTGGAGAGACTCGAGCTTTGCCCATTACAAAACTACAGTGTACCTCTTTGTTTTTGTTTATCAGTCTTAGGTAAGTGCATTGTCCATATCCTGTCGTACTTGCATCAGAAAAGTGGTGCAATTCTCTTTTTACCACATCTCCAAACGATGTAGGAACATAACATCTGTTTATCTGCAACCTTTTCAGGTTGTGTAGATCTTCTTTCCAGCACTGCCATTGCGGGTTGAGATGTTCAGGAAGTGGATCGTCCCAGTCTGTACCTTGGCGGCACATTTCCTGCAGGATTCTTTTGCCGTTAAGAACGTACGGAGCAATGAAACCCAACGGGTCGAATATTGCTGCGACTGTGGACAAGATGCTGCGTCTGGTTGGGGGTTGATCCTTTACAGCTTTGTTGAATGTAAAACAATCCTTTTCTATGTTCCAATACATCCCGAGTGCTCTTTCTGTTTGTGATTCGCTGAATGTCAAGTCCCTTGTTTTTCTGTCTGTTGCATGTTCTGAAGCAGGAATGTCTTTGAGTGCAACACTGTTGTTAGACACAAACTTATGTAACCTTAGCCCACCTTTCGCACATAGCTCACGTGCTTCTCTTGTGAGTTGTGCAGCGTCTTTCACGGTCTCAACGCTTGTTACCCCATCATCGACATAGAAGTCTCTGGTTATAAACTGTGCCGCTACGGGGTACTTGGAGCTGTTCTCTTTGGCTAAACGTTTAAATCCGTAATTTGCACAACCAGGTGATGAAACAGCACCAAAGAGATGTACGGTCATTCGATAAGCTTGAGGTGGTTTGCTCATGTCTCCTCCTTTCCACCATAGAAAGCGTAGGTAGTCGCGATCGTTCGTGTCGACTTTGAATTGGTGGAACATTTTTTCAATGTCGCACATTAGCGCTACCTGATGTTGTCGGAAGCGGACGAGCACGCCGATCAAGTTGTTTATCATGTCGGGGCCATTTAGTAAATGGTCGTTGAGACAGGTACCCTTGTGTCTGGCTGAACAGTCGAACACCACACGTAACCGTTCTGGTTTCTTTGGGTGATAGATGCCGTGGTGCGGTATGTACCATGTCTCGCCTTCAGGTCCATTATCATCGGTCTCTTCGGCGTCGCCCCTTTGTATGATGTCATTCATATATGTGACATAGTCTCTTCTGTATTTTTCATCGCGCGTTAGTTTACGTTTGAGCTGATTGAGTCTGCTCTCGGCGAGTTGTCTGTTATCTGGCATTTGTGGCCTTTCCTTAAATGGCAATGGCATTTCGTAATGTCCCCTTTCTGTTTGTGTTATGCCTTGTTCAAGTTTCTCGAGAAACCTAAGGTCGTCTTGAGACACCCTCTTTTCGTTTATTTCGTCTTCTTTAAAGTCCCTTTCTAGTGCACGTATTGCATCTGCGGGAGTACATGGAGGCATTTCTTTAACAATTATTCTGTGACAGAGACTCCTTGTTGTCTCTGATGCATTGCATGGCGCTGAGTTGCCAACGATGCTCCATCCTAAATCAGTTTGGATGGCATATGGCTCATTGTCTTTACCTAAGAGTACTTGTCTGGGCGCCAGAGCTTGGGGACAAGTATAACCAATCAGGAGACTCACCTCACAACTGAGGAGCGGTGGGATCTCATCTACAATGGACGACAAATGGCTCCACAGTTTTGCCGTGTCACATGTTGGTATGTGTTCTCTATTTGCAGGTATGTAGTCCTTTGTGTAAGCAGTTGGGAGCCTTAGCACTGTTGCTGAATTGTAACCTCTCACTAGAAGATCACACACCTTTCCGCTGCTTACTACTGCATTTTTACCCATCATCGTGGTTAGTCTGAGTTTCACAGGGCACACATTTGCTTGCAGTTTCTGTGTTACATCCTGATCTATAAAAACAGTGTCGCTCTGCGTGTCTAGTAGCGCATAGACTAGTTTTTCCCTTTGTGGATTAGCAGCCGTTGAGACCCATACTGGGACTATCATGGAGGTGCTGACTGTGTGTTCTGCTCTAGCGACATTTAACGCTATGGCTGTTGCACTTTCAGGTGAGTTCCCTTGTGTTGCGTTGTCTATACTCACTTGAGCTTGCTTTTCTCTTTGCAGACTAATGCTGTAGTTCTCATCGTGAAGACAGGTCGGGTGTCTCTTAGAGCAGGTTTCACAAGTGAGGCGCCGTTTGCAGTCCTTAGCACTATGACCTTGCTTTAAACAACCATAACAATGTTTATTGTCCTTTACATGTTTCTTTTTCATTTCCAGGGTCATTTGCAGAAAGTTTGGGCACTTTATAAGTGGATGCAACTCTTGGCACAGTGTGCATGAAGAACTGTTGTATATTTTAGTCTTTGCATCTCTTTCAGTTGTGTTAATGTTAAATACACTTGCCTTGTTTCTTTTGACTTCTTTTGTGTTTCTTTTGTCATCATTTGTTTCTGGGGAGCGAAGTGCATGTATGGAAGTGACTGGGTTACATGCTACTTCTGCTTCAAGCGAGAGAAAGGAGGCAAATTCACTAAAGCTGGGGAATTCACCACCGCCCATGAGTATCTTTGTTACATGCCTGTTCCATCTTGTGTTTATCCAGTCTGGCAATTTATGCAACAGTTTCTGATTTTCTTCACAGTCATTGAGTATTTGCAGTCCTTTCACATGAGGCATGGCAAGTGTGCATGCATTCACAAAATCAGCAAAGTTCCTTAGCCCATCGGCATCTCTCGACTGTATTTTAGGCCAACTAGATAACTTCTCTCTAAATGCCCTTTGTAGCACGAATGGCTGGCCGTACCTTTGGTTTAACTTTGCCCAAGCGTCGTTATACGCTTCTTCATCATTTCTGAAGAAAGTCCCTTCAAGGCACTTGCGAGCTGAGCCAGTTACATACCTTTTTAGATAGTACAGTTTGTCTGCTGCTGACATGCCAGTTTGTTCAATAAGTGACATGAAAGTGGATTTCCATTCAATAAATTTTATTGGCTCACCACTAAACATCGTTGGTTCTGGCGCGGGGAGTCTATTTATTCTTATGCTGTCTTGTACCGCCTGTGCAAGCTGGCTGACACTAGGAGGGGCTGTTGGTGCTGGTATGGAGTATGATGGTACAGTGTGTTTGGGTGTGTGCTCTGGGTTCACCTTTTCCATCTTAACTGAATATGCATCATCAAGTTGTGACAGCTCTCTGTTGTAGGCGTCCAACCTGGCGCGAGCGGCTTCCACCTCCCTTTCGGCTTTCAGGCGTTCCAACTCTGATGTTTGAACTGCCATTTGTTTCTTATGCTCCTCTTCTAGAGCCTTTATCTTTTCCTTCTGTCTTTGTTCCTCTTGTACAATCTTGTACTCTGCCTCCTTTGCTGCTAGTTCTGCTGCTGCATCTGCTCGTTTTGAAGCAAGATGTGAGGCTGAAGACAGTTGGCTACGTTTCGATGCTGCAGTTGAACCATAGATGGATTGGGCATAATCATGTTCTAATAGTCTGCGTAGACGTTTTCTTTCATATTCTCCATCAAAATCTCCATCTACGCCGCTTAGTCTTTCCAGGATGACTTTCACGATGTCATGAGTAACTGCTTCACATGCATCGGTTTTTCTTCGTATGTCCGATGAAGGTGCAATGTGACTTCTCATTTCAGTGTACAGCTTTAGCAGTTCATCTTTTCTTTGCTCTACATCATCTGCAAGATCTGCCATTTCTTTCTCTGAAATGTCCAACTTTAATCTTTCTCTTGTTTCTCGCACTCGTATTTTCCATTGTTCATAAAGAGTTAATAGTCTTTTTTCTTTTTTACTTATCTCTTCTTTCTGATAAGTTAGCATTTTTTCGGTTGGCACCTTGGCTCTTTCTGAATGTCTTGGAATCGCGGAGTCACTTTGAGCTTTATCTTGTGGCTCATTTAATATTTGTTCTTTGTTTGCAAACTGTTCATTAATGTCTTCTTCTAAATCCTCCATTTTAACTTTATTTTCCTTAAGCCTTTCACCGTTTTATTCTCTGACCTGCTTCTGCCATCTGCTGGACGTTGTGGGAATTGCCGTTAAACCTTGAGCCCTCGTGGTGTAGCAAAATGGCGGCGGTCAAGCTCTTACTGTAGCATCCAGTCGAATTGAGAAGGCCAGAACTGATGGTTGTTGAACGACCTTTATTGTTCCTTGCCGTGTATCGGACAACGAACCAACGTAAGAGCTAGACAAACAAATGAAACAATTACCATATTATTCATGTACAGCATCTTAACCGCTCATTACGCTGGTCTAACCGTTATCTATTAAACTATATAATACATATTATGCATTTCAACTTGCTCAAATTAAATCTTATACATTACAAACCTTGTTCCCCTGTCGACTGTAGCTAGAACCATTTGTCTTCGTACAATTTAACTATATCCCTCTCTCCCTTTTCTCCGTTAGCATTAATTTTTCACCTTCTTCCGTCTTTCTGCACATCAAGCCGTTTACCGTTAAAACATTCACTTCCGGTCCCACAGGAAGTTACCAAAACAAAAGCACAAACGTTACATTACGTGAATGTGGGCCAGCTTTACACATCCGCCGCTACAACACATATAAAAAGTATAAAATTGAAAAACTCTAACAAACGACAAAACTGATTTAAGTGATATATCCCTTTAAAAACAGAGAAACAACTTTCAAAGTGTTTTGACAGAACACTTAAGGGATAGAATAAAAGGTTAAAAAGGTTAAATATTACAAAAAAATAAAGCAAATTAATTAAAGAACAAAAGGCTGCAATTAGGAAAACAAATAAAGAGAGATAACCAAAAAATAAGAAATCAAATGTAACAGAATCACTCATAAAGGGAAATCACTTATTCTGCTGGCCTTATCTCCTCAGCCGACCGATTTCAAAGCTGATGACACTAAAGGCAAGCCAACAGTGATCATCAGATTTAAGCATTAAAACAGCCAGAAGGGCCCCCAAGCAGGCATATATGGGGTCTATGTACCTAGATGCAGATGACATTTTAGTGATCAGTAAAGTCTATAATCTAATTCTAAGATGTAAAAGAAGCCAGGATAAGGGTGATGTGATTTTATCTTTTTTCTATAAAGTGAAAACAAGTCTCACACAAACAGTTTGGCCATTGTCCTACTACGCCTATATCAACATGTACTGTAGTGTGTCTCAGCAATTATTATTTATTTTATTATCATTTCATTTCTTTATCATTTTAATTACAGAATATGATAAAAAGCAAAAAATAATAAAATAAGTAAATCAGGGATTTCCTAACTCCAACAGTAAAGAGCAATCATTATTCCTGTTTATTGCAGAATCAGTCATCTAAGCAGAGAAGCCCAGATCTCCCTCTTGCTGCTTCCTGCAGCTCTTCCAGGGAGACACCGGGATGAAGACAGCCAGCAGAGGCAATCACTACATCACATTCTGCATCCACCCCAGAGCTTCCTAACAGGGATATCTGCCCAAGACATGTCACCCTTGTGGCTCACAGGTTATTTTTACAAATTACATTTTCACCATAACCGTTTGCTTTAATGTTAGTTCCTCTTCGCATGCACTGAATAGCAATACATCATTCTCATTCTCGTATTCCTATTCGCACGAGTCTCCTCATGGTTATCTTGTGTGGTTACTCTTCCTGTATATTACATTCATAAAAAGAAGTCTGTGATTGGTTTGCATGTATGCACTATTGTGACAAACATCAGTAACATCAGACGAGCTCTACAGGACAGACGAGCTCTACAGAGGGTTGTGCGGTCAGCTGAGCGCACCATCCGCTCCGAGCTCCCTGACCTGCACTCAATCTACAGCAGGCGGTGCTGGACCAAGGCCAGGAAGATCGTGAAGGACCTCAGCCATCCCAACAACAGACTGTTCTCTCTGTTGAGGTCAGGAAAGCGATTCCGCTCCCTGAAGACCAACACAGAGAGACTGAGGAGGAGCTTCTTCCCGCAGGCGATACGGTCTCTCAATCACACCACCACACAGTACTGACCCACACATATGGTTCTTACACACACACTGGACTTTCTGGACATTGTTTTTGCACAACACTGGTCACTATATTCTTCATTTCCAGTTAATACTTGTACAGCTGCTGTTATTGTGTATATATTTATTTATATTTAGATTTCTTCATACATTCTTATATAGTTCTATATTGTGTATTGTGTATTTTGTTGTACAGTTATTTTATTTTCAACTTTAATTTATATATTTTATCTTATTCTTCCCAGTTAAATTTACCCTTCATTCTAATTTGTGTTGTACAGTTATTTCATTTTTAACCTTAATTTATATTTTATTCCTTCCTAGTTAAATTTACCCTTTTTAATTTTGCATATTTATTTCCTATCTTATTCATAGCCTTTCCTTTTTTTGTTTTCTTTAGGTCACGAGTAGTTGTCCAAGCATTTCACTACATATCGTACTGTGTATGACTGTGTACGTGACAAATAAAATTTGAATTTGAATTTGAATTTAACTATATCAGTAACATTTGTGTTTCCACAAAGTTCAGGGATTAAATCTTTAGGATGAATTAAACAGTTGCAAAATCTGTTTATTAGATGTGTTGGTTTCAGTGCTGTACATAAATGAGAATATTAATCTGTCTGTAACTTGAATACAGTGATTAAAATGCTTGTTGAGAATCCTGTAGTCATTTTAATTTATTAAATATTTATGTTTTATGTATATTTTATTAAATAACTGTGAGGGTAATGAGGAAGCTAAGGGCCTCACTTTACTTAATGTGACACATTAATTAGCTCACCCTTTAAAACCTGAAGGATGAAAAAATTACCAGAAAATTTACATTTTTTGAAAATGCAGTGTTTATTGAACCATTTGACAAATTTGTTTAAAAAATAATTACATTTTAATGTCTTTTAATTTATATCATATTTGCTATATCAGGCATTTTTTTAATCGCTTTTAAATGTTTGTGCAATTTATTTAGATTTTTCTTTCATTATTTATCTCTTTATTTGAATTTTTTTGATACATCCATCCATCCATTCGCTTATCCTTTTCCAGCTGTCATAGGGCGAAAGGCGGGGTACACCCTGGACAGGTCGCCAGTCTGTCGCAGGGCTAACACATAGGGACAGACAACCATTCACACTCACATTCACACCTAGTGGCAATTTGGATTATCCAATTAACCTATCCCCACAAGTTGCATGTCTTTGGACGGTGGGAGGAAGCCGGAGTACCCGGAGAGAACCCACGCAAACACTGGGAGAACATGCAAACTCCACACAGAAAGACCCCGGCCTGATGGTGGAATTGAACTCAGGACCTTCTTGCTGTGCGGCAACAGTGCTAACCTCCGTGCCACCGTGCTGTATCTGATCGTTCAGTCTGACGTCACTACTAGCCGTGTCTGGGCCTAAACTCTGCTGCAGGTTCATATATAAAATGATCACTGTGGCATTACTGAGAGTTACTGAGATTGTCATTCCCAAGCCTAGCTAAATAAGGAGGGGTTGCATCATAAAGGGCAGGTCGAAGCCCAGGTTAAAAATGACTGCCCCCTCTGCTGTCGGCAGAAGACAGAAGAGGAGGATATAGATGGGAAATGGTGTGAATGGGCATTGTGAACTGGGAAGGGTTCTCAAGACTGAATGACTGATAGCTGTTACAGGCTAACACCTCTGTTCAATAATGGCTGGATGTAGATGGTCTCCTTTACTCTCTCAAATCTCAGAATACTAATACTAATCACTTACATGATTATAGGGTCGGTAAGCAAGTCTGAGGGCCATCTCCTAGTGGACAACCCCAGCAGGGGCTAAATAGCTGTGACTCTTTATCTTTTTTGTTGTTGTTTTTTTTTTTTTTGGGGGGGGGGGGGGGGGGGGGTGTTTTGTTTTGTTCTGTTCTGTTTTGTTTTGATTTGTTTGTTTGTTTGTTTGTTTGTTTGTTTGTTTGTTTTTTGTTTTGTTTTTTGTTTTTTGGGGGGGTGTTTTGTTTTGTTTTGTTTGTTTGTTTGTTTTTTTTGGGGGGGGGGGTCGTTTTTTACACTTAAGAAGGCTCTTGGATGAGAATTGAACTGTCAACAGGAACCAAAAAGAAATCCAGCTACCTTCATTTTAGGAACTTGTCTAGTGACTGTCATGACCTTGAGAACCTACAGAAACATATTGTTCCTGTACTTTTTATGAACTTTTTACAAGATATAAACAACATCTAATCTACTTCTGCATCTCTCAAACCTCTCAGTGGTTTCAAATAAAATCTAAGGATAAATTCTGGAACTGTTCAAATAAAGGCAACAACCAAGTAATAAATCTTTTCATGCATGCATTTAATATATTATTCCTAGGCTTTTGTTTATAAAATATAAACAGAATATCATGACAGAAGCTACCAAAACCTCTTTATGTCACAAATATACAATGGGGATTCTTATCCCATCAAAAAAAAAAAAAAACTTAGAGTCAAGTTTTCACATACAATAGTAAGGAACAATTACAGTAAAATCCTGCAGATAAAAATGAACTTGTATCCATTTTCTCATGCCCATGTCAAGACAGTCATTCGGAATGAGAGAAAAGTCAGGAAGGAGTATGGCTGGAGATATGTAGGTAGTATTTTTAAGAAACGGAGGAGACTTCTGTCTTGCTGGTTGATACTGAGGTCTCATCTTCAACCATACCACCCATTCCAACTGTTGAAAGCATGCAGTTACGAAACTACAATGGGGATAAAATGAAGAAAAAGAAAAGAATGAAGGAAACTTCATTGTGGTCTTTGTGATCATCCCAAAGCAAAGAATCCAATAAATGAGCCTGAATCTAATAAATATTTGCCATGAAAACTATTAAAAATAGGGTTTATAAGACATTACACGATAATTGCATGCAGCCATGAGGACAGATCGTAGCTGCTTACTTGTCCCCATAACTGCTGATTTGCAGGATCATAATAATAAACTGACCTGTTTGTTCATGAGGATGTAGATGATGGGGTTGAACAATGCTGAGCTCTTTGAGAAGAAAGCAGGGATAGCCATGGTTGTGGCTGTGAATGCAGCTCCCCTGTTTAAGAAGATCCATGCAGCTAAGGAAGCATATGGGGTCCAGGCCAAGAGGAAGCCGAAAACCATCAGGATGCACATGCGTGTCACTTCCTTTTCAGCTTTTTGGGTAGAAGCTGAGTCCTGCTGTTGGGCTGCAGCCTGTAGATAAAGAAATCATTAGATAATGTCTGTGCTGAATTCAGTGTTGATGCTAAAACTATTCGATGACATGGCTTAGGTCATGAAGGCTGATCAGTTCAAATATGTGACCAAAATGTCAGCAGGTAAGGATGTTTGTTTTTTTCAGAATATTAGAGCAATGTTAGATATTATCTCCAACATTGCCCTAATATTCTGAACAACAACAACAACAAACATCTGGATATAGAGGAACAACATTTAATTGAAATAAACATCACTTACGGCCTTCACTGTAAGGACTAAACTTCCATAGGTAAAGAAGATGGTGAAGACAGGGAAACAGAAGTGGCAGGTGAACATGTATATGACATAAGATTCGTTGTTGTATCCTGGGGCCAGAGTGTAGTAGTCAGGTCCACAGGAAACCTGAATTCCCTCAGGAATGTACCTGGGAATACATAAAAGGTTAGTTGAATATGAAGCATCAGGTAAAAAAAAAAAAGAAGAGGTTTTTAGCATCCACCGGTTGAAGTGAATGATATCACCTCAAAGGGAGAGATGCCAGCCTCCTTGAGATTTGCAAAGGCTAACCATTTATTAAACTGGTGCCAAGACTGTTCGTAAATCCTCTGTGTCATCCACAGAAGTTCTCAAAAAGTAGAACAGGAGGAAGAAATATTTCACTCAGCAAATCTTCATCAAGAGAAGCAGTTTAAATCCCAAAGATGCATATTCTCTGGAAATGTTACAGCGATACTTCAGTCAGAGGTACACATTATATGTACACAGTACATGCTTTTGAGGTACTTCCAGAGAAAATAGCAAATAATCAACTGATTTAAACAAAACTATTTATTGGGGGCAAAAAAGCTGAACAAACCAGAACATTGTCATCATTATGGTTTGAAACAGTCTCTTAATATAATTTTGTTAATATTACATCAAAGCTGAGACAAGATGTACCTCAAGTGTTTTAAATAACAGCTAAAATAGGAACCGCCGGTGGAGGATTGATGCTACTGAAATTCAGTCTATCCTCAAACTAAAGCAGAGAGTAACTGTATTTTTATGTAGGTTTTTTTTTTTTGACTTTTTGACTTTTTGACTAGTTTGGAAAGTTCATTCAAACACTGCAGGTGTTCTCACAGATGTGCTGCACTTGCTGGTTGCTATGCTTTCACTCATCCATCCAATCCTTGAGGTTTAAGTCAGGAGACTGTATTTATGAAGTGTCTAGTTCTTGTCTTCAAATTTTTGAGTTCGTTGTGCTGCTTTAAGTTTGTTTTCCTTTATTACTTCCCTTTGTTATTTCCTTTGCTCCTTTGTTGCTTCTTATTTTATCATTATTGTTGTTTGTTTGTTTGTGTGTTTGTTTTGTTAGCATATTACCATTTGTGCTAGCTGTCCTCTTTTTTTTTTTTGTACGTTCCTCTTGATTGTATATTTATCCTATGTATTCCTGCTGTCTACTATTATATTTTATTCTAGCACAGTTCTTGTGGAGCACCCACAATTTTGTTGTACTTGTACAATGACAATAAAGGGCTCTTCTGTTCTATTCTATTCTATTTTTCAGCCCTTCCTTTGCACAAACAGAGGATTTACGAGTAATCAACAAAAGTTTGGGTATGTGTAAGCTGATGTCTTATGAATGAAAGATGAATTATGTTTTTCAGCTTTTTATAATTCAAGCTTTGGGAATTTAATATTATCATCTTATCTGGAACAACTAAATTTTTTTAGAATTAGACTGAAACGCCTAAAATAAAAGACACTTCCTGTTAGGTATTTTGATACCACGGTAAGCATTTACTGGATATTGTTTTATAGTGACATTATGCAGGAAAACTCTGTTACTCAATAAGGCCCATCTACTAGTTGTTTTTCTCTTTCTCTGTGACCCAAGAATTAAGGTGTAAGACTCACAAGCTGGTACCTCAAGGTCGAAAACACCACAGAGATGAGATCACTTCCTTACTCCCATCCTCCCTTTTTCTTTATCTCCTGGAAAAGGCTCGTTAAAGGCTAGGTGGTTCGTTTCAGAATTCACTAATGAAAGAACTCTGTATTCTGTGTATTTTGCTGGGATGATCATAAATTGTAGCTGAACTGATAAACTACACACAGGATACTTCTTTGCTCACAAGGCAGGAAGACGTTTCCTTATTTGGTCTGTACCGGTTTGAACTGGGAAAGCTGACACACGAACCTTTTTTTCCTCTATATAAGCTGTTATGTACTAAATAAACCTTTGAGTCGATTTGGGAAGACAACCTGAAGCAGTCTGTGTTTCCTTGTTCTCCCAAGCTGCTCCCGACGTCGTAACTAACCCAGCTGAATGGCATACCTGAGTGTTACTTTAAATAATTAGGAATCTTAGAAGGAAAGGACAGAACTCTGCTTATCGCTCACGCCACGGAGGAAACCCGGGAAGGCAATTTCCTTCACTTCCATTCCCCTTGACTGCCATTCCAGACATGGGTAGGATACAGAATTTTGAGTAAATATCTCAGTACCTTGACCAGCCAAACAATGGGGGGGCAGCACAGGCCAAAGCCATGATCCAGGTAAAAGCACAACCCACTCCTGCATGGGTAGCTGTAAACTTGAAACTTCCCATGGGTTTACAGACCACAATGTATCTCTCAACAGCAAGAACCACAAGAGACCACAGAGCTACCTGACCTGTTGAGAGGAAAGAGAGCGGGATGTATGATGAGAACCTTTAAACCATGTCACCTTTTACAGTTTCTTAAATCTGCCTGAAATTCCAAAACTTTACCTCCAAGTGTAGCCATGAATCCTTCAATAGCACAGCTCAAAGGACCCAAGGCGAAATAGCCATTGAAACAAGAAAAAATGGTGACTGTGAATCCAAATATGACCATGACCAGTCCAGCCACTGCCAAATTAACCAGGATAAAGTTGAGAGGTTGTCGGAGCTTTTTGTTTTGAGCGGTGACCAGCAGTGTCAGAAAGTTGATGGGGAATCCAGTAATGACAAGGCAAAAAATATAGAAAGCAAGCAATCTGAAGAACCATGGATCTGCCAAATAATACTGCGGATATTCAAAAGGACTCCTCACGAGTCCTGTCTTGTTGTTCAAGGGGATGTAGAAGTTTTTGCCCTCTGTGCCATTAGGCTCAAGTCCTCCATCCCAAGCCATCTCTGCTGATCAGTTGTCCAGCTAAGCTTCTTGGAGCACTGTTAATGCAGCAGAGTCTGCTTTCTAACTTCTTAAACACCACTGAGCAGCCACAGTTATATAGCCCCAAGGGGATGATGACGATGGGCTAAGAGGATCTGAGAATTCAGCCCATAATCTCTGAGTATAATCACTTGTTACTTGGCGATCCTATTTCCTCCACATTTTCTTAGGAAGCATTTAGTAAATAAAACCATGACTTTTACCAAATGATGGTCACTAGGTCATTGAGAGTAGGCTTTTACCTGTTATTCATCCATTTAAACTGGGAGCGTTTTACTCATAGACCATTGCGTTTCATAAACAAGACAGAAATTCTTGGCGGTCTCAAATTTCTGTCACAACTTTAGCATAGGCCAAGCTTCAGACTTCGTGTTCACAAAGGTTTTCCACACAATTTCTTAGTGGGCAGACTCAACCCTGTCCACATGCAAGAGTGTCGCAAACCTTGGCAGGTGATATTTGCAGTTTATTTATAAAATGAAACAAACTAAAAATAAACTGTTTTTCAAGTCACCAGCACTTTTTGCACCGCTATATCAGGTGGTGTTTTGATACAGAGATCCAGAAACCTCAGTGATTTATCATCGCTGAACTTGTGCCTGTGTCCTGAAATTGGAAATAGAATGGATACGCCCACACGTCGCAGCGCCGTGTTGATTAGTCCCATTAGTCTGCCCTAGTCTATTCACTTCCTTTTCCACTACAAAAAGACCAGAAGAAGAAAAAAGGACATGCTGTAAAAGGCCAACAATGCCAACATACTGTAAATGCTATAAATAGATGCTTTGTGCATTCTTCTTTCTTTCTTTTCACGGGACACATTCCCATTAACACCACAGGACTCGAAACCCTTACAGTCCTCTCCTCATTGAGCTTAGTCATGGGCTGTATTGTAAAGTGTTAGTGAAAAAACAAGTGATTTTAATTTGTGTAATTATATAGTTTTGGGTATGATAAGTCTGGTAAATCTCTGATTGTGAGTCACATGTGTGCACTGTGATCAGACACAAAATCTATGCTGACACCTACTCTCAAAAAAAAAATCTCTGCTTGAAATCAATGGGAATATATTCTTACAAGCATGTGTTTTTAACAGATTTGCTTAATTGCTAGATTACCCTTTCTTCTTATTGCACTTTATTGTGGGTTAAAAAAAAAAATGTGTGGTCATTTTTTCATTAAAGTCAGTGTTTCCATGACCTTAACCTCAAGCTGATTGCAATTATGTTTCAATGAAATTGCATTTGCTCTATTGTGCATACAGCAACACAATTAAGATGAGTTTTTTCCCATAATTTGGAAAGACCATTTCTCTTTCTCCTGCTGTGCTCCTTTAACAAAGCACACTTTGTTAAGGCACAGCTCATGAACTGCAACATCTTTAGTAGAGTCTATTCAGGGACCTGTATATATGCTTCATCTGGCTCTGCATTGTGCTAAACCTTTACTTTAGATGTTGATGTTTGGGTTCCTTTAAGCTCAAGGGAGACAACATCTGACTGGTTTCCAGTTCTCACTCCCGAGGCGTAACATGTCGACGTTTTGTCACGTCCCGCGGCGCTCAGGAACGCCGCGGGAGGAGACCTTCGGCGTTCTTATGGTACACGGCGGGTTATGGCTGGAATCCAGTGCAATGACGCTCCCGCGGTAATAGACATTCCAGCCCTAAACCTAACCTTATCCCTAGCCCTAACCATAACCTTATTCCTGATCTTAACCAGGACTATAATGATGTTAAATAGCGTGTTTCTAAGCGATTTGAAGAAAAAGAGCGAACATGTGTAGATGGAGTCCAGACGGTTCTCATATTTCCTGTTTTTTCCGAGGTTGTCATTTAGGAACGTGGTGGGTAGCCGAAATCGTAATATGTTGACGATTTGTCACCTAGCGTAAAATGTTACGCTTTGGGAGTGAGAACGTGTTGCCAGTTCCTGCAATTTATTCTTCAGCAGGATGGCAAATCTAATAACTACAAACATACAGCGATGGGCACTAAAAAAAAGCCATAAGAAGAACAAGAAGAACAGATGGTCTGGCCCTCACTTACAGAGCTTTGTGGTAAACATCATGGATTCAGTATGGGATTATGTAAAGAGACCGAAGACACTGAGACGGCCTAAATCCACAAAAGAACTGTGACAAGTTCTTCATGTTGGATTAAGATATCTGCCTAATGCCAAGGAAAACTATGCAAAACTGTACTTAAAATAACAAGTGCTGTTTTTCCTGGATTTTGATATTAACAATGATATTTTTTGTCTAATTAAATTTATTTTGGAAAGAAAGAATGGATGAATTAAAGATAATGTGTCAAAGTTTGCAGTATTACCCATGCAAACTATAAATGTCAACTCAGTACTCATGGGTAGTAATATCAGAATGTTTGATGAATGCTGGAACTGATATAAGACAAAAAAAAATCTAGTTGTTGTTTTGTTTTTTTTGCCCCATTCCTGCTTGCAAATCACAGGGGTCAGTGGATTTAATTTACTTAAATTATTTTTGTTGCTTTTTTAAATTTAAATTGTAAAGCTAATGTGAAGGTCTTTCTAAAGTCTCAACCAGTGACCAGCAGTCAATGAAATCCATTGTTTACCATTTGGTGAAGATGATCATAGGTCGGATTATTCAATGTCAGTGCAAAAAACCCTAAAACCAATTGTGAGCAAAGAAGAACAGACATTTTTATTCTGCTTAGTGTTTAGTGTAGGTTAAGATAGAAGTTTTAAAAAAGCAAAAGAAACATGTTGGAAAAGGAAAAAAACGCAGTTCAAACTGAAGACGCCAATATTCAGCTAGACAACCACACAGCAGTTTCTCTTAAACAAGTGCTAAGTAGCTGCTAATTCCACTTCCCTGTCAGCAACACCATGTGATTTCATTATCTGGCTATGGTATCCTTTCCACCATCCCAGAGCACAGGCAGGCCTACCTGGACCTGCAGCCACGTACTCAGAAAATCAAATTTGAATATTTCAAGCATCCAAGAAAAAGTAGATGCATTCTTCAGGTATATGTGTCTGCCTGTGTGCCATAGTCTAGCGTTTGGTGACAAAACACTAAACCCATCAGCAGAACACCTTTTTCTGTCACTGGAAGAACAAGCATTGCTGAGGAAACCAGTGTCAAAATGGAAAGGGCCTTTTCACATGCCCTAGTGACACATTTGGCAGCATGATGGTGCAATTCAATTCAATTCTGTT
Organism: Diplotaxodon limnothrissa; assembly: GCF_057381915.1. Taxonomy (NCBI): domain Eukaryota; kingdom Metazoa; phylum Chordata; class Actinopteri; order Cichliformes; family Cichlidae; genus Diplotaxodon; species Diplotaxodon limnothrissa. The sequence continues at coordinate 26,496,211 of NC_140600.1, forward strand.
TCATTTATATAGCTCGAAATCACAACAGTTGCCTCAAGGTGCTTTATATTGTAAGGTAGAGACCCTGCAATAATACAAAGAAAGCAGATAAAACCCCAACAATCATGTGTTCCTCTGTGAGCAAGAGCTTTGACAGTGGGAAAGAAAAACTGCCTTTTAAAAGGAAGGGGGATGGTCAGCCATCTGCTGTCAGTTGGGCTGAATGGAGGAAGACAAGACAAAGAGATAAATAGTTGTGCAGTGGTTAGCACTGTTGGGTCAAACCCCTGCTCACCTGCTTTAATCATTTAGAAGAAGCTAATTTACAGTTTTGAATTCCAGTCCCTTTCAAATGACTGAGTGAGAGACCTGAGAGAGCACAGACGGAAGGGTCAATAATGCTGTTGTTTATTCAGCAAAGGTGAGCGCTAATTAGCTAAAGTTAATGTGTCATTCATTACATTCCACAGTATCACTCATTTAATGACTAGACGGTCACTTTAAGCAAGGAAGTAGTGACAAGTCTGCAATATCTTTTTATTAGGTTAACGAAATATCGTATCACATATTATTGTGTTTATTTATATGACTGACCTCTTACAACATGTTTGCTGTCACCAAGTTAAGCATTGGTGCAGTTTGGCCAAAGCAATTATGTGACTGGGGTCAGAGTTGCAACTATGAATTGTTATAAATACTGATTAACGACAACATATTGTAGCCTGCATTCTGATTTTTGTCTTCTTTGCTTGGCTGGGATTTGACATTGGCTCCTGAAATTGGCCTCCAGATGGTTAAAGCAGTCCATGTCAGCATATTAGGCTGAATTACTACAAACTTGTAGCAAAGTTGTAATAGACACACTTGATGCTACACTCTTCACTGCATAGTTTGGACATACTGGAGGCCTGGAAAACTGAGACTGTTAATCTATTTGTCAGATGTAGTGACTGCTCTGCTGGATAATAAGGATCATGCTCTTAATTAATTAGACAAGTCAGGAGCCAATTACCTCATTATGAATGCATATAAGTTATGCCTAGTACTGGTAAACCAGTTCCTGCAAAGGCAGCAATAGGACCTTGCTTGAAGATGTTCTTTTACTTACCAAACAATGGCAACAATCCCAGGTAATACTGTGGGTTGTTGTTGTTATATCAATAACAACTAAAACTTCCAAATTACTCAAAACTACTTCTGTTTGAAGTCAAATTATGAACCTGTTTTTCTGTTTTGTAGTTCTGGGCAATGCAAGGATGGACTGTTGGCTTTCCAGTAAGGCAGAATATTTGGAGATGCACTTACATGCAGTTCAGCACAAAGTCAAAAGGTCATTGCTGGAAAGAAAATAAAACAGAAAAGAGTTCACAATGTACAAGAAAAATACTGAAAATATATCAAAGATGAAAAAGGCATCCATAAGAACCACAGACAAAGGCTGCAGTGGACAGTTTAAATTGTTTATAACCCTCAGTTTTGGGCCACTACATAGAAGCTCTTTGTATGTCATGATAGCGGGCGATAATTCAAAGAACCAACAGTGAGTACCCCAAATTATATCACATGAGTCTGCAAAGCTCTGTGAAGCACCTATGGACTAAGAGTGCACTACCAGTCTGAAGCCACAAGTAATCTGTACACTACACTGAGGCAGTGATGACATTCACACAATTAGACAGACAGCCAAAAAGTATCACATCCTTTCCATGACCACGGACTGCTTTTACTCCTATACATCTCTCTGAGGTCATTTAAACAATTTCTTCTTCTAAACCATCAACATCTCACTTACAGCACAACCCAACCTGTCTCAGACATAAAAAACCCATATTATTAATGATCTTTCCATGCACAAAAGTCTTTTCTGGAGTTCCTCATAGTTTCCTAGTTAACTCATGGTATTCTCCATATACTGTACCGTATATGCTTGTCTTAGGGCCAAGCAACATCTAACCATAAAGGTTGTCTAAATGTTTATTTATTTATTTATTTTCAGTTTTTCTTTTTTTGACCTCCCTACTTTCACGAGGGGATTTGAATTGCTGTCTAACAAATTTTATAAATACACCTATCTTTAAGATACCTTGTACAGCTCATATTTTTATACATAGACAGCAGTAATCATATATTTGCTTTGATATGTCTTGTGTAATTTTTCTTAATACTTTGATACTTCATATTTATTTTAATATCTATTTATCACATTTATGTAGCTCTGTATTTTATCTTATTTGTATCTTATTTTTAAGATAAAAATATATTTAAATTTGCACACAGTGGGTCCAGGGAGAAACTATATTTCTACCCTGTGTATGCACATATTACAAAATTGACAACAAAGTTAACTTAAATCGAAAGTGAAGGACTACAAATTTTCTTCTCATCTGTCATTAAACTTTCCTACCTTATTGGTTGTATTTTGTTCATTATTTACAGCCACTATGTCCAGGTAACTCTCAGAAAATTAACTGGGTGATCCAAAACACTGCAGTTCACGTTAGGGCTGGCTTTAATACTGCTAAGTTTGGGCGTTGCCTGAGCCACAGTTGATGCTTTTTAATGGCTGTTTTCTCTTTCCTTGTACCTTATATCCTTATCTGGCCTGATCAGCCTGCATAGTGAGTAACTTCCCGCTTCCTGGCAGAGCTTTTTTGTAATGAGTGTCAGGTGCTGTTTAATAAGTTAATGAATTTTGGGAATCCTTTTTGGTGGCCTCACTCAGCATCTTAATACCAATTTAAATAACCAGATAAGATTCATCCATTATGTTCATCAATTACAGTAACAGTATTTGCAAGTAATCCATTTACAAGCGCAGCCATTCAATGGAAAGAGCACAGTGAAGAAAATGACCAGACACTGCTGGATCTCTTTAAACTCAGTATTCATTTCAGATTTAAACAGGTTTTCCTGAGTTAAACAAACATTAAAGATTCCATCCCTTCCTGCTGTTGTTGGGTCATTCTACTCATAGGAACTAGACAGTAACTTTTGACTCCTTTGCACTATGTGAACCTTAATACCAGTTGAATTAACTAGATTGCAGGCTGGAGTCAGTGTAATGAACAAAGTTTGGGAGCACATGAGGTAATCCCTTTACAAGAGGGTCCAGTCTTTGATGAGAAAAGTGAGCTTACTTCATTAGTTAATTAGTGTGTCAAAAGTCCATTACCTCATTAAATATTGACGACCAATCCCTAATACTGATTTAAGCATTTTGTTTCCCCTTATATCTATTATTTTTCAGCTTAAGACCTTTGTATTCATAGTGTTAGTTACAGCTAGTGGCATATTTGTGAATAAAATCACTGTACAGTTGATATTTATCAATAAGCAGAAATGTGCAGGTGCACAGACATTGGAGTTAATCCTGCACTTTCTGTATGAAAAATTAAGTTGTTTTTTTTTTATTTAAAAATTAAGTTTTACTGATTTAAAGGTGATAAAATCTCAGCTATAAAAGTCATTGCCTATTATATTCCTTTTGTAGTTGTTGCAAAAAAATGCCTAAAAATATAACAAGGCAGACAGACACAACACATAACACAATGACAAGTCAAAGTTTATTTATATAGCACCTTTTTAAATAACCTCTGTTGTCCAAAGTGCTGTTGAGTTATACAAGCAGTGACTAAATTAGTAATAAACTAAAAATATAAAATACAAAACAAGCAAAAAACCCACTGTGATTGCATAAAAAGGAACCATGGCATTCTGCTCAACTAAATCTGAAAGCAGGTGAGAATAAATAGGTTTTTAAAAAGGTTTTAAAATGATTGAGAGACTGACCAGCTCTAATGTGAAAAGGTCATTTGTTCCAAAGCTTAGGAGCCTCCACTCAAAAAGTTTATCCAAATGTGATTGAGGTATGTATGATACAGCTGGTGTTAGTATATCCTGTGACATATATTGTAAGTGCTTTATTTAAATCCAACAAAGGAGCAAAGGTAATTTATTATATTTTTTAACTAGACCCTTAAAATAAATAATCATCATGCAGTGCTGTTGTCTTTTATTTGTTAACCATACCATATCAGATACTGTTTATCCAGTTTACCGATTACCCAACTCTGTGGCGTTTAAAAACCAAAAATACACAGTTGAAACCTTTTTTGTTTAATAAGGCACTCTGCTGACATTCTTTTGTTATTACATTTTGATTCTTTTTAGTCTGTTAACATGGTTGACTTTTGATATTGTGTTTTTAATGTTGTGCTTTCTTTGTGAAACGCAACCTATATATAAACTTTACTTACTTGCTTACAGTGTTGGGTTTCATAAATACTTTGATTTGTGTCAATACGCCAAGTTTACATTAAATATTTTCGTTTTAGTGACATAGTAACCAGGAGCCTTGGGTTAATAAGGGGTCTAATTTTCCTTAAATAAATTTGTTTTTGTAAAACGATGTTAGGTCCTAAAGAAACTATAGATTTACACCTGTCATCCTGACTAATCAATGGGCAAAACTGCTAGTGCTGGAAAAATCAAGTTATTTCATTACCTGTGTTGTTATTACTGCTCGTAAGGGATCATTGTTTAAAAAGGTATTTTTAAGGTATTTTTGCAATATCGATTTTAAAAAATACATTGACTGAAAATAAGATGCAGTCACTCAAACATCACAGATTATTATTTTTCACTATATAGTGCAGACAATTTTTATGTTATGACAGTTCAATAGTTATTGATTTGGAAACACAGGGGAATGTACATATGACACATTTTGGGTTTTAAAATAAAGGAGCAACACTTGCAGTGCTAGAAAAGTTATTTATAATTTAATTGAATGAGAACTCATATTAAAAGTATTTGCAATGTTTTACATCTCTCTGCTGTAACACTTAATGGTATGAACCTGCACATAGAGCTGCTTATTTAGTTTGGGACTAAATTTCAAGTAGCACAATAATAAACCTCACCCAAGCAAATCATGTTTCTTTAACTGTTCATACTAGATGAAACAATATTAAAAGTTATGGGGATGCTCTGGATAGAAAAACAGGAAACCATCTGTCACCCAGTTTTCATAAGTATGCCAATTCCTCTAGTGGGATTCCAGCCCAAGGAGCTTGTGTTTATCCGCTTAGCGTCCAAAAATTGTCACCAAGCTGTTAAACCGGAGGGGTTTGTCCCTTTCTAATCCTCAATCCCTACAAATTGGATTCACACCTTGTACGTAATTCAGTGATGTTGAGTAGGTTGCCTGTGAGTCAGGGTGGATGTTAGAGGTGACACCTGTCTCCTTCAATTCACAAAGTCTTCAAAAGTGATTACCACAGTCAAATACAAGCTCCACTGGTTTCTCAGGGCAGAGACTAAAGGTTTGCATAGCGTATTGTATTATTGTGTTATATATATAAAGGTTAGGCTATATAACTCCATCGCCTGTAAATATTTAGCAAAGCGTAGTTAAATACACTTTTAGCTAATACCAAATCATGTAAAGACTATTGGTATTATTATTGATATTACAAGTCAATAGATACATCTGCAAGTGTACAAAAAAAGACTTGCACGTGCAATAAATCTTTATTGTAACTTTGTCAGCCTCTTTTGAGTCTGACATCATTGTGTATTAGCTACACATAGTATCTAGTTAGCATGCTAGTTAGCATGCTATTTTTGCTGTATGGCAACCAACATTAGGATGCAAAGTCACTGGATTAATTTCTTTTTTATATGTTCATTGTCATTTTCATAGATAGATAGATAGATAGATAGATAGATAGATAGATAGATAGATAGATAGATAGATAGATAGATAGATAGATAGATAGATAGATAGATAGATAGATAGATAGATAGATAGATAGATAGATAGATAGAAACTTGTTTTAATTGTTTTAATGTGATTGGAAGGTCAAAGCAACAATTTGCATATTCTAGGGCAGCTGGTATGATAAGGATGTGAGAGCTGAGCACTAAATGAGATTTATGTAAAAGCCCAAGGTAGGTGAGAAGTCCAAAAAAGCTTAGATCAATCGGGTGCCTGACGTGTGCCTAAAGTCACACGTAAACAACAGTTAATTGGGATTAGCGCTCTGCTTTACAGCTACAAGTACTTAACACACTTGTAGGAGGCTATGCGAGTTGAAACGGAAACAGGAAGCAAACATTAACTGTTGCTAATGTTTCAGTAGTTCAAGAAAACACATTACTGACATTGTGTACCACATAAAGTGGCATTACAAAATAATTACACACTACAATAACGGCATTGTGTAGGCACTTCAAGATATCTGAGTTATCATAATAAGTATCTAAAAGTATTAACTTCACACACTTTTCACCCAGGAGACATTAAGTACCCTACATCATACATAGTGTTGCTGTTGTTTTTTTTCTCTGTAAAGGCATGAACGGAGATTATGACTGATGATGTCCAGGGTTCTGCATAAAATAGCTCAGGGATTTTATCACATAATAAAGAAATCTTTTATTCATGCAAATGGAAATAGACTCCACTAGCTTAAAACGAAAGTAAAGCAAACACTCTAAAGGATATCAGGTGCCATAAAACTAAAACAATGTGACGCTTATATTGTAATAATAATCATATTAAAATGATGGAAAATCCACGTAACATGTGACTAAAATGCCTAGCAGAAAAACAAATTCAATATTTTCATACATTTTTTAGCTGGATGAGAGATCAAGACAGCTTTTCTTAGAGAAAATAAATACAATTTTATGAGTTGTATGTAAAAATAATCCTCTATTCAGCACTTAACCTTTATATAGCACAGTCATGGTAGTGGTGGTGGGTGGGGAGACATGTGAATAATAAATTATGTAGCACCTGTTAAACTGTCCTAGCATGGAATAAACACTTTCTCCCAGACCCTGCTGTCTCGTGAAGACTGAGGTTACTGCCGTGTCTAATCTCACCTTCCAGAGTGGCCCAGACACTCACATGCATCACGGATTACTCCCTAATGCTCTCTTCTCAATTCCTCTCCTCTCTCGTGCATAAATATCACTACTCATTGCTACTGAATCTAGCCATTTAAAATAAATCTTCAAAGAACTGGAAATATTTCCATATATCATACATTACACTTCATCCAAGCTGTGCTACAAAGTACAATTAATAAATGCAATCCAGACTATCATGGGTGCAGTGATATAATTTAAAACAAAACAACATTCTTACTATTGTTTGCCTATTTTCCAATAGAAATAATGATTGTCTTTCATTCATCCATCCTATTTTAATTTAATTATCAGTGTTGAAAAAGAACAGAAGTCTTATTCCTGGATTTATTCATCACTTTATTAAGTTACTAATTTAATTTTATGGTCAAAGTGTATTAGCGAGACGGTGATTCATCTGTGTTTTCTTAATACCACAGTTTGTGGTGATATTGAATTATATATCTTTTACAGCAGTCGTGTTGACACGACACCTGGGTTCACCAGCAGGGATGAGCCTTAATTACTGTCAGTAGTAAAACTTGTGTTTGATTATGTTATTCAAATTGCAACCACTGTGGGTAGGCTAGATATTAAAGCAAAGCAGAAAATTCCCAACCCTGGATGTGTAATGTGGCATTCTATTCAGCAGACGTCTCCACCCACTGGTCTGAAGAAGCAGCTCTGTGGATTCCTCCAGCTCCTTTAGCTCCACCTAAGCATGTCGTATTAGCATCACTATTGCGCTCTTTCTATGAATATGTATGTATGGGTGCATAGTGACTGAGGGGGGCTGTTGTGTAACAAAAGCAGTACTCCCCAAAAGCTGATTCTGTTCATCTGGACATAGCGTATTCAGTGGGAGAAACGTTTCATCGCTTATCCAAGTGACTTCTTCAGTCTCAACTGACTGCAGCTTTCCCCAGTCTTATAAACAGTACATTTGCATAATGTCTGAAACTAGCACCACTGAAGGAACAGTGGGCTGGGAGGTCAGTTCCTTGACCTCAGCAGTACTGGTAATATAAGGTATGTTATTTCTGACCTTTTGGTAGGCTACCCCATCTAAAACTTACAATTATAAAAGCTACATAAATAAATATATAGATTTTAGGTTACCTCAAAATATAATAGGTAGAAGATTTAAAAAAAAAAAAAAAAAAAAAAAGTAAAAACAAAACAGGATGAACTCAGTTTTGCTTTTTTTTGTTTTTTTGTTTGTTTGTTTGTTTGTTTGTTTGTTTGTTTTGCAGTGCGCTAGTACCAGTACGTCTTCTGTGGGAACCTACTGCACATATGGTTTCACCTTTAGTGTGGGTTGTTTACATTTGCGGTTGAAGCGCCACCTGGTGGTCAGCAGTGTGCACACCAAATTCAAATTCAAATTCAAATTCAAATTCAAATTTTATTTGTCACGTACACAGTCATACACAGTACGATATGTAGTGAAATGCTTGGACAACTGCTCGTGACCTAAAGAAAACAAAAAAGGAAAGGCTATGAATAAGATAGGAAATAAATATGAAAAATTAAAAAGGGTAAATTTAACTAGGAAGGAATAAAATATAAATTAAGGTTAAAAATGAAATAACTGTACAACACAAATTAGAATGAAGGGTAAATTTAACTGGGAAGAATAAGATAAAATATATAAATTAAAGTTGAAAATAAAATAACTGTACAACAAAATACACAATACACAATATAGAACTATATAAGAATGTATGAAGAAATCTAAATATAAATATAAATAATTACAAATAATTAACAGTGTTATTTCATGCTCAGTACGGTGGCCCCTAGAGACAAAGCACGTACAAAATACATGTATGGTTGGTTAACAGCATTATGGCAATGATAGGATTGCCAGCTGAAGATGAACTGATATTGAATCTATCATTGTTTTATTTCAAATTAATTTGCAGCAATGGAAAAGTGTCATTTTGGGGAGTTAAAACATTTTTTAAAATGAGGGAAGGACAGAAGTAGAAGACTTTAGGCATGTTTACAAACCTGTGTGGTGCATATTTTCTAAGCATGTGCTGTATGAAGGCCTGTTGCCTATTATATTGGACTTTTGTGGATGCAATATTATCATTATTTATGTAGCGAGATAAAAAGTGAAACACAGAATAGATGCAGAGCTATATCAATGTGGCTACAAAGCTCTGCTGAGACCATTCAGATCTATCACTGCAGTTAAACACACAAATGTTGAAGCAGCAAGGTTTAAATACAGATCTGGAGCGCCCTCCAGAGGGCAAATCTTTAAATGTACCTCTACCAGTATATACAATAAGAAAAGTGACACTGTTTTTCCAGAAAAAGGGAAAAAATAAAAGTTATTTGTGAAATATTGAGTTCCAGCATTGTGGGGGGGAAACAACGCGGGTGCTGTATATGATGGGGAATGTAAATACTCAAGGTTTATATTTACCTGAAAACTGCCATAAATGTACAGCTCTTATTACTTATTTATCACAGTATCTCACACACAGTGAAGTAGCCCAACTATATTTTGCGCTATTACCTCATTTAAATTATAATAATGTGTATTTACAGCAATAACCAGTTAAATTATAGCAACGGTCCCTGCATCATTCTGGGAAATTACCAACAATCAAACAATCCCCTATGAGCAAGCACTTTGAGACAGTGGGAAGGAAAAACTTCCTTTTATCAGGAAAGAAATTCCAGGCTCATGGGTCATGGTTAGCCGTCTGCGCCGTCTGTGAACAGCTGGGGGCTGAGGGGAAAATGAAAAGAAGAAAGAGAAAAGAAAAAAGGAAAAAAGAGCACAAGGCGACAGGACAAAAGACAGAGTAAGGAAGCGAGTATAAAAAATTTAATGACATGCTGCAGTGATATATAAACACAGACAAAAGCAGCATGCAGAGAAGTGCTCAGCGCATCACATAAAGTCCTGCATGAGTTTGAACCTTTATAACTAAGGGATGCTACAGGGATGTTTCATTCTTAATTATAAGCTTTATGAAAAATGAACGTTTTCCTAATCTTAAATGTAGAGAGGGCGTCGGTCTCTCTTATCCAAACTGAGAGCTGGTTCCATAGAAGAAGGCCCTGAAGGCTGAAACCTCTGCCTCCATTGCCCGGTACTCTATTAGGCGATGATATTACTAGGTCTTTAAGATATGATGGGCCGGATTATACAAGAGGCAAAAAATGTTAAATTCAATTCTGGGTTTAACAGGGAGCCAATGAAGAGATGCCAGTGTTGAAGAAAAATGATCTCTCCTTCTTCCCCATGTTAGTACTTGTTATAGTATTTTTTGACTAATAGGATGATTTCCAGGGAACTTTCAGAAAAAAACAGATACTAAAGAATTACAATTGTCCAGCCTAGAAGTAATGAATGAATGAACTAGGTTTTGGCATCACTGCAAGACAGGATGTTTCTAATTTTAGATATATTGCACAAAAATGAATATACACGTAAAATATTAACACAAAGACTGTCAGTTAAATCGCTATGTTACACACCATGTAATAACACTATTTAACACAATATTTGTCCATGTCTATTAAGGGTTATATCCTGACTGCCTTAAAGGCAGAAAAATTACTTATTTTTTTTACTTTACTTTACTTTACTTTAGTGATAAGAACAATAGTATCTACAAATTTAACTAAAATTAATTATTTTTATGAACGGATCAAAGCAAAAAGCAGCTTGATGGAAATTGTGTTTTTTGTTTGTTTTTTTTAAATGGAACTGCTCATGATCCAAAACGATTGCACACACAGGACCTGTCAAACATGGCAGTGGTACTTTTATGGTTCATGTGCACTGGAGTTTACCAGTGGTTTCATTGCTGATAATGAACTGAGGAGGTACACAAGAGGGTGTCTGTGTCTTACACTTAGTCATACATCAACATTCCAGCATTCAGTGGGGTACCAATATGTGAACATTTTTTAGTAGGGTATGTTATTATCAGTGAAGCTTGAATAAAATATAAGATGATACATCCAATAATCCAGAATCCTGAGGCAAAAACAAGGAGAAAGCAGTGATTACAGCACCATGTTATCTGAAAACAGTAGCCCAGTGGTGGCTCGCAGCAAGAAGGTTCTGGGTTTGAACCAAATCGGCTGGATTTGGCCTGTTCTCCACGTGCCTGTATGGGTTTCTTCCAGGTAGTCAAGCTTCATACAATCCGAACACTTGCACATTTGGTGATTCTAAATTGTGTGTAGGTGTATATTTTGATTGTTGCTCACACAGTTTTATCCTTGTTATGGCAACCTTTCCATAATGCACCCTGGTTCTCACTTTACTCAGTATAAAAGCTGTGGGCATGCACTGTCTTGGATTACAACCTGTTGTTCCAGTTTTCCCTTAGTTTCAGGTATTCAAGGAGTGCAGGTGTGTTCTGTTTTATCAGCTAAATAGAAGGCGCATTGTGAAGTGGTGTTACCTAACACCTCCAAAAATTTTGTCGCTTTTTCTTTTTACATGTTTGACACATCTATTTTTTTTTAATTATTATTTATCATGTATGTTTGGAGTAAGTATGTCCTCACTCTAATATTTAACATAGTAGAATTTATAAATGAAGTCAGAATACAAGAAAAGAAACCAAATGTAAAATTTAAGAATTGTTACCACCAAAACTTTTATGTTTTTCCTCTTTTTCCTTCATCTTGAGCTTACTGAGCACAGTAAATAATACAACACGCTGAAACAGCTACACAAAGGTACTATAAATGTACAACAAACAGTTCAAACTACATTTTCAGTTTAACAATGAAACATTAAAAAAATCTGTTATCTTCTACAGAGAAAAAGGTCTTTTACTGAGACATATCTGATTGATGATCGGTTCCAGTGATCGATCAGTGTTGCTTGAGAGGCTGTTTTTCAGCCTTAAGCAGTGTTTCCAGCTTTTTTTCCCCCACAGGTACCCTAAATAAAAAGACAGGGCAGCTTGAAATGATAAGTCCAGGGCAGAGTTTCAGAAGATCATTATGTTTACTCAGAGAGTCTCCCTCATCTGGTTTTGGTAGCTGGACACTGACCAGATGATGTTTAGAGTTGTTTGCCTAATGGACTTAGAATATAACTGTATGTGACATGTATTCTTCGCTGCTGTAGTTGTACTTTTAACCTTTTTTTTTTGTTCAGTTTAAATAATATATGATCCCTGTATTTGTTCATCTCTATCATCTGGACTTTTTGTCTTGCGCAGTGTGTGCAAGTCTGTGAAAGTTTGAAATGCTTCATAGTTTGATGCTTTCTTTGATGTTGCAGAAGGCAAGTCCTTTGCTGGCGTGCACAGAAGCTTCAGTCTCTGGGTGGCAAAAGAGAAGCGTAGTTTTTGATTATTCTGCTGAATGATCATATCATTATATTTGTAACATTACGTAACTGCCATCAAGGGCAAGGTTTAAGGCTCAAAATCAATAAAAGGTACACTGCAGTTTCACTGGGGTTTGTATTTCACTGTGACCACAAATGACCTTACTTCCACAAGGTATACACTTTAATTTAAACAGTTAAGAGAGAAACAGGAACTCCTGACCTCAAATTCCTCATGTTACCCTAAATACAATTTACAGTGAGCTGCCTAAGATGCATCCAGTGGAAGGATCAGAAGCTGTTTTTAGACTTTTAAGATTTTGTGACCATTCAAACTCACCTTTTTTTTTTTGATTTACCTGTCTCAGTGTTCCTGGAGTAATGCACACAGCATACAACATCCACAAAGGAACCATGAGTGTTGAGGAGAGTGTAAACAATCCTCCAATAGCGTATCCCCACCAGGGATATTCATAGGTGTTGTTGAATTTGAGTGGGGTATATTTGATCAGGGAGAAGAGAAATGTGCACTGAAAACATAAGACAGGAGCAGGTATAAACTAAAAGCCTGATTTGTATTTGTTACGTTCTGTGAGGCTGTGGGAGTGTGTGGGTGGGGTGTTTGCCCACTCTCCCCGCCTCCACCCCTCTTGCCACTCCTACCCCTCTCTGTCTCTCTCACTCTCCTCTCTCCCCAGGACACAGCTGCTGCTGATTAGCCTCGTTTGCCACCTGACTCCAGTCAGCAATCATCCTCTGAGGCTATTTAAACTGGGGATGAGCTGTGAGCAGAGTGGCTTTTTCCTCGGTGGCTCTACGCGGTTCTGTGCTAGATTTTGGACAGACAGCCTCTTTCTGACCAGTGAGCAGACGGGCTTGTGGGCCCTGAGAGTGTCTCCCCGTGGTGGGGAGTAGGGTAGGAAGTGTGGGAAGTGCCTCCTTTTTTATTGTGTTTGTTTGGTAGTCCTCCTGCCTTTCGTGGCTGCGAGCGTTTTCTTTGTTTCTTTGGCGTTATTGGTAAGACGGCGTTGCCGGCCCTTTAAGTTAATGTTAACCTGTACCATTTTGTAATAAAGATTTATTGATGCAGAACAACTCTGTTTGTTTTCCTTTTTCATTCTGATTCCGGACTCATTTGTTACTGGTCCCCTCTCTCACATGCCTAGACCCCTTCGGGGGGAACGTAACAATGTGGGGGCTCGTCCGGGATATGAATGGAAGGAACAACAATTGAGTTTTAGTGAGTTGTTTGCCGGTGGCTTGTTTAGTTGTATGGTATCTGCTGCGCTCTCTCTCCCGTTAGCAAAGGGGAGTGTCTAGCTGAGCGTAAGCTCCTCCTTCAGGCACTCATTTTTTATTTTTCCTTTATTGTTTTCGGAGTAATCCCGGGTGGGGATTAGTTCCCTGTCGGGGGTAGGCTTGTCGGTGCTTTGTGCACTTGACGCTTAGCCTTTAAAGTTGCCTCGAGCCTGGTACACTCCAGAAGCTAACTAGGCTAAGATTTTAGTAGGCAGGTCTGGGGAGAGGGTCGGCGGTACTTTTATTTATTGGTTAACCTCTGGCCACACTTTTCCCGCCTGTTTTCTCATTTGTGTATTGGAGGTGGTGCTTCTTTGTTGTTATTGTTAGCCTCAGGTAGTTTTTTGTTTTTAGAGTTGATGGCTACCTTTGATATTGCCGTGTTTAATAAAAACCCCTCGCTTGTCCAACTGGACGCCTGTAGGAAGAGGGATTTGCATGAGGTGGCATCAGGTTATAGCATTTCTGTTTCCACAGCTCTGCGTAAGGCTGAGCTGAAAGCTGCTCTTGTGGCTGGCTTGGTGGAGAAAGGGATAGTGGCCTTGCCAGTATCTGCCAGTCCACTTGAGCATGGTGCAGCGTCTCAGCCTGTTCCGCAGGCGTCAGCTCAAGCTGTAGGTCCATTGGTGTCGACACCTGTTGGTCAGGGGCTGCCTGTGGACAAACCCATGACATTGCCTCGCTTCGAACCCCTCTCCATTGAATCAAGTGAAGGCTCGAAGCAGGATGCTAAGCTCCGTGTACGCCTGGCTCGTCTCCAGTTAGAGAAGGAGGACCGTGAGAGGGAGTTCCAGCTAAAGAAAGAGCTGGAGCTTAGGCGTTTAGACGCAGAGCTTGCTAGAGCCAGAGAGGTCGAATTGAGGAAGGTGGAGGTGGAGGCAGAGACAGCTGTGAGGTTGCGACAGCTGGAACTCCGGCAGGTTTCCCTTCCTCCGACTGCCTCCATTCGTCAGGCAGACACCCCGTTTGACGTAGGGAAAAACAGTCGTCTGGTTCCGATGTTCCGTGACACTGAGGTCGACAGCTACTTCGAGTCGTTTGAACGAATAGCCACAGCCTTGCACTGGCCACGGGATTCATGGGCCATTTTGCTCCAATGTAAGCTGGCGGGTAAGGCTCAAGAAGTTTGTTCCTCGTTGTCAGCTGAGGACAGCTTGGACTATGACAAGCTGAAAAGGGCTATCCTGCTGGCCTATGAGCTGGTCCCAGAAGCCTATAGGCAGCGTTTCCGGGGGTTGAGAAGAGGTCAGGGTCAGTCCTATCTTGATTTCGCCAGGGAAAAAGGTGTTCTTTTCGATCGGTGGTGTGCGGCCTGCAAAGCCACTGACCTGGCTTCGATCCGGGAACTAATGCTCATAGAGGAATTTAAGAACTGCATTGCTGAGCGCATCGCGGTATATATTAATGAACAGAAGGTTTCCTCGCTACAGCAGGCTGCGACGCTGGCTGATGTGTTTGCGCTCGTCCATAAAACCAGTGTCAGTAGGTATGACCGGCGTGATGCCCCAGTGAAGGCTAGCGAGGTGCCAGTTGCACAGCACCCAAAGAGTGAGGTACTTGTGTTTCGTCCCAAGGCAGACCGAAAGTGTTTTTTCTGTTTTAAGTCTGGCCACCTGATCGCAGATTGTGAAGCTTACAGACGGAAACAATCAGTCTCGTCTTCACGTAAACCAAAAGGGGTTGGGCTGATTAAAACCATGCCTCCTGTCAGTAGGCCCCCTTCCCCTGAGACCCCGGATGAGTGTTTTAAGCCTTTCATTTTTAAGGGGATAGTTTCGCTTTCTGGTAAGACCGAGGATAAGCGTGAAGTGACCATTCTGCGTGATACTGGTGGCTCACAGTCCCTCATACTAGCTAGTGTGCTTGAATTTAATGAGAAGTCTGACTGTGACTCTAGCATCATTGTAAGAGGTGTTGGGATGAGTTTTGTGCCTGCTCCCCTCCATCGTATCTGGGTACAGAGTGAGCTGGTGAGTGGTTTCTTCTCAGTGGGTGTGCGGCCTTCTCTCCCGATTAATGGGGTGGATTTTATAATGGGAAATGATATCGCGGGTGGGAAAGTTTACCCTACCCCTGAGGTGACCAACAATCCTGTTATAGAGCCTGTGTTAGATGCCCTCAGCCTGCAGCACCCGGATGTGTTCCCGGTGAGCGTTCTGACTCGTTCACGTGCCCAGCAACAAGGTGGGGGGGTTGATTTGTCAGATTCAGTGATCGGCTCTATTCTAGAGAAGGATGTGATGCCCTGCACCGATGAGGGAGATAATGGAGCCTTAGAGTTAGCTCACAGTGTGGTTGAGCCAGCTCCTGTGTCTGGAGCTCCTTTTCTGCTCACCCGGGAAGCACTTGTGAAGGCTCAGAAAGAAGACCCTTCATTAGTTCAGTGTTTTACTGCAGCAGCTCAGGATAAGGGAGGTGAGGGGAGCAAGAGGCAGACATTTTTCGTTTGGGAAGGTTTATTGATGCGCAAGTGGACCCCAAGGCCTGGAGAAGACTGGAGCGTAGTGCGGCAGTTGGTGGTTCCGACCAGTCTGCGGTGGCATGTGCTGCAGTTAGCACATGATCACGCATGGTCAGGTCATTTGGGTGTCACTAAAACATATGACCGTATACTGCAGCATTTCTTTTGGCCGGCAATGAAAGCAGATGTAGTGCAGTTTTGTAACACCTGTCACACTTGCCAGCTTGTGGGTAAACCGAACCAGGCGGTGCCCCCCGCCCCCCTACGTCCTATCCCTGCTGTCGGTGAACCTTTTGAGCATATCCTGGTAGACTGTGTTGGCCCCTTACCAAAGACGCGGGCAGGGAATCAGTTCTTGTTAACCATAATGTGTGTGTCCACTCGATACCCAGAGGCGATTCCTCTGCGGAAAATCACGACAGCAAGCATTACCAAAGCACTAGTCAAATTCTTTACCACCTTTGGCCTCCCGAAAACCATGCAGACAGATCAGGGTACCAATTTCATGTCCAGGGATTTTAATCGGACTCTACGGTCCCTTGGAGTTTCTCATTCTGTGTCTAGTGCTTACCACCCAGAGTCACAAGGTGCACTGGAGCGGTGGCATCAAACTCTCAAGGCGATGTTGAGTAAGTATTGCCACGACACCGGAAAAAGCTGGGATGACGGGGTCCCGTTTGTATTGTTCGCTATACGTGATGTGAAGCAGGAGTCTTTGGGGTTCAGCCCAGCTACCCTGGTGTTTGGACACGACGTGCGGGGTCCGCTAAAGGTGTTGAAGGAGAGTTTTCTCAGTGGTTGTGTGCCTAAAACTACTGTGATGGAGTTTGTAAAAACATGCAAGGACAGGTGGCAACGGGCTACTTTGTTAGCAAAAGAGGCTCTCTGTGTATCCCAGGCAAACATGAAAAAACGATGTGATCAAAAAGCAGTGGAAAGACAGTTCCAGCCTGGGGACAAAGTTCTTGTGTTGTTGCCCGTGCCCAGTTCTGCCCTCATGGCTCGTTTCTCAGGCCCCTATGTGATAGTGAAAAAAGTGTCTGACACCAACTATATTCTCAACATCCCAGAACGCAGAAGGAAGACTCGCCTATGCCATGTCAACATGTTGAAACCATACCATACCAGAGACACCAGCATGACAGAATCATCAGACACTGCTGGGACGGCTGTCCCCGGTTCAGTCCCTGTTGCCCTGCTAAGTGTTGAAGTTAAGGGTGATGATGATCTGGGTACCCTTTCTGAGGGACAGCAATGTGGGCGGTTGTCAAATTCTGTTTTTTTAGCTAAGGCCGAGGCCAACCTATCTCACCTTCCTCCGTCCCAGTGTAAAGAGGTACTTGACTTGCTGCACTCCTACCTGTCTCTTTTTAGTGACGTACCCTCGCGTACCCACGTTTGTGAGCATGACATTGACGTTGGAGACGCAGTCCCAATCAAGCAGCATGCATATCGTTGCCCCTTCGCCAAACGTGAGGTCATGAAAGAAGAAGTTGAGTACTTAGTAGAAAACGGCTTGGCACAACCTAGTTGTAGCCCCTGGAGCTCCCCATGTCTACTAACACCTAAGTCTGATGGCACACCCCGTTTCTGCACAGATTATCGGAAGGTAAACGCTGTAACGGTCTCTGACTCTTTTCCGCTTCCTCGTATGGAAGACTGCATTGACAGCATCGGCCCTGCCAAATTCATCACCAAACTCGATCTCCTTAAAGGCTACTGGCAGGTGCCTCTCACTCCCAGAGCTTCAGAGATTTCTGCATTTGTCACCCCTGACCACTTCATGCAATACACAGTAATGGCCTTTGGCATGAAAAATGCCCCAGCTACTTTTCAACGACTGATGCAGTTGGTGTTGGGAGATGTGCCCCAGTGCAATGTGTATCTAGATGACGTGGTGCTATACACAGACACATGGGCAGATCATATGTCCCTTCTGAGGACAGTGTTTCAGCGGCTAGCCGAGGCCTCGTTGACCCTCAATCTCGCTAAGTGTGAGTTTGGTAAGGCAACCGTCACTTACCTAGGTAAGCAGGTGGGGTTTGGGCAGGTCCGCCCAGTGGAGGCGAAGGTTGCTGCAATCCTGGACTACCCGAGTCCAGCCACCAGACGGGAACTAAGGCGGTTCCTAGGGATGACCGGATATTACCGGTGTTTCTGTAAGAACTTTTCTGTGGTCGTGACCCCGCTAACCAAACTGTGTAGCCCAAAGGTGCCTTTTGAATGGTCAGTTGAATGCCAGCATGCCTTTGAGTCGGCAAAATCTCTTCTGTGCAGCACCCCTGTGTTGGCAGCTCCAAACTTCTCTCGCCCCTTTAAGCTAGAGGTCGATGCCAGTGCCACCGGAGCCGGGGCAGTCCTGCTGCAGGATGATGAGGAAGGTGTGTGCCATCCGGTCTGTTATTTCTCTGCAAAGTTCAAACCCCATCAACTGAACTACTCTACCATAGAGAAGGAAGCCTTAGCTCTGCTTCTAGCTCTGCAGCACTTTGAAGTGTATGTGGGCTCCAGCGCTTCCCCGGTGACCGTGTTCACAGACCACAACCCCCTTGTTTTTCTGAACCGGATGTACAATCACAACCAGCGACTGATGCGCTGGGCACTCCTGGCCCAGGATTACAATCTGATGATCATACACAAGAAAGGTACTGACAATATAGTGGCTGATGCACTCTCACGCAGCTCGCAATAGGTTGTTGTTGTTGTTGTTGTTGTTGTTTTGGTAGGGCTTCAATGTAAGGGGGGGGGAATGTTACGTTCTGTGAGGCTGTGGGAGTGTGTGGGTGGGGTGTTTGCCCACTCTCCCCGCCTCCACCCCTCTTGCCACTCCTACCCCTCTCTGTCTCTCTCACTCTCCTCTCTCCCCAGGACACAGCTGCTGCTGATTAGCCTCGTTTGCCACCTGACTCCAGTCAGCAATCATCCTCTGAGGCTATTTAAACTGGGGATGAGCTGTGAGCAGAGTGGCTTTTTCCTCGGTGGCTCTACGCGGTTCTGTGCTAGATTTTGGACAGACAGCCTCTTTCTGACCAGTGAGCAGACGGGCTTGTGGGCCCTGAGAGTGTCTCCCCGTGGTGGGGAGTAGGGTAGGAAGTGTGGGAAGTGCCTCCTTTTTTATTGTGTTTGTTTGGTAGTCCTCCTGCCTTTCGTGGCTGCGAGCGTTTTCTTTGTTTCTTTGGCGTTATTGGTAAGACGGCGTTGCCGGCCCTTTAAGTTAATGTTAACCTGTACCATTTTGTAATAAAGATTTATTGATGCAGAACAACTCTGTTTGTTTTCCTTTTTCATTCTGATTCCGGACTCATTTGTTACTGGTCCCCTCTCTCACATGCCTAGACCCCTTCGGGGGGAACGTAACAGTATTCAAGAAGAGAAAATTCATATTCATGGGGGATTAATTTTGACATTATATGATGTAAAACAAACACTTGTAAATAAGATTTAAAATTATATTCATTCAAATTTACAGCCTTTGCTTTTGTAGTGCCATTTGTTTCCAAACACTCCTGTCAGTCATGTCAAAACTTTAGGTACAGGTAACTGTGATTATATCCAATGTCTATGTATGCTTTTCTCTCTGGTCTATTTGATATAAATTGGTTTTAACTAGACATAATTTTATAACTACTTAAAACATACATGTATTTTTGATCCATCCGCAGCAGAATTTAATTTTTTTTCAAAGCTTTTTATTAAATCAACTGAAGTCACATTAGACATGTACACAAAATAATATTTCACCAATTGTGTGAAGCTAAAAATTGACTTCTTCTGTCACATTTATGCTGTCACAGTGGAAAATACTCCTCTGAAATAAGGTCAACATTTCAAATTTGAGGTCAGTGTACAGCATGTGCAAGTAATGTCAATGAGCCCAAACAGTAGGCTTTTAATGGATCTGAGAGTTGATGTCCTTAATATGTTCATTTACAGTACAGCAGCCCTACTCACATCTTGTTTAAACTCTATAAGTTAGCTTAAATAGAGGGTGGCCTGAAAGAGAGAGGCTCCAAAATGGTTTGTTTCAGAAAAAGTAGTAAGGGGCTGTATTAGGAAGCAGTAAATCCTAAAACAAAAGTTTATTTTGAACTGTGAATCATGCAAAGCTACTCCAGAGTAGCCCAAAACTAAACTATGGCACTAAAACTAAACTATGGAGCATAAAAGATCCACTTTATAAATGCATTAAATGTCTTTGAGTTGCTATGCAGTGTCAAAGTGGAATTGTTTTCCATCTGGTTAAGACATAGACTAGTCTTAGAATAGAAGATTCTGACAGGTTTCACGTACACTCACTTAACAGCATTTCACAACATTTCTAATACTTACAGTACAGATCGCTGGTGTGAAGTACTGCCAACAGTATTTCATAAAAGGCCATGGTCGATATCCAATCATGTCCTTTGTATTGTCGTACTGACGATCTCCACCTACAGAAAAAAAAACATTGTTAACTATTTGGTTGTTTTCTCACACACACAAACATAATACCATATATATAATGCCAAAAAATGATTTTGGTGATCTGGACAGAGTGTTTTCAGCGATAATGCTATGTCCAGATAAACAGAATCAACTTTTAGAGATTTCATTACCGGGATGGAGCATGGATCAAGACATATGTATAATGGAGGTTCTGTATTGTGCTTCACTTTCATTTTACAGAAGTTAAAATGAAAGTGAAGCCAAGATTTGAATTTAATACATGGGTTTGATACATCCAAAAGTTGCAAATTTTACCCAAGTGGCAACCTGTAGAACTGCTGTTCTTTGAGGCGAGCTCAGAAAGCGAGTCAGTCCCCATAGACCCAAATGTTAAAATATCCAGTTTTACACCAGAATTTTGATATTTCTAGCTAATTTTAACTATCATAAAACCTCTACAGGAAGTGATCTTTTTCTCTGCTATTTAAGTTCTATGATGACTTAAGAAAAAAATTCATAACTCTAGTGTATAAATAAAAATGTGGCTATTTTGTGATACGTGGCTGTCATTTTTTTTTTTTTTTACTTAAAGTATTCAAATTATTTATTAATAGTAAATTAATGAAGCACCTTCCAATCAAGCTGGCTATATAGTGTTGGGGTAACCTGATAAATTTCCCAGTTTTACCCTTTCTGCAAACTCCGATCGCATCTGTTTGAAAAGCTAACATGGTGACAGCCAAATTGGCAGATTTGAGGTTTTTAGATGATAGTACACATGCCAATGAATGACTTTACAGTGTTTGGTCCATTTTTTAAATACACTGAATGATTTGACCAAGTTAAAACTGCTACTTACCATAGACCCATCCTATGCAGACAGACTGAAGAATAGCAAAAAGTAGGAGGGTCATCCCACTGCAGGCATAGTAGTCAAACAGCTGGAAAATATAAAGGCCGCCCTACAAATATATAGAAACAAAATATATGACTGCATCTATAACTATAGATTCACCATACTAAATCCATATTCTGAGAACATAGTCCATATAAAAGCAGAGCAAAACATGAGCAGGTGTATCATTCTTGTGAATTCAGCCCTTAACTTAAAAATTCTTCTGTTCAATGAGATTAAAATAGTGCGTGCTAAGTTTAGTTAATCTACTGTATTTCCCTCTGTATTTCTCACTTGTGAATTCCTTGTGTTTTTATAGTTGAAAATATTACAAGGTTCATTTTTAAATTGATTTATTTTTTAAATTCCATTTTTAAATGATCAAGAAAATCTGAAAACGCTCACCTCTGTCACCATCAGAAGGCCTACAAGGAAGCTTCCGACATTAATTCCAAGAAGAAGGAGTTTACGGTGACAGTTGTTTTGAAAAAAGGAAGGATACATGTCCGAGATTGTTGTGACCAGTGCCTCTTGATATACAAACTGCGGTAATGGGAGAGATTATTTCGTATTACCACAAAGGAAACAACTCTAAGATGTACATGACAAATAGATTGGTATTACCTCACTATCTAATCCCAGAAAGATGACCATGATGAAGAAGAAAATCGCCCAGAGCTGAGGAACCGGCATTAAAGCCACAGCACGAGGATAAGCAATAAATGCCAATCCAGGTCCTGCAAAAATGGAAGCAAAATATAGTCGTTTTCTCAGACAGCTCTTAACAGTATCACTCTGGGTTTCCATCCATACCTGATTCTGCTACCATTGATATATCCAAGCCTTGTTCTTTTGCCATGAAACCAAGCACAGAGAAAATGGCAAAACCAGCTACAAAACTGGTTAAACTGTTTAACAGGCACAGGTAAACACAGTCTCTGTAGGTGAAATTTTTCAAAGGTGAGAAAACAAGCAAATTACAGTAATTACAAAAGTAAAGGAAGAATTCCTACAAACCTGTAGCAGTTGTTGTTGTACTTGTTGTAGCTTCCCAATGAAGTCAGAACCCCCGTGCAAACTCCATAGGAGTAGAAAATTTGGCTGCCCGCATCCATCCATACCTGAGGGATTTAAAGTCATTTTGATTGGTAAATATGTAAGTGTACAAAAAAGTGCATTTACATCATACTAACTGCTTCTAGTAGTAAAAGTTCAATAATATGCCAAGTTATCAAAAAACAGATTTACTAAAAGTATTTGCAAAACAACACAGATGTTCCTGATCCTTGAATTTACTGGAATCTGTTGCTCATTTAAATTATTTCTTGAAAATTAAGAACAATTACATATATTCTCTACTGACTGAGAATAGGATTGGCACACGCATTCTTTTCAGGTCATATGGTAATCTTCAAACTCATTACCACTGAAATAAAAAATAAATAAAAACTATGATGCTGTGTAAAGGCTGGATAAAAACTAAACCATGCCATTGGTGAGTACAGGGCTGTGCACAGTAAGTGCAAAAACATCATATTCTGTGGTGAAACATGTTTACCAACATTTCGACCCCCCCCCCCCCTTTTTTTCTTTAACTACATGCTATTGTTAAATGCAAAAGACGTGCAATGCAATTAAATGCAATGTGACATGCATTATAGGAAAAAAGCAAATACTTCTTCAGTACTAGAGAATTTAGCACCTCAGGATCAGTGAGACGGGATGGGTCTGGGTAGAGGTAGAACATAATTCCATCTTTGGCTCCAGGTAATGTGAGGCCACGAACCAGCAACACCACCAGCATCACAAATGGAAATGTGGCAGTGAAATACACCACCTTCAATACAAGCAACTGTCAGTATTTGTTTAAAAAAAAAAACGACTTAGATGCTTCATAGAAGAGTTTGAATGAAATGAAAAATTAGTATATAAAGTTTGTTCTGCACCTTTCCTGTGGTCTTCACTCCATTCCAGATACAGAAATAGCACAAAACCCAGGCAAGAAGAAGACAAAGGGCCAGGTCCCAACGGATATTCCCAATGTTATCTATTCCATCAGACAGGCCCAAGATTCTCCTCCTGTTACAAAGTTTATACAGAAGTTTATATATAAGCTTTCATATATGAAAACCTTATTAGCCTTATGGTATGGTCCATATTACCATACTTACTCCCAGAATTCAACAACTGAAGACACACTCTTTCCATTTGGGTCCACAGGAAATGTTTGATTGTGACTATGTTCAAAACAGCCATCTTGCATGAAAAATTAAGCAGGCTTGTGAAATGCGAATAACACATGCATGATGCAATTATGTGAAATGAATACAAAATAAAATCTTAGTACTTGTGTTCCAACTGTTGTGACAGCTTGCCCATGGAAGCTCAGCCCTGAACGATGAAAACAGGTAGAGAAACGCCCAAGCCAGTATGATGATGTAATACATACCAGTGTACAAAACAACCACTTGGCTTCCGTAACCTAAACCTATTAAGAAATAGTGCGATGAACAATATCAGTTTTTATTTGATTCTAAGCTCCCTTCAAGCTTAGACTTTAAAAGTTCATCTGTATTTTAAAAAAAAAATCATCTGTACAAATATATAAAAATACAATAAAGTTGCACTATGGCTTTTTATTTAGGTCACATACACAACAACAACTTTGATGTCCTTACATTTGTTGTAATGTAATTTTTACGTTTGTATTAGGTTTGTACTTTCTACTCCATTATATTTCAATCCATCTATCAAACAATGTTCTTAACTGCTTATCCAAGGTTTTCCCAGCTGGCATAAAGCTAGAAGCTGGGTACGCCCTGGTCACCAGTCTGCCTGCCTTTCAGAGATTCATAAACATATGAAATATACTATCCCTAGGGTTTACATTTAGTGATGCTGAGGCTAAC
Source organism: Diplotaxodon limnothrissa (assembly GCF_057381915.1). Lineage (NCBI taxonomy): Eukaryota > Metazoa > Chordata > Actinopteri > Cichliformes > Cichlidae > Diplotaxodon > Diplotaxodon limnothrissa. Next base: position 26,520,414 of record NC_140600.1, read on the forward strand.
ATGACATGTCACAAAGTTTATCTCAGACCCATTTTCTTGACAATGCACTCAAATGGTCTTTACAGTCATCGGGTCTCTATCCAATAAAGTACATTTGAGATGTCTGATGTTATCAAGTCAAAATGGATCACTGAGGAATGTTTCCAGCACCTTGGTGAATCTATGCCATGAATAATTAAAGCCGGTCTGAAGGTGAAAGGGTGATAAATCCTGTTCTAACAAGATCTAATTAAAATAATAAAGAAAAAAATCACAAAAAAAAAAAACTACCTTCAAAGAGTGGACAGATTTTTCTCCAACATGTTATTCCACCCTGACTGGTGTACTGACCCAAAGATGTCTCCAAGAAGAAGAGTGGGATGCCACAAGTGAACAAAAATAAAACATAAGGAATGAAGAAAACCCCTTAAAAACAAATAAATATCAGTAATTATTGATAACATCTAAGAAATGTGTATACACCATATTGCTCAGTGTGTGCAATTAGTATTGTTTTTGTTTTTTCCATGCTGAATTCAATCTTTATCTTTGGCAATAAAGGCTACATGACATTTGTTTTCAAGATGGACATAACAACAACAATGTACCTCCTCCGTTTTTGTAGCAAAGGTATGGAAACCTCCAGACATTCCCCAGCCCAATAATGTGCCCAGCTACTGCCAGGATGAACTCCAGCTTGTTGGCCCACTGCTCTCTCTCTGGAGCTTTGGGCTGGGTATGTCCCAGTCTGTTCCCAGGGTTCATCACGTTCATTTTCACAGTGGATTTCTGTTTTTGGTCCATTTCAGCCCTTTAACAATTAAGTTTGTGTATCTCAATATCTTCTAAAATAAACAAAATACATAGAATGTCAACATCCAGTATACTCACTGAAACTCAGTGCTGTTTAAAGAAGGCCAAAAGAAAAAACTCACCTTACACCTTAGGATACAAAATAAGAGTCATGTGAATGGAAAATGCCGCTGATTTTGTCACTAATTTTCTGTCCAGTTCTTGTTATCTCTCAGCTTTTTCTCCCTTTTCTCCATCCTTAAGAATGGCTTCTTGACACGCACCCTTCCACTGAGACCATTTCTGATGAGGCTTCAGTGATCAGTAAATGGATGAATAGAAAGGCCAGATGCACCTCTTAGGTCCTATGTCAGGTCTTTGCTAGAATTTTCCTATTTCTTAAGGGCATGACTCTCAGATATTAATTGTCAGCCAAAGATATTTTTTTTAGGTCTGCCATTTCTTGTTTTGTCCTGAACCTGTTTCCCCCCATTTTTTAAGGACACAATAAACAGATATGCCAAGTTTTTAACTAAAAGCTCTGTTGGTGTGAAAATACTGTGTTATCTTTGATATGTTTCACAGATTAGACTAAAGAAATTGTGTGTGTGTGTGTGTGTGTGTGTGTGTGTGTGTGTGTGTGTGTGTGTGTGTGTGTGTGTGTGTGTGTGTGTGTGTGTGTGTGTGTTTCTGTGACTTAGTAACAAATTGCCTTAAGAAATTTTGCATTTTGTTTTAAAATCATTTCTTTGCTGTCTGGTATGTGTAGAAAAATCACTGGTACATCCAGTTAGATGCCTTTTTATGCTTCAATAGGTTCATGTTAAGTGGTTTAAAAATATTGCTGTGAAAATGACCTGGACTGAAAATGAGTGAAAAAGCAGCCATTGTCCAAAGAAAAACTTTGAAAGACCCTCAGAAAACCTGGTGAACTGTTGTTTAGGACTATTTTTAAAATGAATCTTGAACTAAAAAATTAGTGAAAATAAATGTAGTTGTTTCAGCTGGACATTGTGGCTTTATCCTGGTCATCTTAGTGTTGGCATAACCTTAGGAATCATGTTAACATATATACAAAGATACCGGAGTTACCAAGCAATGATCTTATTCCAAAAGTATAATATTTAACAACTTACAGCATCTTGATTATAGCAGGTAACGTGAAAACACATATAATTTCCAATTTACTATTTAGAACAGCCCCAGTTTAGAGAATGCATGCATTGTATGCCTGCTCACTTTATTCTTCCTATTCTTATAATCTGTACTGAGCAACAACACAAGTACCTGACTATTTTTTACAAAGATATAACTTACTTTTTTATTCTTCCTTCCAGTTCAGTATCTTTTCTTCTAACTAATGGTATTGCAATAAACAAATTGCAATGTATAGACGTAAAACATAGAAACAAGCTTAGTGGCATCATTTAACCAATTGTAAGAGTTTTACCAACACTTTAAACAAAAGGAAAATGTAAACCAACATACCTTGAGCAGCTCAGGCTGTTTCCCCTTTAAAAGCCGTCTTCTGAAATAAAACACCTGCTTCTTTCTAGAAAGTATCTTTGGTAAAATGAGTTTCTGTGAGGAGTGGCCATAGAGACTAACGCAGTCTTTTCTTTGGAACCAGTAGAGAACACTCACACACACAGACACACACACAGACACACAGGCGTAGTTTAGAGTTGGTTTATGTTTTGTGTGTTGGTCAAGATAAAGTCACTTTTTTGGGGGGAGGGGGTTATCTTTTTATAACAAGGTAACATGCAGAACATCTGTTTCCCTCTTGTTGTTTTGTGAAATAAATTTGAAACATTCGTTTTTTATAATGATTAGTTAATCATAAATCAACAATGAATCTATTTTTTTTTTTTGCACAGGTGCTAAAGGTGTTGCTACATTATGGAATGTATTGTTAGTGATTTCACAGAAAACCAACCTTCAGCTCAGTTCGAAGGCTGCACGTGGCAGGTTTTTTTCCCCTCCTTTCTCTCACGTGACCTTTCGTAACAAGAGGACTAAAAAGAAGATATCATGTCTCAGAAAATAAACATCAGAGGAGTTGTTTTCTCATCATAAATGTTGGTCTCAAATATAGTTATCTATGTAACTATGTGCGTACCTAAGATTCAGGTGAATAGCTGAATATTTGTTCATTGTTAGGTGTGAAAAATGTTGCTTGCATATCAGTCAGAATAGTTTGCATTTAAAGTCTCATATACGAAATGCAAAGCATTGCAGGAATTTTCAAATTAGATGACAGTTTGGTTCTTCCTGAAATGGATCCACGGTTTTGTGTGGCTTTTCAGTTCCTGGGTTTACTGTATTAACTAACTAACTTCAGATTAAGTTACAAAATTGCAAGGTCTAATGCTACATTCTTTCTAGTGAAAACAGTGCTTGGCGTCTGTAGTATGACCAAAAGTATTGCAGCCATGTGCAGTGAATTTGTGATCTTCCCTTTGAAGCGGTTGGTTAAAAGACCAGGACAGTGTCAATAATTATCTTCAAAGTGAGTATATTGGAACCAAATAGTGCCAAATATTGGAACACTTACAATCAGCTGCCAAAAGCAAAAAATGTAATGCAGTCTGGACAATCAGATAATTCCTAGTTGCAAGGAAGATGTCATCTTTTTGCTCTAATGTGGCTGAGCCATAAGTCTGCTTGTGTCCTGCACTTGAGTCTAACCACCACAAGCGATCTGTGACCATGGCAAAGGGGCAATTTTAATCCTCCATGCTCTCCCTGCTCACTGAGAGATGCTTTATCTAAACAGGACACATTTGAAAATCCCATACAAAATTAATCTTAAGTTCAGTTGAGGGTATTCACACTGGAAATGTTAAAAGAAGAGATGGGGCATGAACTAAAGTCAGACAGTTTATAATGAAACAATCTCCCCAAGTTTCCCAAAGAAGGGAAGGAGCTTTGGTTAAAGAATAACAACAAAATACTTCTGCCGTAAAGACAGTCATCACTCACACAACGTGAGGACAGTTGAAGGTCACAGAGAGGTCGCAGTCTATGGTCTTCCATCATTGTAGTGTGGTGAAGCACGTGTCAGAAAACTTCAGTACGTATTTTTAAACAGATCACAGATGTATAAATCTTTTTGTACTCAGTGTACAAGTTTTTTGTGCTATAGTAAAATATAATTTTTAACACAGCATTAATGCTAACTTATACCAAGAAAAGCTTAAAATTAGTGGGTATGCAAAGGATTTAGCTTAAGGCCTATTTTTAGTTTTTTCTAAGCTGTCTTTTTAATTTAATCATTTAATTCTAATGAGAAATGACCTGTCCAACAACAAGCTTGGGTCTATATATGATATAGCTATTAAATTTGAGGAATAAAGGATTCATTATCCTTAGTACTATAAAAAACAAAAATAAAAAAAAATTTATTTTCTTTTAAAGAGAATCGTGCACTATTATTTTCTTTTAGCTACTCTATCAAGATTTTTTCCAGAAACCTACTGCCTCCTGCATGCTGTATTTTGGTCAAAAGGTGTGTTTGTGTTAAATACAAATAACATGTAGTGAACATGATAAACATGAAGTGAAATTAAATACCTATGTGCAAGAGCTTGATCAAAGTGAGACTGGTCCTGTTAAATCAGGAGACAGCTGTGTTTCTTTGAACTCAAGTAGCCCTCACTTTGAAACACGTCGCCAATGATGATTCATTAACAACCCCAACAATGATTTGTCCAAAATAAATCTAGGGTGGTTATTAAAGGCTCTTCTGCCAGGGGCACACAGAAAAACGTTAGTTCTGTCTGAAGAGACAAGGTGTGTTTCAAACTGAAAAAGCGGGACTTCCACAAGTGACCTCAGAAGACAACAAACTGTGAGTATAAGATCCAGAAACTTCCTAGAAACTCTTGCCGCTCTGATGTTTCTAAAACTGAATAACTTTAACCTGCTTTAACCATCTTGAACCAACTTTAACCCGTGATGTGGTCAACACAAAACTATGCAAATCATTTTAACTAGTGAATGTAATTTTTTAAAACATTTTGAATAAAAGTATAACTGCTTAACAAATGTAAAGCTGTTAAATGATTGTTGTTCTGCTTCAGTTAGAACTCACATTCAGGAAAACTCACATTCTTGAGTTCGGATTAATTTTGTTCGATCTGGACTTAAATAGTAATGAAAAGCTGAGAATTTGATTTGAGTGATTTGATTTATTGGGAGTTAGATGTTCATATATGGTACTATTTCTTAATGTACAACAACAGGTTTGATGTTTTTTTATTCTGTTGATCGCAGGTAAACAAAATTTTTGTATTGTGTTTCAGAACAGTCACTGTTGGGGTTTTTACTTCAGATAGCTTTCACTCAAACCTCTCCAAATGTGTTCTAAAGGCACTAAATTAACAGTTTAAATGTGGCCAGTTTTTCAGGACTGTGTATTAGAGATGGCACGATACCACTTTTTTATGTCCAATACCGATACCGATAGCATAAATTTGGATATCTGCCGATACCGATATGAAAATACACTATATAATATAGTGTATTTTTTAATCAATAAAACTGTTTTTTTAATATATTGCTGCATTTTGTATAAGTTAATGCTCAAGTTTAAATAAACAACAACACTAAAGCTATTCTGTTATACCTGAATGTAAAAAATACACTGCACCCAAAATATTTCATAGTTCAGCAATACTGATCTAATCAACTTAAACCTACTCCATCCTCCCTATTCTGGTATTTTAAAGAGTACGTAGCAGAAATATTAAGCAAGCTAACTAATAGGGTTGCAAACTCCCAGCAAAAAAAATAAATAGGGAACCACCCCCCACCCTCCACCTCATGATTCTTAATCGACATAATCAACTTTAATTTGATGCAATGTGGGGAAAAAATGCACAAAATAAATTATTTTTCAAGAATAATTAAATAGATTCAACATCTTTCTTCAACAGAATTGCAGACTTCACATATCGTACCTTCCCAAAGGAAAAAGTACTATAGCTTACTAGGGTATATTAGACTTAACAGTTACTATATACAGAGTAATGGACTTCTATATATTTTACATAAGATTAAAACTTTGGGTTAAGATTCAGATAATTATTTATTAAAAAGCTAGACATTTTAAATGAGAATAAGAAAGAAAAGTATGTCTTTGTGCCCCCCTTTTCACTGTTAATGCCCTATCGGGCCCCCTGGCTAAACTTTGCTAGATCCGCCCCTGCACAGTTACCAGCCGTCAGCTACGTAGAAAAGGATCCTGGTGTAGAAAGTAATATTAAATAAATTCTAACAACAGCTTATCAATAGATATCTGATTCAGTAATTTACGTCAGTATCGGACCGATACCGATACGTGATATCGGATCGGACCATCTCTACTATGCATATAAGTGCTCACCTAACACATAAGCTAAACAATCAGTGACTAATTCACTGCAGATAAATATGAACACTCCTTTCATTATCAAAGAAAGGTCAGTAAAACAAAAGACATCGTGTGTTTCGGGACTGTTGCTGTGCCCTGACTTCACAGCAGTCTGAACAGCTGACAGCTGTGGAGCTAAAGGGCCGGTTAGTGGAAAGTGTCCTGAGAAAAAACAAGAAACAAGGGCAGCGGGAGAAAATGACTAGAGGAGTGTATACTACACAATAGCAGATACTGACTTCATGTTTCCTAATCATTAAACGCGGATTAAACGGGATGTGATAGCTCTGGTTTCTGTTTTACTGAATTTTTTCACATGTACTTGAGGTCACTGCTAAAAGAAAAAATGTTTAAAAAGCTGTTCTTAATTATTTTCTTTAGACTTCCAAAATAACATTGCACCGTATCCAAGGTCACTTCAGTAGTGGGCATTGAATGGTACTTAAATGGTTTGATGAGTGACTCAACACCTTGTATTTCATGAATTTACAAATGCAGAATTTATTCTACAATTCATTAATTAAGCACAGAATTCTTTATTTCGATGCGTGTGGCTCTTGTGGTCCTCCATAGTATTTTCCTTTATTTATCAACAGTTTATAGTTTAGTGAAACGGGTTCATCATTCCAAGCACTTCCTCGACTCACACCCCGGTATAAGAATAATTATTATAACTAAAAGAAAACTGAACCAAATAAAAACTATATCTAAAGATTTTCAAAAAGCAAAATCAATTCTTGAAACTTGGCTGAATTTTGAACAAAACTCCCATCTCAATAAGAAAACCTGGCATGTCTCTAAAATGAGCTGGGAGCTGATACTGATAGTGATTAAATCTGGGGTGGGGAGTAAACTTTCACAGAGACACAAATGAGAAACTGTGACTGTTGTGAAGGGCCGCACCAATAATCTAACGGTGAGCAAAAGTGAGTTCAGCTTTCTAGTGGGGCCCTTCACAACAGTTAGTTTTTTCACGTGGCCTCTTAGGAAACCTAATTAATGATTAAACCCTGTATGATTACAATTCCGTTTCTTATGAGTGAAGTTTGACTTTTTTCTGCCGCTCAATCAAAACTAAATTGTCTTTCTTTATACTCCCTGCATTATGCTGGGCTGCGATTTTTGGCCCATTTTGAGCCGATTTTTGAGTCGTGCGACCGTTTTGGCGATCGGCCCGATTTTGGCCTTCATCGTGCGTCGTGCATCGTGTAGTATACGTGGGGTAACGAGACGCGATTAACACCTCACGACGAGCTCCCGATCATCAATCGCTTGGTCGCGAGGGTGTCACCGCAGTTTGTCACACTGCACACGCGCAAACACAAATGTCAACGAAAAAGACGGCGCAGCACGACAGTGCAGCGTGTGATCTGGACACAAGCGATGGAGGCACAACTTGTAGAACTTTGGAAAGCTCATCCGAGCCTTTTCGATGTGGCCTCACAAAATTATCACGACACAACAACCGTGAAAATAGTTGGATCTACACTGCTGCTCAATCACAGCTGCCTGATCAATGTTTTTCATTAGCAATTTAGCAAAGTTGACGGAGAGGGAGAGCGAGCGACAGAATTTCTATTATAACCTTCATTTTATGGACGCACAGTGTGCGCACTCAGGTCGCATCAGAGCATCGGGCCGTATAGTGTGAGACCCTGCATCGTCACCTATGAACTTCTAACCCCTGCGATGCAATCGTACAGTTTGAGCAGGTGCTGAATTCTGCCCAGCTTAGGGAAGGTTTAAATCTTGCGATTTGCTTCACCTGTTGTTCATGCTATCGACCTCATGGTGTCGCTGAGGCACCGAGAAACAAACTCGCTTTCACGACCAGAGCGCTGGTGCATTCACTGACGACGACGTATGATCCAAACAGAGGCACCTATGCAGCTTAGCATGGCTAACATGCAAACCAACCAGCCGCCTCCAGTTGCCTTTACTGAGAGGCCATGTGGTCTAGGGAACAGCCTCCGCCTCGTCATTCAGAAACAACCCGCCCCTCCTTTCTCTGTCCCTGTGGTTCCTTTTGGTTGTCTGTCATTATCACCGCTCACACTGTCACTTCTCCACTCATGGACTCACTTGCGGTCACTTCTGGGAATTGCACTTGTCTTGTTGAGACTGGAAGATCTGGACCATTAGTATTTGACTCAGAAAGCTCCTGATGAGTTAACCCGGAATGGAAACATAAAGAATTACTGCAGACGTGAGACATTTTTTTCCCTAGGTATTCCTTTACGTTATGTGAAGTTTTTCTTTATGCTTCTTCTTTGTTTTGAGTGTGAGTGGACTCTTCTGCTGTTGTACTTTCCCCTACAGTAAACAAATTAGTGTTTATAGCTGCAGTTAAGCCTTAGAGCTTGTTGCTGTATAATGTAGGCCAAAGGTTACCGGTTACGCTGCAGCGAGGTTTAGTTATTTCCCCTTTAGCGTAACATCTCAGCTGCTCTGTGATCATGGCTACAAAAAGCTACCAAATACACCCACCACTATTGCGCAAATATTGGAACAGCTTGCATAATAATAAGCGCTGAAAGGGTTACTTGGACAAAACTGTAAAAGATAATGAAATTGTTTTTTCTTCTAGATAATGTTTGCAGCAGGTAGTGATATAGGGTATGATAAGTTTTTCTTTTTTCTAAAATCAAAACTGCTGTTGTCAGTGTACAATGTGTATAGTGACAGTATGTATATATATGTGTATATATGCAGTTGGTATCTGTCTTGAAGTTCAGATCCTCTGGGAGGTCTGTGAAGTACCCTAGCTGTTCCTAGGACTATGTTCTTTTTGTGTGTCTGGAATCTGTTGCAGCCACCTTTCCAGCTGCTAACCCTCCTGTTACCACTGGGACCATTTTGGATGTTACCAAAGTGGTTCCATGTACTTTAGTTGTTTCTTCAGCCTCCGGTACTGACTTATTTTTCTCCTTCTTTCTGATGTTGCTGTCATCTGGGATTGCTGCATCTATCACACCTGCGGTGTTCTGTTTCTTGTCAACAATCATTCTGCATATGGTTGGTTTGTCAACAGCTGCTTGTCTGTCAGAAACTCAAAGACCCACTGGGTCTGAGCCCTGTTATTTATTTAGAAACTGGGGACTTCTAATCCATATGTGGCACAGATGTTCCTGTAGACTTTCTCAGCCACTTGGTTGTTTTTTCTCACTGTATCCTTGCATCTTAAATTCTGCTACTGTGCACTGGACGGTCTCTGGGGCATTTTTGCTCAGTCTCCAACTTGGATCTTGTTAGTTGTGGCAGACTCCTTTCTGTTCTGTGCTGTCCTTTTAAGGCAGCCTTTTCTAGCAAATATTAAGATTCTTTGTTATCTGCCACTTCTTCTATCTGTGGATGCTACATGCCATGCAGCAGCTTGGTCTTCCATGATACTTCCTTCTCCTCCACTGCTTGAAGCAGCTCATCTTAGAGGGCCTGAGATACATCTTCCTAATGTATTCACAGACTCCTATGTTTCATACTGAATGGTTCTGACACACCTCAAATCCGTGGTTGACATTCATGGATCTTCACCAAAGTCTCTGTTGGCCTGTGGGATACCCAGGTACTTGTAGCTGTCCTGTATCCCCACTATAATGCCCATTCCTCTTCAGTCAACACTACTCTCCCTTTCTTTGCAACCACTCAGCCATGCTTTTCTAATCCGTGTGCCCTCGATGTAGGTGGTGCATATATGCATATCTCATTCTGTCACATTTGTTAACTCTTGAAACACAGATAAAGCTTACTTGGATGCATGGAAGGACTGATTAGATTTTAATGGTCAAAGGTCAATATAATTATGACCTCACACCTGTCCCATTCTTCTAAATGTGATATCTCGGGAACTCCTGGAGTCAGTTTTATTATGTCCGGCACAAATGTTCACTTGGACTTACTAATGAACTGATTACAATTTTGTAACATTACAATTTTACAATTTTGTAACATTTATTTTTAAATGGCCAAATGTCGGCTTCCATTTAGTCATTTAGTTTTGTTTCATTGTACTCTCAATGTGAGGTACAAAGTGAAATCAGTGCAACTAAAGAAGACCTGTCAGAGGGAAAATTTCATTTATGGAACAACCTGGAACATTCTTTCCATTGTTAGGAAAAAACAGCTTTGCAACATGTAGCTAAGTCAATAACACTGAGGAGATAAATCTATCATACTCAAGGTCTACAATCAAGTGATGCTTTCAGTGAATGTAAATTCAGAGTTTAAAATAAGGTACTGATAACACTTGAGCAAGATGACCAGATTAGACTTTGGACGTATGAAATGAAGTTTAACTTTAAGTGTACATAAAAGGCCAGGCCATGTTATCGGTTTAAAAATGATGCAGCTCATGTTCTGGCATGCCTTTCAGTTGATGAAGACAGAACTAAAGACAGGAAGACCCACAAGCAACTGAAAGCAGCTGCAGTAAACACCTTGGCAGAAACACAACATTCAGTGAAGTTCATTGGTTCTAATCTTAATCCAAGCACTGGCTCCAAAGGATTTTCATCCAAGTATTTAAAACAGTCCCTATATTTATAATTTTGTTAGTTTGCCCAGTTAATTTTGAGTCTGTTGAACTGGGGGGCTCTGTCTAAAAATAATTGTAATTCCTAAACAGTTCATGGGAAATTCTTTACAAAATTTGTTCAATTAAATCAGAATAGACTGAATCCAATCTGATTGGATTTAACATCCCCTGTTGTGATGATGGAGGCAAAAAATTGTGTGTTATTCTGTGAGAATGACTTTGGCAGGTGCTTGATGTAAACTGCAACTTAACTGAGCAATATCATTCTTAATTTATCCTTAGATAAAATTACACCTTAAAATTCTACCAGTGCACTCTATATTTAAGCTCGTGAATCAACCATCTTGGATACAACTTTTGTTTTTTCCAATAGGAAGAGGGCCATGTGACACACCAAACTTAATGGTAATGTCACAAGAAAAACAATGGCCTAAATGGCCACCATGGTCACCACCCATCTTGAGGAGTTTGCCCCCTCACATATACTAATGTGCCACAAACAGGACTTTAATATCACCAACTATTCCCATTTTATTACGGTGTATCCATATAAATGGCCCACCCTGTATAGTAGTGAATCAGGTGAATATTATATTATGCCTGACTACACTGTAGCCTTTCTATAAACTATAAACTTTCTATTATCTTTGATTTTTTTTTTTTTTTTACAGTAAATAAAGTTCTTTCAAAAACATGCATTTTACTATTCTCAAAGACATAAAGATATGTTTATTTGCACCTTATAGTTGATGAAAGCATTTGTACACATGCTGTGGATAAACTGGCCCTGAATCTTCTTAAGCAATAGTGTCAGCCCCCTGAGTAACTTCCACCCAGGTTGTTTTTAAAGTCCAGGTCTATAAAAATATAATCACAGCACACACGATGACTTCACTTTGGTAACGTTGCTGAACTATGACTCAGCTGAGCTAACAGTCAGAAGGCGGTGCCAACAAAGACCACATAAAGTTAGAACATTAGTTTTCAGCAGTTTGCAGTGACGTCACTAACTGAACAGAGAATTAAGGGAACAAAACTAACTGATAAATTAGTCCCACTGAATGTTTAATCCCATCACTAAGTAAAACTATTATCATAAGACTTGTTAGGGAGTTAAAGTTGGCGTGAGTAGTATTATCTTCCTTTTATCTCGGTCTCTTCTCACGCAAAGGAGACAGAAATGTTGCAGAGAAGGCAAAAGAAGACAGAAAAAGGTTATGCGAACCATTAATTTATACCGTGTTATAATTTTATAGTCAATGCTATATAATCTTTTATTAGAGTTAATTGAACAAGACCTATGATTAGCTGCAATCTGCCACAACCTATTGGAGTGAGAGAAAAGAGATGAGAAATATAAGGAGCATTAATGCAGTAGCAGCATATTTGAACATTTATATGAAGTAAAAGAAAAGAGTTTGATAGTTCTCAGTATGTCATGGGAAGTCTGGGCTGGGTTATCCATGGCATAAATAAGACATCGTTCAGGGTCATTCAGTCTGGTCCAAACTAGAAATTTATCAAAAAGGAAAAGTCCTGTGCTTTTACTTATCAGACATTTTGCAAAATTCTAATATGATAGCTGAGCAATTTTTCCCCCATTGATATATGCCTTAGTTCAGAGCCCAACACCAAAATATGGATCCGTTTAGGATCACATGGCTTCTCTGAGTAAAAAGAAACCAAAGTGTTCAGAAAATGCTTCGAGTTGAACTCATCGACTAATCTGGACAACAAAGAACAAACTAAAGCTGTGAAACCAGCCACACAGTCCTCACAATGCTAAAATCTGCACAGCATCAGAAAGGCACATGTGTTCTGTTTCAGCCTTACAGCCTTCGAGTTAAAAAGCCTGTTACTACAATTCTGTAAATTCAGATTACGTCAGAGCTAGGTGTCATTCATATACAATTGTCTAGCTACTGCATCCACACCCATACCGAACAACCAACACTTACACTGCAAGAAGTTCAACTTGATTTCAGGTCATCTAGAATTTTCCATATTGTGACATATCTAAGAGAACTGACTGCAAAATATTCAACTATTTTTATCAGAATATACATGACTGTGAGCACAATATGAAAAAAAAAAAGATTTTATTTACATTTCATAATAATTATGGACATATCCATTTATCACACATTTTTTTACTCAAAAATAACAATGTTGGCATTAGCCAGGAAGATTAGGTTTTAGTATCCATAGTGATTAGACAAGCTTTCCTGTACACAAGCTTTAAAGACTATAAAGCTTTTCTTTTGCTATTCTAGTGTTTACCTGCCACATAAAAGCAACACATACTGTAATTGCCATACTCCAGCATCTAGTGTTAGTTTTTTTTCTCTTGGTTGGCTCATTAAATGATCCATAAGATACTTTAGAAAAGCTGTTTTTTAGCATCTCAGCATTTGAACCTTCTTACTACTGTCGTAGCACACATATTTTCCAGTCTGTCTGCTTCACTCCCACATCAAATCCTAGCCAGCCACACAAAAGCAACATTGATGAAAAGATTTATTCTCATACCAAGCTGCACCGACCCTTTTCTGACCTAATGCAGCAAGACTGCTGGCATTGTGCTGATAATGAACGCTAATGTCCTGTAATTAACTCACATCACTATTCCTGAAGTGATTGGTGATTTTGTTATTGTGTGGCTTACTTGGCACTGATGTGTGCAGATAACCAGATGGTCTCTGGAATATCAAATTTTGCGCCTTCCAAATCATCTGTTTTGGTCAAAAATGTGATCAAATGTACCTAAATGGGCTTTCTTCCCTTCTTGTTAAAGGATAATGGAAAAGCCCCATGATCCAGATGACAACTTCAAGCTGGATAAGGGCACAGCCGAACCTGAACCCAGCACCCATACGAGAGGACAGTGGTCTAGCAAAATTGAGTTCCTCTTGGCTGTTGCTGGGCAGATCATAGGGCTGGGAAATGTGTGGCGGTTTCCTTACCTATGCTACAAAAATGGAGGAGGTGAGTATCAAAATAGTGAACAAACAGACACTATATTGTGCTGTGGCTGTCTACCTATTTAGCTCCTCTTTTCCAGTTTTACCGTCTCCAAATAATGAACTTGGGATCACTGGTTTGCAGAAAGCTGTTTTGAAGTCTGGAGCTTCCTTAAAGACCCCATAAGTTATAAGCTATCTCTAACAATGGGTGATAGACTTTATCAGCAAGATGCATTGTACTGAACTGTATGTATTTATACTTAATGGTTAAAAGGGTTAAATTAAACACATTCTCAGAATCTCTTTCAGTACAACTTTCAGTTGAATTCAGCTTTTTTCAATTCAGTTTTATTTATGTTGCAACAAATCACAAAACATTCACCTCAGGGAACTTTTAAGGTGAAGACCTTACAATGTTAGAGAGAAAACTCCACAGGGGACCACCCTGTGAAGTAAGCATTGGGTGGCAGTGGGAAGGAACTCCATTTTAACAGAAGAAAGCGGCAGAACCAAACTCGGGGAGGGGCATCCATTGGCCTCAGGCGGTTTGGGGTGATGGTAAAGAGAAAAGAAAAAAAGGGCTTAACGAGGCAGAGCAAAACACAAACTATAGAAGAGAGAAGATAAACTTGCTCACTCGCCCAGCATCCTGATTCTATAGCAGCATAACTAAGTGATAGTTCAGCAGCCATCCCCATAATTATACATATTTTTTAATGTTAATGTTAATTAGCTGATTACATGAACTTAACTACAGAGCCCAGAACCACTGTTTATATTAGGCTGTTAATGTTTCCTTTGGGCCTTTTAAAAATAAATTTGGAGGAACTGCATTTCTGTGTCAGCTTCCCTTTTGTTTATTTCTGTATAACTAAGCCAAATTTTATATTTTAGTTCAAAATATATCAATTTAAAAGAACTCAAAGGAACATAATCGACACAGTTACTTTAATCTGTTTTTCATTTTTAATTCTATCTTAGCTGCATTTGTTTAAAAATCCTGTCAGTTTGACATTTGTGTAGAGTGGCAGAGAAAGATCGTTTTAAAGGAATTTACATCATAGTTAGGAAAAGATAATCAAGTGAATCCATCCAGTTTCTTAACTTTTTATCCAATTCAGGGTTGTAGGGAGTCTGGAGTCTATCCCAGCTGTCACTGAGAGAGAGGCAGAATGCATCCCGCACATGCTGCCAGATTATCACAGGGCTAACACAAAGAGACAACCATTCATGCTCACATTCACACTAGTCACCAATTAACCTAACAAGCATGTCTTTGGACTGTTGGTGGAAGCCAGATTACCCAGAGGGCAAAGTTTTCCCTCTGGCACCCAGGCACAAACAGAACATGCAAACTCCACACAGCGAGACAAAGCCTGGAGTATTTTTAGATTTCCAAAAATAATTACATTTGGAAGAAAAATATTTCAGAAAGTAACAAAACACAAATTAAGTTTTAAAAGAAAGGTCTTTTTAAAATGAACTAAAACAATGTCTATCTTATTTAGAGATTAGATGCAAAGTAAGCCAGTGTTGATCTCCCCCGGGATTGACCTGTGTCAGTGTGATAACCCTGGATTAATAAAACAGTTGAATCGATCAATACAAACAACTTATGTGGTGCAACTTTGGATTTTGTCCAGGGGTGTTCTTCATCCCGTATATACTCTTCCTCTTCGCCTGCGGCATACCCTTGTTTCTGCTGGAGACGTCTCTTGGCCAGTACACGAAGCAGGGAGGGATTACCTGCTGGAAGAAAATTTGCCCCCTTTTTGAAGGTAAAAATCTCTCTCTTAAAATTTTTTTGGAAGTTTTCATTTATCAGACTACCAATAAAGAAGTTAAGATCATACTGTATGCTAACAAGCTATGACAAGGTCTTTAATTAATTAATGAAGCTGAATCTAATTATAAATAGAAAACCTGTGGAAAATATTAGTATGTTTTTAAATGCATATTTTAATCACAAACTGCACATTTTACTCACATTTTCCTGCTGTTGTAGCATTTGATGAGAAATTATGAATTTTTATTATAATTCCTCATTTTCTTACAAAACTATTTTCCCCCTAGAACATTATACTGTAAACGATCAGATGCTGTATTCCAGGAAACCTGAGTTTTGAGTCTGACACTTATGCAACAGTTGTGTAACAAACTTAAACTTTAAAGTTTAACAAAGCTCCTTTTCTGATTATTGGAAAGACAAAAGCTTTTTTAAGAAACTCGCAGATCTGCATCAGGGGTTTCATCTTTCACATTACTTACACTGGTTGAACATTACCTCTTCTTTGATTGCCAGCCAGGGGACTTGTATACTATTAGCTCCTTTCTTACTTGTTGTCTGTGTTTCCCCTCTACAATTGTTCACTGCACTACATTTACTTTGGCACAAAACCTCGTTTATGTAATTTAAATATATGCCATCATTTAAATATGTATTTATTTTTCAAAGTGCGTTGGGTTGTTAACAAGTATTTATATTAACATACTGGACACAGTGCGTTTCTTTAATTATTCTATATGTATGTGAATTTGCCTCCTTTTAAGTGTTTAATTTGTTCCCTTTTTGTTGTTTTTCAGGCCTTGGTTATTGCAGTGAAGTGGTTGTTTTATACTCCAGCATTTATTACATTATCATATTAGCCTGGGCATTCCTATATCTCTTCTCCTCTTTCAATTCTGAGCTTCCCTGGGCAAGCTGCAAAAACAGCTGGAACACTGGTAAGTCCCACTATGTGATTAGAAATGCAAAAACAAAGAAGTAGCTAAACATCATGAGAGCAATTATGACTCACTGCATTTTAACAAGCTTTGGGGGACTCATCATGATACTAGCTGGTTTCCATTTTTTACAGGTTAGGTTGCTTTTAATGTCATAAAATTGGCTGTTTGAGGGTTTTATTCGATTCTGGCACAATGTTGGCACTGAGGGGGTTTTTTGTGTCTATAGAGCAAAGGCTGGAAACATTTTATCTTATGAAGGACTAGCACTCAGTATTCTTCACTCATGCTGATATTTATTAATAATAGCAGTTGAAAAATTTAAGTGTATTTTAGCACTGACAATTTTACATTGCTTTATACAGTATATGGATAAAAAAAATTGCAGGCCACACTTCAGTTTTCAGTCCCATTGCCACAGGTGTATAAAATCAAGCACCTAATTATGCAGTCTGTCTTTGCAAATAATTTTTGAAAGAATGGCACATTCTAAAGAGCTCACTGAGTGTCATAACATAACACCAGTGTACCAAGTGCCGCTTCTTCTCATGTAGGTATTCCACAGACAACTATAAGTGGAATTATTGGAAAGTGGAAATGTTTGGGAAACAGAGCAGCTCATCCACGTAAAGTTACAGAGCAGGGCCATCAGGTATGGAGGCTTTTAGGTTTAAAAGTCACCAACACTCTGCTGACTCAGTAACTGCAGAGATCCAAACCTCCTCAGGAAAAAACATTTTATTCGGAAGTATCTTTTTACCATGTAGCTAGCTGCTACATGCACTATATGGACAAAAGTATTGGGCTACACCTAGCCATGCCGCCTGCCCTTACAACATTTGTGAAAGAATGGGTGGTTCCAAAGAGCTCACTGAATGTGGCATCCTATGAATGGTACTGTCATGGGATGCCACATATAAATATTCTTAATAAATAAAAAAAAATAGGTGTATGCTTACTTAAAATCTAGTTATGAGAACCACAGAAAAGCCTTACTTGGTGTACACCAGCAAACTGATAACAATTTTATGGCAACACCAACAAAGTCTTTACTCACCACAGCACTTTCCAGTTGGCCATAGTCAAGTCAACTACTGGTCATTGCCATTAATTTAGTGGGAATGCTTGCAGCACCACTTGGTAACTGAGTAAAACTCTCAACCTTCTCTTTCAACCCAGTAAAATGAAAGAGGCACCACCTTGTGGCTTTATTCAGCACTTCACGCAAGTGAGTTTCCCTCTCAGGGGGACAGAATACTAAAGCCAGTGAACAACAATCACACACGCACACAAATAAACAACTGTCAGCAATCTAATGCAGTCACACAAACTTAGATTTTTATTATTTATTGTTTTTTTTATGTAATTGGTGGAGACACTGAAATAATCCCTCCACCCCCTCCTTCAGCAAACATAAAGTAGAAAACACCTTCTGTAGTCACACATTTTATTTAATATAGCAAACTACAAATGAAGAACCAATTTGTTATGTGAATAGAAAAGCTTATGTAGTAAAAATCAGTAGAACACTAGCACAGCTTATATGTAAGAATAAAAAAGAAAAAAAAATACCAAAATGTAACTGAAGATCTTTGTTAACACAGACCAAGGCTTTGACAAGATGTGTTATATGACCTTTCTTTGTTTGTGCTTTAATTCACTTGTTGACATTTCTCAGAAACCTGTGTGGAATTTGACAGAAAGGCTGATTATTTCAACATGACTGTACATGAAAATGCAACTTCACCAGTGAGAGAGTTTTGGGAGTGAGTAACTTTTCCAAAATCCAAAAACTTTTAAGGCATTATTTGGACAAGTGAATCGGCATTTGTGAGTTATGACCATCACTAACTGTCAACTGCAGGCGAAGAGTTTTGAATATAACTGGAAGCATCAATGAGTTGGGCAATATTCGATGGGAGTTGGCTTTGTGCCTTTTGTTGTCCTGGATCATCTGTTACTTTTGTGTGTGGAAAGGTGTCAAGTCTACTGGGAAGGTAAGACATGGGCTTAATACTTTTATTTCCTTCTGGTACACAGTGTAACAAATAACAGAATCTGCTAGTGCCTAAAAACACAGTAATATGTTACACACCAAACATGCCTCTATCTTTATAGTTTAATTACCTATTAGAGACAGGATGTGATTGTACACAGTTTAAGGCTAACCATAAATATGAGCCAACATTATTACAGTCCTTTATGATTCAAAGATATCAAGCTAAGCCCAAACTTTTGTTCCCACTGCACTTAAATTAAAGGTACAACCAGCAGCAGGCCAGGTTAAAATAGATGGAGATGAAGTATCTTTCTGAAATATCATGAAGAACATGCCACAAACATGTTTCTTAGTAATCATCTTTGCTTCCCTGGCTTTATCCTTTGTCCCCTTTCCTTCCCATTCATTGATTGTCACTGTTTATGTATTTATTGAGGGTGGACATGAGCTACATACGCACACCAGGGCAGGGCAGATAAGAGATTGTATTTTATGCAACAATGACGGTGTTTATTTTTAATAAATACAAAAGCAGAATACAAAGTTGCAGACCTGTGATATCAGTAAAAACTTCCTCTTTCAACTTGTTGCACTCTTTGTACCACTAAAGCAGAAAGATTTACACGGCTATATGCTGGATTTTATGCTAAAATAGTTATATAAGGTATGTAATCATTGAAACATACTTACTAATTAAATTTGATTACCCCATTTAAAAATAAATGGGAGTGTTGCACTTAGACCTGATTTGATAGTAGTATCTATGCCAGATAGCAGTGAGTTTCATGATATGAAGTTGAACTGTAATCAGTTTTCTGATCTTCTTTTGATCCTCTTCATCTGCAGATGTACTCTGTATTTGTTGATTAACTGTTAGCATGCCAACTAAATAAATGGTGAACATGACGTTACTTGCTGAGAGCTGCAAATCCTGCAAGATTTAGTATTTTGAACAAGGTAATGTGCAGACAGCATTTAGCTGCAAACAGTGTTGTGCCAGCATTAAAAAGGCAAAAGAAGCTGTCAGAAAGATTTTCTTTAATCTAAAGCTGCAATTTGCTTTCTTGAAAATTTAAACTGTGCGTTAGACTTAAGGAGTAGTGAACTGCAGTTTTCCCTGGGTGGCAAGAATAAAGAAAAAATCAGCAGCATGTGTTTAGTTTGAGATACACTGTGTGAAACTAAAGCTTCAATGTGAGGTTAAGCAGTGTTCGGTGTATGTTCTGAAGCACAGAGTGAGTGTGATTACATAATATCGGCAGTGAATGTTCATAACTTGGCCACATCATTCCTCCTCTGCAGGTAGTTTATTTTACTGCCACATTTCCATATGTGATGCTGGTGGTGTTGCTTGTTCGTGGACTCACGTTGCCTGGGGCCATAGATGGGATCAAGTTTTACCTGTACCCAGATCCATCCCGTCTCGCTGATCCCCAGGTACAAACACCATTCATGACTTCCCACTCTAAATAAAATGTGGTTTTACTCTTTAACTCCTGCATAACCATGTTGCATCATCAAACTTCTTACAAACAGTGATGGGTTACTTATGTGTGTTAGACTGTGTTAAAACTTTCAGTGCATTTGCAGATGATTGCTTTGCTGATGTCACATAGGGTAAAACATTAGCAAATGTTCTGTACAGATGCACTATGTGCAGTCCAACACACACACACACACAATAAAAAAAAATTCTCATGTAATTGAATGTAGGGGTGGGGAAATGACCTTTTTTTCTTTTGCAGGTGTGGATGGATGCTGGCACACAAATATTTTATTCCTATGCTATTTGCATTGGGTGTCTAATTGCACTTGGCAGCTATAATAAGTACAACAATGACTGCTACAAGTAAGTAAAATGTTTTTTGTTTTTTAATGTAAGAATATCACAAAATATCACAGTTTTAATGAAAGAAGAAGAATGTAACATAAAACATATAAAATCATTATGACAAAACTGGAAAAAGCAGGTTTCTTTAATGCTTTTCACTAACACTAATAACTTTCTTCTTCTATTTACCATTATCCAAAAATATCTCCCTTGAGTCATGTGTCATGCCATGAGCTACTGATATGGAAAAAAACAGGTTGTGTGTCACAGTTAGGCAAGAAACATGCAAACCGTGGTTCAGGGGATTGGGAAGCTCATCTTGTAACCAGAAGGTTGCCAGTTCGATCCCCTGCTCTGTCTGTCTTGGTCGTTGTGTCCTTGGGCAAGACACTTCACCTATCGCCTGCTGGTGTTGGCCAGAGGGGCCTATCAAGGCTTGCAGGATGAGCCGTGTGGAATTTAATGAGGACCCAAGATGCAGGCAGCTGAGATACAGGGGAGTTTTTATTGAGAAGGTGGAGATACAAACAGAAACGGCAGAGGAGCGGAGGAAACTAAACAAAACCTAAACTGGAAAAAACTAACAAAACAAACCTGAAGCGCTAACTGGAGCGCTGGAGGAAACACAGGGAATTAACACAGACGAACCGGCAACATGTGGGAGAAGACACAGGGCTTAAATACACACAGCAGTAATCAAGGGATGGGAGACAGGAGGGGAACACACCTGGACAGATGACGAGACAGGGGAAACGTAATTTGAACACACTCACATGAGACAAGGACCTTCAGAATAAAACAGGAAACTAACAGACACAGAGGACCAGACAAGACACTGAACTTAACAGACAGACTCACGAGCAGACACAGTGACACCATGGATAGACAGAGGGAACACAGACATGCATGAAACAAAACCCTAACACATAACAAACCTAAACAAAAGACATAACAGAATAAACAAGAACATAGAATAATATAAAGAAACACAAAACACTGAGTTGTCAGACTCAGGACCATGACAGGGCCGATGGCGCGATATGGCAGCCTCGCTTCTGTCAGTCTGCCCCAGGGCAGCTGTGGCTACAGCTGTAGCTGCCTCCACCAGTGTGTGAATGTGAGAGTGAATGAATAGTGGAATTGTAAAGCGCTTTGAGGGTCTCGAAAATCGCTATATAAATGCAATCCATTATCATTATTATTATTATTATTATAAACCCTTACTGACTTTAATACAAAATAATTTGATGTAATTTGTTCTCTTTTTATTTTAGGGATTGTGTGTATTTGTGCCTTCTGAACAGTGGGACCAGCTTTGTTGCTGGCTTTGCCATATTCTCTGCACTTGGATTCATGGCATATGAGCAGAACACAGATATATCCAAAGTGGCAGAGTCAGGTGAGTTTATAAAAGAAAGTGTGAAAAGATACAAGGAGCTTTACAATGAACAATTTAGACCTGACAGCATTTATGGATGTAATATTATTTACATGTTCGTATGGGAGAATGTTACAAGCTTGTCTTTGTATGTGCAGTGGATGGCGTTTCTCATCTGTTTTTAGAAGAGGATAAATGCCAGCTACACTTTACACCTTACAATCAATATATGCGTGTATACTCTCACCGACCTCTGTTAGGTATAACTGGTTAGTAGCAGGTTGGGCTTCCGTTTCCATTGTATTCTCTTATTCTCTGCAGGTCCTGGCTTGGCATTCATTGCCTATCCTCGAGCCGTCGCCATGATGCCTTTTCCTCAGATCTGGGCAGTATTTTTTTTCGTTATGATCATCTTGCTGGGGCTGGACAGTGAGGTAAGCTCTGTTTTGTTTTGTTTTGTTTTGGGGTTTTTTGGTGGGGGGGAGGGACAACTGAAATAAATTGAAATGGAAATTTAAATTTTTTTAAAAACAATTTTAAACTTACTTACGTTCCACTAAATATGATTGTTATCTGGCTCAGGCCTGGCGCAGGATCTCTATTGAGATGCAGATTAAAACAGTTTAATCTTGAGCAAAAATTATGCATTTTTAATGGTAAGTATATAACTTAGAAGTTTGTGTTTCAGTTTGTGGGTTTGGAAGCTCTCACAACAGCCATTTCCGACATGAATCCAGCCTTCTTCCATGTCGGCCACCGACGTAAACTCTTGCTGCTTGCTGTCAGTGTTGTCAGTTTCCTCATCGGCCTTGTGATGGTTACAGAGGTAAGAACAAATTTAAAAGTCACATGTTTGTCACAATAACTGCATTTATTTTATATGCTAAAGCTCGAAAGCTAATGAAACTGCTCCACACACAGGGTGGACTATACATCTTCCAGGTGTTTGACTACTATGCCTGCAGTGGAATGACTTTACTTCTCATTGCCGTACTGCAGTCTGTAGGTGTTGGATGGGTATATGGTAAGTTCATGAATTACAAAAATATCAAAGTGTCTTCATAATGAAACAAATTTTTCCTCAACTCTGTGTTTCCATCTTTTCACAGGTGCAGACCGATTTTATGACAACTTAGAGGACATGATTGGATACAAGCCTTTACCCCTAATAAAGTACTGTTTGAAATATGTCACTCCAGTAATTTGCACGGTGAGTTGCAGCAAAAGTTAGTAATGCTCTGCAGGTCTTCCCGCCCATTCTTGCACAGCACATGTCAGTAATGTCAGACAGACATTATTAATCGAGACAAACTCTCTTATCTAGTAGGTGATCATCAGTTTTGCTGACCTAAATGGTAGCTGTTAGTGCAATATGTTATTAACTCTGACTGACTTCATTACTTAAGTTAGGATTAATTCTGTGAGCTGGTAAAAAAAAAACTCTCCATCTGAAAGTAAAAAATGTCAGTATTTGTTCCAGCATTTATAATTCATCAAAGTAAAATCACATTATTTGGTTATTTTTAGTAATGAACCAAGACAAAAATCCTTGATGGGGAAGTATCATTTTAGCATTTACTAGCCAACAGTTTTGGGTGTGCAGCTAGCCATGCAGTCTCCCATTATTTGTGAATGAATGGGAAGAGCTTACTGAATTTGAGCATGGTAATGTCATAGGGTCCCACCTTTGCAACATGTCATGAAATTCATGAAATTTCTTCCTTCCTAGATATTCCATGACTAAGTGTTACTTTTGGAAAATTGTTAGGTTAAGCACCACAGCAACTCATGGCGTCAGACCACATGAAGTTACAGAGCAAGGTTGCTGACTGCATAGTGTGTAAAAGTCTCCAACACTCTGCTGACTCTCTGCTGACTCAATGACTCAATGACCATAGAGCGCTGAGCCACCACTGGCGTTAACATAAGCAGAAAAACTGTGGACTAGGAGCCTCATGAGATGGGTTTCCATTCCCCACGTAGTATGTAATTTATTCCATATTTACCTCTTCCATTGTAATTTTCAGGGAACGTTTATTTTCTCCTTGGTCAAATACACTCCACTGAAGTTCAACAACACACTAGAGTATCCATGGTGGGGTTATGCTCTAGGCTGGTGGTTTACACTCTCCTCTACGCTCATGGTTCCCTTCTGGATGCTGTACAATCTGAGCACCACTCCTGGTACACTGCGACAGGTGAGCTATTTGTGTATGAATATAAATTTCCAAAAAACTGTTTCCTTTCATCTTTTATTAAAACCAATATTCTTCTTTGTTAGAGGTTCTCCATCTTATGTACTCCAGCCGAAGACCTCCCTCTGACCAAATCAGAGAAAAAGGCTCTTGAACTGCTTAACTTGCCATCATCCTTCGATAACACAGTGTTCTAGAATAAACATGAAAAGTGAAGCAAACTCAGATGCATTTAACAATTAACACAGTTATAAGGAAAATCTAACATTAAATCCAGTGGCTCAATCCTCTGTAGCGCTGCATCATTCCAGTCTGTTTGGAATTTAACCCCTTAAAACACTGATATTTATTTTGTGTCCCCATCTAACGGGCTAGATAAACCAGTGAGATGAATTCAACCAAAAACTACAACCTGAATGAATTCACACAAACAAGAGGTGATTGTAAAAAAAACTGCGTAAAGACAGTCTGAGCACAAATGTGTAGTTTCCCTGAGTTTGGGATGGCATCTTCATCATCTGATTTACAGTCCAAAACCAGAAGAGGAAACCACAGAAACGTCAGAAATAAGAATATGGAACCAGAGAGGATGTGGAGTTTTGCTTAACCCTCTGATGCATGAATTATGAAAGCCTTGGTCAAGATTTTTTTCTTAAGTGCTTTTATTCTTCTCAGGACATGAAAAAAAATGTTTAACTCTTTTTTTTCCAAAAATATGTTTTTTTATAAAGTTATAAACTTGTCCACTCCAGTGGACTACATGCGCCTGAGCACTTAGCATGAAATACTGTGAATTTACTGTAAAAATTAATTACCTTGTGTTCTATTGTAAATATACAAACACTTGTTTGCTTGTATCCTTTGAAAAACATCTCAGCAATTTTTTTGGAACTTTCAACTCATAAGGCCCCAATGTTTAGACGTAAATAACAAAACCAATCAACAGTCCTAGCTGTGAATCCTACACCTGAATATGGCAAACTATCTCCAACAAGAGAAACATTTTTGAGTCTACACAGTTCTATAACGATGCAGGACAGTATTACCAAGCCCTTAGTAGCATGCTGGAAGAAAACACAAACTGACATCTTAGTCTCTGCATCTCCAAACAGTTCTATGTTCATCACACCTAGGCTGTGCGAAAGTTTGCAACGCATCCAGGGCACAATGGCACACAGCATTGCATGCAGATGTATTTGGTCTTCCGTGTGCACGCAACATCATGGCACCTGTTTGCATTTTTCACCTCGGTCAGTTGGGGCCAGTGATATCCTGTGGCAAACCTGACCTCACAGGCTACTTTGATGACTGCTCTCCACTTCACGGGTTGTGGGGTCCCACTGGGTCTTCCTCTTTTGCATTGCTGGAGGGTGAATCTCTTCTCTTGTTACTGACAGTTCTTTCCCATACAAGTTGGTGTTGTATGTTATATTATCAATTAGATCTGCTGGAAACAGATGTCTGAAGAAATCTATGGGATCCTTCCCCTCCACATTCAATTTCCACTCTCCTAGAAAAGGAGGCAAGTCTCCAACCAAGTCATTGTCTTGGACTTTCCAAATATTTTTGCGGGCTTGAGTATGGTCAGGTGCCATGTACCCATCTCCCACAGCTCCCTGATCATACTGACCTTCCTCTTCATCCTGCCCCTCATCGTTCTCACTTTCTGCATCCTGACTGTCTGTGTCTTCATCATCCGTAGTTCCTATGTCTCTGTTCTGCTCTGGCAGCCACTCTCATCATCACTGGACTTATCACTGAACTCCTCATCACTGCACTCATCAATGAAATCATCATCACTGGAGCTGGATGGAATTTCCTGGACTATTCTGTACGCTGCCTTATTCTTTGCTGCATTTGAAGTCTACAAAATATGATAAAATAATTATTATAGTAACTCAAACTACAGCTGATCTGCACAGAAATATATATTTTAAATGAGTAGCTTATAAATGTAACAATTATATGCTTAATAATAACCAAAACAGTCCCAAAAAACAGTGAGACAATTTATGACTTATGTTAAAAAAATATAGTGGGTAATGCATGATGTCCACTACAGTGGACACATGGTTAATTGTAGTTTTCTACATATTAGACATAACAATTTCTTATTCCAAACAGATAATATCCTTCCCTAGATGTTACTGCATATCATCATATTTTTTTTACCTGTTGGGCTCTTTTAGCATAGAAGGATTGACAGGATATGCCAGCAGTGGTCGGCAGGGGTGACAGTTTGTCTGCCATCTTTGATTCAGAGGAAATTTACTTGCAGTTGCACTAACTGAACACTGAATTGACCTCAATGGAGCATGGCAGCAGAGAGCACTCTAGAGGCTAATATGCAGTTCCACCATAGAAACCAATGCATTAAAGAGATATGTACGTTTTAGTAGCTGTCCACTCCAGTGACCACTATGCATCAGAGGGTTAAAGAAAATGGTTTAGGCCATGATTTCATTTTCTATATTATTGCTTCTGACGATTGTCTTGTTCATGTTTGTTCTGATAACCCATCTCTACAGCAAGGACTAGTTCTGAAATTTCTCTTGTGGCCATTTGCACTGAGCATATTATTTGACATTTTAAATTGCTCCTCATCCAAAGTTCATTAGTAAGAAGCATATTTTTTTCAGGTTTACCTTCATCTGAGTATATTGAGCTATCTGCTTTCACTGTGTCTGATTACAAAGCTCTTTTTTAAACCCCACCTATTCGTACATCTGTTGTTAATCACAATTTATATCAGAGCTATTAGTGGAATACTTAACATGATATTCATGTGATGAATCGCTGGGAAATTTGTCATGTGGTGAAAAAATTTACGTGCCTTTAGCATACGGTAGACTGTTTCTGATGCCATAGTTGGAGAAGGGAGAGAAGTTGATGCCTGATTAATTCTGTCACATTAAAATGTTGCATTTACAATCATGGAGAAAAATAATGGTGTATTTATTATGAAAATCCTTCTTCTTTTAAATAAAAGACAGCACAGGGTATTTACACCTGCACAAATGTGCCTCATGTTTAAATCAAAGTCTTTTTGGGACTATTGCCTGTTATGGTTTTAAGCAACACCATTTTGCAAACACTCATCCTTTTGTAATGAGCACTTATTAAGAAGAGAGTGGAAATGAAAGGTTTTTGTACACCAAGTGTTTTTGTCTCTTACATTGTATTATTACATTTTGTGGTCAAGGCCTCAGGCTGTAGAACTTTTTTGAGTAAAATAATACTGACAATTACTTGACAAACTCTTACAGATCTAACACCTTAGTTACTTTAAGGCCAGTATGAATTATACAGATGGTGTAAACTGTAACTAAAAAACAATGACAGAAGGGAGTTTGTCAAGCAATAAGCATCCAATCAATTGAAACCCTGAACACTGTGTTTATCTGAGCCATCTGGCTGTCCCAATACAGAAGTGTTTGTGACCTCTACAAAGTACTGATACTGTAAATATTGTATATGGGTTTTTCATGTAGGCAGTAAATGCAGCATTACGATAACTGCGCTATGTATTATAAACCTGTTAGAACCAAGGAAAACTCAATATGGTAATATTGATTATAAAATACATTTTTCTGCTGTATTTTCAACTTTTTTTTTCTTTTCAGAAACCTTCCTTATCGAGTGTCCAAATTTATATTTTTAATATTTTGTATCATATGTCATTGAGAGTTGTGGCAACATTTTTATGTATAACATGTGGAGTGTGATCTAAAGGTTCTGGGAACTGGCCTTTAAAAATCAAAGCAGTGGCGACCCTGAATGGTGATCCTAAGGATTGGTCAGAGGCCAGCTTGAAATCTTTTATGTTGTTGGTTTTTTCTTTGTTGTTTTTATTGTTTTTTCTTTGTTTCTTTAAAAAGGTTTTCTGAACTTTTGAATCACACCTCTGCACTGTACAAATTTTGTAATAACACGTTTTTTCATGTGAAAAATCATATTGACATTTACACTGTAATTTATTTTTATAACCCACTGTTGCCACTAGATACAACAGGAACAAAAAGGTTTGCTTTTTTTTTTTTTTTTTTTTTTTTTGAAGTGTTGGTATGATGAACTGAATCATAGCTTTGGTTTGTAAATGTTAATTGAATGATTTTATTAAACAATGTGCCATTCTTTAAATATGATCTATAATGAGATAATCATATGTTAATATGATCAATATTATTTATGTATTTCTTCATGTCTTCCTATTACTATTTGGTTAAACTGACATGAGAATCATTCCTTAGGATTTACTGCAGCAATGACCAGTGAGGTGACTGTGGTAAAATCATCATTTACAGACAAACTTAATAAAATCTTAATAAATTCACAACTGTTTTGCCTTTTGATTGTCACTACACAGATCCAGAGGAGAGTCTGAAAAAGTAAAAATGGCAGTTTTTCTGTGCCCTTGAATGACATGAGAACATTTTAATTTTCTGCTAATGCTTTTAAGAAAATAAAGGTTACCTTTAATTCTTCACCTGAATTGTTCAGTCTTGATATGTAATGATAGATTTATTTTATACAACTCTTTTCTTTTCTCTTTAAACATTCCCTTTTTCATTTTGAACATGTAAAGGACATCCACTTTTTCATCCACGCTGTCTAAAATCTGACGTCATACTTGACCTTGGAACCAGGAACAGTGTCACTACATCGTCCATTTAATAGCTTTATAATATCAGTGTATCACATGAACCCTCCTTCATTGTTAACCCAAGATGCATGAATTAACCTAAGAAAAACCTTTAAAAACAAAAACTGTTTACTAAATAGACCTTTTTTAATAAGAGGAGAAAAATGCAATGAGTAATCAAATCGAACACCCAGTTTTTTTCAGCTGATACCACAGAGACAGTAAAACACTACTGCAAACATCTTTGTTTTTCATCTTATCCTTGTAATGTTCATGCATGCACCAGTAAAGCTGTGGTCATGGTAATTCTGAAGTTTTTTCCTTCAAGTGGTGCCTAATTTCAAATGCAATGATTCACACAGGTCGATAAATGTCACTACAGTCTGTGTGCTAACTAAAGGTAGAGTTTATGTAGTTTCCAGAGAGGCAAAACAAAGCTTACATTGTGATAAGTTCACTCAAAGGCGATAGAAAAAGATGTAAGTGAAGATGTCGAGAAATTATTTTGAAAGGCAAGGATACGAATGCCTCATCCGTAAAGATTGCGTGTAATGTAATTTATGTTTTTTACCTGAACAGTTGATGTGTTTCTAAAGTAGGTTGTTTCCCAATGACATAATGTCTGAGAGCAAGGTAAATTGTGGTACTTTTGTGTTTTTCAAAGGCTATGTGGGACAGTGAACATGGGGTACTTTGTAGTATTGTGGTACAGTTCCAGGTGATGGATGCTGGAGTAAGGACAGACTGTGATATCCATGGTCACTACCAGGTTAAGACTTGGATAACAGCAGAGATATAAAAGAGAGACACAGCCCTGAATAATTATTAATTGTAAATTATGGGAAAATTTTGAATCACTAAGGATAGTGTTAGAAATGTATCACTGTATTTGTATCTGAATTGGCTAGATATTTTGTATGCACAGTTTTTATGATACAGTACCACTGGAATGAAATTTCCTTTAGACAACTGCCCCAGAAAGTACCCGTATACAGTAGATTATAGCACAGCTGCTGAGCTACAGGACTTGCTTCTACAGTAGAAGAGCTTTAGGAGGAGTCATCAGTTTGAATTTAACACTCTTTAGTAACGCTAAAGCCAAATTTATCCTTTATACTGGTCTTACCAGTACCACCTAGGGGTTGGTTAGCAGTTCTAATGGCTCACATATTATCTGCCTATATACTGTAGACTGCAGTTGGCTGAAAGAGTGGTAACCTTCAGAACTAACACAGGTTAGCTGGCCACAGCCACACAGAAAAACAAATCTACAGAAGCTTCTAACACAAAGGATTACTGTCCCACTTTAGTGCCTGGACACCATTATTGAATATAAAACAGCTTTTTCCTTTTTTTTATCTGTACAGAGCTCAGACTGTGTGAAAACTGGACCCGAATTCAACAGGTAGATGATGAAACGTGTTAAAAGCCAGGTGTGTAATTAATGTTGCTGAGACTTTTTTTCAAGCCATGTAATAAACTGGTGACCCTCATTCAGAGGGCCCCCCTGTGACACACAATGATATAAGCTTAAGAAAATGGATGGCTAGATAGATCTTTTTCAAAGACTTGTTCTAAATTTCAAATATAAAAATACATACATCATGTTGAATCTATGCCATGAAGAACTAAGGCCGTTCTGGAGGCAAAAGTGGGTGTAACCCCATATTTGGAGGTGTGCCTAATGGACTGGCCGGTAACTGTGTATTTGATTAATCTGATTAATAGTGTCTCAACGAAAAATGTCTCCCTATTTATCAATGTGCTCTTTAAAAATATAATTAGATTATAAAATAGTGGCCTAGAAGATGATCTGTCTATTTGAATACAACAGATTAATTAATTTATTTATTTGTTTGGTTTTAGAGTGTAAAAAAATATATATATATATATGAAGAACACATGAACAAAGGTACCATATGTATTTTGCGGGGGTTTTGTGTGAAAATATATCTTATGTCTACATGGCAACGATCTTCCAAATACATATGAACATATTTTATGTCATATCTCTAATCTCACATTAGCCAAGCCACTGTTTTTTCACTTGTAGGCCAAAATTTCTCCAGCACTTCTAAGTTCTACAGATCTTTCAGATGTAGCTGAAAGTGTGGTTAAATAGTACGTACATTACGATGTACAATTTATAAAAGCTAGAAAAAAGTACTACTATTCAACACTGCACATACTGTTTAAATGTTTAGAGCCAGCAGTAGTTAAAAACATTTAGCAACAATCTGCTTACAAACCACACAACAATAATATAGACTAGCACACACACACACATACACACACACACACACACACACACATACAGGTAATTGTTTTACACAACATATTTAAGATAGCTAAGGTTTTCATTCTGAACCAGCCAATGTTTATAAAACATTTCAATATTATTGTCCAGACTCTGTCCAGATATTTTATGAAAAGAAAACAGTGTTGGTTTTACAGTTACCAAAGTGGACAGTTGTCTGATACACATTCACACTGTCGAGATAAAGAAAAACCTGTTTCCAGACTGCACCAACATAGCTGATCACATTCTAAAAAATACATTTCTATATGGTGAAAAAGACTGCAAAATGAATGCTTCATGTATTTACCTTCTAAATTATGATTTTATGTGCTCTAAAAGTTATGCCTTTAGCCTGATAAGAGTAAACAGGTCAGAAAATATGATGAATGCACCAGAAGAAGAAAGACTGACTCCTTATTCACTAAATTCAACTCAAGCTCAGTAGGAGAAATATTCAATTTTATATACAGTTTGATTATTTCGCCTTTAATGTTTTTACAGCTGCCATCAGTTAAACAGACTTAAATTGTGAAGTTCTCCCTGTCATCTTTTTTTTTACTTGATCAATTACAATACCAAAGTGTCTTTTTACAAAATAAAGTGTGCGTTATTGACTCATGTCTTTAAGAATACCTCAAAACAGGAATAAATTATTTTAGTGCATGACCACTTTCAGACACATCTTAGGAAAATAAATAATTCTTGCCCGAAACACAAAAGCTAAATTTGAATTTTATATGTAAAAATAGGCACTCCATGCCAAAGTCTTGCAGGTGTTGATAAACACCAAAACTAATTTGGCTTCACAGAAAGCAGAAGTTACACGCAATAACCAAATACAGTAAATTTTACATTTCAGAAAAGCAACTAGGATTTTCTTCGGCTTATTTTATTTATGACAGTATTAAGTTTTGGCCAAAGCAAAAATACAGAATTTATTGTTTTTGTTTGTTTTTTTAACTCACCATACTAACAGGACTTGTTACACCAAAGGTACATATTGCACATATAAAATTAGCAAAGTTCAAGTCTGAATCAAAAACACCTTGTGATGCATGCAGCTGCTCCAAACAGGCTTAAAAACAAATACAGATCATGAACGTGGTTTTACAATCAAAAACACTGTGGAGGCACTTCAACACAGTAGCCTAAGGACAAAGTAATTGTGTTTCTTGCATTTTGAGGAAAATAAAAATATATTCTTTCAGGATAAAAGGTGAGGGCTAAAAGTGTTTGCCAGTCTTAACTCAATGTTTCTGTCTCCACTGGAAGGTACGCTCCAGCAGTTCAATAGTCCTTGTGACAGGGGAAAGGCTGTTTGGCTTGCAAATGTCCCTGCTTACAGTCTGCTTTATATGCAGGAATGGTCACGCTGGATTTTGGGATAAAAAAAAGGGTTTGGTTTGGAGGCTTTTTTTCATCTTCATTCTTGCCTCTGCTCCCTGGACTTGGAAAGCAAAAAGAGGCTTTCTCTTATCCCTTTCAAATGTCCCCATTACGACGGGCATTCCTGACTCCTCCGGCGTTGTTTAATGCTCACTTCACCATTGAAGCTGGTCCTCGCACTGTCATCCCGCCTTCTCTTTGTCTTCCCAGTCTGTTCAGAAGATACAGGGCTTCAGTTGAATTGCAAATGACTGAAAAATATACATTAAGATAATTTCCTATAAAGGAAAACTGATAGAAATATTGTGAAAAGAAAAATCAAATCATGGACTCTACACAGCCAGTGAGTTTGGCCGTGTCGTCCAATGGCATAAACTGACATCATCATTTAGATACATGCAGTTAATATTGTTATGTAATCTTGCTTTTTTGCACATGGCATTTTACCTTACTTTAACAGAGATCAATGGGTGAAAGAATCAACCTAACCACTAGAGGTCAGTATAACATTGAAGAAGTACATGAACAATCCAGCCAGACAATTTTACAAATAAATAAACATAAACATTTTTTAAAACATCCTTCTAATGTAAAACTTTTAAATCTATGGCTCGTGTAGTAAACACCAAATCATTCTGACATTATTCTAGCACATAGTGGTGGATGTCTTCAGAGTGCACGAGTATCTCACATCATGAAATACGAAATGGCTGAAAACTAGTTGTAAATGCAAACGTTTTGACAGGTGTGACAGAATGTGGTTGTCCTTAAAAGATGAAAAATGTAAAAGTGTCTTCCCCACTTTCTAACAGTTCTGAAGTTTAGTTGCTATCGGTGCCAGGAAAGCATCAGAAAAAAAGTGTTTTAAATGGGGCTATATGAATATTTGTTAGATTAATTACATTATTATTATTAATTATTATTACTTATTTTTTTAAGTATTTTTAAGTACATTTACTTGAAAGGATCATAAACATGTCAGAAAAGAAAAGAAAAAAGAAAGGAAAGGAAAAGAGAAAAACACAAAAACAAGTCATGCTGACTTTCTAAATTTGTCTACAGACCTTGGCGTCCCGTTCTGCAAATTTCTGGAACATGTTAGCATAGGTCTTTTTGTCTTTTTCATGATGTTCCTTAATCTTGCTTTGACAAATGGAAATCTGAGCACGAGCTGCTCGGTTTGCTGAGTTGACTTGCAGTACTTGCTGAAAGTCTGCCAAGGCCAGGCTGAACTCATTGCGGCGGAGCCGGGCTTCCCCACGACGATACAAAGCCTTCTCATTGTTTTCATCAAGCTCAATGACCTTTAACGGACACAAAATAAATGAACAGTACAGTAATAGTATAGTAGTAGTTAAACATTCATCAGCTACACGTACAGGAGATGGGCAGACATCAGCTCACCTTGTTGCAGTTGTCCACTGCTTGTGTGAACTCTTTTAATCGCAGGAAACACAAGGCCAAGTTAAGGTGGGAAGTCAGAATATAATCTTGTATCTTCTTCTGTTGCATGTCTCCGGTACCAAACTCTATCTCTAGCCAAGAAATGATGCGCTGGTACTGGATGACTGCCTGGTAATACCGCCCTGCCTGATGAAGGAACAGAATATATCTTTATAAATCTAAGATCTAAAAATAAATAAATAAATCATTTACTGGCTTGAGTGAGCACCAGGAGCTGTACCTTAAAATACTGATTCCCTTTACTTTTTACTTCAGCAGACAGATCTAGCTTTTCTTTCAAGTCCATTTCCCAGGAATCTTTAGCCTTGTGAAAACACAGAAAGAGCATAATGACTTTTTTTAATTGGAGTTAGTGAACTGAAAATATGTCTATAAAATCTATGAGATCAAGTTTGCCTCCAACTAAACTTAAACACATTTATTCCATTTACTTAAACACATTTGTCAAACAACATTTATTCCAGTCTCATCTCATCTTATTATGTAGAAACTAGTGCTCACCCTTTGGAAGTCTTTAAGAGTAATCTCATATACGATGTCTTTGTCTGGTCCTATTTTGTATTCTGGTTTGCCTTCGCTTCCAAAACCATACCTGTAAGCATATAAATGACCACCTGATTATACTAACCAATAATTACTATTTTGAAGCATGCCATTTCTGCATACCAACATCTGTGTCAACAGTTGACCCGAACCACTTGACATTCAAGCTCCAATTTGTGACATGATTTGAAACTGCTGCTGAAAATTCCCCACATGCTATAACCATCAAACATTTCTAATAAACACACAAACCCTTTGAAATGACATCAAAGGAATTTTATTTAACTTTTTTTAGATCTGAATTTCTGAATGATATCATTGGACAACTGCTTTCAGTGAAGTTGAATATGGATACAGGGCATATATTTTGAGTGTTTCGAATAAATATAAATCAATTGCAGAACATACAGAACATACACACTTATATGTATGATATGCACTGACATATATGCTCGAAAAAATGGTGTGTAGTACTTAATGGAAAGGTTTAAATAAACCAAAAAAATGCAAATGTTGTATGTAATTGTAACCTTAATAGTGTAAAAGAAAGATTTTATTATATCAGTGAAAAGTCTGTTTACATCTGCAAAAATAGAGAGCTCTGAACCAGATATTGAGAAAATATTTCCTTTAAGGTTTCTTCCTTTGTTAGCTGATAAGTGACTTCATTATATTTAATGTTTATCACTAATATTGTTTTTTTTTTAAATTATTGAGAAATATTGAAAAATACAATAAAATTACATGAAAAAAAGCTTTAATAGCTTTGATATTTATGAAATAAAAATGAGATATAAAATAATTAAATTAAAGTTATCATCATAAAGGAACCTACAGTCCTACAGTTAAGACACCTTAAATAAAAATTTCATGAGATAATAATAAACAAAGCGCACATAACTAATTACTGATTGTATTTCATTAACAAAGTGACATGACATTTTTACATTTGTTAGGAACTTACTTTGGTTTTAAGTAAAGTAAACAGCACTCTCCTTTCTGCATCTTGTCCATGGCTCGGTCCACTCCCAGAGGAATGCTTTTATCTTCAGCCTGACCAACAATAAAGCTGACGTCCCTGCAGTCAAACAGTCGGTCACCACACCTTCCCTCCAGGTGCACTGTGAGACACAGGGCACAATTTAATCTATGATGTTGTCAATTACTATACAGATTGTTTATCAACCTGGCACAATGCCAATTATTGATGAACAAACAAATCATGTCATTACCGTTCACAATTGATCCATCGTTGGGATTAGTGTAACCTTCCCCTTTGACCTTTATTCTTCTCACAATTCCACCATCGCCTGTAAGTACCTCGCCTTCAAACTTAATTAGCTCCAACTGTGTGAACATAGAAATGCCATCACTATACAAATGGTGGGACAACGCAAAATACAAAATTACAGCTCTGCAGAACTTTCAGTAGGTGTGGGAGGTGAATTAATACATAACTAAAAATAAGTAGGAGTTATCACTGAAAATAAAAAAATTAATGACTTATGGTAATGAAATAATAAGAAATGAAGCAAGTACACTGTGTAACCAGACACATACTGTTTCTATGCCTTCTATGTCATAACTAGCCAGCTAGCTAAGAAAACCAAGTCTCACGTATGAAAACATCAGTTTTATCTGTTTTATTTCACTGTAGATCAGTTTAAAGTTGGGAAAGAATATTAAATTTAACTTTTTCTGTATATATATGTTTAAAAAATTATAAATGCTCAAGTATTTTAAGGATAACTAACTACATCTGCAAACCCAAGTCTCTCTTGGTGTTTGGCTGGAATGCAAACTTCAAAGTTCTGTCAGGTTTGGGGTTAAGTATGATGTCCCAGTAGTCTCAAAACCTGTGCACATGAAAACCAGACATGTGCACACAATTTGAGTACGTGAAACAATATGAACAACCAGAAAACCACCGAATGTGGAGCATTCTACGCAGTGCATATCCAGCTCTCTCATATGTGCTAAATACTGAAGTAGTTCATACTTTTTCAGTGTATGTGTATTTTTTTCAATGAGAGCAAAACTTGGTAATGTTTTTTTATAATCCTTTATACTCTCTTTTAAGGGTATAAATAAAAAACATATATTGATAAATTTATTAGCTGATTATGTCTGCTTAAGCAACATTTGATGAGCCTACAAAGTGAAAGCTGAACTGAGTTGAATCACCAACTGGGAGAGTAAAACAATCCTTTTTCATGAATATATTGCATTTAATGGGGCCAACATGAAAAGCAGATCAGAAAACTAAATTATACTTAACACTGATTATTCAGGAAAGAGAAGATCTGAACTGTAGTGTCACTGAGCCCCAAACACACTCGTAAAGGTGGTATATGAAACTATGCTGGCTGTATGACTGAGGGGGATTAAAATAGACAAGTTAATTTTGTGACCAGCGAGTTCCATCTGCAGAGACATGCTCCTAAATTAAGGCCCTCAGTGCAATGCTGGATTAATGTGTCACACAAATGACAGCGCTAATGTGACATGCCTACCTCAAATACTACTGAAGAGCTGGGAGGAATTTTGTCAGGATTTCCAGCAGCTCCATAAGCATACTCGGGTTTGCACAGCAGTGTGCACACCTCTCCTCTCTGCATGGACAACACAGCAATGTCCCAAGCCCTGAGGACTTGTCCTGTGAGTAGATCAAAAATATTTAAACAATTAAACAAGACTTTGTTGGCTCGTTCGATAAGTTCAAAGGTTATATTACATCATTCAGATATATAAATTTAAAGCAACAATTTTTCCTGCACACATTTCAAACCGATCATTTTGCTGAGGATTACATGAAAATGTTGATATTTGTAAATATAAAATATCCAGCTTAGCTTAAAGACTGAAAGAGTTCAACAAATCAGCCAGCATCTCTAAAGCTTACTTATTAAAATTATATGTCTTTTTTTTTTTAATGCGTAAAAAAATCAAAGTTCTGACAGGCTGATTTTGTTTTCGCGTGAAATGGAGAGCCTTGCATCTTTCCATATATACTGCTTAGGTAAACTAATCTGATTAAATTAAGCAAATGTGGGAGTTAATACAAGGATCTGACATGCATCGTCAGAAGATGTTTTATTTCAGTCCAACTTGAAATTAATCACAGGAAAGTGTTTAAACAGACATTGCTAACACATTTACATGTAAATACGTATTGCCTGCCTACCTTAATCATTAGTGGCAATTAAGAGCCCTGGAATACAGTTCATACCTTCCTTACTCACTAGCTAGTTCTTGCTTTTAAGTATATTATCTCCCCCTGCTGGTACTGCGACTTCTGTATGCACGTCCATGTCACACTTTGAAAAAGTAAAGTGTGAAATGGATACGGTGGACCGACATATGAATTATACATTTTGCTGTGATATTGGGTTGCAAGTTTTCAGTAGTGTGTTGCTGCAAAACTACTATGCCTCTCAAACTGGCATAGTAGTTGAATTTTTTATGTAAATTAAAGGACTGGACTGAAAATAAGTGAAGGAAATATACATCATGAACATCTTTGAAAGACCTTCCAAAATTCTGGAGAACTATTGGTTGAAACTACTTAAAGGTACAGAATTACAAAGACTGGCTCCTTGGTAGCAAAATATAATACAATACTGCATTTACCTTTAATTTATCAACAGTTAGAGACAGTCATGCCAGTCACCTACCTTTGCCCACATGGAAACAAAAGGGCTCTTTGCGCTCTCGACTACAGTCAAATTTCTTCCCAGTGACCAGTTTCCCAGTGTAGTGAACCATTACTTTGTCCCCAATCATGGGCCTGTCTCCATCTACCCCTGCACGCTTTATAACCTGCAGAAAGAAAGACAAGTGTCTCCTTTAACAATAAAAGCTTCTACCATTTAACAAAGAAAATAAAAAAGATAACTCCTAGATCTAAAAGGGAACAGATAAAAAAAAAACATGATGTTCCATATGGTGGAAAAATGAGTCCTACTTGTGAATGAATGTCAACAGTCACATGATGACAGTATTGTAAATACCTTGATAACTCCTTGGTCTTTATTGGTTGTTACATCAATGCCCTTTGCAGCAAATAGGGCTGTGGCTGACTGGTGATCCATTGGCAAATCCTGATCAGTTGTCATTTCTGCGCGCGGAAAACCGATAGTATAACACTGCCAACGATACAAACACACAAGCGTAGATGTTAGCTATCTGACTGACTGCTTGGTCATTAAATTTCCTTGCATCTCATGTTTAAACAGGAAAATTATGCATAATATAGATCAAATTTGCGGAGCAGGGCTAGAAAAATCAGGATATAGGATAAAAATATCAATGTGATCACCATAATCCACCCACCGAATATTACTGTTACTTCACCTTATATAACTTGAAGCTATTTTAGGGACACATGCTCTAAATCAGTATCTTGTACAAGAAATACATTTACAGTTATTGTTAGCAGCATCCACATCATCATTGATCCCAGCTTTAAGAGAAACACATTTGCAGGCTATGGCACCTTTTCTGATCCCCCCCCCCCCCCCCCCCCCAACAGATAAAGTAATTACATAACTGTGAATCTAAGTGAAAGCAAACAGCAAGTTGCTCACTTCACTCATTTTATTTTGTAGCACGCTCTGTACTTACAGAGTACACAGAGTACTCGCAAAGTGTGTATCTCCAAGACCATTACTTAATGACCTTTGTGTGTGCTTGGAAAAATATATAAACACATCTGGATTTTTATTGGACACCAAAATGAATTCTTCAGAACCACATTCGCATAGTTTTACTGTTTATTTTTAAAAAAGCCTTTTTAACATAGCAGAGCCTTCCATCTAAAAGCCTCACATGCACAGGGGAAACACA
Organism: Diplotaxodon limnothrissa; assembly: GCF_057381915.1. Taxonomy (NCBI): domain Eukaryota; kingdom Metazoa; phylum Chordata; class Actinopteri; order Cichliformes; family Cichlidae; genus Diplotaxodon; species Diplotaxodon limnothrissa. The sequence goes on from NC_140600.1 coordinate 26,559,401, forward strand.
CACCGCAACGCTAAACCTGCAGCATCCTAAACAGCCACATGATCTTCCCAGTGTTTATGATGACACAGTTAAAAGTGTTGAATTCAGTCAAGGATCTGAGATGATACACTAATAAAATATCACAACATGAGGCCCCACACTGTCTGGCTTTCTCTGGTAATGTGATACAGCTCAAACATTGTCTCTTGTGAATCAAGAGCGGCATCGATGTCAGATTAAAAATTTCACACAACTAGGTGTCATGTGAATTTCTGTTATGCTGCTGACAGTACAAGCACTGATACCTAACCGAAAATATTAGAGTTCAAAGATTATTGGAAATGTTTTAAACCAGAGACGATACAAAGCTTCGGTTTCTTCATACCAAAGTACTTTAGATTTGGACAAAAATAGTTTTAACAAAATGTGGAAACACAAGCAGCCAAATACGTAAACTGGCTAAATTCAAAAGTATAAAGATGGCAAATTACAAATAATAAACTTGCTGTTAAAAAAAACCTTTCTATATCAAAAACACTTAATATTCAGCCTGATGAAAGGCTTGCTGGCAATAATTTCAATAGCAGCTTTGCCAGACCCATAAAAACTGTAATGACATGTTGGACATGTTGCTTCTCTCATCAAAGCAGCAATCACTGTCTGCATGCTGCTTCCCCCATACACAAAACTACCATCTCCTCTGGCACAATAATGTTGACATTGTTTGAAAAAAGGCCACATAGTTATGTTAAGCATGTTGGCAAACACTGTTTGGTGATTGTTATCATATGCAGCTGTTGACACATTAACACTTTCTCACATATCATTGTGCTAGGGATGTTACTAAGGCTAGCACGTTTTGGGGGCTTTACCACACTCAGAAACACACTGTCCAGAGAGGCAAACTAAGCAAACACCCTTTGGTCTCCTAACAAAAAGAGAAGCTTCTAATTAGGCTCTCCTATTGGCACATTTTGCAGTGATAACTATAAAACTCTCTTAAAGGAGACCTATTAAGCTTTTCCTTAGTTTCTCTCATACAAATGGCTATTAAAGATTCAAAAAAATGAGATGAGCATATGTGCAAGTAATGCCTGTAAAACACCAAAAGCTCAGGCTTAGTATGACATCTCTTATATGGTTGAACATTGGAGATGCGCCAATGGCCCCACCATAAGGACATAAATAAGGAATTGTGAATCATTCAAAGCTACTTAGGTAGGGTCAAAGAATGAGAAGTGTATAGTATAGAACCGTCGCCTCACTGGGGCTCCGTAGTTAGATTACAGAAGCCCCACATGCAAAGAACAACAGCTGTATTTTTTAATGTGAGAGAATCTCTAACAGAGTATTGTTGAATAATTTATGTATTTATTGCAATCCTTTGTCATTTAAACACTAAGACATGTTTTTTTGTCTATGGTGTTATTTATTGTTTAATGGGTGGTCAAGTAAACCAATTAATGCAGTGGCAAACTGATTTTTATGAGGGTATGTGGGGGGAGAAGGGTCGTTACGGTGGTCTTCTTTGCCGAGGCTGCACCACAGTGCTGCATCTCCTTTGTAAAACGCTTCCTTTAAAATGTTTTTATATGTAGAAGTATACCATTTCGAGCTAAAATGGCCTCTTGGTATCAAGCCAGTTTGGACTCATAGAGTTATACTTCATCTGAACATAATTAAGGTCTTTCCTTTATTTATTTATTTTTAAATAAGCCTTCTACAGTGCAGCGAATCTTTGAGCAGCACAATAACGTATTGCGCAATATACTTGAAATTTATATTTTTCCCACTGACAAGCAAATGTAAACATATTTGTTTTAGAATGAGCAAATAAAGAAAATATTTGACTTCAACTGCTTTGGTTTTTGATGATTAGATTGCTGACTGTATGCTGGGAAGCCGTGAGAAAGGGGATTTTATGTGAAGGCAACCTTTGTATCGCCTGTTTTTTAAGCAGAGATGTTGAAGATACAAGATTATCTCAGTGATGTCACAAGCAGAAATCTTCTCACATCGCACCACGTTTCTAGCTCAAGTTTAGGTAGGGCTGTCAGGACAGACTGTTTCAAATAGTCAAAATAAAAAGTGCAAGTGTCCATTCAGAGTAACGTGAGGGATGCAGTGACAAGGACACAGCTGCTGATCAGACGACAGTTCTAAAATTTCCACAGACTTTATTTGAGGCAATAACCATTCTTCGGGTGGCATGTTGTTTTACTGGAGAGGAGCAGCAGCTCGCCTACCCTGCATCAGTTTTCTCGATTTTTCCATCAGTCGCCCTGTCTTACGTTATGTTCTGCTGTGGCGACAAAGAGCCTGCAAAAACTAACATTAAGCAACAGCACTTGGTCTGAGTCTCAGCAATAAGCAACATGTCCAGTGTACTGAATACCGATAAAGAAATTGACCTCATACTAAATGAGATCTTAGGAAACGTAAACTATGAGTGCCTCAAACCACAAGATGAAACCATAAAGATCTGTTTTACTGACATTTGCACTGTTTGTTCTGGTTCTTCAGCCTTGTGTCTCCCCTCAAAGTGTTTGTGCACTGACCACAAACTGTCCATCCCTCATTAGCAGCATCTTGTCTTGTGTCTTTGATATCTGATGGATTTGGTTTTAGATGTATCTCGTGCATGTGTGTGTGCATTTGTGTGTCTGTACACAATGTTCCTTCTATTCACAGTTCCCCCGCTGGCAAAGCCTGTCGGTGTTCACCAATCTGAGACCCCCTCACGTACAGCCCAGTTTCAATTTTTAAACCAAAACAAGGTGATTTAAACAAGTCAAACAGAACCTATATTTACAATTAGATTAACATATGATTTAAATAGGGTAAAACAAGTAGGTGAATGCAGACATATATTAGCATCATTTCAAGTAAAAGTTGTGTGTTCTATCAATTTGACCCTTTTAGCTTTTGCTTTTTCTTTATGATAAATATCCAACTATATCTAACAATGTAAAGAGGAACATTGCACAAGCAGTGACAGCACAGAGATGATGGCATGTAGACTACATGTACAGCTACTTTGCAGAGGAATACAGGAACAGAGCACATTAAGACAAAGACACACACACTTCAGCCTATCTGTACGTTCTGCCTCATATCCGTAGTCTGCTGATTAATATGTGAACGTGTGAGTACACAATGTGCATGGCAAACAGACATCCTGAACCAAAGCACTGTTTGACATACGGGATTTTTCCCTTTCACCCAACAACCCTTTGCAGAGTTTAAAAAGCGACAGGAGTTGACTTTTTGAAAATGCTGGCAAAAATAGATTTGACGCGAAATTTGACACTGCAAACCTTAAAAATCGATTTTTTTTGTTAAAAGGTAACAGAGAACCCCCCTTTTTTATAAAACAATATATCGTAAATTTCAGTGCTTTTAAAAAACAACAACAACCAGTTTATCTATATTCCGTATCTACCTTGAGGCAGTTTGATTCATCTCTGGGATGTCGCCTCAGCCTCTGTTTTACAAGGCCACCTCTGCTTGAGCCTCAAATCAAACTACCCGTGCGGGGACGCCCGTGTATTTGAAGTTATTCAAGGGGCCACCATCATATCCTGTAATGTTTAAGTGCTCCAAAATAAATGCTCGAGCGCCAGAGTTGCTGGTGTAATTCTCAGAAACAGTTACACAACCTGTAATTTATGTAGGTACACCTAGGCTTCCACGTAGTCTAGATATAAACTGTTATCCTCATCCTTCCCTTCCACAGGGACCCACAGCTAAGTGCCACATTTACACACACACACACTTTCACCTATTAACCCCCACCACCCCCCACAAACACGCGCGCGCACAGTGCCTTATCAGCCTTTATTTTGTGTGTGTGTGTGTGTGTGTGTGTGTGTGTGTGTGTGTGTGTGTGTGTGTGTGTGTGTGTGTGTTTAAAAAGCAGTCTTTAAATACAATGAAGGCTAAACCTTCACGATGTATCACAAGTGTCAGTTTAACTCAGCCAGGCATGAATATGCCTTAATTAGCTCCTTAATTAAGTCCGTCAGCAGCAGAATAAAGAGGAGTAAATTAAATCACTTACATGTTCTTGTGATCCGATAATAATAATTTCTTCAGCGAGTCGGTCGGTAAATTGGAAAAGCGCGTCTCTTTCACCTAATTCAAGCCCGCCCTTCTCATCTCATATCCATGGTACTAAATGTTCTGCCCATGTGGTTATTAAGCAGCGCTCTTTCAGTCTAGTTATCCCTCCTTCCCGCTCTCTTTTTTTTAATCTCCGTCTTTGCCGGTGACGATAAACCTGCCGGTGTAGTAGTAGCCACATGGAGCTCAGACTTCAAAATGACACCGGGGAGGTAGTGAGGCAGAGAAGCACACAGAGAAAGAAAAGAGAGAGAAAGAAGGGGGGGGGGGTCGAAACGAGTAGAGTTGTGGGAGGACGTTTAGAGTAAAATTAAGGGCAGGTCTTGGAAAGCAGCCACAAAGTAACACAATGTTCCGGCTGTACTGTAGCTGTACCGCTGCCGCTGCTGATGAGAACACTGTGTTCCAATAGACACCCTGACCTGTAACCCGTTCCGTGCCGAGACAGCCAGGCCGGGAACAGCCTGTACCGCAGCAGGCTGTCCTCCCCGCTCAGCTGACGACACGTATCGTCAACAGTACTGTGTAACAGCCCGCCTGCAGACACAGATGAGGATGTGTAATCACCGAAGTAAAAGCACACCTCACTGCCCGATAAGACGCGCGGTGATACGGATTAGCGCACTGTTTCTGTAGACTTACAAAGAAAAGAGGGGGGGGAGTAGCATATTTACTTATCGGAGACTTTTATGGCTTAAAGGACAGTTTACTGTCACTTATTTCAGGGTAAGGACTCCTACAAAAGCGCATGCATGTTTTTTTTTCTACTATTGTTTCTTTTATTAATTCCTGGTGGTATTTTTCCATGTTGGCATTTTTACTGGGCGGAGATAATTTGTCATCTTTTCCCAAACAGTCTGTGTTTACATTATTGTGGTGTTTACGGCTTTGCAACAAAGTATGAAGATCTTTTACTAGTTGGAAAAAAATACCACTCAATCAAGTTAGATATAAAAATCAAACTCCTCATGTTACATACTAATTCTCTATTCTCACTACGTGGTGTAAGCTATTGTTTTACCAACTTTGCAAGTAAAATCTTGGCGACAGCTGTTTTGCTGTCAAACCAGTAACAGTGAAAAGTCCTGCCAGTGTGTTAGGCGTCCATTTAAATGTATAAACACGGTTCAGGTGGTGCTGTGTGTGATTCTAGTATTATGGTATTCAAGTGATGCGCATCATATTCTATTAACTCTTGTTTTGCAAGTCAAATTTTGGGAACTATACGTTCCTATAAATTATTATTATTATTATTATTATTATTATTATTATTATAATTATTATTATTATTATTATTATTATAATAAATCATTATTAAAAGTAGAAGTACTCATTGTGAGGGAACATAATGGCAGTCCCTGCCAAAGTGCTGAATGATAAATCAATGTAATAAACCAAGAACAGATGGTGAATATGCCTAATCCTGTCTCATCCTATAAATCATTATTAATCATTAACCTCCCGATACAATAGTTTTCATATTTTGTAGTGAATCAGTCAGTATTTTACTCTGATGTGGATGCTCACTAGAGAACCAGTATGTTAAACCTGTCTAAGCCATTACTGTAGTCTAATAATTGCTACTGTATCCTAGTAAATTACAAAATGAAAATTACTTACTGTAAAGTACAGTTCTTCTTAAAGTCTTCAAAGTTTAATTAAAGTAAAAACCTAAAAAAAAATACTATTGTCTAAGTGTTACTATATGTAATGAGGCACTATAAACACATTATAATTTGGCAGTTGCTTTTTAACCTGGAAATCCACATGAAAAATAAAATAATAAATATTCAAAATTGTAAATTGTAATTTAGTTACTGAAGTCGTTTTGATTCATTATGCATTCCATATTAACAGGATTAGAAAAAAGTGTCACATCTAACACATATCTAAAGTGCTCACTGTGAAGCAAAATGTTACATAACAACTTAAAGTAGCAACCTGCTTCAGGTGAGCATGAAATGCATTGCATTTTATGAAGGATGCTTTGCAAGTCAAATTTTGTCCGGGTCAAGAAAGACCACAGTTATCAGGGAGAGACAGTTTTCACCTGAAATATACAAGAAGTCAAAATAGTAGTGAAGTACTAAACACACACCAAAAGAGATGAACGTGAGAGACACAACACAGAGTATTTTAATATAATATTTTTAAAATATCATCAGAATGATATATATAAAAACCCAGCAGGAGTTGATTTATGTTGTAATCAAACTTTTCACAGTGGTCATGTTCTTCTCCAAAGGGCATGTGTTTGAGTATATTTTGACCATGACTCCTAAACAGCCTGTAAGGAGGCTGAAAGCTCTCGTCATGTGGAAACCCCAGATGCACACTCTGCATGCTGATGAAATCTTGTGTTCAAACAGCCTTTATCTCATTTCTAGGCTTTTTATATTGCTTTTAATATTATACATGATTAAAGCAAGTGTTTGCTTATTATCACATTCATGGTTAATATGTTTTCTCTTTCACATCTCTAGGATGAACTTATTTTTTACTGACACATTTACTTTGGGGATAAGAGAACCTAAAATCCATGGTAATAAAAGTTTTTTATGGCCTTGTTTTGTGCTTTTGCGGTTGAGGATGTTGGCATTGACATGCTTTATGGCTGCTTCTTGTGTCTATGTTTATCACATTTATTGTATTAAAAATTATAAAATATGCCTCGAATTAATGTTATGAGTGAATCATTAACGAGAACTTAACCAAAATTTGTTCATGTCAGACAGCGAGAGGAAAACTTTCCTTTATAGAACCGAGATGCTCAAAGAGCCTCGTCTCTCTAGATGATGAATCCCACCATTATAGGTGGTAAGGATACTGTCTGACCACACTGCTGGCAGACAGCAAGCTGCTATTGAGAGGGAACATGATGATCCTGTTAATTATATAGGTGACATAACACAAGTGAACCTGACTCTGCAAACGCAACAGGGATTTTGTCAGCTGGGGTGAGTAATCTTCTGAGCATCTGGTTATCGGAAGAAAGTAGCTTTCACACACATGTGTTTTAGAACATGTTATTCACATTTAAAGAAAAAAAACAGCACAGAAACAGAAAGATGTAAAAACACAACCTCACTATGTGTCACTGCCCACATGAAACCCTTAAAATAATAGTACTGATTATCTAAAATAAAACACCATGTCAGGACGGTCAACTCCTGCACGGGCAAAGGTTGGTTTGTTTGTTTTACCAAAATTCGTGAACTGTGGCGTCCTGGTTGCTTTGTCTGTCTTCTTTTCCCCTACACTGCAATGCTTAACTGGAGGTCAAAATGAACTAAACAGGCTTGGGCTGAACTGAGATGCATGAATAGATATGTATAGTGACACATGGCTTGAGATGTTGTTTTCCTTCCTGAAACATCAGGAACATCTTGTTTCTGTTCTGATGAAAGCACCCAGGCAGGCGAGAAAAAAAAAGAAGAAGAAGACAAATGAAAATTAGATGGTCAAAGGTTACATCAATGGTCTGTGGCTGTTTTATACATGCAGTTGTAACTTATTTTTAGAACTTTGTGGCCTTCTTACTGCTACTTACCTATCACTTTGCATCGGAAAGTCGTTTAATCTTTGCTAAAACAAAACAGTAAACAGCAAATCTGATAGGTGTCTAACAGATTTTGCTAAATACTGTGTAAAGTACAAAAATCTGACTGGCAGTTGCAAGAATCCATCTGTCTGAATGAGTATCTTGGTGTAACCAGAAGCACGCGGGTGAGTTCATTCAGGGATACGGGCTGCACAGTCATCAGGAAGTGAAACAGAACAGAATGTGCTGTACTAATCTGATTGAAAAACACTGTGCTGAGTGGATGCTTGAAAAAAGAGATGATTCATTTAAATAGCTACAAGGAGAACCCTATGGTAGCAGGGGAATACATACACGGAAAAACAAAGGCAGCTTAATGCTTCATTTGGTAAAGCAAAAGGCAAATGGGAGGGTGAGGTTAAAGAAGCACTTGCTCTCACACAAACATGCGCTCTGCAGCTACAGGCTGAGCAACATAATGCTCTTTGTTTGTGTTCTAGGCATCCGTGATACGTACAGGGGAGTAATCTCCCGAGTGATCCCTTTTATCCCTGAACTTTTGCCCCCCCCACCAAAAGCAAGAGTTCTTTACTGTTGTGTCTGCCAAGGGCCCTGAATAAACGACTGAGAAATGGGGCAGTGAATAACAGCAGTCCTATTTTCATCATGTCAACACAAACCTTGAAAGGTTGTGTTTTATTGTCAGCATAGTTCAGTTTTGGTGTGTTTTGTGTTATGTCTGACATTTATCACTTTGTATAACTGATGAGGAAAGATTTTAACTTCTTTTTGTTTTTGAGTTAAAAGAAAAACAGGAGCTTAATGGTTTGTTTTGAGTCTCGGAGAGAATGAAACTTTTTTGAAATCATTTCAAATCAGCTGAAGACTTTTTTTAAATCAGGGCTTTCACACAGTATTTGGATGTGTTCTAAGTAAACTGCCACAGGAAATATCTGATTTAAATCCCAAAAACAGAATGCAACTGTAAAGGAGATTTTATTTTATTTTATTTCATTTTTTTATATATTAAAAATCCCAAATAGGTTTCTGCATTTCATTGAGTTTATATCAATGAACAAAGTGGTAGAAACACCTGTCAGTGTAATAAAACCAGCTGCGACATTCAAATGAATCATAACACAGAGTCAAAACTTCCCTTATTTGCTTTATGAAAGGATGTTTCATCGTAGGACTGTGAGGACAGAGTGTACTTTTAAGCTATGTGTACCTAATAAAATGGCTGCTGAGTATATCTGTTTATGCACAGGGCATCCAATAATCCAATGACAATGCTCTGTGGTCTTTTCTGCATTTTCTCACGTTCATTGAACATTTATGATCAGATTGTTGTCACTGACACAATGTCATCATAATTTGGAGTCCCACAAACCCCTCTGCTGTACATGAAGTTATTGTAAACCATTTGCCATCCACTAAATAGTTTCCCTCCTGACCTCCTTAGAGCCCAGTTCAGTAAAAAAAAAGTTTAAAGTAGTGATACCCCCGCTCAACAAACCTGTGGTAATAAGGGTTATTATTCTTAATTATTACATAGGGTGTCGATTACTAAGAAGTTTAGTACACAGCAATTTAACCTGTCACGTCAGGCAATCATTAACCAAAAGCATGAGGTTGAAATGACTAATTGCTCAAAAACTAATTTGAATCCGATTGGCTTTAACCAGACATGTTAGACAGTTAAATCACAACACCGTTATCACAAACTGTGTCAGAATGGGATACAAATCAGGGTGTTTCGCAACAAGTTTAAATGAAAAATTAATGTCTCCAATATGTGTCTAATTAAAGATTACACATATGGTTACACATAACGTTGGAGAACAAGCAAAACAGAGTTCCCTATTCATCCATCCATCGTGCAATAAATAAAGACTGAGCTGCTAATTTTTCTCTGACTGTGCCCCTTTGTGACCTGAGGTAAGCCTCATGGTCAGAGATGCATGAAGACTTCTGTTACACAATTCTTCCCCCTTTTCCACACTTCGTCTTGAATGCGCCTCTATACAGGAAGTGTACATACATTATCTACCCACCCACCTGCGCGCTTCTAAGAGGTCACATGTGTTGAGCAATAGCCCTGTCTGTTGATTTACTTGTGTTCCTATGTAACTACTAAATGGCAGGCAGCTGTTTTTGCACTGCTTTATCTTCTTAAGGTCAAACTGAGCAAACTGTGCGATTCTTGTCACAGAACATAGAAAACATCGTATCTGTACTATGACTACATTTTATGCACCACAGCAAAAACATTTGCAGTGAATTTTTATCTAGACAGTGGGCTTCATGCTTGAGTCTGTGCATTTTCTTATCATAATAGTGATTACTGCAGCCAAACGTTAAGACGTTAATCAAATTTCTCTTTAAAAATCTGAGGATAGTCAAAAGGTCAGGGTCATAGTTAAGGCCAAGGGTTTGTTAGATACTTGAAAAGGGGGGTAAATAAAGGAAGAAACAAGAATTGCTACACATATTTGAATTACTTCAAGCAAGTGTTACATCACTAAAGCATCAAGAGTTTGAAGGAAACAGTGTAAAATCCTTTTTTGTTGTAGAGCTACAACACAACTCACAAACACTAAATTAGAGTGGTGTAGAAGTGTAATGCAGCATAAAATGGAAACACTTAAGTAAAATACAAGCATTATAATATTTTTTTCTTGAGTAAATGCACTAATATGTGTTTAATGTATATGTACTCTATGTATGTATAAAAATGGCCTGTGTTCATTTATAGATATCACTGCAATTCCTCTGATAGCATTTGTGCTTTTATTTAAACATTTTTGACTAATTATTTTCAGTTTCAGTTATTTCCATTGAACACCTCTAACGTTTTTTTTCCTTTTTTCCATGAGGTGATGGGGTTTAAAATGTCACAATAATAAGAACATCTTGACATTTTATTTTTTCAAAGGTTAGCTTGACATGGCGGAAGAAAGGACGATATTTTTTCAGGCAGAAGAGCCTTACGTGTTTACACAGGGGAAATCTAGTATTGCAGTAAATATCTGAAAAAGATTACCGGCTACAGGACACAGGAACAAGAACAGATGTTAAAAAAATCTTCAGCCTTGTAGCACAGATAAGGTCTGAAAAGAAAAGCACCAGTAAGAAGACAGAAGCAAGAGTATGACATCTGGCCAGTCTCCACAGTTATAACACTTTTTTTCTTAGATCATTTTAAAAAAATAAGTGTTATTGCGGTATATAGAGTACATGGTGTACATAGTTTAAATGTAAAGTTAGGCTATAGTTTTACTAGTTCAACTTGTATCCCCTTTTTTTACATGGTTGTACATTTTACTTGACCTCTATGAATAAATGAAACAATGCCCTTTACAAATAAGCTTGCTTTGAGTTTGTTTTTAACAGTGTGGATATAAATTAAAGTGGCTCGGGGCAGGGATAGGTTTACCTATAGCCAAAGTAGACTAAAAGGGATTATGAAGTTTAACTCAATGTAATAGCAGCTTTTAGAACTGAAGAAGGTTCTTGGATGAGAAGTGAAACGTCTTCACAAAACTTAAAGTCCAGTCGCTCCTTAGACTAATAGCAGCTTGGTTCACTTTATTATACCTTGATTATCCTATGAAGTAACACATATAACAGTAATATTTAAATATAATGATGTGATGATGGAAGTAAAGGCGCTTTTTAAAAAATTCAGTCATGTAAAATGTTCTAAACTTTCTCTGGTTACATTTTTCTGTTATAAAAGTTGGGTGAAGATCTCACATGTTTGCTAGTTTAATGTGTTGTGGCAGACATTCCACTTTGGTACAGTAGGTGGCAGTATAGACATTTATCGGTGTTTTAATGGCGTTTTACACACGCAGAAGAAGAGTGGGCTTTTTCTTTTTTTCCCCTCGCTCTTCCGCTTTACTCGAGGCGCTAATAAGCTAACAGGCTAGGCCTGCTGCTCAAACGAGCGGCGTGAAATCTTCTGCAAGCGGTTTTTTGTTGAGTTTTAGCTGTAAAAAGGTGAGTTATATTCCATACAGGAAGGTAGGTTCGGTCTTCCACACGTTTCTCGTGTGAATTCAGCTAGGATGCCGATTCGCATCGCGACGAATTCTTTTGTAAATCGTTTCGCGGTAATAAATGCTAAATTTGCTAGCGTAACGTTAATCCTCGCATGGTTGGTTTTGGAGGGTGGTGGAAAACTTTGCTGCATTATCGTTCGGATGAAAAGTTGGACTCAAAAGTAATTTGTAATATTCTTAAGAAATGTCTTTTTAGAGTAACTAAAATCCAATTTTAATGTTACCCGTCAACAATCAAGCTAAAGCGAACTATTTTTGGTGCTGTTAGCCTGGAAATGTATAGCCAGTGTTAAGGCTCAGGAGTCTGCTAATAGAAGCCACCCCATTTTCTAGCTTATTGTTGTATTATATATTATATACCTCTGACCAATTAACCAACATAGTTTTATTCACCATTCATCCGAAAAGCACCAAAGAAGCACTAAAGAGACCGCCCCACCCCCAAAAAGAAACGCGTTGGCTTTGGATTTTTTTTTTTTAAGTGTGCGGTTGTTAAATATTTAAAAATCCTGTGTAGGTACTGCAGTTATAAGCAACCCAGTCATGTATAAACCTGAATGAGACTCTTTGTTAGAAAAGGCTTTGCAGTGCTGCAAAGTGAATGCAAATATAACAATTCACTGTTACCAGCTTTAAATGGGGCCATAGATTAACTGTTCTCAGAGCTGTTTGACTGTAACTGTTTCTTGTAATTTTGTTTTGTTTTTTTCTTTTCAGGGATAACAGAGTCTTGGACTTAAACAAGAATAAATTTGAAATGGGAGGTATGACAACTCAGACAGTTAGTCGTGTAGCTTTTCTTGCTTTGTTTTGCAGTAGGGAGGTGCCCTGGTGTCCCATGAAACAACACAGAACATGCTAAGTGACTTTAAAAGAATTACAGTATTTGTGAACTTAAGGGGTGTGTCCAAAGACCAAAGTATTTTTTTTCCTGAGGCCAGCGTAGTTCCTAAGAGCAATGTTCTTGGAATTGCTTGGAATAGGAGTGGCATGTATTGATGGTATTGTTAAAACGCCAGCAGCAATGGGGCACTGAGCATCTCTCCCAAGCTTTGTGATTGGGTTGTTTTACTGGTTGCCAGGCCTTAAGATCTTGAACTTTTGATAGAAAGCTGTGCTTGTCACTTTTTACCCCATCAAGCAGAACTGGGACAAATGCCATGCAGACAGGCTTTCCCATTGCACACATGCTGACAACCATCTGAGCAACAATGGATGAGAAGTGAATGTTGCTTCTCTGAGTATCCATGTCTACCACAATATTGATGTTAAATATAAAGGTCTAGAAGAACAGTTCGTTCACCAGGTCAGTAGCAGTCAGGTAAAGTAGATGTTATGTATCATAGCAACCAAATTGTCTGTGCTGAAAATGTGCGGTGACTTCTAAGTGCTCTCAAGTATTCTCAGCTGGACATTTTCAGAGGATGGCCTAGCATTATCGTCAGGCAAAAAGTACTTTGCTGGACACAGCCCCTAATTCAAACACTGCAAAGCTAACAGATGGTGACTCCAATGAATGAGTTTGTCAATAAAAAATTATATTCTCTAAATATGTGCACATTACACAAGAAGTTAAAGAAGACAAAACCATTTACTGAATTACCACAACCACTGTTTGTTCTGTGTCATGGTGGACTCATGCTGTCTCGTCAAAATTTTTTTCACACTCTAGTTACATGTGGCTCCATCACTATCATGATAGTAGTACTCAAAGCACTTTAAGCTCTTTCTGTGGACAGTCTAAGATGCAGGGCGGTAGACTGAGCTTTCACCCCAGCTTTTATTATTTATTTATTTATTTTTTTGCTTGGTTGTTTTTTCAAGAAAAAGAAGTTGAAAATTGGTGAAATAAAATTAAACAAGGAATGGCATTAGTTGACTTTATTTTACATGGTTGGCTGCAGAAATAAGTCTTTTAAAGTAAGGCTATGTACAGTAGATCAGAAAACTTTGAGGCTGGAAGGGCTTTGGATTAGTCAACATAGAAAAATAAAATATTTTAATGCAGGTTAACATAATTTACATTTAATTTGCACATTTTGATGAATGATACGTAATTTGTTCTACTTCATCGTTTGATGGGTGTTTGTGTTTCTGTCACTTTTAAGACCCTGCTTTTCATCGAGACTGTCCCCTCGACTGCAAGGTTTATGTCGGGAATCTGGGAAACAATGGAAATAAGACGGAGTTAGAAAGAGCGTTTGGTTACTATGGTCCTCTAAGAAGTGTTTGGGTTGCCAGGAATCCCCCAGGTTTTGCTTTTGTAGAGTTTGAAGATCCCAGAGATGCCTCAGATGCTGTGAGAGAATTGGATGGCAGGTAACTCCTTCAACATGCTACACTTATTAGTAGTTGTGTTTGATTTTTGCATTGCTTTCTGCTCATTTGTTGACTTCTGTTCAGAACCATGTGTGGCTGTCGAGTACGCGTTGAGTTATCCACTGGAGAAAAACGCTCCAGGAGCCGTGGCCCTCCTCCATCCTGGAGCCGATACCCTCGAGATGATTTTAGGCGACGCAGTCCTCCTGTTAGACGCAGGTATGCATTTCCTACTTGACAGTTATTTTACTGTTTTATTTATCTGTAGACATTTTTTTCAAACAAAATTCTCACTTGCAGTGTTCAATAAGAGTACAAATGACAAAGCACACGTTCATTAAATACACACTTATTTTTCAGCTTCTGATTTTGGCAAAACAGTTTTAGATCGACTAAATGGCCAAATATATTAGCAAAAATCTAGTTTCTTACCATCTATTTTTAGTTTTGTCATAGTCTAAACTGAAACTAAGCAAGGAATCAAGTTTCTGACAGCTTGAAACAAATTGTTTGCACACTTGCATTCAAGCGTTCTTGCCTTTTTTATTTCTTTAAAAATTAAAAAAAAAATCTGTGGCTGTATTCACAAAGTGTCATACTTTCTTTTTAAAGCAAACTAAAAGTGCCAGACTAAAGCAAAGAGGGGGGAAAAAAACATTTACATAGTAGGCACTCATTTCATTACAGTTTTCGCTCATAAACTGGAGATCTCAACTATTCTTTGGACATGTGATTGTGCTGTTGTGAGTACAGTCGGGTAATGCCTGGTGAATTCGCATTTAACAAGTCCTGTCCTGCCAGCTTTCTCACCAAAATTAAGTACATTATTTTCAGGCTCTATAAGACAGAGCTCTGGAGTTTCTAACCCGTCTCCCCCAACTCAGCAAGTGATGAGTGTTTTGTTTAGTTTTTTCATTTTTCGTTTTCATGTTTCTACTAATTGGCCACTTGAGAGCTACATTCAAGCTTTTCGATATTTTGTGAATACGGCCCCTGATCCCACGAAGATTGAAGTAATAATTTTGATACAATTTTTTTTTTTTCATTGTTTTATCATTTCAAGGGTATATTAGTGGCAGGTTATGTAAACGGTTAAATCTTTTATTAAAATATAACTGTTGAAACAACAAGCTCTGCCAGAGTGATATTACAAAGACATCTTCAGAAGCATAGTTAGCCCTTCATCTCCCATCAAATATTTTTACACTTACATTCTGCAGGTGTAAATTTTATTTATATTTTTTTTCTGAGTTCAGTTGCCATCTATTAATAAAACTGAACCCCGTTTCAGAGTCACCACCACGCTTCTCACCATCTGAGTCAATCAACTAGTCTTCTTTCAGCATCATGTGACTGCTGACCAGTGAGCCCAAATCAGCTTGGCTGGTGTTGTCACATGACCCAGGCGCACCGCCAGTCGTCAGGTTCCACCAAGCTTTTGGTTCCTGAGCATGCAGTTCCCAGCATCCTCCTCCTTCCTCCAACCTTTACCCAATCGACAGCGGTCCACTTCACATTATCAGCCAATCAGCGTCTTTACTCTTTCTATTCTCCAAACATCTACTGTATCAGCGGGGACAGCCCTTGGCTTACATCCCTTCCCATCCCCCACCCCCCCAAAAAAGGCAGGGAAAATCTACAACTACCCCCCTCGAACCAGCCACCAGGCAACTTCATATCTCCAACATTTGCATCTTGTGGCAAATCTTCTCTGCAATTCGACCTCCCTCACCATCAGTCTGGCTTCCTTGCGTCATTTCTATCTTGTCCAATTCCCCCAAAAATAGTAAGTTTCTTTTATCCTGCTCTTTGTAGTTTTAATGCTTAATCTAGCTTTCATAGCTGCTTGACAGTTTTCTTCAGCAGTTATGTAATTTGGAGAAAATTCAGTGCAGTGCTGCAAAAACCGGTCAAGGAATTTTGACCACCATTCTTTAATTTCCATTTCAAAAATGAACTACATTTATCTGGTGTTCATTGTAATTGTTCTACTGAGTGCATTTTCAGGGCTCGACATTAAGCTATCTTGAGTGATAACCACAGGAAGTAAACTTTTTTTCTTTGCAGTTTTAATTTGTTTTTTTTTTTTGTTTTGTTTCTTTGGGGTTTTTTTTCTTTGTTTGTTTGGGGGGGGGGGTTTCGGTTTAAAGACCCTTTTACTTGTAGGTTACCCTATTTTTCGTTGCTTTAGGATGTGTCCCACATCAAAGTTTCTTTTAACAAAAAACAAAAATAATCAGTCTTTCCTGTGTTGCTGCTAAAGGAGGTATTTTACTTTTTGGGGAACATTGTGCACAAGGAGGATCACAGTAGATCGGTGATTGAAGAATGTTTTTATGCTTGGTTTAAAAAAAAAAAAAAAGAAAGGAAAAAAGCTGTCACATAATTTGTTTGGTCTTTCTCTCAGACAAGCCTTAATGCCGAGCCTTGATTTTGTTTTACATTCTGATATCTTGCTCCATGATTTGTGTTCATTGGACAAAGTTTCCTTATAAACATTTGACCAGTTCATGGATACAGATGATCATTCTGTTAACAGTCCAGGAAGTACGTGTAACCACGTTTCCACATGTAACCCATGTTTCTGTAGGGATCAAGAAAAACTAATTTCAAAGGTTGTATTAGAGATGGGAAATGTTAAATATGCTCTCTTAATATTTCTAAAAAAATGTTTTCTTCTTAATTTTCTTTGTAACTCCTCCCCCCTCCCCTACATTGTAGATCGCCAAGGAGACGGAGCCTCAGCCGCAGCCGCAGCAGGTAGCCATGTCACCTTTTGTTTTTTGTTTGTTTTTGGTTTTTTTGGGTTTTTTGTTTTGTTTTTTTTTGCGCCACACATTTGTCTATGGCAAATGATAAAAATCATTAAAAACATTTTTTCAGGTCTGTTTCAAGAGATAGACGCAGATATCGGTCTGCTTCCAGAGAGAAGAACCGTAAGCGCTCAAGATCCTTCTCGCGATCGAGGAGGTAAATCAAAATAACTTTTATATTTATTGTTCTTGAACTTCAAACTTAATATTAAGCTAACAATTTTTTTCCCCATCAATTTTGCATTTATTCACTGGTTGGTTTGTTTTACAGTCGTTCCCGGTCTAATGAGAGGAAATGAAGATCTTGGAAAGCTCATCTACCGGCTTATGCTATGGTTACAAAAAAGTACATTTTTATAGTCTTTTCTTTTTAGATTTTGTTGGGTAGCTCATGGCAATTTAAGGTTGGCCATGTTTGGGTCTTAATGGTCTGTTGAATGATCAAGAAAGGTGTAAACTGTTTGTTTTTTGTTTTTTTGGGTTTTTTTTTTGTTAAATTCTGTCTTGCCCTGCATGCTTTGAAAATGAGTACTTGGTTTTACTTTTCTTTTTAAAACTGTTTAAAGTCATCATTTCATTTTCTTTCCTTTTTTTGGTTTGGTTATTTATTTTACTATTCTTGCTCGGTTACTGTGACATGGTATAGAGGGAGTGGTGTGGGGTTTTTTTTTTTTTGGGGGGGGGGTTTTTTTCTCTCATACCAGTAACAGAAAAGAAGACTCTTAACAAATGCTGTAAATATGGTGCTGTTATTGTAGTCTATCCCTAAAACATGATCATCTGTAATGAATTTTTTTTAAATGCCTTCCTTTGCGAAAGAAAGCATTGACTAGATTCTTTTTTTTTCCTCTTTTTTTTTTTTTTTTTTTTTTTGAATGTCTGAGCTCCAACAACATGTACTGATACAGTTTAACATCTTGTTCAATAAATGTTTTTCCAAGGTGAGTTTTCTGTAACATTTGCTTTGTTTTCATAGTTGCATACACTAGAACTAAAAAGGCAAATGCTGAAAATGAACCCGTTTTAAATTCAGGAAGTACTATAGTTTGCTGCAAATGTAGCCCATACAGGAAGCTTGACACAGTTGCCATTGAAACACACCCCCATGTGTGAAATGTAACTCCTATTGAACAGAGGCATGACTTGACATAACACAGCAGCTCATGCTGTGACACGAGGAGTTGCCAGATTTCGGTGGTAAGTACACGTGGTGTTATAAGTTTTGTTTTTTGTTTTGTTTTTGTTTTTTTTGTAGAAGACATTTAGCTAAATTTACGCAACTCATAAATCTTATGTTTAGGTAAATGAAATAGTTGCAGTTTAGTTAACGGCAGCGTTTTCACTTGCTTGCCTAACATTTGGTGTTAACACATTTGGTGCACATGTTAATGTATATTGGTGTCTTGCATTGTTTTGAATATTTTTTATTTTTTTTATATTCAGTCAACTACTTTTAGTGTTCTGTTCTAAATTTGTATGCTGTAGATTGCAACTGGATTTGCAAATACATTACATGACTGAATATTTCATGTTTAGGAGAAAGGATTTCAAGTCATGTCTTCGCAAAATGCAAAGAAAAAGCGACTTGGGTCACGACGAGTGGCACAAAGCCAAAATGAAGTACCTAAGGCTGATGAGTACCACTTAACAGAAGCTTCCTCTGTGGCACAAGGCTACGCAGCAGACGAAAGTACTGAATCTTTAAATGTTTTATCCAGCCGAGAGGATTCTAAACCAGAAACTCGACATCCACCTTCAGCAGAGGTCAAGTTTAACCGGAGAAAAATTGGGTCTAATCGGCGCAGTAAAGGAAAGCAGTTGGTAAATGATTTAGAAACTGAACCTTACCGCAACCCTGGAAAGGAACTTGAGGAAAAAAGCAGGGGTAATGAAACCTTTGAAACAATACAAACGCCACGGGCAGTGGAACTTAAGCAGCAGGAAGAATTCGGTCAAGGAAGTGATCATGTGTCTGCACTAGCTAAGGACTGTTCAGAAAGTACACATGATAAAAATTCTGAGGGTGAAATGGAAATGTTAACTCCTGAAATCAATAATCTGCAAGAGTGCAACCCTTGTAGAAATGAAATCAAGCTTGAAGAGATTGACAAATCTGACATGCAAAGTGAAGAAATCAAAGAAAACATGCATCCTGTGGCTCAACAGTCATCCAGTGACGTGCCAGATGAGGAGCCTTCAACTGCGTATTCTGTAGCAGAAATACAAAGTACAGAAAGCGATGACAAGAAGATGCTCAGGCAGGATGGAAGGTTACAGGGTAACAACTTGGTAAATGAGTCACATGTAGAATTTGAAGCTTTAGAGGCAGTCACACCAAACATAACCACAGATAAAAACAGCCCGGAACAAAATATTGAAGTCGTGTGCAGTGCTGAGCAGGAAACATTTTCATCATCAAAAGAGAAGTTGACTGCAAATGAGGATCCTTGTAGCTTATCTGAAGTTAGAGAAGCATGGCAATCAGAAAGTGCTATGAATAAAATACATGAAGTGAACATTAAGCCCATAGAAATACAGGACATGTACCAAAATCAGTACTCCTTTAAAATTCAGGGTATTGATATCACGGAAAATGCTGTTACTTACTCTGAAAAACCAGAAGACCAAACTGAGATGGATACTCACTCATCTGACATGAAAGTAAAAAACAATGTATTTCACACAGAGCAGGAACATCTTAATGAAAAACAATATGCATATCCTACAAATAACAGACATCCGGAGAGCTTACAGGACGAAAATGAGGATATTCAGATGTATGATTCCAAGCAACAAGTGATCACTGACATAGCAGTTAGTCAGTTGGTAGCCACTGAAATCAGCAATGCTATCAAGTCTGTTGATGATTCTGTGTCAAATAATTACAAACAAAGTGAGCATCAAAGAAAAGAAGGACATTTAGAAACTCTAAATGAGGAGAATGAGGACAGTGATGTTGATATGAGAAATGGTTCAGTACAAACTATACCATCTGAAGTAAATACTCTTTTGGAATCCCAACTTGAAAGCAATAATGTGACTTCAAGTGAGCAAACCCATACTGTCTATGACTCCATTGGGAAAAGAAGAAAAATGGGATCCACTCGAAGGAGTAAAGGAAGACAGTTGACAATTGGTGATGAAACCCCTGAAACAACAGAAATGTCAGCAACAGAGGCTACAAGACCTGAAGAATTACTGCAAAGAAACGAGCATGTTTCTGTGTCTGTGCCACATGACAGCTCCATTTTTACAGTGTCTACACCTGCTTATTTTCCTGAGGTCCAGAAACCAACAGCAACAAGCCATCTTGAGATTAGCTTGAACAGTTTAATTCCTCAAAGTGAAAACCTTCACGAAAATCAAGATGAGCAAGATTTTAAAGTGGTTTCAGATAAACCATTGGAATCTGGGATGGAAGAAGTGGATGAATCTGAAACTGCTCTGCGTGAAGAGGTCAAAGATGCCAATCACTCAGATGAAACTGTCAGGAAAATGCATGAAGATGAGGTTGAAAGAACAGAAATTCAAGAAGTGCTGCAGAATGATTTCTCATCTGAAAATGTGATTGATGATGCCACAGAAAACTCTTCCTTTACTTCTGGAGACTTAGGCCAAACTGAAAATAGCAACACTTACCAGTTTCAAGTGATGGTGCAGAGTCCTGATGAATCTGTAACCAAAGTGGAAGTTTCAACTCCTGATGACAAACAACCTGAACAGCACTTTGTGACTCAAGAAAACGAGGAAGGTGACATTTCAGACGGAAAAGGTGGTGGAGTCTCTCCACAATCTCCAACCTCATTAACAACTCCACCTTTTGAGTCCCAACTTCAGGACAATACTGTAAGCACAGATAAGCAATCGCATGCGGTCACCGAATCCAGGGGAAATAGAAGAAAAATGGGATCCACTCGTAGAAATAAAGGAAGACAGCGTGATAAGGAATTTAAAGATGAAGATGCAATTGGTGATGAAACCCCTGAAACAACAGAAATGTCAGCAACAGAGGCTACAAGACCTGAAGAATTACTGCATTTAATTTCTGAAAGTGAAAACCTTAAGGAAGATAAAAATCAGACAACCTTTAATGTGATTTCAGATAAACCATTGGAATCTGTGATGGAAGAAGTGGTTAAATCTGAAACTGCTCTGCGTGAAGAAGTCAAAGATCCTCATCACCCTGATGGCAACCAAGCTAAACAGCACTTTGTGACTCAGGAAATCAAGGGAGGTGATGTTCCAGATACTAAAGACAGTGGAGTCCCTCTACAAGCTGAACTCTCATTAGCAACTCCACCTTTTGAGTCCCAACTTCAAGAGAATACTGTGAGCACAGATAAGCAATCCCATGCGGTCACCGAATCCAGGGGGAATAGAAGAAAAATGGGATCCACTCGTAGAAATAAAGGAAGACAGCGTGATAAGGAATTTAAAGATGAAGATGCAATTGGTGATGAAACCCCTGAAACAACAGAAATGTCAGAAACAGAGGCTACAAGACCTGAAGAATTACTGCAAAGAAACGAGCATGATGTTTCTCTGTCTGTGCCACATGACAGCTCCATTTTTACAGTGTCTACACCTGCTTATTTTCCTGAGGTCCAGAACCCAACAGCAACAGGCCATCTTAAGATTAGCTTGAACAGTTTAATTCCTCAAAGTGAAAACCTTCACGAAAATCAAGATGAGCAAGATTTTAAAGTGGTTTCAGATAAACCATTGGAATCTGGGATGGAAGAAGTGGATGAATCTGAAACTGCTCTGCGTGAAGAGGTCAAAGATGCCAATCACTCAGATGAAACTGTCAGGAAAATGCATGAAGATGAGGTTGAAAGAACAGAAATTCAAGAAGTGCTGCAGAATGATTTCTCATCTGAAAATGTGATTGATGATGCCACAGAAAACTCTTCCTTTACTTCTGGAGACTTAGGCCAAACTGAAAATAGCAACACTTACCAGTTTCAAGTGATGGTGCAGAGTCCTGATGAATCTGTAACCAAAGTGGAAGTTTCAACTCCTGATGACAAACAACCTGAACAGCACTTTGTGACTCAGGGAAACGAGGAAGGTGACATTTCAGACAGCAAAAGTGGTGGAGTCTCTCCACAATCTCCAACCTCATTAGCAACTCCACCTTTTGAGTCCCAACTTCAGGACAATACTGTGAGCACAGATAAGCAATCCCATGCGGTCACCGAATCCAGGGGGAATAGAAGAAAAATGGGATCCACTCGTAGAAATAAAGGAAGACAGCGTGATAAGGAATTTAAAGATGAAGATGCAATTGGTGATGAAACCCCTGAAACAACAGAAATGTCAGAAACAGAGGCTACAAGACCTGAAGAATTACTGCAAAGAAACGATCATGACGTTTCTCTGTCTGTGCCACATGACAGCTCCATTTTTACAGTGTCTACACCTGCTTATTTTCCTGAGGTCCAGAACCCAACAGCAACAAGCCATCCTGAGATTAGCTTGAACAGTTTAATTCCTCAAAGTGAAAACCTTCACGAAAATCAAGATGAGCAAGATTTTAAAGTGGTTTCAGATAAACCATTGGAATCTGGGATGGAAGAAGTGGATGAATCTGAAACTGCTCTGCATGAAGAGGTCAAAGATGCCAATCACTCAGATGAAACTGTCAGGAAAATGCATGAAGATGAGGTTGAAAGAACAGAAATTCAAGAAGTGCTGCAGAATGATTTCTCATCGGAAAATGTGATTGATGATGCCACAGAAAACTCTTCCTTTACTTCTGGAGACTTAGGCCAAACTGAAAATAGCAACACTTACCAGTTTCAAGTGATGGTGCAGAGTCCTGATGAATCTGTAACCAAAGTGGAAGTTTCAACTCCTGATGACAAACAACCTGAGCAGCACTTTGTGACTCAAGAAAACGAGGAAGGTGACATTTCAGACAGCAAAAGTGGTGGAGTCTCCCCACAATCTCCAACCTCATTAGCAACTCCACCTTTTGAGTCCCAACTTCAGGACAATACTGTGAGCACAGATAAGCAATCTCGTGCGGTCACAGATTCCAGGGGAAACAGAAGAAAAATGGGATCCACTCGTAGAAATAAAGGAAGACAGCGTGATAAGGAATTTAAAGATGAAGATGCAATTGGTGATGAAACCCCTGAAACAACAGAAATGTCAGAAACAGAGGCTACAAGACCTGAAGAATTACTGCATTTAATTCCTCAAAGTGAAAACCTTCACGAAAATCAAGATGAGGAAGATTTTAAAGTGGTTTCAGATAAACCATTGGAATCTGGGATGGAAGAAGTGGATGAATCTGAAACTGCTCTGCGTGAAGAGGTCAAAGATGCCAATCACTCAGATGAAACTGTCAGGAAAATGCATGAAGATGAGGTTGAAAGAACAGAAATTCAAGAAGTGCTGCAGAATGATTTCTCATCTGAAAATGTGATTGATGATGCCACAGAAAACTCTTCCTTTACTTCTGGAGACTTAGGCCAAACTGAAAATAGCAACACTTACCAGTTTCAAGTGATGGTGCAGAGTCCTGATGAATCTGTAACCAAAGTGGAAGTTTCAACTCCTGATGACAAACAACCTGAACAGCACTTTGTGACTCAAGAAAACGAGGAAGGTGACATTTCAGACAGCAAAAGTGGTGGAGTCTCCCCACAATCTCCAACCTCATTAGCAACTCCACCTTTTGAGTCCCAACTTCAGGATAATACTGTCAGCACAGATAAGCAATCTCATGCGGTCACCGAATCCAGGGGAAACAGAAGAAAAATGGGATCCACTCGTAGAATAAAAGGAAGACAGCGTGATAAGGAATTTAAAGATGAAGATGCAATTGTTGATGAAACCCCTGAAACAACAGAAATGTCAGAAACAGAGGCTACAAGACCTGAAGAATTACTGCATTTAATTCCTCAAAGTGAAAACCTTCACGAAAATCAAGATGAGCAAGATTTTAAAGTGGTTTCAGATAAACCATTGGAATCTGGGATGGAAGAAGTGGATGAATCTGAAACTGCTCTGCGTGAAGAGATCAAAGATGCCAATCACTCAGATGAAACTGTCAGGAAAATGCATGAAGATGAGGTTGAAAGAACAGAAATTCAAGAAGTGCTGCAGAATGATTTCTCATCTGAAAATGTGATTGATGATGCCACAGAAAACTCTTCCTTTACTTCTGGAGACTTAGGCCAAACTGAAAATAGCAACACTTACCAGTTTCAAGTGATGGTGCAGAGTCCTGATGAATCTGTAACCAAAGTGGAAGTTTCAACTCCTGATGACAAACAACCTGAGCAGCACTTTGTGACTCAAGAAAACGAGGAAGGTGACATTTCAGACAGCAAAAGTGGTGGAGTCTCTCCACAATCTCCAACCTCATTAGCAACTCCACCTTTTGAGTCCCAACTTCAGGACAATACTGTCAGCACAGATAAGCAATCTCATGCGGTCACAGAATCCAGGGGAAACAGAAGAAAAATGGGATCCACTCGTAGAAATAAAGGAAGACAGCGTGATAAGGAATTTAAAGATGAAGATGCAATTGGTGATAAAACCCCTGAAACAACAGAAATGTCAGAAACAGAGGCTACAAGACCTGAAGAATTACTGCATTTAATTCCTCAAAGTGAAAACCTTCACGAAAATCAAGATGAGCAAGATTTTAAAGTGGTTTCAGATAAACCATTGGAATCTGGGATGGAAGAAGTGGATGAATCTGAAACTGCTCTGCGTGAAGAGGTCAAAGATGCCAATCACTCAGATGAAACTGTCAGGAAAATGCATGAAGATGAGGTTGAAAGAACAAAAATTCAAGAAGTGCTGCAGAATGATTTCTCATCGGAAAATGTGATTGATGATGCCACAGAAAACTCTTCCTTTACTTCTGGAGACTTAGGCCAAACTGAAAATAGCAACACTTACCAGTTTCAAGTGATGGTGCAGAGTCCTGATGAATCTGTAACCAAAGTGGAAGTTTCAACTCCTGATGACAAACAACCTGAACAGCACTTTGTGACTCAAGAAAACGAGGAAGGTGACATTTCAGACGGAAAAGGTGGTGGAGTCTCTCCACAATCTCCAACCTCATTAACAACTCCACCTTTTGAGTCCCAACTTCAGGACAATACTGTAAGCACAGATAAGCAATCGCATGCGGTCACCGAATCCAGGGGAAATAGAAGAAAAATGGGATCCACTCGTAGAAATAAAGG
This sequence comes from Diplotaxodon limnothrissa, assembly GCF_057381915.1. Lineage (NCBI taxonomy): Eukaryota > Metazoa > Chordata > Actinopteri > Cichliformes > Cichlidae > Diplotaxodon > Diplotaxodon limnothrissa. The sequence continues at coordinate 26,584,449 of NC_140600.1, forward strand.
AAGACAGCGTGATAAGGAATTTAAAGATGAAGATGCAATTGGTGATGAAACAACAGAAATGTCAGAAACAGAGGCTACAAGACCTGAAGAATTACTGCAAAGAAACAAGCGTGACGTTTGTCTGTCGGTGCCACATGACACCTCCATGTTTAAAGTGTCTACACCTGCTTATTCTCCTGACATACAGAGCCCAACTGCAAAGAGTTATTCTGAGATTAGCCTGGACAGTTTAATTTCTGAAAGTGAAAACCTTAAGGAAGATAAAAATCAGACAACCTTTAATGTGATTTCAGATAAACCATTGGAATCTGTGATGGAAGAAGTGGTTAAATCTGAAACTGCTCTGACTGAAGAAGTCAAAGATCCTCATCACCCTGATGGCAACCAAGCTAAACAGCACTTTGTGACTCAGGAAATCAAGGGAGGTGATGTTCCAAATACTAAAGACAGTGGATTCCCTCTACAAACTCGACTCTCATTAACAACTCCACCTTTTGAGTCCCAACTTCAGGACAATACTGTGAGCACAGATAAGCAAACCCATACTGTCACCGAATCCAGGGGAAATAGAAGAAAAATGGGATCCACTCGCAGAATAAAAGGAAGACAGCGTGATAAGGAATTTAAAGAAGAAGATGCAATTGATGATGAAACCCCTGAAACAACAGAAATGTCAGCAACAGAGGCTATAAGACCTGAAGAATTACTGCAAGAAAACAAGCATGATGTTTCTCTGTCTGTGCCACATCATGAAAAGTCCTTTAAAAATCAAAATGACGGAGATACTAAAGTGATTAATGATAAACCAGTGCAGGCTGGGATGGAAGAAGTCAAAAAAGATCAGCACATAAAACTTTTAGGGCAGGATGGAAATTTACCCAGCAATATTTTGTTAAGTGGAACAACAGATTGTACCATTGCAGTTGAGATAACAACTGACCAAACCAGCCCAAGAGAACGCACTGAAGTTGAATGCAGTGTTGCACAAGAAACATTTTTAGCATCTCAAAATGTGTTGACTACAAATAGGGAACAACATGAGCATTGCAACCCAATTGAGGTCACCAAAGCTAAGCAGTCAGAGGGTGCATTAATGCATCAGACTGACTGCAGCGCAAGTACAGAGAGTCACCAAACATCCTTATCTGAAACAAATATCTCTTTGGACTTCCACCATCAGGATAATTCTCAGGACATTACAGAAATTCACACACGCCTCAGCCATACAGGGAATAGAAAGAAAATGGGTTCAAGCCGAAGAAATAAAGGAAGACAGGGTGTCAAGGACCCTGATGCATACCAGGAACCTAAAGATGACATTTTAGAAAAACCCACAAGTAATGACAAACTCAGAACAATTGACATGTCACCAGCAACAGATATAACAAAGGAGGAAGAAGAAAAAGACCTCATATCCATTGACAAAGAAGTGCAGATTAGCTCAACAGCAAAAGAAGGCAAAAATAAAGAAAAGTTGTCGGAGGAAGATGCATTTTTCTCACAGAATAATATGGATAGCAATACAGATGGACTTCTCAAATCTAACAAAGATTTCAATGAGGAAAATAAAGTTGTTCAAGATGCTATGAATTTAGATCAGCTTACAGGATGTGACACAATTACAAAGCACCTGATGCAATCACCACAAGCCTCAGTTTGTGAAATTCCCTCAGACATGCAGCATACCTCATATCATGCTGGCATCGAAGGCTCTAGCTCTCTGAAGGTGCTTGATAAAGAAGAAGCGTTGGAGGCAATGGATGCAAGCAACGGCCAGCAAGAACAAACTCAATCAGGTAACAGAAATACTTTCCAAATAAATCCACAACAGAAGAAGAGAAAGATAGGTTCTTCTCGCAGGAGTCAACTCAACAGAAAAAAAGAGGAAGAAACAGACAACACAGATGAAACCAAGGAAAGTGACTTTCACACCGAAGCTGACGTGAGGAATACTGACAAGTTGGACGTGGTAGAGTTACCGTTAACTACAGATATACCACAAAATGAAACTGCACAACCGTTATTCTCTGCTGTTCATAAACAACAGGAAGCTGCTGAAACCTTTTCTGTACCAAGCAGTACAGAGATCAATGTGATACCAGTAGTAGAAGATTTTAAGGCCCCTCTTCCTGAACAGTTTTCCTCTCTCCGTGAAGAAACTATCAGTCTGGTTACACGCGTTATCACAGGTGGTGTAAGAGAAGTTATTGTGGAGCCGCCACAGCTAGACAATTTTACAAACACTGAGACACAAATAACCACTGTGGTCACGGGTAGAAGCAGACGCTCCATAAATCAGCTGCTGCCCCCAAATACCGAGGCTGCCACAGACACTGGCATAGCAGAAGAGAGCTTAGTGTCTTTTGGTGAGGCCAGGCAAAATACACATAGCGATGAGGAAAGGCCAGAGAGCATAAAAGAAGTACAAGATCAAGATGCTAGTGAGAAAAATCCAAGCAACTTGAATGAAGGAGCTCATAATAAAACTCAAGAGATGAGGAGTGAAAGTCCAAATTTACATTTGAGCAACCGGAGAAGAAAGATGGGCTCCACCCGCAGGAATCTTGGATCCAGAAACAAAGAAGAGCTCCATCAAAAACAGGAGGTGGATAACGAAGCGAAGGAGACTGGAACAGACATCGGGGAAACTGAAAGTGTCTCCAGAATCAAAGAAGAAGCACTTCAGCTTCACACAGATCACAAAAACAATGATGGCGAACAAGGAAAACAGAAAGTATTTGAAACAGTGGAAATCAGCCCTCCGGGTCAGTCTAAATTCAAACCTCTGCCTGAGCAAACAGTTGAAGCGAGGCCTGTTTCCCAAGACCAGCTAGCAGAAACAGAACATCACACTGCAAATGACCTCCTGTCTACATCCTTAAAAGATGATTTTGTGTCAGAATCAGCATCTGGAGGGAGGAGAAGAAAATTGGGATCTAACCGAAAGTCCCGTGGACATCAGCGTATAGAAGACAAAACAGGAGAGGGCACAATAATAGATGATCAAAGTGGGACAGATGCCAGAATTTCAGAGGTAAGCAGCAATGTTTAGGGGTTTTTGTTTAGTTTAGTTTTTTAGTATTTAGTAGAAATCTTAATTGTTTTCAATTTTTCCAAAACCTCATGCACAGACTACATTTAAATTTGACTATTAAATGCAATACCTTATTAAACTTTGTTGTATTTATAATTCTATGCATAGTTGTGAATAGTGAATAGTTATTATTGGACAAGTGTTCTTTCACATAGGCAAGCCTACATTGTTATTTACACCCCATTTGCAGTAGACACTTTGCAAACTGGATTGTTTGTGGCAAGGTCATTGTGACACAGGGAACTAAAAAGAGGAACGTGAGGTTTACATAGCATGTTTCACATACAGCAAACGAGAACATGTGTTCACCTTCTTCAGAAACCTGGCAGATAAGGGCTTTGAATGAGATCAGCAAATAATGGCTTTAAAGATGTCACAATAAATTATTATTATCGACAAAGAATGGGAAACCAGTATGTCAGATATTCCAGCTTCAGATATTATTAGGAGACGACTGATTACTAGATGATAACTAATCCAAGTAGAATAATTTGCACTTTCACATCATGAAATGAGTTTGTCATGCACATTTAGAAGCATAAAAAGCCCTACTTTTCTTTCTGCAGGTTGGAAAATGTGATAAGAAACCATCATCAGGCCTCTCAAAGAGTGAAGAGCACTCAGAGACTGTGAGGTAGGTCTAACACACAGATATTTTTAAAAAGGCTAGGGTTGTCCAGCTACCTAATTAGCTTTCAAGTGTTGGCTTTCCTACTTGACTTACTCACTGTAACTCATAGATAAGTCCAAATTTGTTACAGTGTAGTCTGTTATGTGTTATACTGAATATTCGAATATTCATGTTCATATTGCATATATAGCAACGGACAACTGTAATATCAGTCACCTCAAAGTTCACTTTGTAACATCCAAAAGAAAATGTCCATGAGATTGTTGAAAACATTTTACAATTTGTTAATCTATTTGAGTCACATACAAAAGGAAAGTATACCTGTTTTTTTTTTTATTCTGAGCTTTTACACATAAAACATATTAACACTGTGTCATTATGTAGTTAACAAAAACTAAGCCAAAATTCAGAAGGAGTGTGTGTAAAACTAAGTAGACTTTTACTGCTTCAGTGTGACCACCTTTATAAAGCCAGAAGTGTCCCTTTCCCAACGATCCCTAAACATTCAAGACACCTGCTAATCTTCCCAAAAGTGAACGTCCCAACAAATTCACCCCTAGGTCAGACCATGCAATGCCATGCTGCCAAGAGAAATCCTCTTCTCTCTAAAAAGAACATGGCAGCATGGCTGAAGTTTGCAATATTGCATTTGAAAAAGCCACAGACTTCTCGAACAATGTCCTTTGCACAGATGTGACCAAAGTAGAGATGTTTGGCCATAATGCACATAAAATCCAGGCCTCAACGTAAATTAAATGTGGTAGCAAGAGCTGTGCATTAACAAATGCCTGCAAACCTCAGTAAAAAGGAACAATGTCTGAAAGAAGAGCGGGCCAAAATTCCTTCACAGCAATGTGAGAGACTGATAAAGTCACAGAGAAAACAATTACTTCAACTTAATTCTGTGAAAATGCAGAATCATAGGGTGTGTTTAGTTTTTTGCACACTGCTTCTGCATTTTGACTTGACTGTTCCTCTGACGCTGTAGTTAAAATAATTTAAGAACATGGTAATGACCGGATGATTTCTTGTTATGCCTTGATAAGGTAAAAACTTGTGTACCGCATGGTACTTTCTTTCTTTTTGCAAGCTTTAAAAATACAGTTATGCAATTACTACTGTACACTAGCTTAGTAGTAGTGTATGCACTGTTTTCAGCTGACCTGCTTAGAGATGAGGTGTGAATGTCACCAGAGTGGTGTGGTTTAACAGCACACAGCTTCCTCATCTCTATTGTTTTAAATAAATAATCACAAATCAAGTGAATGACAAAATTCCTTGTCAAATGTTCAGTGCACGGCAACTCAAATATGAGCTTGAGACATTCTGAAAACTGACCATTTCAGCCTTGCAAATCCTTACACTGTATATGTCATGAAGTTTGTTTGATTGTCTTTTCCACAGTGAGAAGACTTCAGCCCAACCTTGTAATTCTGGAATTTTTCCTGTTAAAGAGAATCAAACATTTTCTCTGGGTAAGAAGATGATCAGTGCAGCTTACCAATAATTATAGGGAAATTTTACATTAAAAGATGATGTATGACCAGACATTTTAATTTCAGTTGGTAATCCGGGAGTGGTAGACTCCAAATCAAAGCGCTACAATGTGGTAATGATTGGAGACAGCAGTGTGGGAAAGACCTCCTTCATGAAAAGAGCTCAAAGTGGGAAGTTTTCTTTAGATATACCTTCCTCAATTGGTAAGATCCTGGTGTTAATCTCACAATTAATCCTACTAATGTGTATGCACAGCGATGTACACTCTAAATATACACGTAAATATTGTTTATAGGCCTGGATTCGCTGATGTGGCCTGTTGTAATAGATGGAAAGCCTATGATACTACAGCTATGGGACACAGCAGGTCAAGAAAGGTAAGTCTCAATTTTCCTCTTATATGGTAAATGGTAAATGGTCTGTATTTATATAGCGCTTTACTAGTCCCTAAGGACCCCAAAGCGCTTTACATATCCAGTCATCCACCCATTCACACACTGGTGATGGCAAGCTACATTGTAGCCACAGCCACCCTGGGGCGCACTGACAGAGGCGAGGCTGCCGGACACTGGCGCCACCGGGCCCTCTGACCACCACCAGTAGGCAATGGGTGAAGTGTCTTGCCCAAGGACACAACGACCGAGACTGTCCAAGCCAGGGCTCGAACCGGCAACCTTCCGATTGCAAAGCAAACTCCCAACTCTTGAGCCACGATCGCCCCTCTTAGAATGAATCAGTGAGACAAATTTTTGATGTTTCACAGAGCATTTAAATTATATATCACTATGCAAATGTCTTGAGCCACTTTAAGTTTCTTTATATTTTGATAGCAGTAATCTGCTGTAGATTGGTTTGTAAGCCTGCCAGTTATTATTTGGTCCTCCATTTGTCCAGTTTCCTAAATTTGTAAGGACACACAGCACACCATGCCAAGAAGTGACAAAAAAATTGGAAACTGGCAACTCTTTAGGAATCATGTTGTTGGTTAAAATAAAAGCATAACAGTTTTATTGACTGTCAAACTGTGCTATTTTTTGGCATTTTTCATAGATTCAAGTAAAGAAATGGGAACAAATTATGTTTTTCTGACAGGCTGCTAATAACAAAGTGCCCAAAGATACAATTTAAAATGGGTTCTTTGCTAAGTGTTTCCTTGCTGTAGACAAAACAATGTATCTCCCCTTGAGTCAGGTGCCATGTTATGCCATCTACGCTTGAATTATTCAAAGGTCAATTTTATGGTACAAGGACTGGACTAAGAATGAGTGAAAAAGTAGCCAATATCCAAAGGAAAACTTTGAAACACCTTCAGAAAGCTGGAGAACTATTGCTTAAGACCACTTTAAGAATTACAAGAAAGTCCTTCCAGGCAAAATATAAAGAAATGAGGGGTTTATCAAGACTTTTGCACAGTTTTGTCGCTGAAAGAAGCCACATTGGAGAGAATACATTTAACAGGTTTTTTGAGTTTTATTAATGTTTTTTCTAGTCTGTTTTGAACAGTACATATATTATAATGTACGTAGGTCACAGTAGGCTGCCTGTAGGAGAATAACAAATATCACAGTCGTCAGTGTGTTACGTATGACAGTATCAAAGTCCAACTTGTCTGACTTTTCACAGCCCTGGAATTCAGGTTATCTTTTACATTTCACGTTAGTTAAATTCTGTAAATGAGCAACTTGTCTGAGTATAAAAACACTGGGAGCAATACGTCTGCATTTCTGTGACGTCATAAAGACAAAAAGCACAGTTTGTCCATTAAAGTGCGTTAATTATCTAGTTGAAATTCTGAATTCTGCCAAGCCTTGTGATTTTCTCCTTCATAGCATGGGTTTGTCAGGAGTAGAATTGAGCCAGGTGGAAAAAGCAAAGATGACTTCATAATGAGTGCAAAAAGTCTATCCTTCTAATAAAGCAAGAAAAATGGCAAAACCTGTGCATGACAGTTCATTTCTGCTTACTCATTTCTATCATACTGCTCATAAAACTAAAAGTTAACTACAGACTTGTACGCACGAGTCCCAAACTACAATACAGCGACATATCCTGAAGGAAACATACATATCCAGAGAGAGAGGAAAAAAAGAAGCAAATTTCTATATCAAGGTTTTCTAAACAACTACTGCTTTTTGGAGTTTGTTTGAGCCAGACGTGAACAGTTTTATATCTGTTTTGTAAATAAAGCCAATCATCAGAGAAGACGCCATCTCTTTTTTAAAGGTACAGGCTATTATTTTGTGGTTTAGGATGTCCTGAATGTTGTGCCACATGCAGTCTTGCTGTTCTAGGGAGTGGCTGTGTTTTTTCAGTGTATAGATAAACTTCCCCGATGGCCAAGGACACACTGTCCCGCTGTTCCGAAGCCTGACAAGGAAGGCTTCCAAGTAGGCGACACCCAGTGTTCAAAGCAGTGTGTACACCTTGGAATTCAACCGAGATCTGCAGTTACTACTTGTAACAGTGTTTACTTAAGTAACACTTGCTTTTGTAGATAGATACGGTATAGCAGCCAATTTCAACATGTAACAGACAATATGCTCAGATCAGAGTTACACTTGAGCAGTATTTAAAGACTGCTCAAGTGTAACTGGTTTCAGAACTGGTTTGGCACTCCTCAATAATGTTTTGTATTCCAGGATACAATGCAGATTTTGTTCCAGTGACAGAGGTGGATTCAACACGGATGCAATTTAAAGATGCTCACTTTTAACTGCAGATTTTAGGCAGACTCGTGTTGGATAAGTTCAACTAAAAAACATAGCAAGAGTGAGAAAGCGTTTGAGACATGCAGTTCCCCAAGAGTTTACAAAAAGCCTCCTTAATGTCAACAATAAAGTGAAGCTTTATTCCAACTCTTCACCTAATGGGCAGGCTTCTAAGATCTATTTATTTTATTTTTACTACAAAAACATCTGACATTTACTTGTTCAAGGAGGGAAGTCTGAGGCATGGGTGTGTCTTGAAAAATATGTTCAGGGTAGCCTCTGCAAACTGCATTAAATGACAAATTTGTGACATTAACTTTTGAGTGAATGTGAGGAAAGTAATTAGAATGTGCTACAGTATGCAGAGCTAGTGTCTTCCTGGTTTCAAAAAGGAAGTATTAATAGATCACCTTTAATGTCGTGCTTTTCTGTCTTTAAAGGTTTCACAGTATCACCAAACAGGTCTTCCACAAAGCCCAGGCCTTTCTCTTGATGTATGACATCACCTCCACCAATAGTTTTTCCGCAGTCAGTTACTGGGCAAACTGTATTCAGGTATGTCTTCCCTTTCAAACTTCAACACCTATTTTTTAAACAGATGTTGAAATTACTAGTTAAACATGCTATGTTGTCAAAACAGTGATTTACTTTTATATTCATTTAGTGTATTTGGTTCTAATAGGCGGGGCTACACTGGCCACTTCATTAGCACACCTGTTCAACTGCTTCAAAAAAAGGAATGAACTAAGCACATGCAAGTGCATTGTAGACATAGTGAAGACTACCCGCTGATGTTCAAACACAGCATCAGAACAAGGAAGAATGATGATTTAAGTTAACTTTGAACATGGTTGTTGGATCTATTTCAGACACTCATCTACAATAAACTTTTCTCTCACAACCTGCCTTGTTGCGAGAGATCAGAGAATGGTCAGGCTGCTTCAATCTGATAAGCAGGCAACAGTAGTTTTAAAAAAAATTACAAATAACCACCATAAGGTATGCAGAAGAGCATCTCTGAATGCACAATACTTATCAGCTTTGAAGGAGAAGGGCTACAGCAGCAGAATAACCCACCGGGTGCCACTCCTGGCAGTTAACAACAGGAAATTGAGGCTACATTCACACAAGCTCATCACAGTTGGTTAACGGTAGTCTGGAAAAACGTTGCCTGGTCTGATGAGTTTCGATTTCTGCTGCAGCATTCGTATGCTGAGGTCAGAATTTGGTGTAAACGACATGAAAGCATGGATCAGTCCTGCCTTATTCAGGCTGGTGGTGGTGTTTAATGTTTGGGGTTTTTTTGGCACACTTGTCAATATGGACCAAACTCTCTGGGAAATGTTTTCAGTGCCTTGTTGTATCAATGCCAGGAAGAATTAATGTTGTTCTGAAGGCAAAAAGGAGTCCAACAGGGGTACTAACAGGTATACCTAATAAAGTGGCTTATAAGTGTGATACTGAATTGTGTATTTAAAACAGCAGCACATATTTTGATTATTAGTAGAAAAAAGTATTAATAAATTTAAAACATCAACTATTTATAGTGGACGGGACGTGAGTGTCTGAAACAGTTGAACCAGCCTGCAAAGTTAGACTAGTTTGTAATAACATAAGATAAGATAAGATAAGATAACCTTTATTAGTCCCACACGTGGGAAATTTGTTTTGTCACAGCAGGAAGTGGACAGTGCAAAAGTTATGAGGCAAAAATTAGAATACAATAAGATTATCAAAATGATTCCTGTTCTGCAGGAGTCTGCTGCTGAAAATGTGACTGTTTTGCTTCTTGGAAACAAGAGCGACTGCTCAGAACGACGGGTTAAAACTCATCAGGGGGAAATTCTTGCTAAGGTGCGAATATGTTGCATTACACCCACTCATGAAACAATCACATTCAGTTCAGTAGTTTTAATGATCAAAACACCCACAGTGAGTGCAGATATTCATTCAACTCCACAGGAATATGACTTTGAGTTTATGGAGTGCAGTGCTGCCACAGGTGAAAACGTGATCCAGTCTTTGGAAGTTGTAGCCAGGTATGTATATAATGTTAATGTTTTTCTCTAAAACCCACATCTTTTAACATCGATATGCCCTGTAAAGTCGACTGCTGTGTCATCAGCTGATTGCACTGTTGCTGTGTTGTTGCCAGGAAGCTGAGTCAAAGAATTGACTCAAGAGAAGAAGCCACAGTGTTGCACAAAGAGCCAGAACAGAAAAAAAGCTCAAGATGTTGCTGAACAAATGTGTTTGTCTTCAAAAAAAAAGAAAGAAAAAAAAAACAAGTGGTGAAATCCTGAAAACAAGAACACGCTGTACTCATCTGGCTTTCTTGTAACTCAGTGCATTATATTTTATTATTTGTACTACTGCATATTTTCAGTGTTGTTATATTTAGATATAAAATTATTTCTTCAAAGGCCTTATATTAGAATATTAGTTTATAGTTAGTAGTGACCAAAGTTATATAGTTCAGAAAGTGAAGGCTTTTTCAGTGTTTGCTTAATAGCTATCCAATAATTTAATACATATACAAGCTTACTGTATTTAATTATATTTGCACCGTGTGTGTTTTATCTTGCAATATAACAATTTTTGTGCAATATTGTGCAACTTCAAATAATTTCAAATCACACGATTGACATTTTTCCAGATGAAGCTGTAACAACTAAAATCACAAGTTTAAGATTTTATGTGCAATTTCACAAAGTTCATCTCTGTTGTTGTACATCGACTAAATGTTTAGTCTACACCCTCTTCACTTTATGGATTTACTATACTGAAATTTAATGTAAATGTGTATATAGTATGATTAATTTAAACAGGAGAATACCCCATTCAGATATTACCAGAGATCAAGATGTGACCGAGAGCAAATCTAGTACAGTGGTAAATAATTATTATAGTAAATATATATTAAACATAATTATACTTGCTTTTTTGTGATTTTGTTTAGCCTTTCTTCTAAGTTGGCATTCATCTTAATTCAGTCATCACAACTGTCAGATCTGACACATAATTATGAATAAACATTACTCCCCTATAATTATAGTGCCAGGGACATGATCAGCAGTTATATATGCAAATGTATTTTTATGTTCCCGTGCATTTCCTTTGTGACCAAGTACCTTTAAACCAATTGTTTTAATGGCGTGTCGCATGATTAATAAATCTCCAGATAAACAACGTCTGCTTGTGTACTTAATTTGTGCCCTCATGGAAATTATGGGTTTCCAGACTGACAAAGACAACTGTGTTAGCAGTGGAAAAACAAGTCCGACAATGGTATGAAGAGCATGTCAACAATGGCGCCACTGCAATAATCTCATATAGTCCCAAAGGAGGTGTTGTGGGAAAGAGAACTACTGATCCCATGGGAATCATGTACCCACCTATGAGAAGTTCAGTTGAGTAATGTGGTTATTTCTGTTTCAGGCTTAAACATGTTAAAACAACAATAACATCAAACTACCTGGCAATGGTAGATTTTTCTGCTGTTGCAGATGAGCTTAACATGGTTATACTTTTTTTGTCTTTCAGCAAGCAAAAATAGAAGAATGCATGCAAATCCGCATCAGAACAAGGGCAGGTGGTGAGCCAGAAAAACAAGCCAATGACAAAAGTTAAAGAACAACAGCTCAGGCCCTGCAGGGCTCCAGTTTTGCCTATTTGGAGCTGGACCCCTGCTGTGCATGAGCTGTTGAAGATTCAGCTCATTTCCCCATAAATAATTTCACATTACTAAATTCTTTAATCTTAGACATCACCATAATGCTGTGAAAAAAAAACCCAAACATTTTAAATTGAAGCAAAGTGGTTTAATTTCAAGTTACCATTTTTATCCTGTGGCACAGACCCTCTATCATTTCTCTTAAATGGAAAGCTGGCTGCTTTTCTTTGGTTTGCTTATTTCCCACATACACTGAAACTTAACAAGGATCAGACCTGAGTATGACTCCAGTTAGTCTAATCACTACTAGTTTGACATTACTGGTTTAAATTTAATCAATGTCTGGAGCCACCAAAACAAGTGTAATGTTGACCTTTGGCCAGCTGGGGGAGTATTTGTGCCAGTAAAGCATGTATTTGAACTCATCTACAGACCTAAAAAACAACAACAAAAAAACCCAAACCCACAGCATTTAAACTGATATCATAATCAAACGCGTGCATTCTTTTTGGTCTTTATTATTGTAAATTCATTCAGAATATAAGAAATAATATTAACATTAAGGAATTAAGCAATACTACAGCATTGCAAAATACAGTTCTTGTTTTCCACCACAGTGAATTTTATATCGATTGATATGTGCAGACTTCTGGGTTTAATTCAATGGGTTTTACAAAAGTATTGCTTTAAATGTTTACAACCATTTGTATACACATCCTGTATACAAATCCTGGTCAAATGTTCACCGGGATTTCTAGTCTGCAAACCTCTTTCCTGACTGAGCTAAACTGTGGGAAGTTATGCAGCATCATAAAATATTTTTTTGATCGGGTCATAGGTCAATGATAGGCCTTAAATGACTAGTTATTTTACACGATCTACCTAGCAACTCCGTCATTAATTTCACTTTGTTGAGTTTCTGTGATATTGTCTTCAGACGTTTGTAATGCAGATGTCTTGTTCGCTGCCTTAGAAGGTTTTTTATTTCTCTTAGTGGAATGATACAACTGGATGGCTTGCATGACATCAGCAGCAGTCCAGTGGTGATGGATCAGAGCGTCCTGTAGGGTAAAAAGTCCATCTCTGGTGCGTCGTACTCCATTACACACTGCTGTGCTACGCAGTTCCAGTCCTATCTCATGCACAATTTTACGCAGATACTTCTGAGTCTCATTTAGGCACTGCACCTCTGTAAAAACAGGAGACATGTTTGAAACTTGACCCGCATTTTTTTTTTTTAAATCATCAAATATGTTTTATGTGTTCAAGTGAAGATTACCTAATGTGAAGTTGGGAGGCTGGAAGCGAATGCAACGTAAGCCGGTCAAGATGGGTGTCGATTTCCCCTCTGGACCCAGTAAACCTTGCACAGCCATCTCATAGGCTTCCTGTGAGCGCATGTCTATGCTGGAATACCTGTACAGCAAAAAAGAAACTAATCAAATATCGTTTAGTACTGTTGCAAATATTTACAGAGGGTCTTATGCAAAAGCAGAGGGTAAAAGATGCCATTATTAGGTTTACAGAAATGTAACGTCTTACGTCAACAATGTTTTTTGGTTGACTCCCTCCAGCATTGACAGCACTCTCTCCAGCTTATCCTGTGTGATGTGATCTAGGAGACAGCTTTTTTTAAGTATATTTAAAGGGACATCAGTTCACATAACAAGTGTTTTGCTTATATTCTTGCACTTCAGGTATATAAATTAGAACTGCTCTTATAAAACCTTTAAAACCACATACACAATTCAGTCACAGGCAGGGCTGAACTTCCATAAGGCAAGAGGTGGAGTACACCCTGTACAGGTCGGTATTCTGTTGCAGGGCTAACAAAGAGATGCAGACAACTCACATTCACATCTACGGCCAATTTAGAGTCACCATAAGAGTCACCATATTTTTGAGTTAAATTGACACGCATGTCTATGGACTGCAGAGAAACCAGCCCAAGGACTGGGAGAACATAGTCCTCACAAAGACTCCAGCAGGTCAGTGGATTCGTAGCCAAGACCCTTTCCCTGCTGTGAGGTGACAATTCTAAACACAACACCTTTGTGCCGCCATGATACTTTATCGAAAAGGACTTTGCTATTTTAAGTGAAAGATTGAGGAAGCTCAAACTAAAAGAGAAATTATTCATACCATAGGTGGATCTTTCCACAACTCGACCTGTGTTAGTGAAATTATCTGTTGCAGTTCCAAATTCAGCCTCCAGGGTATAATCCTGCAAGAAATATTGTAGAATTGGATCTGTCAGCGTTGGATCTGAACTGCATCAGTTTATGTCTGAGAGAAAATTACAAATTACCCTCGTCACTCTTGTGGTGTAGAAATCATTCAGCGCCTTGTTTCCATTCCCAACGGCAAGAACTAGAATAGAATAGAATTCAACTTTATTGTCATTGCACATGCACAGGGCAACGAAATGCAGTTTGTATCCATCCAGAAGTGCTTTAGCCATGATATAGATATATTACAATATATATTAGCAGTAATATAGATATGTAAGTATATTACAGAAATGGGTCTATTATGGTATGTTATAATGTACACGGTATGAAGTATGTTATGAATATTCTATAACTATAAGTATGTACAGGCTGTAGTGAGTACAAGCTATGAACAGGCTATGAACAGGATATAAATATGAAATAAAAAACTATACAGAAATCTGAGATATACAGTTATACAGAAATGCGAACTATGCAAGTTATAAACACTTGTAGGATTAAAAATTATCGTTTGTACAGAATGATTATTTACACAGAACTATACAGTGATGCAGTTAAGATAAGTGAGATATGTGGATAATTTCTACAGAGGCTATATAAAGTGCTAGTGGTTGTGAGTGATGGTTCAGTCCATGTTATTATTGTGTGTTTGACGTTTTACATTTTAGAAATATGTGGATATTCTCAGATCATTCACAAAACGAATGCCAACACTGTAATTAACAAATGATTTTTTTCAAATGAGCAATTCTAAAATTATACCTAGAACACCCGAGGAGAAAGTATCGAGGCGATGTCCGACTCCAACTCGGATATGCTGGAATTCAGGTCCTGTGACTAAAATCAAAATGAAACATTATATTCACTCACTACAGTGTTATTCACCACACCTGAGGTTTAATTTACTCCAGTCACATCTAAATTGAAACCAGATTTCATGGATGACCTGTTACAGGGTAAAACGGTGGAGACACAGAAATCTGTTATTTCTGTGTCTCCACAGAAAAAGTTATAAACACTGTTCAATATCAAAGTGGAAAAAAAGTTGTGAAAAAGAAAGTACAACCTCTTTTAAATCAAAGGGTTTATGTGTCAAATATCATCTGCTACCAAAAATGACGCAAATACAACCTAAGATGAACAACAACATGACACACTGTGTCTCATTTATTTATCTCGGCTTCTGAAATGCTGAGGCAGAGTGTAAAAATGGCCAATGACCATTATGGCCAAAACTTTCCACTTTGGTCTCATCTCTCTACATTATAATAATCATTATAATGATCACTCCAACTGTAGAATGGTGGACTTCAGATTGTTTGGCATGACCTTATAACTGCCTCATCCTGTTGCCTCTTTCTGCTTTTATAAAGGTGGTCACACTGGCTGATGATCACTCAATCAAAGTCTATACACAATTGTGTATTTAATTTTTTTCCACACACTGCCTCTGAAATTTGGCTTAATTTTTGTTAAATAAACAATGACACAAAATTATGTTATCCACTGTTGTTCATCCGAGGTCATATTTACCAAATGTGAAGACTTGCTGGAGATCAGAGGATTTTTTTTTTTAATGCTGCGACATGTAAAACTGTAGAAAAGAAAGAGAGTGTACTTTTTTCACTTGTTCTGTAAAAGTAACAGATTTTAAGTTTTGTCTTTTTTTGTAAAAGAAGGGCTGTGAACTTTGCCACCTGATGATTTACTGCAAACTAAAGCATCTGACTGTGTTGTGAAGGTGTTTATACTTTAAAGGTGGAGTGATAGGGACGAGAGGTTGGTGCAGCTGGTTTCACTTGCACTTGGTTTTTCACAATGATGCTAACAAAACAGCTGCATGGACCATGAGGTCAGATAAATGTATCTTAATGTATCTGTTAATGTATCTTCAGAGCGGAGACAACACTTGTTAACATTTTCAGTAAGGTGGATGTACATACCCAGAGGGTGCTTGGATAGTACAGGAACCGATACTGCTGATACCGTGAGTCCTTTGGACGCTTCACTCTCGTGTCTGGGTTGTGCTAAGAGTCGAACCTCGTGGGGAAGTGGCTGGGAAGGCGCAGCATTCAAACCTGAGGTGTAATACACGCAAGGACATTCAAGTGTTAAGTTAAAGGCATGCTGAGTATTAGCTGCATCATGCCTCAGTTTAACAGCACGCATGGGTGATTGACAACAGGACCACAAGACACCAGTGAAAAATAAACTACACTCACCTTTAAGAAGATTTGTCTCGATGCTGTCCCGTACCAGTTTCCAGTGAACACCAGCAGGTTTGTAGACACAGAACAGGCCCTCTAACTTCCGAAACGTCCGAATAGCTGGAGTTGCCATTATTCAGCAGCATCAGATTATACTTATGTCTTGGAAAAATAATAAAACTAATTAAAAAAGACTACATGTCATGGAAATTTTGACGAGTGACAGTTGTTTTGTTTCTACTGCCACTTTCTTCCATGTGAGCCTACGCGCATGCGTACATGATGACGCTTTTCATTCCTTATTTTTGGCCATACCGCCATCTACTGGAATGGATGTATGTGTACGCTATTTTAGTCCTTATATAAGTAGAGAAACGCCACCAGAGCTTCCACCAGAATTATTAAACAGCCGCTTATTGTGTGTAGTAACAAGCTGGGAGACGTGGAAGAATAATTGGTATTTTATTGGGTTTTTTTTTTGTTTGTTTGTTTTGTGTGTGAATTTTTACGGTTTGTTTCAGAAGATGGCAGTAGCAGCCGCCACTCAGAGAACAGAGTGGAAAAGAGGACGAAGAAGAAAGCAGGCAGCTAACTTTAGTCGCTGTTTATTTTCGTTGACAGCTGAGAAGACTTCAGTATCATTTCGGCATTTTTCTAATTTGAGGTTTTTGCTGTAAGCTGAAGCTTTGGCCTCTGCTGTTAAACTGCTGTGTGCGGGCAGGTACGTTAGTTTGTTTTCACGGGACACTGGTCAGAGAAACGCTACGTAGTTATTGTCAAACTCCACTCTTACATATCCAATTATGGTGACCTCGGGGGCAAGAAACACGTTGCTAAAACCAAATATGAGTTGAACTGAAACCTGGAGCTACACAACGAAACAGGATTTGGACTTATCCAGCAGGGTATACCCCCATGGTAAATGTGCTGCCAAGCTAAACTTTATTATGTTCCAGATTAGAGATCAACATGAGGTCATTGCACACTGACCACTCAGTCCTCCTTGAAAATAATATCGCCATTCCTGGAAGATCAGACACCTCTGTACGTGGATAGTAGAAGGATCTGAAGTATTTTAATAGCATTAGACGACCTGCGCAGCACAGTGGTATGATGGTTAGTACCGTTGTCTCACCGCAAGAAGGTCCTGCGGTGAGACCTGAGTTCCTCCACAACCTTTCTGCGTGAGTTTTGTCTTCCTCCCAGAGTCCAAAGACATGTGGTTCGTTATCGTTAGTTATTTGGTTATTCTAAGTTGGCAATAGGTGTGAACGCGAGTTTGGATGGTTGTCTGTCTCTCTGTCTGTTAGCTGTGCGTCATATTCGTGACATGTCCAGGTTATACCCTGCCTTTCGCCCTATGGTAGCTGGGATAGGCTTGCTTCCTATGAAAAGTAATTTCTTCTTTCCAACAGTCATCAAGTGCTTTCTGGAGGATTACCCAGTTGTTGGGGTTTCTCTCTTGTATTGTAAGATCTAATAATGGGCAAAGTGAGGCTTTGTGATACAGTGAAATATTTGAAGCAGTAATGCCAGGATTATGTTGCAGTTTCAATGTAAAACATGAATCTCACACGAATCTCCACAGTGTCACCCACTGGCCACTTTCACTATCATCACACCTTGGTAGGTACGACAGAGACAAGCAATTGTACAATAGATCATTAATGACTGTGGCTAATAAACGCTGTGGTTCAGCAAATACTGTCAGACTATAATTAAAACATATTCAATAATAAAAGTGTAATAAAATACAGGAAATGTTGTTGACCAGTGGTCAAATTGGTCACGCTTAGTATTACAGCAGCAGTTTTGAATGTCTTAAAATCGTCACCCTGAAAAACAGTTCCCGTAACAAGAAAATAAATAATGTTAATAATATTCAAACATGTTTCTCTGTGTGAAACAGCCTGATTAGATAACTCATATTTTGCTCAGCTGTTGTCTTCTCTTTGGTGTCCATCAGGTGTGATGCGAGCTCCTCTGCGCTGGGTGCTATGGGATGTGAAGGACACCCTGCTGAAGGTGCGCTCATCTGTGGGAGAGCAGTACTGCAAGGAGGCAGAGCGTATGGGCTTGAGCCTCAGTCCT
Source organism: Diplotaxodon limnothrissa (assembly GCF_057381915.1). Classification (NCBI taxonomy): domain Eukaryota; kingdom Metazoa; phylum Chordata; class Actinopteri; order Cichliformes; family Cichlidae; genus Diplotaxodon; species Diplotaxodon limnothrissa. Next base: position 26,602,581 of record NC_140600.1, read on the forward strand.
GTGGAGGTCGACGCTGCTTTCCGGCAGGTTTATCGACAGTATTCCAGTAGATACCCAAACTACGGCATCAGTCAGGGCCTGAATGGACAGTCATGGTGGAGGGGGGTGGTGCGGGACACTCTCTCTCAGTGTGGTGTACAGGAGCCAGACTTGCTAAACACAGTAGCCAACAATCTTTACCATAACTTCTGCAGCGCAGATAACTGGGAGGTAAATGATCACTGACACGTTCATACACCTAAAACACCTTGTTTAAAGATTTTAAACAGTTCCTCGAATAATGCTTTTTTAAATTTTATGCAACAATATATAAATAAAGGCTACAGGATGTGTATTTTCTTTTAACTATAATCATCATAATAAGCATTTCATACTGAACCAGAAGAACAGAGCACATTAAATATCTGACTTGTAAAGCAACTTAAACTTTGCCCCCGATGTTTGGAGAATGTCATATTAAACTGTATAATATTCCTTTGTTTCAGGTATTTCCAGACTCAAAGAAGGCTCTGGAGAGTTGTTCTTCTCTTGGACTGAAGCTGGGTGTGGTGTCCAACTTTGACAACCGCCTGGAAGCAATCTTACACGTTTGTGGGCTGTTGTCATACTTTAGCTTTTTAATAACATCAGAAGAGGCTGGTGTAGCAAAGCCCAGTCCGGCCATCTTTAGTCAGGCACTGCAAAAATGTGGTGTGCCAGCTGATAGAGTAGCTCATATTGGGGACCATTATGTTAATGATTACCTCACTTCTCGGTCTATGGGTATTCACGGCTTCCTTTTAGACAGACATAAGGATGGCCAACTCGATGTTCCTAGGGAGCATCGGCTGATTTCACTGGATGAGCTGCCGTCACGGCTCCAGCAGCATATGAACTAACATGAGTCATAAGATAAGATAACCTTTAGTCCCACACGTGGGAAATTTGTTTGGTTACAGTAGAAACAAACGGTGTCAAGTGAAATCTACTCAGAATAAACTGGCTTAATTAGCGAAATAATGTATGGACTGTTGACTTAAGTATATCAAACTACTTCATCCTCATAAGACAAATGAAATGCTGATAGAAAAATGTAAAGAAATCTTAACATATTGTATAGTTATGTTTCATGTCTTTGTATTATAAAATATGTTGGGAAAAATAAGCCTCTAACTATACTGTGTCTCTGAAAATAGAGAATATGAAGTGAGGCAGCAAACTGTCAGACCTTCGACAAGGTTCTGAAAACATTCCTGAGAGATTGTGGTCCATGTTGATATGATGGCATGCAATTGCCATATGCTGTTTGGCACGTGCGCATCCATGATGCAAATCTCCTGTTCCCCACATCCCAAAGGTGCTCTGTTGGATCAAGGTGTGGAGACTAGAGCCCATTTTAGTGCATTGCCATGTCCAAGAGAACTATTTCAGATGATCTGAGCTTTGTGACATTAGAAGATGGGAACACTGTGGTCATAAAAGAGTGGACATGTTGCGCAATAATAATCGGCTCATTTGGTACAGTGTCCCAAAGGATAGATTCATGGTTTTCTGGTGTTTTAAGCCAAATTCTGACCCTACCAACTGACTGTCACAGCAGAAATCGAGACTCATCAAACGAGGCAACTTTCTTTTCCTAATCTACTGTCCAAATGTGTTAATTTTCCTGTTTGACTGAAGTCCCTGTGTGGTCGTCAAGGTTCAAGGTGTTATGCGTTCAGCAATGCTGTTCTGCATACCTTGGATGTAACGTGTTTTGATGCTGTTGCCTTCCTATCAGCTCAAAGGAGTCTGGTTATTCTCTGACCTGTAGTAGCCACAGTGCATTTTCTGCAAGAGAACTGCTGCTCACCAGGTATTTTCTCTTTAATCAACTATTCTCTGTAAACCCTAAAGATGCTTGTTTGGGAAAGATCCCAGTTGATCAGTGGTTTCTGAAATAATAAGACCAGCACAAATAACCAGTGAGGTCGTATTGAGCACATCTATATGGCTGTGTGCATTGACTTGATTTATATTTTATTGATGTCAGTGACTTTAAGGTGGTTGACTGCAAAAAAAATCAGCACTGAAGTCTATAGTTTGTGTCTTTGCTTCTCTGTAATGTCATATCTGCACCATCAGGCTAAAATGTCTGCTGGCACCAAGGTAGTGCCAGTGGAAAGCATAACTGAGGACTACAACTTTTTTTTTTTTTTTTTTTTAAATTAAGAAGTTTATATTAACCACTGGAGGAATTGTTTTAGAAGACAAGCCCAGAAATGTTTTTGCAGCACTCAGGACATGTCAATTCTTTTACCATCTTTTTTAATAATCGGTTATTTGGAACTTGTCCCCACATTTAGGGAAATTATACAAAACAACCGAGTAACCATCTGCTTTGAGCAGAGCTGCTATGAATTGTAGGCAGCAAATGTATTTGCAATTGATTGTGTCAAGTCACATAAAACATCCACAGATCAGCTGAAATATCATGGCAGGAGTCTTGCTGTAAAATAAAGTGTCCTGAAAGTTGCCTGCATTCTCTCAATTTGTGCTCAGCATCAGCTATGCAGGTACATTTCTTTAAAAGGTTATTCATTAGCAGGCCGCTTTACAGGAGCTAAAAAGCTCTGATCATCCCTAATGATATTTCTCAGTGCTTAGCAGTGAGGGGAACAAGGCAGGGTTGCTTAACCCTAATACCTTTGTAAGTACCCACTTTAAACCATCTGGTCAGAGGCAGATACTGGGAATGTTGGACTGAGGATCAAAAGAGCTGCAGAGAGACCAAAGTGGAATTGCTATTTACAGCAAGCTCCAGCCTCTTATAGAATACGGATTAAATCTTTTTTGGAAGAATGTCAATGTTTTTAATTTTTAAAAGAAAGAAAAAAAAAGACGACACCCCTCCCACAGTGTTCAAAAAAAAAAATTTTTTCCCCAAGTCGTATTTTCACCTTGAGTCGTGTCCAGTAAAATTTTTCCCCGTACGAATGCTTGTACGTTGAAGGGTATTGTATATCTTTAGGGAGTCATCCGTAAGAGCTGCTTAATTCAAAGCTGGTTTAGTAGCTCAGCCAGACGGCTCTAAAGGGCTCCACAGAAATCCAATTGCAGGCATAATGGGATTGCAAAAAAACCAAAACCAAGCTTCTCATGCAGAGAGCCAAAGGGAAGAGCAGAGGAGGTGCAGCATGTCATGAGGGAAGATGTCAATCCAGTGACTTACAATCAAAACAAAAGCCCAGCATGTCAGCACGTGAAGCGGACTCATATTGGAGGATGAATGTTTGAATGTGAATGGGTATAGATTCTGTGAAATAAAGAAATTAATAAATAAACAGGCTGAATGGCTATATAGCAGAAGCTGGACAAAACGTTTCCCTCAGCCATAAAAGCACTCAAGACTGCAGCTCTTTGTTCAAATGTGCCTGGGGTTCAGAGTTCCGTGTTGGCATTACTGCATCTTGAAATATTCAATGGCACAGAAAAATAGAGTAGAAGATCAGAAAATTAGGGTATTTTGAGAGAGCGAGCGCTTCACAAGTGAAAAGAAGGTCACGCAAGGAATAGAAAAAGAGACTTGAGAGATGGAACAGCAATTAAGAGACATATGAAAGAGACAGACACACACTTGCATATTTAATTCTTCATTGGAAAACAAATAATGGAGGCTTTCCAGTTGTGCCAGCATAAGTCTGGCACCATAAAGGGATAATGCATGAGAAGCTCAACAGCAGGATGTGTTCACCCAGCAAATCCCCCAAATATATCTGTTTCAATCCTGCAATACACATGCAAATTCTGCAATGCAAAAATCACGTACTGTAAACAAAGACAAGTTTATCATCCACTCAGAGGCTTTTGGCATAGAAACGCCATCACATTCACAGTGAACACACAAAGCATGTGCACATGCTTCACAATAGTGTCAATTTGTCCTTTAATTCCCTTACCAGTAACATAAAATTATTTAGAAATTTCAAAATAACCACTTTAAACTTCAGAGGCTTTTTTTCCCTTTTCCTTTTTTTTTTTTTGAGCATTGCTATAAACACGGCACTCGTATGCTTTGCATTTAAAATAAAAGCTGTGATTTAAGTGCATGCATGCTTAGGGGTATATGTGCAAACCGCGTGCTTAGTCCCATCAGTGCTCGTTCAGGCAGTTAGAAATGGCATCTCTCGTATGTGGATGCGTTTAAGTGTCTACATCGTGCAGTGAGTGCCGTTTTGTTTAGCTTTTTTATAAGCAGTGAAGAAGCTTGCAGATGAGCGCAATTTTCCAAAGGTACTGTAGGATAAAGTGGCCACTCGTGTTGGTAGAGTTCTTGCTTGCAAATTTAAAAAAAAAAAAAAAAAAAAAAAAAAAAAAAAGGGAAAAAAAGGGAAAAAAAACAAAGAACCTCTGATGCATGCACATGTACAGGTACAGCTTAGGAATTAAAAAACGGAAACTGACAACCATTTTCGCTTCAGGAGCAATAAAGAAAGTTTCATCAAAAACGCTACAGGAATAACTTAAAGCTGCAGTCTCTGCATATACATTTTGATTTAAGATCAGGAAATCAATGTGCATGAGTCTAACAATTTCTACTTCTGTCGAGTGAAGTGAGTTCCTTCCCTAAAAACAGACACTAAAACATGTTAAAGCACCGGTTTCCCCACACCAGAAATTATTAAAATGTCCTTCGTGCTCATAGTGTTCTGATGAAAATGTGCAAAGATATTAAAAGACAAAAATAGGAATTGGGGATGTATGACTCAAGTGAATTATTCTTGTCCTGCAGCTTGAAATAACGCCTTTTCTATTCAGCATCCACACAGGGTGATTAATGGCCTTATAGATAAATTCCCATGTCCTTTAGGCCAGCCATAAACTCTAATCAGGACACACAGGGCTCTTCTCATGCATGATTTGGCGGCAGCATCAGTCTCAGAGGGTCAAACAGTCTGCTGCAATTCTGAGTATTTTCGTAGAATCAAAGAGCAAAGCAAACACATTCCTAGATTGTTGAAGTCCAAAAGGTCCCAGTCATCAGATAGGAGAAATGGAGCATTTAACCTCCCACATGAAGGAGGCCTACCTCAGTCACACTTAAGATACTGTATTATCACTTCCCTTCTGGCCTGCTGTACCACTTTGGATGCAAGCCGTGGGGTTTGAGGACCAGGCAGATGAGGAAGACTGAACACGGCATGAAACGAAGAGCTCATGTTCAAGTGAGATGTTTTCTCAGACCACTGAAAGACAAAGCCCAAACATTTATGTTTATGTTAAGGAATTGTCTAAATAGTTAATATTCAGAAGATTATCAACAAATTCCACAAAAGACGAACATTAAATTGGTGACGCTGTTGTGGTACATGAGGTATGATGATTATTTTTTTTATTTTTTTTTTTCCATAGAAACTCTACTTTTTGCACCCCTTTCCTACTTCCAGAGGGCCTTCTATTTTTAGCTCCCTCGTGGAAATGATCTAAAAATAACAATCACTATCAACTAACCGAACCTTTACAGGGGATCGTCACTGCTGATGAGAGCTGGGTCTCCATCTATAACCTGAAGAGACCACAGTTTGCAATCCCAATGATGGAGAGGTCAGGAGCAGGAGCGGGACTTTTAACTGAATTCAAAGTTCTAGTAATCAACGGTTCAAGACTTTTAAAGTAGTATATTTTGCCAGCATGCACCAGCACACAGTTTACTGGCCAGACCTACACAATCAAGTTGCTTTATATAGCTAGGTCAAGATCCTACAAAACTATAACACATAACCCAACACAAGCATTTGGCAACAGTGGGAAGAACAAACTCCCTTGCAATAGGAAGAGTGCTACAGCAGAACTGCAGTCGGGGAGGGGCCACCAGCTGCCTCAACTGCCTGGGTGGGGTGAAGCGCACATCATAAATTCAGTTCAAGGGGATAACGGAGGGCAAAATATAAGAATTTAAAAACTACTACTAATAAAAGTACTCCAAGCAGTCCAAAGTTGACCTTGAAAGAAAAAACGTTATGTGATATACATTTATCTGCCAAGTTTTTTTAATGTCCGTTTCCCAGCGTTTTGAATCTTTGTGATTGCACCTTCTATCTGCATTGTTGTCCAGTTACACCAGTCACAAACATGTTCACAGATTGGTGTTCACTAGTCTAAAAAGGGTCCCTGACAATATCTTACTAGAAATCTCTGTGGCCTGTTTGTGCTTAATGCAGAAGCTCTTCAAACAACTCTGAGCCACACACAGCTGTCAGGAAGTATTGAGAAAAAGAAATGATTTCATTAAAAATAATGTCCATAACAGAAAATTTTAACCGTAATCACAGACAGATAAATGGATGCACTCTCTGTGCAAACACGGCAAATGTTGACAGCCCATATTAGTTGCCCACAGTCTTCACTGCTCTCAGCTTCCACCCTCTCATATTCATCTAATGGATACTGCATCCCCTGCAGTGTGTAAGTGGAACTATGAAGTTAAAAATGCACTTTGTAATAAGAAAGTAAAGTCAAGTACCACTCTCAGATGGACAGCAGGACACGCCGTGCTTTTCTGTAACATGGTGATGTGCGTGGCTGCGCCTGCGACAGTCCTGTCTCCACCAGCAGCTGGAAGAAAAATAGACCAAGCAAACTCACTGTGGCATCAATTTCATCTAATTTTCAATTAATCTGTTGCTTACAGCACAAGATATTTATGTAACTTACTGTAAGACTGTACATAACACCATGATGAGAACACACCCAATCACACACAACACCAGCATCGTGGCAATGGTCTGTTGCCTGTGATTGGTTGCAACTACAGCGAGGAGGTCTGCATGCTCACACCTCATCCCGATAAAGCCTGGATGACATCTGCAACACAGAAAATCTGGATGAAAAAGAGCCGCTGATGGACTTTCATGACACCACTGCTGGCTAAAATGGAAAGTTACAACAGTTGTAGTTAAAGATTGTGATTTCATCCAATGAATCATATTGATACCACAGACACCAGAATGCAAAATGTAAATCTGTTTTTAAATCATTTTGCAAAGGGTAGCAGAACAGCACTATCACAGAACAGGGCCATCTTGATGTGAACTAAATGATTTAAAGGCTCGAATTATCTCTGGTCACCAAAAATTATATAGAAAGGCTCAATATAATACCAAAAACAAACCCTACACACCCGGTGGAACATCTCACAAATAATTAGGTTTATGTAACACCTGTAAAGCAGGCGTTTTTGGTTTTTTGTTATTTTTAGGTGTAAAGACGGGGGGGGGTCAAACTTCAACAATTATGCAAATATGGAGATTTAAATATCTGTATTGGTATATGACATAATAAAAGATTCACAAAATCCAAGAAACTCTCTGTAAGAACTAACTGGCCACAATTTTCAGGCCTGAAAACTGGGGCCACGGGATATTTTTAATGTTTAAAAACATTAAAAATATCCTGTACTGGACATCATTGCGTTAGCTCAGGAATAAAATAATAATAATAATAAAAACCCACACAACATCAGTGACAAAAGTTTGTATTTTTATCCACAAAAGCAGCTTTAGATTCTGCCATAAAGACTAAACCATATGTATTTGTGTATTTGAGATAATAAAACACTGCAAACTCCATTGACATGAATAAGATTATGATGCACTCACTGATGGTCTAATGGCTCAAGCAGGCCTTAATTGTTTCCACAAGACGATCCCAAACCAAATGAAGAATATATATAAAAAAAAATAAAAAATAAAAAAAAAAAGACTGCTTAGTTAGTCTTCAGTCCTGACTTGTTTAAGTGTTTGGAGCTTTATGAACCAAAAAGCAAAACAAACAAAAAGAAAAAACCCAGGAGATCTCAAAGTTTTGAGCAGCTGATATTCTACAGAGATTAATAATCACAAGCATTTAGATTTCAAAACATCTGCAATGGGTCTCCTCATTCCCAAAGTGCAGACTGTCACCAAAGGCAGAGGTGATGAGGGGATCTTGCTCACATAACACTGCCTTGGTATCATTTTCTGTTCAGTGGGACGTTGACGTGTTTTTCAAATAATTCTTTGGATTTACATTTTGCTCAGTGTTGCAACACTTTTGAACAGCAGGTTGTACATCAGCAGGATTGCAGTGCCTTAAATTTCAGTTTCAAACAGTTTCAGCTTTAAACTGTAAAAGTGTTGTTTTTCATGTGAGACCACAGACAGGATGCAAAGGTGGTGTTTTATAACCATAAATCCGCTAACTTACACACATGCGGGTGTCTCTTCCAGTATAAGGAAGCGGCACGTGCCGTGGAAGCAGAAGTGTCGGTGGGAGTCTGGACAGTCGTCGAAATGAGACCGAACCGCTGCTGCTACAAACTCTGTTGAGATGAGACATAATGTTGGTGTTACTCTTCATGTTGTTGATCTTAATGATGTTACCATGTTTAAAGTTGACAGAGTGTTTTTGCAGTAGTGTTTCACACTGAAGCTAATAACCAAAATGAAAGTCTTTTGGTAGAGTAGCTAGCTAGTAGAAATCCATTTTATAGGTAAAGCTGTTCAATCCAGTAACACAAATATGTAATCAGTCAATCACATGGCAGCACCTCAGTGCATTTAGGCATGTAGACATGGTCAGGTTCGACCTGAAGCATCAGAATGGAGCAGAAAGGTGATTTAAGTGACTTTGAATGTGGTTTGGTTGGTGGTGGCATTTCAGAAACTGCTGACCTGCTCTCATCTTTAGGTCTGACGGCAAATGGACTGAAAAAGCAGCAGCAGCTCTCTGGGTAAAAATGCCTCGTTGATGCCAGAGGTGATGGGAAGAGAATGGCCAGGCTGCTTAAAGCCAAAAGCAAGGCAACAGTAACTCCACCGCTTGTTACAACCAGGGTTTGCAGAAAAGCATCTTTGAATGCAGAACTTGACAAACCTTGAAGCAGATAGGCTACAGCAGCAGAAGACCACACTGGGTGTTACTCCTGAAGAACAAGAAACTGAGGCTAAGATTTGCCTGGCGCCACCAAAATTGCTCAGAAGAAGACTGGAAAAACATGCTTGGATAGATGAGTGCATGCTGCAACATTCAGATGGTAGGTTCAGGATAGTGATGTAAAGGCATGCGGGATATTTACTTGGCACACTTTGGTTCCCTTAGTAACACCTAGGGAAGGGTATCGTTTAGGTTTTATCCCATACCGGTGCCAAACTGGTACTTTTGAAACGGTGCCGGTGCTTAAATGGTGCTCAAACCGGTGCTTAAAGAATGGAGAACACAAAATTGGTCCAAAAACCTCTCATGTTCAGCTGTTTATTTGTAAAAAGATAACAATGTTAGCCTTTTCTGCAGCTATAGGGGATTTATGGCATCACTCTTGGCTGGAAGCAGTGCTTAAACAATGGAAAAAACAAACTTTGTCCAAAAACCTCTCATGTTTAACTGTTTTCCACTTTTTCTTTGGTCATTTTAGCCTTTTTGGCCAGGGTGAAGGGAGTATCTGCCATCAAACAAGAAGACAGCCGCATGTAGCTATGATGATGTTTGCTAGTTCACCTTACATGCATTAATGTAATAACGTGGTTAGCCTACTCAACGTAAATTACACACGAACAACATTAAGCTACTCACGCAGAGAAGAAGGCTGCTGCTGCATCATCATCAGTTATCATTTCTGCTACACTGGCAGGGCTAGGGGCCAGGACTCTACTCTTCGGGGTTTTGGGGGGATGTTGCTTACTCCAGATAACAGGCAACCCACGCGCAGTAGATGTGCACGGTGTGAGGTCTCAGCAAGCTATCAAATACAGCCGCATTTTTCGGCTTTAAAAAAAAAAAAAAAAAAAAGCTATGCGTCGCCAGGTGTTTCATCGGATTTGAGGTGTTACCTCCTTTGACAGTATCACAGTATCAGCTTAAAGCACTTGTTGCAGGCTGCTGAGTTTGCATATTTTGCTGTGAAGTACAGCCAGACTTTTGACCACTTCGCCTTGGGCATTTTTAATCCAGTGTTGCCAACTCCTCAGTAAGGAAAATCGCTATTGGTTGTCCTAAAAGTCGCTAGAAGTCGCTAAATGACGTCATTGCCTAATTTGCATAATTGGAGAGAAATAATAATAATAATAATAATAGATTATAACATCGTGGAAGAGACAAAGTGAGTAAAAAACGTCCTAAATGCATTTAGAGTTTATTTAGAACTACAAATTAAATTTCTTTTAGCAATTATTGTTTGTTTTTTTTAATGTCACAATTCCAACCCTGCTCCTTTACCCGGGCTTGGACCGGCAAAAGTGACCCGAAATAGGCACTCTGGTGAGTTACTTTGTGTGTGTGTTTAAGTAGTTTTAAACTTTGTGATCCACAAAACAGCATAAGAGTAAAAGAGTAAAAGAAGAACTGACTGCGTTACAGCACCCGCTGCTTGTTGAGAGTAAAAGCAATACGCGCTTTCACGTCTTTTTTTAGCGACTCTTTTTAGAAAAAAAGCCGCTAAGGGGTCTGAAAACTCGCTAAATATAGCGCTAAGTTGGCAACACTGTTTTAATCTGTAGCTCTGCTCTAAAAGAAGGTATGTACCTGGACCCGCCTACTATCCTCGGAAACGTAAAATGATTGGCTAGAATCTAAAGTGTATGACATCTCAGGAAATAAAGCACCGAAATGTGCTCTGCTTTTCAGTCTGGTTACTACCGTTTATGTCAGAACGATGGCACCGGATACCGGTACCCATCCCTAGTAACACCTGAGCACTTTTTGGGATGGGGTAGAATGAGAAAGTCACATCATGTGCAGTGGACCAATCTGCAGCACTTGTGGGATGCTGTCGTGTCACTATGGACCAAAATTTCTGAGGAATGTTTCCAGCACCTTGATGAGTGTTTGCCATGAAGAATTAAGACAGGTCTGAAAGCAAAAGGAGGCTCAAACAGATTGCTTAATATGACTGTACCCATGGTAAATGAGCAGCCTACAGGAGCTCAGTATTTTAACTCAGTCTCTTCATATCTGTAAATTTTACCCAAAATTTGTAAATCATATGCAATCCCAGTGCCTGTATTTACAATAGTCAGGATGACAAAGGTGGATGTGATAACTCTAAAAATAGTATAAATCTACCAAGACCTGAAACAACACCACCTACGAAATCCTACAGTTGACACACCCACGCCACAAACGGTAGACTTTAGTTCCCAGCTGCGGACGGCTTTGTGGTGGCTTACGTCTTTCATTGTACCTGAGAGGAACAATTACAGTAAAGAACGTCAATGAAAACCCCCAGTGGGAGGATGCAAACAAAATCTTTTCCCATCAGTCTTACTGGGACTCAGGAGAGTGCCCATCCCTGCAGGTTGCATTGTTCTTAACAAAAAAAATAAAGCCTACAATGCAGCTTTTTTATCAAGCAGCAATCTCAGCTTTCCCTGTGAAACAAAACAACAGGACAAAAATAACCGATTAAACGAACACAAGGACAAAACATGACATTTCTTTTACGTAGGCAGTACAGCCAACCAAATTCCTACACTACTGACTCAAACAAATGTGAATGCAGCACAACCATCCAAAAACAGATGCCACTTTGTGAGAGCGATGAACATCCAGACAGATAGTTGTATTACACGCTGCCTTCGTCACACACTTCATTCCAACGGTAAATGGGCTGTTGGACTGCAGTCTACATGTATTGTCTCCTCCTTTCAGACTCTGTGAAAGCGCTCCGTTGTGCCTGAGGCATCTGCCTGACAACCCCTCTCACTTTCCATGTGATTTTGATGGCAATTTGAAGTAGGACTGAGAATGAATACATCCTTTAGGGCAAGAAAGGGTGTTTTTCAGATAATAATTCAACACTGTAGGTGCAGCTTTTGTAAAACGGCTAATTGTATACTGCTCATATACACTGGCCCTAATCTTTCATTTAACATAATTGTTCCCTGACTCACACTAAGAGGATCAATTATCAGCGCGCGCCACACTGTCTGCGTAATGTTAATGCACTGTTGGGAAACATCGCAGTGATTGTATACGTGTGCTGCCATGAACAGAAATAGGACTTGAAAAGCAGGAAACATTCCTATAGATGGTTTGACAGCGACCCTAGACTTCCTCTGCATCTTCACGTACTTGTGATACTCATATACTGAAACTTACTTTTAACAGGGTGGATGTTGATAGTAGTGGTTCCAGTGAGGCTTTTGGTTGCGCTGCTGCTGGTGTTTGTTGAAGAGCTGCTTGCTGAGGTGTTAGCAGCAGAGGAGGTGGCATTAATAGAAATGGTGGCATCAGTAACTGTTGCATTTGTCTGCCTTGGTCCGACTATAAAGAGAGAACCTGTTAACATATGATTACAGATACAGAGAGAGTGGATAAAAGGACAGCGGCATGTGGAAAACATCTCAATCATGACCTTAGATTTTCATGGATCATGACTTGCTTACTTTTAACTGTAGGGATGTTGGTTGTGGCTGGAATTGTTGTGCTTGTGCTGCTAGTTGCCGCAGAGCTGCTACTGGAGGCATCTGGAGGAGCAGTGGAGTTTATACTGATGGAAATATTGGCTTCAATAGTTACTGAACTGCTGTGCCCTGCTCCGAAGGTAAAGAGAGAGCCTGCAGAGAGAAACATAAACAGCTGTTAATGTAGGGCAGGTATAGTGTGAATATCACACACATGGGATTAACACCCCAAACCATGCAGGACAAAAATACCACAAATTTCACTGTTAACTCACTATCGAGTACCATAGATATTGTAGAAGTACCTATAGAAACATTTTTTAATACATATTAATATAATCTGATTGCTGCCCATCGATAGAAGCTTGTTTCTGACCAAAAAAATATATATTTTTCTTCCTTTTATAAGCCAAAATTTCCACTTTCCAACTCAAACCTCTGAGAAAATTACTCAAAATTGAGACAGTAACAGAATAACCTGAAATTCTGACTTATGGATGGCAAAAAATATTAACAATAACAATGTTTTTGTTTAGTGGCAGAAAGCAGCTTCCATACCCCTCCAAATGAAAACCAGGTGTCTCATATTCTCCTTATTACGATCAACCTGAAGGTTATATCTAACAGTCTACTCATGGACCATTATGACTTACTCTTCAATTTGATATTAATGCTTCATTGAGTAACAGGCACCCAACAATAGTAACAGGGTCAAGCACCCACTAAAAGGATGAGATGAAAGCACTATAAATACAGCTGGTCCCGTGAAGACACGCAATTACAACCAAAAAACTGAAAATAGATCCTAGAAATAGGCGCGGTGGTTTATTGTTTAAGGTGATGACTGACACCAAACGATTATGAGAAATGTGACTGCACACACTCTTCACCTTCCAGTCACAAATATAGTCGATAGAATAATTAGTCCAAGTAGATCACCCACATAAGTTAAAACACACCCACTAAAGCCATTTACAATAAATAAATAATAAAGTTATTCAATTTAATGATTATATAACGTTAAATAATAGAGCCCAAAAAAAGCACAGGGGGAGGAATGCTCACATTCAAGCTTATTAACTTTGTTTAATTTCTATTTAATTGTTTTTCAACATTTAACACAGCGTTTGACGTCACTTTCACGAGTGAGATTACAATCGGACGCTTTTCTGCAGGGTTGGCTACTCACCGCTAATGAGTAAAATTGTTCCCCAGAAAATCCGAGTCATCATGATGAGCAGCTCTCCAAACCGCAGGAATATGACGAGCAGTTTCACTGAAACGCGGGTGTGTTAAGAAGCCATATCAGTCATTAGTGTTGCAGACCCCGGGACAAGCAGCAGCCGCAGCGGCGACCATCAGCAGAGACCACATTTAATCCGGCGAGCATACACCTGACCTGTTCTCTAGTGTCAAACATTAACATCTGATCTATCCACAGCTTCTTTTGGGGCGCAGAAAACTAACCGCGGTCGACTTTACCTTCTTTGCCTTCCTGGATGTCCGAGGGTTTAACTTCACAGTGTTCAGTTGAGGAAATTGGTGTGTAATCCCGTCAGAGCTGACCAATTAGAGGCAGGGAGGGAGGAGGAGGAGGAGGAGGGGTACCATCCCATTATGACCTCAGTATGACATCTATGTTTGTTTTTTAATTCTTAGCCCAAATGTAAGAGTTCAGTTTTTATGTATTAATATTTAATCTGATTTAAAGTGTGAGAGAGATGTCCTTCTCCACGTCTTCTCCACTCCTGCTACATCAAGTTTAAAAAGAAATATCCAATAATAAATATTAAATGATTTTAAAGATAAAACATTCTTATTCTTATCCACTCTAACCGATTAAATGCCAATTAGAGTACAGAATTTCCCTTTAAGGCAACTTTTCATTAGAGATTGCCTAAATAAGAATTTTTTTTTTCGCCTCAGTGTTGCCTCATTAATATCATTAGGTTTCAAAATTAGTCAGAGTTTTCTTCTTTGGCTTCTTTGGGGTTTCCTGCAGCTTTGCTGCTCCGTCTGTTCATTCATCTGTCCAACAGTTTGGTGCAGACCAGAATATCTTTTCTCTGACTGGCTGCGATCCCATAACATGTGTGGTGGGTATTTAGAAACTCAGAGGACAGTTTGTTATGTGTGTAGTGATTCCCCGACCTTTAGCTAACAGTGCCAGCAAGCTGTTATCAGGTTCGAGAAAGCTGAAAACACAAGTGCTCAGATACACTAAATAAAAGTGACCTGGAAATTCAAAGCATGTTTCCTAATATGTTAAAAGAAAAATCTTGTATTCTTTTATCTGCTTCCTTGTCAGCTGCACAGTTACATTAGAGAGGATATCACCAGGCATTAATCCAGCTAAAACAGGGAACCTGCTGATTTACACCGCTCCTGTAGTGCTATAGCGGAGGCCTAAAAGTGCTAAATTATATCAATAAATACATTAATAATTAAATAAATGTGTCATTATACAAACAACGAATTAATCATGTCGTTAATTAAATAAAATACAAGTAAAATTTGTGTAAAAACACATAATGTGCCGCAATATCTGATTAGTTACCCTGCACAGCAAGTCATAGGCAAAGCTCGCTCCTGTCCACTTAAGCAGGAGCGTTTTTCATTGAAAATACAAACAGTGAATGCTGAGTCTCTATAAATAGCGAAGTAATTTTAACAGAGGATCAAAAGTTCTGATGACAGATTGATAGAGTACCATAACACCAGTGACTGAGCAACATAGAAATGCCTTACTTTATGAAAGAATCCACTTCTTGACGCAATAAACACTTCAAATGACAGATTTACTAAGACTCAACCGCAAAAATGCGCCGATGAGAGTGGAAGGTTCTGCGTGTGATCGCAAATGAACAAGTAAGGTAACCTACTAACAAAAATAATAAAGTGTAGGAGCAGTTTTTATAATCTGGAGCCAACTCCAGAAAAATCGATACGTTTTATATACTGGGACAAGAGTTATGTCTGGAACTGATGGAGACTCTGTAGAATTTGGAGGGTGAGACAACCGTTTGCTGGATGCGTTTGACGACTGACCCGAATGATGAACAAAATAACACAAAATTACCGACTGCGCCAATTGCGCAATTGCATCCAACGCTCGGTTTGCGCCTGAGAAAAGACACGTTTCCTTGTTTCTTTATGGGCCGACGAATATTATTATGAAGAACTGGAAACATATAGAGATTAGCTTTATGTATTCATAGTGTGTAGTCTGAAGCTCTACAGGACACAACCAAAACAACTGGGAGAGCAACCCACCCGAAATTAACGCTCCTATCAGAGCTAAAAAAAAAAAAAAAACAGGCGCAAATAAAACTTGTTTTATATATTAAATGATTTTCAGCGCCAAAGGACGCTTTTTTGCTGGCTGAATTTAGCTCTGACAGCTTTGACCACTCACTTTATCTTTAATGCCTTGAATATTTAACCACACTTGCTAAACGTGAATATATTTCCTCACTTGAAAAAAAAAAAGCATCACCTTGCTCCAGCACAGTTTGGTAGCGTCACACCAATATCAGTATGACTGTAATCATGATGTATTTTCCTTGAAATGTAAATATACACATTAGAGACTAGATATATATAGACACCTATAAAACTGCTAAACTACTCCCCTGCATCCGCTGCGGTTTCCTTTGCAATGCCATGAAAGAACAGCAGCAGCATATCAAACCAGCTCCATCTGCTGGACATAAACAGCAAGTTTATGGAGAAGGACACTTAATAATAATACTTTTATTAAAAATATTTTTAAAATATATAATATAACATATAATATATAAACGATATCAACAATTCAGCGTGTAGAGACAAAATATCGACTTAACCAGGAAAAGCAACATCTTAAGATTCATGTAAGTAATGCGAGCGCCTGCAGGAAGCTATGAAATGTTATCTAATTAATTGATAATAATAATTGATAATGGTTATTTGCTTATCTAAATCGCCAGATTCCATTAAAAGTTTTGCATTGTATTTACGTAACAAACATATTTTTTTGAGTGTACTGAGATCAGTTCTAGATCGCACGTTCTGTTTGTAGATGTTTTATTCAAATTTGAGATATTGATGTGTATCCTTTCGTGCAAATAGGTACTTTTTATATACTGGAATTTATCAGGAGTACCTCCTTGTACTCCTCTATGGTTGGGCAGCTTCACTGATTTCATTTTTGCTGTTCTTAATTACTGACTGACAGCACCAAGTGACATTAATTGTTATCACACTCGCACACTGGCAAGATGGTAAATCATTACAGTGGCATTTGAAAAGATCTGGTAATACATCAGCTCAGTGATCTATTTGGTCGTGTGTGTGCGTCAACCTGCTGATTGCAAAACTGCAGCCAATCAGGCTTGACCTTGTGCGTAGAGGATTATTTGATGGGGGACTGACGCCTGGTTTGTTTTCAGACTTGATCGTGCCACTTCTTTTTAGCATTTTACCACCTCCTTTGACCAACAATGTCGCATGCTGGTGCACAAAAGGTAATTGAGCAAATTTGTCTTTTTTAGTAAATCGTCTGTTTTGGAGTTTAAAATACCTTTACTGTGTTTGTAGAAGCTTTATGCAGATGTGCAGCATGGCTATATTACTTGGTAGCTGTTTAGGTGATACACCTTGCAGGGTAATGTGACAGGCTTTAGTTTTTAAATGTGATTTTACTACATTTCTAACACACATAATTTTTTTCTAAGACAATGTAACAACAAAACAAAACAACTGTGATCTAGCTATCTGTCTGTCTGTATGTCTGTCTGTTTATTTTAACAGGGCAGTCCTCTGACACTGGTGCTGATGATTGCTTCTGCATCCATTGGAGGGACTCTTCAGTATGGATATAACCTGGCAATAATGAATGCTCCCACAACTGTAAGTTTTTGTATTTTAAATGATTTCCTGCCATTACTTTATAGCTATACACATACGTGTGAGTACATATGGTTTCTAAAAGAGTTGACAAGAGTCATGCACTGATAGTACATGTACTTAGCTACTTATGAAAACTCTTGCCTGTTATTTCACATTTGGGTCACGGTGTAATTTGGCAAAAACAAGAATTGGGTTACTTGTGCCTGTGATTAGTCATTCTTATTGTATTGGTTTCAGGGTTTTTTGGGAACTGATTCTGGATGCAGTGTTATGTTTTGCCCAGCAGCTGCACTGATTAAAGAGCACAAACTTTACCCAGAAGCAAACAATTCTGTAACCTTTTGATAATTCACAATAACACTGACACCTGCTTCCTGATGTGGATTCATAAAATATAATATTTAAGGTTTCTTTGCTGAGAAGATCAATAATAAAAACTGGCTAAAGGAGCTACAGTGTGGCTCAGATGTAATGAAAGTGGTAATAAGTGCTGGCCTGACTCTTCTTCTCTCACAGTTTATCCAAAGTTTTATCAACGAAACATTCTTGGAGCGATGGGACGTCCAGCTGGAGGAATACCAGGTGACGTTAGTCTGGACAATCATTGTCTCCATCTTCTCGTTGGGGGGGTTTGCTGGAGCTCTTATTGCAGGACCTATGACCATACGCTTTGGGAGGTAATGCACGTGTAAAGGTGTAAAAGCACATGTGCACTAGGTTACAAATTGAGACTTCAACATGCAAAGAACAAATGATCAACCTGCTGTCCGAATGATAGATCGTTCATTTACTTTCCTCCATCACGTGTAAATACTGCTCTGCAGAAGTCTTGCACCACTACTCATTTCTTTATACTGTGCTAGGAAAATAGAAAGTAGGAGCAGTGTGCAAACATATGTGAAAATACAGCATATACAAAATTGAACAATTCCAACGAGTTTGCAAGTCAGTATTTGGTATGACCCCCTTTACTCTTGAACACACTCTGAACTGTGTTAAGCAGCTTTTTTTTTCTTGTAATTTCTTTAAGTAGTCTTCAGGAATCGTTCTCCAGGCTGCTTTAAGGTATTCAGAACTCTTGTTGGATGTTAGCTGCCTTTTGTTCTTTTCTCTGTCAAGATGAAGAGACTTTCTGTTTTTCTCTTGTCTTCAGTTTCCTCAAATTTTTTAAGGACACACTGCACACCATGCCAAAAATAGCACACTTTTCAGCTATTAGCACCTTGGTGGTGCAAAAATACTATTTTATGCTTTCAAACTGTGCTATCTTTTACATTTTCATAAATTCAGTGAAAGAAATGTAGACAAATTATGTGCTTTACAACAGGTTGCTTATAACAAAAAGCTGAAAGATACTAAAACTGGTTCATTTGTTTCAAAAAGTTACAAGAAGTCTAGATCCTTGGAAACTAAATATAAAGAAAGGAGACTTGTCCCAAGACTTTTGCACAACACTACATATTTATATAATGACTTGAGTTTTTTCTTTTATACTCATGTTGATTATGATTGATTCCTGCACTTTTACTGTAGTGCTTTTAAATGATGAAGCTTTGGGGTTTTTTTCTTGTGTCCACAAAACTAAAAGTCTAACAATGTTCAAGTCTTCCTGTGACACTCAACCAAAGCTCTAGAATAAATTTTTCTGCGTAGTGGTCTTGTAATATGACGTAACATCTCATCCATCAGTCTGTATTAAAAAAATAATAATAATTAAAAATAACTGTCCTCTTTTTTCTCCTGAAGGAAGAAGTGCCTGCTGCTGAACAACATTTTTCTCATGACTGCTGCACTTTTAGCACTGACGAGTAGAACCGCCAGATCTTTTGAGATGATCATGATCTCACGTGTCCTGGTTGGAATAAATGCCGGTATGTTAGTACAACATATAAGTAATATGCATGCAAACCGGTAAACTCAGGTATAACAGAGCAATGCAAGCAAAATATATTTTATAATATAATAAAAATAACTATTCAACAAACACTCCTAAAAGGACATGATCATTCTACAGGTATCAGCATGAATGTGCAGCCCATGTATTTTGGAGAAAGTGCACCAAAGCACTTAAGAGGAGCTATCTCTTTGTCATCAGCTGTGTTTACAGCATTCGGTGTCGTGTTAGGACAGGTGGTCGGACTCAGGTTTGTTCATCGTGCAGCTTATAATTGTCCATATACTCTATAATCTGTTGACAAAGAAATGTGTTAAGTAGATTTCACAAATATCCACAGTAACACTCTGGATTATTTCTTTAAAGAGAGATTTTGGGCAGTGAGCCGTGTTGGCAGTACCTTCTTGCCAGTAATGCCATTCCTGGACTCATTCAGCTCCTGACCCTGCCATGGTTCCCAGAGAGTCCCAGATATCTGCTCATTGATAGAGGAGACAAGGAGGCTTGTATTAATGGTGCGTACTGTATTATGTCAACCAGCAGCGAACAGTACATCACCCCCTACTCTCAGCTCAGGATATTTTTCATATAAAAACATATTTTAGACAGAAATCATTATCAGGTGTTAATTTTATTTTTTGATTTTTATGTTCAGCTCTGAGACGCCTGCGAGGCTGTGAGGTCCAGAGTAGCGAGCTGGATGAGATCCTGCAAGAACAGGCCGAAACCAAAGGAATGAGGGCGAGCCACCCCTGGGAGCTTTTTACTGATCGCTCTGTACGCTGGCAGCTCATCTCTGTCATGATCATTAGCAGTGCCATGCAGCTCTGTGGCAATGACTCGGTAAGAAGAAATTTCATCCGTGCTGTGATCTGAGAGATGTTTTGTGTGTGTTCTGGCTGTGAGGGTGTGTCAGGATCGCTGTAACTTATCCTGAAATGCATCAGATGTTTGTTTGGCCACAGGTTAATTTGAAAGTTGATCAGAAATTTTAGATGATGGATGGGTTTCTTAGTGTTTCTGCATGTCACATTAATTATGTATGCTGGTGATTAAGTATCAGGCCTCACTGTACTGCTGAATGAATAATATGTGATGCCTGTTGTTTTGCTTGAAGAGCCTGATAGGAACCTTCATGCCACACATACAGACTAAATTTGAGAGCTACAAGTTTGTCATGAGGAAAAGCGCTGACTACATGATCATGTGTTTCAAGGCTTTTAACCACATGCTTGAGGTTTTAGAGAGGGCAGTGGGTATTAACACTATTACCTTTGTACAAATACTACCGTAATCAGCTTATTAAAATCTTGTGAAAATCGAATGATGGTTTTAAGTGACCTCACATCTTCTGTTTTTCTTGCAGATTTACTTTTATGCATCATATGTGTTTAAAGAGGCTGGAATATCAGATGACAAAATCCAGTATGCTACAATCGGCACCGGGACATGTGAATTCACAGCCTGTATAATGTGTGTAAGTACCCATAATTAAAGCTCACATTATGTAACCAGCTACATCCAAAGAGAGACTGTTTGCATTGTTTTTAAAGCTGTATTGAAGGCTGCAGAATAAGGACTGAAAATAACCCCTACTAGTGTATATGCAGCCAGTAAGTGGGAACACCTACATGACCTTGCGTAAATGTGATACAGCAATCATTTTAGCAGGTTGCACAACGTTACGCATAGCTACGAAGTCTGTAAAAAATTGATTGAATTGCTAAAGAGTCATTATAACCCTTTTGTTTTTCTGGGTATTTCTGAATCTTTCTGTGGATACAAAGACACCAAGTTAAACTAACAGTTCTGTAACAATGGGGAGTGCCTCTCCGGTGGGGGACAGAGCCATTGCATGCAGGGAAAATAAAGACACAAGCAGTAGCTGATGCTCCCTTTACTTTAATCCTTAATAATTGACAAAAAATAAAAACAAAATAAACTTAATGATATGTTTCCTGCTTCCCTAGGAATTAAGAGAGTAGGTAGCAGTCAGGCACTGCTATTTAAATACACTTGATTAATGGATCATCAGCATGTGTTGTGTCCTATAAAAGCAGAAGTTTGGGAAGTTTTCTGGTTTGGCCCATACATACCCCGTACAGGGGAACATCTACAACAGAATGACTTGAAAAGAGAATAAACAAGGTGTTGTTCATACATCAACCTGACTGAAAAAGTGTGGCAGTACCTTAAGAAAGGTGTGCACAAACAAATGCCTGCACATTTCAATGAACTGAAGCAACACTGTAAAGAACTGTAGGCTAAAATTCCTGCACAACAATGTGAAAGACTGATATACAGAAAAGGAATATTTTGAGTGATTTCTGCTAAAGTGGTCCTACGAGCTACAGAATTATGGGGTTTATCTTGTTTGTTTGTCTGTTTAAATGTAAAAAGTTTTTCATACAAGTTTATTGACCTTCACAGCAGTAACGAGATTTTAATAGGTTAATGAAAAGAGCAAAGAAGCAAACACAAGTTTGAAGGTCTGTAAACCTTCAAACTTGTGTTTTCATGTAGTGTTATTGTGACACCATTATTGTAGTTTGTGTAATGAACTTCAGGGGTCAGAGTAGACAGATTCTGATTCCTTTAGAAAAATCTGGATAGTTGTTTGTATCTAACGTTAACTGACTGACTTCTATTAAACTATTTATCTAATTCATTGCAAAGACGCAGATAAAGTTATTTACTTGCAGCATTAGCCTTCCCAACTTAAAAAGAGGCTGCCCATTTTGACTACAAATACATTAACTGTTTATAAATGACACAAGAGAGAGATGGGCTTACCTCTAAACAAAGTATTTAACAGCCATATTCTGAGTATGTTTACTCCACTTTGCTTTCTTCAAAAACTAATACTAATAAAATAAAAATACTTTGCTTTCGCTCAGTCATTCTTTCTGCTATATGTTGGTTACCTAACTCTCGTGTTCTCATTTGACACAATAAGAACAGAGTCTGATGCACATTACGATTCTCTTAGAACCTGCTGGTAGAGCACAAAGGTCGGAGGTTCATGCTGGCAGGAGGCTTCACCCTCATGACCTTCTGGGCTGTCGTCTTCACGATCGCTCTGTCATTTGAGGTAATCAGCTTACTTTAAATGTGAACATCAGCTCATTTATGTGATATATATATGCACACACAATATTGAATTTAGGTGTTATCGTAGTCATCTGTACTGTCATTAAACCAGGTTTCCCCAGATTGACTAAAGTGACTAAAGCCATCTAGTTCTTGATAGTTACTGTACTTTATTAAGGATTATGATTATTTTGTATGAGCTTTAACCAGTGGTAAGGAACTAAGACACATCAGTGTCAAAATCGAACCACTGGGAGGCATTGTGAGCTAGCATTCAGGCACATGTTGATATTTATCTAGAGAGAAGAGAAATGCATAATGGACAAACAATAGAGGTTCAAGGTTCAAGGTTCTTTATTTGTCACATGCATAGTTATACAAGTATAACACACAGTGAAATGTAGCCTGACACGCTCCTCGACATGTGCAAAAATTGTGTGTGTGTGTGTGGGGGGGGGGGGGGGGGGGGGGGGGGGTAGAGGAAGAACATTATATATATATATATTAGGGGTGCAACGATACACAAAATTCACGGTTCGGTTTGATACGATACTTTGGTGTCACGGTTCCATATTTTTTCGATACAAAAGAATTGTTCATGCCTTTTTTAATTTGTCATTTATTAAAATTATAAATATATATTTTAACTCAAAAGTACAGTTTTTAAATTTAATGTTGCTGAAACAAAAGTAATTAAAAAAATAAATATATCTCAGGGCTCTCAAAATTTCAAAATCCCTGGTAGCCCTTCGGGCAGGGACTCTTCAGTTTTTGGTAGCCCAAAATAAATGTAAGTAGCCCGAATAAAAAAGGGAGCAATTTTTTGATTAATGTTTTGTTTCCTTTACAATATTATACATTAAAGTATAATATTGTAAAGGAAACAAAACATTAATCAAAAAATTGTTGAAAAACAAATTACAACATTGTATAAAAATTACAATCATCAACTCAAATACTTGGTTCTAATTGAACAGAAATTTCTATGAACTTGTAAGAACTGTGTATGACATGAATCAGTCTGTGTCAAATCCTGAATTTGAAATTTCCGCTGAAGTCACAGGTAAGAGGCAAGTGGAACCAAGATCTAGGCCATTTGCTTTTTGAAGTTTGCAAAGACTGCTAAATTTTGCCAGTGGTAGTTCACTCTTTGCAACATAATACGCTGTTCTAAACAGATTTTTCAGGTTTATTTTTCGTATGTTATTTGCAATTGGTGTTTGTTCTGGGAAAGATATTGCAGACTGAGCAATAATGCATTTCTTGCATTTCTCATGGGTTCTAATGGGGGCCTTTCTTAAAATGACTGGTCCCAGTAACAAAGGCGCTTGTCGACTCAGAAATCGAGAGAAAACCAACAACACACCCGGCAGAACATTATGTTATTTACACGGGTGCACATAAGTGGTCCGCACGTGCGCATTCGCTGTCAAAATAAAAGACGCGCACCAGATAAGAAGTTGCAACGCGCGTTTGCGTCCATATAAAAAGCACTGTTTTTGTCCGCTAAAGTGGGATTTTCACGGCACATTCCTCACCACATCTCTGTGCGTTCATCATTTGTTTGAAGCCAGCTCACCTCCTGCAACCACTTTTCCGAGAATACGTGCTTCTTTTGTGGTTCGGACTCCTTCTGACATTTCTTTGGAGGTAGAGGAACACCAAAGTAATTGCTTAAAGGAGCTTCTTCGACATCTTTAAGAGTTTTAAACAAATGTCTGTCCTCCTCCAGAAAATCTTATGTATGCAAACACGCGTTGCAACTTCATATCTTGTGCGCGTTTTTTTTTTTTGACAGCGAATGCGCACCTTCTTTCCTACAATAGCCCGACGGGCAGGGCAGAGAGAGTTTGGTAGCCCGACTGGGGTTGCAAAATCGCTAGCTCGACGTAACGGGCTAGCGATTGTGCAAGCCCTGTATCTGATTGAGGAATCACTCATCTTTGGAAAAGAGAGTTTATTACAGAGAAATGGCTCTTTCCAAAATAAAAGCTATACTATACGCTTCTTCTGGGCTATATTCTCAGCAGCATATTGTAGCGGGTCAGGGCTGTTCGGGGTTCTGTTTGTACAGTTATGTTTTGTTTATGTTGCCATAGTGACGGGTGACGCCCTCTCGCTGCGACGGTGTGTCCTTCCGGGGTCAGAGGGCGCCCTGTGTGGTGTTGTTGTTGTTGTTGCTGTGGTGTTGCCGCGCTGAGCAGTTAGCTAGCGGCAGTGTTCTTCTGCAGATGTCAATAAACGGCTGTGCTCCCTGGCTAGCTCACGGGAAGCAAGACCAAACGACACCTCCGTCTCCTCCTTGTCTGAGCTCGCCACATTGGTGTCAGAAGTGGGATGATGGTGGCACCCCATGTTCTGACCCGAGTGACAAAAGAAGGCACCTGGACATTTGCAGGACTTTGTGTGGGGAAATGGGGTCGTCGGGGACGACTGACCCCTTAGGTGGGGGCTATGTAGCGGGTCAGGGCTGTTCGGGGTTCTGTTTGTACAGTTATGTTTTGTTTATGTTGCCATAGTGACGGGTGACGCCTTCTCGCTGCGACGGTGTGTCCTTCCGGGGTCAGAGGGCGCTCTGTGTGTTGTTGTTGCTGTGCGGTTGCCGCGCTGAGCAGTTAGCTAGCGGCAGTGTTCTTCTGCAGATGTCAATAAACGGCTGTGCTCCCTGGCTAGCTCACGGGAAGCAAGACCAAACGACACCTCCGTCTCCTCCTTGTCTGAGCTCGCCACAATATTAAACATATCAGGTCCCCATAAGGAGAATCATGTGCTAACGGCTGTCTAAATGACTCGGGTAAAGTTTGTAGCATGCATGCTTGTTGTTTTTGTCTGCTTCCACTTGTCTTTGCACTAGGATGATGTCGGTGTAAATGTGCAGTCATATTCGTTGTGTTCCCACTAGTGCTGTCAGCGTTAATCTCGTTGAAATGACGTCAACGCCACAACACGGCAAATCTCCGTCAACGAGCTACCCCTGCGTGGGGCTAGACGGCCAACACGTTAACGAGCTAACCGCGCTAACACACTAGTTCCCACCCATGTAATTGAGCATTGCGTGGCACATCCAACATACTGTTTTACTTTAGTCCATGACGCGCTTACCTTCAGGGTCATATGTCACATGAAAACCAAAATAATTCCAAACGCCAGATCTGAATGAGGGTGGGGGAGGTTCAATTTGCCATGTTGCAAGGAGACCTTAACTTCTGTCTTGCTAGCTTGCCCTGCGCTCTTCCTTCTGATGATGCTGTCTGTGTTGAGTGCTCAGTGGATCTGCGCTCGACAGTGCAGCCTAGGCGGAGTAGTCGAACGCAGATTCACTGAGCGCTCAACACAGACAGCATCGTCAGAAGGAAAGTTGATAAAAATAAATTACAAATTTTGTATTGTTCGATACATATGCGTACCGAACCGAAAGCACTGTATCAAACGGTTCAATATCGATACGAGTATCGTTGCACCCCTATATATATATATATATATATATATGTGTATGTATGTATATATATATGTGTATGTATGTATGTATATATGTGTATGTATGTGTATGTATATATATATATATATATATATATATATATATATATATATATGTATGTATATATATATATATACACACACACATACACACACACACACACACACACTGGGTAAAGTAGGAAGTGATGGGTAAAGTAGGAAGTGATGTGACATATTTGGGATTTGGGGTTTTTACAGACTTCTCTTGTCACAACTCTATGGTCTCTGTCAGATATAATAATGTTCTTGACTAGGAGTTGCTCACTGCTTTCCTCCCCACATGCACACAGCACCATACAACCTGGATGTCGTACCTGACCATGACCTGTGTCTACACCTATATTCTCAGCTTTGGCATGGGACCAGGTAAGTCTTTTACCGGGATTTTACATGCTACAGGTTCAAAATGTTTCAGTACTCAAACATACATTTGAAACAAAATGTCATCGTGTTTTACTATCTACACATTTTACTTATTTAGATCAACATATTTACTACATTTTATCAGTTTTCAGCATCTTACTTGGTTGGCTACTCCTTTGTTCATCTCCACAACTAAAGTAAAATGACTACACACTGTATCACTTTAAACTCTGATACACTACAGAGTACTGCAGGAGTGTGTAAAAGTGTGATACAGTGGTTATATTGATATGTTATATTGATATATCTAACCAGTACGGTTTTGTTTGTTTTTTTTTTTTGTTTTTTCTCAGCTGGAGTGACTGGCATTCTTCCCACAGAGATCTTCAATCAGGCGGCTCGGCCGGCAGCCTACATGATTGCTGGCTCCATGATGTGGCTCAACCTGTTCGTCGTTGGAATGATCTTCCCATTTTTAGTAGTCAGTCTGTTGCTACATCCACACTTTAGTCAGCGTCTGTCCATCTGTCCATGCATCCATCCAATTAGCAAACCTGCAGCGAGGAGAAATAAGCACAAGAATGGTGTTCATATGCCAATAATATTATTACTAAGACAAGACTGGGGCACTGTATAAAGCGCTTTTCATGTTACCATGTTATTTATTAGTGGAGATGGCTAGATGGTACAAAGATAGGTTAGTTTTCAGTGTGGTGTTTGACATTTACTTGTCTCTCTGAATAGGGTCCCAGCTCTACCACTACAGAAAACAGAAAAGAAAAGAAAAGCCAGTGGGTCACATGGGTTTAGTCCATGTCGGAAAACCAAGATGCCAAATGAGACAGTAGCACTCCTCCAACATTACAATTATATACCATTTGTGTTAAAATGCTGACTATTAGATAGCTTACCATCTTAATATTGGAGCTGGTAAGAACACAAATTTAGGAGCAGCATTTTTGGAGTTCAACCCACAATAGGGACTAACAGTCATGATGCATCAGTATATCAATATACAGGCCCTATAAGTGATGTACAAAAGAATCCTCTTTTAATATTTCTTTTAGTATATGGCTTAAAAAAATGTATAACTGCAAAATATCAAAATACAGCTTTCTAAGTGGATGGGTGTGAATCCTACTCCCACTACTCACTACTCCAGGGGTCTCAAAGTCCAGGCCTCGAGGGCCGGTGTCCTGCAGTTTGTAGATCTCACCCTGGGTCAACACACCTGAATCAAGTGATTAGTTCATTACCAGGGCTCTGGAGAACTTCAAGACATGTTGAGGAGGTAATTTATTCATTTACATCAGCTGTGTTGGATCAAGGACACATCTAAAACCTGGGGTGGCTGTAGCTCAGGTGGCAGAGCAGGTCAGCCAGAAGGTCGGTGGTTCGATCCCAGGCTGCCTCCTGGCTGCATGACAAATATCCTTGGGCAAGATACTAACCCCGTGTTTGCCTACTGGTCGTGGTCAGAGGGCCTGGTGGCACCAGTGTCCGGCAGCCTCGCCTCTGTCAGTGCACCCCAGGGCAGCTGTGGCTACAATGTAGCTTTCCGTCACCAGTTTGTGAAGGACTGAATGTAGTGTAAAGCGCTTTGGGGTCCTTAAGGACTGAGTAAAGCGCTATACAAATGCAGGCCATTTACCATTTTACCATTTAAAACCTGCAGGACTCCGGCCCTTGAGGCCTGGAGTTAAACACTCCTGACATAAGTGATTTGATGCCCTTCCTGATGTTGCCCCCTCTATTTTTTTTAAATAGTGAATGTACTTAGCTAAATACAGCTTGTTTCTCCCAATGATAACTTGAATACACAGAATTTTTAATGTAGTGTTTGATAAACGTATGACTGATAACATTTTGTTTTCCCTTCACAGAGCGGGCTGCGTGAGTACTGCTTTGTGCCTTTTGCAGCGATCTGCCTGTTGTCTGCACTGTATGTTGGCCTTTTTCTGCCTGAGACCAAGGGGAAGTCTCTGTCAGTCATCATGCGTGAATTTCACAGGCTCAATTTCAAAGGCCAGGAAAACCATTTTGAAGCTCAAACCAAACCTCAGTATCAGCTGGGCGAAGTGTGTCTTTCCACAGCCTTGTAGACAGACTTTTTCTCCAGAAACATGCAGTCACACCCAGCGCATGCCTTACTTTGACCTGATCTGCATCAGCGGGAAGAAGTTTTGTGGTTTGGGAGCCGCTTTTCATATCTTTGAAAAACATTATCTGAAATGTTTTTCCTGTGAGGAAAATGGCAATTAAAAGAATTTATCTTTGACTTTTTCACATTATGCTTTATGTCACTGATTGATGTGAGACAACAAGTCATTGAAACTACTTTATATTAAGTGTACTGTAATAAGGTATAAATCATCTTTTCCACAGAAAGTCATATTTTTGTTATTAGACAGAGCTGGATACCTGACCTGATTCAGCAAATTTAAAAAATGCATTTTTATGATGTTTTGTTCTTTTATTATTATTAATAAATAACAACTGTCTATACGTCTTTGTTAAAGACTGCACAACACTTTATATTAAAGTGGCTCTCTTCAGAGACTAAAACGTGAGGCTGAAGATTAATGTCCA
Source organism: Diplotaxodon limnothrissa (assembly GCF_057381915.1). Taxonomy (NCBI): domain Eukaryota; kingdom Metazoa; phylum Chordata; class Actinopteri; order Cichliformes; family Cichlidae; genus Diplotaxodon; species Diplotaxodon limnothrissa. The sequence goes on from NC_140600.1 coordinate 26,631,321, forward strand.
GTCTTAAATCAGAGCACAAAAGCAAAAAAACAGAAGAAATAAAGGCTATTCCAACTGACTTCCTGCTGATTTGAGTGTAATCTTACACACATTTTCACCAAAATGTTGCCAGAAATAGCTCTTAGATGGGATCTTTGCCATGCTGGTCAACATTGTGATCTATAACCATATTGAAAGATAGAGACATGAGCAAGGCAAGGACAGCAAAGTTTACCCGTCTAATGCTTTTCAACAACACAGTAGTTTAGAGCCTAACATGGTCCCTCTATGCTCTCCTATCAAGTCTGCTCTTTCTCTACACACTTCCCAAGATCTTGGTTCTGAAATCATTACTACAGAATGATGGCAGCTTGTTTACAGCCGTGGTTGCCAAACCTTTGCCAAACCCATTCTTTCATCCACAATAAACTGATGCCAGTCCAGCATGACAATGTTTAACAATCATCACTATCATTTAAAAAAGGATCCAAGACAAACCTTGCTGAAATAAGGATCAGCATTAGCACAAACAAACTCTCATAGATCACGTTGACCCTGTAGTTTCACTACATATTTTATCCTTAGTCTAATGTTTTTATTTTCCAACACTGTTTTCTGCATATACTCTATTGCATTTGTAGGCTGGATTGTCTTAATTAGCTACTGTAAACTTAACACTGGGGAAAAATAAATATTAAAGTAAACACATATGAAACCACTGATCACAACACATTTACAGCTCCGAGCTCAGACTGAAGTGGACTAAAGTTTGTGTTCGGGATAGACAATGTTTTGTTCTACTGTACACAGTCCAGTGTTATTATACTCAATAAAGAAACAAATAATTTGAATAACAACAACAACAATAATCATCATCATCACCACCATCATCACCATCATCATCATAATACATTTATTACAGCAGCTGGTTATTGCGCACAGAAGACATGAGCAGCAAATATACTTTTATTTATTTTTTGATTTGTATGCGATGATTTATTTAACAAGATATGTGGTGACTGTTAATTGAAGCACAGTTTAAAGATCTACTAATTTATTGCTGAGATTTCATGACGTTCAGAGAACTGTGAAGCACATATTTTAAAAATGAGCAAAATATTTTAAAGTTCAGTTCAGCAGTGACTTAACACTTTCATGCATGAATTATGACAACCTTGATCAGGATTTTTCTTAAGTATTTTTATTCATCTTTAGGCATTAAAAAAAGATTTTTGAACTTCATTTTTTGAAACATGTACTTTTAGTTTTTTACATGTCCACTTAGGTGGACAACATACCTTTTGACTGGGTGGCAGGGTATGGAGTGACACATCAGTGTCCAATGTAGTGGTTTATGTGCAAGTACACCATCAGCACTGACACAAAAATAAGATTTTGCAAGAAAACAGCCATTGAAGAGCTGTCCAGTGTAGTGACCATTATAATAATAATAATGGTTTGGATTTATATAGCGCTTTTCAAGGCACCCAAAGCGCTTTACAATACCACTATTCATTCACTCTCACATTCACACACTGGTGGAGGCAGCTACAGTTGTAGCCACAGCTGCCCTGGGGCAGACTGACAGAAGCGAGGCTCCCATATCGCGCCATCGGCCCCTCTGGCCAACACCAGTAGGCAAGTAGGGTAAAGTGTCTTGCCCAAGGACACAACGACCAGGACAGAGAGCCCGGGGATCGAACCGTGTTATGTGTGAAAGGGTTAAATATACTGATGCTCAAGCTGTTCAAGCTCTCAAGATCATGCATGCCCATAAGGCCACTCAGCTAAACACTGACATCTTTCAAACCTTTCAGGTTTGCTTCCGTTTCATTGGTGTATCAGTAAATTTTATCTTCATCGGGCTGTCAATGAAAACAACATTTTGGAGACAGAAACATCAACACAAAAAAACAAGAAAAAGTTACAAGAATAACAAAAACACATCAGTTAAATCTTTTAAACGTGTAACGAGGGACTCCGTTTGCAGTAACATAACACGCCCATGCTGCACACACAGTCAATAATGGTGTTCTTTTTATCTGTGTATCAGAGCCGCATGACCTTAGCTCATTGTACTTTCTCATGTTTTTCTGTGTGCGTCACAGATTAAAAACAAATTTCTAACCAGAAAACAGACTATACTGGCACAGCTGCAGTGATAGCAACTATGGGAATGTCATGTGCTGTGAAATTAACGTGTTTTATGAAACATGATTGATACAATCTCAAGGTCACAGAGTGTATAAATGTGAGTAAACTGGTCTTTGTTGCTTTATCTATCTATTCTAGCTCACTGTAAACCTATACAAATGCATTTAAGGACAAGATTTTACTATTAAAGTAAAAAACTATATGAAACATCCACTGCAGACCTGCAGTATCCTGCCAACAGATCAGAAGCGTTAATTTCTGTGAAAGAGCTTTGTATAAAGAAATCAGCAAAACAGCATTGTCACATATTATTGGATTTTACTTTGATTTTAATAATTTGAGCACAATAAAGATTAAAAATTAGGTAAATAAAGACTGCATTACAGGCTGCATCTATTCAAAATTCACAAAAAAAAAAAAACATTACATTTTGCAAATTGATTAAAAAAACAGAAAATAGCAGAACATGCTGCAAAATCAAAGCATCTGTAATTGTAATTGCAAAAACGTACACACAGTACAAATTGTTTTTGAAAGCTATTCTTAAATACAGTGTTTGAGTAAAAGTACAACATTTGTAAAAACATGCTGCAGAACGCCTTTGGCTAGTTTTATGTTGAACTTCAAAAAATATTATGACATTTTAGTTTCATGTCTGTATCTACTAAATAAGGCACAGCTGTAACAGCAGCAGGGAGTGACTGTTTGGCAACATGTACGTGTTTTTATTAATCACTGCAAAGCTTAAAGCATTGGTAAGTGGTAAGATGCCTGTTAGTTACGCAGTGTACACATAAAATATGTTCACACTCAGTATTATTGTATATCTCACTGTAATGAAGTTTGCTATGGTTAAAGATTATGTCCTCACAGTAGTGCTCTATTAAAGTCTTCACCAGCCAGTAAGCTCTTCAAACTTTTTGTCACGACATTTGATGGCACATAAAAGTTATTTGCCTCCAATGTGATATTCAGTAGAAAAGAGCCTGTGATTTGCTGATTTCTAGTCCCTGTTGACTGTAATTTACAATAACAGTAGTGATATTACTTACTCGCCATGCAGTTTGCTTTTAGCATCGGATTCTCATGAAACACAAAAGCCAGAAAGGAGAAAGAAGAAACATTTAAAAAGTGCTGATGGTTAAGAAAATGTCACATAAGACTTTTTTTAAACTTATCTTATTTGTATACTAAATCATTTTTTAACTGAAATTTTTCAGAAAAACATGAGATTAAAAAAATGAAAAACAACACAAAGAAGCTTTTATTCAACAATCCATCCATCACCCATTTTTCTATTTACTTCACCACTTAATTGTTTGTGCATATGCAAGGAGCTGTTGGAAATTGGAAAACCTAAATGTGGTAAACATAAATATTCAAAGAAAGGGGGAAAAACTCAAAGTATAAAGCTGGTACCTACATTTCCATTAGTTCTTTTTTTTTTTTTTTTGTGCGCACCAATAATTTATTGCACACGGGATAAATGTTTCCTAAACCCATGATGATGTGCATATAATTGATATTGCATAGACTTTGTTTCTAAATAACAACTGAACTGACCCCATTATAAAAGATATAAGACTAAAAATATCACCCAATGGGTTGATAACATATGTCAATATTAAAATGTGAAAATAAGAACAACCAAATTACAGATTGTCCAAATTGTTTTCTTTAAATTGCCTATTTTGTCAAGTTTGGCTGCTAAAGTTTGTCTATTTAACCTCGCTAACCTTTCTGCAGCACATTCAGAGTTTTGTGAACTACACATGGATGGTGAGGTACAAAACTCCAATCGACGAATCTACCAACCAGCTCATCTGGTCCTTCTTCGTGGCTGTTTTAAGTGTGCGATGGTGGGCTGGGGCTGTTCACAGTGGAAGCCTTCCTGTCACCTATGGCCAGTAATTGCATAAGCATTTGTTGTTTATTAACAGCAGGCACTGCCTTTCAGACACTCTGATCTCTCAGATATTAACAGGAGGATATATTAGGCCAGGGATGTCAAACTCGTTTAACACTGAGGGCCTCATACAGCCCACTTTGATTTTATGTGTGTTGGACCAGTGAAACTGGTACTTCAATAACATGTTTCAGCAATTTCAACTGAAACATGTTATTGAAGTACACACTATCTGCATGGCTTAAATTGTCAGAAGTACATGTGTAAATTTACAGGAGTCTATAATTTGGTGATAGAGGATGTCTTTATCAGCAGGGAAAGCTGTAAAACTTATAAAAATACAGTGAAAAGTCCAAGATTTATGTCCTCCTTCACATTTTCCAAAGCCATCCAATGCACCACATTGGAATCTTGGCTATTTTTATTCTCCTCCATTATGTAAAATGCAAAAATGAACTGATACTGCCACTGTAAAGAAACAATTGTTTTCATTCGTCAGAACTTTTAATGTTGTAACTGACCACACTAGTAAACCTCAGTAAAGATCTAACATAAGTCGCCTTGAGGCGACTTATGTTGTGATTTGGCGCTATATAAATAAAATTGAATTGAATTGAATTGGCAGACTGATGGAACAGACTTTGGATGTAATCCTTGTGGTATTTCTGTGTCCAACAGCTTTACAGTGGCTGTGGCAGGAGGACAACTTAAAGATGGAGTTGGACGACATGCAGTTGGAGCGGGAGAGGTCTCAGGGAGAAAAGGCAAAGACTGTAAAGGATCTGCTCACCTCTCGCTGTGTGCGATGGCAACTGCTGACTCTAGCCATCCCTTGTGCTGGCCTTCAGTTTTGCGGCATCAATGCTGTATGCTTATGTTTCTCTGCCGATATGACAGTTATCAACTTAAATCTGTTCGAAATTGCAGTTTCTAGTTCCCTTTCATCTGTCATCCTCTTGTTCAGCTGTGCTTCTACGCCTTTGACATCTTCCGTGAGTCTGGAGTGCCAGAGGACAAGATGCATTACTTGGCCATTGGTATTGGAGCAACAGAGCTCATCGCTATAACGTTGTGTGTAAGTAAAGTTGCATAAATTAGACTTTACATCTAAAAAGCTCTTGGTTATTGGGTGATTCTAAAAATGTCTTTTAGTTTTACTTCTTGGGCACGATTCTGCACATTTGATCATTTACATAAATAATAAAGAAGTAAAGACTGGGAAAGAGGAAAGAACATGCTCGATACGAAGATTTCATAAAAAATAATCAAACATGAAGAACATTGTTATCAGTTTTTGCTTATTTGCTGTGCATCAGTCCTTCTTGATCGATCGTGCTGGCAGAAAGAAACTTATGGGCTATGGCTATCTACTGATGGGTATCACCATGTGTGTTCTTACCGTCATGTTGTCAATCAAGGTAAATACATTCAGCGCATTTCCTCTTCTTCTGTTGTATGTTAGAGGATTCATTCCATCAATCCAACTTTTACAGGATCTGAATTCATGGATCCCGTATGTGAACATCACTCTGATCTTTTGTGTCATTTGCATTTATGAGCTTGGGCCTTGTGAGTTACTCCTTTTTTCTTTTTTTTTTTACCCAACTCCTATATAAAAGATTTCTGCGCCCATACTTGACTGAGCTTCGTATCTAAATAGCTTTTTAATGTTTGAATCTTCTTGCAGCTGGAGTGTCTATGGTTCTCCTTGCTGACCTCTTCCTACAAGTCTGGCGTCCTTCTGCTTATGTGGTTTGTGGGACCATCAACTGGCTCTGCATGTTTGTTATAGGGTTGTTGTTTGGCTATATTGTGGTAAGATAGCCACTGTAGATATACCATAATGTATCTCCATCGTTATATGTGTATTTACTCTATGCCACCCTGCTGTTTATCTAACAGTCTTTTTTGTGTGTATCCATACAGGATGGACTTGGACAATTCTGCTTCCTGCTTTTTGTGGCTTACTCACTTGGTAGTGGAGCATTTATTATATATTTTGTCCCAGAGACCAAAGGAAAGACAATGGTAGAGATTATGGAGGACTTCAACAAACTGAATTACAAGAACAGGACAGGTGATATTGAAAACACTGATGTTGTTCTTGAAACTAAATTTTAACTTTTTTTTCCCTCATGTAAGTCACCTGTAAGTTTCCTTTATGCAACCAAGTGCAGTTATTGCTTTTAGCAAAATTCTGATAGATTACATATGCAAAGGGCTGATGTTACATTTGTAAATATGTACAATTAAAAATAAAACACATCTTTGATCCTGGTCTCTGCTTTTATAGTTATTCACATAAAACACCAGCAAATTATATACAGTATTAAGATTTATATAGTTTTTCATTCATTTAGTAGTTAGTTTTTTCAGTTTATCCCTTCAATTTGAATACTTGTAACACAGCAATGTTTTGTGTGTTTTAATAAATTTGTAAATAAGTGAAATTATCCTTCTTTTGATGGTAAGAAAAACCACTGAACTTACCAAAATTCTTGAATTATTAGATGAAGAAAATCACCTGGCCCCTTGTCAGGTTCAGATTACTTAATGGTACCTGCAGAAAGATTCTGTCTGCAGTATAGGTGCGTTTCCCATCCTCACATGCAGTTTGACGACAAACTCCCACAACAAATGAAGAGAATACAACATAACAAAGACATAAAGCTAATATTAGCATGTCAGCTGTTCTCTTATTAGCAAAGGGTCAACACATCAGGTAGATTGGCACGCTTAAGCTACAGCTATCAACTTTACAAATAAATAAATAAACAAAGGTGACAGTCATGCCAAATTATTATTGAATTTATAGGGGCAGTTCATCAGTCTACTTTGAAACAAGCTTCAAGCCCACTGTCTTCTAATTTACTTTGCCTCAACAGCAGCAGGTCTAAAGAACAACTAGGCAGGACCTCCCAGCTTAAGCTGCAGTGACATACATATCAAAGAGTTAAAAAAATGTCTTAAACCAAGTGTTTACAATAGTCTAAATCCCTAAACTTGTGGTTTTACCGTTGTTCATTCTGCATGGCTTATTTGTGCATCTGCATTGTGTTTTAGTTTTAGTGTATTAATTTGTGCTCGTGATTCAGCCCTCTTATGCTTAAAATCTAAAAAGAGTAATGACACAAAGAGGAAGAACATATTCATATTCCATTTTCTTCTTTGAGGTCAAACATCCTTAATTAAAAAAAAAAAAAAAAAAAAAAAAAAAAAAAAAAAAAAAAACATGACATAAACCAACACTCCATAAATTCAGTAATTTGATTTAAAGTTACCTAGCTGTAGCTTAAGGAAAACAATATAGATCATTTAATTTTACCTTTCAGTTCAGACCCATTTTAATTAAAGTTGTTTGTCTACTTTGTTAGATTAAAACACAGGACACTACATTATTACAGTTATTATCACGATCAAACAGAAGCTATGATGGTTCTCATTTTGTCAAAAAGAGTGGCACTGCGACAAAGTGGGTAATTGTTGGCACTAAAGTGATCATGTGGGTGAAATACTTCACAACAAACCAGGCGATTTAAGTGACCGTGAACACGCCACTGAGTATTTCAGAGAGATTTTCCTCACAACCACCTCTAGGGTTTTTTTAGAGAATGGTGAAAAAAAAAAAAAAAAATCCAGTGAGCAGCAGTTCTCTGGGTGAAAATGCCTCGTTGATGCCAGAGGTTAGAGAAGAGCCAGACTGCTCCAAACTGATAGGAAGGCAACAGTAACTCAAACAACTGCTCATTACAAACAATGATCTCCACAAAAGCATCTCTAAATGCACACGAAAAACTGTAAGGAACTGGACTACAGCTGCAAAAGACCAAGTACGAGTAATAACAAGACAACAGTTGGGGGGGCTTAAGTTGCAATTTATTTGATGCTCACCTCTGTACCAAGACAAGAGATGAGACTCAATAACAGAGTACAAAAACAAATATCTATAGAAAAGTAAGCTTATATTGAAATATGTCCAAAGACGTTATAACAAAACATGTAGCTCACATGTTTTAAGAGCAATCGTGTACGATGATAAAATACCAAGTGAACATATTTTACATTTGTGTTTTTATACAAAAGTGTCAATGCGAGTCACTCTGTACAATAATTAACCTATAGAAAAGAGGACCTTTTTTTTTTAATCCACTGCTGTGCACAATCAGTATTTGGAAGGCACTTCGCAACAGACAAAAAGCACAAAGCAAAAACACCCAGGCCGAAATAATACGTCATGTTTTACACTGGAGTACCAACATAAATGAAACAAATTATACATCCCTGTGGGGGAGGAAAAAAATCAAACCAACTACAAAAAAAGAAAGGTTGAATTACATCCTTACAGCATTTTACACTTGTCTTGAAATAATAATTATGACAACACAACCCTTATTACCTTTCAAAGAGTAAATACTAGTGCAGAGTGGATCAAAAAAGAAAAATCAAAAAAGGTCAGCTGGCAGCCTGAGCGCTACCGGAGCAGAGTTATAGTACAGTGAGCAGTGAAACGACTACTGCCACCAACCAGTGATCGACAATCAGTCCCCACCTCGGCTCGCATGCCAGAACATGCAGTTTACCCTTCAAATGGCCATAACTTAACATCCCTCCACAAAACAGACAAGAAAAAAAACAAACAAAACCAACGGAGAAAAAAAAAAAAAAAAAAAAAAATCTTTTTATGTACAGGACCACCACTTACAAACACTGATCATATTGGTTGGTTCTTTTATATATCTATATATATATATATATATATATATTTATATATATTTATAGAGGTGTATATGGAAGGTATATACACTTGTTACAATCACAATATAACTATAAATAATAAGGGAATGTACTGAATTTAACAGACTCAATTACCCACAAATAATAATTAAGCAGAAAGCAGGAAACAGATCAAACAGAAAGTCACACACAATTATACACTCTGTTTTTGTTAACAGAGAAACACACACACAGTTTGCTGCTGGACCCAGCCTGATTTGCATCATGATACACTTTTAAAGCACAAAAACAAAACACCAACCAATGAAAAATGAGGTCCACATGACACTAAATCATTAAATTTAGAGCATTAAAAAGAGCAGATCCCTTTCCACAAATGTTTCAGTGCCACCTGTCGGTGTTTTCTGATTCACCACCACTACAACAAAGAGGGATGAAAGAACATTGTGAAAAACTGGGATTTGTGTTTGTCGGTAATTTAATCAATAAAGTGAATTACATCTGCAGATACATGGGTTACTTTTTATATAAATTCAAAGCATCGGCTGGTTTCAGCTTCAAAACACCAATTCTTCGGGTCTTTAACCGTCAGCCACACCGAAGATGTTGCGTTGTGCTTCAAGACACTGTAAAAGGATTTTTTCCCCTACCCTTATAAGCACACATGAAAAGAAACAGCAGTGTTCAGAGGAATGTCTGTGAATAAACACAGTGAGACACCCAGACAGGTACTCTGTGACCATTGCGGCAAGCGCAGCACGCGGCGGCAACAACACAGCAATAGCAATCTAAGAGGAGGGAGAAGAGTAACAGGACACGAAACAATGACACATTAAAGAAAGCCAAATATGTTCTGCTGACTCACAGGTTGGTGGATCACATTGCAAATCTTTCCTCGAACCCTCTCGATGTCTGTTGCACAACACACACAAACAACAAACACGCATCTATATTTAATATAATTTAGAGTGAAAATAATCAAACTGAGCAAATCACAAGATTTTTGTTTTCACACAATGAAAGGGGGAAAAAAAGAACTACACAAAATCAAGGGCATTAATAAGTTAATAAAATATAATCTACATTTCTCAAAATATATACCGAAAATATACCTGACCTTGGTCCCTGTTTCATTTACACAACTGATTTAACACCTAAAAAAAACAAGACTGGGAAACGCTGTCCATGTAGCAGGAAAACAAACCTCAACGCTAACAAGCTTATGACGATTCAAGACAGATTTTGCATCCAAATATGTTAAAAAGAAAAAGAAAAAAAAATCTCATAGGAAAAGCATTCAGGTACACTGTGAAGATCACAACAATAAATGGCTTCCCTCTCCTTAAAGGAACATTTCACAAATAATTCAACTCAACACATAACAAAGGGCTTTTTAAGTGCTTCCTAACACCTACCAGTCCTACTCACTGGCATAAGAACTGACACTTGACACACTGGAAGCAAAAAAAAAAAAAGGAAAAGAAACAGCATGAAATGCACATCAAGCCTGTTATTAATATTTCTTCTTTAGCATTTAACAGATTAAAAAAAGCCCTGCTAGCAAACTTTAAGCCAAATTAAATCTCTTTACTTAAGAAAAAAAAAGTCCTCTCTTAAAGGTAGTAAGTAAGGTAATGAATACAGAATTTAGCCCTCTTGTTGCTCTGAGGTAAAGACATCTGTTTAAAGACTTAAGGGGAGCGTAAGGATATAAAGCATTAAAAATTCACTGTGATGGCCATGGGTCTATTAACCAAGTACACCAGAGTAGGTGAAGTGAGCAAAAGGACAAAGATTACTTTACGTTTTAACAATGCAGTAGAGAATTCATCTCAAACATGGGGATTTAACTGTGATTGGTAAATCACACATAAAAGCTGAAAGCCCTTTTCAGACGTGCGCTCCTTTGACTGAATGTCTTGGTCACTTTTCTTTAACAATTACCAAACTCGTTAGGTCAGACCTACAAGCGTTTATCCATCATGAATTCCACAAGAGAGACCTTGCTTCTAATAAGGAGTGTGGTTAATTACTCAATAACAGCAATACTTAATGCCACAAGCACAAAAATCTACTTACGGGAAACAGTGGGCTGAGTCTTTACACCAAATGGCTCTCTGTCATAGGAACATTAATGTTAAAGTGACCCATGTCTGAATTGTCTGATTGCCATCACTTTAACAAACTGATAAATATAATCAGGGTCTGAAAAGGGCTTTAAAGAAAACAGAACTTCGACACATCCCTAGCGGTTAAAGGAAATAAAGCCTTCACGTAATTTCTTTATAAAGCAAAATGCCAGACACATACATAATCTGGAAAAGTAGAAAAGGTAGGAATTATATGGCAGTCTTTCACAAAAATATTGGATACACATTAACCAACATGACAAAAAAAGAAAAAGAAAAAAAAGTAGTCTTGAGGCAAAGATATTCCCAAATACAGAGTATCTTCTGTGGGCAACCCAGCTTTGTCCTAAGAAAAAGTGGCTTTCCTGCAACTTGTAAAGCCTCAAGCAAAAAAGGTCACTTTCCTCCAAAATCAATTCCACTTTGACCCACCTCAGCGTCCACCAGTGAAGAGGCAAAAGCTGATTGAACTATCTGAAAGCCAAAGGACTCGAGCAGAGACATGTTTTGTTGAGGGGAGAAGGGAGACGTCAGGGAAGGGGCTATATCACTCAAGCTGGACCCCGAAACGCCCTGGACCTTCTGGGCTTTGTGAACTCTGTGCTGGTGCTTGTTGAGGTAGGACTTTGTGCGGAAAGCCTGACCACAGATCCCGCAGATAAATTTCTTCTCAGGGTCTGTCTTGGCTTTAGATGCCTCTGGAGAGACCAAAGCCCCCGCAGAGGCGCCATTGCAGGGCAAAGAGGGCATCTCGAGTTCTGGTCCGTCGGTTTTGTGTGGAGATTTAAGCTCTTCGCTGTTGGACAAATCCCCGAATGAAGGATCTGATTCTTCCGATTCCAGGTGAGGACATTTACCAGCGTTTTCCTGCCCGTCTGAGGTAGATACAGCATGGACATGAAGAGGGAGGTGAGGCAAAAGAAAGGGGGGGGGGACAAATGGGAGAAAAAGAGAGGCATGAATTAGGCTTTAGGCTTTCTCAAAAAACATCTTTAATCCATTTGTTGGCTGGCACCTGAAAAGAAATAAAATGTAAACTTCGGGGGTCACATGAGAAAGCACCAAGCACGGGCAGAACCAGTTACGATGACTGAAAGACATGAATAATTAAATACAGTTCTTTCCAAAATGTGGCTACAGCATTTAACTACACAGTCATCTAGCTCAGTCCATTTGCCCGGTGTCCACTGAGAATTCTGCTGTGCTCATCCAACCAATAGGCCATGCTAGCACCATGCCCCCACCCACCCTCCTGCTGGACTGTACTGACCTGTGACAGGCCCATGGACGGGGAAGCCAGGCACCCCGCCAGAGCGACACTCCCAGAAATATGGAGCCCCACCTGGCTTCCCCATGAGCAGCTCAGGCTGCAAGCAGAGGGTTGAATGGCCAGGCTGGGGAAGAACTGGGTGTCCAGAGAGCCCATGAAAGCGCCCCTCTGCCTCAGACGAGGTGAGAAGCAGCTGGCGACTGGCGCACAGGTCTACACAGCACCCAGCCAGGGAGAAAGGAAGGGGGAGGGACAGATATAACAGGCCGGTGGAAACCATACGGACAAAAATACCTTTACTTCATCACTAGTGTTAATGCTGTTTGTACACAGTATACTAGACATGTACAGTACTGAAAATGAGCCCATGCTGAGTGAGTCCCTTCACTAAAGCTGGCGTTGATGAATGAATTAACCTTTTCCTCAGCTCACAGTCAACAAACAATAAATCCCTGGCTGCCTGACTGCTTTAATCAAACTGTGCCATTTCATTATAATCCTTGCTGAAACTTGATTTGTTAAACACAGGTGCAATTAAAAAACTACACGGGATCCTTTGATTGCACATGCTGGCTCACTAAAGCAGCTAAAGAATGGAGCCAGCAATTAATGTCACCAGATGCATCTGCGAATCCAGCTGTATCTTGTCACAATGCCCCCCCAGGGAGAGAAGTGTAACGTTCACACGTCTCACTGGTCCTGTGACACGAAGTGAAGGTTACAGGTAAAAGAACAAAAAAGAAGTAGAGGGGAAAAAAAAAAAAAAGGGGGGGGGGGGGGGGGACGTGTGCTTGTCAGTGGTGTCGGTAAATGTCTGTATAACCAGGGGCGCACATAAGTGGTCCGCAGGTGCGCATTCGCTGTCAAAATAAAAGATGCACACCAGATAAGAAGTAGCAACGCGCGTTTGCGCACATAAAATTTTCTGGAGGACAGACATTTGTTTAGAACTCTTAAAGATGTCGAAGAAGCTCCTTTAAGCAATTACTTTGGTGTTCCTCCACCTCCAAAGAAATGTCAGAAGGAGTCCGAACCGCAAAAGAAGAGCGTATTCTCGGAAAAGTGGTTGCAGGAGGTGAGCTGGCTTCAAACAAATGATGAACGCACAGAGCTCTAGCGGACAAAAACAGCGCCTTTTATAAGTACGCGAACGCGCGTTGCAACTTCTTATCTGGTGCGCAGCGCGTCTTTTATTTTGACAGCGAATGCGCACCTGCGGACCACTTATGTGCACCCCTGTGTGTGTAACTGTATTTCCCTGTATTTAAGTTTTACAGCCTTTTCTGCTGATGAAAACCTCCCGCATTCATTCTATACTGAAGTTGTGAAGAACTAGAGAAATTGAAAAGTTCATGTCTTCCTATTATGTATTATTGAAATTTCTAGGTTTTTTGTTTTGTTTAAAACAACAACAACAACAACAACAACAACAAAACCCAAAAAACCTTGTTTATAAATAAAGGACAGTCTGACCAAATACCTAACAGAACTTGTTCTTTAATTTTACACATTTAGCAAGTAGAAAAACTGAGACCTACAGTCGAAACTGCACTTCTCCATATTATATGTTAATATCTAATTGCTTAAATGTTTAAATGTCTTTACACCGACAGAAAGGAGAGTTTTGCTGGTCCAGTACACTTAAAGATCAAATTGGCTGTATGTGGCCTATGAGGTAAAACAAGTTTAACTTATCTGGTATAAACATGCTTTTTTTGTGTCATTTCAACAGAAGCTCACTTTCCTTTATAAGGTTTAGAAGTTTAAAAAAAGAAAGAAGACCAGCTATCCCCCAAACTAGATCCTGACCAATATTATCAGTTAATATTGTCCAATCACAGATATATAATCAATAACGGTGGGCAACTTTTCAGATATATATATGGAAGGCTTCTTTTAATGAAATATAGTAAATATAGTGCTGCAAGTTTGTGACATATATTGCTGGAAAAAAAATTAAATTTTTAAAGTAAGAACATCATTTTCCCTTTTTAGTATCAGAGCTTAATATATAGTGTAGTAATAGTGCTTTCTAATAGCTCTTTGACTAAAAGGTATGCATTTTCTGAAAAGACAGTTTGAAGTTGCTATTATAATTGTGACTGCTGCACTTAATTTTACAAATGCCACATATAATTTCAAAGCATCCTGCAGTGGTTCTTGGGATTCTCATGCTTAATTTGCACCTGTGACAGGTAAGAGGTGTGAATTTTAGAACCCTGTTGATGTTTCCACTGACATATTATGTGTAGTTGTTAATGTAATCCATTATTTTAAAAGCCCAAGTCATTAAATTGTAAATCAACAGAAGACAGCATTTTCTTTGATATTACATTTAACCACTTGTGGGTTCGGTTCACAGTTTCTCCAACAGAAATGGCACAACTACGAAAATTTCAATGAATCCAGGGCAAATGGAGCACACGTTAGGACGATCATGCAACACTGTGCATAGCCCAACAACAGTTGATGAACCAGCCAAGCAGATACAGACACTGTTAACCATACGGCCATGGCCATGCTGGACAGACACACGCGTACAAATAAAAGAAATGTGAATTAGTATGCGACCTGCTAACATGGTTGAGAGTAAAAAAAAAAAAAAAAAAAAAAAAAAAAAAAAAAAAAATGGTCAGCTTAAGAATTACAAAAAAAAGGATAGATCTTCAGTTATTCCAAGTGGCAACAGGAATATGTAGGCAGTTTTCAAAACAAAACAGGGTTTAAAAGAATAGTTGTACGTACACATCACATTAGAAATAAAGCCTAAAGTTTGAGATGAGTCCAGGATGTTAAAAGATAAATTAGTTCTCCAACTACCAAACAGATTTAATGCTCTAGGGTGTGACAATAGTTTCCCGCAGCCCTACCACCCCGACCTTTGGCATGAGTCACGAAGCTGGCCTGAGCTCACTGGCATTTCCAGCTTTTTATGTAACACTGACCGCATGCCTAATTAACCTGGATATCATTAATAAAAAAATAAAAAAATTGGTGCCACAGTTAGAGAATAATTACAGCAACTGTCGTCACAGAGACGTGCAATACTTGACAAATGAAGGTGCAATAGTAAATGTTTCAGCAAAAAGCTTGGAAGCAGGAGCTGATGTATGCGTGTGTTAACATATACAGAGATGCAGCAGCATGTTTCTCCCCCCCCAAAGAAAATAAATAAATAAACGGCCGCAGAACAAATGAAAGCCAGAAACATGAAAGTTTGGGATGGGGCGGGCGGCTGCTTGCCTTCCACTGAGCACTGGCGTCCCATGTGGTAAGGGTTGCCGTTGTGCATCTGCAGTTCCCCCCTTGGCTCAGGGAAGGTGTGCATTGTGGCAGAGGGGGGCAGTGGAGAACCGTGGTGTGTCTTTATATGCACCTTAAGGTAGGATGCGGTGGAGAAACCTGGGACCAAAGGAACAAAGAAGAAGGAAGTTGCTTGACACACTGACATCCCCGCCTGTGAGAGAGGTGTCCTGAAACAAAGGCGTACTGTTCGAGTTTGCTCCCACTCCATGATTCATTTCTGGATGTGTGGTGAACTGAGAATTGTACTGCTCCACAATGTCAAACAACAGAGCTTCAAACAGTTTTTTTTGTATTGTCTGGACTTGTAAAAATAAAGACAACATAATAATACTACAGTTTTACTAAGCCCCTGGGAGGAGAAAGGGCTTTTCCCATGGATCACAGTTCTTACAGATGGAATGACTCCTTTAAAAACACACTGAAATCAGTCTAAATATAATTAGATTTCTCCAATAAATTTTCAACAGTACTGAAGACACACGTCAGAACAGTAAATAATCAGGTCAGCCAGAGGAGTCCAACCTGCATGATCACTACTGGCCTGTTAGAGACTCTACTGAGTCTCACTCTCTGTAAAGGCCTAAAGATGCAAAAACCAGACACGTGAAGAAACCTTCAACACGTATGACTGAGACTGTAAGCACCATATGAAATTCAATGTTCAGACATGCAATTGCAAAAAACTAAAATCTGAACCCTCAGCAATTTCCAGGATACCTGAAATGACCGTCGTGACTTTAGTAGATCATTATAGCAACTTTTGCTGAACACCTGATGAGGACAAGGTTATGTTCAGAGTTTTGATTTAAAATCGACTGCAAGAGTAATTTTTTTGTCATTTCTTTTATTTAAGTGTGACACACGCACACCATCTGCTGAAGAACTGCATTTCATACATGCAACATGTTGAGCTGCACATGACTAATAACACTAAAAGAAGCCGTGAAGTTACAGCAACCCAAACTGTATGCGTCACCATTGCTGCAGGACTTTGCATGCATTCAGTTGGAGATGTCGAAAATGTGAAAACCTGCCCTTTATGTTCGGTCCCCAACCAGCTGCCAAGTCAGTTTTACAATACTGGAACCGCAGCTAATAAAACAGACTGACCAGTTCACTAATTTAGTCACAGGCTCTTAATCACCAGGAATAATCGAGTGATAAAATCCACTTTGTTTTGATCTGGCCACATCTCGCATCAGGCTGTGAAAAAGTATGAGGCGTGAATGCACAGAGTAGTCTTTAATATTTAAGTGCGTCGAGCTTAGTTTCACACCAGTTCTGTGCTGCTGTCGCATTAGAAATGAACTGCGTCGCTGAGAGCACACGGAGCGCTTAAATAAGATCAAACAGATCACACATTTTTGGCAGCATTGCCAAATTCCCTCATTTGCAGCAGAGTGGACTTCCAAACTTTTTTATATTCTTTATCACCCATTTATCTGACAGTGTCTTCGACTGATATGAAATGACGCATCAAACACCCTCTTATACGAGTGCACGGCCTGGAGCAGAAAGTTGGTCAGCACTGTTCTGAACCCCCCCAAGTCTGAGATCAAGTTTTAGGTTTTTCAATCTAGCCAATGATAAGAAAAACTCGCTTACTTAACTGGAATTACAGTACGCACTTCTGGGCTGTGAGTGATTAATGAAGCCTCCCCAATATAGGATTTTTAGGACAGAGAGATATTTGGCGATTTAAAAATCTGATATTCCAATATGCTATTCCTTCTTTTTTTAGACAAACGGATTTTGCCCAACAGTTATAGTTGCTGCTGTTGTTATCAGGGAACATTCAGAGTAATGGAGGAACAACTGATGGACGTTTTTCCCCACTTGTCTTCTTATTTCCATTTATTCACCATTATAAATGCTGATACTGGCTGATAATATTGGACCACCAATAAATCGGTCAGGCTTGTTTGTAAATCAGACTGATCTGTCTATGACTGTGATTCAGATGAAGATCACAGCAGATTTTATGGATAATCAACAGAGAAAAATTTGAGATGTAATTTTACATCCATGTAGTGAAGTTAATCTTCACAAACAGATTCACTGCCAGATTATGTTATTCAACTTCAACCCACAAGCTACAAGAGCAACCAACTAAAAAAAACAACTAAAATCTCTTATATAATCAAAATCTTACTTTTAAATATCACAAGATCACAAGGCAGTACATCAACCATAACTCTAGACTCGTGTCTTATTTTTCCTAAAAGCACATTTACCAATATATCAAATAATATCAGTCTGTATATTGTGAACATCCAGGACGTCAGCACCCTCTGGATATTGATCAAGATAGGGGGTAGAAAGGTTTCAGATTTCGAACCCGAGTACAACGCTGTTTTGTTTTTTGAAGGAATTACCTTTGTTGCAAATGCCACAGTAGTTATGAGTTCCTTCACTGTGTTTCTTGAGATGGTCTGTCATGTAGGCAGCTCGCAGGAACTTGCCGCAAACTTTGCAGGGGATTTTGTCCTCGTGGCATGCAAGGTGAGAGCGGAGACGATCTCTTGTGGCAAAAGAGGCATTACAAATCTGAAAGACAGAAATCACTAAGCTAATGCCTCTCACAGTAGAAAAAAAAAAGAAACTCATTAGATGCGGCTATTCACTAAGTAAGACAGACATATTGATCCTACCTGGCACTTGTGAGGTCTCTCTGTTGTGTGTACTTGTTTGATATGTCCATTCAGGTGGTCTGGTCTGAAAGAAAACAGTGCAAATTAAAGTCTGTGCATCATGAACTGATATGCCTGAAATCAGAACTCCCTGTTAACCTGTATGGAACTCTGTATATTAGTACTATATTAATTTCTCAATTGCATGAAAATCAATCACGAGAAGGAAGCTACTCAAATTAATTACATTCATTCATGTCTCAGAGAGCTGTCCTCCCACAGTGTGCAAGCTGGCAACGAGGTACAGGTGAGCTGTATGACATTAATATAACAAAGGAGTCCTTAAGAGGCTCCTTTGTTTTAAAAACAAAATAATCAAATCAAGGCTGAAGGTAAAGCAGCCTTTTCCTCAAAAGAGGGTTTACTAATAACATTAACAGTGTCACTGTTCTATTGAGGGGCTCTAGGAAGCCAGACTGGTGACCCTGTATGCTCACCAACCTGAAGCCAAAGTAGCTTAAGAGAAAACATAAAAGTATGTCTTCACAAAGGCGGCCAGTAAGAACTCTTCAGTCATACCTGTGCTGAGACACACAAGATTTCTGGAAAATTTGTGGAGAAAAAAAAACAAAAAAAAACTGCTGCTTTCTTCATCATGTCAGAAACATTAACCTCCAAAGCAGTAGGTGGAGGCAGTGAGCTAAAACCCAACCTTCAACTGGTTTGAGTATCTGAAAACAAAACATAGTGGTGATACTTTAACGATTACTTACACTGGTTATCCTGAATTTGACAGCTGTGGCAGGACGCATAGTGGGAGGTAAAGTAGTGATAATGTTATATGAAAGGTGCATGCATGGCTGCACGGCAGTAGTTAGAAACCATGGACAAGATCCTTAGCTGTTGGAAAGATGGTGGCGTCTGTGCATCTCTAAAAGCTGCTTTGACTGTTATATATAGAAGCACTCACTTGATACCGTCACATAATGGACTAAATTACATGTGCTGATTTACACATGTACCTTTAATTATATTAAGGAACAACAAAGCACATTTCTGTCTGGGATGATCTGGAAATTTAGGGCATTAAGACCCAGTAACAGCACTGTGTGTGGTTTTTGTTTTGTTTTTTACAACTCCCAACAGATTCTGACCAATTATCATCATCATCATCATCATTATTTATACATCTCATTCAACTCACCTTGAAAACCCTTTACCGCAGCTTTGGCACACATAGGGTTTGCCAACTGAGCCGTCGTGGGAGCGCACATGGTACGACATCCTGTCCTTGCGTTTGAACCGGAGCCCGCACACATGGCAGGCGTATGGCTTCTCCCCGGAGTGGGAGAGCTTGTGTCGGTTCAGGTGGTACACGTCGCGGAAAACTTTCCCGCAAATGTCACAGCCGACGTGCCGCCTGGTCCTCTCTCTCTTGCGGCCGTTGTCCAAGGCGAGGCCTCCGTGTAACTGCACGCCGTTTTCCAGCAGCCCGGGCTGAGATAGAAGAGAAATTCCGGCCGGGGCTGACAGGCTGTCGCTGAGGTTGTTTACAGCCCCGCTGGAGGCTCCGTGCTGCGCTTCGTGGTTCTTCAAGCGGGAAGCCTCGGTGAAAGCTTTGCCACAGGTCCCACAGGGAAACAGTCCGTTGTCTTTCTGGGGGCTGTTGTTAAAGTGAACAGCCTCCACGGCTCCGCCAGCTTTCTTTGGTCTCCCCCTGCACCGTTTCGACCCCGGGGAGCCAGCGTCGTGAGGAAACGCGTTCCCCGTTATTTCCGCGGATGGGGAGACTGGCAGTCCCTCAACGGGCTCCAACATTGGCACCGACGACTCGCCGCCGTCCTCCAGAATCGCGGCCGCGTCTTCACCTCCGTCCACATGCATCTGCATGCTGTTAGCAAAGCTCTGACCGTTCACCAGCATTCCCGTTCCGTTTACCAGACCCTGGTGAGCCACCGGGAAACCGAGCTCCGTGGCCCCCGTGGCCTGGAATAGACTGGCATCTCCTCCCCGAGAGGTCGGGACGAGGATTTGTACGTTAGACTGTTTGATAACCTCCTGACATATCTCAATAACCGAGCGCATCAAAAGAAATTTGGCAGCTGTCATCAACTCCGGGAAACACTCCAGTCGGACCACGATCCTAGACGTGTACGCGAAGTCCAGGATGTCTTTAAAAACTTTCGGGCTGATCGTATGCATCTCCAGCTCCTTGCCGTCGCCCTCAGTCTGACGGCTGAAGACCGACTCGAAGTACTCGCTGCAGGCGGCTAATACTGCTTTATGGGCAGGGAAGCTTTCCTCGCCGACGCGCAGGATCACATCGCAGAACCTGCCTCCATCTTTCCTCTGAATGTTGAGGTTGTGTAGCATCTCCGCACTGTGCTTGCTCACCTGGTAGGTGTACGAAGAAGTCCAAGACGGCTCTGCTACTTTCTCCATGCCGAATTCATCCAATAACAATGGTTGTTGGCGACAAAGGTCGGAGAAATGGCAGATTATGCGTGAGGATTTCGATCAACCGAAAGCAGCTAGCTACAAAATCCAAAACCAGCCGCCCCTCCCGTCGTTTTAGCATCTAACGTTAAAGGCTAGCAGTAGCAGCAGCAGGGAAAAATGGCAGCCCCCCAGCTTCCTGTGAACTTTGACCCTGCTTTCTTCAGGGTGGGGGTCGCTCGCTTTGTAATAATAAAAAATATATATCGATATCAGTGCTTTGACAATGAATGTGTATTTTTTATTTTTCTCTGGTGGGATCGGCGCTGCAGCAGTACTCCGGCGCTGCAGAGGTCTTTCATTTCTTCATGCCTTATGTTTGTACGCAGGTCTCTTCCTGCCTGCTGTCTGTGAAAACCCCTCCCCCAACCAGCCAACCACAACCCCCTCCTCCCGTCACTCTTTATGAGCGCTGTCTGTGAGCCTATTCAAAACACATGCAGAGCACAACGCACCAGTCACTTCAGGTAAGGGTCGAGCTGCACAAGGCAATACAACTGTACTTATTAAATATACATCTCCACTGATGAACTGTAGCAATAATTTGGCTGTTTACCAGTTTTAGAAAGGGGGGGTTAGTTAATATTCCTCAAGTGGAAAAAAAAAATCACTAAATTACCGAGGTTGTCCACTCATCTGCTGACACAGAACACTGCAGGCTATTTACCACAACTCACTGGGCGACTTCAATAGTTACACTTTGCTAGAACCAGATTGGACCCCTTTTACTTGTAGAATAGCCATAATTATTCATAACAGACTTCAACAAGGTGCAGGAAACAGATGTTGGGTCATCATGCACCACGTAGTTGCTGCAGATTGACATCCATGATGTTGGAGCTGGTGACTGGAGTCCACTAGAGTAACATGGCAGTGATTCTGGTGTCAAGTTTGAGAATGAGCTTTGTGTATATCATCCTGCTGGAAGCGGCCATCAGAGCACTGGCACACAGTGGTCTATAAAGGGATGGACATCAGGAAGAATACTTGTGTAAGAAGACCCAAGTAGATCAGCAGTTTCTGAAATGTTCAGTGCAGCCCATTTAGCATGACATGTTCAAAGTTCAACCCCAATCTGATGCTCCATTTAAACTTCAGGTGATCTTCTTGATTACATCTACATGTCCAAATTAGGATGTTGCCATGTGACTGAAACCAGTATCTAATCAGACAGCAGCTGAATAAATGTACCTAATAAAATGTTTAAGTGTATATACCCACAAAGACTGAGTGCAACGATCAATCCACACACCACCACCTTAAATATTTCACAAGTACTCAGGATAAAATAAATTTAAAAAGCAACCTCAGTTTCTCATAATTAAAGATCAGATTTACACTGAACATTTAAGGAGATCTTGTAAATACAATCTTTTGCAATCTAAAGTTTACCTTTAAAAAGTTTAAACTTTGACCATTTTAGTAATTTCTAAACTAACAGTTTGTACTGAAATTGTGTTTGAATTACGAGTTCGTGACCCTTAGCCATGTTAAGGTGAACAAAAACAAACATCTCAGACCAGTGTGAAGTACTGCTTCTGAATTAGACTCATAATAAAACAATTATTTTCTGTTTCACAAAAGTACAAGTTACTGCAACCATGTGTCTTGTTAGTGTGGAAAGTTTTACAACTGAACTCTTAGTGGCAGGTGTAAGCATTCAACCACGTAAACATTTAATTGCATTAAAGAGGAAATACAAAAATGTTTAATCAAGATTTTATTTATTAATTCTATTTGTGCTTTTTATAACTTAATAGCACACAAACTGAATCCCAACCACCCTCAAAAAGAAAAATGACTGCGAGCAGTGCTGCCCCCATTAGTGACCAGTAGGATTGGAGAGGATACAGTTCAAAAAAGAAAAAACCCACAAAGGCACAAACAGCTTGCTGCATCCCTCAGAGGCATCTTTAATGCTCCACTTCTAGGGGAAAGGGCCACTATCTATGCCATGAAAGGGAAGATGTATGCGCTAAAATTATGCCAACATTTTTCACCGTGTGACCCTCTCAGTACGATTCGGGTGATGCAAGATTATGTGGCTGCGACGCGACAAAGGAATGCTACTAGCTTTTGCTGACTTTGTCGCAGTTTTCAGTCGAACTGCAAGATTGGTACAGCTCCCCTTTACTAAGAAAAGGGGGGGGGTAACAAAACAAAACAAAAAAACAAAAACAAAAAAAAACCTTATCTATATACACTGAGAATAAGATTTTTTCCCATGTCTGTACAATTGGGCCTATACATTATTTACGGTGCAGTCTCGTACAAAAAAATATATTCACTCAGCTGGCAAAACGGATCTCCATCACTTGCCTCTTCAAAAGCAGTAACTTCAATACTGAAGTTAAAGCATGGTTTAGTTACATCATCCTGTTCTGTGCACTGTCTTTCAAATTAAAGTTCACATTTTCACAGTAAACAAGTGGAGATGGACAAAGAGGGGGGGGGGAAGAAAGAAAAAAATTCCAGCACAGTGTTTATTTTCTTATGGCCGGAACTCTAATTCATCTACACTTATGACCTTGGCTGGCATAGAGGGGAGTGGCTGCTCTAGTACATCTGATCCAAACCACTTGGCGAGGCCTAGAGGGGGGCTGCCGCCGTGTCGCTGGGAGCCATTCGTCCGGTGGGGGCCTTGGCTCTGTGACTGAGTGCCAGGGACACTGGGATGTACTGCAAGACAAAAGTATTCAATCGACAAGTCTTCAAACAAGATAATTAAATACACCACATTTTAATAACATTTGTGAGGATAATTCTGCCATAGCCACATAGTCCCACTGAATTTGAATATTTGAAATTTTCCTCCACTCACTTGGTCGTTGCTGTTGTTGAAGTTGCTGTTGCATTGCTGCTAACTGCATTTGAGTACTGGCTCTGGAAGGTAGAAGTGGATGCCCAGTTGTACTTAGTGGGTACAGTGGTTGTCCAAGCAGGGCAGGAGGCAAGCCTTGAAGTTGTGCAAGGTCATGTGGCGGAAACATACCTTGAGAGTACAATTAAAGATCAGAAACAATTAGGTTTAATGTTCAGAACACTTTAATACAGTTTTTAGTGTTTTTATAAAGCAAAAGGATTTGAAAGAAAAAAAAAAAAAAAGCCAGCAACCTGCTTGCACAAGAGCAGGTCCTAACTGCTGGGGCTGGATACCCTGTGCCAGCATACGTTGCACCACAGGGTGGAGCTGGGGAGGAGGGCGCACCATAGGTACGTGGGATAGCAGCGGTACTGGGTAGACAGGACGAGGGAAAGATGAGGATGGTCCTTGAGGTACCATGGCAGGTGGATGGTGTCCAGTAGAGCCAGGCCTGAGGCGCTCTTGTTCTTTGCTAGACAACGTCTGTGAGCTGGTCTTTACTCCCCCTGACTGAGCTACATTACCATCCACTGCTTCCAGGTATAGATTTGGGGAGCTGCTGCCTGTAATCATACAACCGAGATCTCAGTGTTACAGGGTATGTGTTCACTCACAGGTATGAAAGTGAAAGTTAAATATCAAACTAGTTCTGGGTACCGTATTTTTCGGCCCATAAGGCGCACCGGATTACTAAGCGAAACAAAACAGTCAGATAACTCAAATTTTACTCGACTCATTCTTCTTGCTTCCTCCACTTCTTTACCATTGATTCATCAATATTGAATTCTCTCGCAGCTGCTCCATTCCCATGTTGTTGCAGTATATTAATGACTAACCTCATAATGTGGATGGATTATCTCAGTTGTTCTGACAGAAATTTACAGCATCCTGCCATGCAATTGCATTTGTCCCCAACCATCAAGAACCCTCATGTTAACTTTTGAGTGGAAAAAAGTTAGCATTCATCCTCCAGCTTCACTGTGTTTATGTTATGCTAACATAGCTATGTCGCTAGCGATCATGTAGCACATCATATACCAGCTAGCCCAACTTCAGTAACCCTACAAATGCTACTGATGTTTAGTTTTCTGTCTTCATTTCAGTCAGAACATGGTACATCATGTTTAGGTGGAAACTAGCGAGCTAACTTCCTGCTAACTTCTAACTTTTAAATTTAATAAAAAAAATTCTGTTTTCATGGATGCCTGGATGTTAAACTTAATTGTTACACCTGGTGAAGCAGCAACACTGATCATTTTACAAAAGGTGAAAGAACAGTTTTTAACTCTCAGTGATGCCGCAGAGTTTTGGACCTAAAGAGGACTTTGTTTTGGGCCCAGATTACTCCGTGAGGCTCCTGACTGGTAGCTGTAACGCTCCGACAATCCATCAAGCAGTCCGGCTTCGTAGCTTACCAAAGTCGTACTAAAACATTTGACAAATTTTTGTGCGCCGTATACCACATAAAATTGGTTCGAGGTAAGTAAGCACAACCAGCATTCATACATAAAGTGCACTGGATTATATGTCGATTTTGAGAAAATTGAAGGATTTTAAGTGCGCCTTCTAGTCCGGAAAATACGGTAAATTAATACTGCACCATCGTGAGAATGTGCTGCTGAGTCGTCCTTTGTCTCTGAGCGATTTGAAGGTTCATCTTTGCTCTTCTCTTTTGTTGCGTACATTTTGCGGATCACAGATGTGGGTGTAAATGAAGGGGACAACTGACATAGGCAGGGGAGGAAGAAAAGAAAGAAGTTAATATTAGCAATAACAACAGGTGCATGAATTAGAAATAAGTCAAAACAACTTTAAAAACAACACTGGGAAGAAGTTTGCAGAGTTACGTTTATGCTTACCATACTGGTGACAGTACTTCCTGGAGAGTTTCTTCCAGCAGGCTGAGAGCCTGGTCCAGGGGAACGATTAAGACGCTGCGGTCTGGACAAAAACCAAACACACTCAGCCATACAAATTCCAACCAACATTATTTATTATCCTTGGAGGCATACATTATATTACCACATATTAAGCCAGTATATTCTTCAGCTTTGTTTATAAAGAAAGTATTTGTTTTGTAAAAAGCAGTCAATAGACTTCAATAAGACACATTAAAGTGCATGTCACTCAATTTGCTGAAATTGACTGATATCATAACCATTTAAAGTCTCTATACTATGTGGTATTTAAACACGATTAAAGCCAAAACAAACCTATTTCGGAAAGACTTGTCTTGTGGTTGTTTGTAGCCAGATTGGAATTGGTGGTGGGCATGGAGAGCAAGATCCTGCTGGAATGCCAGTGCTTCCAAGTCTGCTTGGTTAATAGGAATAGAGAGCGCCCTCATCTGGAAAGACAAGGTAGACCCAACCCAACTCATCAAAAGTCAAAGTTTTAGCTCAAAGGCCTATAAATGTAATTTTTACTCCATGATGCTACTACTATCAATATGACTGTTACAAGCAACATGTATCACAACATATACATTATAATATTTAAACAGTAGTTTACTGAAAGCATATTTAACTATTTACATATGAACCAAACAAACCGCATGAAATCTCATCTCAGTAACCTGTTGCTGTGCAGCAGATCCAGGACTGATTGACCTGTGTATATCAGCAAACTGTTCTGGTAGCATGGGCTGAGGACCAACAGGAAATCCTTTAGGTAGGAGAGGATGAAGAACTGTTTATTGACCAATTTATGTGCTAATCCAATTTAAAGAACTGCATGCCATCATTCTTCCTAGTTCCATGGCACTCCTCAGTAAGCTTACCTGCAGGAGGTTGCAACCGACTATTGAAGTATTCAGGTGAGGGTGCCCTCTGTGGAAAGAGAGGGAGTGAAGGGCCCTTGTGTAGTAGGCCACGTAGAGGTGCAGAAGTCACTGGGGCCTCGGCGCTGCTCAGCAGATTGCCAAACTGCGTCGGGGAGCCACTACGAACTCCCAAGAGCTCCTTTAGAGAGAAAACATTTTCCAATAACTTCTCATTTACTTTATGATTTTGTAGATTTATTGTGAATAGTCAACAGCTAGCCCTGACTGATTGTAGGAACACTTCATTATCCTCAGGACAGCAACCATACCCACCTGGAATATATTTTTTTGTGGCTGTGCAGGTACTTGGGCATCAGGCAGTGTCACTACAGCTTGATCTGCAGTTTGCTGCTTTGTACAGGAGGGAGGAAAATTGGGGTAAATCAAAGTAGAACAAAGTAATCAGTCTGCTACTCTACATTCTGAACTGCAAACAAATTAGCCTTAGTCAAGTCACCGGCAGGGAGGAAAAAGTCAACTGAACGAGATAGACGTGTGCATGCAATTCCACGTCAAAGCGTCCATTCTGCAAGTGAGTAACGCTGTTAGATTCATGTTCCGTTATATTATTCTGACAATTCTTTTGCCCAATTCAAGAAGCTAGTACTTTTGTTTTCTTCACTGACTTGCACAAAGGACAGTTTACAAGATGACATTGCACTGCAAAAAAGGGTATACAAGCTACAACCTCAACAGTTAAGCAAATTTATGCCCATCATTTTCTATCCTAATTTAAAATAAATAAATAAAGAAGGGGGGGGTTCTTAAGCTTGCAGGATGCATTGAACAGGGCCCGAGTTCACCTGTTTTACTGCAACATGCAGTAAAAGATAATTATAAATATGTAGAAATACTTACAGTGTTTGTGTTGGTTTTGGGGTGAGGTGGCAGAGTTCCACTTGCCTTCATGCTGCTGACCAGTTTATTAAAGGCTGACATGTCTGTGTCACGTGAGCGCGGACGGGCACTCAACCCGCCAGTTAAAGCCTCTTCTAAATGTTCAGCCATGAAGGGCGTTCCATTTCCTCTCTGGGCAGGTGGCACCTTTCGTCTCTGTGGTTCCGAGTCTAGCCTCATTCCCTTCATTTCTCCCTCCACCTCCTCCAATGAGAGTACAACTCCAGAATTAGCTGGGAACAGATTATACAACAAAATTCAACCTTCTTGTATCAGAGCTCCGTGTTAAAAAGCAAATTACCATTTCATTTAATGGATTTATTAAATTATAAATTGTGTTAAATTAAATTCCACAGTATCCTGCAACCGCTTTCAGTGTGTTACTGCAGACAGAGGTGCAGCTGAATGTTAAAACTCAAAAGCCTGAAATTCAGCTTCTCTCTACATATACCCATTTTTGAAAAACATGATAGCTAACTGCTGAAATCTCCCGAGTTCATCTAGCTATTGTCAAGGATCATCGACGTGTGCACCATGGCATTCAGCACTTGCTTGTTTTTGGCATTCTTTTGCCATACCTACTCAAAGGCAAACGCATGAGCCTGCTGAACTGTGACTGTCACTCGATGAATAGGAAAAAAAAAAAAAAAAGTTGGTAATAGGATGTGTGTGGTTTGGAACAGAAAAGGTAGACTTAATCCACATGACACTGAGTAGAGCTCAGCTGTGGAAATGGTTTAGTAAACAGACACTCACTGCTGTCCCGAAGCCGAGCCTTATTGGCAGAGAGCGTAGAAAGCAGAGGTTTCAGGTCTACTTTGGCCTTATGCAGCAGCTCCAGGATGTCCACCTTCTCCTTGCATTCAGAAGACTGAATAGGTGCAAAATATGAGGCATTGCCTCGGCTGGGGGACGTGCAACGTGGCTCGAGCCCTTCAGAGAATCAGAAGGGGAATAAGATTTAGGATATTTAACAGCAATCCAGATCATTTCGGGAGCGTAATCTTTGTTTGTACTCAAATAGCATCACATATGATGCAATAGCAGCAGGTCAGGATTTTGATAATATATCCCAAAAGTGGTGTGCAAATGTCAAGGGTACATTTCTAAGATTTCTTTAAATCGTGCAAGCTATCCTGATGATTAAATAACAACTGCTTGGGGCAGACAATACAGCCTCAAAATGATATTTCAAGGAAATCTTTCATATCTGATACTGGGAGAAGGAATACTCAATGTTTAATCAATGCCTGCAGCTTGCAGACAGCAAGCAGCATTTATTAGTACAAACAAAATGAAGGGCAATTTCTATCCTTATCCAAGTGCTATCGTAGGTCCTTCATTTTGACAGACTGTGCAATATGCACAATAAACACATGCTTTAAAAAAACAAAAATAATAAAAAAATAAAAACATTTTATCATTCCTGCTGCACTTTGAATATATACAGTGGGGCAAAAAAGTATTTAGTCAGCCACCGATTGTGCAAGTTCCCCCACTTAAAATGATGACAGAGGTCAGTAATTTGCACCAGAGGTACACTTCAACTGTGAGAGACAGAATGTGGAAGAAAAAAAATCCATGAATTCACATGGTAGGATTTGTAAAGAATTTATTCGTAAATCAGGGTGGAAAATAAGTATTTGGTCACCTCAAACAAGGAAAATCTCTGGCTCTCACAGACCTGTAACGTCTTCTGTAAGAAGCTTTTCTGTCCCCCACTCTTTACCTGTATGAATGGCACCTGTTTGAACTCATCATCTGTATAAAAGACACCTGTCCACAGCCTCAAACAGTCAGACTCCAAACTCCGCCATGGCCAAGACCAAAGAGCTTTCGAAGGACACCAGGAAAAGTATTGTAGACCTGCACCAGACTGGGAAGAGTGAATCTACAATAGGCAAGCAGCTTGGTGTGAAAAAATCAACTGTGGGAGCAATCATCAGAAAATGGAAGACATACAAGACCACTGATAATCTCCCTCGATCTGGGGCTCCACGCAAGATCTCATCCCGTGGGGTCAAAATGATCATGAGAACGGTGAGCAAAGATCCCAGAACCACACGGGGGGACCTGGTGAATGACCTGCAGAGAGCTGGGACCAAAGTAACAAAGGTCACCATCAGTAACACACTACAACGGCAGGGAATCAAATCCCGCAGTGCCAGACGTGTTCCGCTGCTGAAGCCAGTGCATGTCCAGGCCCGTCTGAAGTTTGCCAGAGAGCACATGGATGATACAGCAGAGGATTGGGAGAATGTCATGTGGTCAGATGAAACCAAAGTAGAACTTTTTGGTATAAACTCAACTCGTCGTGTTTGGAGGAAGAAGAATACTGAGTTGCATCCCAAGAACACCATACCTACTGTGAAGCATGGGGGTGGAAACATCATGCTATGGGGCTGTTTTTCTGCCAAGGGGACAGGACGACTGATCCGTGTTAAGGACAGAATGAATGGGGCCATGTATCGTGAGATTTTGATCCAAAACCTCCTTCCATCAGTGAGAACTTTGAAGATGAAACGAGGCTGGGTCTTCCAACATGACAATGATCCAAAACACACCGCCCGGGCAACAAAGGAGTGGCTCCGTAAGAAGCATTTGAAAGTCCTGGAGTGGCCTAGCCAGTCTCCAGACCTCAACCCCATAGAAAATCTGTGGCGGGAGTTGAAAGTCCGTGTTGCTCGGCGACAGCCCCAAAACATCACTGCTCTCGAGAAGATCTGCATGGAGGAATGGGCCAAAATACCAGCTACTGTGTGTGCAAACCTGGTGAAGACCTATAGCAAACGTTTGACCTCTGTTATTGCCAACAAAGGTTATGTTACAAAGTATTGAGTTGTATTTTTGTTATTGACCAAATACTTATTTTCCACCCTGATTTACGAATAAATTCTTTACAAATCCTACCATGTGGATTCATGGATTTTTTTTTTTCCCCACATTCTGTCTCTCACAGTTGAAGTGTACCTCTGGTGCAAATTACTGACCTCTGTCATCATTTTAGGTGGGGGAACTTGCACAGTCGGTGGCTGACTAAATACTTTTTTGCCCCACTGTAAAAACTGGTGTGTATAATACCATTTGTACATACAAATTACTCTTATAGTTATTCAACCTCTGCTTTTTATCTTTTGTTATTCTTCATTTTTCTTTTTAATAATTTTCTAATATAAACAATTCAGCTTTTCTTTCACCCTTGTGCTACTGTAACTAGTCAATTTCCCCAGTTTAGGATTAATAAGAGTAGATATATCTAGTGACAAAGCAAAATATACAAAAGACACAGCATAAGTGAAATGTAAGCACAGAAACAGCTTAGGTCATGTTTTTTTCCTAGAAATTTTAATCATGACTTAACATTAACTTAACAGCCTTTCAGCACTTCAGGAAACTGTAAATAGTTTCACACAAAATTGTTTTGTTTTTTTTTTGTTTTTTTTTTTTGTTAAATAAACCCAGGCTGTTGTAACATTGGTAATAGGTTTTTAAATCAGCTGCTTTAAGCTCAGCTTTTTCCATCACGTAGCCACATTAGTAGTTTCCAACCACCGTTCGTGCTTCCTGTCATACAGAGTCATACAGAGTGCAACTAGTGAACGCTCCAGCGAGTCATTTGTTTAACAAGGGGTTTCACATCCCCACCTGTTAGCACCTTCTCCTTGCATACCTTCATACCCTTGTTTTACTGTGTTAACGTCAGATGTCATGTAAAGACTTGTCTTATCACAGAGGTGACAAGCATGTGCCCTACAACTGCTTTTACAGAAAATAGATTTGATTCAGTGGTCAAGAAATCAAATCACTTACCAGCAAGTTTCTCCAGCTCTTCATGAGGAGTTGACCTCAAGCTGCTGGACCGGCTGCATGGACTCTGGTTACTAGAGAACCACTGGCTGAAGCGGCTAGCTGACGCAGGGCCCTCTCCCAAAACATCCTCTATCATCTGTAAGACAGAAATGGGGGCCTGTGAGACAGACTAGGATACAAAAATCTGCATATTGAAGGGTGCAAGAACAAATGTGCCACTTACGTTTGCAGCGCTTTCCATCGATTTAGCACTAAAAAGGTGCTAGAAGACTGAGGGCAGTGTCACTGAATGCACTGCTTTTTGACCTTGTTCTCATTTACCAGCAAGTATTGAATCTAAAAATGCTAAAAGTAGTTTGCAGTTGGGCTTTTCTAGTTCAAACTAGAAACTGCATCCAAGCTACAATGATGGGCATAAATTTGGATTGTTGATGCCTTTTAAACATCTCATTAACCCCATGCAAAAGCCCAGAGAAGAGAACATTGATAGTGCACCATTCAGTGACATGACTCACCAACTAAAGACCAAATTCAGTGAGGTCAAGCTAGTGCAGCAGAGGTAATCTTGCACTGATACAAAGTATCAATACTTAGTTTTATATGACTAAATGCACAATTTGTGAAATTCAGATTTATTTATTTATTTTAAAAGCCACAAATATCAGGCTTGTAAGAGTCTTGATTGTATCATTTGTTTTTAAGTTGACAGTTATGTCTGGTTCAGGGGTGAGCAAACATGAAAACCTCTACTGTTAAGCTTATCTGGAAAAATTAAGATCACACTGATATTTTAGAAGTTACTAATGACACCCCATCTGTGAGCTTCACACCAATAAGCAAAACAAAACCATAGTGCACCCCAGTACTTACAGAGGCCAGTCCTGGCATGGTCTTCTCTAAATTGAAGAATTCATTGAAGTCGAAGTCACCAGCTGAAGGCTCTGGAAGAACATCAGTGTGGGGAACTTCCTGATCAGCTGTCGGCTGCAAACCCACATCTTGCTCCTCAGGCTGTCCGCCATTACATTCCACTACTGCATACAAGATGTGTGACAATAAAATTAAATACAAGTCACAATTTTAACATGAAAAGTCTTACTGAACTGACTTTCAAAATACTACTAGAAATGCAATAGTCCCTAAAAATGTTAGCAGTATTTCCAACAATGTCTTGACATGCCTTCTTTCAAAGATTCTGTCCGCTTCCTTGAACGCTTAGATTTGCGTTTATCATCTTCCAGGA
This sequence comes from Diplotaxodon limnothrissa, assembly GCF_057381915.1. NCBI lineage: Eukaryota > Metazoa > Chordata > Actinopteri > Cichliformes > Cichlidae > Diplotaxodon > Diplotaxodon limnothrissa. The sequence goes on from NC_140600.1 coordinate 26,663,559, forward strand.
TTTTGTCATCAAATCCAATAAGCTCAATTGTCTCCGACTGGCTGGTGGGACCCCCCGAGAACCACTCTGGCTCCTCTTCTGCATACGAATCATTCCTCCTCCTTTCGCTAAACACACGCTTGTCACCAAAATCTCTCTGCAAATGATTACACGGGACAAACAATATCAATTTAGAAATATGGGATGGGACAGTTAAAGAGTAACTGCACAGAAACACTTTTATAAATTTAGTTCAAGTCTTAAGAGAATTGTGTTTTTAGACAGTTTATTAAAAAAAAAAAAAAAAACAAAAAACGTATCGTGTAAAATAAAGTTCCAAAAAATTTAAGTGCATTCAATATCACATTAGAACTAAATGCAAGGTCATTTGCATCGACTGAAAGCAACAAACACCAACCCTGAATCTTTTATCTTTCAAGTCTCTCTCACGCTCCTTTTCCTTCTCTGCACGAGCTTCTCTCTCAAAGGCACGGGCAGCAATTATGCGTCCACTGCCAATTCTGCGTGTCCCTCCCATACGTAGAGTATCATTTTCTTTGTTTTCCAAGGGGCTGATTGGGCGGCGGATATGAGGGGCAGCATTGCCCTGACATCCACCTCCGAAGCTACGTCGCTGTGGGCTCAGTACTACATCCAGGTCATCTTCCTTTAACCGCTCACGGGGATCTAAAAAACAGATGGGGGGGAGGGGAAAAAAAAAATAAAGTTTTTTGGAGTACATAGACTACATGAACAATTCCACTGCAGCAGTTTAGAAATCTTGTGCAAGGCTGGAACTTAAAATCCTAAACATTCATTGATCAGAGCACAGTTAAGTTTCTAGACAACATTGTTATTACAAAACGCAAAGATGAAAGGATAACCATCTACCATCAGTAATAGAGATCGAAAATGTGACATCATTTCGGGGGTAAAATCGCAAAGGATTGTAGGTACAAGTGGCAATTGGTACTAGCGTGCACGGGCTATTACAAGACAACAGTCACAAAGAGATAAACAGAGACACAAAGAATGGCAAGAAGCTGCTGTATTATTTACTGCCATAGCCGGTCGCATGACAGCCACGGGAAGCAGACAGGTAAAGAGATCGTTTTTTTTTTTTATCAGATTCCTTCGTGGAAGAAAAATTGTTCAAGTCATGTTTCCGACTGGGTTAACCTGGGTTATACAGAGTTTAAAGCTGCTACCACAGCAAGATTTGCTCGGTTGACAGAGGGAGCGACATCAAAACAGCCACGAAAAGTCCCGCATATATGTGCCCAAGTGTTGTATTGAAGCAATCAAGTGATGAATAACTGTTTTCCAGTATGTTGTTTTGCAATGATTTTTTTTTGCTGTTGATTTTTTTTTTTTTTTTTTTTCAGCGAAGCAGCTAATAAAGTACAATGGAATACAATTTTGCCTCTTTCTTGTAAGATTCTATAATAAAATGAAACAATAGTGCCAGTTATAAATAAAGACAATAAATTGAATAAATTATGAAACACTTATTTTATTTCTATTGGATCTAAAAATGTTGTGTAATACTACAACCTGAAAAGACAAATAGATTGTGTTGGCCTGTAAACGAGATACAGAAATTTTTTTTAATGACAGCTGTAAAATGAAATAGTCCAAATCAGAAAATAGATACACCAAAGTAAATTGGACCTGGGCTTGTTGCAGGAATCTGAAGTTACTAAACACTTCGTGAGTGTATGCACTCACACTTAAGACATAATTATAAATATGTGCGTGATGAAAGTTGGGCAGCACGCTAACGTCTTTAGTCCACTCTGTATGCGCATATGGTCTCTTTTTTGTCTTTTTGTCAAGTCTATCTTTGTACGGACCTGCCTTGTTCTGCTTCGTTTTGTACATAACTAGGGATTAAAACCACAGAATTAATGATTACTGGAAATGCTAGCGCTTGATGCAGTGTTTTGATTTTGCTGCCACTCGTACCTACAACGCACGATAGTCACATGGTTTGTCGATCTCCATTTACCTGGGATTCTTCGTTTTAATGGAACTCTGTCATCCATGTAGTCCTTCTTAAAACCTTCCACAGGTGAGCTTCGCTCTGAAGTGGGATATAATGAGGCATGCCATTTCTCAGGGTCCCAGACACCATCACTATTTAAAAACAAACAAACAATAGCCACACAAGACTTAAGTCCATACTTTAAGTCAAATTTCAAATTAAGACAGACAACTACAGCCTCAACTGGGATCCTGTTTAGGAAAAAAATAAATAAAGAGTAACAATGAAAAATACAATACACAGGTGAGGCCATCCATTTCAACCTTTATGCTGTGAGCACAGAATACAACCCAAAAGGAGGGTGCAAGAAAATCAGATCTTCAAAATAATAAACTAATTGATACTGTTGCACTAGCAGTGTTTAACTACTATAAACATTTTTTCCAACAGTTGAGACAAATCACATTTAATCTGAAGTCATTCGTGAACTCTCCCATAAAGACATTACACTTAATGACGAGTTCTGACACTTCAGTATCCATCAATAAAGATGTGATTAGATGACAACTAAAACTGTTTGAAGGGTTTAGCAAGAGTAGCTGCCTAGGCAGAGACCACCCTCACACCTCACCACACTAACGGTTGCAAACATAAGCAGATCTAAAAAATAATGACAAACTGCTCAGTTCAGAAAAGATCTTCGAGGGCAACTCCTAGTAGGCTTTGAAGGGGTGAAGAGGTCTCTCTTTTTTAATGATTAAAAATAAAACCCCAAAAAACAGCTTGACCCACCCTTTAATGAGCCCACTTTTCATATAGTCATAACTAGGGATGGGTATCGTTTAGGTTTTATCCGATACCGGTGCCAAACTGGTACTTTTGAAACGGTGCCGGTGCTCAAACGGTGCTCAAACCGGTGCTTAAAGAATGGAGAACACAAAATTGGTCCAAAAACCTCTCATGTTCAGCTGTTTATTTGTAAAAAGATAACAATGTTAGCCTTTTCTGCAGCTATGGGGCATATATGGTATCACTCTTGGCTGGAAGCAGTGCTTAAACAATGGAAAAAAAACACAAACTTTGTCCTAAACCTCTCATGTTTAACTGTTTTCCACTTTTTCTTTGGTCTTTTTAGCCTTTTTGGCCAGGGTGAAGGGAGTATCTGCCATCAAACAAGAGGACAGCCACATGTAGCTATGATGATGTTTGCTAGTTCACCTTACATGCATTAATGTAATAACGTGGTTAGCCTACTCAACGTAAATTACACACGAACAACATGAAGCTACTCACGCAGAGAAGAACGGCTGCTGCTGCCATCATCATCCGTGATCATTTCTGCTACACTGGCAGGGCTAGGGGCCAGGACTCTCCTCTTCGTGTTTTTGGGGGATGTTGCATAACAGGCAACCCACCCGCAGTAGATGTGCTCGGTGTGAGGTCTCGCAGCAAGCTATCAAATACGGCACATTTCTCGGCTTTTAAAAAAAAAAACGCTATGCGTCGCCAGGTGTTTCATCGGATTTGAGGTGTTACCTCCTTTGACAGTATCACAGTATCAGCTTAAAGCACTTGTTGCAGGCTGCTGAGTTTGCATATTTTGCTGTGAAGTACAGCCAGACTTTTGACCGCTTCGCCTTGGACATTTTTAATCTGTAGCTCTGCTCTAAAAGAACGTACGTTCCTGGGCCCGCCTACTATCCTCGGAAACGTAAAATGATTGGCTAGAAGTGTATCACAGCTCAAGAAAAAAAAAAAGCACCGAAATGTGCGCTGCTTTTCGGTCTGGTTACTACCATTTATGTCAGAACCGGTGCCATCATCGGTACCCATCCCTAGTCATAACCACTGTTCCTGGCTCTAACAGCTATGGGACAAAGATACAAGTCTTCTAGCGCAAGCGTTTGTTTAGCTTCTCAAGCAGACATCTGAACAAATCTTTGACTGTTGTTTAAGAATTACCCCAAGGAATTTAAATGAGCTCCGAGCAAGAGACAAGCTGAAAGTACACGTGACTTCCAAAAAGCAGGAGCAAGTCTTCTTGACAGTTAAACCATGTCAATGATTATTACAAACTTTATGCAAATTTTAGTTAAGACCGTGAACATATTTGTGTAGAAACTCCTCTGCTGTACCTTGTTTAATCAAAGTAACTTTTGATTACATACACTTCAGTTCCAGCAAAACATACATTTGAATAACTGTTGGTCTGTGTCAAAAATCAGTATTTCACAGCATAGAGAAATACTAGTACTTTTCCTAACTAGAATTCACCCATGCTTTCTCATTTGAGAAGCATAATCTCCTCTCCAGTATTACCCAGTGTGACTTTTACAAATTCATACCTGTCATATTTCTCAGAGAGACATTCAGGCCTTTCATTGGAGATTGGCAGCTCTTTGATTTCCAAAAGCTCCTCCTGCAAATAAATTGATAGTCTAGTTTAATTCACAGCAACATCTAAACTTGATAAACAATGACACAGCTGGCATTTTGTCACCTTAGTGTATCTGTAAGGAGCTGTGGCTGCCAGCTTAGGCTGGTCGACAGCAGCTTCACCATTCTTAGGCACTACACAGGCATCTTTCTCCATGATGGATTTCAGTCAGTGCAGACAGTGTCTCAGCCACCAATGACTCTACACCTGTGGATGACAAATTAACATTTACAAGTCAATTATACTCGACTAAGGCCACTAAATACAGTCTTAAAGGCCAATTACTTCAAATGAAAGGACGCATGTTCCGAAGATTTAAAAAAACAAAACAAAAAAAAAAACAAAAGCACGGCTTCCTTCTGTTGCTGCAAAATATATCAGATGTATTGGCATCTTAAACTAGGCAGCACGAGAAAACAAAATTATAGAAAAGTTGTCGTGAAGAAAAACTCATGGAACTTACCTGCACCGGGCAGTTAAAGAACAACCCTAGAGTCTCAGGTTGTTGCTGGCTAATTAGCAATTTAATTGACAGCAGCTGAGAACTGACATGTCATTATATTACAAAGCATTTACGTCAATTTACTAATTGGCTATCGCATTTGAGTTGTAAACGAAGCCGTTTTGCAATGAAAGGATCCAGCGAGTTAAATACATGTAAACATTTTAATACAAAACATTCCCCATCATTTCAGCTTTAGGAAATAAACGCTACTAGTTAGCCAAGAGATTGATACAGGGTTAGCCAAACGATGGTAGCGTCCCACACAGTTAACCATAAGGCGAATTCATGGCACAAAAGTTGTGTAGACAACCGACTTGCAAGTCAAATTTTGGCAAAAGACGGACTTACTCAGTTTGAATGCTGTGGGGAATGCCGGTCGCTAACGGCCGAGCTGATCACGTTAGTTAGCTGGCTAGCCTAGCCTAGCACTTTCAGCTAGCTAACTAGCTGGGGGACTGGGGATAAATGCCCACCCAGCGAGCACAAAATCGTGAGCCGGTAGAGTTGTCGCTGTGATTTCAGGGAGCACACACTATAGAGGGGTAACCTAACACAATAAGACTGGTCCAAAACAACAAATTAAATCACACGGAACCGGTGAAATCTCAAATAATAGTCTTCTCTTTCTCTGTTTTCTAAGTCGTAGCAGAAATTTTCCTCTGATCACCGCTTTAAGAAGGTCCTGGCAAAGATTACGCCGTGACCAGCGCGCCTTTGTAAAAATTAAAATTGGCAGGTGTTCGTTGGCGATAGTTATTTTGAAATCTAAATCAATATATGACAATTAATTTCCCAATAAATTGGTTTATACGTATGTATATAACATATTGAAAATGTAAATAGCGTTGTAGTGATTTTTTTATACTACGGTAAAAGGCACTTGACAGGCATTATTAGAGACGGCCATATTTTGTCTCAGGATTCGCTCGATTTGTGATTCTCCACCGCTTGTCTCCTGGTGGTCCGTATGAAAATAAAGACCCCGTCCTCGCGGGCAGTCAACGACTGACATTTCGTGTCATCGTCGTTAAACTGAGGGGACCTTAAGTACGTTCTTCCCGTGTGAAGTAAACATTTCAGAATGTAAACTGTTGTAGAGGGAGGTGTATGAAAAACACCACCCCATATTGAGAAGTTTATTAAGCAGACCTTGACTCTTACAACTACCACAACCAGTTTAGTGTGGAGCGGCAGCGGAGGTTGTTGCTGTTGACAACTGTGTATCGAAGACACCAAGTGGTCACGTGATAAGGAAAAACAAACGCGCGGCACTTTGTAAAGAGTTTTAACGTGAGGATAAATGAAGGTAATTTTGTCATGTAAGCTACAACAGCCTTCAAAGTGTAAAATGAGGATGATTGTATATGAGAAGTGATACGATTCGGTGCTCTGTATAATAGCCGCTTGAAAAATGCAAAGTAGCGGCGGAAACTCAGATCCAGTAAGACCCCGTTTAAACTATGTCAGATCTCGTGGCGAAGCAAAACAAGTGCGCAAAATTCACATCAGAAAGGTCGCTTACAGAGTTGGATACAGCTGGAACAAAGGTGGAAGACTCAAGGAGCTGAGAATAAGGTGCTGAGACTATTCCTTGACCCATTGTTATCATGTTACTGTCTTCCTGAAAATTAAGTCTCCATTTTTTTAACTTCTGCAGGCACCTTGCAAGAAAGTTTCTGAAGATATGGATACAGAACACCTTTGGCCGAGTTCTTCCTCATGAAGCAAAGTAACCTGTTTCATTTATTTTGGAAATTGAAAGCATTTTCAAGTTTGCCATCTGGTTGCCCTCGTTTTCCTACCTGCTCACTAATTCCAGTGTTTTCCAGGTCGCATTATAACAGAGTGGTACTGAGAAGAACCTTTGAAGGATGGAGAGATGAGTGGTGGTCATCCAGGAGGGAGTGGAGTCTGAACATGCGAGCAGACTGTCACTACAGGTCATTACAGTACATTATAGGACATTATGAAGGACTTTTATAGTTGAATAACCAAAGTCTGTTCATGTATTCATGCTGCTTTTATTTCAGGTATTACCTGTGCAACTGGACTCTCCACAGCTGGCGAATGTTTGTGTGTTTGCAGAGGGAAAAGAAGATGCAACAGCAAAAGGCTCAGTCATTTGGTGTGACTTTTACCATTCAAGCGTAATGTTGGTTTGGGGATTTTTTTTTTTTTTGTCAGATTTCATAATTCACTGACGTGTCATCACCCACTTTGTTTCTATTATCAGCTGACAAGCAGCGGATGCGTCTGGTGTTGGACAGATGGGAGGTTTTCACAGAGATGAGAAGACTGAAGAGCAGAATGCTGGAATCAGCTCTTGAGCAGTACAGGCTCTCAGCTATGCAGTGAGATTTGTGTTAGCAAATGAAAACTTCTAGCATTATGATTTTTACCATAATATTGGTTTTACCTTTGTTTTTGTTTTGCAGCTCAGTGTGGAGCTTGTGGCAGACTAGATTACAGCACCGTCGAGACCTTCACATTTTGGAGGATCAAGCACAGAAACAGAGGGCGCTAACCTTAAAGACAAGGGTAAGGGCGTGATCGAACACCCCTGTGAATCACATGTTAATATTATTATCAATAGTAATAATAAAAATAACAACAATAACTTTTTTTTCAATACTGCACCTTTCAAAACAAAGTGACAAACTACAAAATGTTTAAGAAGAATTAAAAGTGAAACAACATAAAGTGTAGGAACACTGACATTAGAAGATGTTCAAAGGCAGTAGATAAAGACAAATCTTATTTTTATAATAATGGATTGGATTTATATAGCGCTTTTCAAGGCACCCAAAGCGCTTTACAATGCCATTATTCATTCACTCTCACATTCACACACTGGTGGAGGCAAGCTGCGGTTGGAGCCACAGCTGTCCTGGGGCAGACTGACAGAAGCAAGGCTGCCATATCGTGCCATCGGCCCCTCTGGCCAACAACAGTAGGCGGTAGAGTAAAGTGTCTTGCCCAAGGACACAACGACCAGGACAGAGAGCCCGGGGATCGAACCGGCGACCTTCCGGTTACAGATACGCTTCCCAAGCCCCTGAGCCACGGTCGCCCCTTATAAAGATAAAGACAATTAAAATTATAAACATGTAAATTAAAAGCAATTATGAAAAATTAAAATAAATAAAAAATTATCACCAAGAATAAACGAAGGACAACATTCATTTCAAAGCAGAGGCACAGTAAAAACTTGCTCATCAAAGTATGTCTTTAAGAGAGATTTATGGTGATGATAGATGATAGTAAGCTCGGCAGTCTGATCTACTCAGTTAGGCTGTTCCAATCTGTCAAACTAATTAGATAAAGATGACCCAAGGAAATACAAAAAATAATAATAACAATAATATATTGATAATTTCATCTGTTGTTATTATTGAATTTTAAATTAACTGTGATTAATCACATTCTTTAGAAAGTTGAGTTCAATTTTAATAGCCACACCTCAGCCTGATTCAAGGCAGACCTGTTGAATCAAGAAATAATGGAAATGGAACCTGTCAGACGAAGTCAAGTAGATTCACATCATACCACCATCTCCCTTTGGAAGGTTTGAGTCCCGTTACATCTGGCATAAAACTCACACAGTATTTCATAAAAGAAACATTACACCAGCAGTCAAACATGGTGGTGACTCTGTGATGGACCATGAATTCTGCTCTTTACCAGAAAATCCTGAATGAGAATGTCCAGCCATCAGTTCATGCTCTGAAATTCAGACGCACTTGGGCTATGCAGCAGAACAATGATCCAAAACACACCAGTGCGACTGAATTGAAATAATTCTGCAAAGAAGAGTTAGCCAAGATTCCTCCACAGGGATGTGAAAGACTCATTATCAGTTATTGCAAACACCTGATTTTAGTTCTCGTTGTCAGGGGTGGCACAAACAGTCATTAGGTTTAGGGAGAAATTGCTTTATCGCACAGGGCCTTGTAGGTTTGGATTATTTTTATCCTTGATAAATGAAATCATTACTTAAAACTGCATTTCATATGAACCTCAGTTATTTTTTATCTAATATTAACATTTGATCTGAAACATTTAAGTGAGATAAATGTGCAAAAATAAATCAGGAATGGGAAAATAGCTCAGTTATACGACAATCCTGTGAAAACTAACTCTTACTGAGTCTAAGTCCTAAACAGCATAAAATACGACTGAATTGAAATGCTTATCTAAGCTGAGGTGGTTGTCAACTTATATCATGCCCATGGACGACATGCTCCCAGGGTAAAATGTATAAAGAAAACCAAAGAGTAGTGAACCTTGAGGTATATTACTCCTGTGTGTTCTCTCTGGTGATGAGTCACCTGATATATTTTGTATTGAAGGCTTGGCTTCAGTGGAAAGAGATGCAGACGGCTGCTTCTTGCCAGAAAGAAAAAGAATCCAGAGCTGCGTTTCATTATATCTCCGGATTGAAAAGAAGAGCTTTGCATCAGTGGATAAGATATGTGTCGTATCGCCACACCAAGAAAGAAACACAAGGTCATTATAAAATACCCACACAGCTTTCTTGAAGCATCATTATTTTGCTATCTCTTAACACATTTTTATTTTTTGTTCTTTTGTGTTTCGCCTTCAGTTTTGGCTCAGCGTGCCTGCTCTCGCCTCCTGGTGAGGAAGTGTTGGAGTAAATGGAGAAATGCTCTCGATTGCAAACACAGTGAAGAGACCCGTTTGCAAGCAGCAGCCAGTTTGGCCACGCAGAGCATCCAGTGCAGAGCACTAGTGCGTTGGAGAGCTTGTATCCTGATCCACCTGTAGAATGGATAAAACTTGGATAAACTAGTTTTTCTACCTGCTACTAAATCAGTTTTAAGTTATTAGCACTGTTGTTTGATTCTTGAGCTCTTCAGTAGATGTGGCATTGTGCAGAGAAGAAACTGAAAGAAAGAATGCAGCAAATCAACACTACCAACATCATTTAATGGTAATAAATAAATAAAATAATGGACCCACTCATAAGCAAAGATCAGCACGATCAATTCATGTATTCATCTCAGCACATTCTCATTGCAGCGTGCTGGATTGCGAGGGTTGTCTCTTAATGTCGTGTTGAACAAAACATATCGACTGAACAACCGTATGGCTATCCAACATTGTCAGCAAACGGTAACTGATCTTCACACTGCAGACAGTCAGTGTTAATCTCATTGAAGGTTTCAAAGCATCTGAAATGCTTTTTTTTTTTTTTTTGCGCAGATGACTCGTAAGTACTGGAAACTATGGCAGGATCGTGTGGAGGAAGCTGAAAACTTCAGTTTTAAACCCCTCATAGAGATGGCCCTGAGTAACTACAGGTGCTCTTACATACATTTCCCAATCCACAGGGCTATATTCACAGTTCTTTGTTGTAATACCGGTGCTACAAATGGAATTTGGTTCTCGTTGCAGCACTTCACTGCTTAGAAGACATTTTCACCACTGGAGAGAGAAACTTGCTGAGCAGAGATACATGCAGGTATTTTCAAATACAATTCAAGACAGCAGAGATACAGATGCTTTTACATTACAACACAATCAACTTGTTATGTTTTGTTTTTTTGTTTATTTTTTTTACAGGAACTGGAGCGTCGTGCAGACATTTGGTTTGTAGACCGTATGCTACCTCGGTGTTTCCAGTCTTGGGTTGAGTTTACCCTCCACAGCAGAATGCTTCAACAGAGAAGACTCAAAGCTCAAGCTTATAATCGGTGAGTCATCACCTTTCTCCTCTTCAGTTATGCAACTCTTCCCAAGAAATTAAAATAACAATATACCTTTTTAAATTTGGCTGCTTTCCCCTTTAAGGTTCTTATTTTTTTGGCTTCTCTGGGCCACTTTCAGTGTGGATGCTGTTTTTAGACCCTCTATTTTTAGATCACTGGTCCCATTCTGAGTGGTGGGATGCACGCATACAGATTCACCACAGTCTTTAAACAGAAAGCAGACATCATCTTCTGTGCCAAATTGACCCCAATTTTATTGAGGATCATTTTTGCTCGTGGGAGCTGGTCTCTGGCTGTAACTCAAAGACAAAAAAGGTAGTTTTCTATGGAACTGTCTGTGGTATCCAAGCCCTGAGGCACCACAATCAGGAATCATTTCCCAGGCAGTCAGAGTATCAGATTGACTTTATTTAGGCATCTCAGGGAGAACATTCAGTTTGCACTATCTAGACTTTGGTTTGTACTGGTTTGTGTGTAGACTTTGTAGTTTTCAACCTCAGTGGGTGGATGAATATGTCCAAATGATCTGTCTGTCCACTGTGTTGTCAGGCGGCGCCAGTGCGCCTGGGTGTTTTACACCTGGTGGGGGAAGTCGGAGAAGCTCAAGGAAGAGATGCTTTCTGAGCGGCTGGTACGTCAACTGCAGATGAAAACTTTGTTGTGGTGCACTGCACTGGTGATAAATAACATTTAAGTTTTTCCAGGCAGTTCTTCATGACGAGAGATGCCAGAAGCAGAGAGTCTGGACGCGATGGAGGCAGCGCACACAAGAGCGGATCAAAGAGGTGGAGAAACAGGAGGCTTCACGTAGTCTGTATCGTCGCACACTTCTACACAGGACGATGATGCAGTGGAAGGAAAACAGCACTGAGCTACGAGACAGGTGAAGCTCAAGAAGACGTTTTGGTGAAGTTGTTGAATAATTTGGGCTTGAGCTAAATGTGCTGTCGGCTAATAGAATCGTTTATTTGTTTTACTTCAGGAGAAACAGAGAGCAGCAGGCCTGCCATCAGGGTGATTTGCGCTGCTTAAGAAAGGCTGTAGAAAAATGGGAAAAGGTGATTATTTTACATTTTTGTTGAGTCTAGTCTGCACTCCATCTGTTACTTTAGTCATTGTGCAGTAAGGAATCAGTGCTTAAGATTTGAAAAAGACTGAAAGAATTTGCTTTTTGATGTGGAAATGTGTATCTTATAAATTCTGCTCAGCATCTCTGACAGCATGAGACTGCCTAAATGAGACCAAAGCTTTGGAGTGCCATTATGAAAGCTGATAGATTTTTCTTCCCCGCTTTGATTTTTATTATATTCATGTGTGATGTATCCGTTTTCTTTTTTCTCTGTGTGTGTCAGTTTGTTCAGGTCCAGAGAGCAAAGAAAAGCAGGCTGGAAGAGGTTCAGAGTTGGCATGAAGTTAAACTTCTAAAACACTCCTTTGTGTCCTGGAAGGTGCACATCTTATATCAGTTAAAACCACATGATTTTATTTGTTTAGGGTCATGAAAACAATGTTGAAGTCTATGCATTGTGGCCTGCTGTATTCACAGAAACACCACCTGCAGATGTCTCAGATCTATGACAATGCAGAGGAGCTTCACAAGCAGCACACTCAGTGTTTTCTCAGGTAATAAAGACAAATACTGTGTTTCATTCTAAAATCAGAATTTCATTTCTTCTGTTTAGAAATCCTAGGTGTTTGTTAGGATCTTAAGTTTCAGTCATGTCTCTCCAGAGTGGCGCTTACTGAGTGGAGGGAAAATGCAGAGCAGCGAGCAGAGATCCGGCTCGAAGAGCAACAAGCACAGAATCACTTCGATCACTCCCTTCAGCTTAAGGTTACAAAGCGATCTGATGCATACATGTTCAACATCATCAGGCGTCTTCATATTTTCAACACCGATTGCTTTCTTTTCACTAAATCTTTCAAGGTGTTTCATACGTGGAGAGAAGCAACAACACTTGCGGTGTCAAAGCGCTTCCAGCAGAGGGAAGCACTAAGCAGGGCTCAGCAGTCTATAAATGAAAGTAATGTCATATGGTGCCATTTTAACTCCTTTTAGTTATTTATTTTTCTTTAAACAAACTTAACTTTGCTCTTGTGATTGCCACCTACCTGTAACCATTAAGAGCAGTGGTAAGTAATTTTGATATTCCAGCATGTCTTTCTTAGTCTTAGAGTTGTTTGGCTGTCATGGAAAGATACCGCCTAGACAAATGCAGCAGTTACCTCAGCAGTTGTCAAAGATTTTGTACCTGTTAAGTAACTGTTGCATCAGAACTGTGTTGTCTGGTTACCAGGTGTATCCAAATTGTTGTAAACTTTTTAATGATTTCTGTGTTTAGTGCGGTTGCTGCAATTTTTCAGACGATGGAGGAATCGGACCAGGGAGGCTCGGAGGGAGAGGATAATCATGGAAAAAGCCAGGAGACACCATAACTCCAAACTCCTTTCTAATGCGCTGAAAGCTTGGAAAGAGCATCACTACCAGCACCAGAAGAATAAGGTTCTAACTTCTTTTATCCCTCAATGCATATACATCTATACTGTCATCAAGCTGTAATCTAACTTGTTTAAAACTGTGATTTTGTAGGTGATGAAACGACAGGGACTGTTATTGCTGAGATTAAAAATGTACCAGATGTACTTTGAGCAGTGGAAAACAAAGGTTTGTTGATTTTCCTTTTTTTGTGGTCTGAACAGACTGATTGTTCAAAAGAAATGAATATCTACCATTTGCTTCTATTTTGCTTTTACTGCTAATCATTTCTGTTAGGAAAAAGAGTTATGGGAAAACAGCAAAGTCAGACTTTAAATCAATAGATTTGATTCATCAAATCAGTATTTGGTGTGGACAGTCTTTACTTTTAAAATGGCATCAGTTCCCCTTACTTCATTTGCTCCCAGGTTTTTATGGCACTTTGAAGGTTGGTTTATTTTTGGCCATCTGAAGACCTTGCCACATTTCTTCTATGGATTTAGGCTGTCTCTGTGTATTCTGACTGTGCGATTTTTGAGATCTGTCTGTGTGTTTATTGTCGTCATGCTGCAAATGTGGCATTTCTAATGAATGAGTATTGATTGGTTTTGATTGAGAGCAGTTAAACAGGCTTTGGTTTTTCTTTCTGCTAACAGCTGCAGCACAGACAGCGAGAGGCGAAGCAAACGGAGAGAGCACTCTGGCACTGGTCCCTCACACTTCAGGCCAAGGTAAATAACCTGCCTCCACATTCTTTTCTCTCTACACCACCAAATGCATTGCAGAAATGGTGCTCACAGGGTCTAACAAGCCCTCTTATACTTTCTGGACCTGACGCAGGTGTTGTATGGGTGGAGGATTTGGGTCACAGAGCAGCGGAGAAAGCAAGAACATGCTGCCAGAGCTGCACTGGTCTACAGAGACCAGCTGCTGAGGGAGGGGGTGACATGCATCCTCACATATGCCGCTCATATGAATGATCTCACAACAAACCTAACACAACACAGTCAACTGCAAGTAGGTTATTGTGCATTTCTTGTGATTTCTAGACCTAAGATTTCAGTGCCTCACTTCTCTGCTTGTGTCCTGCAGAGATCACAACACCTCCAGAGAGTTGTTAAACGTTGTGCTGCACGGTGGAAGCAGCGGGCACTGTGCAAACCCCGAAGAGAGCAAGAGACGAGAGGGCAGCCAGCAAAAAAGAGTGTGAGCTTCTGTCTGAGCAGTGTTTCATCTTCTGACTCAACAAAGCAGGAAGCTGCAGCTGGATTGCACAGCAAGCTGTGAGTGTGTACTTCACTCTGACAAGCCGTGAAACTGTTCCACACATGCAGTTTGACTTTTTTTTTTTTTTAGGCTGCATACCCAAACATTGCAGCCTTTAGTCCCATAAAGGGAAGAGAAGTTATCAGTAAAAGAAACATTGCTTCATGTTTTTTGATGGTAAAATCCTTTTTCCAATGCTGTATGTGGTAATACATGAAAATAAAAACAGAAGACAAGCATCTGAATATCGTTTGAACTATAATAAACTTACTTAAATTGAAGCATTGTGTTAAAAGTCAGTGTAGGAATCACTGATTAAAGCTTTTTCTTTTCTGTTTACTCAAGTACCCAGCCACAATCTGCCGTCACCAACATTAAAGCAGCTCCAAACTCATCTGAGTCCAGTCGTCCCACACAGAGAAACCATCCAGCGTCAAACTGCCCCCATGCTGATGAAGTTTTTGTTGCCTCTCCACATCAGTGCAGTGTCATGTCAACTGTGCCACCTTCTGAATCTCTAATGTCCAACATGGACTTTTTTCAGCACACCCAAAACCAAGAACCTCTTTTACCTCCTTCTGCTTTCATGACTACTGGGACACAGAATAAAGTAAGATAAGATACACCTGTTTGACATATCAGCAACTATTTGTTGCTGTATTAAGTAACTCAATTTGGGTTAAACCTTTTTTTCTTTTTAAGTTCAAATCAAGTCTTGGAGACTCTCCAGTTGAGCGTTTTCCTCAGTCTGTCACTTCTTTAGATCCCCACTCATCTGTATATCCAGGTATAGACCCTGCTCTTTTTTCTAGAGTATGTTTTCAATATTTATAAAAAAAAACAAAAACAACAACTTATTAAATCACCAAACTCAAAAGAACTGTTTTGTTGCTTTTTCAAGAAACACGTCTGAGTGCATCTGGTGGAGAAACTGAGGTTCCTGATGCTAAAAATGCAACAAGTGATTCAACGTCAGCTCTGATGAGCGAGCTTCTCAGGATTCAACAGGACATGAAGAGTTTCCAGCTGGACAGAAAGCAGCTCCGGTAGAAATCTGTTTTTCCACTCTTCTTTTCTTTGCAATATGTGATGTGAAAATAGCACCGGTGTTTTATTCACTCAGGGCATGGCGAAAGCTGAAAGGGGTGTTACAGAGTTGGCTGCAGACCAGTGGAAAGGACGAAGTGATGGAAAAAAATGCTATCTGTCAAGAGTTGAAGGACGTAAGGACACAAGATACTTTTGTCACTGTTTATGTTGAACATAAACTTACATTGTTTGCTGTTACGCTATCTTGATTTAATCATCACAGCCCAAAATTTGGTGCCTTTCACATTTAGGTTCACATAAGTATTAAGCTTAGTACCCCAGTCACACAAGTGTAAAGACTAATTTTACACTTGCGTTCCCTAGCGAACGGTGGTTGCTAGGGAACCACCAAAAGTGCATATTCCTCAACTAGTTGAGCCAGGAACCACTCACCAACCTCTTTTGGAGTTGCCAAGCAGTCTCTACGCCTGTGTGAGTGAAGCTTTAGAGATTATTAATGAAGTGAACTGCCTTTTGTTGAAAAAAGTATTTTTGTTAGGTAATTCCTCGACCAGTTCTAGAGTAAGATATTTTAAATTCCTGACATTTCAAATATTATGCAATTATTGAATCTACAAAGTGTATAAGCACTTATAACAACAGATATCTTACGCAACAAGTAAGTGTGATAAGGTAGGAAAACAGATTCAGTTATGACATACATTACCCTTTTCATTTTTTAACTATCTGTTATAAATCTAAGGGTTCACATTTATTTCCTTATGGAAAGGAAAACTTTGCAATGTGTGCATGTGCAGTCTTAATCATGATGCTAGTTACCTGAAGTAACTTCTGAAGTTTCTCTTCCTGATGGCTCAGATTTTCCATGCATTCTTCTACAGCGTCATTTGACCTGTAAATCTCTGTCTGTGGAGGAAAAGAAACTGAGCTGAGAGGGTGGTGCATTCAATTAAATTATTAAATTATTGTTCATGATACTGACTGTGTCACTCCTGGTGATTTTTCATTTGACAGTTGGAGGAGCTCATCGACAGGCTGTCCACTAAGCTGGAAAAACAGAAACCGGTGATGTTGCTGCACGCAAAGAGAATCCAGCATTTGCAGACTGTCCTCCGGAGTTTAGGACTTCATGCTCCTCATCAAAAAACAGAAGAGTCAGAATCTCAAAACTCTGCATTTCCAACATGACAGGAATAATGGAGAGCGTGACGGGCTCACCTGCTGATTGTTTGAACTGTTGTTCACTTGCCAGCATCACATTTTAAAAAAATAGTCTGATCTTAGAACTGAATCAGCACATGCATATTTAACTACTCTGTGCTTATGTCTTTGCTGCCCTCAGCTGGTGGGGACCAATTTGAATGGTTCTTATTAATTATTGTGTAAAATGTCTTCGGCATTCCCAAAACATAAACGTCAAGTGCCTTAAAGGAACACTCAGCTCTATAGCTGTAAATCCAGCAAAACATTGGATAGGGGTCGTCCTTGTTGCAGATGGTGCAAAATATTTTCCATATGTGTGCAAAGAGTGACTTTACTGTTTTCGGAGGAGGTGCCCTTACGCAATAGGTCTGCTATTACCCTGTTTGTAGCAGTGCTTCTAGTACTTCAGAAAATCACTGAACTAAAATCACAGATTTTAGTTTAACAGAGAGGACTGCGGTCTGTTTGCAGAGTTATTATATCTTTGATCAAGAGCAAGTCAAAATGCAAGGATTTTATCCCATTTTACTCTTTTCCATCTTTGTGTGCTCTGTAAGTGGTAAGTGTTGTTACTGAACTAGGTGATTATTATTGTTTCTTGAAATATTTTATGTTCTTCAGCCTCGTATTGTTGAGGTGTTTTTGGTTCCTGTTACCATCTGTTTGGAGCATTTGCTTTTCAGGACATTAATAAAACTGAGTTTAATAATATGAATATTGTAGAGTCTTTTGAATTTACTGAAAGTTGGAAGGACTGTATGCATTCTTATGGCTGTTATTTTCTTTCTTTAACCATTTGAACTGCTCCCTTCATGGCAGCTAAGAAGATGCGATGGTGCGCAGTGTCAGATCCTGAACAGAGGAAGTGTGCAGAACTAGCTAAAGCTCTGGCAGCAGTGGTGTCACCAGCCACTCTGGCAGCTTTTGCCAGACTTTCATGCATACGAGCATCTAGCACAACTGACTGCATCAATAGGATCAAGGTGAGCAAGTCTACAATGCAATACACAATAAAAAGGCGTTTTAATCCAGCTTGGAGCAAATTATTTAAAGTTGCTTGCATATCAGTAACAAGGGTGATGAGCAGAGATGTAGTAAAGCTGATTCACCTTACCATGAAAATATTAAAAAGAGCTGTTAAAGCTAGGATAAGAACCGAGGTGATGATTAGTGAGCAGCAGTTTGGCTTCATGTTGAGAAAAAGCACAACAGATGTCATGTGTGCTTTAAGAGTGTTGATGGAAAAGTATGGAAAGATGGAAGGAGTTGCACTTGTCTTTATGGAGATAACATGATAAGGCGCCAAGAGAAGAACTGCGATACTGCACGAGGGAGTGCCAGAGAACTATGTGTGGATGGTGGACGACATGTATGAGGACAGTGGTGAGATATGTGATTGGAGTGACTCCTGTGTTCATGGTGGGGCTGGGTTTGACTTTTAGCCCCCTGTTTGCACTGGTGATAAGGCAGGCAGGTGAAAATGAGGTAAATAAAAATTTACCAAATGCAAATGAAAGTCACGAGAAGCAAGACAGAATATGTGTGCAGGACTATAAGAGAGAGAGAAGTGTAATAGTGAAGTTGCAAGGAGAACTACACTAATGAAATTAAGCTGTAAAATAAATGGATTACAAAACTCAATGATTACATCCAGACTGTAGTGGAGTAAAATTAGAAAGCACCATAACATGGAGGACACAATAAAGTGCAAGTACATTACCCAAAAGTTGATTCTGTTCATCTGGACGTAGCGTTTTCAGTGGGAGAAACGTTTCCTCACTCATCCAAGTCAAGTGACTTTTTTAGTCTCAGCTGACTGCAGGTTTCCCCAACCTTATAAACAGTACATTGCACATCCCTTCTTTTTGGGATAACTGTGTATTAGCATTGTATTAATTGAATTTGCTGAGATGTAAAATTAACTATTTAAAACTCTTTTTGTCAATTGTTTGTTTCAGGCTAATCGTGCTGACATTGTAACTTTAGATGCAGGAGAAATTTACTCAGCTGTCAAGCAGTTTGACCTTGTAGCCATTGCTAAGGAGATCTACAGTGATGGTAGGTTTAAGCTCACTTTTCTGAGATGTATCTTCAGCACTGATCTAAAAAGCGGGTTATTGAAAAATACGTTTCTCGAACTTAACCCCATTCAGAATGAGCTTGGAGCTTAGAATGAGCATAACCATGCAAAATAGTACCATCATACTGTGAAAATGTTCTGACTTTAACACCCTCAGAGTACAGGAGTGGTTTGAAATTTGGCGCTTTTTAATAACCTTTTTTTCATATTTTTGAGCAATGTAAGAGCTAGCTTCATGGACAAAATGAAGGTAGAAAATAATTAATAATAATTCACAAGAGAAAACTTGAAAAAGTAAATTTTGTGTCAATCTTTCAGGGCTGTGCAGGAAGAGTGACTAGTTACAACATGCTGTAGCATCTGAAAGGTCCCCTTTTTACCTACATTTTGATTAGTCTTCTAGCCGTAATTCCTCATGCATATAATCATTTTCTAGCATAGTTTATATATTTAACACTTTCCAAATTGCCAGTTAAATATGAAATTATGTTTACTGAAGGAGTTAAGATCTTGGTAATGCTAAAGGAGCTGCATCTTGAGATTTCAGTTTTAGATTGGGACACCTGGAGTGGACATTCTGAACTTCAAAAAAACAAAAAATAGAACCTGTGAAAAAGCACCCAGTCTTGACTCTTAAAAAAGGAATCTTTTTGTATAGCTTCAATAACTCAGGTGGGGTTATTGAAGATTTGGTTGATACTGATATGAAAAGACCCACATGTCTGTTTATATATTTATCTACAGGAGGCTGTACTCTGTCTGTGGCTGTGGTGAGAAACAGCAGCTTGGACATACGATCCCTGCAGGGCCACAGGAGCTGTCACAGCGGAGTTCGATGGACAGCTGGATGGAGTCTCCCGCTCGGCTTCCTGCTGTCCCGAAACTACCTGAGCTGGGCAAAGGAGCATCCGCTTAGTCAGGGTAATCGGACTGTAATCAACTGTCAGCTGCATTTTTTCCATAAATGTGTTTTCATTTCTGATCTGGGTTTTCAGTCCCCCACCCTGACTTGTTTTTTCTCCTCCTCTGACAGATGTCAGCACTTTTTTCAGTGCCAGCTGTATTCCTGGTGCTGGTGCGATGGCACCTCCTCTGTGCACTTTGTGCCAGGGCCAGAAGTCTTACATACGCCAGAAGAATTACCACTGCGAAACATCCCACAGCGAGCTCTTCTACAACAACCAGGGAGCTCTCAGGTCAGGCTTTACAAAAGGTCAACCAGTTAAAACATCAGGAAACTGTTTTTATTTCCTGTTTTGCTCTGTTACAGATGTCTCAGGAGGGGGATAGGGGATGTTGCATTTGTGGACCATTTAGCACTTGAAACTATTGAAGGTACGCATTTTTTTTATATTGTATTGAAATAAAAATATATATGGGGATATCCCAAAACCAGCAAAATGTTTTGAAAATGACATTTGCATAAAGGGGTCTATTAATATCATATTTATAAAAAAATGTTAAGTTCCTAAAGTCATGGCAAACTGACTGTTGGTTGTTATTAAACAATAAAACTAAAGATGACATTACAGTTTGACTGAACAGAGTCTTTCTGATGACAGTGGGTGATATAGTTGTTCAGTGCTAACCACAATAGCACCCCACAGCCTGTGTGTGTTTCCTCTGGTACCCCGGCTGGTCCATATTCATGCTAGGGCAACTGCTGAGCCTAATCAGCTAATGCATGTGAGATAGATAACGTGCTTAAAAGAAAAGTGCTAAGCTGCGCACAACCTTGGGACTGAGCCAATTATCAAATTTTTGTTTTGTTTTTCATGATCAAACTTCTGTATTACTTTGTATTGCTGCTATGTTTTAGCCATAAATAAACTTTCCTGATCTTTGTGCTACAAACTGCTTTCACCATAAACTGAGAGGGGCTTGTTCCTTTATTTTACACATAGTCATCAGGACTAACAGGTTTTAAAAGATAATGTACAGAAAAAGCTTGCACAGAAAACCAAAATATAGAATATAATATGTTGTTCATCAAAATGTCCTTCAACTTATTTTCTTAACTGCTTATTATTCGGGGTCGCTGAAAGGCTGGGGCCTAATCCAGCTGTCAATGAGCAAGTTTTGGGGATGCTCTGATCTAGCCAACAAAATCTGGTCCTCTTCAAGCTCACTCAAATCCTTATGCTTGCCCAGTTTTCCTGCTTCTAATCCATCAACTTTCAGGACAAAATGTTCTCTTGGCACCTAAATATATCCCACATATTAATAGGTGCCAAGATAAAGAAACAGTCAGCGTTATTCACTTATACCCCACCTGCAGGGGGTATAATGTTATGCCTGATCGCTGTAAATATCCTGTTTAAATCAGTTCAACCACCAAACTGCAGAAAGTTGCACTGACCCACCCTTAAGACTTGTTTACCTTTCAGTTTTTTATTTGTCTCTTTTGTCAGAGAGTGAGCGTGATGAGTTCAGGTTACTGTGTACTGATGGCACACAAGCTCCCCTCAGCCAGTACAGAAGCTGTAATCTGGGTCGTGGTCCAGGAGGGGGCATGGTCACCAGAGTTAATTTTCGCAAGGTTGTTCGCAAATTTCTAGCAACTGTGCAGGTAAATAGTTTGTTCAATTTCCATCTCTGTGCCTAAGGGTCATAGCTGTTACTGTACCCACTAACTGATTGTTCAAGCATTTTTTATTAATTTGTTAGACGCTGTTTGGTCGGCAAGGAAGAGAAAGGCAGCGCTTCCAACTCTTCAGCTCCTCATCTTTTGGAGAAAACGATCTTCTCTTCAGAGATGTGACTGAGAAACTCGTTGTCCTGCAAGACGACATAGATGTCAGTCAGGTGCTGGGGCTGGATTATGTGGCGCTGCTCAAAGGACTTGGGCATGAAGGTGCTTATTCTAGTATATGTACGGTTGTACATTTTTAAACTCAGAACGCACAGGCTTGGGTTTTACGGTGTCTTTGTGTTTGCAGGAAGCTCACTGGAGGACAGTGTCATTAGATGGTGCTGCATCAGCTACGCAGAGCAGAAGAAGTGTGAGCAGTGGGCGCTCAGCATAAAGTCTGACCCACTGGTGTGCGTCAGAGCTGTCTCAATGCGTGACTGTATCGAGAAAATTAAGGTAAGCCATCTAGACTGCAGATTATTGAGATGTTTATCAAACTCTCTAGGACACTATACAAGCTAAAATGACGTGTGCCTTTACCACAGAGGGATGAGGTGGACGCTGTCTCGCTGGATGCCACGCATTCGTTCATCGCAGGGAAGTGTGGTCTTGTCCCCGTTGTGACGGAATATTATGGTAGGACTGTTGCAGAATATAATAATGTAATGTAATTATGAAGCAAACACACGAGGACCTCTGAATGGCTCAAAATAACAGAAATGAAGGTTTAGATTGGCCTAACCAAAGTCTGGGTACTTTGGCATAGCCTCAAACATGACGTTTATGCTCAAACATCTTCTAGTGTAGCTGAATTAAAACAATTCTGCAGAGAAGTATGGGCCAAAAGTCCCCCACAGTGAGGTGAAAGACTCATTGCCAGTTATCGCAGATGTCTGATTGCAGTTCTTGCTGCCAAGGGTGACGCAAACAGTTAATAGGTTTAGGCAATTACTTTTTCACACAGGGCCAGTAGGATTGCATAGCATTTTCCCTTGTAAAAAAACAAAACAAAAAGTCTCATCAGATTAATCAATAAAGCGCGTGCTTTTCTGTGTCACTCTTGTGTTGTTGGGTTTTCACAGGAAAAAACTGCGTGCCTGCTGAAGGATCCACTCACTTGGAGACAGATGGTGAGATGAAGACAAAAAACAGCTGCATAATCAGTCTACAATGATCTTATTTCTACATAGAAACCACGTCTGCTGCTCTGTTCAGTCTTTCCCTCAGTTGTGGGTTTAGCAGTCGCAAAGCGCTCCAGCAGGAACATATTCATCGGGAATCTTGGAGGCCGTCGCTCCTGCCACAGCAACACCTACAGCCCTGCAGGCTGGCTCCTGCCATACAGACACAGCTTAAGCCTGGCGAACAACAGCAGCTCCCCCTGTGATCCTGACAAAGGTAGTGTTTTCAGAAAAATTCATGGGAAATCCTGATTTACTAAACTTATTCACCACTAATCAGTGTTCATTCAAGTCCACTTCTTAGAAATATCTTGTTCATGTTTTCTGGACCTTTGCACCCCACACTGCTGGATCCTTATCCTTTTAAATTAATCCAACGCTGCTTCGACCCTCACGTGACTGCAGTCTGCCACTTTGTGTTTTCCTAGTGTACAATGAGGTGTTTTGGAAAAGTTGTCTTCCTGGATCTGAGGGTAATCTTTGCAAGGTATGCATCGGAGGCACAGGGGAGACTGCAACCAAACGCTGCACTGAAAATCACAATGAGCGTTACTATGGAAATATGGGAGCTTTAAGGTATGTGTAGTAAAGTGTATGTCCTGCGTCAAATATTATTAAATCTAGTCTTTCTAAGTTCTATTGTCCTCTTTTTTCGAAGTATCTTCCGTCATCATAATGCGCATAAATCTGAATAAACTAATTTCGTTCGTCTCTATGGGTCATCTGTAGACACATACTAAAGTTGACAGAGTTTTTTTTTTTTTTTAAACAAAGCATTTTTGGAAATCAAGTGGTTCAAATGGGTTTTACTATCATTCTTCCATCCAAAAATATTATAACAGAATTTCCACATGACCATGGCGCAACACTAGAAAACATAACATCAGTGTGAGACAAGTGAAGAATATAAAGCCCCTCTACTTTTTTCTCTTTCTACTCATCCCCAAACTGCCTCAGCAGATGGTTGCCTCTCCCTGAGCCTCATTCTCCCAGAGGTTTCTTACTGTTAAGAGTTTTTTTCTTCCCACTGTCACCAAGCGATTGTTTGAAGTCTGATTCTTGGGGTTTCCTCTAATATAAATTAGTGGTGGAAACAGAGTTAAACCATTTTACTAAACTGACCCTTCAACCCGTTACTCATTGCTCAGGTGCTTAGTTGGAGATCGCAGCGGGAAAAGCTATGGTGACGTGGCCTTTCTCGAGCAACACAGCCTTCACACAAACATCCTCGGTGAGATATTCAAAATCAAACCGGTGATGCGATCACTCACACTAACAGACTCTAACTTCACATGACAAATGTCTACATCTCCTACATCCTGCAGGTCTGAACACCACTGGCTGGGCAGAGGGGTGGTCATCGTCAGACTTTGAGTTGCTGTGTGCTGACGGTCGCCGGGCCCCATTGTCAGACTGGGAGACTTGTAATCTGGGAGTCATCCCACCAAACACCGTCATGACACGGCCCGTGCTCACAGCACGAGTGTACGACTTCCTTATGAAGTCACAGGTCTGTTTAGATTTTATTTAAACAATCTGTTTTTAAAATCTCCCCAGCAGCAAACTACTGCCAGTACATTACTTTACTACTCAGTGTGTTTTTTATAATCATTTGCTTTGACTTACCTCAGCTCTATTTCTTTATTATAAAAGTTTTGCAGAATGCTTTTTATCTTCCTGCTTTTATATTTGCTCAGTGAAGCTCTATGTTTTAATGGCATAGCATCATTTTTGCACCAATATGCAGCCCAAAGTTGAGTCGAGGACACAGGTGGATAATTATACCTCTAAATGTATTTATTACTTGTTTTTTGACCATATAGGAAGCTCTGGCCGTCAACTCAAACACAGAGTTCAGGCTCTTTGAGTCTCATCAATATGGAGAAAGTGATTTGCTGTTTAAAGATGCAACGCAATGCTTTGCCCACACGAGTCACATGGACTACCGCTCCATCCTCGGAGAGGAGTTCTACACCCACGCAGACACGGTCTTCAACTGCACACACTCTGGTACGACAGCAGCCCGACAGAGTGGCCGATTGTTGCACAATTAAACTGTCACTAATGGGTCTGTTTGCTTTCCTTTCCAACAGATATATTGGAGTTTTGCAATCAAGATGTGTGCAGCATATTTTAATGGACCCACCAACAAGAACAACGCAACCTCTGTGCTTCAGTTTTTCCACTCTTCATCCACATACTTGTTGTGTCTGCAAACCATCACTTTTTATCATCATGTTCACAAAAAACTCAATAAAATGTTAAAATGTTGGGATTTTTTTTTACTTTTTACTACATTTAGATGCCATCTGAACTAAAAATGATGAGGGATGTGTAATCTTTGTGTTTTTCAAAGACACAAAAACTACATTTAAGCATGACAGTAAATGCAAGAATTCATTGTCATACTGATTTTATCTTATGACATTCTCTCAGCAAAATGTCACACATAGAACCTGTTATAATGCCCAGCACTGCTCTTATCTCTGTACTACATATATTGTGCTATAATTACCTCTTTTGTCAGATTTGTTGTGTGCCTTTAACTTAACTTTGTTTGTTATGTTAAGAATTAATAAGTTTCTGCTTTTCTTCTGTCATTATGGTAAGCAAAGAAAGCCTAAAGAGCCACTCCATGAGGCTGCACCGATGACAGAATGACATTGTAGTTTGTTTAAGTGTGTATCATTTGTATGCTTTCACCTTTAAAGCTGGTAAAATGATTTGTTTAGTATAAATTGTAATTTTGCAGACAGGTGAGAAATTAAAGGATCACCTTGAACCCTTGTTCAAGGTGATCCTTTCCAGTGGTTGGCACATGTTCACTTCAAAGATAATACAAAGATAATACATTTTAATGTACACTACCAAACCTCATTTAATGTTTTTTTCTTTATTTTCATGACTATTTAAATTGTAGATTCTCACTGAATGCATAAAAACTATGAATGAACACATATGTAGTAAACAAAAAAGTGTGAAATAACTCAAAACATGCTTTATATTTTGTTTTTCAAAATAGCCACCCTTTGCTTTGATTACTTCTTTGCACTTGTTGGTCCTTTTGCCTTCACTCTGGAATCCATCTCATCCCAAACCATCTCAATTGGGTTTAAGTCAGGTGACTATGGAGGCCATTGTGGGGTCACTGTCCTATTGAAAAGTAAATGTTGGTTCAACTAAATGCAAACTAGATGGGATGGCATGTCGCTGCAGGGTGCTGTGGTAGCCATGCTGGTACAGTGTGCCTTCAATTTTGAATAAATCCCCAACAATGTCACCAGAAGAGCACGCCCACACCTTCACAACTCCTCCTCCATGCTTCACGATGTGAACCATGCATGTAGAGACCATCCGTTCACCTTTTTTGCGTCGCACAAAGACAAACCAAAGGGTGGAACCAAAGATCTCAAATTGGGACTCATCAGACCAAAGCACAGTTTTCCACTGGTCCAGTCCTTGTGTTTCTTGTCCCAGGCAAATCTCTTCTGCTTGTTGCTTTTCCTTAGTTGTGGTTTCTTAGCAGCTATTTGACCATAAAGGCCTGATTTGTCTCATCTGAACAGTTGATGTAGAGATGTGTCTGCTACTGGAACTCTGTCTGCCATTTATCTGGACTCTAATCTGAGGTGC
This sequence comes from Diplotaxodon limnothrissa, assembly GCF_057381915.1. Classification (NCBI taxonomy): domain Eukaryota; kingdom Metazoa; phylum Chordata; class Actinopteri; order Cichliformes; family Cichlidae; genus Diplotaxodon; species Diplotaxodon limnothrissa. Next base: position 26,689,714 of record NC_140600.1, read on the forward strand.
TGTTCACTTGTGATTTCTGACGCTGGTGACTCGGCTGAATTTATCCTCAGCAGCAGAGGAGAGGTGAGTGGAGGAGTAGAGGGGAGTCTGTTACAATGTAACCACATCATTCGGTTTCACAAAGTGGCAAACATTATTCATTACATATTTAGTGGCGATTGGAATAAAATCTTGTGGATATAGCTTTTGGTGATAACGGTCTATAAAATCGATCCACCAGATGTCAGTAGATTGCAGTCAATTGAATTCTGTTTTCTTCCTCCTAATTCAGGTGTATAATCCTAACTATGGTGTCTACTGTAGAGCAAACATATTTTAGTCTTAAAACTAAAACTAGTTTTAGTTTTGAAATATTCATTTTATTTTATTATTTTTTGTTTTTATCCTAATTCTTTCCTCTTCGTTGTCTTCGTAAACCACATTGAATTGCTTTTGTATGAAAGGTGTTATATAAATAACTAAATGACATTCCCTGACTTTGAATTTAGTCAACTACGAGAGATCAAAAACATTAGTAAACAGATTACTAGGCCATGTATCAAACGAAGGTATAATCATTATTATTATTCCACCTTTGCTGTTGATGATGTGACCAGTCAAAATGTCTGTGGTACAAAGTACTCGGTGCAGCTGTTGATCTGAACATGCAAACCACACAACAAACTATTAACAGGAAGTGTTGCCGTGCTGCCAAACATGCACACCTACTCTGTAACGTGTGCGCTGTGGTCTGAGAGTTATTTGCTACAGTCAGAGGCACCTGCAGCAGCTTAAGAAGCACATAGCTAATGAGCCAGTGAGGAAGCTGGTGTACCTGGAGAGAACCCATGCAAACTTCACACAAGGCCCCGGCCAGATGGTGGAATTGAACCCAGGGCCTTTTGCCGTGAGGCAACAATGCTAATGACTGTTTGAAAAAGCAAAGATTTCATCTTCATGTTCTTGAAAACTCAAAACAGCTTTTTCACCACAAAAGCTGTGCAAGGAAAAGCAGAGAAAACACAGCAAACACAGTATGCTACCAGATTAATTTTGATGGTGTTATACATTGAAGACCAAAAATAAGGTGCGTACTGTAGAGCAAATTACAAAACAAATATAAAATGGAACTTTTAATCAGAAATGTAGAATAGAAAAACATTTCAGATAAAAGTTAAAAGAAGAGAATATCAGCTGCCAGTCAAAAACAATATATTTTACTGCTGCGAGGTATTAGGAGTTTATTAAAACAAAAAATCAAAAATACAACTCAAGCAAAAACACCACAATCTATGGTACAACAATCCCATGTGTATAGAGATACATGAGTTATATGTTTATCTGTTGCTCTCGTTGACATTAAACTGCACAGCGTTTATAAGTAAATTACCTAGAGGCAAATTAATATCCAGTGATATCCATTAATATCCATATACCAGTGCACATGAAAAAGAAAATACACCCTCTTTAAGTTATTCGTTTTTACAGATCAGGAAATAATGAAAAAAAATCACCTTAATCTTACTAGATTTCTTGTAGAACTTCAGATAAGCAAACACACATCACACAATATTACATAGCTACCTTATATTGTTACCAAAAACTTGAAAAACAAACGTTGACTTCAGAAAATGTGTGTGAAAAACAAAGTAGACCCTTGCTGTTTTCATGGCATTTAAGAGGGTAAGTAGCACCCAGGAGCTGCTAATCAGATCCACTTAATTAATTGATCATCAAAGTATAAAACAGTAACTACGAAAACTAAGTAATACAATATCTTGCAAAGTTTTTTTGTTTTTGTTTTTTTAAAGCTCTTTGAAACAGCCGCAGTTGACACACAGTGTTGTACATCATACATGAATGAAATAGTGAGAAAATAAAGCTAAAAAAGTAAAAAGCAACACAAGGAATACTGTAATGATCTACTGTGGAATAAGGAAAATATTTTACTGCTACTCATATTCATCATTATTATCATTGCATTAAGTAACTTTGCATTAAGTCATTGCCATTGCATTAATTAAAGTAATTATCATTTCATTAATACATTTATTGAAGTTGTTGGTATTACATTAACCTTCTAATTACAGGTACAGCTAAGACCATTTTATACACATTGCATTTTGTGCTTGTTGGAGCTCGGTCAATTAATTGGAGGTTGTAAGCTTTGTTCGGCGCAATGTCCGGACAATCTATTGTGTAAGTGACTTGGAGCTATAGAAGGTTACAAAACACATATAATACATACAATCTAGAAACAGGCCTGAGCAAAGGCCTGAATGTATTCAGCTTCTTGTTGCAACCTGTTGCATTTGAGTTTGCTTAGTAATAGGTGACAGAAGATGGGTCAAAAGGAGGACAAGTCCACGGGGGCCTCCAGGGCCTGAAATCATCGGCATATTTGGAAAAAGATGTTAGAAAGAGGAACTTCTGTGTCTGCCTTTAGCTCTGAAAATTGCTCATTGTCTGTACAAGATGCAAATGATGTTCTTAAAATACAAATTATGTTCTTAGAACGCGAGAAGGGGCGTTTAACCCTGACGTTATAAAAGCAACTCTCTGTGTATTTTTGGGAGAAGAAGTCTGCTGATGTGATGCTGTGTGCTTCTTCCCACGCGTGTGTTTTTAATAAACTCTCTATCTGATTTCACTCTACTGGGCCTCTATTGGTTTGTCTTGTGCCACATTTTCGAATTCGGGACACTACTTTCTGGTCTCCCTAAAAACAAACTAGCCCCCTACTACACTCCAGAACTTAGGTACACAGGTTGTGACCAAGGCCAGAAGAGAGTATGAACAACACCAGCTTTTAAGTATCTCCATTGTCAGCCTCAGAACAGATTCTTTATCTAGTTTTTAGGTTTTTGAAGTTGTCCCTAAAGTCAGACGTAAAAAACCCACAGTGCGAAAGCTTTCTGTTACTATGCTGCACATCTGTGGAACAGCCTTCCTGAAGACCTGAGGACAGCCAATCATGTCAATGCTTTCACAGCCACAACCCACTGATAGCGCTTTCTTAGTCCAGTTTCTAATGTTTTATCTGTTGGGCTCAGTAGTGACTTATTGACTAATTATTGTTGAAGGTGGGTCTGCAAACTACTGAATCATTTTGATTACACTTTTGCAAAATGCTTAATAAAACAGTGAGATCAATGATTGTTTTCTACAGTCATTGGGTGTAATATGTCATGTTGTTTTATACTTAGACTTAAATCATGTGAGAGCCTGGTAAAGACCAGGTGATGTTCTGATATTTCACGCTGTGTAAAGCTACATCATGAATGCACCAAAGAAATGTTCAGAAACATTATATTGCAAAATGTTTAAATTCGTCCTTATCCTCACAAAAATTCCGTCACCTTTATGCAAATGAAAAAGTCCACCCAGAAAGCTGTTGTTTAAGTCGCTTGAGTTCACCCGTAACTCTTTCTGTGACTGCATGAGGGTATAATGATTTCCATGTAGGTGAGCAGATTTCATAACAAAGTGGTGAAAAAAATCAGGTGACTGGTTCCAGAGCCCATGGTCACTAAAGCAAACCTTGGAATACACATAGTAAAATCCCTCCTCCTGAACTTCAAGCCTACCATCTTTGTAGGCCATGCCGCTGAGAACAGTCAGATTATTTATATGCCAAAGCATCACCTCGTTTTCTTGAACCGACCCGCCTGCAGGGATAAAAGACAAGATGGATGTAGCAATTTAAAGTTGTGTATTTTCAGTCAGACACGGCAAACAATTAAACCAATTTATGTAAAGTTCAGCTCCTGTTTTGGGCCAGTTATGATCTGTTTTGTGAAACTGCTAGTTTCAATGAATTGTTCAAAAGGAAATAGGGACTGCAGAGTTGATCTGACAGAAGGGACAGAAGACACCCGCACATTTGCTTCTAAACTATACCCAGCATTTTATTAATCAGATTTTTTTGTACGCCGTCATAAAAATTTGAATTTCCTGTAGTCACCTCGCCTTGTTCTTCATCCGTCTTGTGCCACCCCATTTAAAAAAGATCTAAATGCCCCTGATAGCACACAGTTGATAATGCAGGACTTTAGTTTTGTGATAATATTCACCAAATCATTATTATTAGTGTTATTATTATTTATTTGGTAAATATTTAAATTAATGTGGCTTCTTCACATAATGTGCCAACAAATGAATAAAATTAAAAATATTCTTCTTAGCTTCTTTTTTCTCTGAAATCAAATCTTGGTGTGTTTATTGCAGTTTCAAAACAAACTCACCGTTTATACTCAGCATATAACTCTGCTGCCTTACATCTGATATATAAATACAGCACGCAAGACAAAGTATTTATCACTGACAATGGGAAATGAAGGCTTTTCTATACAGTTTGACCGTTAATTAGAGAAACAAATGCAAAAATCGTGCAAATCAGAAAATCATGACGACGGTTATTTTATTTATGGATGGTATACACTTGTGTTATTTACAAAAAAAAAAAAAAGTTATCCAACCTGTCAGATGTGCAAAACCACGGATTCTACCATCTTGTTCTGCAATGGAAACAAAAATCTAAATGCTGTTTTTGTTTGTTTGTTTATTTGTTTATTTTAAGTTATCCTGTCAGATGTGCAAAACCACGGATGGGTTCATCTTGTTCTGCAATGAAATCAAAAATCTAAAATGCGGGGAGGGGTATGTTTTGTTTTTTAGATATGCTCACAAAAGATATTCTTAGTCTCGAGATTTTAGTTCATGGTTGAATTAAGGTTAAATGTAATAAGAGACTTGTGTACCTGATCTGTTGTTCAGTCTTGAGACAGCCTGCAATGGAAGTTACAAATTAGTTTGAAAGAAATTGTCAATGCGTCATATTTGATGATAGAGTACAACGTTTACTTGTACAGAGAAGAATTTTTAAAAAATAAAATAAATTTTTTTAAAAGTACAGGAAAATTGAGTAAAATATAAACAAATGACTGTTAAAACGAGACAAGCTCACAACAAATGTGCCCAAAGTAATAGAAGCTTTTGCAATTAGATATGTGCTACAGTAGTATCTATCTTATCAGCTGATATATCACAACAATTGCTTAATTGTTACAGTTAATCAATTCATTTTTATACCTCTAAAGTCACAATAAGAGAGGATAAAAAGCAGGCAATAAATATTTAGATTTAAAGACTAGAGTACACTGAGCTGATACTCACCAATTCACGGTGGTAAAGCAGGTTAATAAAAAAAGCCTGTGCAGCAATGCCATACAGCACTACAGTCAGGAGGACAAACAGCAGCGTTTGTGCCAATTTGTCATCTTTTTGTTGCTCATCTGGATTCTGGGGCACTGCAGCAACAAGTCTGTCCAGTTCCACACCAGTGTCCGCCATTCCTGCAGAGAAAATATCTTCAAATAATAGACAAAAAGTTTCTTTTTGACTCAAGGAAGCCACTCAAACGCAAGGAAGTACTGTGGTTTAAAGTAGCGATGACTCGCCATCCTGAGGGGCACTACCAGTAACACAAATGCATGCACACACTGCAAAACACATTTCCTCTTAAACACAGTCACACTTCAACCATACGCTCTGGTTTCACAGTCATGTGTCGTATAATCAGTAAACATTTTTTTGAAGTTCACATTGACTCCAGAACCACTGATCACTCAAGACGTCCCAGAATATTTCGATTCTGTGAAAACATATCTTACAGTATTACTCATCTTCCACAATATCAAAAGGATCCACGAATATGCATTTTTCAAGATGTAACAATAACACTGTCACAATAATTTTACTTTTTGGTGATATCGCTGAGTTTTGCTACCTTTTTGTTCTGATTGGTACTCTGGTTATTTTCTGTACGCTAGTCTCTTTTTATCTCTAAGGTAAGGATTAGCATTAAAAATGAAAAAAAAAATAGTTTTCTTGTATCTTATTTTGTTTTGTGCTTCCCATCTTCTCTCCTGTTTCTCTGATTGATGTCGCCTGCACTTTATTTGCCTACTTTCCACTGTTTGTCACGAGTAATCAGTCACCTATACATAGTCCTCTCCATATGCTGTGTCCTACAATACATCTCTGACAGGTGTTAGAGAGCCTGCCAGGCAGAAATCCCTGAAGGCAAATTTCTCCCAGTTGCTGAGATATGATCTAACGTTCTGCTTCTCCACCGTTTTTGGTTGACTGTAACAGACAAAAGAACTGTAAATGCAGATAAGAGGCTTTGTAGGCAAAGGTAGCATAAGTGCCACAATAGAGGTGCAACAGAAACATTAATTGGAATCAAACCAGGCATCAGTTATATGTCACAGTTTCACTTTGTGAGCAGTGTGTTTGAGATTCACTATCGGAGCAAAGAGGAATTCTAACTATCGGGGATACTGCCACTTCTACCTGCTGCTGATTTCATATAACGAGCAGGACTTTTAAAGAAGCCACAGCTGGAAGAACAGTAAGTTTCAAGATACATCTTCAGTCTCTAATTACCCCAGCTGCATTTTTTTTCACTCAGAGGCAAAATGTCCTCTCAGTCAGAAATGAATCTCTCTTGTTCGATCTGCTATGACATCTTCAGAGACCCCATCATGCTGTCATGCAGCCACAGCTTTTGTAAAGACTACCTGCAAATGTGGTGGAAGGAGAAACCAGTACGTAAATGCAGAATTTGCATTTGTCAGATGACCCACCCTGTAACTTGGTGTTAAAGAACCTGTGTGAAGCTTTCTTACTGGAGAGAAATCAAAAAGCTTCTTTGGAGTCAGAGGCTCACTGCAGTCTGCACTGTGAGAAACTCAAACTCTTCTGTCTGGACCATCAGCTGCTAGTGTGTCTTGTTTGTAGGGATTCAAAAATACACAACAAACACAAATTCAGAACCATCGAAGAAGCTGCGGAGGATCACAGAAAAGTGCTTCAGGTGTTACTACAGCCCTTAAAAGAGAGACTGAAGCACTTTAAAATAGTTAAAGGAGACTTTGATCAAACCAGAGAACACATTAAAGTCCAGGCCCTTCACACAGAGAGGAAGATCAAGGAGAAGTTTGCAAAAATGCACCAGTTTCTACAAGAAGAAGAAAAAGCAAGAATCACTGCTCTGAGGGCAGAAGAGGAGCAGAAGAGTCAGATGATCAAGGAGAAGATGGAGGCTCTGAGCAGAAAAATAGCAGCTCTTTTAGACGCTATCAGAGCCACAGAGGAGAACCTGAGAGCTGAAGATGTCTCATTTCTGCAAAACATCAAGCCTGCAGTGAACAGAGTCCAGCAGCGCACCCTGCTGGAGGAACCACATGTGGTCTCAGGAGCTCTGATAGATGTGGCCAAACACCTGGGCAACCTAACCTTCAACATCTGGAAGAACATGAAGGAGATGGTCTCCTGCACTCCAGTGATTCTGGATCCAAACACAGCTCATCAACAACTCATCCTCTCAGAAGATCTGACCAGTGTGAGTCTCGGTGAGAGACAGCAGCTTCCCAACAATCCAGAGAGGTTCGACCACCATCCAATTGTTCTGGGCTCCGAGGGCTTCGACTCAGGGACTCACAGCTGGCACGTTGAGGTTAGAAAGGATGGGATCAGGTGCCTCGGTGTGCTAATAGAGTCTGTTAAGAGAAAAGAACAATTACAGACTGGATTCTGGGAAATATGTCTCCAGGATGGACAATACACAGCAGCTGCTTCACCACTTCCTGATAAACTTCTCTCAGTGAAGAAGCTCCAGAGGGTCAAAGTTCAGCTGGACTGTGACAGAGGGAAACTCTCATTCTTCGATCTTGACACCAGCACACACATACACACCTTCAAACTCAGTTTCACTGAGAAGCTGTTTCCTTACATTGGCACGCACAATAAAGTACCAATGAAGATTTTACCTGTGACTGTGAGAGTGGAACAGCACACGCCCTCTTTATCTACAGGTTTTTGGTTTAGCTAGCTCTTATTTCCACTCAGAAATCTCTGAGTTTTGATGAGTTTTATTTAAGAATTTAAACATTTCAATAGCTTATTAGGGTTTTTCTTTTAATGTTAAAAGACACTGAAAGCCTTTTAGATTTTATTACTTGTATATTTTCTTTCTTGTTTTAATATGTTTGTCTGTGTCATGTGTCTATAAAGCCTTTTAGGCGAGATAATGGGCTCTACATATAAACTAACTTGGCTTAACTGGTAATAGTCAGTCTTACAAGCTTTAATAATTGTATCTGTGAAAATGTAGTTTTACATTTCTGTGTGTCATCAATATTTTTTCGTTTTTGGACCAATAACAGGGACTTTTTGAGTGTGGTACACACCTTGATCCATCCAAACGTCAAGTGTGCAAGAGTTGGGTTTTTTACTAAACGTAATAATAAAAAGCTATGACTTTTTTAGTGCAATTTAATGTTTAAATTGGTATTATTTAGATACAAATATACTTTAGATGCAAAAACAAAATGTAATTGTGTATACATTTCAATTTCTATGGTAGTCTAGTGAAGTAATCTAACGAAGCTCAAAAGTGTCTGTAAAACCAACAGATTTGGATTTAAATGTAAAACATTCTTTCAGATGTTATGTACATCAGGTAAAAATGATAAACAACCTTTGACTCTATAAAGTTTTTATATCTCTAAATTAAAATTAGAACATTCACAAAGGCTTGTGACGTTTTAAGAAAAACATGTTCATGCCCTTTACATTTCATGGGTAAAGCAGAGAGACCAGGAAGGCGAATCTAACTGTGGTGATAATTTTTATCACTGACATGAGATTTACTGTGACCTTCACCTGTTAAACATCGAATAATACGAGATCAGACGTGTTGCAGTGGTCAGTAGATTATATTTTTCCTTTCAGAAATTAAAAACATTTTTTTACAAAGACCAACTTCCTTCACTCAAACTCTTTTGCACATTAAGCTCTTAATAGTGCTCACCACAAACAGCAGAATCACTGCTTTACATCGATACACCAGCGCTGAGTGTGGACTAACACAGGACTAACCTGTTGACCAGTTTCAGTAACCTCCCACAGGAGAGCATTTATTTAAAGGCGACCTGTTGCATTTATATTGTTAATTTGCTGCTCTATGCTTTTTGACTCCACTCCAGTATCACAGAATGATTCAAAGTTTAAAAACAATCCTTATTTTTCTTATTCCAGTCCCTTATGCAGCCCCTCAGTTCAAACTTTAAACCCCTCATCTGCTGACTGGCTGGCACTTGGAAGCCTACAGAGGGGTTTACCCAGTGCTTGTGAACTGTCCCCATTTAGTATGTAAAGAAACACAAAAACACCCTGGACCTTCAACGTCTATTTTGTTCACATATAATATGAAAATCTGACCCAGTAACATTTAAAAAAAAAAAACCCAGAAAAGCAGAACAGATACCCTTAAAAGATTTTCAGGCGTGTAATTATTTCAAGTTAAAACACTTTGTTTTTACAAACTGTCTCAGGGGAGAGATGTCTGTCTTATCAGCAGTTAAGGAGAAACTGCTATGTGAAAACACCAACAACAGGGCTGATTAACAGTTCTTTACTGAAGGTTTCTCATTTCCAAGGATTCTTTCTGGCTCAGAAATTTGGATGTGAGTGTTTAATTATGACCCTGAAATAAGTCAAAGAAAAGTTTCAGTAGTTCTAATGACAGAGGGGATTTACACTGGGCTCGGTTTACTTTTACTTTACATTTGTTTGTAAAAGCTCAAAATCATCTGATTTTTATGCTAGTAGCAGTAAATGACACATGGCTAAAATGTTAGCGTTAGATTTGTTTGAAAGTTGTCTCTTTAATTATATACACAGATTATTGTACAAATTAAATACTGAACACAGAATGAGTGTCAACATTAGTGATACTGAAAATGTTATGATTTACTGATGCAATGTCAAATTCATGAAGTTTATAAAGTTTACTGATGGTCGGATACATTTTGTTTAGTTTTGGGCAGTCTGGTCATGAGATTATATGATGATCTTTTGGAGTCACGCCCCTACTTTTAGTTGGAAAGAAATCCGTCAGTCATTGGTGGACTTCAGTGATGTCAGTGGTTCCAACTTAAGGTCCAGTAATTTCATGGTGCCATGCGCTTTCCATCTTTTTGGCCTCAGTACTATTATTTTTGGTGACAATGCAAGAAACTGGTCCTAAATTAGGCTGCGTCTTCTCCTCGAGGCTGAAAGCTAATTTACAATCTAAGCATTTTTACTCTGAAAACCCTGACAGGAAGCAATGACTTATACTCCTGTTCCTTTGAAGTTTTTTTTTAATATATTGAAAACTTCTCCTTCTGCTTTTCCCACCTTTAAGAGGATTATTGCCAGCGGTGCACATAAGTGGTCCGGAGGTGTGCATTCACTGTCAAAATAAAAGACGCACACCAGATAAGAAGTTGCAAAGGGCGTTTTGCGTACATAAGATTTTCTGGAGGAGGACAGACAATTGTTTAGAACTCTTAAAGATGTCGAAGAAGCAAGCTCTTTTAAGCAATTACTTTGGTGTTCCTCCACCTCCAAAGAAATGTCAGGGTTCCGAACAGCAAAAGAAGCGCATATTCTCGGAAAAGTGGTTGCAGGCTTCAAACAAATGATGAACGCACAGAGATGTGCCTTTTATATGTACGCAAACACGTGTTGCAACTTATCTGGTGCGCGTCTTTTATTTTGTCAGCGAATGCGCACCTGTGGACCACTTATGTGCACCCCTGATTATTGCATCTGATGGCCATTGCCTAATTTGTGACAAAACCAAAACACGTTTCTGCTTACTTCATGTGGAGTAGGAACTGTTAGACAGCGCTGTATATTTATTTATAATGTACAATTAATCTTAAAGACTAAAGTTGTCCACATTATAAAGTTGTCAGCTCACCCACTACAGTATTGGAGCACATATTGATGATCATTAACTCGTCTGACATTGAAACAAAACGTTTCAAAGAACAGAGAAACTTGGAAAGCTCATCAAGAACACGAGACATAACAATTTCCCATGATTAAAGCTGCAGTCATTGGTATTTCTGTATAAAAACAAATCAAATTATTGAGTGTTATTTGATGTCAATTACATTCAGGTGGATGCAAACATGACTTCCAACTCAAAACATTCACATTTCCATGAAGTTGCTTACAGCTTGCTCTGCTGCCCTCAATAATAAACTGCTATGGCTTTAAAGGACCAATGTGTAGGAATTAGCGACATCTAGTGGTGAAGTTGTAGATTGCAAGATACTGAATCGCCCTTTGTTTCCAACAAGCAGCAGAAATAAACACATTTGCAGGTTGGTAACAACTGTACGGACAGTGATTTTTATATATTTAAATATAATTCAACCATTAAGATTTTGCCAAGGCTTAAAATTGGGGTGTGGCGTGGATTAAACAGTGTGCTGACACTGGTCTCATCTCTTTCCTAGTCTTCACCTCTGCTGGACCCAGCTCACAACTTCACACTTTTGTGTAAGTAAATATTCTACTTCCAAATAAACAAAACAAAAACAAAAACGTGGCAGCCTCCACAAGCAAACAGTGGTGGTATTGTCCATCTTTGATATACAGTCTATTGTTTACAACAATAGAATCTGAGCATCAGTCATGACATCAACCTGTAGCTGTGGTTTGATTGTTCTTTTCAGGAAGTGTAAATGCATAGTAAATCTAACCAGCAGTGTTCATATATTCACACACCCACTTCCCCCTTCCCTCTCAGTATACTGATCTTTACTCCACCAAGAAGCCCCCTCTCTCGACTTTTCTCATATTTGCCAACATGAGAGTTTGACCTGTCAGTACTTTAAGAAACCTTCCTTGACACACGTCACCTTTTCTGACAAATGCAGCCAAGCAGGGCTAAAACAAGTCCAAATTAATTTATAAAAAGAAAGACAAAGAAGCCTTTTGTTCTTCCTCCTCCTGCTTCCATTCAACTGCCTGAATGTCCCTCCCTCTTCTCTGGCACAGTTTGGGTCTTCCTCATAGTGTTCATATAAAAGGCGCTGGGATTTTTCCTCCACCTGACGCTACATGATGATTCGCGGCTCCGGGACTGACTCGTTGATGGATTTGTGAGGCAGGACGTTGGCACCGTTCAGGTAAAGCTCATCATTGACGATCACGTCCTCCCCCAGCACCGTCACATTCTCCATACGCACCTGAGGATGCACATTAAGACACAAGTCATCTACCATCGCACGTGACAAGTCTTTGTGCATGTGCTGTACGAGATGAAACAGAGGATTTAAGTAGACAGCAGAAAGAGTACGGCTGCCACAGCCTTCGGTACTCCTTCTGTTCTCCTACTGCTTCTCTGGCGTTAGCTACTATAAGTTATGTGAAAAGGACAGATATAATAGTGAACTGTGAAGTTGGCCAAAAGTCCCATTTGGTTATTACTTTAAGACAAAAAAACAAAACAAACAAAGCAAACAAAACAAACAAAAAAACAGACAAGTTTGAGCAATTCCAATAAATTATATCCATGAGTGCGTAAGCAGATACAAGGTCTAAAAAGAAAAAAAGAAAATAACTAGGCTAAGTTATAGAGTACAAATATCACCACAAGTGAGATCTGCTGTTAAACAGACAGAGACACAATTAGGTGCGTCTCACAATAAATGAATGAATCAAGAACGTCCACACATCTTTCCCACTCACCCACTGGCCGACTGACGAGCTCCACCCCACGATGCAGCTCTCCAGCCACGAGTGCGATCGAACCCTTGACCCTTTCAGCACCGTGCACCTCTTTATCCTCACGCCGTCCTCCACGACAACGCCGGCGCCGATGGTAACATTCGGGCCGATGGTGCAGTTCTCCCCGATCTGTGCTGTGGGATCCTTCAGAGAAGAAGAAATGGGGATCATCATTATCATGAAGTACAAGCCCTTATTTTGATGTCACATCAACAAAGTGCACTCACAACCAAGACGTTGCCGAGGAAACCGGGGCCTGTGCGTAATCTCTCAGGTGCGTGTTGTCGTACTGACTGGAGGTACATACACATCCCTGTCAGGAAGTCTTTAGGCTGGCCGATGTCCATCCAGAAACCTGCAGACAGACGGACAGAGGGTGGAAGGTGAAAGCCTGAAAGCAACCAGGCAGCTCCTAGTGATCTTTAACAGGTGACTCACTGAATAATGAGGTCACAGTAAGAGGCAGACATTAATCTGCTGACTGCAAACTCTGCCATAAATTTTACATAACTGCCAGCAGAGTTTTCAGCATTTGTTCTAATAGCTGCACAAATCATTCATCTGCCTCAACCAAATATCCAGCTAAGTGTTGTGAGGGGGCAGGATCAAGAGAGAAGAGGCGGAGAACACCGGGGCAAACAGGCACCCTCACATCTAATCCTACGGCCACCAAAATCACCAGTTATAACCTAACAAGTATGACCGCAGTCTATGAATTTCAGGAGCAAACAAACACACAGAAATCAACCAGAAGGTTCGAACCCAGCGCCTAACAGTGCTAACCATGGTGTCACCCCCTTACCGTTGGTTAGGCTGTGGGGGCAAAAGTGAAAACCAGGACAAGCAGAGATACAGATTTAAACTAAAAACTGAAAATGCAGTTCAGTGGGTTAAAAAAGCCACATTTTCACTGGAAAGACTGATGGATTTTCTACAGATCTCTGTTAAAAACAAAAAAAAACAAAAAAGAGGGAGAAAAATCACCATCAATTCATAATTCAATAAATACCAATCCTGAAAAAAGATTAATCCAAACACCTGAATAAAAACACAGGAAAGCACGACTGGTACGAACAACATTAATCAGGGTTTTTACGAGCACCAGCATCATAAAAAAACATCAGGGTTTCTGGTTTCTGATTAACATACAGATTTAACCTGAATTTATTTATTTATTCAAGCATAAACTAGCCAGAGATCAGTTATTAAAATGTAATGAATTTATTTAGCCTTTTAGGCCGACATAGGTTTGTCCATATTTATTACAAAGACAAAACAGAATTTAGGTCACTTGTACAAATTCCTACTCCTCTAAGAAAATTTAAAGAACAAATCAAGCCCATCTTTTTTTATTTATCCTGTGATTCTTAAGTTTTGTAAATGCTTCGCCGCTAATCTCGAGGACCTTCTGTTACTACTTAAACATGATGAATCACATCATCTTCTAAAGGGAAATCCACTACTGACTGGGACCAGTAAGCCTGCCGGGACTACAGGTCAGGATGGGGTGGAGGTTTCACTACGTGGTTCCACTGTTTCAGCAAAGCCAAAGGATGTCAGAGAGGAATGAGGATGTAGAGAAGCACCAACTAGTGATTCCTCCTGCTGGTGAGCTCTTATGTTTTTTGTTGGGGTTTTTCTTTTTAAACATCTGTATCAGAACTCTAGAGAACCTTTAGGTCTGAGCATAAAGGTTAGTGGTGCTTTTCTGCAAACGTTTCCTCTCCAGACCTGCACGAAAAGCCCAAACACTTACGTCTGGTGGAGCTGTGAGCTGCAGAGACCAGATCAAGCACACAGGTCAGCTTCAAACCATACATTTCCATCCTACTGATCCTACTGCTGTGTTAAGAAAAAGGTGAGGTCACCACTGTATACTTTTATGAACTGACTTGCATCATTTTGATTAATACGATCTTCTCCACGGGCCCCTATTTTGGGCAAAAGCTGAATGTTCAGATCTCACATGCAGCTTTACAGTCCTGTGCTGTAGTAGAAGCTACTTTCGGCTACTTCCCTGCCACCAGTGGTCGCCACAGTGGGCAGCTCTACATGTCTGATTTGGCAGATTTTCTTTAAACGCAGGATGCCCTTTCTGACGCAACCCCAAAGAGGATTTGTGTCTCCAGCTGGAATCAAACCAGTGACTTTTTGACCACTACGCCACTGGAGGAGAAGAGTCCTGTGCTGTAGTACTGCAGTCTTAATATTAGTATTAGTTACCTTGCAGCTCCATGGCATACAGCTGTCCCTCCCCTGCCATGACAGGAAATATTTCTTTTTCAATGGATGTTGGTCTCAGCTGCAAAAAGAATGCATAAAAAAAAGTCATGAACATGATCCAAAAAATACAAAACTATAGTGTCTTCAGACTCAGTGTTTCCCACAGATTCCCACATAATCAGGTGTCTCTCCAGTGAGTCTCATCCTGCTGGTAGATTGACAGACACACAAACCTGTTGTAGGCTCGGGTTAGAGTGACCCAGGGTCTCGCAGGAGATATTCAGAGCAGGAGGACTGCAATCACTAGCTACAGTCCAAGATAGTGAAGTCTGAGTACATCTGAATCTAGGATGAGCTCTGATCAAGAAGCTGAATGATATCAGTGACTGCCACAATGATAGGCTGAACAGTGACCCAGATGCATTCTTCGCTCTGATCCAAACTAAGGCTGAAAGTTTGGATTGAAGACTGAAAGCTGAAAGGGAGCTCCCTTTCAGCTTTCAGTCTTCAATAATACCAGATACTAACAGGATGGCCCACCAAGGTAAAGTCCATCTGTGGGAAACACTGAGTCTGTTACTAAATAACACACCAACATCGACACTATGAGTGAGTGCAAGAGCCTCCTCACCTGGATCCTGCTGAGCATGCTGGGATTGAAGATGTACATGCCGGCATTAATTTTGTTGGAGACAAAGACCTGTGGTTTCTCCACAAAGCGATGGATCCTCCCGCTGTCCGCCTCATACACCACCACACCGTATTTAGAGGGCTCTTCCACCCGTGTTACCTTCATGCACGCACACACACACACACACACACACACACACACACACACAGTATGACCCCACAGTAGTAAGCTTCCCTTAAACCACCTAAAACTAATAAAAACCTGTCAATATGCAGCAGCTAAGCATAGGAAATACTTGGACAGTCTCTCTCACCACAATGGTTCCCTCCTTGCCGTGGTTGTGGTGGAACTGCAGCAGATCTTTGAACGGAAAATCACAGATGACGTCTGAGTTGAGAACGAAGAACGGCTCACTGTCATCATTCAGCAAGTCTCGAGCCAACGCCAGGGGACCCGCTGTGCACAAACATACAGTTTTATATGGTTCACAATAATTTACTATGGTTTTTAAAAGACGAGTTAATCGATGTTGAATTACTGGATACTTGCAGAGAGCCATTTACGCTTATCTGGATCTGTCTGTAGTAAAGACAAGCTCACCTGTTCCCAGAGGCTCCTTCTCATGAGACAGAGAGATACGAATCCCGAGCTGAGAAGAAAACAAAAAACAGACAGGTTCAACTTTAATGTTTGGGCTCAGTTAGGAATCACACCACATCACACATGAATCCAAATGAATGTCTCCTGAATCTATTTCCTAACATGTGACCAGAGATACAGAAATCCAACAAGTCCAACAACCGAGTCTTTGAGGTCCTGTTCAAGCACAACACGGAAGTCACGCTGATTAAAGATTGTAAAGTACACGACACACACGGTGACTGTGCTCACGAGTGTTGTGTTTTATTGACAATTCTGCATTCAAGGGAAACAGTCTGTTCCAGTCCAACTCTCTCTCTCCCTGCTCGACTCTGCCTTCACTATATAGAGAAAAGGAAAGAGACACCGTCATCAGTCAATCGCCAGTCAGTGGCTCACCTGCCTCCCAGTACCGCCCCCTTGAGCTCACTGCACCACCACTCCTCCCCTGCAGCTGAGCCAGGGACCACACCTCTGTCACAAAGATGTTTCCTTCAAACTACAAACCACAGATGAGACACGCAACTAATCACTATAAATCTATCTAAAGATTTTTTTTTTCTGTTTTATTCCACTTATAGTCCCAATATTATACTGACCAATCACATATGATCAAATTTCTCCACACAGGTAAACAGTCCATAGAAAAATTAAAACTGCAGGCTGGAACTGCATCAAACACAATCTCAGAATAATTAGCTATCCTTTGAGGATGACTTAGCTTCTAAATTCAGACCAATTGATTGGAAATCTTGAACCTAAAACCTGTTACTGACTTTCTGAATATCCTGGATACACTAGAACAAGAAAAATAAGAAGCAGAGATGCCGAAAGTTTCTTGAAAAGGGATCCAAACATACTCAACAGTGACTGTTGTGCACATTTACACCTCAGTAAATGAAATCCTGATTAATAAATCCATCATATAGCCTCCATGCAGGAGAAACCTGGTGGTTTTTGCTGTAGCAGTGCAGGTTGTTGTACGTACTCTCTGCTCCTGCACTCTCATCTCTCTTTCCAGCAGCTCTGACATGTAGCTCACTGCCAGAACCACATGGTCCACCCCAGCCTGAAAACACACAGAGACAGTGACTCATGACTACAACACAAAATAACCTCTCAGTAGCATCATTAAATCCTCATTGATATCTTTGCCTTACTTTCACCAGTGCCTCCACCTGGTGCAGCAGGATGGGTTTGTTGCAGAACTCCACGAGGGGTTTTGGGACGCTCAGGGTGAGCGGTCGCAGTCGGGTCCCGTACCCCCCCACTAGGATCAAAGCCTTCATGATTCTGCCGTTACCAACAGTTACCCAAGTTCATCAATAACCAGATGCTGATGCCCTGAAAAGACCAGATTCACATTCATCATTAAAATCAGACATTTTCTAAAGGAAGGACAGAAAAAAATCAGTCATGCTCGTTTCTGTTTTGGATTTAAAATTAAAAGTGACTTTCAAATACAGTCACTTTTTTACTTTGAAGAAAATTATTCTCTCCCTCTCTGACCTCTAAATGTGAACTTCTTTGCCCTCCTAAAGTATAAAAATATAACATTTATGTACACATGAGAGTGGAGACGTTGTGATCGGGGACAGAAACACAAATAAGCAAATCAGAGACTATTTCCTGATCCACTGTGTTGTTTACTTTGGTTTGTCGCATTTTTATTGAGCCATTTTACTACACAATTCTATTCAGGGTGGAAAGGTGAATAGTATGAAAAGAAGAAAATGGATGATTAAATTCCACTTTGTTTTATTTATATTCTTACTTACTAAACTTCTGCACTGTTATTTTAACGTGTTTAACTTAGGTCAGGGTCTTCCTGATTCAAAATGGACCTTTGAAAGTAACTATATATGTAAACATGTCTGGTCCACTTACAGTTAAAGCAAAGAATCTGTGTTACAGACGTCTGAGCATTTTCCTGATATCTACTGGCCTTGAATAAAAGTAAATGGCTTTTTACAAAGTTGTACACTTGAGTAAATAATACAATAAAAATCACAGTGATGGTGATTTTGTTACTGCATTTACTCTTTTGGATGCAGTAATTCAGGCATTTGCTACCTTTTTGGCTGCATTAAATTCAACTTAATTATTAGCCAATGACATGGAGGTGATAAAGATCAAGCTGCTCAGACTTCCATTGGGAGGGAGTATCAGAGGGAGAGCTCAGGCAGAAGTGGTTTGGAGACAAAGTTAGAAATACAAGAGGCGGGATAGTAGATAAACTGGACAAAGGATGTTAAATATCGAGCTTTCAGGCAGATGGAAAAGAGCAAGAGCACAGAGAACATTTAAAGCTGTAGTGATGACATGTTGATGGCTGGTGTGACAGCAGATCGCTGTGGCAAACACTGTGGCGTCGGGAAGAAAAAGAAGAGGAAGAACAAGAAGAGGTCATGGTGTCGCCTCAGATCAACAGATTTCATTCATTCATTCTATCAGGCGGTCTGGAACACGTGATAGGGTGATATTTACGTCCCTGAAAAGTGTCGAAAAACAAACCAAAGAACCAACCAACACAAAGAGGCGATAAAACGAGGATACACATGGGAATAAACACAGATTAAAACAGGTAGAACTAACGGGTACTACTAAAACAACCTGTTAAGGATATTGCGTTTTATACAGATTACATCAGCACTTATCGTAAATGAATTAACTTTTAAGGGAAACAGTGAGATAAAATGTGACAATGATCATGTTTTGGTTTGTAGTGAACTTACAGTGCCTCTAAATAGCTAACGTCAGCTGACAGAACTGACTTTATTTATCTACAATGAACGCAAATCGACAAGGAGCTGGTTAGTGCTCAGGTTTTAAAGTCTGCGAACAGCGTGAGAGTAAATGAAAACGAAGAAAACTCACCTGGGTTTTTTCGTTAATAGTCTACAGCCGGTCTGAATCACTGACACTCTGGAAATGACACGTAAGATCATCAAAACGCCGAATCCTTGTTTGGCTTCCGGTGCATGAGACAGCCAATCAATTCGTTCGACGTGACATAGCTTATCCGGTGAAGCGTTTCAGAATAAGAGTCATTTTAAAATCGGGCTTATTGCAGCATTTCTATCCACAGACTAATAATAGGACAAGGTTTCTTGGTCTTAAAGTTAAATGAGAATAGTGGAATACAAATAAATAAATAAAGTGAAAATCGATAAATCCCGTGCATACAGACTTTTTGAAAACTTGTGTGCAACTAATGGACTAGTTCAAGAAAATTTGGTTAAACCCAGTTTAATTTTACTGGACAAAAAACAAGAATATATATATATATATATTTATTAATTAAACAAATGTAACAAGTATGGAAGCCCATACTTCCATACTTCCGCCACAAAAAAAAGAAGGGGATCCTTAACTCGCTATGTTTCTCGAAATTTCGACTTGTGTTTCTCGAAATTTTGAGTTATGGATACTTGTTTTTGTTTTGTTTTTTTAGTAGCGGAAACTGGCTTCCATAGACAAGTATAACAAATATGGCAATATTGCCAAATACTTTTTCCAACTTCAGATAATACCACGACAGGATGTCATAAAAGACAGATAATGAAAATAAATTAAAAATAAGCAACTAAAGAAATAAATAAAATTAACAAAAATTTAAATTAAAAGTCATATAATAAAATTATAACCTTGGGGTTTTCTAAAAGCTTTAGTTCATTAACCATATGATGCAGATCCACTGTTTGTTTTTTGTCCATAAACTTTACAGATGACAGGAAGAGGCACAGTTCTTTGTGAAAGGTGAAAAAGGACGGCTTTATATTCAGAAATCGACATTTATGAATGAAGAATTTACCCATAATAATTATCACATACAGTGGGTACGGAAAGTATTCAGTAATAATTTTTACACTCTTTGTTATAAAGCAACCATTTGCTAAAATTATTTAAGTTCATTTTTTTCCTCAATAATGTACACACAGCACTCCACATTGACAGAAAAAACACAGAATTGTTGACATTTTTGCAGATTTATTAAAAAAGAAAAACTGAAATATCACATGGTCCTAAGTATTCAGACCCTTCGCTCAGTATTTAGTAGAAGTGCTTAGAGTCATTGTCTTGTTGGAAGGTAAACCTTCACCCAGTCTGAGGACCCGAGTACTTGGGAGAAGGTTTTCGTTCAGGATATCCCTGTACTTGGCCACATTCATCTTTCCCTTGATTGCAACCAGTCGTCCTGTCCTTGCAGCTGAAAAACACCCCCACAGCATGATGCTGCCACCACCATACTTCACTGTTGGGACTGTATTGGACAGGTCATGAGCAGTGGTTTTATCACACCTAATCCCCGCGTACAGACAGAGGCTGAAGCTCTCCAAACCTGTCGTGAGGACAAAAAAACTGTGGAGCAACGAGGCCGTGGAGGAGCTTCGCACGTGTTTGGAGTCCACAGACTGGGACACAATGAAGGCTGCTTCTAACAGCTTGGACGAGTTTACGGACACTGTCACCTCCTATATCCACTTCTGTGAGGACAGGATTGTGCCATCACGCACCAGGGTGAGTTATAACAATGACAAACCCTGGTTTACTCCTAAACTCAAAAAGCTGTGGCTGGAAAAGAGAAAGGCGTTCAGAAGCGGAAACAGGGACTGCTACAGAGAGGCCAAGTACAGGTTCACTAAAGAAGTGGACATTGCTAAACATCAGCACTCTGAGAAGATGCAGCAGCAGATCTCAGAGAATGACTCGGCCTCTGTGTGGAAAGGTTTTAGGAATATCACAAACTACAAGCCTAAAACCCCCCACTCCACTGATGACTTGCTCTTGGCCAACACCCTTAACGACTTTTACTGCCGTTTTGACGAGCCATCAGGCAGCCTTCACACCTCCAACGGCCCCAACAATAGAAGCACTTTAGACACTAATTCCCCCACCTCTCCCCCCTCCATAGAGCCATCACCACCTTCAAACGCTTCACCTACAACACCCCCCTCCTCACCCCACACAAAAGAGGATTTCACACCACCTCCTCCCACCACAACTCTTCATATTCATGAGGCAGATGTGAGGAAGCAGTTTATGAGTCTGAATGCTCGAAAAGCTCCCGGCCCAGACAGTGTGTCTCCTGCCACCCTCAGACACTGTGCAAACGAGCTGGCCCCAGTGTTTTCTGGCATTTTCAACTCCTCACTGCAGGCATGTCATGTGCCTGCCTGCTTCAAGTCCTCTACCATAATCCCTGTCCCCAAGAAACCTAGGATCACTGGACTAAATGACTACAGACCCGTGGCTCTGACATCTGTGGTCATGAAGTCTTTTGAGCTCCTGGTTCTCTCCCATCTCAAGACCCTCACGGCCCCCCTCCTGGACCCCCTGCAGTTTGCATACAGAGCCAACAGGTCTGTAGATGACGCCATCAACATGGCCCTACACTTCATCCTGCAGCATCTGGACTCCCCAGGAACCTACGCCAGGATCCTGTTTGTGGACTTCAGCTCTGCCTTCAACACCATCCTTCCAGACCATCTCCGAGGCAAGCTTTCCCAGATGAATGTGCCTGATCCCATCTGCCGGTGGATCACTGACTTCCTGTCGGACAGGAAGCAGCATGTGAGGCTGGGAAAGAATGTCTCGGACTCCCGGACCATCAGCACCGGCTCCCCTCAGGGCTGTGTTCTTTCTCCCCTGCTCTTCTCCCTGTACACCAACTGCTGCACCTCCACCCACCAGTCTGTCAAGCTAATCAAGTTTGCAGATGACACCACCGTTATTGGGCTCATCTCGGACGGGGATGAGTCTGCCTACAGGAGGGAGGTTGAACGTCTGGTGTCTTGGTGCAGCCACAACAACCTGGTGCTGAATGCCCAGAAGACAGTGAAGATTATTGTGGACTTCAGGAAGCACACAGCCCCACTCCCCCCCATCATCCTGACTGACACCCCCATCACCTCTGTGGACTCATTCCGCTTCCTGGGTACCACCATCACCCAGGACCTGAAGTGGGAGCC
The DNA here is from genome assembly GCF_057381915.1 of Diplotaxodon limnothrissa. Classification (NCBI taxonomy): domain Eukaryota; kingdom Metazoa; phylum Chordata; class Actinopteri; order Cichliformes; family Cichlidae; genus Diplotaxodon; species Diplotaxodon limnothrissa. The sequence continues at coordinate 26,711,794 of NC_140600.1, forward strand.
CACCATCACCTCCGTCATCAAGAAAGCCCAGCAGAGGATGTACTTCCTGAGGCAGCTGAAGAAATTCAACCTGCCAACACGGACGATGATGCAATTCTACACTGCAATCATCGAGTCCATCCTCACCTCCTCCATCACCGTGTGGTACGCTGGAGCCACTATCAGGGACAAACAGAGACTGCAGCGTGTTGTGCGCTCTGCTGAGAAGGTGATTGGCTGTAGACTCCCATCTCTGCAGGACCTGTACACCTCCAGGACACTGGGGCGTGCAGCTCGGATCTCAGCTGACCCTTCTCACCCTGGACACAGTCTGTTTGACCTGCTCCCCTCAGGCAGGAGGCTCCGGTCCATTCGCACCAGAACCTCTCGCCATAAGAACAGTTTCTTCCCCTCTGCTGTTGGACACATGAACAATAAACGTACGACTGTTCCCACCACTAACACATGACCCTACGCTGTGTTCACTGCATCATTCCATGTTTTGGCACTGATCACCACCTGCACTCATGTATATATCTTTCTACGTAGCACTTTTAATTCTTATTCTTACTTTTATTTTTTCATGTCTATTTAAGCGCAATTTATGACAGTATGTTTGCACTGAAGCACCGCAGCAATTTCCTAATGTTGTAAACCTGCTCAACATTTGGCAATAAAACCCATTCTGATTCTGATTCTGACACATACCACTTAGAATTAAGGTCAAAAAGTTCTATCTTGGTCTCATCAGACCAGAGAATCTTATTTCTCACCATCTTGGAGTCCTTCAGGTGTTTTTTTTGTTTTTTTTAGCAAACTCCATGTAGGCTTTCATGTGTCTTGCACTGAGGAGAGGCTTCTGTCGGGCCACTCTGCCATACAGCCCTGACTGGTGGAGGGCAGCAGTGATGGTTGTGATGTAACACTGGATGTAAAACATTGATAAATCATCTTATGTATGCAGATGACGTGGTTGTTTTTAGTCCAAGCAGTGCTGGGTTACAGGAGCTTCTTAATATCTGTACTGAGTATGGTGTGCAATATGATATAAAGTACAATGCTGTTAAAAGTGGTGTTTTGATATATAGAACCAAGCAGGACAAACAGCTAAATTTGCCTGTTTAAACTGTCCCAAAAACTCTTGAAGTTCATAAAAAGGTGAAATACCTCAGTCGCTTTATTACTGATCAAATAAATGATGACGATGACATATACAGACGACAGTGTAAGCTCTATGTGGAGGCAAATACTATTGCACCTAAATTCAGCTCTCGTGCACTTCTAGTTAAAGTGGTTTTGTTTAAAGCAGCGGTTCTCAAACTGGTGGTACTTTTAAAGATTAAATAATATACCATTGTGGGGGTATGCAAAGACGACACAAAAGTTCCCAAGGCTCTTCTGGGAGCCGGAGTCGACCAGAAAACGTCTCCCCGAGCGTGAGTCCTCTATGAAGAGCAGCCTTTCCTGATCGCGGCCGCTAGAGGGCGCTGGCGGGCTCATTTCCCTGGGCAAAGGCACTGTCACGCAGATGATAAAAACACAGCCCTTTCCACTGTGCTGCTGTGCTGCGCAATGAGAATCCTTTATACGATACCTAGAGCGGGTAGTGCCAGTCAGATATTTGTAGCTGTGGGTGTTTGGACTTTTTAGAGCACGTTTAAGAAAGTTAATGTTCAATTTTAGAGAACGACTGGATGGCTCTAGTAACAGTATAATTTTAGAACCCACAGATCCGACAGCGAGTGGTTCCCGTTAATCATCCAGTCGGAGAGCATTAAGCATTAGTTGAAGTGTTTGTGTATTTATCGATTTTTTTCTAAGTAATTGTGTATTTTATGTATATTTTGGTTTTATATTTTTACAAATGTTTAATATTTTTTAATATTTTTATTAAGGTTTATAAATTGTGTTTTGTCTTGTTTTTTATGGACATAAAGTCTGGCAATAAAGATTGAATTGCAAGATCTATTTCATTTTTACCCCTCAACTGGAAAAAGGCTGATGGGGTGTTAGCATTACCCCACCATGCAGAACGGTGGTCAAGGCTGGACTGGGACAAAAAATCGGCCCGGGCATTTTGACTAGAGCCCGGCCCACCAGGATAAAGATTGAAAATGTGACGTCATTCAGGGATAAAACCGCAAAGGATTTTGGGAACTTGTGGCAAGACAGCGATAAAAAGAAACCCAAAAAATGGCAAGAAGCTGTTGTATTATTAACTGCAATAGCCGGTCGCATGACAGCCACGGGAAGCCGACGGGTAAAGAGATCGTTTTTTTTTTTTATCGGATTAAGTCGTTGAAGAGAAATTTTTAAGCCATGTTTCCGAAGTAAGAGCCGACAGATGGTCTGGATATACCAAATATAACGTCCCAGAACACTCCAGCTCACATGTTAGTCTGCTCCAAGCATTCCCACAAAGGTCAGAGTTTTTTAGTAGTTAATACGTCATTTTTCTTAACATAATTGGTGATATAGGTTACAAGCAAGTCTGGCGCTGAACAGAAATTGTCGCGCTATGCTCCTTTATTTATTGTGTTTATTGTGCATAAATAGTGAATTGTCCTGACACAATATTGCGTTTCGTTTCTGTTATAACCATGGTACACTGACAAAACCATATACTTTTATTCACAGGATAAAACAGTTGTTTTGTATCACTAATTGTCCATTGCGATTACAACATACAATATTACTGTCACTGCTACATTTCTGTAATGCTACTGTAACCGGTTTCTGCTTCATCCCGCTGCAACAGTTCGGCCCAAACAGACTCCTCGACTCTGCGTTGTGTAGTGTTTTTAAAAAGACAAGGAGTCTCTGATCGATCGTTGCCACTTTATTTCCTGAATGGAAACAACGGTGTATTATCAGTGCACAGGCTCGCCACACACCACTCCGCACAGCACACTCTCGTATGGCTACGGCAGACTGGCAGTGATTACTGCAGCAATATTACAATTTCTAATATACAATAAAATAACAGCAACAACAAATGATGTACCTGAATGGAAACAACGGTGTATTATCAGTGCACAGGCTCGCCACACACCACTCCGCACAGCACACTACGGCAGAACATCTCATTAGCATTCCGCTTTAGCATACAGTTTCACACATTAATAAACAAATGAAAAGTACATAAAACTGGTGTTGGACATGTGTCCACTAAGCACTTATTACACTCGGTGCTCGTCAGCTAATCAAACATGTTTTATGTGTCTGTACTACTTAGCTATATTGTGTGCGGAACAATACAACTCACCTCTCGTATGGCTACGGCAGACTGGCAGCGATTACTGCAACCAGCCTCACCTAACCAGCCACACTGAGAGGGGGGGCGCTGTTTCCCCATGACACTGATATTTGTGGCAAGTGGAATAATACCAGATAAACACTGTTACACTACCAGAAATTATTTCCACTACTAATTAATTACCGTTGAGCTCAAAGGTCCTATTAATAAACTGTTAATGAATGTGTATTTATGAAGACGATTTGTGAGACTGGTAAACTTATGATATGTACAATAGTCTTTCGTTCTACACGGTGCATTTCAAGGTCCTGTACCCATCCGTCGGTAAACTGTACCTGGGCTTGTTGCAGTGACCTGAAGTTACTAAACTTCACGAGTGTGTGCACTCACTCCAAGAAGCGTATAATTATAAATCTGAGCGTGGTGAAAGTTGGGCAGCACGCTGACGTCTTTTGTTCACTCTTTCACTCCTTTGATTTTTTCCTCGTATCTTTTCTTTGTCTTTTCGTCGAGTCTGTCTTTGTACGGACCGGCATTGTTCTCCTTTTGTTTTGTACATTCCTTTTTTGTGCGGCAAAGAAAAAAAAAGAAGGTATTGGAACCGGAGAATGAACGTTTTGCGGTGCTGCAAATGTTTGCATTTGATGCGGTACTTGGATTGTTTTGCCACGGGTTCCCGGCATGCAATGCGCGAAAATCACGTGATTGCTAAACAAGGGGGAGGGTGCATCCAGCCTCCTCGGCTGTAATTGGTCCAGCCCAGAGTCGATCATGACCAATTGGCCAATCCAACACCTTTCATTATATATACCCTTCCTAAAAAAAAAAAAAAAAAATCCATCGGCCCATAAAAACAAAAAATCGCCAGCGGCCCACCGGGCAAATACCCGGTATGCCCGATGGCCAGTCCAGCTATGACGGTGGTGATGACACCCAACTTTGTGAACACGATGACTCAAGAAAAAGGAGATGTAGGGTTTTCAAATGGATCTACTGAAAGTCTCTGACAATTTTGAAAATCTATTACCTCAACCTCAACCTGAAGATGAAGGTCGAGGTTATAGATTTAGACTATATAGACTTTGTCGAGTTATTGTGTTTACAATGTTATTGTTGGTTTTGACAATCTGGGGAATGTTTTTAAAACATCCTCCCAACCATTTTTTTAATCTAAAGTGAACTTTCCCCTAACATCAGGAAAACCTTCTACACACAACGTTTAGAAAACGTTAGCTGAAGTGGGGTAGTGAACAATCCCCGAACGCTCCCTTGTTTGCTGGGATCTCACCTAGAATTAATACTGTAGGTGTATCTATTGAAAATCTCACATGAGATGTCAGTAACTTTGACCTCACGGTCAATCTTGTGAATGTGATGTTTGAGAAAGATTATTTTTTAACCTGCTTTTTGTATCACTCAGCAGCTTTCACAATATGAAAGGGAGAGCTGTGAGTGGAGTCACTCTGAAGTGGAGAGCAGTCGGATGGAGAAGTCTTCCATAAAGGGGGGAATGATGACAGAAAGAAAACTGGCCTGTTAAATTTAAAGCCAGCTTTGCTTCTGTTCATAAAAACACTTTGGCTTGATGTTTTGTGTAAATGAAGCTGCTGTTTAGTGCAGTCTGACTCTGCTTCAACTTTCTGTTCATGCAAATGATGCTGCGAATAGTTCCTGCCTCAGTAAAAGGAAAAACAAATTTCCAACAAAAAATTTCTTTGCCGCTTTGTTAGAAAGAAAGATTGCATATTCCTGATAACCCGACACACGGGACTGCAGTTTAGATTCAGATAAAGGTACTTTGAACTGCTCTGTTTCACATCTGTTTGCCACAGCAGATAGCTCCACACAATCTTTAGCAGATTTAACTTATACTTCCCGACGCAACCCAAAAGGGATTTGTGTCTCGTCTTGAAGAACACATCTTTATTATAAAGTTAATGTGGCCACTTGTCCTAAACCAGTCTGTCGTTTAGCTGGTATGCTTTAAGTGAATGTGGGAGGAAGGGTGGGAGTGGGACTCCGTGCAGTTCTGAGCTTCAGACACTTCATAAACAACATTTAGTGAATTTTGCATTAATTTCTATAATTTCTGCATCCAATGCAATGCCTTTATCTATGGAAAGATAAAATGCTCTATAACATGTAAGGCCAGAATATCTTGCTACATCTATCAACAGTGACATCATCTCCACACATTTTGGTTTCCATCATCGTGTTACAAATTATTCTTAGTTTCATCGGTGCAAGATCTGAGGAATTTTTGGGGGGCTCTTTTAGATATTTCCTGGCAAAGTTTAATCTAGCCTTCCTGTTTTTTCGTTTATATCTTCTTGTAAACTTTCTGTATGAAGACAATTATACCTACTTCCCCGAGAGATTGAATGAGTGAACAGGCCTCTCTGGGCCATGATTTTACCCATAAATTGTCCAATTACTTTTGATCCTCTGAAAATGACTGAATTCAAAAGTGACTGATTTATGAAATTTGATCTTCAAAAACCAGTGTCGTGAGAAGCAGTGGCACAGGTTTCTTGTCATGATGAAACAAATGGGGGAAAAAAGAAGGAGCTCCAATATTAGGACTTTTATTTATTTGTTCAAAGAGACAAAGAAAAGGTTTGGTCACTAAACAAACAATGCCTGTGTTTAGAGGCATTGTTTAGGGGAATTTAGCATCCAGAACAAACTTCAGCTGATTACTGAAACTTATCTTCAAACACTGTAGATGCGTGATATTTGTGCAGAAGGTTTTCAACATGAGCCCAGATCTTACCGAAACATGTTTGAGTTTTACTGAGGAATTCATCACTGGTGTGAAAACAAAATATGTTCTGGAAATACTACAAATCACATTATTTTATGCTACGGTGGATACATCACAAGTAATTTGAGGTTAAGGCTCTTGCCCAAGGATACTTTGACAGATTCACAGAAGTCAAGGACTGAACCTCCCACCTTCTAACTGGCAGATGACCTGCTCTATCAGCTGAGCCACAACTGCTCTATAAGACGGCCAGGATGCACACAGTGAAGCGTCTGATGGTAAAATGTTAAAACATTTAACTTAATCTTTCTAATGCCTTTTAAATGTTTCCTTTAACTGATTCATCAGTCATATCTTTTGTTTTAGGTCATTCTTTGGTTCAATCAAATAATGAAAATAAAAAATATATAACTTCGGTAATTCAGTGACATGATTTGGTGGCATATTTTTCTAAAATCAAGCAGATTAGCTTCACTCTTGTGCAGTATCATTAAAAACAATGACTGAAATAAATAATACTTCTTGAAATTTTAAGAAAAAAACTCTGCAGTTGGAAATAAATGTAGATAAACACAAGATAAAACACTCTCATTTAAAATCATTTCTATTACTTTAAGCCTGAAGTTTGAATTTTTAGCAGTTTTAAACAAACCTGGTTAATGTTGTTTCCATAAAGGAGTCTCTGTGACACATTTTGCATAAACTGATCAACACACCCATAACATTTCTCAGAAACAGGAACATGGAGCAGGAGTGGGATTTCCCTGCATTTTTATTATTATAAAGGCTGAGTTTTCTTTCACAGTTCACAGAGCAGCATCATGACTCTAAAGATCCTGCTGGGTGTCTTCTGTCTCTCAGGTCAGTCATTTTTGGCAGTGCTTATCACTCTGATATGTTACATCCAGGTTGCATGTTCAGAGATGTTGATCAATCATTTTTCCTCACAGGGTGTCTCATCTTCTCCAGATGCCGTCAGTACTACTTTGTTAATAAGTCCTTAGATTGGGATGCGGCTCTGAGTTACTGTAGAGTGAACTACACAGACCTGGCCAACTTCGAAAACGCTACAGAAATGAAACAATTTAACAAAACAGTTTCATCTGCTGGTTACAACTCTGAGGTCTGGATTGGTGCTTACCTAAGTTTATATTGGAGACATGTATCCCAGATCAATGATGATTTCTGGAAATGGGAAAATCAAACTAAAAATGAACCCTTCTCAGTTTACTATTTTTGTACAAAAGCTTTAGTGAATTCACCATACTGGTACTGGTCTTGGTATATCAACTGCTCACTGGAATACCCATTCATCTGTTACAATGGTAAGAAAATACCAAAGCATTTTCTTTTCTCATTAAGATTGTTTTGATTATTTTCATTCACAGGAAAATCAACATGACTTATTTAACCACAATTTCTAATTGCAGGAACTTACCAGAGTCCTGAATTTGTTTTTGTGAATAAAAGCATGGACTGGTTCAGAGCTCTCCGGTACTGCAGGGAGAACTTCACAGACCTGGTTGACAGTTCACTTTCTGTCAGTGATACGCAGAGGCTGGTGTCATATGGGACTGAAATATGGATCGGCCACATTGCACATCCTCAAATTTTCTGGGTCGATGGCAGAGACTCCTCATTCAGATACTGGGATGAATCAGGAAAAATATTTGGCATTTCAAATGCCATGTGTGGGGTTGCAGATATGCAGAGATCAGGAAAATGGAGGTTACTGCCCTATTATACACAACGACCATTTGTCTGCTATGACAACCTGCCAGCTCCTCAACCTGAAACCACAGAAGCTCCCAAAAAAGAAATTGTTTACAGAAAAGGTATAAAGTTACAGTTTTGATATCACAAAAATATAATAACTGAAAACTCCCCATGACACCTTTTGTCCTCTCTGTCTCAGTAATAAAAATCAGGTTGAAGCTGGAGGACTCCTCTGTGAATCTGAATGACACCGCTGCCAAAGCAACACTCCTGAAAGAGGCAAGTCTGCCTTAAAACTTCACCTCATCACCTTTGCACTTTAGTGTAGGTGCTGTGAGTTTCACCCAGCTCTTTAATTTTATGTGATTGCCTGTCCTCATCTCTTCTTCACAGCATCTATGAGCAAGCTGCTGCGTGAAAATTAAGGCTGTAAATTTGAATTTTTGAATGTTGAGAAATGTTCATAAAATTATGACATCTAAAAATGAAAAAAAAAAACCTTTTATAAATGACAAAAATAATTTCCATACTTTTCTCTGAAACGTTTAATATGATTTTACTGTATATGATTTTAATATGTAAAATATGTATTTTACAAATATGATTTTACTGTATACATTAATCGGCCCAATTCAAATGCAAAGGTATGAATTAATGTCAGAAAATAAATTTATTGATGTTTTGTTTTTCTAAAACAGGCTTTTGTTTGTTTTTAGTCTCTGTTTAAACATGTGTGTAATGTTTGGATCTCTCAGCTCCAGGACAGACTGAAGGAGAAAGGAGTGAGTGGAATCACTGTGAAGTGGAGGGAGCAGCCTGATGGAGCCGTCTTCCATAAAGACAGGAAAGTACTCACAAAGAAGAAAACTGAGCTGTGAATTTTGAAACCAACATTGCTGCGACTTCTCTGAAACTCAGATGTTTAGTGTACATGAAGTTGCTGTACATATTGTGGTTTTGCTCTGTATTTGTTTATGCAAATTATACCGTTGACATTTGTCACCTTGGTGAAATGAAAATAATCAGATATAATTTTTATTATTGTTTCATCAGAGTGTTTTGTTTTGGACTAAAAGATCCTTTCATGGTTTTAATACTCCTGATGACGTCCTGTGTGGGACTATGGTTAAAACTGTAGATTTTTGTTCTGTCTGCTTGAGAGAATTCTGCTTTTGTATGAGATTTATTGTTTTTGACAAAAAGTGGGTTTTTTTAAATCCATGAGACATAATGACAGTTAATGAACTGGATCAAGTGGCAGTGGAGGTGCGCAGAGAGAGGCTGAGGACAATACAGAAAACAACAATGGAAATAATTTAAAATAAAATGAAATCACATTGTTCGGTGAACTCAGCCAGAAACATTTGTTATTGTCCTTTTTACCTACATTCAGGTGTAACACCTTCTATGATTCAAAAAGCTGACTTGTATTGTTTGTTACTGTTTCCATGGAGCACTGCCTTTAAGTGCATGAACATCCCAAAACCAGGCAACTCAAAACTGCTTCCTAGAGAAATATAAAAAGAATCATTTTCCTGCTCTTCTAAAAAAAAAATGTAAAACTAAATATGTCTTACTTTACTCATCTGAACTGTGAATATGTGATATTGTTCATTGGATACTAAATATAATTTGTTAAGATTGTCACATTTTTACCCGTTTTTGTAAATAAAGCTGTAAGTTAAATTAAGAAGGTAAAAGTTGGACTAAATTAAATTAAAGTTATATTTCGAGGATATTGTCACAATAGTGAGCAAATCATTTAAGCATCACAGGATGTTCACCTCCTTTTAATGATGTCTGTAAGTATATGACAATAAGCCAACAAGTGAGAGTCAGCGCTGTAGACTTTATTTAAAAACTGAAAGGCCCACTGAGCAGTACACTTGGCAACAATGATAATAAATACTTATCTTAAAAGGTCAATATTTATCTATTAACCCAGAAATAAAGTGAATAACCTCAGAGTGATCATTAATCATCAAACTGTTGTGATGCAGTAATGTGAGTTTGTTTTTTGAGTATTTAATCAATCCCCTTCTTAAATCCCTTCTCAAAATCTGCAATTACTTACTTTTCTCATTCCAACACTGAATATAAGTGATGAAAATAATTTATTGTCTAATAAGGACTGTGAATAATTTCACATGAACTTTCACTGTGTTGTGGTTTTGTGGTTCAAGTTCTTCTGTCTGATCCTTTGAGCTTCTGCTGACTTTGGTTCTTCTTGGTAAACCTGCAGGGACACAGTTTAAATCTCACACTCTGTGTTTTTAAGCATCTCTGTCCATCATGGTTGGAGGTCAGGGGTCAGGGGTTCCACCGGAGGTCACAAACCAAAGCGATGTGGTCAGAGGGGTGAGCCACGCTGGGCAGAGCCTCGTAGGTGGTGACCTCCTCGAGGCTGGGCAGAGGGATCACCTGCTCCACCTGCACGCACACCATATATGTGTTACATCAGTTATTCACACAAAGAACACCTGACTCCATTTTTACCTTATCGTCTTTTTTTTTTTTTAAATAACCAATCTCCATTGAGTTTGTTTTCTGTTCCTCATCTTTGACTTAGTGAAAATCTGAGAAATCTGTCATTCTTCACCCGTTTTACAAACTCTTTTCTGATTTACTTCAAACTTAGCAAGTGGCTCGCTCAAGATCTCAATAATTAAAAAGACAGATTTCATTTGGTTGAGTGGTACGCATAGTTTGGCTAAAAGATGTTCTAAGTAAAGTAAGTAAGTAAAGCTGATTTATTAAGGGCTTTTTGTAGACAGTCACAAACCTGTGCACAAAAGAGAGTAAAATAAATATGAAAATTAAATAACATAACAGCCAACAAAAAGACAAAATAAGACAATGAAATAAAAAATAGTTTAAAATAAATAAATAGTAATTCACTAACATTCCCATAAGAGAGCTTGTTAAAACAAAAATGTGTCTCTCCTATATCCTCTGCCATCAGTACCTGCATGCAGTCTGGCTGTATAAAGATGTAATCCAGGCAGCCTTGAAACCCTCTCACATAGTTGGTGTAGGCCGGCAATCCGCAGGCGCTCAGCAGAGGGGGGATGTCAGAGAGCAGCTCCATGCTGCAGGACTCCTCCGGCCCCAAGCTGCTCCAGTCTGCATGCTGCGGAGGAACCACAGCCTCACTGAGCAGCTGAAACACACCTGAGAGGGGACGAGATCAAGAAACAAACCAACCTGATAAAGACTGTGTTAAAAAAGAACTCCAAACATGGTGAAGTTGAACTTTGACCTGAGGGTCATTATGTTTTTGTAAACAGTCTCAGATTCAGCTGTAGGTACTATTCTGGAGTTACCTGCATTTGGGGTGGAGTTAAAGTCTCCACAAAACACCAGCGGGGCTCCAGGTGCGACCTCGCTGATCACATGACTCAGGTGTTTCAAAGCCACGCCCATCTGGACTAAGCGAACATTCCCCCCTTCAAAGGAAATGAATTCAATTCTCAGAAGTCTGTACTGACAATCTCTGCTGGTTAAAATGAGCAACTCAGGTGTTCCTGGAAGTAAACAGGACATTTTACCTTTCGGGTGCCAGTACAGGTGAGTGTTGGCCACACAGACCTTCCTGCCGGGTTTATTCAGGTCCTCGAGGAAAGTGACCTGCAGGGAAACAAACAATTCAGTGATTAGACAAACATTTCTTTTCATGACTGAATAAATTGCTGATTTTTAACTGTAGTGGGCATTTCTTTCACATATTTAAGAATCAAATTCCAGGACAAATCTCAAACAGACAACAGCCAACAATCAAACTTTAGCAAAACATCCACGGACAGCAAATTCTGATTCATCTGCAGCAGCTGTACTCTCGCTTTCCTTTCTCTCCGTTTGCTGTGTGAGCAAACAGCGACTTCAAGAGTGACTAAGAGCAGAGATGATCTCCTGTTGTCTGTAACTCTCCCTGAATTATCATTTTACATGTAAATATAGCTGATTTGAGTACACCTTCACACACATACACAAGACAGGTAAGGTGAAATGTTGATGACAATATGTGATGTTACCCTAAGTGTAATTAAAGTTTTCCAAGAAGTATTACACTGAACATAACGAGCCGGTGTTTGTGCTAAAATGTTTTTTAAAGTCTGCAAATAGGGCTGGGCCATATTATACCGTTCACGGTAATACCGGTATAATGTTAGGCAACGATAGGAAAATGAAATATCGCGATAGAATGGGAGTAAAACGCGCATGCGCAGTGCCTTTGTTTTCATACGCACATGGCCGATTGTTGAGTGAAACAGATGAACCAGAATTGGTTTGTAAAAATGGTGCAACTTCCGTGATGTGGAACTGGTTTGGTGTTTGTCCGTCAGATACACAACAAAGCACATTTTTTTGCAGAACATGCAAGCAGCCGTTGTTATTGTCGTATTTGTCGGACTAAGATGCTCTTAAATCTGGGAGTAATCTGGGTCCTAAACTCCGTATGTTTCAGGTCAAATAACACTGCAGCATCACTTAGAGTTAAAAACTGTCTAAATTCTTTCATCTTTAATAAAACGATCAGCATTGCTGCTTTACCAGGTGTAACTATAAAGTTTAACTTCCAGGCATCCATGAAAACAAAAGTTATTACATTTAACGGAGTTAGAAGTTAGCAGGAAGCTAGCGGAAGTTAGCTCGCTAGTTTCGCTAGTTACCTAAGCATGATATTGCATGTTCTGACTGAGAGATTTCTGAAAAAAATCAAACGTACAGCTCTGCTATCACTTCCAACATAAATGAAGACAGGAAACTAAACAGCAGTGACGTTTGTAGGGTTACTGAAGTTGGGCTAGCTGGTATATAATGATGTGCTACGTGATCGCTAGCGACACAGCTATGTTAGCATAACATAAACAGTGAAGCTGGAGGACGAACACTAACACTTTTCCACTTATAAAAGTTAACGTGAAGGTTCTTCATGGTTAGAGACAAATGCAATCGCATGGCAGGATGCTGTAAACGGACCAAACTTCAGTCAGGAGAACAACTGAGATAATCCATCCACAATACGAGGTTAGTCATTAATATACTGCAACAACATGGGAATAGAGCAGCTGCCAGAGAATTCAACATTAATGAATCAATGGTACAGAAGTGGAGGAAGCAAGAAGAATGAGTTTAATAAAGTTTGATTTATCTGACTGCTTTGTTTCGCTTAATGTGCCTTATAATCCCGTGCACCTTATGGTCCGAAAAATACATACTGCACACTGCAGTTTAATGTTGCAAAGCACCTATTTTTAACTTCAGTGGATATTATACATGGTTATGCTCAGGATATGTCAGCCCATTTCTACTGGAAATGCCTTTTGGTTAAACTTTCAGCAAGGAATTTGCATTTGCACTGTTACATTTTTATAAAGCTTTAATGTACATAAAAACCAGCTTCTTGTTTAAGTGAAAATAAATGGAAGGTTGTCTTTTTGCGCTAGTAATGTTGTGGAGTTGTATTTTGTCTCGCATCAATTATATCGTCGGTTATATCGTTATCGCAAATTTTCAAATATATATCGTGATAAATATTTTTGGCCATATCGCCCTGCTCTATCTGCAAACATAGTATTGTGCAGAAGTCCTGAACCTCCTTAATTTTTTATATTTTGCTAGGAAAATGACAAATTGGTGCAGTGATGTATTGATACATGGAAATACAGTTAATTTTAAAAAAAAGTTTGTACAGTTTTAACAATCTTGAAAGTCAGCGTTTGGTATGGCCACCTGTATTCTTCAAAACAGCCTGAACAAGTATTCCTGTAATTTCTTTAGGAATAGCTCTCCAGACTTCTTGAAGGACATTCAAAGGGCTTCTTTGGATGTTGGCTGTCTTTTCTAGTGTTCTCTGTCAAGATGATCCCACACTGCTTCAATAATGTTGAGGTCTAGGATCTGAGGATGCCAATCCATGAGCGACAATGCTCCAATGGGAATTTTTCTATCAAGGTACTTTTACTGCATTAGCAGTGTGTTTGGGATCATTATTAAACTGAAAAATTAAACTGTTAGTAATTGAATGCTTTCCAGACAGTATTGAACGCTGGATCAAATCCGATAGTACTTTTCTGTGCGCATGTTTCCATGAATTTTTACAAAATCCCCAACACTTAAATGTCTCCATCATATTTTACAAATGGCTGTAGATACTGTGTTGTACCTCTCTGCTGAACACCTCCATACATTTTTTCCATTTCTTAAATACGTGACTTTCATTTACTGTAGACAGATTTTTAGACCTATCACTTCTTCTTTACTCCACTTGTCCAGTTTTATGAACCACACACTGCACACCACATGGAGACATGCCAAGTTTTGAGCTAATGGACACTTTCAGAATCACCTTGTTCATGCAAAAATAGTATTTTTTGTCTGTCAAACAGTGTTATTGTCACAAATTTCACTGACTAAAGAACTGTGAAGAAATAAATTTTTTGTGACAGTGGGTGTGTCTGCTGGTAACAAAAATTAGCTACGGTATTTTAATGTATTTCTTTGACGCATTTTTCATGCTTGAAATGTCTTAAAACTACTTAAAAATGACAAGAAAGTCAAAATGTTGTGAGTGCAGTAGGTCTGAAAGACCTCCAGACTGCTGACCCGATATTTAGATGGGAGCAATAACAAAATGTCGCATCACTCCTTCCCAAAGCTAAAATATAACAGTTAATCAGCCTCGATGGTGAGCAGCTGTACCTGCAGCGAGGTGGACCTCTGCAGGATCTTATTCTTCAGGGCACCGTTAGCAGAAACCTTCTCCAGAAGCTCAGCGTGCATGGGGTCAGAGGACAACGCCTCACTCAGCATGATGTCGTGACTGCTCAAGAGTCGAAACTTTGACCTACAGCACAATAGGATTCACTTCAATATCATAATCATCATCCATCCACTTTTTCCGCTTATCCAATTCAGGGTCACATGGGGCTGAAGCCTATTCCAGATGTCATAGGACTAGAGGCGGGGTAAAGTCTGGACTGTTGACCAGTTGCAGGGCTCATAATCATGTGATATTGCCATTAGGGCTGCACATAAATAAAGAGGCCTTTCTGTTATACTTCAGATATTCAATACTTTCTTCACAATCACTTATTTGTAGGTGCTCACTACTCTATCAACACTGACTGTCACGTAAGACACACAATATACTAAAGTGCATTAAACAAAATTTATTTCATGTACTAAAACCTTTTTATTTCTGGCCTGTTTACAGACTGTAATGTATCTTAAAAAAACTGAGACTTTATCCAACTCTCTTCATTATCTTTAACAGCCTGTGGAGTGAAGCTGGGTTTGGCTTTTTACTCAAAAATCTAAAAAAATGCGCTGCTTATGCTCGCTTCTAAGCGCATTAATGCCTCTCTCTTCTGCTCCAGGCATCAATAGTGAGCAACACTATCTAACATCCACTAATTATTAACTTCAACCAAACAAACACAGATGTGGCTCTGCATATTATTTTGCCAGTGATAAAGTTATCAAGCAAGTTAAGGTTAATCCAGCTTCTGGCTGGTGATTGGCCTAACCTGCGGTAGAAGGTAGCGAGTCCTTCATGCTGCTTCTCTTTGACCTTGAAAACACCGTTCAGACCAAAGGCATCCAGCGCTGGAGTCAGACTGTCCACATACACTCCTGCAGAGGTCAGCGAGCACAACTAATGTCAAAGATTTTTTTAAATCATCAGTATTTTTGTGTTTTTATCAGTGATTACCTTTATCGACCTCCTGCAGACAGATAATGTCGCAGTTGTACCCAGCAAGCTCCTTTTTGATCAGGTTCTGTCTGTAGTCCAGCTGCAGGGCGTAGGGGGCGCAGTACGGGTACAGCACCGTCTTGGAAAGGTCCGTTTGGGCGTAGATGTCGGCGAGGATGTTGTACGACACCACTCTCACAGTCGGCCAGTCCGTGACTTTGGCTGTGAAAGCATGACGGTTGTCAAACAAGCACACACCTGGTCCAGCCTCCACAGCTCCCACAGAAACCAGCTCCTTGGCCAGGCCACCACGGCTTCCATCTTTGGGTGTGCAGCTCAGTTTGAGCCTGAAGCTGATGTCCTGATTGGATGGGATGTAAACTCTCTCACATCCAACCTGAGTCCAACCACTGTCCTGATCTGAAGCTTTACCAGGAGCTTCAGACCTGGAACAAGAGCAAAGAGAAGTAGATTGCAGGATGTCAAATCAATTTGATTATTAATGTGCCCAAACAATCACCTGATTTATAACAAAATCAGAAAAGGCAGCTGTACAGTTCTACACCCAGGGTGTTAAAAATACTTCAGTTTAAAGGTTTGTTTACCCTTTGGCAAACTTATCGATGTTTTTGTGTCAATAAAACAGCTTGGTAGAGATGAGCAGACCTTCCTCAGACCCAACACTCGCCTGATAAGACCGTGTAAGGCATGCAGTTCTTGAAACAGCTGGATTGCACCACACAATCTCTGCTTCACATTTACACCTTCTTTTCTGGGTATTTACCTCGTGTGTGGGCAGTTTTCTCTGAACCAGGTGAACTCGCAGTCCTGGACGTTCCCAAACTCCACCTCCAGTTTGGGGCAGACGGGGAAGCCGGCCAACAAGGACACCGGTAGCTCCGCGGTGGTGAAGGTGGGCGCGTTCCTCTGCACTGAATATTTAACATCTCCCACCTGCAGCACGGAGCCGTCCTGCCAAGCCTCCGCGTTCAGCACCGTCTCCGGCACCTCTTCCCCATCGTAGAACAGCTTCACCACGGTGGGCTCCGCAGCTTCATCCGGCTGCTCCTGACCCCGGTTCTTCTTGGATTTCTTTGCTTTTGATTGGTTCTTGGCTATCCCGTTGGAGATGCGGGCCAGGACCTTGCCCAGCGGCTCGTCCTGGTCCCGGAGCATGTGCTTGTGGCTGCCCTGCAGACAGAAGGAGATGGTCAGCTTGGGCTCCCCGGGGAGGCACCTCACCACGGCCGCTTCCATCCTGCAGAGGCGGCGGAGGGCTCCGGAGAAAGTCCGTGGGGAGAAAGCGGGTAGTCGGCGGGTGAAGAGCGTTAGAGCAGTGGAGAGGTGGTTCAACATGAAGGCCCCGTCGGCAAGAACAGGAGAGCAGGGCTGAACGGGAGAGTACCTGGACAGGTAACGTTAACGGTTACCAGCAGGTAGAGCTGTCAGTAACTACACCGGTTAGCCCGATGCTAATCAGCTGGAAACCAACCCCAACAGGAAACCGTTAAAATTACGTGTTTATTCAGGTCCGGCTCTGTAGATTAAAACTAAACATGACACGTGGTTTTTAGATAAAGCTGCTGGTTCAGATACGAGTTTCAATATTTACAATTCATCTGTAAGTTCAGTAACAGGCAGCACTTTCCTCATCTGAGCGTGAGATTCTTCTTCTTTGGCTGGATGTTTCGTCTCACAGGCTTCAGAGCGCCCCCACTGGACAGAATCAGAATTACTTCAGTGCAGAGACTCGTTTACTGTGATTGTGATACTCCTGCTACACCTATAAGAAACATAAGCTATATATTTTTAAGGTCATATAACTTTCTAACTAACTTTCTGCTTCTTAATTCAGATAAAACTGAGGTTATTGTACTCGGCCCTGAAAATCTTAGAAATATGGTATCTAACCAGATTCTTACTCTGGATGGCATTACCTTGGCCTCCAGTAACACTGTGAGGAACCTTGGAGTCATTTTTGACCAAGACATGTGCTTCAACGCACATATTAAACAAATATGTAAGACTGCTTTCTTCCATTTGTGCAACATCTCTAAAATTAGAAATATTCCATCTCAGAGTGACGCTGAAAAAGTAGTTCCTCTAACCAAATTGTTATTTTCTTTTTGTATTTCACTGAAGAGACTAGTACATATAGCTGACGTACACCTAGCTTTATAAACAATTATTATGCTATGTCTTCAAAAGCAAAAAATTTAATCAAACACTACAAATATAAAAGAAACCAGAGTTTTTATTTTATATTTTTATTAAGACAAAAACAGAAATCCTCTCATGGGTAAATTACAAAAGTTTAGAAATGTCAGTTTAAAAAAAAAATTTCATCCTGGGCTGAGAGTATGTCACACCAGGTTTGGTGCCAGCTATCAGGTCAGCTGCATTTCACTTTTTCAAAACTGTAACTTTTAAAAGTCTGTCCATCACCTCACTGCCTAACCTACATAACATTTTTCTCAGTGAGGTTTTCCACGCAGTACTGTTCCAGGTGTTCAGGGCTTTTTGGGAAGTAGACGTCGGCTTTGTGCTCCTCGTCATGCTCAATGTGTTTCAAGTGGATGAGCATGTGCAGGGCATAGGCCAGCACCAGCAGCAGGATGAGGGAGGTGACGAGGCCCATCAGGATGGCTGGCGTCAAGAAGGTGGTACAGTCGCTCGCAGGAGAAAACTTTCCTGAGGTGACGCTGAAGGCCTGAATCTGAGGAGAGCATAGAAACATTATAAAAAACAAACAAACAAGTAATGTTCTCAATATGCTTCTGGCTTTATATCACATCACAGAGAGCAGGTACCCTTAATACAGTCATCTCAGAACCTCCTGCTGGTCTAACTTTATCTTTATGAGAGGCACGAAATTTGCCTTAAACCGAGAGGAGCTGAGGGGCTGCACTGTGGTCCAGGATAAATCAAATAAACCTATTCTGAACTGTGAATCATGCAAAGCTATTCTAGCAGCCCAAGTAGTCTGAGCATAAAAACCCAGAGCTAGAATTTATTATGCACTCATTAACGTGATACAACTAGCTATAACCTCAGGAGGGGGTGATTGCTTTTTTCGCTGTGGTGATTTAAATATTGGAAAACCGTTTCAAAACCCTTTAAAACTTGCATTTTTCATTAAATTTTGTTTGTTTCTATTTTTGTATTTGTCCAATTAGAAACTGGTCATTTTTAAACTGTATTGTGCCCTCTACCCGCTCACCTGTGTAAATCTTGTACTCTGCCAGTCTCTGGGTCTGTGAGCTGACAGTACACTGCTGTTTTCCCAGCTTTGTGTTTGCTCATTTCGACATTCAAGTTCAAGATGTGTTAACAAAGTATTGAACTAGAGAGAAAATGACCCTTAACCACAAAAAACACTGAAAAATTAATAAATGTTCTAACAAGACTTTGTTATGTCTTCCAGACACCACACAAGAAATGAAACATCCTCTTTGAAGAATCAGTCAAAGACAGGGTAAAGAGACGGGTACCTGGAAGTCTGTAAAAGTGATGGACCAGCGGCGGGCTTGGTCAGTGCCAGGTAGCAGCAGGGCACTGTATCGCTCCAGGCTGCTGACGTGGATGCAGCGGTAGGAGGAGGAAGCTGGAGCGTACACCTCGCTGGCATTGAACGCAGCCTCTTCAGAAATGTTGTAGAGCAGCGAGACGCTGTCCACCGAGAACCACCACTGCCCCGAAGACTCATAAAAGGTGTTGGACAGCTGCAGTCTGATGAAAGAGAGGCGAGAGGAGACAGTCAGGGCAAATGTTCATGTATTGTGTACAAACTGCTTAGTGTGATCATATTTGGTGGCATAGCTAACCTGATGGACAGGCCTTTCAAATCCTCCACATCTCCAAACCTCATGACCAGCCTACAGAGGAACAAAGAGACAAGTAAGACTCTCAGATGTACAGCACAACTGGACCTTTCCTTACAGGACACACTGCATTGTTCTTGTCTTTTAATTGGGATTAAAATCTTCGTGTTAGACCCTCTGACATTTCTCATACAAGTAGACAGACAAGTAGGAGGTGCACTTACGTGGCTTTGTCCTTGCGACAGACAGACTGACTGGTGTCGACAGGTTTCTGAGGAGAAAAGGCTCGCTCTGTGAGGTCCAGGTGTTTCTGCTTGTCATAGCGGAGAGACAGTTTCCTGGCCTGGAACAAGAGGCACGGCTGCCCATCAGACAACACCTGGTGGGCAGGTACAACCGGTTAGAAAAGAGTAAATTTAAAAACCTTCTTTCGAAATTGAATATACGGTATAATATATTATTTATTATAATATATATTTTCTCCAACTGATTGTGTTGGAGAAAATGTTACTCATGCTCACTGAACCTTTAGAGGAGGGAGGGGAACTGCAGCTCCTGGTGTCTGAAGTAATTTCCTGCGTGATGCATCTGAAGACTGGAGGCAGGAAGAAGCAACCTTCCATGAAACAACTTCTTAAAGCCAAACTTTCAATTTTTATGTAAAGGCATTAACTGTTTTTGCAGTTTCATGTCTGTTTGGTTTTTTGTTTGTTTGTTTGTTTGGTTTTTTTTTTTAATAAAACGTGTTTTAATGAGAATTTTGTGGTTCATAAATTCCAGCATTTTCCTGGTATGCTTCTGAAAACAGGAATCATCATTTTCTCAGAGAGGACATGATTTTTCTCCCACTCTTACAACCTTGTTTCCAAAAAACTGTGAGGTTTGTTAAATTTAAACAAAGATTTAATTTTTTTTATTTGTTGGAAAAGAAAGTTAATCTGCCGATATATACACGATGAACCTAACACAAAAATTTAAGTCATGTTTCAAGATGGTACAGTTGACATATGTGACATTGTGGCTGCACATTTTTAGATTAGGATTAAATTGTGACATGTCTTTCATTTATTAACATTCTCAGCACCTAAATGGTTAAAAATCAGTAAAACTTTAATAGAAAGTTGTGGTGTTACATTTTTCCCTCCCCACTCATATTTTACCTGCAGTTGTCCAAGTCCTCTCTCTGCTGGTATCAAATATTGCTCTGCCTTCACCCTCCCATTGCTCCCAATGTCTGCAGAGACAACAGGATTTGTTTAACAAAATAAGCCATAAGAATACACATGTTATACCTTTAACCTTTTATACTAAAACATGAGAAATATAAACAAATCAAAACAGATTTCCAAACACAATGCTGCACTAGAGGGTAGCTTTTCAGATCTTCCTACACCCCTTTTCCACAATGACCACTCCGTACACAGAGGTGTAGGAAATAGTTTACACCCCTGTTCCCTCCTCCGTTAGGCATCATCATTATTACATATATTGTTATAACTGAGATAAGGAGGAAGAAGTAAAGGAAGTCTTAGCAGATTGATAAATAGATCTCACCGTGTTCCAGAGAAACGGCAGCACTGCAAAAAGAATTGAAAGGAGAATCAGTAAAATATTTATCGTTGTCATTTCTTCATATTTGTCATCAGCACAGTTTTTTTTCCACTAGTTATTTTTCTTCTGTAACTTTATTTTTATGTAATGAAATACGTGAAATCAATTAATCATCTTATGGGGAAAAAATAAATCTCTATAACATGATTGTGAAATATTAAATAATTTACTGTCTCATACGAATTGTGTTTATTCTGAACAAAAAACAATCAAAGAAAGTGAAAGTATGTTTAAAAGAGTCTGATTCACTCATATTTAACTGGTTGAGATACTTAAGCAACCATTAGCAACTTTTACAACTTTGAATCCTTTTAACCTTTTAACAATTATACACCAAATAAAATATACACATGACACTGACATTAAACTAGTTTGTGCTCACAAAGGTACTGGACCGTCATAAAAGCTTAATTCATGTGTCTAATGTGGACCATCAGCCACATCTAAACCACCAGCTGTCCTTCTCTGCCCACTTTGGTAGCCTAACACCTGCAGGCACCTTTTTGCCCCTTTTTGCTGATATGATGCCAGTGCCCAATCGAAAACCAGTTTTAAAGATTTGCACCAGTGTGACACTAGAAAACTGTTGGGCTACCTCATTAAATTCATCAGTGACCGATAGATGTAACCAGTGAATTCTGTTTGAGTTTCTCAGACTTCTGCTGGGAACATTGCATCATAATACATTTTCAGGCCCGTCAAAATGTGGCCTGGTTCTCAAAAGGCACCCTGGCAGAACCGGTTCGGCTCCAGCTTAGGTGTGCTTACATTTTGCAGTTGAACTGGATTCAAAAAGTTTGAAAGAAGTCACAAATACAGATCAGACACATTCAAGATAAAATAGTCTTGATTTCACAAACTGATCTAGCTGCCGATTGTTTTGCATCTGACTCTATTCACGCAGAGAGTGTGGAGGGACTTATCAGACGGCTCTTGCTCCTTCTTGTAAAACATCAACTTTAAAAGCAAACTGATGATTGGTGTTATTCACCTTCATTTCTCAGATTTGTGCATAATGCAAGAATGACATCATTCCAAATCACCCAATAGAAATCAAAGCTAAAGAAGGGAGGAACCTGTGTAAGTGCTCAGAGTACACCTGAGTGACCCGGCTGCTGACCTGCTGGATTAGTTAAAATAGCAGTGATCAGTCTGGCACAGAGGTGGGTAGTTGTTGCGAGGATACACTCTGACCCAGATTACACACAGAGTCTTGTAGCAGAAACAATAATGGACTGAGATCTAATGCTAGAATCAAATTGGCATCAGGTCTGATTGACGGTTTTCTTTGTAAAAATTGAAGGTTTTATATGATGACTCCAGAGCTGGTTCAGATCGATGTGCTGGATCAGGAAACAACAACAAGGTTAAAGCTACAGCTCATCCTCTTTTTAATCTGGAATTACAGAAAATATGTATCGTTACAATAAAAACTTAAAATAATAAAGAGGGAGTGGAACCAATCCGATTGATGTTAATGATTCATTTGCTGCCTAATAATGACCACTGAGAAAACTACACAAAGGTCATCAGCCAGGGTTTAGTGGACAGCGGGAGAGATGTCAAACATTGTCTTGAACCACATATACAACCACCTGCTGTGCCACCTGTCAAAGGACAACTGAGCAACTCCACCTGTATAAAGAAATCCTGAGATGCTGTTAAGAGCAGCAGAGAGGTGTGACCCTGCAGGCTGACCACAGCCTGTTTTAAACAATGAAAGGAGCACAGGTGGAAAAAATAACAAAGAAACCATTTTAGAAAAACTGTTTTACATTTTGATGAATAATTAAAAAACACATGAGGCCAAAAAAAGGCCCAGATTGAACTTTTCTATATCAAGGCCTCAATGTTTTTCCAGGCTGCCGTTCTCCAGTTTTTGTGAATTCTAGCCTCAGTTTTCTTTTCTTTTCTGAGAGGAGTGGCACCCAGTGTGCTTTTCCTCTGATGGCCCATCTGCTTTAAGGTTTGATGTGTTCTTCAGTCACAGATGCGCTGCTGCATGCCTCGGTTGTAATAAATGGTTATTTGAGTTGCTGTTGGCTTCCTATCAGAACGAAGCAGTCCATTCATTCCCTTTTAACATCAGCAAAGCATAGAAAACTATTTCCCACTGAACATTTTCTCTTTTTCAGATCATTCTCCGCAAACTCGAGATATGGTTGCCATTCCAGGTTCAAAGTCATGTAAAGCACCTTTCTTTCTCACTGTGATGCCTGGTTGTGTTGAGTTGCTACCATGTGATTGGCTAATTAGATATTTGCTTTAAGGAGCAGCAGAACAGGTATACCTAATAAAGTGCCTGGTGAGTGTAGTTGCTTCCTCATTCATGATTTAAAAAAGTAAAATACCAGGTTAATCAGTCTTGCTTAATGCTAACTATTTTAGTTAGCCGATCAATAGCTGTTATCTATGTAGACCTTCCATGATTTATTGATTAGTTTTAAATAACACGTCTAAATATGCAATATGTAAGAATATATATATTTGAAGATTAATGATTAATAGTCAAAAGCTCTCAGATTAAGGTTTTACAGCTCAGCCACGAGCCTTTAATCTTTAAATCTTATTCCTTACTGATGCTGTAAAGCAGTGGTCAGAATATATGAGCAGAAAGTACAAGACAGCTACCAACAAATTAAAGTTTTGAAGTTGCATTTAGATTCTTTACATTTTCTGTAGATTTACAGTTTCACAGGCTTGTACTGCTTAACATGATTTGTTTGACTATTACAGGTACTGATGAGATATTTCATGCACAAGAGGATAGAACATTGCTGCTCTACATTAAGTGCTCTTAAGTGTCCTACAGTCAGGACTTCTGCTAAAAAATTCTACTATATTAGTGTGGTACCAGTACTTAAGTAAAATACATACATGTGCTGCTTCTACCCATGAGTATGTTTAACTTCTCGGTCTGTTTGCCATCACTGTACACAGGCTAATAAATCTGCACAAATTTTCTGCTCAATGATTTTGTAATTTTAGTTTCTCTTTTAGTAAAAATATGTGTATGTTTAGTAGTCATTTCACATTATTTAACAGCCGGTATGTACAACAAGCATGCATTTACTCTGGGCAGTGACTTTGTTTCTTTAAAGCTGCAGCCTGATTTCTGAATAATCTGCTAAAATTGTCCAGCTATGGATAATCTAATCTAAATGAGCCAAGAGCACGGTGGATCTCTGTATGGGCACTCTCAAGATCAAAATCCTCTCAGAGAATGGAAAATAAAATGCAGCACATACTGAATGTATTTAAATGTACATCAGGTCAGAGAATCAGACAATAGAGCGATCAAATCCCCTTCACTCAAAGAGCCTCTTCAGCCAAAAACAAGGTTTAGCTGCTCTCTTGTGCTGGGTCAGGGCACTGGGCTGTGGATTGTGGGATTGCACTGTTTGCATAATCATACAATCACAAGCACACAGACCCCGAGGATGAAGGATGGGGTGGCTTGCAGCCAGAGAAGACTTTACAGCTTCTCAATCCTTTACCACCAACAGCTGCACACTGTGAAATGCAATAAACAGCTGCTGATGCACACACTCAAAAGACACGGGGCAACGTAATCATCCTATTGGGGTCGAGTTTAAGGCAAGTATCGCCAGACGAAAGCAGACACTGAATGATTTTGTAAACATCTGCCATATGTTTAATGGCTTACTGGAGAGAAAATAACAGTTAAATCACCACATACGGCTGGCGTGATTCTACACATTAGTTGTACTAAAACACAGATTAAAAACAAAGAAACAATCTGACAATCTAGATGAAACGGAGGTGCCTGAGTCTCCTCTGGCTTTTAGCCTCAACTAGGAATTACTAACAGACTTCTGCTGGATGAGCTGGAGCTCGTTAGCGTGTAGAGATATAATAAGTAAGCTGGCAGGTAGAAGGAACAAAGAGGATTAAACAAACAAGAGTCAGGATAAAATCTCTGTGAGCAAGAGGCAGAAAACAAAGGCATGATTGCTGGTTTGTATTAAGAGGTGTTGTGAGGTCACTGGAAGCAAGTGAGGTGGGTGACTGCTGACCATCGACTGATAGACTTGAATTAAAGCATTAGTGGAGGTGTCTTAAACATTTTGTTCTTTTAATGGTCGACTCTGGCTGCAAAAGGGTATGAAGGGAAAAACAGACCTTGTGCTCACTTTAATTTATTATCCTGTGATCATGTTCCAGATTAATTTTTTGTCCCAGTCACTTGATTCAAGTCTCTTGATACAACATGATGTTAATTTTTTACATTACTGGCCCCATCAGTGAGCAGACTGGCAGCAAAACAGGGTAACAGTGACTGTGGCCATCTTTCATATACAGTCTATGGTATAGACTGAAAGGGATGAAAGATTAAATAAGCCGAAATAAAAACAGGATATAAATAATGAAATATTTAGGATGTGCAGGAAGGAAGGTTGAACAAATGTGTATAACGTGAGATGATTCTGTTTGCTAAACAGAAAACAGACACGTATAACATACTGAATTTTTTTTTTTAAATAACTGGTGAAAATGTATTAATTTCACTCCATGTGACCACAGACTGTATAGAAAAGATGGACATGCACACCGTGATGTCACACACCGTGATGTCACTCATTGGCTCTAGAAACCACTTTGGTTTTGGTTGTCACCATGCTTTATTTTGGTAGCCAGAAGTGACCAGAGACAGGCATCAATAAAACTACACATTTGTGACACTAATACCTGTTAATCAGTGTTGGACAGACTGTGGCACACAGTGGCACTGTATTATTTGTCATATAATTTCATTAAAAATGCTCCAAATGCTCAGTTTTTAGCACTTGTGCATTGCCTTCATTTTTACCACTCGTATTTGATGCAGAAAAAAAAAGAGTCTGTTACCATCAACGGCAAAGAAAAAGAGTAATAGAAACTGAAAATAAACAAAGCATGACCATCAGTTTGGAAATTCAAGTAATAGAGAGAGCGCCAGGATTAAATGTGGTCCATTCAATCAGCATTACTTTTGCTAGATCAGTACTTAAACAACTTCCATACTTATTATCAAATAAAAATCTGTGTATTTTAATTAATGGAGCTGAAAAAAACTGTTCCCACTTTAAAGAAACTTGGGGCTTTTAAATGTGAATAAAATGATTCTGCTGAAAATGACTCCTGTCTTACTGCTGATGGCATCTCAAAGAAACATTATATGTCATTAGACAGTGTCATCATGCTTTATTGTAGTAATTGGGGACTTTGTTTGGCCACAAAGAACTCTTTCAAGCTCTGCACATCACCAAAGTGTTCCAGCCTGTTTTAGGTCCTGATTTTGGTTTGATAATGGCATGCTAACTCTTTGCTCAAGGCTCATTGTCTCCAGATTAAGCAGGTATCTCATTCTCACGCTTTGGTGGAGCTAAAAGTGGGGCTTAGTTTAATCACATGGACACACGCACACACATTAGTACAAAAGGATGATAATGTTACTCTGTGTGTGCTAGATGTGAAAGTAGGTATCTGTTTACAGGAAAAGTTGCCGAGCTTGTTCCTCTGAGCTCAAATTAAAAATAAATAAATAAATGCTGTACCATAGCACCACATGAGGTGTAGTGAGTAGAAGGTTGTGGGTGAGCATAGCACAAATCAGAGATTAGACAGTTAGGAGAGGTCAAAAACAAACATAAAGCTACTACACCTGCTCTGTTTGTGTTTGTCCACATACCTGTCTGCAGGTTGTTGGTGGAGGCAGGCAGACGCCTGCAGATGGAGGAAGAGGAGGAGGATGCAGCAATGTTTCCCTGGTGAAGCCATCGCCGTGGTGACCAGAGTCTGATGCCAGCATGCGCTCTCTCTCCCATCCTAATCTACTTTAATCTGCCCCATGCCTTTAAACCCCCCTGACAGATGGCAGAATTAGCCAATCACAGGACACAGCAGTGGCGAGCAGTGCCAGGAGCCCCGCCCACAGGTCAAACACACTGTTGTTCCCTCAGTTTATCATTTTCAGGTCAGCTCAGTCAAAATATATTTAATGTCTGGAGATTAAAGGCAGCAAAATGATGATTACATAAAACAAAGCACTGGTCAGCTGTCCGTCTGTAAATATGTTTGTCGTGTATGAAAGGTGTTCAGATGCACTGTTACAGGGATACCAGTGAATGAAATGTACACAATACAGTTACAATAACAATGCATTACCGGCAGGGAAACAGTGGCTTGTGGATCACATCTGGCCTTTCTGATTTTATTGGATTTGTTGCTGTATGTACCAGATTTAGTTTTATATCAACAGTACTTTAGTAAACAGTGTAGTAAAGTAAAGACAGAATGAAGTTTAAGCCTCTTATAAATAAACAAAAAATAGGTTTTGTGTTCGACTCATTTGTTGCAGATGCATTTTATCTGTATTTTTAAGATTCAACATTATTTATTTATTTAAAGCATAGAAGCTTAAACTTAATTCTGTCTTTACTTCACTACACCATTTACCAAAGTATCTACAGTATATCTGTATCTACAGTTTATACAGTATTAATAATAAGTGGATGAGTTTCACTGGTGGTCTAGTGTTTAGGATTAAGGCAGGTACATGCACAGGGTTTGTGTGGCAGAAGAGGATGCAAGAGATAGGAAGAGATGCAGGAAGACGATGTGTGGTGGTGATGACTAAATGGGGCAGCTGATACAAGAATATTCACACATTCTATGGGTGAATCAGAAAAACTCGGATATCTGTGAATTGGTGCTAATAAAATGCTAGAATTTCACTCACCAAAATCTTTACCTCACAGCAAGTGATTTTATTTGTCAGATAACGGCATATAATCCCCCAAATGGGACTAACAAGGTCAAGATGTTCATACTTTTGTGTTATTGCCTGGTGATTATCTTCATGCATCGTTTTTTAAATCAGACTAACCTCTCTAAGGACATTTCCAGCTTTTCCTGGTAAATCTCACACACAGCATTCTTGGTTTTAATCAACAGCCTGATCGTGTCCTGCACTGACCTTCTCGGTCACCTGCTTATCTCAGTAATACAGACACATCATTGTCCTAACTGTTCACATAGAGCTAAATTTTGCTGCTGAGCAGACATTGTGAGTGAAGGTCTTGTCATCAGTGCACCAGAGATGCAAGGATCAGAGGTAGTGACAGTAGAAGAGTTTAAATACCTGGTGTCAACCATCCAAAGCAATGAACTGTGCAGAAAAGAGTGGAAGAAGAGAGTGCGACAGAAAGATTGAAAGGGGAGGTTTATAGGATGATAAGAGGCCTGATATTATGTATGCTTTGAAGGTGAAGGTGCTAAGATTTTTGCTGCAAGTTACTTGAATAATCCGGATTAGAAATAAGTTTATCAGAGGGATACCTCAGATGGACATTTAGAGGAGGGGTAGTGGGTATATTGGACAAAAGTGGGAAAAGAAAGACCACAGTGAAGATTCAGGTTTTGCTTTAATTTGTCACATGTGTGAACTACATGCTCTGTCCGCTAGAGGGCACTAACAAGACACCCATTAGCCGTTAATTGCAGGTTTAGATATCCAATTATTTGGTTTCGCTCTAATTTCAGTTTTTAAATAAAAACAATATAGTAAATTACTCAGAAACTGAGAAAACGGGAGGGTCGGGAGTGATGAATATGATGAATAATAATAGTGCGACTGACTGAAAGGGAGATAAAAAAAAAAGTGAAGACAAAAATAAGAGAAGGAAATTAGCAGCTCTCAATAATAAAACTACACTGGTTTTACGTATAATTACCAAATTCTAAAATGAGTCCAAATTCTTTGTTTTGCAACAATTAAATGTGAAAACATTGGCGTGAAATGGCATAATTTTAATCAGGCATATATCGTGGCAACGCCCAACCGGGGGCCTCGGTGTAGACATCGCCGCGGTGCATCCTGGTTCCTTCCTTTCCATCCCGGGCTCGCTCAGCAATCATGGGTACGTCTGAAAGTTAATCTCAAATACCCCAAAAATGTGACTTCTGTGGGGGGTTTTCACAACAGTGCCGCGTATAAAGGTCTTACGAACAGATTTAAACTCGTTTGTGTCGGTAAAACTCTCCAGATTATTTTAAAAAATCAGTTTTTATGCTGCTTTGAAACCGCAACGTGGAGCGGCCATAACATGTCTGAGCTGCTAGCGGCGTGTTAGCGGCATTAGCTCAGCACACCAAAGGTTCCCGTTACAGTTTAAGCTACCTGTCCCTTATTTTTGTTTTGTACTTGAATCGAAGATTTGCAAATGCCGTTAAAGTGATACCCGGTGGGGGTTAAGTGTCATTTTGAAAGCCGGAGGTTGTCTTTGTGAGAGCACCGAGCTTTAGCCGTTCTCTGCAGTTTTAGCCCAGCGCTTATCCAGCTCTCACTAATTTTGATATGTTGTCAAAATTCTGTTAAGTAAAACTTAACTGAAGCCCTGTCCTCACACTCATGGGAAGGATGCCTGACAAATCAGATTTCTGTTGAATAGGGACTGATAGTGAAATGTTTCTGCCCTGCGAACAGCGGGCTGAACAGTTTTTTATGTACCCACCGAAGAGAAGCATCCGTGTTCCTTTTTGTCTTTCTCGTTAAGGAGTCCGTTTAATTGATCTACAGCATCACTGTGTTTGATCTTTCTCTTTTTTCCCCACAAAGACACTTGTTGTATATTAAAGAGGTGGTTTGATGTTTATTAGAACAGCTTTCTGGGTTTACAACGGTGGCCCTAGTAAGTTGTGATGAAGGGGTGTCTAGACTTTGGCTGCAATCTGTCCCTGGGCCAGACTTTTGACGTGCCTGCTGTATAGGCTCATCCTCATTAACTGATGCACAAATGGGGATATTCTTAAGTTACCCCTAGTAGGTGTCCAAGGGGGAAAGAGTTAAGCATGACTCGGGAAGGTCTGAAGTACCATCTTAATGGTCGTACCCGAGTGTGCTGACTTTGGCTTTTTTCTTCTTTTTTTGCCCTCTTTCAGGAAAGTGTCGTGGTCTGCGTACTGCCAGAAAGCTCCGCAATCACCGGCGTGAGCAGAAATGGCACGACAAACAGTACAAGAAGGCCCACCTGGGCACTGCCCTGAAGGCTAACCCCTTCGGAGGAGCCTCTCACGCCAAGGGGATCGTACTTGAGAAAGTGTAAGTATCACAACAGCAGCTAACACTTGTAATTTAGGAAGATATAAAGTAGTTTTTGGTCTTTTGAGTTCCTCTTTATTAAATCCATAATCAAGGGTGTTTGGGTTTAAGTTAAAGAGCTTTGTACTTTTCCTCTCTGTAGTGGTGTGGAGGCCAAGCAGCCCAACTCTGCCATTAGGAAGTGTGTGAGAGTTCAGCTCATCAAGAACGGCAAGAAGATCACCGCCTTCGTCCCCAATGACGGTTGCCTCAACTTCATCGAGGTAAACGGCAGTGGCGAGTTTATTCTTTAGAGGATTGTTTATGTAGATTCTACAACAGAAACATCGAGCCACCGTGTCCGCAATAGTCCAGTTTATGTGGACTTAAGTGTCTGTGTCTATGAAATGTCTAAGTTGCAGTAAACTACGGATTTTAACTCATTGTAATTTTCTTTTGGGCCCTTAAAAGTTCTTAAATGTATAATTTAGCTCTGTTCTCAATTTTCGCTCTTCTAACCTCTTTTGTTTCTATTTCTTGACCTGCAGGAGAACGACGAGGTTCTGGTGGCAGGTTTCGGACGTAAGGGTCACGCCGTCGGTGACATTCCCGGAGTTCGTTTCAAGGTGGTCAAAGTGGCCAACGTGTCTCTGCTGGCACTCTACAAAGGCAAGAAGGAGAGACCAAGATCATAAACAGTCAACGAATAAAATAAAATAAACACATTTTCAATTACAGCCTGTTTGCTTTGTGTTTTCATTTCACTGTGTTTTTAAGGCACAGTGAGTTAAACTGATGTTTTTGTTACTGTTAAGCAGTGAATCATGCAAACAGTTTTTGCTTGAATTTCAGGTTAAACTACATCAATATTACCAGAAACTGGCTTACGTTTAACATTTAATTCAGGCCAATAATGTCAGTCTTTTCTGTATATATCCTCAAAATAAGGACTTCAAGTAATTTTGTAAGATCTCATTAATGTGAACAGTAGCAAAAACAAGTTTCACATGAACATATTTTTGCGGTTTGGTCGTCATTTTGCACTCACCCTTTCATGTGACGTAAATAATTTAAAATATGTGGGCGACTCAACACACATACAGTCATTAAATACAGGGCTGGGATAATATAAAGGTTCTGACACTGATTTTGAATGTAGACACAGTTATACCTGATCTCAGATCAGAAAGCTGGGTCATAATACTGTGGATCAAAAATAAGTGAAGACATACAGACCTCCCCTTAATGTAAAAAGAACATGTTTTTGGGTTATACTGAGCAAAGTCTTCCAGTGGTTTATCCCCCAAAAGGAGCTTTTGAGTTCAGCAGAAGAAGAAAAAATCTAAAAGTGCTGCACGTTTCACAAAATGATGGCATTTTGTGGCCCAACCTGTGTTATTATTATTTTTAAGTTTTAAAAAAACAGGTTTCCAGTTACTTTGGTACTACGAGTGTTACACAATTAATACAAACAAATCAAAGATATTTTAAGAAGTGAATTTAAAAATAAAAACTACACTTAAAGGTACTTATTCTTTTAAAAATGGTATAAAAGCTGTTTCTATGACTTAATTTCCAAGGAGATAAACTAAAGCTGTATCTGTGCTGTCTGTGGTTTTAGTCTGATACCACTTTGTAACAGCAGATGCTGCAGTGAGTCTGTCATTTTTATTTAAGGAGGTCATTAAAAACACGTTCATTGATGGTGGTGCCCTGGAGAAATGAAATACCTCTTGAGAGAACGAGCTTCAAGCTAAAACAAATTTTTTTAAAAAGAAATGCCTAACGGTAACAGCTCATAACGTCTCAGTAAACACGGTGAAACGCTGCCCTCTGGTGGAAAAAGTTTGAATTACATTTTGCACTGATTAAAATAAATAAAAGTCACATCATGACACCAAGTCGTTTAAACTTCATGGATAACAAGTTGGATCCAGAAACCATTTTGAATCCATGACCACCGCTCTCTCCTTGTCCCTCCTGACTGCTTTGTCTAGTTTTGCTTTATGCTTGCGTCCTTGGCACTAATAGTGTGAGGTGGTGCCTGCAGGCTAGTCCAGCTCCTCCAGTGCCATCAGAAGGTTTACTCTGTCTTCCAGCTGAGTTTTAAGAGTGTGGAGGAGTTACAAGGAGAGCCGGACAGGGCCATAGAAGGTCATCAGCCCAGCAGTGGGACCGGTATCTGCTCCTTTGTGCCAGGTCCGAAAGCAGGAGCACTGCCAGAGCCCTACAAACTGACCTCCAGCTGACAACCTTTAGTGAGGTCTGTGCTCACAGCTCAGCGTCGTGAAGCTCGCCAGGCAGGTCCACAGCTGGAGTCCTGCCACAGTACCAGATATTTGCTCTAAACAATTTGAAGAACACAGCTTAGAACGTTTTCTTTAAAAAAAATAAAAAAGGCAAATCTGAGGTGTGTGTTGGGCTTTTTTAAACTGGGATAATTTGATAACAAAATTCAGGCAAACTCTGATGATTGTGTCAACAGTTTCTTTTTTAATTCTAAATTGTCAACAAAATCAGGCAGACGAGCTGACAATGAGAAGCAGACACCAAACAGACTGGAGGGTGGAGGTGTGTCAGGGTAAACAGCTCTAACCACCCTGCAGTGTCACGCTGTCTGTCTACAGCAGGTAAATATAGTAACTGGTGTCAGATCCCCGTCCTCTCAGCCAGAGTGTTGTAGCTGCACAGAGGAAACATGACAGGCCCTGAGCCTGAGCTTTGCAGGATTGTCACACACGTGAGACGCCTCTGATGCAGATGTGTTAATCTGGTGAGTAAATCGCATGTGTGTATTTGGAGTCATGCTGTATGAACATATATTGTTGAAGGACACAGAAGCTGTGGAGCTTTATCGAGAGAACCCGTGTGGACATAAAGCTCTGGTTTCACAGACCTCCTCCTTCTCCTTCTGCCAGCTTTCAGCAACAACAACTTTGAATCTGCAGGGACTCAGCCAACCCAACACCAAACCACAAGGTAAAGGAAACAGGTGACATCTGATCTGTCAGCTCACAAACCTACAATGAGATGATGGTTTTACTTTAAAGTTTTAAACTGGTCTGGTGAACTCAGGCCTCCTGTCTCCTGAGCATCTTGCTTCACGCTGTAGTACACACTCAGTTCCAGGCTGTTGTTTCAACTCTTGGCTCTCTATGATGTCACAAAGAGCGGGCATCCTTAATATGCTCATCGCAGACACTTCACCTGCTGTGGCTTTTAAACGTAACATTAATGAGGGGCAGCCAATCAGTAGAAACTTGGCTTAAAAGTGGGAAGAGCTAAAACAACTTGTTTCGGTCAGGTGATGACTGGAGGGGATGCACTAAGGCCAAGAAAAGGCTAAACAAAGATTATTTTGATCTGTGAGTGGAGTCCAGAAATAACAATGTGTCTGAAAATGAGCATAATGTGTTGAGTAGCACCAATTTTCAGCTCTCAGGTGACTCAGAAACAAACAAATAAAAAGGAAGGAAATCTGTGTTCCTGAGGACACAGAAGATTATTTTGAACTTTCAAGAACTTCCAGGAATAAAAACACAGACCTGGAACAATCACTCCACAGCACTTCCTGCTGCTTTTTGTTCTGAGTATTTTTCTTAGATAAGAACCTTTAATTTTAGACCACATCAGTTTATGACTATAATGTTTTTTCTCCCATATTTTAACACTTTAGTCACTGAAACTCTGAATATTTTTTCTTGGAATATTAGCCTCCACAGCTCCAATATTATTTTCTTTTGCAATGACCTCCAAAAGATTCCATTGTATAACGTCATTGAATGTCAGTGCTCCTGGGCTCAGGCATATTTTTGCCTTTTACAAACAAAAAACAAAAAACTGGGACTAATGCAGGGTGAAGACAATAATAAAATATAAGACATTTAGCTGTGCCTCAGGTGGTAGAGTGGGTCATCTACCAATTGAAAGGTCAGTGGTTCAGTGGTTCCTCCAGCTGTGTACCAAAGTGTCCCTGTATAAGATGCTGAACCCTAAGTTGCCCTGATGCATTAATCAGACAATTAGAAAGCACTCAGGCATAGATAAAAGTGCTGTATGATCGGATGAATGAGCGCTCCAGTAAAAAGTGCATTGAGTGCTCCGCTGAGTAGAAAGGTACTATATAAATACCATAAATTCCATTTAGCTCACAGACAGACAAAAGCAGGATTCTCAGAAGACAAAATCAATAATTAAACTGAACATTGAGGCCAAACAAAACAAGAAAAATGTAAGGGAAAGCTGAGTTAAAACAACTTTTTGTGGAGAAAAACTCCAGATCAGCCACAGCAGTCGTACCATAAAATCACTGAGATTTATCAGTTTCTCCTTGTGCTGCCACATGCTGCATGAATAAGCAAGCATACAGCTGTTGCTAATAAACAGAAAGGTGAGTGTATGTGAAAGGTTAACACTGTGAAAAAGCTTTAGTTTGACAGTAGACAGATGGATGACCTTCAATAAAAGGTCCACAGCTTGAGTCGAATCTTGCATGTTTTAAATGTAAATGATGATTTATTTATTTATTTTTTATTATTTTACAAAATCAAAGAGCAAAGTGTTTGCTTCTAAATTTCTTGCACTGGTTTCACAGATTAAGTAATCTGATTAAGTTCTCAGAAAAGTAAGCTAGATCCAAGGTCTCCTTAGAGCCATGGCCAAAGGCTCGTCTTTGGTGTCTGGAATGACCTGTGTAGGTTTCTTTCCATTAATATGAACATATGACCTCTTTAATTCAGCAGCCCGGTTTCAACATCAGGAAGTAGAAATTGACTAAATTCTGACCCGATTTAAATACGCAGGATTCACCTGGTCTGACCGCGATCATTTATTCTGGCATCATGGAGCTTGATCGGTTCGGCATTCACGATGAGGATGATGAAGATGATGCAGCCACTCAGTACATGATTGAACAGAGTCTGCTGGAGAGCAACAAGCAGAAGGAGATGCACAGAAACGCCACAACGCGGGAGGACAGGAGGTCAGTCCAGCAGATACCTGGAAAAATCAGATGTTTGCCATGTTTTAAGGAACTTGTTGTGCTCATATTCAGCTTCAGTTTTTTATTTTTGGAATCCTTAATATGCATGATTCACTCTTTAAAATAATACTGAACCACTCAGTTTGCTTTCTGTTTGAAACAAATTTGTTTAAGCAGCTTTCTTGTGATTGATATGTGGCCATATTCAAGATCTGCTCTCTTTGACATCACATAGCGCCAGTAAAAGAAAAAACAGATGGAAACTGAGTGTGGTGGGGTTTTTGTTTTGTTTTGTTCTGTTTTTTCTTTCCAGCAGCTCAGAATCTGCAGACATCAGTAAGATCTTCACTGCTATTAGACAAGGTGAGACAAGATGAACACTTCTGATTTTATTGTTAAATAATAAAAAAAATAAGCTAAAGCTTTGTTTTCTTTTTCAGAACTGGAATAAGAAAAAGACTTTGACATAATGCAGTCTAGCATGTGACTGCTTGAACAACATCAGTGAGCTTAGTTCTTATGCTAAGAATTTGCATCTTCTTCCCTGGCACATAAAAAAAAACATGTGCCACCTCCTCTCCTCACCTCCTGCCTACAGGCCATCACCACTTGGATGACGCTCAATCAGCCCAGTCACAATAAAAGTCAAGTTATTCTCATTAGCTCTGAGGTTTCACTTTCCAACATACACCCTTTTGTTGTCTGTATGGATTGTTGTCAGGTCCATATTTCCCATAATGTTAAAAGTCTCTGAATCATCTTGTCTGCTGATCATTTTACACCTAACCATCCTATCCAGCTTCATGGACTCCCCATTCCCCAACATACCAAGTATCCACCTTTCAGTGATTTGGTTCCTGCATATCTTCATCTTTCTGTTTCTTACGCTCAGCTTGAGCTCTTCTCCTGACTCCTCCTTCTTGCTTCAGACCCAACACAACCTTCTGCACATTGTCTTTAGGACTTATTACCACTTATTACTTATTACCACTTACCATCTGTTTTTAATCATTTCTCCTGTATTTTAAACCTGTTTTAATACTGTCCTTGTTGTTAATTTGGTGCTGCAGATGACTTTGAGTGCTTTAAAGGCACCAGCATTGTTGTTTTGTTCTTCTTCTTCATTTTTCTTTCTATGAGGACATATATTTGTTGAACCACAGTATACTTCACATAAAACAACAAAAAGTGGTTCTGATGTTTACATGCTGCAGACTGAGACTCTGTATGAATGTCCATCCTTGCAGGTAATGAGAAGCTCCTGAAGGATCTGTGTGTCAGACAGAAAGAGAGCTTTTCACTGGCAGACAGCAGAGGCTGGACGCCTCTTCACGAAGCAGCATCTCAGAGCAACCAGAGCATCCTGGAGCTCACGTACAAAGGTTTGTGTCGGCTTCAGTGTATCTGTGCAGATGTGTGGTAAGTGATGATGGCCTTTATTTAAACTAATCTGTCACCTGTTTTCCAGCTTCAGGCCCAGACTCAGTGAAGTGTTGCACGCTGCGAGGTCAGACTCCACTCTTCCTCGCAGTAGAACATGGTCTTATAGAAAATGCCTCCTTCCTCCTCAAACATGGAGCCAGCCCAGACATCCAGGATGACAACCAGGACTCGCCGCTATTTGTGGGTAAGATGCATGGCATTTCCAGACTTCAATACTAAGATCTAACACCGATTCAGACACTAACTCACAGCTTTTTCTGTGATGTTTGTTGTTGTCCGATTCTGCCTGTCTGCAGCGATCCGCTTAGACCGCCTTGACTTGGTGAAGCTGCTGCTCCTGCGTGGCTCCAACGTGCACCAGGAGGGTTGCCATGGCCGTCGGCCCCTCCACGAGGCCTCACGGTTGGGCAGAATGGAGATGGTAAAGGTGCTGCTGGAGGCCGGAGCGAGGCCCGACCCCCGCAGCCACTATGGCCTCACGCCGCTGGCTCTAGCAGCTCAGGAAGGTCACCTAGAGGTGGTGCAGATTCTGCTGAAGAAAGGTGATAGAAGCTTCAACTAGATAATGGTCCATTAGATGCTGGAAAGTCACTGTCAGAGTTAGATTCAGCTGAGAAAGAAACTAATCTTGGGTTAATGAGAAGAAAACACACCATGGCTTTAAAAGCATGTTGCTTGTCCTGCAGGTGCTGACGTCTTCTCTCAGGCACAGGACGAGGCATCCATCATGTATGAAGCATCAGCGTCTGGTAATCCAGCCGTCATCAGCCTCCTGCTGGAATATGGTGCCGATGCCAACGTTGCCAAACACACGGGACACATGCCAATCCACCGTGTCGCTCACCGAGGACACCTGGAGTAAGTGTTCAAATGTCATCTGAAAAAATTTAATAAAGCATGCATTTATGATTATGTAAGCAAAAAACATCTCAGGGTTTCCACATTACAAAGAAATGCTGCTATAAATTATCATAGAAACCACACCTAAGATATAAATCCTTAAAACTATAGAAAAAGCACTGTCACCTCATTGTCTCATAATTGAAAAAACTAAAATAATTATTAATTCACAGAAAAACAAAAACAAGAAACACAGGAAAGTAGAACCAAACTCACATGAGACAAAAGACTATCAAAATAAGACAGGAAATAACACAGAGACAAGACTGGAGGGACAGAATGGGAACACCTAAGGGGGTTATCAAAAACGTATTATCAACTGAAGCAATCAGGCAGCTAAAGGAACAGAAACGGGATCAACACAAACCCCAGGAATGTAAACAGAACACCATAAACAGAAGACTAAATAACACAGGATACAGAACCAAAATACAAGATTATGAAAAATACAAAACAAGACAATCCATAAACATCCCCAAAACTCATAAACCATGGGTCCAAGACCCAAGGTGGTAGTCTTATTTTACTCAGACTGAAGGTTAATGCAGTCATCAGCAACGGTCAGAGAACAGAACAAAAGGCATCCAACATCTAAAGAAGAACTCTTCTTCATATCAAATTCTGACTTTCAAGCTCATTGGAGTTGTACGAACAGAGTGTTTTACCATATTTGCATGTGTGTTTAGACATGTTTCAGTAAATCGCTGCACCTGTTTCCCATTTTAGCAGGTTATGGTAAAGAAGTGAGCGGTGGCTCAAGTCTTTTGCACACTATTTGAACTCGGCAAATAAATCAAAAAGCATGAAAAATGTGTATCTTTGTGTGTTTGCTGTCAGAGCTCTGCAACTACTGCTTCCTGTCACCTCTATGAGGGACATAAATGACAGTGGGATGAGTCCCCTTCACTCAGCTGCTGCAGGAGGACACACAAACTGCATCAAGGTGTGTGTGTGTGTTTATGGGTGTTTCTATAATCAATAAAAGTAGGTGTAAACAGCATGTGTTTGTTGCTCTACCATTTATATAGAGAGATTTCTCCTAAATGAGGGATTG
The DNA here is from genome assembly GCF_057381915.1 of Diplotaxodon limnothrissa. Lineage (NCBI taxonomy): Eukaryota > Metazoa > Chordata > Actinopteri > Cichliformes > Cichlidae > Diplotaxodon > Diplotaxodon limnothrissa. Next base: position 26,750,097 of record NC_140600.1, read on the forward strand.
TTGGTGACAATATAACAAAGCAACTTCATTTCATAGTGTGAAATGTCTGGGTCTGTTGGGGCTAAATCATCATGTTAGAATGACTTCTTTTTATTACTCGTGCAAAAGTTCCCAGTTTGGATGTTCCCTCATCTTCAAACTCCTATCAGGTATTGCTGGACGCAGGGTACGACCCCAACTACATGCTCCACCCCTGGGTTCGCCGCAGCTACGATGATGAGAGGAAGTCAGCTCTCTTCTTTGCCGTCTCTAATAATGATATGCCGTCAGCAAAATTGCTGCTGGAGGCCGGAGCCATGACCAACCAGGACCCGGTCAAATGTCTGCAGGTACAAATGCAAGCACAGGTGCTGATCTCAGGGGTGGGGTGGGGGGCATGTGCCCTCCACATGCTTTTTTTTCTCAAATTAAAACATCAAAGAAGCAGCAGAATACCAGCGTGTGTTTATCATGTGGTTTCTTTACATTAGAAAAGGCATTTTCATCATAAATGTATGCAGAAAATGAACAAATTTGCCAGAAATTTATGACACTGACTATCTGAGGATTAAAATTTCCTCCTGGGATGACACCCAGATATCTCACCTAATGTTCTTCCCTAATATGCAAGCAAAACCTCAATTTGTGGATGTGGGCGTGGCTTCCTTAAAGGTTTGGTACAATGTCCTGAGCTGGGTGGTTGAATCTGGGTCTGTTCATCAGGAAAGAAAATAATACCACTGTTTATGATTCAGCGTTCTGTTTTTTTTAGGTTGCACTGCGCATGGGCAACTATGAATTGATGGACCTGTTGCTGCGGTTCGGAGCCAACGTCAACTATTACGCCAGGATAAACACGACTCACTTCCCGTCAGCGCTGCAGTACGCTTTCAAAGACGAGGTGAGCCGCCGTCTTTATTCAGTACATCTCTACTGCAGATTCAACAGCTTCACTCATGTTATCGTGTTTTCATGTCATGTGTGTCAGGTGATTCTCAGGATGCTGTGTAACTATGGTTACAATGTGGAGCGCTGCTTTGACTGTCCCTATGGAAACAAACCCCACATCCCTGAAGACTATGAGGGATGGAGTGACAGTGTGATCAAAGACACCATGGTAATATAAAAGGTGACATGTAGGCTGTACATAAAAGATGGAAGTAAAACCTGCATGTTTCTCTAGGTGAGCCAAGATATTTAAAAATCTCACCACCAAAATAGTCCTATGATCAGTCGAAGTCATCACCAGTGTTAAATGAGATAAAGGTTTCTGACACAACTTCACCTACTAGTTGTGAGAAGTTTATGCACACATCATGGGAATGAATGCCATGGTAATTTCAAGCTTTTCATGATTTCTTTGAACTGTTGTTTTTCCAGGGTGGAATGATTGTACGGCATAAGTCTTTAATGACTTGCACAAGTTTGAATTCATTTTGGATTTTCTCTTATCCACACAGGGTCGAAGTGCACATACAGATTTGAAACTTAATGTTAACCCACTTCATCCATCCCAAAACCATTACTGTCCTTTTGGAAGACTCAATTATGTCCAAGTTTCAACCATCTAGCTCTGTATTAGAGATGGAGTTGAAGAGTGTGAAAGTATTTTTCCCTCTTTATTATTCTGTCCAACAGTCCCAAACCATAAAACTTTTCTCCACAAGGTATTTAGCTTGTCCATGTGGGTAGATACAAATTTCAGTTGAGCTTGAAAGTGTCAATTTTGGCGCAGGGGTTTCTTTCTTGGTTGACAACCTGTCAGCCCATAATTATTTAAAACTCACTTCACTGTGGTCAGTCACGCTAATGTTCTAGCAGTTTTCAGTTCATGGCAGTCTTGAGCCCAGGTGGGCAGTTTGCGTAGGGGAGAGCAGTGTACCATGACTTATGAGATGAATCATCAATTTGAAAATCATGAACACATTTAATGATGACTATTTAAATGACCATGATTTTTACAATCTACAGTAGTTAGTTAACACAATAAAACAAGTCTTTGAGCTTTTCATGTATTTTAAAACTGTTTTTTTTAAGAGACCTGGAATGTAAATGTGCCTGTCTCTAAGCTACTTTGGTCAAGTTTTGTTAAATGAGCTCTAGACTAAATAAAAGAGATGTGACACTTTTCTCTAAAAGGACAGACATTTTAAGGTATATTTTAAAGTATACCCCACACATGTCGTTTTTAAGTGCTGTCTGCAATATATTGCTGATGACCTAAGGCAATAGGCTAAAACGCATGTCAATCAATAAAGTTGTTCTTTATACTACAAGCTGCTGGAACTTCAGCCTCTTTATCATCAGTGAAAACTCCAACCCCAAGCAACTACTAGGTCTATATGTAGATTTTTTCTTTTCTTTTTTTTGTTTAATTGTTCTCCAAGGACACACAAAACGATCAGGAACATGGTACTTTCCACAAAAAGCCAAATTTTCCTTTCTCCAGATCACAGGTTTAAGGTAATCATGACTCAGACGGCAAACCTTCTCTGTTTGTTTTCAGTGATAAAATAAAAGCTCTTCCGTTTGTCCGTCAGCGCAGTTCTGCGAGGTGATCACAGTTTCCTGGCTGAAACACCTGTCGGGCCACGTGGTTCGTGTCCTGCTGGACTACGTGGATCACGTGACCATGTGCTCCAAACTGAAGGCGGTTCTGATGGAGCAGAAGCAGTGGCCGGACATCTGCAGACTGCAAGGTGACTGAAATTAGATGTTGTCTCTTAGCTCAGAGGGAAAATCCTGAACTCACCGATGGCCTTCACTTCCTCCGCTGCTCTCTCAGAAAACACCCGCTGCCTGCAGCATCTCTGCCGTCTGCGAATCCGCCGGAGCCTCGGCCGCCTCCGTCTCCGGTCCCAGGTCTTCATGAGCTTCGTGCCGCTGCCGGAGCGGCTGAAGGACTACATCCTGTACCGGGAGTACAACCTGCTGCGGGGCCGGTGGGGCGGCAATCCGGGCTGATAATTTAGAGGCTAAAAGAGGAGCGTGTTAGGCTGACATACAAATGTGCATATTTTTATTTCACAAAGAAAATGGGGGGAAATTAAGGAGCATGCAAAACATGTGTTTTTGGTAGCGTTCGCAAACACGACAGCTCGAAAAGATGGATTGATTGAAGGTCAAAGGCAACAATTAGGAAATGATGCTGGTGTATTCTTAATATGACGTGTCACCTTTGACCTCTGACCTCACTCTTACATTTCACATCTGCCTTTTTTTCACCTTGACTCTAAAATGTGTTTTAAGAGAAAAAGTGAGTCTAGTTAGTTACAAATATAATGCAGAATAATATTATATAATAAGCTCGAGTTGTTCATGACAAGTCATTTACAAATCAATACAATCATCCATTACCAACTGATGCATAATGTTTTGTTTAATCATTTACATTTAAAAACAACAAACAAACTGAAGATGTAGAACATACTATACTATTCCCTTAAAAGTAAATACTGCCCCGAGAGCCAACTGTGCGAATATGTTATTGTACACATGCACATTTTTAAAATAAAACAAAACATTTGCAGGTTTAAAAATACAAATAAAAAAATTAATGTTTTCTACATCAAAGAAACTAATGTATTATTAAGTCATTTTATAATTATTGTATTTAAGTTTACGTTAGAAAAAATCAAGCACCATCTGGTTTTTGTAAGGTTATTTATTTTGGAAAACAACACGTGGTATCTGCTAAAGAAAGGTGTGATGCAGGTCCCCATTGTCTTTACTGATGCTACACAGGTGTACAGTAAGGTTAGAGATCTGTAGGCTATTGTATTGATAAAACAGCAGTTTCCACAGTGTTTTTAATTAGTTTTAATATTTTTGCATGTCCAAATAATGTGCGGGACTATACAAACACATTACCACATGTCCTGGATATTTACGTTATAATAGCCCGTCAATATAAGATTACATGTTTTATACACATATTGCTTTAAATTGCTAAGTGTAAATGTATAAAATGTGATGTAAGAGTATAAAATTGATGTCAGTATTTAACATGGTGATTTATGACAATGACAGCAAAAATAAACATAATAATGCTGTAATTTGAAAATCTGGTGAAATAAACTGAGTCAGAGATTATATTTTGAAAGGTTTGAGAAAACGACTTGATAAAAACTTTCCATAAGCGGTCTGAGGTCGGCTGAAGGACCTTATGTAACAGCAGATGTGGAGTAGAGGTGACAGGATGTCTCAGAGGTCACAGAGACCAGCACCTGGGATAACCCCTGCTGGGGTGCTTTGGTGAAAAAAGTCTCTCACTTCAGTTAAGAGATTTTTTTCCCCCGCTTGTTTTGGAAATTCTATGTCACACCAGGAAAAAAAAGAAAAAAAAGTCTCATCTAAAGACTGCTCCTGAGTTTGAAGCATCAACACAGGTTTAACTGTAGAAGTTTGGCTGCACAGCTTCTGGACCTGAGAAGTGAAGACAAAGTACCCTAAAACTAAAGCTGTATTATGTTTAATGGCCAGCAGACTTTCCAGCAATCAGTGTAAGTTTCAAGTTTAAAACTTGATTAACACAAAATGATGTTTATTGAATAAATAATGGTATCATCCGGAGTAAAATTGCCTTAAAGCGGGATAAATTTTTTTGGCCCATTCTCTGTAAACCCTGCAGATCAGAAGTTTCTGAAATACTGTCTAGCATCAATAACTATACCATGTTCAAAATCATTTACATCACCTTCAGTGGGTAGTCTGGAGCATGTCTACATGCCTCTGGCTGGTTAGCGGCTAAACAGGTGTACCTAATTAAGTATGTAAATGTAGAAATCTTGCTTTCAGTTGTGGTACATTTGTTTTTTCGGGGAGAGGGTCTCTGATGTTTGCAGAGAATTTGAAGGTTTCTGTCGTTTCTCCATTTCATGCCTTCTTACCCGCTCTGCCCTTCTGCCTGTGACCTGAAAATCTATCTCAAGTACATGATTTTAAAGCAAGTTTTAGCTTCTAAAGTGCACCAACAGAAGACGCACAGGTGCATCTTTTGCTGGAGTGTTTTTACCCTCCATGTTTACAAGAGCAGTGGCACAGTTGGAATGTACAAAGCATGATGAAAGGAGGACTCTTACCCTGCATTTTATTCTACTTACAAATTTAATTAAAAGCAGGGCTAAATATAAGAGTTATATAGGAACATTGTTGCACTCACACACTGTAGTTGGGCTGCACTAAACACCATTATTTGACATAATTTTAAAAAGAGCTTCAAAGTAAGGAATTCGCTTCACTAGGACAATTAAAGGAAACTCCAAGTGTTGTAGCAAGGTGTTAGGCCTTACTGTAGTTGTGGAGATTTTTCCTTTAATTTGTCAATTTTGTGTGTAAGACAGACAGAATATTGCTTTTCAGCCACGTCAGCCTGCCCAATTCTCTATTTTCCATGACTATCAACAGACTCAGCCACTAAAGCTTTTCATTAAATCCCCACTTTTGATTGTTTTTCTTTTTTGGGTCTCATTTATTTAAAGCACCTGTTGCCTCAACCCCTGTTTTCTTTTTACTCTTCCTCCCCTGCTTTCAAGTCCAGGCGGAGGAAATAAGATTTGAGAGGATGAATTGTGGATAAACTGTGACTGGAGGGCATTAAAGTGTGTTTGTTTAGTTGGATCCTGGTCCCAAATGCCCAGAGGTGAATTTTTTCCTTGATTGTTCACTCTGAACTCAGACACTGGATGACATGAGTGAGTCTTTACTTTACTGAGTCTTTTAATTCTGTCACACCGCCCCCCACCCCTCCCCGACTGTGCTTTCAAGAATCACAACACAAGCCCAAAAGCTTCTGGAAAGATTTAATCTCACTTAGTTTCACTGTTCTAAACAAACAGTCAGGATGATGGCAGAGGCAGAGAATGCTGCTAAACAAGTCCGATCAATCACTGAGGCTAATATCCATGATGAAATCTCATGATCTGAGAGGACGCGTGGACCCATCGCCCCTTGAGACTCAGAGACGACTGGAACGAGGGCGGTCTGATGTGGTGGTGAAAACAGACTCAAACAGGAGGGCGTTAATGTGCATGCAGTTCTTCACCAGCTCCCTTAACATGAAGTGAAAGAAACGGAAGATGGCTCTGACACTCACACACACACACCTGAGTGTCCCACAAACAGCTCAGGAGCTCAGCGAGCCGACTCAAGTCTGAAATCTGGTAAATAAATCAGACTTCAGCTGGCTCCAAAAACACTGTTAACAATGCTCCCAACGTCTCTCTCTCTCTCTCTCTCTCACACACACACACACACACACACACACACACACACACACACACACACACACACACACACACACACACACACACACACACACACACACACCATGTCTCAGAGTCACTAAATTTCTTTAAACTTTTATACATTGAGAGGGGGTGGGGGAGCCATGTAAAAGACAAGAACATGTACCCACAGATTTTAGGTAAAGGCAGGATAAAAAAATAAATTATCACCTTCATAAACCAAAAATACAATATTCATATTTGCTCTCTCTCTCTCTCTCTCTTTCCAGCTCCTGGGGTTAAGTTCCTGTGGCTGTCCAGCAGGGGGCAGTGCTGCATCAAGCCCAGCCTCAGGTACCAGTTGGAGAGACATAAATGGACAAATACAATTGGCTATCGGTAGCCCAATCAGAGGGAATAAATATATATATATATATTTAATATTATTTTTGAGACAGAGCTGGGTGATAATTCAGTGTTTTCATCTATAAAAATATTTTTTATAGAATAAAAGCTTCAAAAATAAAAGTTGAAAAAAAAAAAAGAGCTCAATGAACATGAATTTAATACTTCTGTGTGATTTTGCCTGTTTTCTGTGTTATGAAATACAGAAGGGTGACAAATTAAAGGACAACCTCACCAAATCTCACTCACCAGATCTTGTAGGTGTGCATATTTTTCCTTTTATCTGTCACTCATCTGTGTATAATATATGCTGAATATGGTTATTCAGCCACATCACCCAGCCTTAAAGAATTAGGCTGTTGTTATTCTTTATTTTTCATTATTGTCAACAAATTAGCGAGATTTGTGAAGTTTCTCTTTTTAGAGCAACCAAGCCCATGAGCATTAGTTTTTTATTTTGCTTTAGCATGTTCAGGCCATCTTAAGTGTTATGTGTTATGAGTAGAAGTCCAAGTCTTGACCCCTTACACACAAGACTTGACCCTGTGGGGACATCATTTTAGGCAATCAAAAGGTCGTAGGTTCGTATTTAAAACATCAATGAAAAGTTCTTAAAATAAGGAATCAGCAACCCCATCATCTGAGGAAGCTCAAGAATAGCCACTAAACTACTACTATTCCCACATTTACTATGTTTTTAAGGGGAAGCGTGCAGACACTTGAGTTTCTTCTAAATGTTATTAATGTAACTGGTGTAAACAGCGCTCTTGCTGGGGACGACTCATTTCTAGCTGTAGCTGCAAGGGTGTCAAACATGCAGCCCAGAGGCCAGAACAAGCCCGCCAGAAGGCGCAATCTACCCCGATTTTACTGTTTTTCCATTGAAACGATAAATAAATCATCTACTCCTGGAGTTCTGATGACATGATGTCTGGAAAGTGAAAAATATGTTGTTGTTTTGTTTACAAAAAAATAAAATCTCTAAAACTTTTTTGTGTAAAGAAATCAAATTTTAAAACCAAAAATCACTAAAACATCTCATCTGTTGTCAGAATTGACTTCTTTTGCACTTAAAAAAAAAGGGGGGGGGGGGGGGGGGGGGCTGCAGAAGTGTCTTAGATGTATGGTCTAAACAGTCTGGCCCCAGTTGAGATCAAACTGGGCATTTTGTGACCCATGAACTAAAATGAGTTTGACACACCTGCTGTTGTGAGTATCTACAGGATAAGGAAGGTATGTCTCAGTGTTTTGGGTATTTTTTTCATGACATTTGTTGACAATAATAAATTAAGAATACAGATCTGAAGCACCCTTTCAGACACTCACAGATGGAGCGAAAGTCCTGTATGTGACTTTCTTAGCGCTCAACAGAATAACTTAAACAGCTCTGACATGTAGAGGTCTCAGTTTATATAATGTAGTAAGGTTAAAGAGGGCCAGGAACAGCTTTCTCAGCAGTGCTCACAGATGCACAGAGACGCTGCTCTTATGGAAGACGGCAGTTCAAAGTGCGATTACACTGCTCACAATACTGGGTTTTTCTATGATGCAGTAAACATTGTGTTGTACTTTTAGCTCTCGCCATCATTCTAGTGGGAGTGTTGTAAAGAAACCGTGAGGAACACTCACGTTAAAGCGACACGTGTCTGAAAGGGGCTCAAGCATCACCAACACCAGATTTGGAAAAGTGACACTTATGCTTCCAATAACCCCGAGGATGATTTCACAGGACACCGACTACTCGTGTTTTTCCTGATTCAATCTCCAAAAAAACAAAAACGAAACAAAAAAATAATACAAAAACAAAACAAAAATTAAAAGAAAAACAAAAAAATGGCCATACAACATTTTGAAATGCATCTATGCTCTCTCCCTGAAGCCTACTTCTATGTCTCTTTTATTTGGGGGGGAGTTTGCCATCTATTGCTTTCACAGATTCTTGGGTGTTTTTCTGAGCATGAGTTCTGTTCACCTGTCTAGATTTGGTTTCTGTAGAGAAAGAGTGAGGACAAAAAGGTGATGGGAGGTCAGGGAGTGAGGGAAAAAATGTGTTCAGTGGGAGGTCTGTGGGATTCAGCTGATTGACCAATCAGACAGGACGCTGTGTCCTGGGACGCTGTCAAACAGCTCCAAAGACAACTGTTCCCAGGATGTGTGTCTGTGAGCGTGTGTGTCCCTCTATCTTTGTGAGGACATCCTTCACATTTTGTTATGGTTAAAGAGCAACTTTGGTTTATTATTTCACTGTGCAGAACGTGTGAGAAGGCAGTTTCAAAACTGAAAGGAGGAAAGAGGAACGTTTCTCGTGTTCAGGGGTGTCAAACATCTGTTCCACACAGAGGATGGACTGCCGTTTAGCTCCAAAATCCTCTACATATGAAGGTTGTGTGTTTAAAAAAATACTGTTAAACTGTAATGCAAATGTAATGTCAAGAAAGACGAAAAACTGATACACACTGTTTAAATTGGACTTATTGTTTAGCTGTAAATGCACGCTTTGAAAAATGTGAGATCAAACTGGGTTGTGCGAACTAAAATGAGTTTGACGCCCCTGCTCTAGTTTCCAGATTTGTACCAAAGGACATTAAGTACTCCGCTCTGATCTGGTTTTACCTGTTGCCCCTTTTTTGTTTTTCAAACTAGTTCACTTACAGATTTTAGGCGAACACAGAGAAACCGTCCTCTTCCAACTATGCACACTCATCATTCTGAAAGTGATGGTAAAATAAACAAAGCTCTATTCAGACTGGACTGTTCTGTAATTTGAATCTTTCCCAGAAAGACGTTCCTGTATTTTAAAGTGGATCTCATCCACAACTTCATTCCTTTTAACTTATTTTTAGCCTCCTGAATGACTGAAATGAGAGACATGTTCCTGCTGACAGAAACTTGTGAATGTCTTAAATCTCTCCATCAGGAGAAAGCTCAGGAGGTGCTCCACCACATCCTGTAATTTCAGAATGATTAAAATGGTGCCCAGAAAGACAAAAGTTACTTTAAAGATGAGCATGGCGACTACAGGGTTGTCATTTAGCTGTGGTTACGTTCAGGGAATGCATTATGTCAAAGGTCCTCACAAGAATAGAAGCACAAGCTGTGAGTGTATCTGTTGGTTCTCCGTATCATCTTTAATTGGCAGCCATTTTGGCTCCAATGTCCCACTTCCCTGCAGTTGCACGGCAATGTCCTGGAGAATCATGTTCCATATTTACAGCCGATTGTTGCTGGAAACACGGCTAGACAAACTGCACTGACAGCACAACCTGAACTATCTCACAACCAGCTGTGTGTGTGCGTATATGTGTGTGTGTGCGTGCGTGCGTGCGTGCGTGTCTGTCTATGTGTGTGTGTCTATCTTTGTGAGGACCAGTTATACTTTGGGTGTGAGGCTGGTCCGCACTGTGAGACAAACCTTCTCAGGTCCTCACAAAGATACAGAAGTGAGTGATGGAGCTACAGGTTGTCGTCCCGCAGGCTTTCCAGGATCTGGACAAGGCTCTCCAGTCCAAACATGTAGCCCCTGTCTGGCCCATCATGTACGGCTGTGTCGCCGCGGAAACCCTTGAAGGTGGAGTGGGCGAAGTCGATCATGCGAACGTCCACCAAGGGGGGCTGCTGGGGCAGGGGAGCGGGAGAGGGGAAGGAACCTAAACTGGGAGCCGAGGAGGTGGATTCTGGATGAGGCGATGGGGGGCGTGGGAGGAAGGAGTGGCAGTCTGACTTAGGGGGCGGGGCTTGTGTGGGAGGATGAGGGGAAGGTGATGGGGAGGCCGGAGCCATCAGTCCAGACCCCTGAGAGGGCAGGGATCCTGTGTCTGGCTTCTGGCTCATGTCCGTTTCACAGGGTGCATCGGGGGCCGGGCCACAGTGGGACTCTGCGGGTGACACGGAGGTCTTCGGTTGCCAGACAGAGGGGCTCTCGGGTTCCTACAGACGAAAAAAAAAAAAAAAAAAAATCAGGTCAAACAAAGGGAATCAGTTGGAATCAGAACACTTCCAAAATCAAAAAAAATTTAGAAGTATAAAAATAGTTATTTCAACATCGGGCGCACCTTTCCCTCATAGATGATGAGCAGCGAGGAAGAGTAGAAGCGATAGGATGCCTGCCTCTCCAGCACCGCTTTCAGGGTGCGAAGCTTATCCAGGATTGGCTCAAAGAGGTCCCGCCTCAAGCCCTTTCCGTTGTGCAGGTACTGGTAGAGGGCCTGGCGGAAGCCTTCGATCGACAGGCCGCGGCCGTAGTACTTGTTCCTGCACAGGTAGTGACCGGTGTTCAGCTGGTACACCTGCAGGGACAGGTGGGCAACAGCTCAGTACAACGTGAGTCTGGATTAGATATTAACAGATGTTCCCTCTGATTCAATTTAATCATTATAGCTGGAAAAATATGCATACAACCATTTATAATGTTTATTTACATATTTATTCCTTTCCCTCTAAATATTTCCACTAATTCGTGAAATTGTTAATATCATGATTATTATCAGTAGGACAATGAGAACTAGTGCTCTTTGTTGTCCTAATAACAGCAGACACGTGAGCTTATCTTGCAGAGGTGGTAGCAGATTGCAATGATATTGCACCCGCTTCTCCTGCAGCATTCGGTTTGTTGCGGGATCAAACAATAAACTAGTGTGTGTTTATCTTTTTGTTCAGGCCCCTGATGGACCACTGTTCTCATGTGTTCAGCGGTGCAAGTCGTCCTTTGTACCTGCATGCCACATACTCTGACTCCCAGCGTCGCTGAGGTGCTTTGTTCGCATTTCCTTATCTGCCTGGCTGCCTTCTCCTCCGAGGCGTCATCTCCGTGCTGCCGGGTGCCCATCTTCAGGTCCAGGATGCAGGGGTAAGAGAAGTGGTGCACCACGTTCTCTAACAACAGGAACTCTGGTTAAAAAGCTGCAGTTAAGGAGCCAACTGTCCTTGACCTCCACCCTTTTTTATGTTTGATCTCTTGTGCAAAAAGATCAAACAACTACTAAATCTAAAAAAACCTAAATGTATGCAAACAAAATACTGTGCACAAACTCAACTGAAAGTTAACGTCAGTGGGATATGACTGACATTAAGAACCCACCCAGGAAGGGAGAGATTTCCTCTCCTTTCAATCTTGATTTTTCTTCTCCCCAACAGCGCCATTAATGATTAAAACTAAAACAAAGGCCTTCTGAAAACCTCACTCTTAACAAAAGAAAAGCCTGTCACACTCAAAGATGACAGGCCTGGGCGCTGATCATTTTGGTTATGCGAGTGCTGTTTGTGTCTGTACAGTAAATATGGAGAACCTCTGAGGTGACAGCAGCGTGCTGAATCTGCTTTGACAGAAGACAGATGGAGCTTGTTGAGGACAAAGTGTGTGCTGCTCATTCACTCCCCTCAGCGCTAATATCCAGACAGCTGCAGGCTGCTCTCTTTGAAGCTGCAGATCAAAACATGACCTCTAACCTGATAACCTCCAGCCCTCCTCTTTATTCCCACTCTGGTCTGCACAGACTCTCTCTCACATTTACATTCGGCGCTTCCCATTATCTGATGGCCCACAGCTGGTCATTTGTTGTGTGTCATTGTCCCTTTTCTTCTTTTCTACAATGTCTCTGATACATGAAGATGTAAAAAAACAAAAGTAAATCAGCATTTTAAAAATAAAAACAAAACAATAGGTAACAGGCAAAAAAGGTATTTGTGTAGAATGAATAGGTCACGTTCTCCATGTTTAACCAATCACCATCAAGACCCATCTGGGTAATTTTCAGGGATGCTAGGAAGTACTTCCTCTGGCAGATCTCTAAATCACGAGAAAGGTGCCTTTAAAAGCGTGACAATGTTATTCACTTCACCAATCAGTGTTTTTAATATGCTGTGATTGGTTAAATGTACCTTAAGGTACATTCATTAGCTTTTTTATCACCACTTAAATGTCAAGTAGTGCTTCCCACCTGTTGGTTTGACCACCCTGGATGGCCAGAAAAAACAACACTAGAAGAGTTTGGGTCACTGGGAGAAAATACGACATGAAATGAAACTTGAATGAAGTTGAATGAACATGAACATCAGTTTTCAGTTTTCATACCTGACCTCTGCTTCAATAAAACCTATTGTGGATCACAAATAACTGATAAAACTGCAAAAGCTATCATATCCAAAGAGTATGTTTGAGTTAGTAATGATGAGATGTAGAATGAGACATTTCATACATCCAACTTAAAAATAAACTATGCAGGCATCGATCATATGAAAAACTAACATACGGTATTTTATCTTAATATAATTTTTTGTAATTTTTGTACACTGGTTTATTCCTATTTCCTATGATCATCTTTGAAAACTAGGGCCAATTACAATTTAATATAATGTCTTAATACACAGATCAGCAGGATAAACAGCAGGACCCTTGGTTACATGGTGTAAATGGACGTCAACATTTTTGGGGAAGGATACTGAAGAGCTTTCTGTCCTTGGACTCAGATCTCATGCGGCTGAGCTGCTGTTTGTGGCAGCGAAGGCTCCAGGGATTGTGGCTGATCTTCTCTGACGTCAAACCGCTGTTCCAGTCCAGCATCTGAAAGGGAACATCTGAGAGGACCTTTGGGTCGAGTCTCGGGCTCTTCAGCTCTGCCAGACTGCAGAGAGGAGGAGAGGGGATCGTTAAAAGCACTGCAGGTGACCCTCTGCTCTGACTGCTGCATCTACTGTGGGTTTCAAGGGTATGTTATAAATGTGACCACTGGACTGTTTGATGCCAAATGACCCAATATAAATATAAACTACAAGTTCTCTTGTTATCTGCCTTCAGCTTCTCTCCTTTGTCGTCAAATTTATGACATAGATCAATAAAATATTTTCACACGAACCGTCCTACATCAAGTGAAATCAGTCCACGAGTTCATTGTCTCCTCAAGTATATCTTACTTATCCGAGGTCTCTGTGTCGTGCGCCTCCCTCCGATCGGGCCGCTCCTCCTTGTGTTCAGAGGTGGATGAGGAGCGATGCAGGCTGCGGCGGGAGTGTTTCCTCCTCGGCTGCTCCCTCTCTGGGGGGTCACGCTCCTCATGCTCGCCGGCTCCTCCCTCCATGTTGCTCTCCACATAGGGGTAGGCCACCAGGTTGATGTAACCGTCAGAGTCACCTTCAAAGCACACCAGCACCACACCTGAGAGGACGGAGCCAAACACAGAAAGGATGTTGGGAATTATTAAAAACATTTCAGAGCAGAAGAGAAAAAACAGACTACTGAAATACTCTGAAATGCCAAAGCAGAAACATTGCATTTTTAAAGGTCAGTATTTTTCGTACCAGCGACCCACAGAAGAGTCAGGCTGAGTCCAACACAGATCCAGTTTTATTATTTTGTATGTATTTTTGTTTTTATTAATCTGTCAGAGGTATACCCTCTCCATGATGTCATAAAAACCCAGGAGTAGAAAACGTCCTCAGGAGCATTTAGAGCAGTCTAAAACCTGAACTTTTGGCTCACAGGGATTTATTGTACATACACTAATGTCAGTATTTGAAACATTGGTAAAGTTTAATGTCAATATCTATCTATCCATCTATCAAAAAAAACCATATGCATCAAGATGTACAGAGTGCTTCTAAAATTTGATTAAACAACGATTTATGGATAAAATAAGCAGACAGTAATGTTTTTTTGTATAACAGATGTACGTTTGAACATCTGTTATATTTAGCTTTATAAACAGACCAGAGCATGTCATCCCTGCCAAGCCAGACACTCAACATCATCCATCTTAGTCCTAATTTAATTTACCTGTCAGTTTGCTCATCAGTGGAGAAGCAAACCCCAAATATGAATTTCAAACTTCCCTCAACAGCACAGAGCGAGTTCTCCATCCTCAGAAAACTTCACCTCCTCCTTACCCGCATCATAAGAAGTAATTTGATTTGACGGTGCCAAGCTGCGGCGGATGAAACATCCTTGACAGATACAGAAAGTCGTGCCTGGGCAGCTGTCCGTCTGTCTGCTGTTATTTAATCAGCAGGACAATGGGTAGTGGGCAGACATCCAGAGATAAATTTAGACTCCTTATGGAGCACACTTGTCATGGCACTGGGAGCCAGAACACCAGCAGGGTGGACTAGTGGGAGTACAAGCCTCCGATCAACTGCAGTACAGAACCCTTGGAATACGGCCATCGTATCTCTTGTAAAGGAGCCGAGTGTGGCAGAGACGTGGATAACCGCAACAAGAAAACTTTGCAGAAATCTGTGGCATGGTTGTCCTGCCACTCCGCCCACAGAGCCAATCAGCAGCAGATGAAGCAGGAATGTGTTCAGTCCATGATGGCCAGAGACAAACACCGTCAGAGCCATCATGAAATCACACACTGGTTTGGTAAATCTCATTTTCAAGCACTGAGATAAGCATTTTCACTGATGCCGTTTTAGTGTTTTCAAACCAGATGTGACAAGTGAGGGGCGAGTCTGAATGTGAAACCACATGCTCAGTGGCTAATGAGTAGTCAATCACAAGTCACAAGCCAACTGACCGGATTACGTTCACACCATAAACAAATGTCTATGAAGATTGTTTGACACTGGACAGTGACCACCTTCTCCAAAGGCCCGTTCTGGTCTGTACATGAGTCCGACTACCATGTTCACACCTGCACAAGCAGACCACATCAAGAGGGAGAACAAACCTGAGCTCAATTTAAAAAGACTAAATGCCACAGGAGTGAAGAGTGGAACATTCTCTTTATAATGTTGGTGCCTTAGTGTTGGCCTGAGAGTAAGTCTTTTCTAAGGCATTCAAATATTTGGTGTCTAAGAGAGTGTGAGTGCATGGCCTGCAGTCTAAAAAGTTTCTAAAAACTGCACGCAACTAGTGCCAAAAAACACAAAACACACACACAAAAAACCAAAGGCTACAGATGCAACTTAATAGTTTTAGGGGCTTATGTCTGTTAAAACAAAAAAAGACAAATCACTGCAGTTTAAAAGAACACCTTTTCCAAAGCAGGAAATGCTTGGATGATGTCTCAATTAATAAGAGAATAGTATATAATCTGACCTGACTATGAGCTCAAACCTGCTAAGAGTCAGTAAGCAGTGCTCAACTGAGACGCTGCTGTTTAGTCTCGTCTGCCTTCCTTTTGGCAGACATTTTGATATCACAGAAATGAAACTAATGCTTCATAATGAAGCCTGCGTTTCATTTGCGTTTTAGTGGTCTTTGACATTTGCTTGGGTCTGTTACTACAGCAAAATCAAGTAGAAACAGTCAGACTCTATGCCGGGTGACGATGAGCAGAGCAGCTAAAGCTCTCCTCTTCCATTAAACATCCGTACTTCCTTCCTTCTTTCCTGTCAGTCTGCCTCTCCATTCACCACCAAACATTAGAAAATAAGGAATATAGAGCATGAGTGTTTGATGCTGAACCATTGAGGGTTTAGCTCCCTTAAAAGAGACCTCACTGCTGTGAAATCAATAAAATTCAACTGTCTTTTACTACTGGCTTATTCAGGCTAACAGGAGGTTTGGGAAATGTCACAAAGACATTAAAAGACCTTTTCAGACCTCTTTGATGAGTTTTAAGAGTGCACACAGTTTTGCAGGGTACTGACTGCTAATACAGGGACTTATTTTAGATTTCCCAACTACAAACAGCAGTGCCTTACCCAAAACCTTACAGCTAGTGGTGTAGTGGTGCGGGAACTTTCAACGAGATTTTGTGTTTCTACACGCTTGTCTTTGAAACCTATAAACAATCTGCCATAGTTAATGTGACTTTACATTCACTCCATTTAATAATACAGTGCTTTCATTTTCTTTCACCACAGCAGCTTGTTAACTGATCTCATTAACTGATACCCCCATGCTGCTGTCATTGTTCGCTTCTCTCTCTATGTTCAGGTCCACTGTATTTTGGATCCTGTACAATTAGCATTCGGTGGGATGTGGCTACGCCTGCTTGCCTTTGGGATCGAATATCAAGCAGGTTTTCCATGATTCGTTTATAGATATGACACAAAAAAACCAATGTATGTAGGCCAAAGTGCTGAACAGCTAAAAACAATCCAATAACGTTCTAAGATGTTTTCAAGATTAGAGTTTTATTGGCCCACAAAAGATAGGCAAACTAATTTAAATTAGTCGAAACTAAAGCTGTAAAATAAATGTAGTGGAGAACACTATAAGTCCCCCTTCTAAATTTGCTTTTGTGTTGTGCAGGTATCACTATAACAGAGAGAGAGCAAGAGAGAGCAGTGTAACTGAACACAACTAGTTTAAGTTTTTTCTTTATAGCTTTGTTGCTGTGGATCAGAGCAGCTGGAAAAAGAGTTTTTATATTTATACTTGCTGATCAGGTTACTGGAGAGAGGCCTCTAACCAGCTTTTAATCCTTTAAGTTTTTAACTCTTTCTTCCATGACAACATCACTTTACCTTTAATGATGAGTTTTGACACATCAGTATATATCAATAAAGATGTGCCGACCATGGGAACAGTTTCTGGGTTTTTCCAAAGGTACAAAGGCACAGACTAACCTCACTAACGTTTGATGCACACCCAGTCATTTTGTTTTATAAGCAGGCCTGAAATATGACAAAAACCTCCCACTTCATAAAAGAGGTTCAAAGGTTACTCTTCATTACTGTCAAGAGGTAAAGCGATAATAACATTTACAGCAGCAAGCACTGTTATTGTTGCTCCGAGAAAAATGTTTTTGTTTTGTTTTGTTTTTTTACCCCGGGTTGTGAGGTAGCAGCCTTGAATTTGCTGGGTGTGTCAGAGAAAAGAGGCTCCACCATTCCCATAAACTACAGGCTTTTCTCATTTCTGTAAATTGTTCCTCCTCATGTGCTCCAACCTACAGCCTACAACCAGAACACAATACACCATGATGACGGATGTCCTAATTCCTAAAAGCAGGGGAGGCCGGTTGGAGGAACAAAAAAAAATTGAAAAGACACAGATGATCTGCCCTTCACTGTTTCTGTGTGAGGTTTATTATTGTGTTACATTGGAAATTGTTATGAATTTAATTAAATGTGGCCCTAAATATAAACATGTCAGGCACACTGTCTGATATCATAAAGTCCTCGCCATCTCCGACAGGAGAGGACTAAGACCCAAAGAGAAATGAGATACGACAGCTGCTATGTTATCAACCAGTTATTTGCACATAAGCACTCTCTTGAGTCAGTTTGCTTAACAAAACTGATTGCTCGCTGAATAGGCAAACAGCCAGACAATTAATTTACTCATTTTATTTATTTATTTTTTTTAAACTGGCCATTGTTTATGTCAGTTATTGCCTGCATTTAAGCACATCCCATAATGGAGCTGTAGAAGTACATCTGACTATAAACCAACAGCTATCTCCTGCCTGCTGCTCTGGTACCTGATATCAGTGAGCAGTCACCGACCTTTATACTCTGGAGTGAACTCTTTCATCTCAGGAGGCAGGGACTCGTAGAAGCGCTGCTCTCTGCTGATGAGAGGCTTACACACCGTGTGGTCATCATAACGCATCATACTGGTGTGACCGCCCACCTGAAAACACAAACACATGCAGAACACATACATAAAAAGAGCTAACAGGCAAAACAAAAAGCTAAATGTCTTAACAAAGAGACGATATTTACAACTGCTGCCTCTTTACAAGAATATTAAAAAAAATATTACACCACAATTATACCAGTAAGTGCTTTAAATTTACATGTAGTATGAACAACCTCTTAATATTTTTGTTTCTGAATGTTTGGCAGTTTTCCTAATGCAAACATTCCTTTTTTAGATAAAGACTTTTCACCCACTGTTAGCACTCACCTGGTGTATAAAAGGCTCCAGTGGAACGCCTCCTGCTCGTGGTCGTAGTGAAGCCCCTCCCCCTGTGCCCGCCCCCTGCAGCTTGCTGTCCATGTTGTTGGTGTGAGGGAGGCACATGGCTCCTGGCGGACGCACTGCGCCTCCTCCTGTAGATAAGAGGGAGATTTAACCATGAGGAAACAGCCGAAAAGTCCTGAACTCCTGCTGTAGTTTCAATACTGATAAAGCGAATTAATTTATCTTTGGAGTAATAAAGTTCAATATTGCACTATATTGAATACTGAACTCCACATTTTAAAAAACGTCATATTTTGCATATAAAAATGAGTTCCTTGTGATTTTTTCAGTACTGTCTCAGTAAAACCTAAAATGAAACTGCTTTGTGGAAAATCTGTACTTCATGTCCATCAGTTTGTACAAGTTTTTACATGTTCCATTAAGTCTACTGCTTTTGGTATACCGAGGAATTCCTGACTCAGAATTAGCCTTCAGAGGTGACTCCACATAACAGTAAATGCAACTGTGTTATTTGATAGAAGCTTTGTAATTGGTGACTTACAAAACAAACATCCTACATGATAAAACTCATGCAGTTTTCTTTGGCAGGGAAGATGTTTCACTACCAGTATTTTACACAAGTAATAGGGTAAAAATATACATCTGCATAGTTGCATTTAAAATTACAAAGTTAAGTTTTAGAGTCATTCTTGTCAGCCAAAACCTTTCATAATTTTCTCACCTGGATGGGCCTTTTAATATCTGGCATCTGGCAAACTGGCCGTTTATGAGCTTATTAATTTTATTTTGTGGGGTGACCAGAACAACATCAACAAAAAAACAAACAAAAACATTCTCTTATAGTGTGCATTGTTACAGCATGTCCTTTCACCCTCTGTGGGAAGCCTGTCTCCCCTCTTAGAAAGCTGACAGATCGAAAGTGAGGTAACATTAGTTAATTACATAACAAGCGCAAACCTCTAAAGAGCTGACTATGAACCATTAGTTTAACTCTGAACAACACACTTTAGCCTCAGCTGTCTCTGGGCTGTGAGTTTACACGTGAATATAGCCAAGACTTGAAGTGACAGGAAATTTCAGTCAGACAACCTCTTTGTTATAAAATCTGTGTGTTATCTGTCCATGAAGCCAGATAACACACACCAATTAGTTAAACTGAAGGAATGTCTTAAAGACATAAAGACCTGGATGGCCGCTAACTTTCTGCTTCTTAATTCAGATAAAACTGAGGTTATTGTACTCGGCCCTGAAAAGCCTAGAAATATGGTATCTAACCAGATTCTTACTCTGGATGGCATTACCTTGGCCTCCAGTAACGCTGTGAGGAACCTTGGAGTCATTTTTGACCAGGACATGTCCTTCAACGCACATATTAAACAAATATGTAAGACTGCGTTCTTCCATTTGCGCAACATCTCTAAAATTAGAAATATCCTGTCTCAGAGTGACGCTGAAAAAGTAGTTCATGCATTTATTACTTCCAGGCTGGACTACTGTAATTCATTATTATCAGGATGTCCAAAAAACTCACTGAAAAGCCTTCAGCTAATCCAAAATGCTGCAGCAAGAGTCCTGACAGGGACTAGAAAGAGAGAGCATATTTCTCCTGTTTTGGCTTCCCTTCATTGGCTTCCTGTTAAATTCAAAATCCTGCTCCTCACATACAAGGTCTTAAATAATCAGGCCCCATCTTACCTTAATGACCTTGTAGTACCATATCACCCTATTAGAGCACTTCGCTCTCACTCTGCAGGCCTACTTGCTGTTCCCAGAGTATTTAAAAGTAGAATGGGAGGGAGAGCCTTCAGTTTTCAGGCCCCTCTTCTGTGGAACCAGCTTCCAGTTTGGATTCAGGAGACAGACACTATCTCTACTTTCAAGATTAGGCTTAAAACTTTCCTTTTTGCTAAAGCATATAGTTAGGGCTGGACCAGGTGACCCTGAATCCTCCCTTAGTTATGCTGCAATAGACGTAGGCTGCCGGGGGATTCCCATGATGCATTGAGTTTTTCCTTTCCAGTCACCTTTCTCATTCACTATGTGTTAACAGACCTCTCTGCATTGAATCATATCTGTTATTAATCTCTGCCTCTCTTCCACAGCATGTCCTTTATCCTGTCTTCCTTCTCTCACCCCAACCGGTCGCAGCAGATGGCCGCCCCTCCCTGAGCCTGGTTCTGCCGGAGGTTTCTTCCTGTTAAAAGGGAGTTTTTCCTTCCCACTGTCGCCAAAGTGCTTGCTCATAGGGGGTCAAAATGACTTGAAGGTAAAAACTGATTTACTTTAGATTTATTGTCAATTTGGCTGCATTAAAACACCATCGAATAGAGGGCATAAAGCAGGACAGACACAAACCTATTTAATGTTTGCTACATACCACTCATAAACTAAACACAAACCAGTTTCCTCATTGTTATGGGGACACTGTTATTGGAAATTAAAGTGTGCACGATATAGACCGGCACTGATCCTGAAATATAAAGATGTGTCACACACAAGAGAATGTTGACAACTATGCATTAAAACTACAAGTAAAAAAGAACAAAAAAAAAAATTGTAATCAGAATAAAAGTCAAATACCAGAACACTGCAGCTGATCCAGCACCTGTGCAAAACACACTGGCTGTGGATGGGAGGAGAGCTGGCTGCTAGAAGCTAGAAAACATCTGTGGAGTGGCTGAAGTTTTTTTTTTTTTTTTTTCCCTTGGGGGGAGGGGGGGGGGGGGGGGTTAAATTATCATCATCAGTAGCAGCAGTAGTAGTAGTATTTAAATTGATTTGAAGGGTGCCAAAATGTAAAAACAGTCCATAAATATTAAAGAACTGATAATAAAGGGCAAAGAACAAGAAACAAGACGAGATTTAAGACAGGTGGGAGGAGTTTAGAAATGTCATTGTAATGACCTGAATGAATGAGCAAATTTTTCTAATACGTCCCTCTTACACCATTTATAAAAAAAAAAAAAAAAAATAGCTACACACGCTGACGAGTTGGAGAAAGATGAGGATATCCCAAAGCTTGCTGCTGTATTTTTCTTCAGCAGTTAGGAAAAGGGTGGAGAGGACTGACTAGAGTTGGAGTTGGGCTTGTGCTGCAGTTATTGTTTAAAAGTGTTAAGATTTATTGGGAAGAGCCCATAACTCCAATACTCAAATAAAGATAAGCAACAAATTCACATTCCTTTACATCTTTGCCAGTGCTACCCCTCAGCGTTCTAGTAGATACACCTATGGTATCAATTTGAAAATCCTAAGCCACCTTTATTCTCCAGTTATTGCAGTCACAAGATTTTAAGAACACCTTCCTCGTTTCCTCTGACCTTGAGGCCAAGGTCTCTGAGATTTGAATGTCCGAGATTTGTAGTAAATGGACCTATGGTATTGGCCACTTGGTTATGGCGTTCCATGTATGCCCTGCCTGCTAGCATCTTGCACCATGCTGTTATGTGCTGGATTGTCTCAGGGGTATCTTTACACAGCCTGCACCTGGGGTCTTGCCTGGTGTGATAGACCCCAGCCTCTATGGATCTTGTGCTCAGAGCTTGTTCTTGTGCTGCCATGATTAGTGCCTCTGTGCTGTCTTTCAGTCCAGCTTTGTCCAGCCACTGGTAGGATTTCTGGATATCAGCCACCTCCTCTATCTGCCGGTGGTACATACCGTGCAGGGGCCTGTCCTTCCATGATGGTTCCTCGTCTCCCTCCTCTTTCTTGGGTTTCTGCTGCCTGAGGTATTCACTGAGCACTCGGTCAGTTGGGGCCATCTTCGTGATGTATTCTTGGATGTTCGTTGTCTCATCCTGGACTGTGGTGCTGACACTCACCAGTCCCCGGCCCCCCTTCCTTCTGCTTAGCGTACAGCCTCAGGGTGCTGGACTTGGGGTGAAACCCTCCATGCATGGTAAGGAGCTTTCTTGTATTGATGTCAGTGGCTTCTATCTCCTCTTTTGGCCAACTTATTATACCAGCTGGCTACCTGATCACGGGCAGGGCGTAGGTGTTGATAGCCCAGATCTTGTTCTTACCGTTCAGCTGACTCCTCAGGACTTGCCTGACCCTCTGCAGGTACTTGGTGGTTGCAGCTTTCCTAGCTGCCTCTTCATGGTTCCCATTCGCCTGCGGGATCCCCAGGTACTTGTAACTGTCCTCTATGTCTGCAATGTTGCCTTCTGGTAGCTCGATCCCCTCAGTTCTGACTACCTTCCCTCTCTTTGTTATCATCTGACTACACTTCTCCAGCCCGAATGACATCCCGATGTCATTGCTGTATATCCTGGTAGTGTGGATCAGTGAATCGATGTCTCGTTCACTCTTGGCATACAGCTTGATGTCATCCATGTACAGGAGGTGGCTGACAACTGCTCCGTTCCGTAGTCGGTATCCGTAGCCAGTCTTGTCAATGATCTCACTGAGGGGGTTCAGGCCTATGCAGAACAGCAGTGGGGACGGAGCATCTCCTTGGTAGATCCCGCACTTGATGGCGTGTGTGTGTGTGTGTGTGTGTGTGTGTGTATAACTTTGCCAAGAGGACTGAAGGAGATGGTCTACTGTCTGAGCAACAGCTACCTCAAATCAATCTAGAGAAGGACCCAGTCTCCATAAATTTATTATAAACATGTAACAAAGTTAAATATAAAATGTTAAGAACATGACACCATATAAGCAGCAGGTTTGGTTAAAATATTGGGTAATACATCGGCTCTGATATCAAACTTTGAGACTGATGAGCTCCTAATAGAGGGAGTTTTTGCAGAAAGAGCCGAGTAATAGGCGGATAATTCAGTAATTAGATCCTTCGGTGATTACATTGGTGTGGTTTAACTGGTTGCTAGGGTAACACAGTGAACCATAACACTGGAAAAAAGGTTTAATCAACCTTCATTAACTCAGACAGCCGTGGCAAATAGCCAAGAGAGACACCCACCTCTTGTCCTTGCTGTTTACATGAACATCAGGGGCCACATTTATACTGAAACCGTCTGAATGGGCTAAAACGTTTTAGTCATTTCTACTGCGGTATACGTTTGTGCTTTGTATTTTTAAATGGTTCACATTTTCTTCGTTGTGAATTTTTCAGTCTACACTGGTGAATTCATCTTCACAACTCTCAGGCTAATAGGGGCAAAAACAAGGAAGTGGTTTTGATGAGATGTCTGCTTTGATGCACAGAGAGGAAACTGAACTACAGGTGTGAATGCTAAAAACTCATCCTTTGATCGTACCCTGGGCATGGGCTCGGGTGTGCAGTGACGGGGACGGGGGGGCGCAGGGCACCACGGGCTGCTGGGAGCGCACGCCGGCCCCGGGGGGAGGCGGCGCCAGACCGAAAAACCACCTCGCAAAGCCCCCAATCAGAGTGCTCCAATCCACCGCCGGCACCACGGAGATCCAATCAGGACACGGGGCTGGGGGGCAGAGATGGGGGGACGGCAGGGAAAGCAGGGTGTCAGTTAGGCAGGGTCACCACTTCCTGAAAAGATAGGAAATGACACAATGTCAGTTGTAATAGTTAAGCATTCATTTAAGGTGTACAGTGTTATTTTGTGTGGGGAGAATTGGCTTTCTTTAATGTCATGACTCAAAAACAAACAAAAAAAAACAACGACTATTGTTAGTGACAGTTCTCTTCAAATATTTCACTTCTTCACATCATTTCTGTGACTGATAAAAACATGACATCAGCTCTAATGGGTCAGAAGCTGGGCTGTCAACTTGCACAATATACTTTTTCACTGGCCTCGGCTCATCAGCTTTTGTCACACCCTATGAATAGCTTTTATATCTTTAAACGTGGAGTTCATTGGAAGTGGAGGACTGGGAGTATCCTTCTAGGAAGACGAAAAAAGAAAAAAAAAAATCCCATAAACAATGTATTAGATTGTTCTTGAGGAAAAACCCCCCCCCAATGTTCTCATTTACAACAACTCCAATCAAGTGAATCTGAACTCGCCTTATAAAACAGCATTTCCTGGACAAGCTGCCACAAACAGTTGACATCAAATGCTTCAGCACATCAGCTTCCACCAAACTGTCACACACATGCACGCACGCGTTTTATGTCTCAATGAGTGGGATAAGAAAAATCCTGTTAATAACATTGTACTTTAAGTTTTATTACTGGCTATAGAAACCGTGTACATCATACTGCTAAGTGGTCATCTCATATATCTGGAGACCTTCCAGTCAGTTGTTTTTTGTTGTGTTTTAATCTATAAATCTCTGCTTGGCTGGGTTATTTCTTATCTGTTTCTATATGTGTAAACACCACAACAACTAGTATAGCCTACACTCTCATATTGTTATATGAATGTTTGTCTCCAGAGTCACAACGGAATAATCCTGAAATAATCTACAAAAGCAGATGAAATGATCAGAATTGGTTATGATGGGGGGAGATTAAGTCAATTTTACAGGAGAACAAGAGACTAGCTCTTTTGGTCAGTGTGAATGCTTTGATGTCTCTCTCATAATTTTTTTTAAAGTATAATAAATACAAATATATAATGGGCAACTCCTGTGGCATTTTCCATAATTATTTCTTCACTTCTGAACCTTTTCTGTCAGGAAGTTTAAGTATTGACACGATGAAGTCCATTTACTGAAGGATCATCCCCAAAAAGAACATCTCTGTTTAAAGATACCGTACTGATTTTCCTTAAGTGCTCCACACTAATACATTATGTACATTATGATTGAGGATTATTTTCTCATTCACAAAAACATTGCTCAGTAGAATAAAATAAAATAAAATAAAATCAAAGGCTTGTTTTTCTAAACAAAGACTGTTAAATCCATGACGTGACAAGATGTGACCGTTAGTACTTTAAAATGTAGCTCTCATTTTTTTTCTGTTATGTGAAGCAAAGCAAAAAGACCAAAAAACAAAAACAAACAAACAAACAAACAAACAAACAAAACCAAATGTCTGTCCTGGCTCAAAAAAATTACAGTAAAATAGTCTGTGTTATCTAGTTTTAACAGAGATCAATACATTTTCCTGTTAAGGCCATTTAAAACAAAACAAAAAACAAAACAACCCAGTTGATT
Source organism: Diplotaxodon limnothrissa (assembly GCF_057381915.1). Lineage (NCBI taxonomy): Eukaryota > Metazoa > Chordata > Actinopteri > Cichliformes > Cichlidae > Diplotaxodon > Diplotaxodon limnothrissa. The sequence goes on from NC_140600.1 coordinate 26,775,561, forward strand.
CTGAGGGTAGCGGAATCAGGGGGAACTTTTGTTTCAGATTTAAATGATTAATGCTGATACGGTTTAATTTTATTCTTAGGATGTTAGAGGCCAGATTGGGATGATCTGCAGGCCAGTTCTGCCCCTCAGACTTTTTTTGCGCTATACCACATGTTCTATAGCACCAGGAGACTGAAAACGCGGTGTATAGTCATTGCACATAATGATGGTGTCTATAATAAAATCAGCAGAATAATCAATTTAAAAAAATTTTTTTAAACTGCCGCTTGCAGCCCTGTGCAGACATTCAGCTCAATACATGAGAGCCTGTGAGAGAAATGTGGATGCCAGTAACGATAAACACCAGTTTGGATTTATGCAATTACAGCATAAACACAGCTTTAACAGTACAAAACCAGACTTTGTTTTTAACCACCATGATAAAAGTCCTGTTCATAAACATGTCAGAGGTTAAACTACTGTTCAGGATCCAGCGTCAGTCTGAGAGGCATTTATTGTGACTTTATCATAACTTCAATTCTTCTGTAATTTAACAAAACAGAAGAGGGAAAACCTACAAGCGAGATGTTTGAGTAAGAAGCTACAGACACCCGGCGATTACCAAAAATCCTGAAAACCTCAAACATCTAACATGTCATCAAGGTAAGAAATACCTTCAGCTTAAAACGCACTCGCATTGGGCCCACATCACAGGAGTGGATCACAACTGCTCACCACACAGCGCACAAATTTAACCACGATGGGACAGCCTGTTCTCAAGTCACGATCCAACCTCGACCAAGCGTGAGCTTCAGATACAGGCTGGAGTGCACAGCCACACACACAGAAACCCTCACACAAAACCTTACACACACACAGAGTGTAAACAGTATTCCCCATGAGCAATGAATTCTAACATTAGAAGCAAAACACAAACATCAGGCCACATCTGTTCTGTCCTGGGATTGGTGAACTCGTCCTGATGATTCAAATCTAACTTTCCACTGCTACAATCCAACAGTTTGAAAAGAAAACATTAAATAATCCTAACTTTGAATTTTCCAAAATTGTCATTCAAGATGCGTTAGATTTATTTGGTCCAAAAAATGTGACTACTTTTTTAATATCATAACTAAATTGCTACATTACTTTAGCATGCAAAAGTAACGTACATCCTGAATGTTAATTACTGTTAAAACCTATCCCTTTGAACCAGAAATTGCAGTGTCATTTTTTTAACCAAGACTGGATGACTTTTGAAAAATGAAAAATGGTTTTTTTTTTGAAAAATGTTCTTATAATTATAATATTGTAATTTTATTATTAATAGGACTAGTGCTGCTGTATTTTTGGCAGCTTTACACCATTTCAACTGTGCATCTTTGTACTTTAGAGTGATGAATACGCTGAAACAGATGGATCCATTCAAAATACAGCTGCAAACACACCTCTAACAAATGTCTTATCATGTAATTTAAACTCTTGAATTGATTAAAAGGAGACTGTTATATCAACAATGAAAGACAGTGTCGCTATACCCCTTGTTTGTTGACCCTTCTGGTTGGTGGTCTGCTCTCTGTTAGTAGCTCTATATGCATCCAAGGTGAATCCCCAGCAGAAAAACAATAGGTGTACGTCCACCGAGCAGTGTCTTGTAAGCAGTTTGAGCTGGGTGGGGGACAAAATCAAGGTCAACTCCCGCTCCTCTTTCTTATCATTCTCCTTCCCTTCAAATCCCCCATTTTTGTCTCCTTCCCTATTTCAGCCCTCATCTGTCTGAGATCTGCACAGTAAAATATAATGCAGAAGTTTCTACAGCTTTAGTACAACTTGGATTAGTGATTTGCTGTGTCATTCTGTGAAAAGGAAAGGCGCAACGGTAGGGAATGCACGAAGGAATGAAGGAGATTGGGAAGGAAGAGGTGTGGGTAGAAAGTCGGGGAGGGAGGGATGTTAGCTTGGAGGAAGAGAGGTTGGGTGGGAATCCAAGACAGGAGGAAAGAGGGCGAATGCTCTGATGGACGTATCAAGGCTGTGTGTTGTTTTCATATGGTTTTGTGTATCTATGTATACTTTCTACATGTGGCTCTGATTAGACAGAAAAGATATGTGACAGTCTGGAGGATTTTCAGAAATAATTGTCTGCTGTGTGTCGTTGGTGCTCTGTCTATCATCTGTCACTGTAGCAAACTCCAGGAGGAGGTGCTGAATTTTTTCCACAGTCCAAACAAATAACTCCATCTCTAATCAGCCCCCTGTGTCATGCCAGGTGTGGTGAATAACTCCAGCAGACAGCCAATCAGCTTAGAGGATCTCTGTGAGTATAGCCTACATCACCAGCCATTAATGTGACAACGCTGCAGGCTCACTACGGCTCAGCAACGTTGATTGGTTAAGCTGCTATTTCGAACGCTGATTAAACTGCTATTTCTGACTGAGTGACGGTGTGTTTGTGTGTGTGGGAATCCTCGTGTCCTTCATGAAGTTAGAGATGAGAGAGCCAATTAAGGACTTCCAGGAATACCTAAGAGTAGATGGACACAACTCGGCACCTTGTTGTTGGATTTAAACGGTTGTGCAAGTCCAGTGAAAAGACAGCTGTACCAAACTCAGCACATATTTGGGCAGTTAGTTTTGAAAATTTATCTAAATGAACTTTATTTAGTCATTTACCTTGACATAAAACTGCTCATGCAGAATCAAAACCAATTTTAAAAAGAAAAAACAACAACAACAACTTTGCTGTTTACATTTTTAGTTCTTTTTTTTGTCTGTTTTTATGCATAGATTAGAAGGTTTTGTCTTTTTAAGTGAATTATTCTAGTTATATAAATAAATACAAACACTGGTGATCCAATAAAAGGCTGAGCACATCATGAATGAACTTTTTTTAAATTTAGATCAACAATTAATTTAACTCAAGCTTTAACAAAGAGTTAAAAGAGTTTCTAGCACTAATCAATAATGGTAAATGAGCTAAACCACCAACATTTGTGATCAGAACTGGACTCGCTGATATTTTTACTTAATCGGCTTTCAACTCTAGCTGTGTTATTTTTTAGATAATAGGTGTAAGTTTGTTTAAAAAGATGAGCTCTGGTCTACACAGGTGTGTTACTGGTTACCACTGGGTAACCAAAAAGTGCAATTCCTATAATGACCATTTGAGGCTGGCTTCAAAAGAGAACGATTCTCTACAGACTGCCATGTTAAAACAACTGAAGTAAACATGTTTATAGAGTGGTACAAAAAACAGTTTAGGCTTCTGTGGATAGTTTCACCCTTCATAACAACTGTACAGGGGATTTCATTATTTATTTTTCTATTCTTCGAAAATATGGATACTGGAGTTAGGAGAGTAGTTTTGTTTGAGCTGGAAGGTGTCTGATATGCTTCACTTCCATCAATCTGAATGGGACATCTGTTGGACTAGACCCCTTCTGTGCCGCTGGTTGCTTCTGAATCATTTTTCATATAATTATCTGAAATAATATGGCCTGCCTTGTGGTAAAAACCTCCAAAAGATTTTGATGCTTCTGTTTTGGTTATTGAAGTATAAGGATTTAATTAATTTGTTATGTAGCACTAATTAGCAGGTTTGTCCAATTTTTTTTTATAGATGCAGCTTATTAAACAAGCATTTTAGCATCAACTTAGGATCTGCATCTGCATCTTCCAGGTTATAACCAAAGGATCTATGATTATAACATAGAAAGAAGAGATTATTTAAAGAGATTTCTTTAACCAATCTTTTCTTGAACATAGATCAGTTCTTAAAACTGCTGCATTTACTGCTGCCGTCCTCTATTTTAGTCAGTTTAATGCTGTGACGTGGTTCAGCAAAGAGCGGTGGGTGCTTGCTGTGGTTTGGACACACAGCACATCCAGCAGGGTTAAAGGGAAGAATTATTTTTCCTGGACCCGTCTTCAGCCTGGACACAGAAAAGTTTGGCACGGTGCTGTAAAAACACCCAGAAAGAATAATAGGAGACACAGCTAAACTGTCTGAGACGCAAATTACATAACGAAGGAACTTCTCGATCTAATCTACTCAGAGACGTTTAAAACATGTTATCTCCTGAAACTGCATTTGCTGATTCAAAAAGCACCAAAAAGAAGAGAGACAAGGGGTAACCAGCTAATCCTTATTGGGAAGATTAATCAATACCCACCTAAATAAATGTAGTCAATTCCACAACTAGCTTTAGTCCTATTCAGGTTTTCCAAGGTCTCTCTCACCTTATAAAACCCTTTATTTCAGCAGAGTTGACTGAAAAAGTTTAGAAAGCAAACATATCTATTGTACCTGCATTAAACTGCCTGAGGCAATCAGATTATAATCATACTGGTGGAAACATTCCCAAGACGCAGCAAAGGTCAGGGAGTCATTAATCTATCATCGCCACCACATATTGGAAATTCAACCACATATTCACAACCATGTTCTAGGAAGCCAGCCAGTCAGAGCTTTACCGGTGGGATTAATAGTGGTCACATGACAAAAAGGTTATTTTAGTTAGACGCATGTCTGATGTCATTCAAACTTACACAAAACAACAACTTAAAGGAGATCAGGCCACCTGGAGTATTTGGAGCCAGGCACTGCAGCTACTCTACCAAACACTGTGTATAAAAAGGACATTGTGACATCACCCATTGGTTTCTAGACTTGGGATGTTCCTGCCCAGTAATGTAATTTATGCGGCATTTAACTTCTCTCTGCCTTGTTTGTTGACATCACAGATAGAGATGAAGAGACCATGCCGCCTGTAAGCAATGCATACAGTGGTGTGGTGGGTGGCTTAACATCTTGCAACCAACAGTTTACTGGCATATTTATTGTCATTTCTGTTGCTGAAAAACATTTTATCATTCAGTCAAATATTCTGGACACCACATTTTGAAGACCTAAAACACTGTTTTTAAACAGGCTGTAAACAAATTTTTTGATGCTCTAAATTTGGGCATTTTAACATGGGGGTCTATGACTCATTTTTGGAAATAACCTCAAGTGGCTTCTAGAGAAATTGCAGATGTTGCTACTTGTTCTTTACCAAGTGCATGATAAAAAAAATGCCTGGCCTCTAATGTAAATGAGGACCTGATTGGTTTAGATAGTTCAGTTAGATCACAGCATAATGAGAGTTAAGAGAAGCTGTATAGTACTAATTTAATTTTAGAGATTCTACACTGTACTGGTAGATTTTTGAATTACTTTAAAACTTTATGATTTGAGAAGGACAGCAACAAACTGATAACCATCTAACCTAAAAGAAATGTGAGATCTGTCTTTTAATTCCAAATGTTAGATATATAGTAAGAACACTGAAAAAAGTGGCTACTTTCAGCAGTAAGTCTTAGCATGACACTGCAGGGTATAATAGATTTCCTTTATACATATATTTCTGTTCCATATGGGGCTGCCTTATATTAGTTCTGGCAAATCTAATTTGAAATAGTTGAGTAATGGGGATGTCTAACCATGAACACAGCCTGTATGCCATTTTACTAAAGTATGGCGCTACTGGAGGCTGAATACAAGCTGAAACGACCAAGCCGATAACTTCATTTAAATCTGGAGCAGAACCAGAAGTAAGTTTCTTCGACTTCCTTGTGAACTGTACATCTTGATTACAGCCGCTGCCTGCACTTGTCTGCGTTCCAGGCAAGGCGCCATTCATCTGGAACGAGGCTAATGGCGACAGACAAACAGCCAAGAACACTGACAAATGTAAATGTAGATGTAGAGGCTGCTGCTAAATTGGCTCTTTAACTCAACATATTTGTACAGCTGACATGACAAACACTAAGTACACCTACCGATCACTGCTGCAGCTTCTCTGACACTGAAGAAGGAAACCAACAAAGTCAAAATGTCAGAACAGAAAGTCAGCTCGTCAGATGTCCTCATCATTTCCTTTATCGGGAGGTTGATTTTGTCTGATCCACTACACGATTTAACCATTATATTCATAAAAAAAAAAAAAAACCACACACACAGACACCTCCAATGAAAAAACAAAACAAAAAACAAAACAGCCACGAGGCCCCCTAGCTATACTCCAAATCGAAAAAGTAAAAGTCACTGTGGAAAATACAGAATTAACCATGCATGAACAAATCTGGTTCCTTTGCCAGTGCTGATGGCTTACCAGTATGTATGCAAATCTGTGGCTTTAGTCGAACCTAAATCGAAAGGTCTTTTTTTAAAAGCTATTTGACTACTATCTGCTTTTTTTATTAGTAAAATTAACTGCTTTTAATGACTCATTTGCACAAACACAAGTGGGAATCAAAGTTTCAAGCAAAGCCTTATACTAGGGCTGCACGATTTTGCATAAAATGAGAATCACGATTTTTTTTGCTTAGAATTTAGATCACGATTCTCTCACGATTTTCTTTTCCAATATAAATATTTATTGCACTTATTAACTGCACATCAACTTCGTAACAGTTGAGACTGAACATAAAAACAACAAATGTCTCACGTTTTGTTGTTGCCGCAAAATGTTGTACTGCTTGAAATTCCGTCTCCACCGTTGCTCGACGCTGCGTATATAGAGCAGGTAGTGCAACAATAGAAAAATAGTTGCGGGACGGCACTGTGTAGCGTTTGTCTAGGGTGTTGATCATTTTCCTAAATCCCTCGTTTTGCAGTGTTGATGGGAGCCATAACTTTGGTCAGGTGATAAGTGATGGCCTCCGTAATTTCTTTGTGCCTGCGGAAGTTCGACGGGTATGGGAAAGCGCTGTATAAGGTTCCCGTTATTGATGTTTGGGTGGTTGACCGGGACGGATTTTCTCCTGTCACTTTCTCGTCATCCCTGACGTGCTCTCCGTTGTTTTTTCCCTGCTAATTTTAGCATCACACGGCACAGCTTCTGTATCACGTGGTATAAGGCTCCGCCCTTGTCATTTGTTGAGCAGGAAGAGTGAGCGCTTGTTTTCATGCAGATTATGTCCCGGATCAAAATGCAGTACAATCGTCGTCGTCGTCTTTTTTTAAAAAATTTTTATAAATCGTTGTCATTTGGAAATGAGATCGCACATAAGTATGAATTGAGATCGCGATTTTCTAACGATGAATCGTGCAGCCCTACCTTATACCCTGTCTGTTTCAAAGGCCAAAACATGCCAACTGACATTTTTGCCCACTTTCCCATTGATAATAAAAATAATATATCATTAAAGAAATATCATTCCACAATTTTAATAAATACAATGTGAGAAAAACAATTATTCACAATTCATAACCCACTACAAAGCAATCACCTCACAACAAAAAACAGATTAATGGCCAACCAAGAGGAGAAAACCAACAAGTGTTTCCTGTCAGTGGACTTCTTACTGTTTAGCTATAAGGACACACGTGCTGCATCTCTGAACTTTCTACATTTTATCCAACGGACATGAACATGAGAATACACACTTCTGACACAATACAGGAAGGACTTCTATCTAAAGACTGTGCCAATGTGCAGACTGTTTTTACAACTACAAAGATGGATGCTCCCTGCTACACACTATCCACACAGGTCACGCAGCTATTTCCACACAGTATGTCCTGTAGCATGTACTAGGCATGTTGTTGGCAACTCAATTATTGGTCCAATTGTCTGTGAAGGTTCTCAGTCATCCAGGTCATCGTAGTCAAAGGAGCTTGCAAAGAAGTCCAGACGCTTTTCTTTGTAAGCTCCTTTACCTATTGGTCCAATTATTAAACGGCAGGAGTTGAAAATGAGACCACTCAAGCAACAGTCAAACTTGAAAACTAGGTCGCCAATATAACTCACTGGTTTGAGCAGGTGACCCATATGCTGTAAGACTATTATAGGGCCTAAGTTTGAATCCACCAGGCCCTATGTTGTGTGTCTTCACCAAGGTGTATCTCTTCCATCCTTCCCGTCTTCTCTCCACGGTCCTATCACAATAAAGGATAACCTACACCCCAAAATTGAAAACTAAAATAAATGCTTAAGAGACATTTAACAAAATTTAAAAAAAAATAAATAAATAATAATAATAATAATAATAACATAATTTGACAATAAAATCATACGTTAAATGGCAGTGAATTGCCTATAGCTGCCTCCTGGCTCCTTTCTTTGGTCCAGTTTGTGACAGTGCACGCCTCTCTTTGCCCTTGTTTACACAAGTAAGCTTCCCATGATGCAGGCAGAACAGTAGCTGACTCTTTGAAGTAGCTTTATGCAACAAAATCAACAATTAGTCTTTGATTAAAACACTGTAAGGGCCCCTGTATGGGCTCAAATTGTGGTCATAAATATTTTGTACTTGTAAATCAGTTTTGTATGTGTAAAAAGAATTTGTGTGTGTAAAACAGATTTGTATGTGTAAAAAGAATTTGTGTGTGCGTAAAAAAGATTTGTGTGTGGACTTACGTCCACACACAAATCTTTTACTTAAAAAATACGTGTGAAACTCTGCACTCAAGCTTCAAGTTACAAGTACGAATTTTGACCCTGTTATTCTTCCTTTCATCTGATTGGCCAATGTCATGTCAATCACAAATTTAACTATCCAATCAGAGAACAGGCTGCTGAGCTCTGTGGGTTTTTGCAGCAGCTCTACCTGTACTAGATGCACCTGCTCCTTGTTGTTTCTATCTCTGACTTTATGTCCTCTACAAGAGTCCCAAGCAAAGGTTTAAGACCACTTAAAAACGGCAAAAAATAAATAAATCTGATTTTGCATGGTTGGATCTTAACAAGATTCCAAGTACAGCTTCAACATGCAACAAGAAAAAATGGGAGTGAGTTTTTTGACTATGCAATCTATTGAAAACAACGCTTAAACTGAACCAGGCAGTTTCACACAGGGAGATGACAGGGAGATCTCCCCCCGTATGTCATCATTAGTTGTGTGTTCCAGAAAGACGTTTGATGACATCACACTGGATAATATAAAACCATAAAAACATTTTAAAACGTTTTGTTGTCTTTTTTACCACCACAAACAATTAACTATACCATTTACAACTGTCAGGATCCCATCTCTCACCCCTTACCTCTTTAGTGCAGTTCCATGAGGAGAAACATTCTAGAAAAATCCCCAAAAGACACCATCAACATCCTCAGCATATGTCAGCAGCTTGTGTTTCACTGCTGAATGGTTGTATCAGTGCAGTGTAGCATGACTAGGTTAAACGATGCTAAATAAAGGCTGGAGGCTGGTACTGCTGACACACAAACAGGAAAAGGTTTCCAGTAGTGTTCAGGTTTCTAAATGAGAGACGCCAGTTTAAGTGTAACAGATAATTAATCAATCCATATACATAACTATGTTCTCAATAGCAATCCCAGAAAAAAGGAGAAGGCAAGGATGAACAACGGTTCATGATATAATAATGATGCCACGAGGAGGCTCGGAAAGAACAGAGGAAGTAGATCCAGCTGTTTTGCAGTATCATGCAGTCCCATGGGAAGAACCCTCCCCCACCCAAAAAAAACCAAAACACATCTGTCATTGTCAAAAATCACAAACTACAACATGGAAGAAACACAAATACACACACAGCTGCTTCCAGGGTCCCCTAACACAACCAAACAGCTGCTGAGAAACACACACACACACACACACACACACACACACACACACACACACAAAATGGGCTGGGTATGACGTCAGAGAAATGTCAGTTTGCATCGGTCAAAACAACCACCAAGACCACACACGTCTACCATATGGGCTCCTTTTTCACCACAAACTCAAGATGGTAGTGTCAACATGGCAACCAAAACTCAACATGTCAGTCTGTCAGCTGAAACGCCTGTCATGTCAAGTTCATGGTTAAACTTGTGGCATTGGTAAAAATTGGTTTCTCATACTCTGATGTTTGTGAACTAGTTCTGTGTAAAACAGAGCAGAGGACTGAAATTTATGAAGCAGGTTTAGCAGGTTTAGCAGGATTTGCGAAGTTACTTCAGGATTAACTTTTCAGGGTTACTTCTTAGCACCACAACAATAACTTATTTTGCATGTCCAAAATGCTCTCGAACACATTGTGTTTTGAGATAAAAGATCAAATTGTGCAAAATCATCACCAAGTGATTCTCTGGAAAATAGCGTCACCATTCCTGGAAAATTCTGTGAGCCAGGTGCAGACAGTTAACAGGTATAAGTGTTGAACAGTGTTTAAAGGCTTTTAAGGGTATCCCACAAAAGTTGATTCTGTTCATCTGGACAATCTTTTAAGGGTAACTAGACATATCTTAAGTATAAATACCTAAAGGTTTTGGGGGGGTTAGTTTTGGAGGGAGTGCATCTAAATTATCTTTGGAAGAGCCAAAGACAGTATCAGGTTCAAAGAGTTAAAGTGTATCTAAAATCCAGGGTATAATTCACATGATTTGTACTAAAGGTTTAACTCTTTAGTTAAACTCATAGGTTTAACTCTATGAGTTTAACTAAACTACTCATAACATCTATGAGTTAAACCTTTAATTTTATCCTCATATGAAGCATTTCACTCATCAGTGATTGGTCACTAATGAACATTCCAGGCTCCAGTTGCCTACCCACCCCACCTGAAATGTCAAATGACTTCTTCTTTACAGTTATTGGTGGTCGCTCTCACTTGTTTTTGCATAAAGTTGCTAAATGTCATTGACTTTCTATGATCAATTCTAGTCACTTCCTGTGTGAATGCAGAGTTAGTTAAAATTATTTGCCTGGGTATGTCAAAAAAAATTTTGATAGCATTAAAAATCTATTAAAAATGTTTATTTTTATTATTGAGATATTAAAACTATCTTTATAAAAAGTTCACAAAAGAATGTATTAAACTTATCAGAATTTATTTTCATTAAGAATACAGACCCTATAGTTGGAATTCAATGCAACAAACAAATAGTCCATCTTTTATTACAAAGATTTGAATCTTTCTGCATCCATTTGCCTCCTCCCTCTTCTTATTTTCACTTTTATTTACTTTTCCCCCTGATAATCTCCTCTTAGATGCTTACAGAGTTGCAAAAATTCATTTATTCTTTCAGATTCTTTTGGCAATGTTGCTTTGACTCTTCTCTCTGGCATCTTCTACAGGGCATCAGGTGACTGGAAGCCACCTTGTCAGCTTGTATTTTGGTCCAGAAATATTCATGGTGCCATTTAGAAATGTCATCTCCCCATCACCTTTTGCAGCTCGATATCATTATAGTCCCTCCTTCATTCTTTACTTTGCACTTCACAGAGGTGGTCCTGGTGAGGTTAGAACCAAACTATTGTATTCTGGTCTCATCAGACTAAAGATGTGCCCCCAGTACTCATCAGGCATCTTTTCATGTTTGTTACCAAAGTTTATTCACGCTGAAAAAGAAGGAATGGTTTATTTTCTTGGATGTTGTCCTTGTTCACGGGTAATTTCATATCCATATGCACGCAATTAGGCTCATCAGAAATCACAGGTGTAGTCCATTTTGTTCCAATTATCCTTAGTTATCCAATTAGTGTGTCAGTAATCACTTTTGTTGAACTAAGTTTCTACTCTGGAGCTTTTATATTCAGTATTTTAATGCAGCGCTCAAATTTCTTAAATTATTTAGTATTTTTATTTAAATGAAATTTAGGCCCGCACAGTTTAACTGGATGCAGACAAAACAAAATTGATACTGAAGGCAGACAACTGAGGTCAGAGAATGAATGCTTGTTTACTGCCTATTAAGAGACACCTGGGACTCCATTCAACATAGGGCTGTTCGATATAACGATATATATTGGATGACGATATAAAAACGTCTATCGTTTCATTTTACGCTATCGTTTGTTTCGTGGTGTCGGAAAATAAACTGTTTAAGGCAATATTTTTTCACCGTTTTGATGGTCACTGTGGTGGCTATATTAATTTCTTAAAGTTCTCTCTTTCTCTTATATTTAATATAACCACACTACGGAAGGACAAGCGCCTGTTTTTATGCGTTGTGGTTAGCAACAACGACGGTAACACCATCGCATGTCCGCTTGTTTATGTACCACATAAACCATTCACAATAAAGCTCAAGATCCTGTTGAGACTTTTCAAAATAAACTGAATCACGTGAAAGAGCAGATTATTTACGAATGAGAAGTAAAAAAGAGCCGCCAGGTGCTAAAAAATAAACCTTAGACTCAAACGTTAGAACAGACTTTTCCCCGCAGCACGCCGTGTAATAAATACAAAGAATTTATTCCACAAATAAGTAGTCACATGAAGTCACAGAGAACTGAGGGTTCAGAAAGTCATTGAACTAAAAAGCCATTCAGCTACAGCAAATTATGTTTCTAAGACAAATCTCAGAAGGCTGTAAAAGGAAGTTTCATTTTGATGTGTTATGAATTTTATGGCAGAAGGCTGGGTTATATGTTACAGCTGTACCACAAGATCAAAGATCTGTCACTCTCTCATTATGAAACTTTCTGCACATATTGAGCTGACATCCTGAAGTCAATGAAGCCTTTTTCTTGACTCTTTGTTGACTGGTCTTTTGTAATTATCTTAATTTGGACTGTACATTATATGAAAGGTCTGCATCTGGCATTGATGTTTGATTAAATTTAAACATCTCAAGAAAACCTAATGAGCCTGGAGAGTGACTGGTGGTACACCAAATCTGTTTGGTGCCACAATTAATTACTATGTCATCAGTTGATATTGATATTCATCATGATATAAACCAAATCAGTACTTCTGTTAAAGGTTAAAAGTGAGATGTGAACATACAATGGTTAATTTTGGTTTGTTTATTATTCATTTTCTGTCAGGAACTGAACATGACACATGTACGACATGTATTTCAATGAAGTAACATAAGCATCTATTATAAACTAAAACCTTAATTCTGACAATTTCAGATTTGGATCAGATGCCCAATTTGACCACACTTGATGTAACAGTGAAGGAAGACAGAAATGTTCAACTTTCTACACATAGCTGGGGAAGTGCGGTCTAATAGAAATGTTTAAGGCCATGGCGTTAGTAACTAGGGTTGTGCAATAGCATAGAATTAGCAAAAACACCTGTATAATTGTTTTTGTGATCTAGATGTTTAATATTGGGATATCATTGCTAAGGCAACAGGTTGCTTTTACATTCCTAGTGCACAATGATGACAAAAGATGAAACAAGGGCATGTCAGAGAGCGAGAGCAGTGCATGGATTTAGAAAAGGAGCTACTTTGACAACCTCCACCAAATCACTTACCCTGACTTAACAACCCAAGATGACAATAGTTTGGTTCTAAACAACTGTAAAACATTTCATCTGTACTGCCACTGTTCTGTGTTTATGACTCACTACATAAGCCATACAGACCATCGATCAGTCTTTCAGTTTGTATGGCTGCAGAGACCCATAGATTAAGTGCTGCGGGTGCGTCAACCTAACATGCTGTAGTTTTAACTCTCTTCCAGTCACATGAATAGTTCAACTTAGCGGTATTCTCATCATAATTAGACTTTCTTTGCTGTCTATCAAGCTATTGATGGAATGAGTTCTATCAAATTAATATTGAACATTTTTTATTGAAGAAAGTTATTTTTGACAATTATCATTTTAGCACTCACTGCTACATTAAATCAAACTGAAACATAACATAAGCGTCCTGTTAAGGACTAACTCCCTGTGTCAAAGTGTAGATTATTTATTTTGAGTTGTTCTTTTTTTGTATTGTCATATTTTATGCATTATTTCTTAAATTTAAATACCTTAAGATTTTATGAATTCCTGGTCCTTTAAGAAGAAAGAAAGTGTACTTTATTGATCCCCGTGGGGAAATTCCTCTCTGCATTTAACCCATTCACTCAGTGAAGCAGTGGGCAGCCATTGGGCGCCCGGGGAGCAGTGTGTAGGGATGGTACCTTGCTCAGGGGTACCTCAGGGTAGCTGTTCAGGGGAATCGAACCCCCGACCTTTGGAGGGGGTTCAGAATTCAGCGTATATTGCGGGATAGACAGGATCCTTTAGCTCAGCGCGACAGTGTGCTCATAGAGAGATATCGATTTTCCCGTGAGGGTATTATTTACTTAACCAACTTGTTGACGAGGGGGTGCAGGACCACCACCTGTCTTTTTTTGCTCTGCCCTTTTCTTGGTTGCTGTTATAAACACACAAACAGATTATTTCAGGGTCTCTTTTCAAGAGACTAAAAGCAATATAAGTGATAAATATTACCATTCTGTAGAATATTCTTATATTTCACTTTTACTTGTTCCCATGTTCTAGTGGGTCCTGTTGTGGCTCTAATGTGAAAGAGGATATAATGTAATATAATATAATATGATATAATGCAATATAATATAATAAATTTACCCTACCGCCTACTGGTGTTGGCCAGAGGGGCCGATGGCGCGATATGGCAGCCTCGCTTCTGTCAGTCTGCCCCAGGACAGCTGTGGCTACAACCGTAGCTTGCCTCCACCAGTGTGTGAATGTGAGAGTGAATGAATAGTGGTATTGTAAAGCGCTTTGGGTGCCTTGAAAAGCGCTATATAAATCCAATCCATTATTATTATTATTATTAAATTACTTACGAGTATAATTTGTCAGCAACTTTCTGCCAGCCCTCTCTCCTTGCTTTTGCAGCCTTTGCAGTGTTCCCTTGCGTTTTAATTAAACTCTGAAACTCCTGAAATCCCTCAATCAAGAGTTCTTGCTCTGCTGCCGGAAAATACCGAGCGCGCTCCTTCGACATTTTCGTCGACCAATCAAAGGGTTGCCGATCAATGTTTCTACTATCGATGCGTAGCCCCTGTTAAGCCACCCAGTGATCTCACATTACTTCATCCAGCTATACTAATCGTCAACAACAGCTGCGTTCGGAGAACCGGAATAGCGAGCTCAAAGTTAGCGCGATGATTTGATCTTGGATATGTCATTTGATCTTGGATGTAGTAAGCGAGGTACGAAGAACGGACCCCAGTCCATGATTGATAGTGTTCCTTTGTGTGTTTTTCTATCCAGGTATGCTTTTACTGCAATGGTGTGTGTGTTTGAGATCATTGTTATGCTAAAAAAAAAAAAAATTTTAAAATGAAACTGTTCCCAATCAAATGCTTTCCGGTTGGTGCTGCATGGTGTTTAAAAATTTCATGGTACTTTCCTGCATTTACAGTTATACCAGTTTTGACAAGATCTCCAAAATGCTTTAAGATACTTTATACAGCCACCCTTCCACTAAAGCCATTTGTGACATGGCTTCAGTGAACAGTAGCTGAATCAACTGAAGCGCCAGATGGAACTCTCAGGTCTTGTGTCAGGTCTTTGTAGGATTGTTTCTCCACGCCAAAATATAGTTATTTTTTCAGATTCCGATTGGGAAACTTTAATAATTCCAAAAAGGGCATTTTTCTAGCTTACCCACACACTCAAACTCACACAAACTAGTCTTATAGTTTTGGGCCAATAGCGCTTCGAGAATCACCTTGTTGGTGCAAAAATACAATTTTATGTCTATCAAACTGTGTTATCTTTAGATATTTTCACAGATTTGACTAAATGAATGGGAGCAAATTATGTGTTATGCAACAGGCTGCCACTAACCACTTGTCTAAGGATATACTTTGTTGCTGGTTTTTTACCAAGCTGACAGTTTTGCGTAGACACAACACTGATTCATCCTTTGAGTTAGAAGCCTTTTTATGCTTGAATGATTCATAGGTCAATCTTAAGTTGCTGAAGAAACAAAAAAAATATTCTGAAAATGATCAGGTACAAGGACTGAAAACGAGTGGGGGGAAAAAATCCAGAAAGCGAGCAGAACTATTATTGCTCAAGATCACTTCAAAAAATTTACAAGAAAGTCTGGCTCCTTGGAAGCCAAAATATAAAGAAATGAGGACACATTCAAACCTTTTGCACAGCACTGTTACATACCAGAAATGTAATGATCAGAAATTTATATTAAGACCTGGAATCCTCGTCAGTCATCACTGAGCTTAGCTGACTGATGCCTGAGAAGAGGCTGTTAGCTGCTGGTTATATAGAAATACATAGGAGCCACAGAAACCACCGCATCCTCTGCAGAAACGCCACAGAGCAGAAGTAAAGCGGATGAGTCGGTTTATTTACTAACACTGTCGCCATTTGTGGAGCAGCAGCATCACACCCAGAAAAGCTACGATTAAACCCGGGCAAACCTTCATAAAATGCCAGGTAGCAATACCACCACCAACCCATCCCAGTATGCCACACTGGGCAGCCCATCTGACTCCATCAGCCTCCCTTAAAACCATATTTACCCCAGCCAAACTTTCAGGAACCCACCTCTTGTTGGAAATCTTGTGAGCGACACAGCCCCGTTTCCAGCGGTCAGAACCGGAGCTGATGTTACCTGCTATTGGCGTGGCTGTCTCCTACATATCCCGTTTGTAGAATCGGTACCATGTTAGTTAGCGTTAGCTGTCAGATTGGACAGCTTCTTGACCTTAGCCTGACAACATGCTAGCTAGCTAAGTCAGCCAGACTCGTTTTCAAACGGCTTAGAGTTAAAATAAATCTTCCCGTTGTTTCATTTTCATGTCAGTGGAAAACCTCTCTTCTTCAACTAATGCTCCGAGTGTCGGACTCTGACGGTAAACACTGGTCTGACTCTGCCGTTTGAGCAGCGGTGCATGCTAACACTAGCGGCTAACATTACGCAGTCTCTCCGGTTAGAGAGGCACCGAGCTGTCACGATAGCTACTCACCTTCAGGAGCATCGAGTGGACGGGGAGCAGACTCCGCAGAGATGTCGCTGGAGGTGCTTCAGAGACTGGAGAGGTTGATTAATGTCGCTCTACTGTAGCCAAACTCTTTAACGGCGAAGAAAAACATCCAGGAGGAGGCTAACGTCAGCCTGTTTGGATTTTACGGTTCATCTGCGTGACAATGGCGGCTTAGTGCCATCTTCAGGTCACAACAGGAATTACAGTTTCTTACGACCCTACTCGCAAGCTGCAGACTTTTTTTCGTTTACCAGGATTGTTAACCAAAAATAAACTTAAAGCTTTATCTGGGGAAGAAACATGAGGAATAATCATTTTATAACTGCTGCAAGCCAAACGTCACCACTAGTCTGAAGTTACATGAATTTTCAAATGGAGTGGCATACAGGAGGTGGGTTAGGGAGGCATATATGAATAGTTATTCAGAAATAAATACAGTGCAGATAATTGATGTGGAACTTGTTTAGATGGCATTCGCGTTCTTACCTTACTTACTTAATATGCAAATCATATGCATTATATTATTTAATCATAAGTACATTTATTTATATTTTAATATTTGGGATTTTACTGGGGTGATCTTGAGAATCATGACAAATTATCTTTGTTTCCTGTTTTTTGTACTTTACATTTTTGTGTTATGTAACTGTTATTTGAATATATTTGGTATACACAAGGTTAAAGACAACTTGTAAAAAACACATATTAATCAAGAAATCTCATTCAAGAAATAACTTAAACTTTAAAAAAAGAAGAAGAAAAGAAATACGAATAGTGAGTTCTTACAAAAACCTTGAAATGTCTTTAGTTTTGATCTCAATTGGTTTCAGTTTCCAAAACAAAAAATAATGAGTAGACATTGTTTATTAAATTGGGACGTTTACATGACTGCTTTACAGTTATGTAAACTGTTGTCTGAACCTTTCGAACGCCTCTGGCAACAACAACAAGAGCAACAACAACAATAACAGTACAATAATACAATATGACTTAAATTCATTAATGATTAATTAAGGTCATAAATACTGATATTATTTAAACATAAACACTTAAAGAACTAACTGACTGCAGATGCTACACTAACAGTGTTGATAAAACTGCAATTAAAGTGGATAAAAGAAGCTAAGATTTTGAAAATAAATCATGATATGGGGTGGTTATGATGAGATGATTATTCTTTGATGTGATGAATACTTTGTTTATCCCATATTTGGGAAATTATTTTTGTTACAGTAGTTATGTTCAGTAGTTATGTTATGATACTGTAAGCGAGGTGGGGACATAAAAAAGCAAACAAAAAAGCTGTCCCAATATAAAGAACAAACCACAATATATATAAATATGAGTGACTTAAAAGGATGACTACATAAATTCGTCTCACTGTAAACAACGCATTAATAATTGGAGGCTACCTTCAGAAACCCTTTGAAAAGTTAAAAAAAAATCAAGTCGATCACGATGATCACTGTGACCCTCATTCACACAACATTTATACTGCCTCCTGGTAGGTGGTGGACCATTTATACCTAGCTAATAGAGGTAGCAAGCTGATGGGAAAAGGCTTAATCGTTTGCCTAATTCCGAGTTACTTTAAATGCAACATCGTTTAAATCTTTCTAATGAAGACATGTGATTGGCTGTTAATTTTAAACATGATAAAGAATTAGCCAATCAGTGACACTTTTCTTGGTCGTCGCCAGCAACGAACATACACTGTTTGTACATAGAGGAACCAGCAGTTTGGCCAGTCAGAGCCTGACAAAAGCGATTTTATAAAGCTGCACGTCATGTGCTGAGTTTCCACATCTGGTTTTATACGGCCCTAGGTAGACGCGTAGCCGTCTTCTGTCGGCATGAATCTCGGGTGAGTCTTCCTTATAACGGTAAGGGGAGTTAGCTTAGGCTAACACGGGTCGAATGTGTCGCAGTGAAATGAAGGGGATTATTTTAGCTTAAAACCGAAGAGAATCAATACATAACATGACCCATTTTAAAAACACTACATTGCAGCAATAAAAGAGGGGAGGTCAACCTGCAAGGGTCCCCATGAACCTGACTACAGCTCTTACAAACAACTCAGAAAATTTCACCGTGAGACTGGTGTGCATCAAAACATCTTAACATTGTATTGATTTACGGGCACAAGGTTTGGAGCCGTAAGTATAGTCGAACAGTTAGAAGTTTGGTTCTGTACATCAGTTTTCAGCGTTTAATTGAGTTTTCCAGGTTTTGCATTAACTGTTTGGGAATTGCAGCTGTTTTTAGACACATTTGTATGTGCGCAAAATAAATTTGGCAAACTAACACAATTTTAAATACTTGGATGACAATCCTTTTCGTCAATTGAGATGCTCTGCAGACTTACTGCAGCCACCTTCAGTTTCTGCTAGTTTGTGGATTTCTAAGCCTTCAGTCTGGTCTTCAGTAGCTGAAAAGCTTGCTCTATTGGAGTGAGATCAGGTGACTGACTTGGGCATTGTACAATATCCTATTTCTGTGCCTTGATAAACTCTTGGAATACTTTTTTGGTATGCTTTGGGTCATTATTCATTTGTACTGTGGAGCACAGTGTGATCAGTTCTGCAGCATTTGTCTGAATCAGCAGAGTAAAGCTTGGTACACTTCAGAATTAATCCTACTACTTCTGTCAGCTCTCACATCATCACTATAAGATAAATAAGGATTATTTTGAACTGTGAATATGTAAAGCTTCTGTAGTACAATAATAAAAAATATGGAGTGGAAATTGAGCATACACCAACCACTTAGACTAGATAATGAGACTTAAATACAGTATCGATCTTTGCCCTGTACTGACTCATAAGATGTGATTGTGTGACGTTTCATAAATGGGACATTTAAGCGAAGAAAAACCATGACCCTCCTGTGGTTGGACTGTTGTTATTTGAGTGCTGTTTCAGTGATCCTGATCCCATATTTGGACTTGGACAAAACACACTTTGAAAAATGAAAGTAGAAACAGTTGGTTCTGTAGGTGCAGTACAGCTACAGTATAATTTTTGGTGTTTATTGTGTTTTTTCTGTGCCCTAATCGATGTTGTGTTTGTGAACAGGGACGGCCTGCTTTTTGAACTTGAAAATGGAAAACCCAAGTTGATTTTGCTAAGTCATGGTGAGACCTTTAAGCTTTTATAATCTACATTTTAATCTTCATTTTGGATGTGCAGAAAAATAATGTTTTCCATCCAAATCTATCCATAGCTCTTTGAGTAATCCTGTTAACAAACGCACAGTTAACAGTCAGTTAACCTTCCTGGTAAAGCTGTGTTTTGACACTGTGAAGATTACTTTATGTAAAATTCCTATTTTTCAAAATTATACTTACTACTCCCATGCCTGTTCCACTGCAGGTGTTGATAAAAATCCAGCAAAGGTAGGACTCCAATTTAAAGTTGGGCTATTATATTCTCATGAAAATGTGTTTATCCAAATACCTTTGGTGACATATTGTTTATGTTTCTAATGATCAGTAACAATTGCATGATGGTCTGTCGGCTTTATAACTGTTATAGTTTTGTCTGATCTGGTGTGTTTCCTCACAGCTGTCCTTCAGGCCTGGAGCAGCAAACATCCTCAGCTGCCGGCAGACCTCCTGTGTGTCAGATGTACAGGGGGAGGAGCGTCCACCCCGACAGCTGGCAATGAGGCACAGAGGGGCCAGGAGTAAGGCAGGAGGAGCAGGTGCATCTGTCACCTCCAATACTGAAGGGAAGAGTGCCAGCTTGACTTCAATGAAAACACATGATCATCACAAAGTTGGCATCGTCAAAGCTGTGGCCAAGGTAAGGATCTGGTTTAGCATACCTGTAAAGGTTTGGACACATTTTCAAAAAAGCTTCTATGAAATAATAAAATGATAACATAACATTTTTTATTTGTTCCTCTCCGACTTGGTCCCACTCACACATAAAATCCAAAGGTGAGTGAGCAGGATATTGTTAGTCTCACTTGCTTTCTGTTGAATCTGAAGTTCTTCAATGGTTTTTGTTCACATTTTTTTACTGTTTTTCTTAACTGGCTGTTCTATTTATAGACATTTTTCCCAATTTGTATTGCTTTTTTTATTCAGTTTCCTACTACATTTTCCTTTGTTTTTGTTAATATTGTAATTTCTTGCTTTACTTTTTTCACTTCAGTTGTTCTGAAGATAATTTTCTTCTTTTTTGTGATCTAAATGTGATCGACCTTCTTTTCTTCTTGTGCATCTAAAGACCACTTTCAGAACTCTCTGGAAGACCAGTTATGACCACTTGTGCCACTTTTCTTCTATACTTTAATCATAGACCTCAAACATGCACAGAGAGCAAACATCAACTTCTATTTCAACCTTGCACAAATTTCGTGTGAGGGATCATTGCTGGTGACAAGACTCCACAGTTTCCAAGCCAGAAGGCAGCCCATCGAGTGAAAAGCAAGACTAGGAGCATGCTCATTACATTTTTTTTTTTTTTTCCATGATTCACTGAATTTGTCTCCTAGGGTGAGATTGTCAACATTTCCGCTGAATGCTCTGTCAGGTGTCCTGAGGCATCTGACAGAGAGCATTTGGTTGAAAGGGTTTGAACTGTGGTGCCATCATATGCTGGCACACAGCACATTAAAAACACAGCAGTTTTGGGAGGGGTTTTTGCCACACCAACACAATCTTTGCTCACCAACTGTCTCACTTTCCACATATATTTTCCTGTGACTTTGTTTACTTCATAAAAAAAATTAAAATAAATTTCAAGGATCATTGCTTTGACATACTGGAGGAGATGCATTATAGCAGAGAAAATGGGACTATTTCTTATAAATTCTCATGTACATATGTATATAAGAAGTATGTATGTGTTTTTCATGTTTTGTATTTTTGTTCTGTTGATGCACTACTGGTTTAGAGTTATTACTGTCTAGTTCAAATATTTTGGGGTTCTTTGGATTCTATCACTTATTTGGATGCAGGCAATGGGGGAAGCAGCCTAAGCAGAGATTCCTAGATATTCGTCTCCTACCTACTTCATCCAGCTCCTCTGGGTGGGGAAACAAAGGCCTTTCTAAGCCTGCTGAGGCCCACAATCTCCCCAGCATGTTGTGGGGTCATCTCTTAGTAGAAAATGCCTAAAACACCAGTTGCAAGTGTTGTTCCCATTATATTCCTTAACCATGGGTTCTTTTGATGTGAAAGAGCAGCAGGTCTACTCTGAGCTCTTCCTGAATGACTGAACATAGACACATTTGTGCAAAAATTAATTTGTACTGCTTGTATCTGCGATCTTTTTCATTCAGGCACTATCTGTAGGTCATCGTCAAAAGACCTACAGGTACACCGGTAATTTAACAGTTTAACCTTAACACTTGGCTTTCTCTTCACCACAACAGACTGACCATACTGTGCACTATTTATAAAATAGGGTATTGTAAGTTGCCTTAAATTTAAAATAACTCTGTAACTGTCTCCCCTCAACCATTGATTTTCTGTCTTTCTGCTGAAGGTAAAGTCAGACAGGCAGAAACACAGTATTACTCTTGGGCCCCTGAGAGCCGGTGAGAAAACGGGACAAGCGGGAAACACTAGGACTCGAGGAGCTGGAAAGGCAGGATTTAAAGACCCAGCAGCCAGTAGGGATGCAGCACTGAAGGACAGCATGGTGTGTCTGACCAGTGAGCAGCTGCAGCACATCCTCAGCACTGTCCAGACCTCCAACAATATGCAGCACCCACCAGAGGATGACAAGACTCAAGGAAGCAATGGTAGAGTGGTGCACTGAGAAGGACTGAAGCACAGAGTGAAGAGCAATTTAAAAAGTTCTTTTTTTTTTTTCACCCTTTCAGGAAATCAAACAAGCTCAAAATCTGGCTACTCACAGAATGAAGGAGGAGGAGGCAATATGAGGGAGGAAGACAGAGGAGGAGGAGGGGAGGGAATAAAGAAAGGAGATGGAGAAGGAACAGATTCAATGGGAACCTCACAACAGAAAGACAACAAGTGAGGAGCTTGTCACAGTTCTTGTAGCAAAATCAAATTCCTCTTGATGCATACCTACTGTAGATGGCAGTCAGTGTATAGGACTCTGGAAATTTAGCTGACTCTTTAATTCAAGCATGAATATAATTAGACAACACAAATGTCACATCATTGTTACAGCAGATCCAAAAAAAAATCAAGTTTTTAAGATGTTGTGATGATGCTGTTGTTCCTCAGGTTGTCTGGAGGTATGTTCAGCTGGCTGGAAGAGCGACAGTCAGACAGCAAGGCAGCCATCGAAGCTAAGAAGGCTCAGTGGAAGAAAGAACTCGGTACGTACAGTTACACACACGCAGGCATTTTAAACCAGTAATCCTCATGTATATTAAGAATGGTGACAGTTATACCAGAGAGTTTGAGCATCATTGTATGGCTCTGATAAACCTGCTGAACAGCAAAGAGCAAACACAGTAAGAGTTTAATTATTGTTTTATCTTATATTGTCTTTACTCACCTCAGCCTGAAATCAAGCCTCAGTTGATGTTAAAAAATCAGAATGAGGAAAAATGTCAGTCACTTTGCATTGGTTTTGCTATTTATGAAACAGCAGAGAGGCGTACTACGAAGCAATTAGACACAGCTGTAATTTCTTTTGGGTAGCTGTCTTGACAAAGCTTAAAACCAAAGTTAAGAGATGACCATTAATATGATGATGGTTATCACTTTCTGCTGCACATTAACGGGGGTGTTTTGCTTGTCATGTCACTTTCCTTCTGCACGTAATTGATCGTTCTGCTTACTTAGGAATCCTAATCAGAGGAATGGACAATAGACAAACATAAGGAATGTAAAATAATGACACAGCAAAGGACAACACAGGTGCTGCATGTAAGCCAAGTGAGCAATGCTGCAGAAAATCATTACGTGTACTTCTTGTGTGCACATTAGAGCTCTGAGACTTTAAACTTGATCCATTTACATGCCGTTTTATAATCAGTAGCTTCAGACTCTGTGCCACAGCCTATTTACAAATGTGCCTTTAGTTTGTGGACACATGACTCTTTGTTGTATTTGCTATGATGTGAGAAGTGTGGGGGGAAAAAAGAATTGGCAGCAGATTAAAGTATGAAATTATATTTATGCATTTTCTGCTTTAGAAACTGAATTCTTGAGAAAATATAATATGAACAGTTTGTCCTGCAGTAACTTTGCAGCAAGGCTTGCTTCAGTGGTGTCAGTAAAATATGGCTCCACAGGTTGCATGTATAAAATATATTCTGTCTGTAGAGAATGTAAAATGCATTTTGAGCATGCTGTCATTAAAGGAAGTTTATTTTAAATTGGATTGTGTTATATATTCAACATAAGTTACTCTGGTCTTATCAGGTAAAAAGAAAGCCACTTTCATAGCCTGAAAAAAAAGTAAATTTAGTGTTTACACACCTCACTAATGTATGATTATTACTTATTAGTTAGACCATCTGGATTTTCAGCACAAATGTACTGAACTATGAGGGGAAAACATCCAGCGAGAGGTCAGAAGCCAGACAGGATAGATTTCATTTACTCAGTCCCTTTTTTGCTGAACAGAGAATCTGCTCCAACCTACTGGTAACACAAACCAAAGTGCAAAATGTAGTTTGTAGTACCAAGTCTGCAGATGCTCAGTCAGAAACAACAACCTGACTCCATGGAGCCTTATGTCAACAGTCCTAGCTTCTGCTGGTGGTGTAATGTTCAGGGGAATGTTTCCTTGGCACACTTTGAGTCCATTAATGCCAACTGCTCATGATGTGAACACCGCAGGCTGTTGTTGATGACCATTTCTTTATATGGTCACAATTTAATGGCTCCAAGAGCACAATTACACCAGAGTGTGCATAATGAGTACTCGATGTTAAAACCTTTGTAGTGTTATTTAAGTAAGATTTTGACTTTGACTCTGAGTACTACTTTTCAACACTTTTGAAAACCCCTTTTTTTTTTCTTTTTTTTTTGGTTTTGTTTTGTTTTCCAAAATCAGCGTTTAACCTTGTGACGTTTATTTTAATGTATAGGTAACCTGAAATGACATACTGATAGGTCAACACTGGCAATGACTCCTGTTATCAAAGAGTCAAAACGTGTGTGTGTGTGTGTGTGTGTGTGTGTGTGTGTGTGTGTGTGTGTGTGTGTGTGTGTGTGTGTGTGTGTGTGTGTGTGTGTGTGTGTTAGATGAACAGGTGGCCCTAAAGCAGCAGCAACATTCAGCACCCAGCAGACTGCAGGTACAGTCACCTCTGAGTTCCTGTGCTCATTTTGTTTTTTAATTCTCTTCTTTTTTTTTTTTCTTTTTTTTTTTGAATAATTAAACTGCTGATTTAAAATTTTACCAACTGTTCCAAAAATATTAAAACTAGAACTTTTACAACTAGAACTACAAGCTGAATTGTGTTAAGTAATGCTCAAGAATTAGTTGGAATGGATGAATTGATTTAGGAAAGTGGGCTCGACTCTTAGAATAGCCAAAATGTGCAAAATTGACTTATTTGTGTCATACTTTGTTCAGTATGAAGCTGTCGCCCTCTACTGTCAGTTAAGAAGAATACAGGCTTATGCAGGACTTGTGATTGGACTCTGGGTTGATATATTTTATTTTATTTTATTTGTAGCATGTGTAAAAGCCTTTTGTGTATGTCTATGTGTGTGTTTTTCAGGCTGAGGAGGACACACAGAGTGTGTTATCAGTGCAGAGCTCGATCAGCCACAAACAGCAGCCGCCAGCCATCAGATCCAGCCTCAGACTCGGGGTAATAAAAGTACTTTTCACAGATAAAATCAACACTGAGGTTGGAGCAGCCATGCTTTTTTTTCTTTCTTTTTTTTTTCTTCATTTCTTCACACCATCACACTTTAACTGATGTAAGAACACCAACTTTCCATTCTGTCCTCAGCAAGACTAAACATCAGTTAAATTTGTAACAAGCAGAAAAAGTATATTTAATCAATTATCAGTAATTTTTTTTATTTATATTGGATTGGGTTGATTGGTCTTATTGGATTCTTTGTCTTATCATCCTATGCATCTTACAAAATGTGTTTTAGTACTTGTTGCATGTGGTGGTTTATAGTTAGATATCTTATCTCTGGAGATAATATTAATGTGATGTAAAACACCAGAATACAACCACACGGGTAATTATGCTGGTACTTGTCCATTTCAGGTTAAAACGTGAATACGATTACCTGCAGTCTAAATCAGACCCTGGTGACTAAACAATTACAAAAAACACTAAAAATGAAAATATATTCTGTTGGTTTATTTTACTGAAGTCTTTTAATTGTATATTTAGTTTTTTTATTACTTAGTAAGTGAATGTGTATTACACAGATTTTGGTTCTTATTTTATTGTATTTAGTTCAGCTCTTCAGTTTTTTTGTTTTTTTTTTTGTCATTTTGCTTCAATAATAGCTGTTTTATTTCATTACTGGTTGTTTCCTGTTTTGAACGCCGGAACAAGAACTTTTGGGATAGACCAAACATGTTCATCTCACCTTAAATACTAATTAAATCAAACGAAGCATTTATCTGCTTTTTTTTCTTATACCTTACTGTTTAAGAGTAAAGTAAAAGAGTAAAGTGCAGTTGAAGATTTTCAGTAACATAACTTTCCCTAACTTGTTATTTGCCTTTTAATCCCTCTCTAACTTATAGTACAAAAAAATGTCGCTTTCATTGCAGTTTTTTTTTGTATTTTGTTTTTTTTTATATGACACTGAGAGAGTGAAACGAGAAAAGATTTATTGAATCTGATATTTCTCTCAAGTGTTGTTTATCTATACAGTTCAGGGTTATTCATTTCAGAACTGCTGCTGACTGAATTCGAGCATATTTTTTTGTGTGTATGTGTCTGTGTGCGTTTAAGATTTATTCACAACAAAACTTAACTGTGATCTTAAGGATGTGTTTAGGCAACAAAAAATATGAATTAAAATTAAGTCCTTGCATCTCTGTAGGAGGTCACTCCGATGGAGGAGGAGATGCTAAGTGTGGAGAGGAGAGAAGAGCAGAAGAGGTGCTGGTTGGAAGAGCTGGACCGTCAGAGAGAGGAGATGACTGAGCGCAGGAGACGAGAGAAAGTGCTGCAGAGTCAGGTACAGCGGGGACACGGCACAGACCAGGCAGGTTTGAGAGGTCAAAGTTGTCCCCCTGAGTCTGGTGTTGTTGTGTCTGCAGGCGGAGGACCACGAGCTCTGGGCTACACATTTTGACTCGCTGCAGAGGAGGCCGCCTGTCCAGCCTGCAGTTCCATCAGCGCTGCCACCGGCTCAGTTCAGCAGCTCTGATCGGGGAGAGTGGGAGCCCTTGTCAAGCCTTTCCCTCATCTGGGATGCTACGAGCAGCTGTGGAGCAGACAGTGTCGCAGGAAACAGTGTGGATACAACCCGTGGGTACCCAACCAGGGCCAGGTGGGAAGGAACGTCTCGTCAAATATTTAAAAGACTCTTTGTACACGATCCATGGTGACTTATTTGTGATGAGCTGCAGATGTATAAGTGTATATATTTAGTTTGTTTGTTTTCCTGTGGTATGTACAGCTATCTGAGGACCATGACCTCCCTGTTGGATCCTGCCCAGATAGAGGAGAGAGAGCGGAGGAGGCTAAAACAGCTTGAACAGCAGGTAGGAGGAGGCACAGAGAAGAGATCAGTGAATGTTTTTCTCACCAAGATTCCCTAAATTTTATCTTTTCCTACCAGCGAGCTATCGAAGCCCAAGTGGAGGAGCGTCGTCTGCAAAGGGAACGAGAGGAGGCGAAGAGGAGACAGGAGGAGGAGGAAGAAGAGAGGAGGGTGGTGCTGGAAAGGGAAATGCTGCAGAGACAGTATGAGATGGACACACTGAAGGAGAGGGAAAAGGTCAGAGACAGACTATTATACAGAAACATTTACGTAAACTCTCTGCACTCCTTTATTTCTCATATTTTCTGTTAAACATTTTCTGCTGAGGATGAAGCTAACTGTACTTATCTGAAACTGTTTCATTGTGTTCTTCATCTTTAGGAGCAATCGATCAATCAGGAGGAGCAGCTAAAAAAAAGCAGCCATGATGGCAGATTGCATCAGGAACTGGAGTCCAACGGTCAGTAAGACTTTTGCAGTGTCTTTGCACTTTGGATCTGAAAATATGCACCAAAAGTATATTTTTACTCTGCCTGCTCAGTAATGAATCAATGCTTTGAAGCACAGGATTCAACCACATGGTAATGCTGCTAAAAATATAGAGTCTGGGTCCAAATATACATATCTTTTATTCTACTGAGTGGCAGAAGTACAGAACGTGGCCTCAGAAATAGTTTGCAGAGTTAATCAATGCCAAACAGTAGATCGAACCACTGTGAGGATTATGGAGGGAGTCATTTTCTAAAAACTTGAAATGTAATCCACTTCTGCCATGAACCAAAACTGTTGCTGAGAGACTGATAAACAGCAATGAAAGTGATTTCCACCCAAAGGAATTAGTTTCATTAGTATCCTACCAAGGAACCAACTCATTGTGCTCATTTATGTTTAATGTTTTCTGGTTTCTGACAGAAGAGAGCGTTTCACTCCCAAACTGTTTATTAAACACACCTGCTCCAGGATTTGCTCCCTCCTGTGTAGCACTGGTGACAGCTGATTTAAAATAAATTGAGGTGCAGAAGATGTTGAAGTAAACATGTTTGTAATAATTAGCTCTGTGTGTGTCTGTTTTTGTTTTCAGCAGTTACCAGGCAGGCTGAAGATTTGGAGGACACCAGCACTTCGGGTTCCTCTTACAAAGACGCTGCTGTACAGACAGGTAACGCATCTAATGCTACTACACCCACTTACACTGCTGCTGTGGGAGACCGTATGTCTGCGTCTATCTGCACTGAGCCACTAAAAAAAATCTGTTTCCATGTTTGTGAGATTGAAATGTTTCAGTGCAGCATCAAGGTGGAGTAAAAAGAGCTTTGAGTCCTCAATTAGAGCAGAGAATGCACTGTAACTACCAGTTTACCTTCTAGTTTATGACTAAATTAGCAAGATTTAATTAAAGTTGACCCATTCTGCCCATTTTCAGATTTTTCTCTTTAAAGAAGCTTTGCATGAACAGCAAGCAAATTTGGCTTCTGTGGTCACAGTCGGAGCTGTGTGTCTAATATGACCGTATTAGGGACATCCACTCTGACGTCATTCATATCTAAGTGTAGGAAAACAGAACTGTCTGAATTCTGCTGGAGGTGATGTCATTGTTGGAAAATGTGTCCATGTTTAATATGAATATCCACGATTGTCTCTCTCGCTCTTTTGCCCTCTCTTTCTATGGGTATCTAATACCTTTGCAGTATTTTATATTTTCTGTTTTTCTACAAGATAAATGAGTAAAGAGGCTCTCTGTCAATATATTGATAAAGTTGTAGCGGTGTCATCTTTACCTCTTAGGTCCTACAAACTTGAACAGGCAGACTCAAAATTTGTTTAAATGATTCTTGGGGTTTTTTTTTCCTTGTGTGAAGGAGCAATATTTCTAGAAAGCTGCTCATTATTTCCTGTACAGTACAAATCATTTTTTTGGTTCAGCCCTATTTAATATTTGCTGAAAGGCCTCATATCTGTATGTTTTTATTTATCCCTGTCTCTGTGCAGAAGCTGCTCCTTCTCTGCCGCTCAGAGCTCAGACTCCAGATGTCTCAGCGCAGCCTCCTCCATCTCTGCCCACTGCTGCTCCTCCTCCAAACAGCAGGAGCAGAGCGTTGAGAACAGGGAAGGAGAACATTTGTCTGCCAGCAGGAGGAGACCCATATGAGCCGTTTGCCAGGACAGAGAAGAGCAGGAGGGACAAGAGGAGACCTGAGTGGAACACTCAGAGGTAGAAACTCCTAGACCATCACACTCTAGTACATCTGAAACAGGGATTGTATTGATAATATTTTAAAAATCTCTCCCTACACATGCTCTGCTTCAGGCCAAACCGTCAATTCGTTCCAGCCTCAGAGCGCTACCCAGCTGCTCTGCAGAGGAACAGACAGGAGAGTCGACTAAAGAGGCAAGCTGAGCTCCTCGCTCTGCAGGAGAGGACCTGTCTGCCGAGGACCGACCCTCCTCTTCCTCCTCCACCCCAGGAGCTTTGCCTGTGCCCTGACATCATGCAAACCAGAACCAGTCCCACCAGGAAGGTAGCCCCCCCCCCCCCAATACCAGCCTCTTAAAAAGACTTTTGTTACTTCTAGTTTTCTCTGCTGGCTGGAGGTCATTTGTAACCCTCCCAGCTGCAGGTGGATGTGTGTGTTGATGACTGCTGCTGTTTCAGGTGGAAGCCAACTCCAGAGGGCACATCATTTCCACAGGCTTAAACGCTGAAAGGTGAGCAGCGGACAGTAGACTCCAATCAGAAGGTTTTAATATTTGAACAGATTCTGAAAGTTTTTTTTAAAATTTTTTTTTTAGGAGGATTAAAAATTTCAGAAAAAAAAGTTTGTGCAGTTTGTAACCAGAAAGCCTAATTTTTAGTAATTAGTCCAGCAGCTGTGCATGGCGGGGTTGGGACTCCCTCTTCAAAACTGTGTGCCACTACAACTATGTGCTTAGTTTTAGTCTGTGTGGTGAATGTTGTAGATGTTTATTGAGACTTGGATGTCAGTGTTCTGTGTATTTTAATACACAAAATGATAAAAACTTACCTGCAAACTCACTCTTTAAACTAACATAAACTGAAAAATAAGACTAACTAAATTGAATAAACTAATAGAACAAATGGAAAACTGTATTAAATTTGGTCAGCCCACAATTAAAATCGTTATAAGATTGTATTTTCAGCCAGTTTTCAGGTAGTTTGGTTGTGCATTTTATTCTAGACTAAAACATAAGAAATGTAAAGGGCTTTTTCATGTTTTGTTTTGTTTTTTGTCCTCCAGAGGGCGCTCTCCTCCTGTCCCTGCAGTCAAACACAGAGCGCAGAGTCAGCATGCCTCCAATACTCTTCCTCTTGTCTCGGAGTTCATTCCTTACGTCAGGACTAATGAAGTCTTCAACCTGGACCCTCTGGAGCCCGCTGACACTCCTCCACCCCTCACACACTCAGGTTAGACACACCAAACTAGATGTAATGATCCCCAAAATTTTCAAGTTCCAGCCTCGCCATTGACACAAATTCTACGATACAGTAGAGGAAATGATTTGGGTTTGAAAGTCACAACAAAAACTAGATGCTTATTCAAGTTTAAGCCTTCATGTAAGTACAGTATTGTTACACGATGGAGTAACATAATTGTATCTGCTTGTTCAGAGTTTTATCCCACAAGTCCCCAAAACGTTGAAAACCAATCAATTAATTGCCTGACAAAAGAAATATTTTGCATAATTCTCCTTTCTCACTCTTAGAATCACCAGACTTTACAAAATAGGCTCAATGTTTCTATCAGTGTGACCTGAAAATAGTGAATGAGCTCGTGAACGCATCAGGAAAGTGTTTACTGAGGTCAAAACTGAGGGTCATTTCGCCACAGACTTCTACATAATCTTTATATAACCAAAGGTATCACCTCTGGTGGCCATTAAAAAAAATATTCAGGATTATTCTGACCCTGGAAGCTGGGTCCATTTTGTATTCCCATAACTTCCATAACTTTCATCTAATGTCACTTTGAAAGTCTTTGCACAGAAACAGATAAATCTTTATTTCTTTTTGTTAGACAATCATGATAACTGCCTGATCTTTAGTTGGATAAAACAATCCACTCCTCTGGGAGTAACTTAAAACCTTTTTTCAGGTAGCAAACTTGGAAACAGCGGCACATAAATGCAGAGAAAAACCTCTGAGCATGTTACTGTGCATCAGTTTGCATCTAAATAAATGTTCTCTCCTGTTATAGGAGCGCCTCCTCCATCACATCGAGACCCCCTCCTCCACCCAGAGCTGCTTCGTAACACCCACATACACCGACAGCAGGAGATCCTCAGAGGCCTGGCTCAGCTCCGCCAGGTAACACACTCAAAAAACCCCACACACAAGGTGTCCTTACAGAGAAAACCCCAACAATCAAACAACCCGCTGTGAGCAAGCGCTTGGCAACAATGGGAAGTAAAAACTCCCTTTTAGCAGGATTAAACCTAAAGAACCAAGCTCAGGGAGGGGCCAGCCATCTGCTGGTAGGGGGTTGGGGGAGGGAGACGGGACAAAAGACACACTGTGAAAGAGAGCCAGGAAGTAATCATTCTCCGACTTAGTTTTGTCAGGGTCATCATTCATTATTACTCACTAATAATGTATGATGACCCTGAAACCAGGGTTAGCAGATAAAGTCTGCTGTCTTTATCTGCTGATTCTCCTGAAGTCTTGTTACAGAGTCTGTTACAGTGTTTCCGCCAGTGTATTACAAACCCAGCAGTCTGCCGCTCTCCTCTTCTCAGTAAATTCAGTTGCCTCAAAATGAGCAGAATAGTTTCCCCGTCACGCCTGTGTTGATCCACATGAAGACGATGAGTGATGAGCATCCTCACCTGTACAAACTGTGTTTGTGTGCTCTCAGGGTTTGTTACTGAAGCAGCGGGAGCTAGAGTCAGATCTGAATCCTTCCCGGAAGCATCACGACAAGCACCGGATTCCCTCGACATCACACCGCACGTGACCTCCGACCTGTGTCAAATAAAACCTCAGCACTCTCATGTGAGTGCATTTATTTTGATACTACAGAGTCCTTCAGACTTGATGACCTCAGGAGGTCCAACCCTTGAGGGGACAGATGATCAGCGTACTAAAATGTCACAAATCAGTAGTTGACTCCCCTGCACCTATGACCAGGAGATACAGTTTAGTTTAACAGTGAAACAGTAACAATCTAACAATGAGTTCAAGCAGAATAACCCCTGAATGAGTCACTGAGTGTAATTCTCCATAAACTCTTCTTCCCACTGCACAAAAAGGAAGA
The DNA here is from genome assembly GCF_057381915.1 of Diplotaxodon limnothrissa. NCBI lineage: Eukaryota > Metazoa > Chordata > Actinopteri > Cichliformes > Cichlidae > Diplotaxodon > Diplotaxodon limnothrissa. The sequence continues at coordinate 26,808,138 of NC_140600.1, forward strand.
GTAAATATTCCAGAGATGGTTGTAGCTCTCATGAGCTGCTCTTTTATAAAAAACCCAAATTAAATCATTATTTTTCTTAATATTACATTTATTTAACATTGGGGACACAGCGAAGTTTAAATTCTGTTAAAGCTGAAAGCTGAAATTGCAATGTTGCTTGTCTACTAGCAGGATTCTTGAAAATGTTCTGGTTGGATAGGCATACAAAGTTTGCCCTTTTCTTGGGGGTCATTCTAAACCAGGGAATTTTTTTTTTTTTTTTTTTTCCTGGTTTATAATCGTCCTTAAAAAAAAAAAAAAAGCCTTTAAAAAAAGGTTCATGCTGCATAAAAGCTGAACTGGTGTGAATATGTCAGAGTAAACTCATCCCTCAGAGCTGCAGAGGGGAGTGGTCCACGAGTCGGACGCCGTGGTGGCTGAAGCTCAGAGCTAAAGACTCTGACGGGAAACTGACCATCCAGCGCTCTGCAGGTGTACTTGAACGCAACGTCCAGCGCTCTGCAGGTGTACTTGAATGTGACAGTGAACCAGTGATGTGGACGTGGGCACTGAGCAGATATGAAAGCCTGATGATAATCATCATAGCTAAAGATGAAATCCTTTGTAGTATCGAGGCCCCACCTACAGACCACCAACAAGGGGTGGCCTTAGACTGTATATAAAAGATGGACATAGCCACTGTGACATCACCCATTTGTTAGTTGATGCTTTTGAAACTAGGCATTGCAGATGAGGTGTGGATGTAACTAAAATGCTCGTAGGATAGTGACATGTCACACCCGCCTTAAAAAATTTTATCCTTTTTTTTTTTTTTGACTGGTGACCATAAACATGCAGTCTTCAGTTTCAATTATGTTTTTAATTACTTATGGTTGGTGCTCAACAGGACTTTTAGACATTTTTACATTTAGTTCTACTTAAAATACTTGAAGCTTTTACTTGCCCTAAAGAAGATTCTTTATTATTCTTTATTGCTAACAAGACGACAGAAGCTGTCGGGGAACATTAAGTCTAATCGAGCCAAACACAGGAGCTCAGTGGCCACACCCCTAAAGTCATGTAACTGTAGTGTAGTCTGTTTTGAGTTTAACAGTAAAATTAGTGAATTTTACTAGTCTTTCCCACAGAGCCTGTTATCTGCAATAATCAAAACCCGAGCTGTAGCAATGCCAGCTTCTGTATTGATCAACTGTGTTAGTTTCACCTCTCAGACCTGGATGTCCATCTTTTACATACAACTCATCTCTGCTGAGGTTGGTGGTTGAGTTTCATTGTGGGTTACGTTGGGAGCTGTTTTTGGAACAAGACGGCAGAATGAGGTGACGTATATCATCCTGTGGCCTCAGTTTATTTTTGCTGTGTTTTTCGTTCGTTCCTCACAAGTCCCTGAGTTCAAGTAAAAAATCTGTCCCTTTTCTCTGAGGGAGGCTGTTAGAGTTCACAGCCTGATGGGAAAATTTATCAAATTTTAGTGGCTAAAACTTCAAATATGAGGTTTTCTCTAAGAGACGCAAAAGTTAATTCAAACAGACAGCACTGAAACGCCTCCTCCAAACGGGAAGTCTTTCTCCTGCTGCTCACTGGCTGAGTTTCTTGGTGAATTGCGTTACATGAGGAACGTATTTTATTTTTAAATGCACTTTTTTTTTTTTTATAAGAATGACATGGTATCTGACAACTGTTGAGTTTTTCCATTTTTTTTCCTGCAGAGAAGTGAGGAACAAATGTTTCTTTATTTTCTGCTGCCTAAGAAGCTGTGTTTCTGTGTGATTTTCATTGTGCTGATGTATTTTTTAATTTATTTTAAATGTAATTAAATGTTTGGAAACCTGTGGTTTATACTGACTTTCATTTCTTTTATGCATAGTTAGTTAAAACATGCTGACACCAGTTCATTCTGGTCAGATTCATTTTTGTTCTGGTTTGGTTCCCTGGTTCTGAGACAGTTTTACATGAGGTAAGTGTATGTACAGTAATCCCTGTGAGCCAGAAGCTCAGGAGGGAGAGCACTGTGAAGAGTTTCAGGCAGTAACAGTGAGGGGATATCTCTAATAATATGGGTCATCTCCAACACACAGCCCTTCTTCTAGTTGAATCCAAACTGACTGACACTGCGCCAGAAGAGTTGTCTGTGAGTCTTGGTTAACGTATTTAAACAGTGTGTAAACACATGAAGCATTCAGGACTTTGGCAGCTTGATGTCTTCATGATAAATAATATCAACATCACTGTGGCTTCATCCACCTGTTACACTATGTTTGGAATTACTGACACCAGTGACTCGGAGCAGCTACTGCGTGATTTTCGCAGGCAGAAAGAGCGCCACAGCAGCACCGTGCAAGAGGAAAGGGAAAAAGATATCAGTCAGAAACTTTGGAAAACCTCAACATTAATGCCGACTGTTAGAACTGCATTCAGAGCACAAAAGTTTTATATAACGTTTATTATTTTAATACAAAAAAATCTGATATAAAAAAGAAAACATAAAAAATGCTTTAAGTTAAAACCGGTCCATTCCAGAGTCTCTCCCTACATAAAATTTAACACAAACAGCTCAGAGTGTAACAACCAAAACACTCTGTACAAACTAAACTTTTTTACAGGATATAAACATCGTCCACAGGTATGAGGCAGTCTGTTTGTCAGCCTCCGGTACAGGTTACTCTGCAGTGCCATTTTCCACAAAAACAAAACATCTTCACAACAAAACAAAAACTTTACTTATTAAACGTTCCCAGAGTGTGAAACTGGTGCGTTCAGGGAATCTGGGAAAATGGGACTACCACTCAGAGTAATAAGAGTCACACTTAAGGTCCAGATGATACTGATTTAAATGAGACCCTTCATTCAGTCAGAACCTGCCCTGTATCCACATCAGTACTGAATTCTTCTGTGACTGAGGTACACCAATTGCTGTGCTTGTTTTTATCTCTCGATCATGTCCAAAAACTGAGAAAGGGCTTCATCTTTCAGTGTTTTTCAAACAGACAGACATATTTGGTGCTTTGAGGTTTTTGGAGGCTGCAGAACTTCAGTAAGAGACAGAAAATAGTTGAGGACAACATTTTTTGATCTGATCTCAGACTGCCAGCCATCAGAGACAAATGTCTTCAGACATTTCAGTCACTCTTAGGTGCATAAAACAACTACAGGAGGGCTTGACAGTCAATATTTTTATGTGAGAAATAACATTTTCACATTTTTGATGTTTTAAATGAAAAACATCAGAAACTTGATTTAAAAGAAAACAACTTATTGCTGATTCACACATTCACATATCTCCTGGGGTTTAAGAACAGCCCTGCAGGAGTACAGGTTGAAAAAGTTTGTGTTTATAAGTTTGAATACTGTACAAAGACCTGCAGCACTGATATAAAATTAGTGTGCGGCATTTTCAAGACACGGTCTTGCACATAAAAAGAGGTGATGAGCCCTGACTGACAGAAACATGCAGATTCTTTGACCTCCTGGGATGATTCAGGATCAGAAGCAGACTATACAAACCATCTGAAGCTTGCATACTTTAAGACTCTACTCTACTCCACTTTTGAACCACAAACAACATGAATTTTTTTTGTGGTGCAATAACCTGGCTAAAACGATGATCTTTTTTGTTTTGTTGTTGGAAACAGAGCGTGGACACCTGTCAAGAGTTTGGCCTGTTCAGACTCCAGGCTGTTAGTTTTCTGGGGTCATAGTTTAATCTGCTGGTTGTCTACGTCCCATTAAAGCCTCCTCGCTGCCCCCCTCTGTACCTGAAGCCGCCCGGACCTGCAGGGCTGTGGTACCCTCCCAGCAGTGAAGGACCCGTGAAGTCCATAGCTGCCTGCTGGAAACCCCAGACCAGCGGGACAGCACCTACAGGGCCTAAACCTCCAGGCCACAGGGGTGGCTGCCCCAGGAGGCCCCTGATTCCTCCCAGGGCATTCAGGGGCCCCAGCATGGGGGCCCGGTGAAAAGGCTGTCTGTGGACTCGAGGTAGGTGGGGGTGAAGGAGACCAATGCCCCGCTGGCTGGGCGGTTGGTACTGCAGGTGTGTAGCACCCTGCTGCTGCTCGCTCACATGTTGCTGAGGGTGCTGGATTTGTAGTTGGGGCAGAGCAGGATGTGAGACACTCTCGTGGTTTGTGACCGAGGTGATGTTTCCAGGTACCTCACTGTTGCCCGGTGGTGCTGCCTCTTCTGTTATTGGCTGTTCATAGCTGGCTTTTGTTTCACTACAGAAAGAGAAGCAGAAGAAGAGACTGAGCAGGAACCGGACTGTCAGAGGTTGAAAACTGAAATCAGCACAGCTTTTATGGATGCATGTCAGCATCACATGGAAACCTCTGGGCCACAAAATGAAGTGTACACAGAAGTGCCAGAAAGTGCAGTTGCACTAAGGGCCACTTGCGGCTCTAAAGGTAAGTCGAAAAATTCTGTTTGTATTTTATATGAATACTCGAACAGTGTTAATATTGCAGTCATATTACAAACTGGCCTGTAAAAAAAGAGCAGGACTCAAACCAGCGTGTTATGTTACCTTGTTCTGTCCTCGCCCTCTGCTGGACAGGTGGTGCAGGGCGGTGCACTACTTTCGTCTGCTTTGGAAAACGCAGGCTCTCCATGTTGATCTGCTTCGCTGTGTGTCTGATTGCTCAACGCTGTCACTACAGCTGCGTTCTGATTGCTCGGAAAGGCTGGCGTGCCATTATTGCCAGTAGCCTGGTTTCCTGCCTGTGAGCCCACCACTCGCACTGGAGTGCTGCCTCTCTGATCTTCAGCCTCTCTCCCTGCACTTCCTCCTCTCCTCCATCCCTCTGTACCAGGCTCCACCTTGTCCTCTCTCCTGCTGCTCAGCTCTGGCTGCAGTACCGAGTGAATTGAGTCCAGTGTGGCTGCCACGGCTTTCCTGCCTGGAGTAAGCTGTACTGCGTCAGGAGGACCTCCCTGACCCAAAGGAGAGGAGGGACTGTGTAGGAAGCCTTTCACAGGGTTAATGCTCAACTCTGCCTGGGACTCCAACTGCTGCTGCTGCTGCTGAAGCTGTTGCAGCTGCGCCTGACGCTCTGCCCGCAGTTGTAAGATGGCCTGTCGAAGAACCTCACAGTCAGCGTCCGAGTGGCGAGGGACCCCGTCCTTACAGGAGGCGTCAGGGACGAGCTGGTCAGAGGGGTGAGGGACAGAGGTTGGGAAGCCGGAGCTGGGCTGTGGAAGCTGCTGTGGTTGGGTGATAGAGGAGAGCGAGTGGTTGTGCTCTGGAAAGATGGACAGGGAGCATTCAGGACCCGAGACACAGTCACTATGACTCAGCTGACCCCCGACACCTGAGGAGAGAGGAGTACTCCCATCAGAATGGATGACAGGGCTGCATTTAAAGTTAAATGAATGCATGTTATCTCTAAAACATGACTTTAAAACATGACTCTGAAGAGAAGGAGACGGAAGGAGAGAAGGAGTGTCAGTATAGGAGTAAAGTAGGAGAAACAGAAAAGATGGAGAGATGGTAGAGCAGACATTTCAAACCTTTGGCACCTTTGGGAGACAACATGTCATCTATGATTGGCTGCTTTGCCTTGATGTCATGACAACCAACTATTTGGGAGAAGTTGTGCAGAATTTCATCGATATTGGCAACAATGATGCCCCCGCTGGAGTAGGCCGTGAACTTCTCATTATGATGCTCTGAATAAAAAAAAATTTAAAAAAAGAATGATGAGATTATTTTCTCATGTTAATCACATGACATATTAACTTAACAGTCAGCTGAGCCGCTGCACATGCAGTCATACTGTGCACAGAACATGAAGATTTGTCATTCATAACTAATTGAAGCCAAAATCATGAACAACATGAAAATTTGATTAACCACCCGACCAATCAAATGATCAAATGTTTATTGGTGGAATTTATCATCCTATAAATGCACTTCAGGCACACCGCTCCTATGGTTTTAAGTCAAGTGAAATAGGAAAGGCAAAAAGTAAAAGCTTATGCAGTTCAGTTGGGTTTAGTTTGCAATCAGGTAACCAGTCACCAGTATTAATCAGGTGCCCTGAGAGTCACGCCTGCTCACATATACGTACCTGTGAGGAAGATCGTGTGTCGGTACTGCGTGTATCGTCCCTGCAGTTCGATTAGACAGTCCAGGTCAGGCGACTGACGGTTCATCATGTCGCAGTGATGATAAGGGAGGAACTCCACGATCTGCCGCTTCTGATAAGCTGACAGCAAATCCAGCAGGCTGGCTGCTTCTCTCCTGAATCTGATGATCAAACATACACAAATCATCCACGTTCAGCCAGCAGGAGGATGTAGATGCTTCTTCAAACATCTTACTGTTGGAACAGAGCTGCCCCCCTGCACATAAACGGAGAACGTGTAGAGCGAGTGGAGTCCTTCAAATTCCTTGACGTCCAAAACTCTGCAGACCTCTCCTGGTCAGCTAACACCACGCCCCTAATCAAGAAGACCCAACAGTAGCTACACTTCCTAAGGGTGCTCAGGAAGAAGCAACTAAACGCCCTGCTGCTGGTGACCTTCTACAGATCCACCATCGACAGCCTGCTGACCTATGCAGTGACAGTGTGGCACACCAGCTGCACGGAGGAAGACAAGAAGGGACTGCAGAGGGTGGTAGATACAGCACAAAAAAAATCATCGGCTGTCCCCTGCCCTCGTCTGCCATCTAACACTCCCGTTGTCTCAGCAGGGCCAGAAACATCTTGAAGGACACTACCCACCCCGGCTACCATCTTTTCAACCTACTGCCCTCTGGCAGGCGCTTCAGATCCATACGGGCCAGAACAAACAGACTCAGGAATAGCTTCTTCCCCAAAGCTATCACCATACTCAACTCATCAATTCTCTGCCTGTCTGTCTCTGTACTATACTGTACCAGTACTGTACTGTGTATTTATATTTATATATTTAAATTAAGTGTATAGTTAAATTATTGTATAGTTCTTATAATGTGTTAAAGCACATGTGCACTTTTATAAAGCTGTTTTAATCTCGTTATACTATGTATTTTGTTACCATTCAACCACACCTCTCCAGTCAGAATGTATTCCAGCTTGGAATACTGAATAGTGTGACATTTTATCCACAAGGTCACCAATGACCTGTTTACAGTTAAGGTTAGTTTCACATGTATTCTTTTAATTCCTTTAAAGTTTATATATCCTGCTAGAATTATATAGCAGTTAATCTGTAAAGCCTAAACTAATTTAAAAGAAACTTGTTTTGAAATGTGACACCTATAGTTTCTAAAATGGCTAAAGGCTGTTCATTACACAGTGAGAAGCAGATCTACTACCTGGCTTGTTCTTTTAATTTTTTGTGCGTTTTGCAGTGAATCTTCCACCTCCAAACATTCTCTAGAGAACTGTGCTGTTCCAGGAACATCAGCAGTGCCGCCAGTCGTTCTGTAGAAAAGCATTTCATTAATTAACACTCCAGTTATATAAGTAATGCATTTGTTTTGATTGACAGAAAAGATAAAATCTGTTTTTATCTTTGTGAAAAACAAAATTTTCTCCATGTGTAGATGTGATTTTTTCCCACTACATTTACATACATACATTTACATGGCTGCTTTCTGATTCTCTGACCTACCGTGAGTGATGCAGTCTGGACTGAGGACCAGCTCGTCTGATACGATGCAGCCTCCGGCTACAAACAGCTCATTGTAGCTGTTGTTCCTGATGTCATCCAGCGTATCGATTCCCACAAACACCACAGCGGAGTGTCGCTTCAGAGACACCAGCCCTGGGATCTGACAGCAACACAAACACATAAACAAAGCTGCTGTATGTGTGTTTTCAATGTGGGCTTCTCATGACTCAATATCTACAGCAAAACATCGGTCAAGCATGAAAAACTCAATTCCTCACAGCAGTGGCACATAAAAAGTGCAGCCGCTGACAGCTAAGTACTGCAGGAACCTCTGCAGCATACTGCACATACATATTAAAATCAAAAATATGTGGAAAACCTGTCATTGGTATTTGTACTAATCTTTGTCCTATAGTTAGCGCCTGCCACAGAGAAGGCAGAAATCACAACAGACATTGTTTGTTTGCAGTGTTACATTTAAAAGTGCACACAAGTGTTGTGTTAGAGCATTTAAGCTCTAAGTGCGCTGGTCTTTCCTGTCCAGGCCATCAAGTCAGCACATAATTGATGCATAATGCCAGCGTGATCACACGAGCCTCTGCATTGGTTTTACTCCTTCTACTTTGCAGTATAAAAGTACATATACATATATATACACATACATATATATATTCCAAAATTTATTCCAACAGGGTTGGACTCGGCACTTTTTCACATAAATCTGGTATACATGTCGTTATTGTGTCATGTTGATGTCACGTTGTCAGTATTGTGCAAACAGCAAAGAAATAATCGGAGCCCTACTACCTTCTATGTGTACACAACCTGCTCAATAAAAACTGATTCTGGTTCTGTGTGATCAAAGGGGTGCTTGTACAGGTCTGTTAACTCCTGGTTAAATAAAGGTTAATAATGAAGAGCTACACAAATGGACAAATCTCACAGAAACTTTATACAGCTAGTGAGCAACAACATTACATTTGACCTCTGCAAGGTCAAATAACGTTAAACTTATTTTTAAAACTCTGGGATTATAGTTTGCATCCAAAGATCACATTTGAACTCTGACCTCAGGTTTACATTTCACATATGCCTTTCTTTTAAGCTGACCCCAGAATGCATTACATCTTTAGAGAAAGAGAAAGAGCTGCTGAGGTCATTTGAAATATACAGTAGTATAATATTATATAATAAGCTTAAGTTACTCATGTCCAATTATTTACAAATCAATACCCTTTTTTAATGTTTGTGTCGTGTCATGTTACCCTTACTGCACTACAAACTTCTTAAAGTACATTTAGAAAGAACAAAGATGACAAAATCAGTACATAAAATATAATCCCATTCCCTTAAAGGTAAATTCACAGCCCAAACCACTTGCGCTTCAAACATGTTGACACTGCTGGAAATATTCTGCGTAGGAGGTAGGACACATGAGACTTCTTACTGCACGGGACTACTAGACCCTTTATTTGCACTGTACTAAGAAGCTGCAGGTTCACTCACATGCAGCAGTGCCTGGTGTCTTAAAAAAAACGAGGCCTGGAGAGCTTGAGTGAAAACAGCTGATGTCTACAGTACACTACAGTAAGCTCCACTTAACCACAACCGGCGCAGTCATCATCAGACAAAACGTGTGGATTAAAGCAGAGTCCGTCAAGACTTTACAGCTGTTAACTACCTTGTGTACATGTCCAGCTATGTCCTTGTTCTTAATGATGACCAGGAGCCTGTTGTCAGGGTCTTCTTGGCTCAGAAAGGTGATCGGATTCTGCTCCACGTTACCCTGCTTCAGCAGGAGTTCCTACAACATAACGTCACACACAAAACATAAACACAAATAAAATAACTCTTCACTTTAACCAGAGATTATACACATTTATACCAACAAAGAAAATTGGTCAACTCATCGTACGCAGCAGCAGCAACAGCTTTGTGTTTAGCTCCTTTAGCATTAATATAACTGGCACTACCTCTTTCATATTTGACATGTTAAACAGTCTCTATTTGCGATTTTCTTGAGATCATCTTGTCAAAGTAGTCAAGCTGTTTATTTATAAATAAGTAAAGGAAATCCAAATTTAAAAACAGTTAAAAAATAAAAATAAAAAAACATTCTGGGGACTTTCCTTTGGCTCTTCGTGTAGTGTGAACTGAGCTGCCCATGAGGCTACCTTTATATCTTTGGTGACCTTGTCTCCTGGTTCAGTGCAGTGGATGTAGAACTGCAGGGAGTTTTTCTTGACTTCTTTGATGATCTCCACCAGGCTGTTGAACACATCTGGCTGCAACTGGCTGATCAGGGAGCTCAGGTCTGTGGCAGGGGGTGCGGTCCCCACACTGGGCTTGGCGACAGGTACAGAGCTCGGGCTGGATGCCGGTTTAGAGGGATTGGAAGCTTCTCCCAAAGGGTCAGAAGTGCCGCCTAGCCCCGGCAGAGTCACAACAATGTTTTTAGCTGGAAGAACACCCCCACTGTCAGCAGCAGCAGTACATAGCACAGTCCTCGTGGTGCTGTTTTCCTGTGTTTGGCTGACATCTTGAGTGATTGTCCTGCTGATTTCTACAGTTTCATTCTGCTGCGGTGTCCACTGGGAATGTGGTGATGTGCTAGGTGGAGGGCAGAGGACAGAAGTGTTTGCAGGCTCATAGATCAAACCAGATGAGGGGGTAGGAATTGATAAAGAAACATGAGAACTTGTGGGATTCCTGTAGGTTGTGCTGTCTGGCAGCCACGCTTCATTTCCTCTGGAGAGCGCTAGGCTTTGACTGACTGTGGTGCCAGAGTCAGCAGCTGTCCACTCATCACAGGAAGCAGACCCCTCGTCATCTCTGCCTGTAGTATTAGCTGCTCGAACGCTGGCCACAAAAGCACTGACTGTATTCGCTAAAGTGGAGTCAGGGTTAGTCCCACTGAGTTCGGGCTTGCGCTCTCGCCAGCCATCATCAAACTCTGTTATCATGCTGTTAATGCCGTCCTTTAGTGAGTCCACGTAGTCCTGCACGGAAGGGCAGGGGTTGTAGAAGGACACATACTGTGAAAACTGAGACACGGAGGCGTAGGACATTGTGTGTTGTGGTGTAGGTGTTGCTGTGATTAAAGTCGAGTGAGGATACTGAGGTAAGTTATAGTGGGTGCTCTCCTCCTGCAGGAGCAGCTGAATCTCAGAGGAGAAGTCACCAAGATGTCTGTCCACAATGCTGTTAATATCTGTGCAAGCAGAGGCTGAGGAGGGAGAACCACCTACCAGCTCCTTCACATTTCCCTTTTTACAATCCATCTCTTGGATCTCCAAATCTTGTTCATGATCATCAGTCGCTTTTATCTCTCGTTTCTGCACCTTTTCACCTGCCTGACTTTCTTTTTCCTTCACCAAAGCTTCTACCGCTTCTTCTTTCACTTTAACCATTCCTCTTTCTGTTGCTTCCTTCACTCGCTCAGTGGATGGTGACGAGATCCTTCTCTCTGGAGATGGAGGAATAGATGGACGGATGGCTGCAGAAACACATGGCTCTTCAGTCTTCTTTTCTTTACCCTGAGGTTTCTCCCCTTTGTCACTGGATGCTGCTGCAGGAGAAGACAGTGTTAGACTGGAGACAAATTCTATTAACTGTACACGAAGGTCAGCCCATTTAAAAACAAGCATATATTACAAGAGGGAAGGATTACAGGAGTAGAACCAATGAGGATCGTGTGATTGCACTGGCACTATACATCAGTCGACTGCTGATGTAAAATATAATAAAGTTTAAAAAAAAAAAGTCTCACCTTACACTTACAAACTGTGATCTTCATACTATGAAATTTTTCTGCGTTACAAGTCGTTAAAATCAATACAGGAACACTAAATATCAATGTTTGAATTAATAAATGAAAATAAATAAATAAATACATGGAAATACTCAGGGAATAGGTCTCTACTAACAAGGCTCATCTCCTGCACACTTAGCCACATATGTAAAACGCAGTTAGCCATAAGTTCAGGGGCAGGGGAACATGGCAGCTTCCACAAACTGGCGCCCGCTCCTATGTATTTCTGATATATTAAATATAAGTTTAGAGTTAAGAATGCATCAGTTTGATGGAGGATGTAATTACACACTATTCTAGATACAATATCCTTTTTTCTGTCTTAATACCTTTTGAGAGCAGGCGCATCAGTAGCCTATAATAGTCATATTTTAAATGAACGGTATGGATCGCAGACTGTGAGAGGGACTTTGTCTTTAGTTTGCAGTAGGTATCTGAAGCCTTTAACACATCTGAAATGCTCAGGTTCCTGTTCAGATCTGGAATTTTAAATGTCAGAAGTGCTCAGAAACACGGGTAAAAATAAAATCGTACTTCATACTGCAAAAATAGTAAATTTTTCATAGCTTCCTCAAATATATTAAAGCTGTTAAATAAATAAATAAATCAGTCACAATGATTTACACAACCGATAACCCAGAATTTAAAGGTGCAACATAAAATGGAAAAATAAACTTGGATTAATTTTTAAATTTGCAGTTGGCGATCAAAACTGCAGGTGGCATTAAAGTCCAGAATTCACTGATACATTAAGCAAGATGCTCTCAGGTTGCGTGATGTTACCTGCAAACTCCCTGGAGGCCATGGAGGTTAACAACTCCTCGTTAGCACTTTTGTGGTTCTTATTAAGTAGGCTGAGCTCATTAGGCTGGGAGAATGTGTGGGGCGGAGGGCTGGTCTCCAGGGAAGGAGAAGGTGGGGAACTGGGCTGAGGAGATGGGCACTGTGTGGGAGATTGGGGAGGGCTGGGCTCTGGAGATGGGCACTGAGACGGGGAAGGTGGGGGACTGGGATCTGGAGAAGGACATTGCGAGGGTGAAGGAGGAGGACTGGGGTCAGGTGAGGGGCACTGGGAGGGGGATGGAGGCAGGCTGGCCTCAGGGGATGGGCACAGGGAGGGGGAGGGAGGAGATCTGGGCTCAGGAGACAAGGTGGGGCTCTGCCTGGGAGGGTTGGTTGTTGTGGTGATGCTTGTAGCCATGGTGAGGTGCAGGAAACGAGGATCGTGAGGGATGTTCCTGTCTCCCAGGGCGTACCTCTCTGAATTCAGACCTGCAGACGGAAAACACCAACATTTAGTTTTCAGTCTGATTAGTTCTCCAACTCTGTGATCTGCAATCTAAACTACAGGCTGCTGTATTCATCCTAACTGTACCTGGACACGGTTTTAGCACAAAAACCTTTATTCCTATGATGGATGTTAGTAAACAACGTGGCCCCTTATCTTTTTATTGTTCATACATTTTTTCGTTTTTTGAGTTTTATTCTGACTTTAATTTACTCTTCATATTAAAATCTACAGTATTTAAATGTGTGGTATGACTGCTGATTGTTTTTTTTAAATTATTGTAAAATGCACACGGTCTGTTTTAGAGTACAGATGTCTGACTGAGCAGACAGACACACCTGTTATGGGGATGAGGACCCACGGGATCTCATATTCCTCATCGTCATCTTCATCAAACTCCATTTTTTTCCCCAACTCTCTTCTTCCTCCTCGAGCTGCTGCTCCGTGGTGATTCATCTCCCCGCTGTGCGAGCTGGGACTGAATCCCTCCAAACTACTGACGCTACCTGCCGTCTGCTCCTACAAACACAGGAAAATTTGTAATCTCACCTGCTCGATTTCAAATGGTTTTGTTTTATGACACTTTCCGGAAGAAGCTTATCCAGAGTGGGAGCTTTATTTAGAAGTAATACAAATAGAAGCAGCTTTGTAGCAGGTAAATATGCAAGTACTTATATATTTATAAGACAATAATACAACATTGGTTTGGGGATAAAATATTAAAAGATAATTATACTAATATTCATAAGAGGGATAGGTAATGCTAATTTCCAGCTGCTTACTTTCATTATTTAAGTGTAAACATTAAATAACTTTGATAAAGCCGTCTGTTAGGTTCGGTGAGTCAGACTTTTTCCACCTGGGTGCCTAAAACAACAGATCAGTGTTGGGAGCTGCTGATGAGAAGCCTTATAACAACAATTTTCCAACCAGTAATTCTTGATTTCTGCTGCAACATTTGGTGTAAACAACATGAAAGGATCACTGGTGTAACTGCATGGAGGATAGCTCTTGGCACACTTTGTGACTCTCAGGAGTGACTGAGCATTGTTTAAACGTTGGTAACCGCCTTCCTGAGTATTGCTGCTGACCATGTCCATCCCTGTATGACCTCAGACAACCAATCTGCTGATGGCTGGTTCCAGCAGGATAACACACCATGTCATAAAGCTCAAATCATCTAAAACTCCTTTCCTGAACATGACATCTCTATTCAAATGGCCTCCATAGTCACCAGATTCAATGGACCATTTTTGTAAAGTGTTGGAATAGGAAATTCACTTTGTGGATGTCAATGTGGACAAAATCGCTGAGGAATGTTTCCAGCACCTTGTTGAATCGATTCCATGAAGAATTAAGCTGTTCTGAAGGACACCCGGTAGAAAGCAGGCAAGAAGATGACTAATACATTGAAATAATACATAACAACCTATGTGATTGCACTGGTATCATCTTCCTTATCTCTTGTTGGTCTTAAGATGCTAAGAACACTCTAAAAACCACTGAGATCATTTTATAAACGACCCTTAAAAGCTCTTGACAGGAAACCACAACAGTATCACAGCTGTGATATGCTTCAGGTTTTAATAGGCTTTTTGTTCTGCAGTCCAGTATTCGCTTTATTCACTGTAAACTAAAAAACAACAACAAAACAAGTAAAAGAAAACCCTTGCAATGCATCTCTAAAAATTTACCAGGAAACAGAAGGTAAAAAATGTGTGTAACACTGGTACCCACAAACTAACAAGTGCACTTTAATGAGAATTGCACTTTGCAAAGTAGTCCAGTAGGCTGAATTGAACCCTTCAGCAGACAGGTTCTGGCTGCCTGACTGCATGTTTGACATCGCTGTTCTAGACAGTAATTTTGTGAACAGACACCATAAACATCAAATACCTCCAGCTCATCCTGCTTTCTCAGATCAATGTCACAGTTGGTGGGCAGGCCTAGTTTTGTAGCCAGCTTATCAAACGGATACGACCCCCTCAGCCCATCTTCTTGTGCCTCATAAAGGCTCTGATTAGCCGTTCCTCTGGCAGCCTGGTCGAGGCCTGGAAATGAGCAGAAAAATCAACTGAAATAAGATGTAAGCAGCAAGCTGCTCCATAACAGAAGGAAACAGAGTTAAAAGATTCTGGTTAAACAAAGGAGCCAAAAGAAGAGCAGGAAGAATGGAAAGTTTCAGCATGTTGTCCGAGTATCCGCTCACTTGTTAGCAGGCTCAGAAGTTTGGCGGCAAGTTCAGATCCGTCTTCTCTCAAATCAGTATCCTTCAAACCCAATGAGCCAATCACAGACGTGAAGGAGACAGGAGACAAGGACACTTGGTTTCCTTCAACTTAGAAGGCAAATCCAAAGAGAAAACATGTCATCAGTCAATGATTGTGAGCTTGTTAACAAAATGAAAAAAGCAAACAATCTTTGGTGTTCTTAAGAAAATTTAGAGGGAAATTTGACAAAAAAGAATCATCGAAAGAAAAAGAGCTTCCCCTGATGTTGCATGAATATACAAATATGACTCACTCATGAGGATTTGCTGTCAAACCTAAGTTCATTCATGACTTTAGAGGTTACATTTGAGGACCTGAAAGCTGATTTTCATGAAGCCTGGGATCAGGTCATATCAAAAAACGCAGACATGCTTTTCCCATCTCCTCACCTGGGATCTTGCTGTGCCTTATGGGTTCCTGGGATGCTTTCAGGTATTTAAGAGCCCTCTCTGCCGCCTGCTGCTCCATCTTCCTCTTCCTCCCTGGAGCCTGGAGCCCCCCTCCTTCCTCCCTCTTCACCTCATTTTCTGCATTCCTCTTGCAGGTCAAAACAAGGTCGATCAGCTGCTGCATCTGAGCAACAAGCATCACTGGTATGAGTTCATCAACCCCATAGGACAAAAACAATTTCTGTCACTTTACCTCAGTAAACCACCCACTGTGGGTCTCTCGCTCTCATTTCAGATGCAACTGTGAAACTGAAAATGTGACATCATAATGTGTTGACCAGACTTTCAACTTAACTGCCTTAAATCTGAATCCACCAAGTTGAGTTTCCTCCCTTGAGATTTCCTGTCAGGTCTTTACTACTATAAATTGCTGCTTGTTTGTGGGTCTTTCAGCCCTCAGTTTCACCACTAGTAAGTGAAAAGTATGCTCTGTTTGTCTAAGTTTAGGTGAATGACTCAAGGAAATCTATTTTGCTTCGCAGGATTATTTTGCACATTTCAATCTCCGCATTTTTATTTCCGGACTCTACTGAAGTAGCTTTACATGACTCACAAATCTAAATAATCCTCATTCATATTTCTGATTCTTCCCTATCCCTCTGAGCCTGCTGCTATCTGAAGCTACCTGATATGATATTTGAACAGCAGGTGAATTAGAGCCTCTACTCATAGCCAGAGCATATTAGGAATATACATTCTAACAACAATGCCTCGCCTGTATTCTTAGTATAGATCAATAAAGATTTGGTTTGACTACCATTAGAATAGTTTCTGGGTTTTTCCAGGGGTAGCAGCATAGGCAGAGACCACCCTCACTAACTTCTGATGCAAACACAGTCAGTTGGTTCCATAAGCAGGCTGAAATATAAACAGAAACCACTCAGCTCAGAAAAGAGCTTCAAGGGTTACTCCAGGATTTCAAGGGGTAAACAGTTAAAGATTTCATGTAGAATTTTGAAAAGTGTAATATTTGTAAATATTCGCAATGTAATCAACATGCCTATTTGTTTGCTTCAAGAAACTGAACGAAACAAGGAGAAATAAACCAATGAGTATATAAAAATATATATTTAAAAATATATATTTGCCATAATTTTCCATCAACTTGTTACCGGGCATCCACCACAAAGGGAAGCAGAGAGAGAATGAAGAGGGAAAATGAAGAGGCTGAAACAGGATTTCATTAAAATAAAAGACTGTGATCATTTAAGTTGTTCTTGCTGAAGGTCTCCAACACTGATCTAACCCAGAGTTCTCCCCAGAGCTTTCTGGCCCGGAGGGGGATATTGAGAGCACCCATAAACTGCTACCAAATGTAGCCATTTAACCCAAAAAACAACTGAATTACTTTTAAGCAAACTGAATAATATTTCTATTAAACCCCTTGAATTAAGGCTGAAAGTCCGTAATTCAATAACATCTTGAATTACAATATAATAATTTCAATACCATTAAAATAACATCTTGAGTCTTTAATTTTCAGATAAATAATATTGGTGCACAGAGCTGTATCACTGTCCAAATACTTATGGACATGACCAGTACAAGTGGACTTACTAAGCTGCGTTATGTTTTTTTGTGTGACTGTTCACCTTTTGTGTGTTGGTCTGCCCGTGCCTAGTATTTCCTGTCGCTTCCTTCTCTGTTGCGTCTCTTTTCCTGGCTCTTGCTTCCTGATGCGGCTGCTCAATTCCACAGTGCGCCTCTAATAACAGCCTGGCCCGAGCTGCTGATAGAAGGTAGAAGGCGGGGCTGTACAGGTAGGAGCGCAGGTAACCCTCCAAGTTCACCCGATGGTGTATGGGAGCAGCAACTGACTTTTCCTTGTCATCCATCTGGGAATCGTACTCACCCATTGGGTACTGTCGAACCTTGGGAGCAAACACAGAAACGTTACAGTCCCCAGGGGAAGTGGATATTTGAAGGAGCCAGTTTCAAGAGATTTGGGTCGTACCTTGCCGTCTTTCAGGCCAATGAGGTATTCCCGTGCCTGGCGCTCCACACCAGCAGACAGCTCAGGAGGGGGGTTGGCACGAACTTTGAGCAGGGCATGATGCATTGCTGGGATAAACTGACTTAGCCGTGACATTACTGCAGCACCAGATGTCTGAGACTCAGAGGCATCATGGGAAGAGAAGCCAGAGTGCGGTGCTACATGGGAAAAAAAAACAAACAAACAAGGAAAACATCATTAGGTTGAAAATAATGTTGATTCAGCTGTTTAACCCTGTCAGCAGAGTCAATGATCAGTATTAACACTTAGGCTCAGTGTCCTGTGAACTGTGGTTACACTAAAAATGCTTGTATGATGACTCAATTTAATTTAGCTCATCAAAAATTGGTTTTCAGGGACACCATTAATGCTCCTGTTATTTTCTTTTCAATATAAAACTTTACTTTGTACCAAAAGGCAACTACAATAAATGAATGCCCCTCATTTACGGCGATACTCACCAGTTTTGGACACATCTCTGGTCTCTGGGAAAACAAACAATGCCTGAAGACACCTCTTCCAGTTCTCTCCTCTCTCTGAAAACACATTAGCTCACTCTATTACTTTCATTATAGAAAATTCATAATTAATTATACAACCAGCAAAAACATAGTACATGAACATTTCACTGACATCTACCAATATTTTCTTTGCAGAGAAAACTCACAGCAGTGATAAAATTAAGGTTAACTACTTCAAACAAGAATAAAATTACTATGGGTTGGATTGTGCCAAATCTGCCTTTAAGGCACTGAAATGGGCTGAAAGCACCAATAAAGAGGATTTATATTTGGTCACCCTCCCCTTCAAAGTTATTCTCCAGTATTTTACTATCAATTTAGAAGAGGTGAGATGGCCTCAAGACACATTTCATTCACACTCTCCATCAGAGGATGTTACAGTAAGTTGAATGCTCAGCCTGAGGGATGGATCAAACACATTAATGAGCATGTTTCTGCTTGTGCTTCAAACCCCATGCTGGCAATAACTCTAAACATGAAGACTGGAACGGTCTTACATAAAAACTGATATCTGCCCAAGTTTGAAATTAGCAAAGAAAACAATTTACAGAAGCAAACATGAAATGGGTCAATACGGGACTGACAGAGAAGTGATCTGACTTCTCTAGCGCTAGATACTGCCTGGATTTGAATGAGAAGATAACGCTGAATAGTGAGAAATGCGTATTTATTTATTTTTACTCTTGATTTTTATCCAAATATTATCCTGCATACAATTTACCAGTATAACTCATAGTCCCATGCCTTACCTGTGGGCGTGGCCATCTGAACACTGGACAACAGGAACAGAAAGCCTTTATCTATAAGCGGAGTCACTATAACCTGTAAAGAGAGCAGACAACTTGTACTCAACACTTCCTGTCATTCTTCACATTTTATTTTTGTCTTCCTTGCTACACTTAGTTCAAACTGCTGCTGTCTGTGGGACATATTTACAATTTTTAGTATCTCTGAGACTCCAATAGTGATGCAAAGCATGAAAATAATTCTCCAAACAACTAAAAAACACAACAACAAACAACTTCTTAAGATAAAATAATGTTTCCACAAATCCACTTATCATTTTGCATTGCTTATAATCTTTTTGTAGTTTTATCACAATGAAAGTCAAAAATGAGTTACTGGGACACTTAATTACAAACCATTGTCCTACCAGCATAACAAGATAACTCAAGAATATTCAACTGCTGTCTAACATACATTTTACACCAAGTAAAGGTTCAAAAATAGAGTAAAAATCACTGTATCACAGAGTTTCAGCTGATAATGGCTCAGAACTTCACAATCTATTCACCTGCAATATCAAAGTGAAATAGCTGCCTTTGATGTGAGGCCGTTTCAAATAAAGGCAACCTGCTTTTCTCTGTAGGTAAATAAAGACTCTGGCAGATATATAGTTTCCATATATAGCTTCCATGCACTGTACATGAGAATCTGCTAGTCCTCTGTGATATTAAAGCAAGCAGAACCCACCACTCGCTTTATCTCCAGCTCATGCAGCAGTCTCGTCACGCTGGTTTTAGACCGATTTCTGTCCATCACTTCCAGAAGACTGCAGTAATAGCCGTTCTTCACAACTACCAAAAAGAAAATATAAAATAAGTCCCATCCACTTCCTCTTTCAAGCTCAATGCACATGCATTTTGAAAATATAACTAAGAAAGGATTTTTGGCAATATCTGAGGGTGAAAATGCTGTTACAGAAAGGGTGATTACTAGAATCTTATGTAACATTAAAGTGACTGTAGTTCTGGTGTGTAACGTGGCATCACTAAGAGGATTAATGTGATCTTACCCTCCTGTCTGCTGTTGTAGAGGTTATAGGAGAACAGGCTGGCAGGGAGGAGGTTGGTCACCTGGTCGAGCCTCATCAAATGACCAATTTCCAGCTTCTCTGGTCTGAGGGAGGATCATGGTGAGACGGACACAGAGCGAATTATTTTAAAATGGTAAGGATGCATTTGTTTAAATGTGCATGCAGTTTTTTCGAAGTAAGTAAAAGTAAAAATTATACTGCGAGGGATTACAGATCATTAAAGGCAGGCTGGTAAGCTATTTTATAAGGCTAAGCTAAAGAGTTGAGCGCAATGCATCACAGAAAACATGGACACCAACAATGGAATTTAGTCAGCTAAGCCAGGTAAGCTTTCGAGGTGTTGATGGAATATGTCTGTGTGTGTTTTCATTTTAGTTGAAACCTTTTCTCAAATTTTTTTTATTTTTCCCCCACTCTAAGAAACACCCCCATCCAGTGTTTCCCATGCTTACACTTTACCCAGTCAGACTGCTGAGATATACTAATTATTTTTCAGTGACTCGCTTTTTATTTTTTCCATCTGTCTGAGAGAAAAACGTCATAAGCACTTTAGCAGTGGCCAATATCCTCAGTCGTATTTTTTAAATTCAGTAACAACTAACCGGCTATTCCCAGCCCTTCCTTTTTTGTTTTGCCCTACCTCCGGGCTTGTAAGCCAGGGTGCTGATGTGGTGGTTCTCATTCAGCTTAGATAGAGGATCTATGGAATCGAATATACTCCTAAATGTTAGCGTGCCTATCTGCAACATAAATGGCCTGTATTTGTATAGCGCTTTTCTAGTCCCTAAGGACCCCAAAGCACTTTACACAACCTGTCATCCACCCATTCACACACACATTCACACACTGGTGATGGCAAGCTACAATGTAGCCTCAGCCACCCTGGGGCGCACTGACATAGCCACGCTAACATTTTATGTTTCACTAGACCAAACTCAACTCTCGCTAGCTGTGGTCCAAGATGGTGGAGTTCACGTGCAGGATGGAAGACTCACATCACAAGTAGCTGATTATATCATTCAAGTCTATCTAAAACCCACTTTAGATTTCAATCCATCTTTAAAGATAAAGAGGAGTCACAAATGTTGGTCAGTAAGTCAGCAAACTAATGTCTTTTCTGGTCATCCACACCCCACCTACAGGAACTCCATAACCCACAGTTTGAGAACCACTGCTTTAAACAGCCTAAAGGTCAGCTCAGTACTCACAGTTTGTGGGGTAGGAAGGGAGGAGACAGGGAACAGAGCGAGATCTGAAAGAGCACTCGGTCGCCTTTCACCAGGTCTCCAGTCCACACTGTGAACTGAGCATGCTCTGTGGGAGAAAAATAAAACCTCATCAGCACCAGAGCAAGACTGAAAAGAAAAAAAACAAAAAACACAGAGCTTCCTATTTTATTTTATATCCAAGCAGTGTAGGTGACCTTTCACATTCAGGTGTGATTACATCGACAAAAAACAGGGACCAGTGCTCACCTTTACTCCCCTCTGCTGACTGACTGTTCGACCTGCCCACCAAACACAAATTACAAACTTCATGTCAGTTTTGGCACAGAGATAGAGGTTAAAACTCAGAACCATTGTTGATTCCTCCATGTCTAAAATGTCCGTCAGACTTTTATGGAATAAAATATAAAAAAAACAAAACAAGAGCACATTCATTAAAAGACTCCATTTCTAAAGTTAATTACTGAAGCTGCTCTGGCTGCTTTTTCCTGGAAACCTGCGAACACTCTCTTTAGGTGTCATCTCGCTAGAATAGCATCAATTTACATGTTTCACATACCTGATGGGTGCTACAGGTGCACTGGGAAGAGGAGAGTCTTTTCCTTTAAGCTGGAAGGAGACCACAGCGTACGGGCACACCTGGCGAGGTCGCTGTCGCAGCTCGTCGAATGAATACTCGTAGAAGTATTGCTGGAATAATCAAGAAAACGGTTTTGTTTAAAGCAGTCATTGCTTCTTTAAAAGACTCACAAGGTTCCCAAACGCTTATTTTCCTCTTCAATAACCAGACGTGATTGCATATGTCAGTACTTTTTCACATTTACACATGCTGTGTCTATACTTGCACTGCCTACAAGTAGATTCACAACAAGTATGAACAAACTAAATGAATCTCACTACAAACACCTGAAAAATAATTTGAATGATAATGATTAGTGGTCACCATCTTGGCTCAGAGTAGAAAAAGAGGTGCTGTCAAATTAATTCCAGCTAGTAAAAGTAGGATAAGTCATATGCACTGATCACGATGTCACCATTAGCGCTGACAACATATCCTCATCAGCAGATAGAACTGATTTTTATTTTCCAGGCAAAGACAAAGAAAGACAAAATTCGAAAGAGGGCCAAAATGGGATCACAGACACACCAGATGAGCCTCCTTCTCCAAACGGAGCACCTCTCTATGCTCCTTCGGTAGCTGCTCAGCATACTGTGGCTGCTTCTCCATGATGAAAGGAGCAAGTTGAGGTGGCTTCAGCGTCTTGAGTGAGATTTTGGTAGCACGTTTATATCAGTGTGCAAAGGGCTTAGGTATCCAGAGGTAGTGCAGACATGTTGGCAATGATCCACCCAAAACAGATGGATGGGTGCATGGATGGGACAAGTTTTTGACAAAATGAGGTGGCAATCACAACAATCAGAGTCAAATGCTGCAACTGTTATTTGTGTGAGTGTACAGCCAGCCTGTTCCATTTCAGACAACACTGACCCATGAAATGAAATTCACACACACATTAAATATGAGCCCTAACCCAACCATGGAAAATTTATTTTTCAGGTCAGTCCTAGTACAAATATGGAAACTAAAAATTTGATCATCAAACAAAAACATTTTAACTAGAAAACCTGTTTTAGCGAATAAACCATCTGAAGCTGAAAGATATTTTTCATGTCATTTTGTTCAATTTAAAACAAAAAATACATATTGACAGACGTGTAATTTTAGGTCTGCTTTTTCAACAGCTGAGTCATTTCCACACAATCCTCTCTGGATATTGTTTTTAAAGTTAAATTCAGACATTCAATTCCTGCCAAACACAAACCGGACCCCAATAACACCGCCAGAACCAACTGAAAGACTCCTGTTGACTATAAAACATCTCAAAGCACTGAAACAATTTTCTGTGTTGAACAGATAAAATGTGTGTAAAATGTGTGGGACATTATGTTTGTCCCAGAGTAAGTTGTCCATTTCTCAGTTTGTTTGTTTTTTCCCCTCTGTGTTTGAGTGTATTTACCTGTGTGAGTTCAAATGCGCGGTATGAGTTCAGCGAGGTGACTTTGCTGGCGTTCTTGGAGATATGGCTGTCAAAGCGAGGCGTTGGATCTAGAAGGTTTTTCATGTTTTCATAGATGCTCTTGACTTTTCCCTAAAACGCCAAACAAAGAATTCCACTGCAGATTACAATCATTTCTACCACTACGTATTGAGTTTAACAACAAAGATTTATCAGAATCAGTGTGCTGCCGGCTTTCTCACCCGACGACACGTACACGCCGTCAGGGCTCACAGATTCTAATGCGTCGGATCTGCGCTTTGTATTTACGTCTTTTTGCGGATTCCGTTTACCTGCTTTCATTTGCTGTTTTAGCTGTTTGGTGGTTGTCAAAATAGTTTTGTGATGTTTAACCTATATATAATTTAAATATCTA
Organism: Diplotaxodon limnothrissa; assembly: GCF_057381915.1. Lineage (NCBI taxonomy): Eukaryota > Metazoa > Chordata > Actinopteri > Cichliformes > Cichlidae > Diplotaxodon > Diplotaxodon limnothrissa. Next base: position 26,831,541 of record NC_140600.1, read on the forward strand.
CAGAGTGAGCCATCTAACAAATGACATATCCACAGTCACAACAACTCAGCAATAAATAAAACACAAAGAAACATAAAATAAGCAATCAAATCGATAATTACAAGAAAGCTTGCCTCACAAACTCTGTTCTTGACTTACATCAGTGACTCAATACTGCACTTTTCTATTATATCCTACTAAGTGTTGGTCAATGAAAGAAAAACTATGTACTTTAAAAATAGCAGCTAGAATTGCTTGAGGGTTTTTTTTTTAATATTTTGAATATTCAAATGATGACTAATGACGATGACTATCCCTTCTACAAAATCAACAATTTGCATGTCTCATGTCCTTGCTTTTCTCTGCTCTTACTTTGTGCTTTTATAAATGCAGCAAGACATTAATGAAGCATTATTTTAGTATTTGTGCAATTGTCCTCAAAGTGCAGGCTTCAGCTCGTGCTGGGGTCTAAACAGAGAATAACATGGAGCTGAGTAAAGTGATAGATTTTTCATAAAATACAATTATTTGACCAATACAGATTTTTTTTTTTACCTGAATCCCAAATACTCTATTACAGAAGTACTTGTGAAACATAAGTCCATGACTTTTCCTAGACTTTGTGGATTTATTGAACTTTCCAACATTTTTAGAGGTTTGTAAAATTCCTTGACCATTCTCAGCTTTTCCACGCACATATGAACCCTGTAACTTACCTTCATCACTTTGAAGATGACAATCTCCCCCGTAGTTCCTGGTGTTAAGGAACTCATCTGCAGCAGGTCTGAGTACCTTGACAGATACACTCCTAAGAACATATGCAGACACATATGTCACACACACACACAAAGTGATAAAATTACTACTTATAGAATTTTTTTTAAAGTGGTACCTTGACTTAAGAGTGCCCCAACTAACAAGTTTTTCGAGATACGCCCAGTCTCTTGTACAATTTTGAGTTTAGAGCTGAAATTTAGAGCAACATCTGCCGAGCATGTCGTGTTTCACTCGTTCACCTTATGCGGTTATCAGTGTTGTTCTTACATTTATTTTGCAAAACTTTGCTTTTCCAACCATCCGGAGGCGGCGCTTTTGAGGGCCTGGAACGGATTAATGGCATTTCATTTATCTCAATGGAGAAAATTGATTTGGCATACGAGTAGTTTGAGTTTTAAGCTCCGTCACAGAACGAATTAAACTCATAAGTCAAGGCACAACTGTATATTTACTGGAAAGCTGATTCAAAAAAATAAATTCAATATCAGCTTGTTGTGACTTCTCCTTTTAGCATACAATAACTCAATATGTAGATCATTTGTGCACTATTACCTTTACTGGGGTTTCCCAACACTGTGATCCAGCTTTGACCCACAAACAGTCCCTTCTCACAGAGCAGGGGAAGCTAAAACAATAAACAAAACACAAGTTAGATCACAGATATAATGAAAGCTCAGTCTTAAAGGACATGGTTTATTGGCGTGATCCCAGTTATTTTACAGAGAAAACACAGTCATTCAGTTTTCTAGGAACAACTACAAGCAGTGTCTTTTCCCTGTAAACTTAATTTCTTAAGAAGAAATCTTCTAAGAAATACATACTTCCCTTAAGTAAATCAACTATGTAAATTGACTATGTCTCTGGATAAAGGCCAAAACAAACAAAACCACTGTTAACTGAACCAATAGCTCGGTGTCACTCCTACCTTTTGAGTGTCTGTCAACAGGAAACAGTAGCACTCCTCCAGCTCCTTATCGGTCCTCCCCTCTGCCTTCATCTCCTTCCTTTTTTCCACAAACTTAAAAACACACACACACACACACACAAATAATGTGATCAATCATAAACACAAACACACACAAAAACGATCAGTACAATGATCACTAAACAAACAATATCATCTCTCTAAACAGCTTTTCCTAATGACAAACCTATCCAATTCATAATTCTTACTCCAAGACCTAAATTTTCTCACAACACAAACATGGCCTCTGAAATAGCTGCTCTACCATGCAAATACAGGCAATACATTCACATGTGTTCAGCTCATTTCAGTGTAAATAAACAGTAGTTTTTATTGAGTGAAATATTGATTTGTTCATTTCCTGAGCACTGCACTGACACTTGCACATGTCCATGGTACCCCAATCCCGATATTTCTATTTAATTTCTTTTATTTATTTAACCAGGAATTTTTTTTTTTTTTTAAAAGATGAACAATCTATTTTGCGTGATCGTGCAAGACAAATACACAGAGCAGAATACACTAAATAAGAACTGATTCTGTTTTAACTAAGCTAACTATATTAGCTTGTCGAGGTTAAATCTCCTTTAACATCTCCTTTTACTTCCTTTAATATTGAAATATATGATTTCAGAATTCAGGATTAAAATTACTTTTTTTTTCTTCCTAAAATCGAATCAGTTATACTGCTTACTGTACTGTGACAATGTCTGTTCATTCACCTCCCTAACTGACAGATGTGTTAACAGGATCTACAGCTAAGTAATACTGGCATAATTTTTGTGGCATCACATTAATTTGCATTGCTTACTAAATCTGGCCCCTGTTCTCTTCCTGTGTGGACGCCCCATAAGAAGTTACGTCACCAACTACCAGCTGAGGCTTGCTTATGACTGCTCTTTACTCTCTCATGGAAAGGAAGTTATCTACCCAAGCAAGGTGTTAAAAAAAAAAAAAAAAGACAGCAGAGTGGTTTTGTGATACTTTGATCTAGAAAATGAATAGTCAGAGTACACCAGCGGTTTCAACATAAGGCCCTGAAACCAAAATCAACACACCAAATCGTCCAATCCAACCCACAGCACAGCTTTGGAGAATGTTAAATCTTGTGTTTGTTTTATAATGTTCTTACTGACAAAGACATCAACTACAGCCTGTAAGTAAATGATGAACCATTAAGGGGCATAAAATGAGCTGCTGTCTACTGTCAGCATTCCTTAAAATAACATACAAATTCCCTTTTTTTTTTATATATTTACTACAGAATTTGATTTTTTTAAGAGGCGGTTTGCATTAAAAAAGACATTTTCTTTGACTAAAAAGATTTCTGGTTTTTATTTTATATTCCAGGCAGTTTTTCTGCATTATAAAAGTAAGATTTACATTGCGGTTATTTGTCTTAAGATATATCAAGCATTAAACGCGTAGTTAAACTTCTTTATATGGAAAGAAAGGTGAGACAATGTTTTTCTTTGTTTTTAGTACTATCATCTGTGTTGCCCACAAAGTAAACTGTTACAAAACCACTTGACCAGACCATCCAAGCAAAGACGTGTGGTCACAACCTGCAAGTAAAGTAGTCCCTGCACGTAACCCACGGTGATCTTGATTTCCCCCTCCCTCCCATTTAGTTGTTTAATGAATTCACGACTCTGACTTGTTTATCACTCACCTCTTTCTCCAGCAGCTCACTGTAGACAAGCCGAGGTATGGAGTACGTAAAGCATCCAGCAGAGTTAGTGTCGATGTAGCTGGAGGTCAGGATAGTCATCATGTCTTCATACTCTCTGGACTCAGTGGAGACATACTGGAACAGAGCTGCAAGAAAGACCGGAGAGATTAGAGCCAATAAAAACCACTTTCACAAATAATCCCTCAGAATGATGAATCCATTTTACCTTTATAATTTACATATATACCTTTACACTGTCTTCATTATTTCGTAGCAAGAAACAGGTGTGTTTGGCTGTTTGCAGTGTTCTCTGTTCAACATAACATTTTCTTCCACTGGACAAGTAATTGATGATGTAACTTCTTTTGGGGTGTCCACAGAGGAAGAGATAAGGGGCCAGATTTAGTAAGCAATGGGCCACAATATTAATTCCATGAAAAGCTGATATCATGACACCCCTAGTTTGCAGGTAACTGAACTTGATGCCTTGCTTTGTGTATGTGTAACAGGCATATAACGAGCTGAGGGGGAGCTCTTTCAACCGTATCTTCAGTTTCCCTGGTCAGTCCTGGTCATCACTGACTTTAACACACTTGCCTCTAGAAGGACCATAAACTCAAGTCAAATAACAGGACTTTAACTTGAGCTTGTACAGAATATTACTGCTCTTGTCAGTAACCCTGCTGTTCACGTATATCAGACAAAATTGTAAAATTTGAAATAAAGCCACCAATATGCCCCACCCTTTATGTCGCTTTGAGCACAAAGGCTCCTCATAAGGAGGCCCACAGAAATATTTGACAGACTGGCTTAATTACAACAGGACAGGTGCTGTTTTTTTTCTTTTTTTAGCCAGATTCTCAGGAGAACAGGAAAAACCTGTAGCAGCTGCCTCCCTCGGAGTGGAGAGGGCTCAGCTGGAGCATCAAACACTAATGTGTGATTTAACAAAAAGAGCTAATGCCCCCAGTAACCCACAACATATTTGTCCGTTCCACAGCTACAACACCGGGGTTGAGACAAAATATTCAAACACAAGCCAAAAAGATGTGGTGGTAGTTTCAAATTGTGGTCTCAGACAGCTATAATACATAAAGAAGATGTCAGCATAGCCTGACTATCTTTGAATTTACTGCTTCAAAAAACCCTATAATCATCAGCATGGTGGTTATTAACTATGTTTGTTAAATGATGCATTCAAAGGAGGAAAAAGAAAATAACTAAGATTTCTCTTGAACTAAAGGAGGCTTTTTCAGTAGGAGTGGTCTATTAGGCTTGGAAAGACTGCTTGGAAGGTACCAAGGAACATAACAGTTTGAGTAGGACAGGATAGGATAGGATAGGGAGTTGCATGGAGTACATGGGGGATATATATGCAATGACATCCTTTAAAACTGGCTCCCGGGCCAAAATTATTGTGTTGGTTTGGTGCTAATCAAGGCAAAAATAAATTACCATGGTCTCAGGCTTACATCTTTCTGACCTACCAACAATCCCTAAAAAGCACAACACCAAACCTTATCTCAAAGCTCATTTAACTTTTAGCCTTAATCTTATAGTAGACTCTGTAAAAAGCGCCAAAAAATGTCCTCAAGATCCCATTTTAGGGTCGACACGATGACAGTAGCCATAAACACAAGAGCAGAAAGCGCAAAGTACATGTGAGCACTTGGACACTTATAACTGGAATGTAAACAAGGAGGCGGTTACCTCGCTTTAGCTAACCCTCGTTAGCAGAAGCTAATGTCAACATAAAGGGGAAAATGCAGCTTATAATTTCGTACATGAATGCGTGGATATTTACTTTCACTCACAAACAGCCTAAAATCATCTATAAAGTGAAAAATAAACACCTGTTGCACTTACAAGCATGTAATTAATGTTAACTGGCTGGTGACGCTAACTCCTAGCATCCCTCACTAAGCCTAACCGTGTACTCAAACACACTGGAGCTTGTACGGAGTTTGATACACGTAAAACTGATGGTGACAGTAGGGCTGGACATATGAAATACACATTTGTGGACACAACCGTCATGTTGTGCGATGTAAGAAGAGAAAACAACGTTTTCGAATTGATACTCGCACGTCCGATAATGGAACTTCCCCGTTGCTAACTCAGGTTCAGGGCAGTGTTTCAGGTGTAAAAAACAAATCTAAACAAATTAGCACAGAGAAGTCCTGAATGCTATGGTGTAATTTTACTAATATACAGACACAATGGCCCACCTTTCTTTTCCTCAGTTTTCTTCGGTATGTGGAACTTGTAGGGCTCCTTGGGCATATGCCTCTTATGGACTATGTGAGGTGCCGAGTTCCTCCTCTCCATCCTCCCGCCAGCAGCGCCCGGTCTGTCCGCTCCAGGCTGACTTTCTCTGGAAGGGGTTAGGTCGATCACCTCGCCATCTTGCAGGCTAACATTAGCTCCAAGCTCCGCAGCAGCAGACACCCTCCTCGAACGACCTGCTTCCCTCCGGGGCAGGCTGCTGTCGTCCATTGTATGTATTTTGGACGTAACGGAATAGTCTCTCCTCAACCGTCACTCCGGCACCTCGTCTCTGCTACAGTCCCGCGATGACACCGCTGTTACCTCCTAATCCCGCAGCGGAGGGAGTCGGAGCAGCACTCAACCCGCACCATGCTTCCTGTGGGCGCAGATCTTCTTCACTGAGATTTAGCTGCACCTGGTTATCTCAATGCTGCCATCTTCTGGAAAACGAACCCCATCCCCACAGTTTCATTACGGTTTCAGTGGACGCAGAACAGCGATGGGTAAATAAACTGTAAAATAAAGCATGTCAGGGTTCAGGGAGGACAAAGCCCCGAGCCTAAAACTGCGACAGTTCCCACGATGTTTTTCCACGGTGTAGCACAAAATGGTGGTATAAAGGGCCACTGAAAGGGAAAATAAGAAGCCGAGCAGCAGGGCCGTGCAGAGACGTTTAAAGGGGCGGGTGCTCAAAGTTAAAAAGGGGCACATTGAACCAGACTGAATAACAACAACACACATTCATTCATCAAGAATCTAATATGGGATCGCATCATACTATATCACTGTTGTGAGGTGGCGACAATGCAAAGCAAACGTAGCCTATGTTTTACCTGATGGGTACAATGTTGCTGTTGAGGGGTTTCTGCTGCTCCTGCTGCTGATAGTGCTGGAGGGCAGGGCTGTGTTGATCTGAGACTGTAGACATTAAAAAGTCCATAGGAGAGATGGTAGCTGATTAAACAAGTATCATGACATAATAACAAAATGCAAAGATTGGTGACAGCGCTTGGAACCATAAGGCAACAAAAAACTGTGAGAAATAAATTAGGCTCTGCCTGTGAATCACTCTTTGCTTCTCTTCTTCCTTCCATCCCATCATTTCATATATCACTCTCCACTTGCTGTCTATCTGAGAACAAGGCACAACTTGCTATTGCAATAAACTATAATCTAATTATCCACACCTAACAACTCTTGCACTTAATCTATAATAAAATGATGACAGAAAAATGTTATAGCACTGCCTTTAGTAGCCTCACACAGCTCCTACTGTTTCCTCCTCATGTCCTTACCAGGCATGTCTGGACAATGTTATATCATGAGAGTAATAATTTTAAAAAATCCATATACATAAAACAAACACATGCACGCACACACAGTGACATTTTAGACCTTCTTCAGAATACTGTACTATGGGCATCACTGTGCTGATCCAGAATCCTTACATTATTATTTATTACTAGAGCTACAATAATAAAGCAATGAGGAGGGGGAAGTAATAAATATGAAATAATGTCATTATGATGCTTCCATTTGTTTCACTATCCACTCTGTGCAGGGGCAAAGCTTATTACATTTTTAAACTGTAGAGATACAATCATTTTACTGCTGTAAAATCCAAATTTTGTCTTATTTAAAATATAAATCTAATATAATCTGCTTCTTAATGTATGTTCTTTAAAATACAGCGTGTTTTTTTTAAATATTATAATAATGCATAATTATGTGGACATGCATATTAGATCGTTTTTTAGTGAAATATAAGCCCTCCAGAAAGGCAGGAAAAGCCCGGAAACTTACTTTAAAACTAAATATGTTCCCTAAAACGGTGGACAGAGCTACAGACCCATGACAGCCTTAACCAGTGAGCTAGCAGCTATGACCAGCACTACATGTGCAGTTAATAAAAGGACAGGTAATGTTTGTCGCGCTGTTGCACACACAGCACGCTCATTTGTTTCAGTTTGTCAGTTGCCACAAGACAACTTACCAACGTGTACGTAATAAGCCAATACTCCTGTGTGCTATAGACTATAGTGTACGCTGTACACCTACTTACTGGTTTTGTCGCATCAGTCTGTATGGAAGAAATATAGTAAGTCTGTGTCTCTGAGTTAATTTGTGTTTCTCCTACAGCTCCGGACTGCAAAAAATGCGCGTGCTCTCTGTGAGCTCGTTCCCGGCTCGTAACCAGCGCGTTCTGCCGTCAAGAGCGATCATTGGTTAAATGTGATCATAAGATAAGATAAGATAAGATAAGATAACCTTTATTAGTCCCACACGTGGGAAATTTGTTTTGTCACAGCAGGAAGTGGACAGTGCAAAAGTTATGAGGCAAAAATTAGAATACAATAAGAATAAATACAGTACACAACTGTACAGAATAGAATAAAATAATATACTATATACAGTAGAATAAAATAAAATAAATATACAATAAGATAAAAATAGAATACAAATACAAATACTATACTATCATGTGACTGATGCAAGCCAGATCCTTTTATTCAGTAAAACTGTGATTAATAGTATACATTATTGTTGAGGGGCACAGACAAGACTCCGCACGCCCACACAAAAAATATATATATATTTTTTGAAAAGTTGCCTCAACAAAAGGGCACTTTGGGCACCCATCAGGAAAGGGGGGGTGCTCAAGCCCCTCCAGCCCCCCCCCCCTGCACGTGCCTGGTGCAGGTAGATAATGCCTTGACCGCCTTCATTCACAATGTCCAAACGTCCAGCAGTGAGATCCCCTGCACACAATGTACCCTTTATTCCTGCACATCCTGCTTGTTCATGCTTTGATATGGACAGACTGTCAAATACTCCAGCCATCGAGGCAGCTCTGCAGCAGGGGGGCGACCATAAACGGCACTACTGTTTCTGGTTTGGCTGGTTCAAGTAATACAAACAGACACATCAAATGTAGTTTAGCACATGGTGTCTCTTGCTTTCTAAAGATGCAGTTTCTGTATTTTCCAGTTGGAAATAAATGGATATTTATAATAAACGTATTTTATAGTGAAAAAGAACAGAGGAAAAACGTGAGATTCGTTTTGAAATATTTCCAATGCGTCATTGTTATTTGAGCAGTCAGTTTATCTGTACATGATCTGATTATTTCATACTGAGAATATTTCTTTACAGCAAGTGAACGAAAATGATGTCATGCTATTCTGAGGTTGTAATGAGCACTGCACGGTTAACATTAATTCGCAGTAGTGGACTAAGCTGGAGTGTCTTAATGCGTGCTCTGTAAGGAAATCACACAATGTTCTAACATCTGTGAGAGAAATATTTCCCGTCTAAGTGACTTTTTCAGTCTCAGCTGACTGTAGCTTTCCTATACCTTTGAAAAGTACTTTTGCATAATGGCCATTGACTAACAATAGGCTGTGAGCTCAGTTTCATGATCGTTAATATGCAAATTTACATGACTATGGATCAATGTCCATGAGCAGTCATTCACAGAAAGCCGGGAAATGGCTGCAATTACAGCATTGTGGTGGAAGATGTACAAATCCCCCTCACTGGTTCAGAGATGGGTTTTTACTTTTTACATCGATGGCTTTCTTTACTCCGGTGGTCCTCTCTGTCCAGGATGTGTAAATTCTCATCACTGAAAGGGTGGTCAGTGGACTTTAGGTGTAAATAGACTGTGGAGCCTTGACCTGATGAGGAACTTGTTTGGGTTCCTTGATGTACACTGCTCAAAAACATGACAGGAACACTTTTTATTCATAGTATAGTGACAAGTCAATATAACTTCTTGGACATTGATCTGATAATTTAAGTAGCAGAGGGGTTGTTCATCAGTTTCAGCTGCTTTGGTGTTAATGTCAATAGGTAATTTCATTAACACCAATAGAAGTTTAACACCAATAGAAGCCAGGTTTCACAATGAACACACCCGAAACTCTGGCTGATTGGGACCCACGCCCAGTTTCCCACCTTGGCTCAGGCGATTAGAGGATCATCAGGGGGTCCTTTTGTCCCTCTGTGGGGGGTCACTCCCACTAGGTTTATATCTGGGACTCTCCACCATTTGACCTTAGAACTGAAGAAGCTTCTCGGATGAGAGGTGAAATGTCTTCAAGCAACTTAAAGAAGTCCAGACGCTTTTCTTTGCAAGCTCCTTTGACTACGATGACCTGGATGACTGAGAACCTTCACAGACACCAATAGAAGTGCAACAATGAGACAACCCCCAAAACAGGAATGGTTTTACAGGTGGAGGTCACTTGTATTTTGACTGCCGTTAGGTATTAAGATGAAATGCACCAGCGTGTGCAGTGGTTCCTGTTGGTGCACAACAATGCCATGAAAATGACATCCGTCGTGATCTGTCTTTTTTTTGTTGTTGTTTGACTTAGCCCTGGTTTGGAAGATTTGAAGGCAATCAGAATAGCTTGTTGTAACTGTAGCTTTTGTGCATTTGAGTGATTGCATTTCTGTGTGTGCAAGGCGATAGGAATTTTTTTTAAACTAACAGTAACCATTCATCCAATGAAAGGCTTTCTATTAAAACAATTTATTAATGCTTTGTTCCAGACAATAATACTTCAACTTATAATCACCTTGTTCGTTTTTGCACAATAGTTAGTGTTCTCTGAGCAGAGATGTCCAAATCTCCTCTTATAAGGACTTTGCAAAAGTTTTGAGCCACCTCTCATTTCTTTACATTGTGCTCCCAATAAGTGAAAAATTAGTCTTTTTGGAAAATTGCTGCTATTTCACTAATTTTCAGTCCAGTCCTTGTACCTGAACATTTTCAGAAGAATGTTTTTCTCTGTTTATTTAACCACTTCGCATTGACCTATGAAACATTCAAGCACTAAAAATGCATCTAACTCAATGGATGTAGCAGTGTTGTCTACATATAACAAGTAAGCAGAAATACACCATTTGGTCCCATTTCTTTTGGTTTAATCTACAAAAATATGAGAATGGAGCAAAAAGCAGCCAACATCCAAAGAAGAGCTTTGAATTTCATTCAATAGGAATGGAAAACTATTCCCAAAGACTGCATAAAGAAATTATTAGAAAACTTGCCTAAGAAAAGGTGTTCATACCAAATACTGACTTTCCAGGGTTTTTTTTTTTTTTTGCCCTATAAACACTATTTCCATGTACTCTTCTACATGTTTGAATAAAGTGCTGCACCTATTTCCCATTTCCCTAGCAAGATATATAGAAAAATGAAGGGGTGGTTCAAAGCTTTTACACAGTAGTGTAATTCATTTAAAAAAAAATGGCAGCCTTAATTAAGTGTAAATGTCATTATTAGCATCTTCAGCCTTGCTAACATTGATGACAGGAATCATTCTGTGTGTAATATGTAAGCACGAATATAACAAACAGTAGCGCTTGTTTTTTTTCCCCCTTCATTCATATTACACAAATACTTCATATACATTCTTTATATACATACAGTACATGTACAACAGGCTCCTTCTTTAATGCAGAGTTGAACACAGAGCATTTCACTTAGCAGCAGCTTCAGCTGCTGCAGGCTACTTCAGTTTAACAAAATATTGTTGGGATACATGATAAAAACTGTAAATCTACAGAACACAGAAGATAAATAAAGTCTGCTATTAAAAGGGAATGTACAGCTGAGTTCTCTCCAGTGTTTTCAGACATGCTTTAAAAAGTTTTTGAAACATAGCAGCAGAGGAGGAAGCGATCCCACATCTGACAAGAAAACTAAAACAGGAGATGAAAACCAAGTGACGTCCGCCAGAGCTGAAAAATGAAGCCAATGTACAAATGCCAATAACTGCAGTTCCTCTCATGGCCGCTTGGGGCTAGCTCCAAAAGGAAATCAATCCCCATAGTCTCCCCATGCAAAGATGCCCAACAACCACATATTTACAGCCTGGTACAATTAATGTTTTGGCTTCATTGAATAGTTTCTTTCCCTCCATAACAACTGAACGGGGGGGGGGGGGGGGGGGGGGGGGGGGGGGCTTTTGGGCTCAAAGTAGGGGATTTGTTGCTTTGCTTTTAAAGGAATTATCTAAGAATACTGTAATTTCCTGTTTGGTACAAACCATCCAACACATCTCTTCTTTAGTTTTGGAGACTGAAATTATGGCTTTCTGCAGACTTATTTTTCCAACCAGAAGAGTCCACGTTTTACATACAGTCTGTGTCTCCACCAATCTATACAACAGAATTGGTATGTAAAATATACCAATGAGCAAAAATGTGTTTTCACATTTCCCAGTTTTCTGTTTTCCACTACTGCTCACCTCACAGGACCAGTGAGGTGAGCAGTAGCCTATCCAGGAGAAGCCTGTCCAGGAGAAGCCTGTCCAGGAGCAACCCCCATACTTCTGTGTTCATAACCCCAAACATAAGAGTAACCAAATAACTGATGATTTCTACAGTAAATGGAGACATACGTTTTGTTATCATTCGGTGAAAGTAGTGTTCTCAGCCTGGTCACCACTATAAAGACTGTTGAGCTCTGCTGCTGGTAAGGGGTGGTTGGAACAGGATTTATTTCTTCAAAGGCGGGTCCAGTACAAAATGTGAGTTAATGTTAGCTATGATGGAGCCAGGGGGGAGCTGGAAAGGAAACCTGTGAGGGAGGGCCTTTGAGCAGTCTTTCAGCAGTGTGTGCCTGGTGAGCAACTTCCACAGGGTGTGGTATCCAGTCCTCTTAACAACATCCATGGCTAACTGCAGTTAGAACACAGCAGATAGCAGCACGGGAGACGATTACTTCCAATCCTCAGTCTTATGACCAACCTTTGCACACACCATTTAGCAACTGCTAACATCATTTCCTCTATTTCACTTTTTCAATTCTCCTTAAACAGTCAAAACTCTAAATTCACCAAGGTTTTTATAGGGACTTTTATTTTTGCATCCGTTGGTCAACCAGAGTGGGTGCAGCAGTGAGACTGTCCTGGGAGTATTTAACCTAAGGGAGAGGAGTGTCTCACTGCCTGCCTAACAATGTTTTTACATTGCTAGGGAGTGACTGTTTACTCCGATGTGGAGAATAAGTGTGTATCCTCCTGACTCATCTCCTTGAGATATACTTATTTCTAAATGTGTAATGTTTGCTGTCATCTTATCTCTGTTCTCATCAGATACAGTGGTCAGTTGTCTTCTTTATTTAATGTTTTTGATCTAATGTTGTTTGAATTTGGCCTTTTCTGAGTCTTTATTTCACCTGGAGCACATTTTTGTTACTTCACCATATCTCCTGGACTTAACATCTTACATACATATCACAGTATAAGCATTTACCACCTTCAGCTTAATTCTGAGCAGTATGTCTGTGAGCAGTGAGCACCGGTTGGTCTCGTGACTTCTCCCAAGAAGTTTGTTCATATACATTTCATTTGGCTTTTTGTTAGTTACATCATTACTAAATACCAAAGTTGGTTGAGTTTAGTTCCAGTCCTGATTCATGCTGTCCTATCAGCACCTGTGGCACTGCAGTGAGTCCATCTCGCCAGTGTCCATACCATCCTCTCTTTCTTCTGCAGCACTGCTCCACTCCTCCTCCATCACTTCATCCTCCACTTGTTTGGGAATTGAAGAGGAGAGGAGGGAAATGGAAACTGCATCTTCACATCTGGTGAGAGTCTGTCCCGCTTCATCCACCTTAAAGTCTACAGTGGCTCCTGGTTCAGCTCCCATCTCCACACCAACACCCCGATTTCCCTCCATCTCCACACCTGTCTTTGCTTCACTGATCACAAGCTGTAGTGCTCCGTCCATCTCTGACTTACCATGCAAACCCAAATCTGCCTCCATCTCCTTCCCCGTCATTGTCTCTTGAGTTAAACCCAGCCCATCTCCATCCCTCAGTCCAAGCTCTTGCTGTCCATGCAGACCTGCCTCTCCCTCCAAGCCCTGTCCTTTCACACCCCACAGCCCCACTGTTTCAACAGGTGGCCCTGGTTGTTCATTGACCCCCGTCTCTGGACAATGTCCCGTCTGTGGCAGCTGGTCTCTAGTCAGTGCTGCAGCTTCTTTGGCTTGTCTAATGCAGTTGATCCACTGTTGTTTGTTGAAGGCGTCACTAGCCTGAAAGCAGTGGCTCTGCAGTTGGCCTCCAGTACGGTATGAAACCCGGAAGAAGTTCTTTGCTGTGTGGAGGAGAAAATGAGGAAGAAGAAACAGGAGACAGAGGTGGTGAACATAAGCTGGAATTTGATAAAAATCCTATAATAAACAGAATAAACTGATATGTAAACATTGTTGCCAAATTATTATCAGAAATAAAAACAAAAACAAACAAATGACCAATAAAGGTGTATATTTACTAAAGCAAAAGTGAGCTGTGCACAAGTTTTATAGCACAGCACAAAGTCTCTTAGTTTTCCTTGATATACCATTTCACTAGATCACAACCTGAACATTATGGTTTGATGGTACATCAATACATCTATCATTTTTATTGTCACTACTAAGTTCAGAACCCTAACAATAACTTTAAACCTAAAAAATGGATTTAACCCTTAAAACAGCCCTTTAAAGGCAGGCGAAAAGATAACGCAGGTCATAAAATCCAACATAATACAAACTTTAATCACTCTGATTTTATACACCCACTGATTATCACATGGACAGCTCTACCAGCATGTTTTAATATAATTTAATGCATTTTTCTGTCTCTGGAGTCATTTGACAAATGACACACCTCTTATCAAAATTGTAACTTCACGATTGTTTTCATGTGGCACATTCAGGGACACCCATAAAGTGTAGCTACCTTCCCAGAATGGGCAGTTTAAAAAATCCTGGAATCACTCATGTAAATTTTGCGCTACAACAGGTTCCTCTGGTTTCAGTCACAGACACTAGACATTCAATCTTTTGGCTACACGGACGTCCACTGCGTTCAGGACAAGATCATTGAGGTCCAACATTAAATACTAGCTTACAATAAGCATACTAGTTCATGTGGTGAGTGCAGAATATGACACATTTAGTTTCTACCACGCAGAACTACAAAAACACTTTTGTAACCTTAACTTTGGTCACAAAGACATCCTCAGCATGCAGCACACCTGACACTGATTTAAATAGCTGTGTCCAGTACTGACTTCGTTCATTGTTGCTGAAGGCCCCTCTGATGGATCCGCCCACTCTTATCTCGCCATCTGATAGGTCTTCCAGGTCCAGCTGACGAATGGGGATTGGCTGGCGGCAGAGCTGATAGCCGACTGGCTGGTCGTTTGACGACATGGATCTGGTGATGACCAGGACGTCCTGGAAAAGGAACACGTGGAGCTTCTAGAAAGAGAGAATCAGACAGAGTACAGGTTTTAATTTCTTCCTCTAGAGATACCAATAAAATATATGGATGATATTTATGAGTGATTTTGGTCATAAAATGGTAATGTTATGAAAGTATTAGAAGCATTTCTGTGTAGCATTAAAATCAACCAAATTAAGGAATCACCTTTAAAAAGCTCACGTATGTCATGAAAATTCATATAATGCATATCACTGATTTCAAGAGTGAGTTGAAAATAAACATGTTTTATTGATTGGATTTAATCAGTGTTGTTGTAAATATTTTAGCCATGGCAACAATCCTCTCTATGACATCATAAATACCCAAGACTAAAAAACCCATGTGAAACTATGTTACGCCCCTCTGAACCCCCTGCTGTATACCTTGCAGTGGGACTACAATAGGCTTCAGGCATTTCTTCATCAACACCTCATCAGGTGCAATTAAACAGCAGAGCAGCCTGAAGCCTGAGCTTCTCATTCATAAGGATTACTTTTACATACAACGATTTAAATATCTAAAACTTTGAGGTCCATTTTGACCTTTGGATATATTAAAGAATGGATAAATGGGGAAGGGAGGACGATAAAGTTGTAGAATTGTACTGACGAGTCCTCTGTTGTTCTTCAGCTCTCCATGGCAACTGAGGGTCTTTGAGCGGTCGATGAGTTCGTCCCTTTGTCCGTCCTCTGTGTACACCAGACGATCCTTGTAATATTGACACTCCGACTCTCCTGTCTGCCTGTTGATGTCCGCTACCACGCTTTGAACCATCAGCATCTGTGGGACAGACACACAAACACACTGTTATCTCATCTGACATTTGTGGTCAGCTGAGTTGATGGATGGTTGGACAGTCATGGACTTCTACAGCTCTCAATCTTCTGCCCACACTGAAGAGGCAGCCAGGATTTTCTCTGTCTGCATCTTTGTCTATTGCCTTACTGTCCCTCGACTGTCTTTGGGATGAAGGTGCGTCTTGAGACATGTCTGCACTAAGCAAGTTTATGTAACAGTCATGAGTATTAGTCTTTTTAAAGGCTTTATCTGGTGACCCAAACTGATGAAGTATTGCAATCTTAGTTTTCCTCACCGCTTCGTCCAGGTGCTGTCGATCTGGGTGGTCGTTGGCTGTGTGCTTGAGGATCTCTCTGAGCAGCAGTGGGTATTTCACCAGCCGGCTGCGGGGGATGTCCAGGAAGTTCCATAGGTCCAGCTTCCTGCTAAAAGGTGACTGGAGACAACGCTGCAAGAAGTCCTGGACTCGCCGATCTTGCTTCTTCTGGTCCAACAAAGCCTTGGCTTTGACCTGGTTACTGCAGTACGGCGTGTAGGCAGAGAGGCAGGGCAGCTAGAGCGATACAAAGACAAACACTCTGATAAATACTTGGTGAAGAGCTAATATCTGGATTCTGCTGTCTGTTGATTAGAAAAACGCTCACCCAGTCAGTTAAAATATGTCCTACATGATCTGTGGACCCGTCAGGTTTTCTGGCATCTCGGAGGCGACTCAGCAAATCTGAGGTAAGACAGAAAAGTTAAAATTTATAAAAAGAGACGTCAGAGTGAGAATAATGGATGCTTTAAGGGCATCAAGTAATACAGAGAAAGGAAAACTCCACAAAATGAAATTTACACCTAAACTCTAATATTTTATACAATAGAAGTGCAAATATGTGTCATGGTTCTGGGTCATTTTGACACAGCTCTTTGAGTTATGTTTTGGTTTGTATTAAGGGTTATATTCTTTCAGTCTGTCTCAAGTCCGCGTCTTTGTAAATTATTTCTTTTTTCCTATTTTATTTTGATAGTCCCCATCCTATGTCAGTGTATTCACTTTTACTTCCCCCTGTCTCGTTAGCCTTAATTTCTCCCAGCTGTGCCTTTCTCCTGTTTTCCATTTCCTGATTACTCCACTGTGTATTTAAGCCCTGTAAGCTGTTTGTTTTGTCTCAAGCGCCTGATACATGTCAGTCCTTAGTTTCGCCGTTCAGAGTTTTGGTGACTTTAATTTATTAAGAGTTTTTTCTAGCAATAAAGCTGCGTTTTGAGTTCCAGTCCCGTCTTTGAGAGTCCTGCATTTTGGGTCCTTTTTACTGCCTGCCTGCACACAGCCTAACATGATAATATGTAAGTGTATATAAAAATGTATAAAAATATCGACCAAAAAAAAAAAAAAAAGAAAAAAAAAAAGAACTAATTGTTTTACTTTAACTGCCATGACTCCTCCACCTGAATGCTAATGAGGCTCGGTTTAATTTTAGTTAAGAAGGCAATGAATTATCAAACATCCATTACAGATTGTTTTTATACAAAGAGCATTAAGGTTGTTACATATGTCATTCATCTGTATGTCTACATAAAGATCATGCAAATGACTAAAGATTCCTGTGAAAAGATGCTGTAAATGGTGGTAATTAAAATATTTTCCTACCTTCATGCAGAGGTATAAGTGATTCCAGAGTACCAAAGATCTGGTTCAGTTCTTGCTCGGTCATGATGGATAGCTTGAGCATTGGGTCGTGGTAGGCCTACAGCACACGCATAAAGAAACACAGGTGACTATACTGACACTGAAGGCAAGTTCTTCATTGAAATATAAATAAACAAGTTACTTCACCTTCTTGGCCAACTTCAGATCCTCCACCAAATCCTGCTCGCCCTGAGCCAGCTCAAATATAGCCTGCAAAGGAAGAACAATTACTTTGAGAACTCAATGCTACAGATTGACGTTAGTGTTAGTTTGGTTCAGTGGCTGAAAAATGAACATGCAGTATCTGGAGTGGCCACTTGAGGCTGACTTACAAAGTGAGTCAGCCCCATTGACTCCCATGTTAAAATGCCCAACTTTACAGCAGAAACAAACATGTTTACAGTGTGGTATATAAACAGCTTTAGAATCTATGGATATTTCCCCCTTTATAACGGCTCTATGGTGAAGTTAGGTATGAGGCCCTTTAACTGGACTGGACTCATTTCTGGTGTTGGTGCCTGTACAGCTGGTCCACGACGCTGTGCTTCATTTTGATGGGGGACGTTCTCTTTTTTTCTTTTTCTACTTTTATCACTAATTAGCAGCTCTCTGTGTCAGGGGGTGATTAAATGTGGAGTCCAAAAACAAATGGGTGGCAACATTGGCTACTTCCATTTTTTTTATACATACAGTCTATGATTCAGGCCAAAAAGTTAATTCATCATTGTTGTTTGGCAGTGTTTCAAATTTCGTTGTACATGTACAGTGACAAAAAGGAGCTATTCTATTCTACTGATCATTCTTGAGACTATATTCTAGTATTTAAATTAGAATAATGAATTGAAATAATGTACCTGAACACTTTGAAATAAGAAATAAACTGCTAAAAATTCACTGATTTTCACCTCTTGTCGTTTTATCTCTTTGGGGCTCAGAGGTTGTGCCGCTCCCAGTCGGACGTCAAATGTCTCGCTCCACAGCTTGCTGTCCCGACGCTTGGAGGCCGGAGCAGCTGCGGTTGAAACCCTCGGGGCAGTCATGGAGGACGAAGGGTTTGAGAGTGTCGCTGAGATAACACGTGTCTTTGTCGAGGAGGAAGGAGGAGGAGGAGCAGCTCTCTCTGCCTCATTACGAAGACTGATGGTACGCTGCAGAAACAGAAGATGGTTTAAATATATATTAGAACTTATTTCTGTTTGTTAAATTGTACTATTCTGTAGCCTAAAACTTTTGTTGCCATCCCTGATTCTGGAAGTAAAAACTCATCAATCATCAATTTTCCCCATAAATGATATTATTAAATAATATAACTTGACTATAAAACTGTTTTTTGAATTATGACCTCCCTCCACTCCCTCAGCATAGGTGCCAGTATACTGTAATGTCACCTGCTATTGAAGTCAAGCTGAGTGTTTTGGGTGTTGCCATTTTTGTGTTTTGAAATCGGACAGGATCTGGCTGCACATTCATAAGGCGGCGATATCTTCAGAGATTTCTGTGTAACCAGTCGTCTTTTTGCCATTAGAAAGAATGTAGTTTTAAGGCACTTCCACACTCACTTCACTGCTATTTTCTACTCTAAACTGTAGGATTCATAGCTGCCCCTGCACGAGATCTCTGATCTAATTTCATCAAACCTAATACTTAAAATGGGAAGCAGGATAAGAGCCACTCTCATTTCCCATCTTAAATAACCTACTACTAAAAAAACTGAAGACATGTGATTGTTGGTTTACCTGCAGTGTCTGGCCAATCCTCTTCAGCGGCGTTGTCTTGACGGGGGGCAGCAGGCTGGCCAGAGATGCTACCCGGGATACAGGCTTACTGCGCTTGGTGCTGGGCTCCTGGAAGGGGTGAACAGAGCCACATGGTTACATTATCTCACAAAATCAACACACCTGGGATACAAACGACCCAAAGGGTTAACAAGGACACCAATTAATCAACCAAACATCAATACCAGCAGACATTTTTCTTGTTTTATATCAGCCAGTCAGAGGTTTCTGTGTGTGCAAATGTTCTAGTTGATTGTGGGAAAGCCGACTCTGGTTTGTTGACATATTATACAATAGCATGACTCAAAAGTCTTTCCCTCAGTACCAGACTTTATCACACACGCAGTCATGTTTTACTAACTTATGTCACGCACACACTAAACAGGACGGTTGTTATGGTCACTGTGTGAGACTGGATGATCATGGAGACAAGAGGCTGTTGTGGTTTCATGTAAAGCTTAAATTTAACATGGATTTTGCTTTAGCCAATTATTTTTATAACACTGAAATCCCTACAAATTCATGTATTACGTGTAGCAGCTGATCTCAAAGCGAATGTGGACATCCATGTTAGTTCTATATTATTGAGATTACATGTAGATTGTTGTTTGTAAATAAAAAAAAATAAAAACAATTTTTAGTGCAGTGACACTTTGGAGTCAATGGAATAAGTTTTCAAACATATCTTTAAATAAATTTTCATCAAAGAATGACACTAATAGTGCCTGTCATTGATTACTTTGTCTGAATCAATGAATATACAGCTTGCAAAGACGAAGAATATATGTATTTATTATTCAATTACTTGGTGTTGATAAACAGCCGTTTTTGCTATCTCGTTATATGCAGTGACATAATGAAGATAAAAAGAGTAAAATTATTTCATAATGATAAATGAACAAACATGTATGTATTTTCATATGTGAGCAAAGTTAAAAGCGCTGCAGGACTAGGGCTGTTGATATAACGATATATCGGATGACGATATAAAAACGTCTGTTTCATTTTACGCTATTGTTTGTTTCGTGGTGTCGCAAAATAAACGTTTACGGCAATATTTTTTCATCGTTTTGATGGTCACTGTAGTGGCTATATTAATTTCTTAAAGTTCTCTCTTTCTCTTATATTTAATATAACCACACTATAGACGGACAAGCGCCTGTTTTTATGCGTTGTCTTTAGCAACAACAACGTAAACCTTTCACAATAAAGCTCAAGATCCTGTTGAGACTTTTCAAAATAAACCGCATCATGTGAAAGAGTATGCAAAATATTTACGGATAAGAAGCAAAAAAGAGCCGTCAGGTGCTAAAAAATAAACCTTAGATTCAAACGTTAAGTTACAAATTATGTCTAAAAATATATAGTTTCATGCATCGGTTAAAACACTCAACTCCAGGTACATGACTCTCAGCTGGAAACACTTCACGCAAATCGAGCCGCCGGAGATTCACAGAATTTACAGAAAATGTTAAATTTTTGTGATTTATATCGTTATCGGACGATATCAGGATATGAGATTTTGGTCATATCGCACAGCCCTATGCAGGACTACCAAAAACCGCATAACCATCCCTTTATTAGGTTATTGGCTCAGATTTCTGGGGAAGTTCCCATGATTCACTGACCTTTTCTCCTCTACCTTCCTCTTTTGACTCCTTGTGTTTAAATGTTATCATTATCTTTTTCCCCTTTATCCATCTCTTCCCTTTCTCTTCAAAACCCAACTCAACGTCTTTCGAGGTGGTAAAAAATGTAATTAGAATGATTTAAAATAAAATATGATGGGCTGCTTTTCTTGTCATGATGCCTCCAAATATCAACACCACGGGGAGTGAAATTATTTAAAATTCAACTGCATTTGTTCTTTTTCTTGGCTGAAAAAGTACTCCTACAGGTACTTAAATGCATTGGAAAACTGCTGGAGAGGGCTAGATGCTGACAAAAAAACACCAATCCAAATCAGCAATGCAATATCTGTGATACAGGGACACAAAACAAACAACAACCATGTCGAGTCCTTCAATTGTTGGAGAGTTTTTAAGTCTCATTCATCGCAAACAGTGTTTTATATGTTCAGAATAAACTTTACGGTCAAAATGTTTTTGCTCAATTTTAAGTTTTGATGAACATAATGGTTATTTAATGTTTATATTTACTGCAAATTAACTGGAAAAAGACATCTTTATGGCTGCATTTTGTTACAACAAACTACTGAAGGTTGAGTGTAAAGCAGAATCAGCATCACAGCTCGTTTAATAACAATGCACACAGTTAATAATAATAAGCAAAGGTGTCTACATAGGGATGTCACCCCAGCATTCATACTTTATGCTTAATGTTTTAAGTGTGGAAAATATCAGATTTAAGGTATTTCAACATGTTAAATCTCCCAAAAATATTTTTCTATGGCACATGCATTGAGATGCAACCGCTCCATTTTCAGTTTTTATCAGAAGCAGCAGCTTGACCCAAGCTGGATCTCGAAAATAAGATTTAATATGTTGCAAGTGGTAGCTGATTGTTTAATTAAAAATTCATTTAAGCCTAAAAAGGCTTGTTAAAGACTAGGTACTTTTTCACTTGGTTATTTGTAGTCATAGTAGTGAGTGTGATGGATCTGAGGCTGTAAACAGACAGACTCAAAGCCCTGATTAGGACGGCATCTTGTAAACAATAGGGACACCTGGTGTGCACCTGGAGTTTCTGCAGTGGAAAGGGTACATCTCTTAGTGTGAAACTGCCTCTGGGTTATCTGCACTGAATGGAGACTTACAGTAAATCAGCGTGTTTGTGTGTCTGTGTGTGTGCAGCTCTGCCCGGCAGCTCACTGTCAGCTGACCTACTGGAACACAGGAACCATCAGCTCTCACAGTCAGGAACCAGCTGCCTAAAAATAAATCAACCTCTGAGATAATTTTCTTTTTTCCTTCACCTTTCGATTTAAGTTCACCCCCCAAATCTGGAAATAGAATTTCCACAGTTTTCAACAACTTCTCAAAAAATGATGAGTCAGTGATGAGTCTCTAAAATACTCATGAATCACATGGAAATAAAGTCAGTGTCATTTCCTGGTGAAAGTTATGAGCTTAGATGCATTGCAGCTGTTTCGTGTGGTTTTTTTTGGTTTGTTTGTTTTGTTACAGATTTCAGGTTCAGTTTGGATCATAAACTATCTGCTTATTTGCTTCATGCTCAAGAACTTTCCATTGGACAAACTGTAATGGGTTTTCTGTGGATGATGGTGCTTCAGCTGATTCGAACTGACAGCAATCAATTCAACACAGCTCGTCAGCAGCTGGCTGGTTATTTAATTACAGCAAGTTCACAGCAGGTTGACTCTGGTCTGCAGTTTGAGTCATTGAACTGCAACGTTTGTTCAGTCATTTGATATAAAGTTCATTGTAAATTAAACAACTGAACAAACGTTGCAGTTCAGGGATTCAAACTGCATTTTTATAGGTCTTTAGTGATACCTAGGCATGACCCCAGACTTTCAGGAAATGAAAATTACTATAAAGAACATTTTTGAGGTGTGTTCATCATAGTTTCACTTCTCGTTTCTTGTTCAGTCTTTTTAGTTTAAAGTAAATGACATTAAATGTAACTAGTGCTGGTTTTGATATTAGTTTGTTGAATTAGACCATATTACATCAGATTAGATCACATTTGATTGATTCACATCAGTCGTGTAATAGAGTAAAGTAGGCCCAATCAGATTACATCATATAAAACCAGAATACAAGTTACTAGATCAGATCAGATTCTGTATATTTCTAATTAATCACTGTACAGATAAGTACATATGTGAATATAAACAAAGTGATAAATACATCATATTTAACATATACTGTGTTGATAAGAAAACTGATGTCACCGATTGGTTTGGGGGGGGGGGGGGGGGGGGGGGCACTATATGTGAGCATGTCTGGTAATAAATTAGACTGGTTAGTATGAAAGTGAAGGTGTTTCAAAAACACAGACACCTGGTAACTACTGCAAAGTAACACATGAATAAAACACTGTGTTAATGCAATCAACTCCACATCAAGCCCTATTATTTTATCATTATTGTACCATCAGATATTCAATGCACTCAAATAAGCAACAGCTCAAACAAGGTTAAAGCGCCCAGTTCATTGACTTCGGTTAGAAGAGATGAGGCCTAACAGCGAGCTATGGTAACTTAATACCATTAGAAAAACATAAATGGTCTAGTTTAAAAAATTAACCCCCTGTGTAGTGCATGAAGGTGGAAATGACGTACAATGTCTTTTATGCTGGGCTTATTTTCTTTGTTTATTTCTGCTGTAACGTTGGGACTCTAATATGACAGTCTATGGGGATTGACTCAGTTTGAAGTCAGCCTCAAGTGGCCAATAGAGGAACTTCAGTTTTGTCACCAGCTTCATTGCCAAGATTTTTTTCATTTGTGAAAATTACAAATGTTAAATGCTACCAAATCAAGAAAAAATGAATACATTTGACTGATGAAAACACACACAAACAAAAGAATCCAATTTATCTCACAAAATTAACACAACTGAATCCAACCAGGCTGAACAGAAGAGTAAATGTTTCATCTTACCTTAACCTCTTTTCCCATGCTGCTGTTTGCCACTGAGCATCCAGAGTTAAACCGCTGTATCAGCAGGCTGAAGGGTCCCTGCCCCGCCACCATACTGCTCACCCCAAAGCCAAGCACACAATCTGAACTATTCCCAGTACCAAGAGAGCGTCCATAAATATTTTCAGACTGGTAGAAAACGCAGAGAGGAAGGGAGTATGAAAGTCTAATGTCCAGAGAGAGACTGAAAACAGCAGAGGGTCCAGAGTGACACTAAAGAGAGTTTGGTACTGTTTTCTAGTATAGACACAAAGTCCAGGAACAATTCAGCTCGCTGTTCTAGCACTGAAGCGATGACTGATACAAGCTGGTAAACCAGAAAGAAAGTGCTATCAGTGGAGTTCCAAGCACAATTCTGGTGTTGGCACAGGTACAGAAAGAGGATAGTCCCCTTAAAACCCCTGGTAATGGTAGCCGTTCAACTAAAAGCCTAATAGCTGTAAAGTAGCTTCAAAGAGTTGACGTAACAGCTCTAAAAAGGCCTGGTATCACAAGAGTACTGCCAGAGGCAAAATATCCAGTCAGACTCGGTGCTGGCAGTGTTCATAAAGACAAGTTGGCTTTGACCAGAGCTTTTAAACACACCGCTCCGGGAGGGCTTGAGGTTGAGAGCCGAACCATCAGACCCCAAACAAAAGAGTTCAAAAAGAGGCTGGATTTAGTTCTGTTCCCAGAAAATCATACAGGAAAAGTTTAGTCTGCAGTTTAGACCGTGTAGAGCTCTGAATCGTGTAATCCTCTCAGCGGTAGCTGTTCACTCGTCCGCCTTCGCACTCTCTCAGCAGCTAATGCTCTCTCTCTCTCTCTCTGTCACTGGCTCACTTATTCAGTGGCGCTCTCACCCAGTCACTTAAAACTTCCTTCCTTTCTTTATTCTGTACGTATTCATTTCTCTGCCTGTCCCTTTCCAGTATATATATATATATATATATATATATATATATATATATATATATATATATATATATATATATATATATATATATATATATATATCTCATAGAGCTCTACTGTGGCCTAGAAATTAAAACAAATTAATAAGCCACATTTGTACACAGTTATTTAAAGAAAAACCCAAACTAATACCCCATTTCCTCCTAAAAAATTAAACTCTAGATATTCGGATATTGAACCAATTGTCTCAGTGCCACAGACACATTGTGTCAAAAGAGCTGGTAGAAGATTTAAAAATATGAAAAGATAATATGAATCCTACAGATAAGACATTTTGTAAATGCACTTAAGGAAATGTATATTGTTTTTCTTGTGTGTATTTAAAATGTGTCATTCCCTGAAAATGTTTTATGCCAGAAAAAGTAAATCTACCTTTAATGTGAAAGAAATGATAATGTAAATTGTATAAGGTTAATATGTATATTATTACTCACATTATCTTTACTCAGTTTATTATTATGTATTTCGATAATCTGGACAAACGTAAATTATGAAATCCCTGACTGGAACTGCTAGTGGTTGTGGGAAGTCCTCATCAGTCAATGCCAGTCCGAAGTATAATTAATAAACAGAGGCCTGCAGCCAAAGCTGTGTCCTGGTTTTAAATTCAATGAGTCAATGTGTTTATTCAGCCCCACTGTGGGGACAAAGAAACACTTTTTTTATTTGTTAAAGCAAGATTTTAAGTATTTTTTTTATTTACTGAATTTTATTTTAAATCAGTAACTCAAATCAATTTGTCCTTCCAACCTTTTTAAATGTGGAGATTTCGCTTTTGCTTTTTCCTTGTTTTTCATCATAAGTCACGGTCAGATCCAGCCTTCCACTAGTTTCTATCCAGTCGGTTTAATGAGTCATACGGGTTCACAGTAAGGTTTTAGTTGTTCCAGAGTCCAAACAGAGGGGACAGGTGAGGCCCATCCATCCATTCACCACAAGATTACTGTGTTTTACAAATAATATAATTTGCTTTGCCATATTGAAACCACATAATGAGTAATGAGAAGACTTTCAGGGACATCCATCCATCTTTTCTTCTGTCACGTATCCATGTCCAGTCTAAGCACAGACACCCAGACCTTCTCCCGAGCCATCTACTCCAGCTCTTTCAGATGGGTACTGAGCAGAGACATAATCTCTCCAGAGTGTCCTGTGTGGACATGCCTAAAACAACTCACTGAGGATTTATCCTGAAAGAATCCATCTGATTCTCAAACCACCATATCTGGCTCTTTTTAATGTGGAGGAGTAGCAGCTCTACTCTGAGCCCCTCCTAAAACAAAGAGCTACCTCCTCCTGTCTCTAAGGCTGAACTCTGTTCAGAGGAAGCTTATTCTTTCTGACGCTTGTGTCTGTGACATTATTCTTTTAGTCTCTACCTACATCTCATCACCATACCATACATGCGGATAGGAATATAGTAAATCATCCAGTAAATCAACAGCTTAACCTTCACAATCAGCTCTTTCGTCACTACAACAGATCAGTGCAGTGTCTTCATCACTGCAGATGAAGACACTGCACTGGGGTCAACACATCGGTCCATCTCCTCCTCTACTCCACTCTCACTTTTATGAAAAAGTTTCTTTTAATTGTACTGCTTCACTTGATGTTACAGAGAGGATCTTCATCAAGCTTTTCCAGTGCTTAACAAAGAGCTGGGACATCCATCGTTTACTAAAGCATGTTAATGAGCTATATATGTTTATACATCAGCTTGGCTGATCTGATTTGGGTACATTAGGACCCTTGTTATAATCACGGACCACGGTACATCGAAGTTCCAAGAAAAGTAGCTTTAAATAAACACAGACGTCCCGTCTCAGCTGAAAGCAACAAGACATCAGAAAAAGATTGCATCATTCACAGAAGTGTTTTCATTGTTTCCTTTAAAAGCTATGACCGGTATCAGAGTCAGAGCATCAGCGTTGGCCTCCAACACCTCACAGTCTGCTAACAGAAGCTGCTCCCTGTGACTAAGCTCTATTGTCTGTTATTGGGAGGCTTCGTTCGTAGACGCCTAGGGAGGAACTCAAATCAGCCTCGTTCGATCTGTACTGTGACACAGCGACTGCGTCTTTAAACCTTACAGGGATGTGGTGAAGCATTTACAGATGGGAACACTCTTTTTGAATGGTAAAGATTTGAAAACATCGATCAATTATTAACATCTCCTAAAACTAATAAAAAAACATGAAGAATACAGTAAATGGTACTCCACATATGTGCATATTTCAATCAACGTGCACATTTGGACAAGCAAACATTACAATCTTGTGCAACTTTCTTTCCTGTTTCTGCAGTAGAAACCCATCAGATTTAACCCTCAAGCCTCCAAGATAAGTGACAGACTGGGGAATTTTAACAGTCCTGGTTCTGTTTATCACAAACCTTACAATGTAGTGATTTAAAGTAGGAAATATAACGTTAAAAAAAAAACCAGATTTCCACAGATTTTTCCATTGTCCAGTTCCTGAAACCTATTACCTGAAAAGTGGCTGTACAAGAATTTAAGTGGTGAAGCACGTATATCTAAACCAGTGTTTCCCAACCTTTTGGAGCCACGGCACATATTTCACATTAGAAAAATCACACGGCACACCACCAAACAAAAATGTCACAAAAAGCAAATTGATAATTTTCCCCTGTGCACATGGCATAGTGGAGTTTGGCTCAGTTTGTCCCTAGTATACCTTTGTTGCTTGCTTCTGACCACTACCCATGCACTACTCATGCTAGGGCCTTCATCTGGGTCAGAATGTTCTCCAGGACCCTACTTTTTCTTTTCAAACATTTATCTATTGCTATTACGCACTGCGTCGTCTCACAGCATGACTATTATGTATTTGTTTTCTTTGTCTTCTTCTGTTTTACTGGCAGTTGGCAACCCATTTAATTAGAGAAGGTAATTGTACTGCCCACTGGTGGAAGAGAATGCTACTCACATCTTTAATCCACGGTTACTAAACCACATCAGTAACTGCTCAATAGTGAATGCCTGTTTTAATTAACAAGTAAAAACAAACAAACATCCAATGCCAAACAGAAACTTCCACAGTAAATGTATTATAATTATAAATGACAGCATCACCCCTTTAACAACTAATTTACATCTAGAGCAGCATTTTTCACAAATAAAATAAAATTAATGGCTATAGCAAATAATTCCAGTTGAATGTTTTAGGTTTGAACAAAGATATTCAATGTCTCTGAGAGGGAAAATCTGATTAGTCATGGTTAAATTGTTATTTATCATTATTATTATTATTAATATTATTATTGTTAATCAAAATATAGTGCCACATTAATTATTAATAAAGGAATAAATCTTTACTTTAATGTCTGTTTACATCGATTACACTTCAGTGCTTTTAATCCTGTTTGGGGTTTTTAAAAATTTTTTTTTTACTTTTTGTGAATTTTTCACAGCACTTACCTTTTGTATTAAAAAAAAGGTCTGCATATTGTTTTTATTTTATTTTGTAATTATGTAGTCAGAAGTAGTCACATTTTATTAAATCTTAAAAGTTTTAAATGCATTTGTGAGTATGTGGGCTGTGCCAATCAATTCAGGTAAAAATATTTGAAAACTGTCCTAAAATAAATAGATGTTATAAAGTTATTAATCTGCAGTAAATGTTTCCTAAACAGATGAACTGATAAAATATAATAATTCCCAGTGAATGAATCTTTACTGATCTCCACTCTGAAAACAGACAGTTGCTCAGGAGGGTTAAATTATTGATGTAAAGCACGTTTCCCGGTGGTCCTTACACGTGTCTTTTAAATCAGATAAAGTGGTCTCTGGGTCCTGGAGTTTGAGTAAGAAAACAATACAAGTGTGTGTGATTCACTGAGCGACAGCACAGAAACAATAGAGTGTAATTCATTCCAGCTTCAGTATCTGCCAGCGCCGGTTTGAACAAAGTAAGACTGATGGTGTGTTTGGGTCTGTTTGTCCCCCTGGAGCCGCTGGAGTGTGCTGAACAGGCTGGACATCCTGTGTTAGACCGAGCAGAGGAGGAAACGCCCAGGAAGGAACAGGCTCCTGGCAGAAGGCTAAAAATACAGGAGGAGGGGCCCAACATAAGGGCCGGGGGCCGTTAATTTGTCTTCTCCTCTCTAAATGAATTTAGTTTTTAGGTTACCTATCAGCCCCCCAGCAAACCTGAATTGGACAGAGGGGATGCTCTAAGAGGAACATTTTTCTTTTCAGAGTTTATACGTGCAATCAAATTTCTGATGAGAAAAATATCTGTTAAAAGCAGGAAAATACTTTTAATTTCTGTTTTTCTGTGATCTCTGGAATAAACACTGTATCACCATATCATCTCTAACTCGTTGTGGCAGAAAGCCTGAGGTTTCGTCCTATTAAAAGGGAGTTTTTCCTTCCCACTGTCGCCAAGTGCGTGCTCAACGGTGGTCATTTGATTGTTTGAGTTTTCTCTATATAATTGTTGGGTCTCTAACTTACAATCTTAAGGGCCTTGAGGTGACTGCTGTTGTGATTTGGTCAAATACTTTTAAGAAACTTAATTCAATATTACTTTTTTATAGATATAATTACTTTCCCACAGTGTATACTGAAGGTTTTGTGGTATAATATTTACAGATACAGATTTCCAGCTGTATTCTTTTATTCTCTTATATAGGGATGCATGTCATAGAACTCCTATAATTTTACAGAGGCATTAAACGTTCTATTTTAATTAAGTAATCAGTTTGCAAGGGGTGACCAATAAGAAGAAAGTTGGTGTAAAGAGGAGGAGCTAAACTGTCACTGTTGCAGACAGTTAATGAATTGAGCCCAAATAAGATAAATGAGGATTATTTTCAAACCGTAAACAAGCCAAGCTACTCTGGTAGAATGTGAGATTAAATGTATGAGGTACTCTTTGTCTCAGAGACTGCGGCTGATTTCAGTGACTGCCAAAAACTACTCACCAACCGGTGGCTAGTGGTTTCTGGCAGCCACTGAAATCAGCTACAAAGATGGTGCTGCATCAAAAACTTTCTTGTGAATACTTCAGTCGCTAGCAGATTGCTGCTGGTATATAGTTTTCATGGAAGATGCTGATGTTTTTCTACAAACACGAGCAACTCCAGGCCAAGTGGCAGTGAAACTCAAAAAAGGTCATCTCTGCAGTCAACATATTTCAAAAGGCACAGCTTATACTTTGAATGCAAACATTCCCAGTTTCTGGTCTGTGTCACACTTGTCACAGTTTCACTACAGATAGTCTTGTTTTAATTAAGGTTCAACCCTTAAGGAAGAACAATGTCTCCGTTTTTGATTGTGCACAAGTGCATGACGGCATAAAAGCAAAGAAATCAGTTTAACATCAGAGAAAAATCTGACAATTGTAGGAAAATATGGACATTTTTTTATCTGATTCTGTGGATAAAACCATTAAAATGCCTTGTGTTAAGTTTTCTGTCCTCAATTTAGAAACTGAAATCAGTTGGCATTTTAAATCAAATGACGAAAGTTAGGTCTCTCATGTACAGGCCATGCAACAGCTTCCTGATTAGAAGGTCACATGTACCGCCTCCTTTGTGTTCTGCATAAGAGGATAATGGAGACAAATACAGCCGAACACTTCCTGAGTGGTAGGACATCATCATTTTGTTAGCTTAAGGTTTTTTTTTTTAGGTTTTTTAGGTCATATTTTAAATGTGTGAAAACGCTGCCCACACAATGAGGAAGGCAGAGCTTTTCACAAACACATCATTATTATTTAAACAAGAGTAGAGTTTGACACACGCTTGAAGAGGAGCTGAACTCACATTGATTTCCAGACTGCAGAGACTGAGGGAGTCGGCATCTCTGTTGGCCTGTTTCCTCTTCTTCTGCAAAACACAAACAGAATAAAAAACATCAGCGAGAGAGAGCAGGTGTTGATTTTAAGAAGTACGCTTCAAATTTGTTTATATTTTTATTAAATCAGATTACATTCAGAAATGTGAAAGTCGAGTTTTTGTGATGGATCCCAACCGCAACTTTTTAGCTCACTGTTCTGGTTGCAGCTTGCAATCATTTGTGACTTATTTTTCAATAAATTACTATAAATTAAAATATTTTAATACAAAAAAAAAGCAAGCAGGAAAAAAAAATCTGTTCAGTTTAATTGTTCAAATTGTTTTTGTCTTATTTCGATCAATCTGGAGAGGAGATTTTAGCATTTTTCATCATTAAATAGTGTCTGAAGAACTTCTCTGGCTAACCTCTAACTCAACACAGAGTCGAATAGTAACCTGTAAGTATCCTGAGAGGAAAAACTTACAGCAAATGACCAAGAATAATAATAAGAAGAAATTTCTCTGCTCAAGTCCGCTCAGATATCAACATTTCAGTAAGTTGTTACCCATCAGATAAACTCTGAGTTTAATTTACCCAGATTATAATGAATGAAAATAACATGCAAAAACATTTCAACCCTTAACAAAATATTGTGTTATATCTTTTTTCCGCATTTGTACAGGTTAAGGCTCAGTCATGGGGGGGTCACCAGACAAGAGGAGGGAACTGTGCTCTAATTTCAAAGCTAAGCAGTTTAAGTGGTGTTAAGAGGTGAACAATATAACAAGAAGTCCCTTGTTTCCTTTCCTTTGAGAGTAGTTTAGTCTGAATGAGATTTAAATGGAATAGATGCTTTTTCTATTAAACAATGGACACAATCTTAACTCAAATCTCTGTGGATCCTGATTGGGAGTTCCTGCTTCTGTTGGAGAAAGGAGAGCATGTCCAGTAAATCCATAGATTTTCCAGGTGATGGAAAAATGATTCCAGATGGAGTTAGACTCCTTAAAAAGTGGGACAGGAAGCCTTAATGTGTGTCATGAAAGAGGCCTACAAAGATGGATGTGGTCTACCAATGGCTTGTAAGGTCCAGTAACATCTCGAGATAAGCACTTTTGACCTCTTAGGCTACGTCACACTGCAGGCGAAAGCGCATAAAATCCGACTTTTTTGACCCTAAACGACCCATATCCGATCATGGTACGACAGTGTGAACAGCACAGATCTGATCTGGGTCACTTTCGTATGTGGTACTGAATCCAACACATATCTGGTGTTTTAGAAAGTGACTACTGTTTGAACGGTCATGTCGCATTAAATCCATCTTTTACGTCACTGACACAAGACAGACCCCAAATAGCGCCGGAGAAGCGCCCGAGAAGACATCGCGAACGCTTCCTGGTCATCCAGTGTAGATATTAGTGAAACTGTTGGGAAGACAACGTTAGAGAAACGTGAACATTTTATTTGTACTGTATAATCTGCAGATTGTGACAGAAATCTGCAACTATCCTTTGAAGCACCGCTCCTCTAAAACAGCAACAAGGATAATTATTAGGCCATATCTAAATAACAAAATAACTTTACAACTTAAAGCAAAATTGGGAAACGTAAAGTCCGAAACAAGTCTTTATATTAAGAGCCATCAGTCAAACAATATTGTTTGGTCTGTGTCTAAACAGAGCGCGTTGTGTGTGACGTCTTCTCTTGTGCATGCGGGCCGCTTTGAGGGTTCACACTAGAGCGCGTTTCCTGTCACATTTTATTTGTAGTGTGAACAAGCAGACAAAAAAAATCGGATTTGATCAAAAAAATCAGAATTGAACATTAAGACCTGCAGTGTGAACATGGGCTTTGACTTTGTAAATCACAAAATCCCCCACACGTGATGGGGACCTGACTGTGAACCTGACTTGTTTATAACAAAGAAAAGCACACCATGCTTGAGCATCTTGTCATATCGAATAAGAAACATAAATAGATATGTTAAACTCATCATAAAAAGCATTTAGTGATCAAGGAAGTTTAGAACCAGAATTCTTTTTGCAGCCACAACAGTGCCCCACCCGATGGTTATTCAAAAGAATGGTAATTAGAAATGCACGCACTTCTGCACGGGCTTCAATTTTTAGGCCTAAAACCTGACACCATCTTCTATATACAGTCTACTACAAGCTCCTATCAGCTGGACTAGGTGGGGGGCAGGTCCAGCTCCACCCATTCTGACAGCGAGCCCCCACTTTGTTTTTCCCAAAAGTGCTGGAAGTAGAAAGGGAACAAACCCAGTGAAATAAACATATCTCAAACTTGTACTTAATAAATATAGAAACATGCACACAAAAAACAAATCCAGAAACATGTCCCCCTTCAGGACGACGTCGGTACTGCAGGTTTTTATCAAAGCGGTTCTGATTCTTCACACTCACCCGATAGTAAACAAACAAACAGCAGCCCATCATCAGGATCAGCTCCTCAAACACACTTGTAATCAACTCTGCAGCTCCTTATCCTCCTCTTTCTTCCTCTCCTCTTCCTCCAGGTCCCTTTCTTTTAACCCCAAAGTCACATTCGCCCTCTTTTCTTTTCTCCTCTTTACATGCTGGTGCTGGACAGCACTCGAAATAATTTCTCCTTTGTTCGTCCCACCTCCTGTGAATCACCTCCTTCACAGTCACATTTTATTTCACCTCTTTTAATTCTGTTAAAGTTCTCCAGGTTCTTGATCCAAAAGCCTCTTATTCTGCACCTCCTCTTCTCTTTTCTGACCTTCTTTTGCCCGCTGCTTCTCTCCGCCTGCGTACTCCTGCTTCACCACCTCAGCCACAGTCTGAGCCTCCTCAGCCTCACCACCTTCCTGAGTGGATCTACAGACCCTCAGGAACAGGAACCCTTTACAATGTATGTATGTGTGTGTGTGTGTGTGTGTGTGTGTGTGTGTGTGTGTGTGTGTGTGTGTGTGTGTGTGTGTGTGTGTGTGTGTTTGTCTGTCCCCTCGGTTCCCACAGGACAAACAGGAAATGACGGATGTTGGGGGGGAAACAAGACGTCTATAATTAGGAGCTGAAGGAGCACGGTGACAGCAGCAGGACAAACACTTACAAAGACTGATCACTTACATCTATCACACATTATTTTCACACAAAAAAATTAAAAAGTAATTATGAATTTTCTTTCTTTCTTGCCTTTTCAAATTATGTTAAAGGAAATTCTTCATTTTGCAACACAGATATTTTTTTCTTAAAGCATATAATTGAGAGTAAACGACTTAAAAAGTGTGAATCACAAAAAAAAAAATCAAGGAGAGTGGGGCTAAAACTATTAACTGATGAACTGACAGAGAGAAATTCGCTTCCAGCTGTGCTGATCAGCAATGTTTTGCCTAATTATTAAAGGTGAAACAGCTCTAATTTCACTGGTTACACATTCTGCACAGTTCTTGTGTTTATTACAACATACATATTTTTAATGAGAATTCAGCTACAATATTACCAATAAACCCCTGATGGCTTTAAGTGAATCACATTAATCATCGCATAACAGTGCATTGTGTTCTGCTGGGAAACCCTGGGTCCTGGCATTCATGTTGCTGGCACTAACACACAAACACTTCTACAGACCAGCTTGAACTGTGAGTCATGCAAAGCCACTCTAGTAGAGCCAGAGAGCAAAAATATAAAGCTGGAAATGACCATAATAGATCTCCTTTAACATTAAAAACGTAATCACCCGTTTTCTGCCTCATGCAGGAGTCAGCAGTCTAGGCAGAGAGGCCCAGACCTCCTCCACCTTGTCTAGGAAGACAAAATAAGGCACCCACGAGCTCATGGCTCGTGGGTGTCCTACCAGTTGGACATGCTTGAAACTTCTTATCTAGGAGGCCTCCAGGAGCCATCTGGGTCAGATGCCTCAGTAACCTTAATGAGGCGAAATGTCCAAAGCTAAACCCAGACACACACAATGAATCTGAAGCTGGTCGTGTCTCCCAAGGCAAAGTGACTTGTTTTTGTGGGGTTTTTTTTAAATTAATTTAGTGATTATTACTAGAGGATTGTGGTTCTTGTGTATTGTTTACCAGGTTTCCCAGTAGGGACAATAACAAATTACTGAATTAAGCTGAACTGAACCAAATAGCCTAAATGTGCAAATGTGGGGCTTCAAAACGGGACTTTTGTGTGATGTTTA
The DNA here is from genome assembly GCF_057381915.1 of Diplotaxodon limnothrissa. Taxonomy (NCBI): domain Eukaryota; kingdom Metazoa; phylum Chordata; class Actinopteri; order Cichliformes; family Cichlidae; genus Diplotaxodon; species Diplotaxodon limnothrissa. Next base: position 26,866,283 of record NC_140600.1, read on the forward strand.
AAATAATGTCCTTATCTCCAAACCTCAAAACATAAAAATCAAATAAAGAAAAGGTAAAATCACATAACTTAGGTGAGACACAGCTTGCTGCTTTTTTTTTTGTCTTGTTTTGTTTTTTTGCTGCATTTGTTTTGTTTTTTCATTATGGACTTTGGCAAATCCTGTGTTATATAATAATGGAGTCACAGCACAGTTACTGTAACGCAGGGAATAACATGACTAAGTTCATGTGTGGGAATTGTTCTTACCCCTCTGAGGGTCCAGCCATCAGGAGAGAGGAGAGAGAAGGAGGATGTTTTCCTCTGCCGCTTCGACCTGAAGGAAGAAAATGAGGAAGGAAGACAGACCGATGAGGAGAGGAGAGAAGCAATAAAGGATGAAAGGAACATGATAGCATGCTGTTACCTCAAACAATAACTAAAAGAAGAAAAAAAGATTTTCAATTTGCTTTTCAATTACTGTTTTATTTATTTATTTATTTATTTTAATAACTTAACTAGGATTTAAAAACTTTTTAAAAAATACAGAAATTAAAAAGTGAGCAGTATTGAAAGCTGAGTTATTTCATTGCACAGTTAGCAACAGAAGATTAAGTGAAAACTAATCTTCATACTTGATGAAAATTAAGTTAATTTTTTTTAAGGTTTGGCTTTTTAACTATGCAGATTGTCACGAAGAGTAAAGGAGGCAAGCCTTCAAAGGTGTGTAAAATATGAAGTGGGCAGAGCTCCACCAGGTGGTTTCTCAAAGTCACTACACCCACGACCTTTTACCCAGTGCAAAAATTTGTGTGAAGATCTTTTAGGTGATAATTTTGTGTAAGTTCGGTTAAATTCTTTACTGACCGTTAAATCTTATGAATTTTGAACAGATAAAGGAATGAAGGCGCTCTGGCATGGCTTAGCCTCCATCAGAGTTAACAAAGCTTGGCTTCCATTTATGTGTATGAGGCCGGACATCACTGCTTTTAAAGAAAATACAGGATATTTGTACTTCATTTGTTTTTATTATGGATATCAAACTTTTAAGGTAAGCAGATTATTTGTTTAAGTAGTCAGACTTTCAGCAACAGTAACAAATATAACCCACACAAACTCTTTGTGTCACATTTAGTTTGTAGACTAAACTATAAAGCAGCTCCGCTAAACTGACAAAGTGAAATATGGTGTATATTGGCATAAGGTATGTGGAAATAACTGGTGTGAAACTGCAAGTGTGTTTCCTGTCCTTATAACCTGACAGCTTCCCTCCAACCTGAGCTTCTGCAAGTCCTGCAACTGACTGTGCAAAAATTAGAGATTCAACAAAGTAACAGAAATTGTAGCAAAGGCCAACTTCAGCATCTCCCAGAGCCATCCACTTTTATTTACTGTTAATAGCACATTCATCATTTCTAATCTGAACAAAAGGCTTATGAACGCTGGTGAAGCTGCAGAAGAACGAGCAGACAGAGAGGACACAGACAGCCAGAGACAAACATGTTACATCATTAGAGCCTCTCCCTCTTCTGTCTGTGTGACACAGAGAGTGACAGCAGTCCTGCTCTGTTTCCTGGCCTCTCACCCCAGGAAGCTCCTAACTGTGTCTGTGACTTCAGTATCTACCTTCCCTCTGCTGTCAGTGGCACGGTAACTGCTGAGGAGTTCTCTGATTGGATGTTTCTTACTTAAGGTAGAACTCACTTTTAGTCAGTTCTACCTTAAGAATGAGGCTTATGTAAGGCCTGTGTGGCTCTCTGATAAACAACTATGACAATAAATGAAGTTACATCCAAACAAAGTTGCTCCAGAAGTTCTTGTTTCACACTAAAAAATACAGACTGGTTTGATAAAACAAGAGCAGCTTTGTATGACTCTCAGATCAGTACAATAATCATTCTTAAAAGGCTGAAATAAGCTGCTGTAAACTAACTTTGTAAACGCAAAAATTACTTCGGTTATGCTGACCTCACTATGAGAAACTTTGGCCATGTATGTATGTATGAACATCCATCACTGTGAAACTCCTAAAGAAAAACTAAAGAAAAGCATAACAGGTCCACTTTATTATTGAAAAATAACTTCATCGGGGTGTCTCATATAATCCTGTCTTGTCAGATGCTGACCGTGTCTCACACAATGTCCACATTAGGAAGTTTTGGAGGGTGCCGGTGGCGTAAATATCAGGTTTATGAGCCTGCTTGGACATTAATGTTTTTGCACTTGGTTTGACCTGCTTTTTCTACTTTGATTTTCACTCGCTGTCTAGATTTAAGTACTAAAGCTGTTAGGAGAAGATCCTTGTTTGGGTTTAAATACATCCCACTCACCAGTAACCCTTTGTGTTGAACAATGACTAGCTGGGAATGACATCTTTGTCTCATTATGCCATAACCCAGTGCCAACTTCTCCCAACAGATGACGCACTCGGGCTGAGGGACGCGCAGTTTTTTCCCCTCTTTTTTCTTTAGATGGTAGACCATTTGTGCTGGTGGTTCATTGTGATTTGATTCACAGAAAAAAAGTGATCATTCCCCCACCTCAGAAGTGATCCCCTTCTCTAACAGAGACTTTGATGTGTAACTCTGTAATAATTCCCACCATCTGGCATCTGCCACAAAGCCTACAAAATATTGATATCATAAATTAAAACCTCATTCACTGTTTTAGATGGTGATTGGATGGTGTTTTAGAGGATGAAACAGGTCTGAATTGGAAAACAGTGAGCAGCTGTAAAACAATAAGATGCAAATGTGTTTACACACAGTGTATGGTGGCAGATTGTTCAGCGATTGCTGCTTTTTCTCAGCTTTCTGTTGCTTCTTCATTGTGTTTTATGACAATTTTCTAACAATGACATGGATGGATCTGAAGTTACAGATGCTACCAGGCATCAGTATTTGTTTTGTTTTTTTAATCAATAGACCAAAAAACAATTTCTGTCTCATCATGGCTCTAAAGTGTGTGTGTGTGTGTGTGCGTGTGTGCGTGCGTGCGTTTGCCTTTATGTGTGTGACTCATTCATTCCTGGGAGTTGCAGGGCTTTTTCCAATAGTGCAAACCATCCCACCCTGGATGAACTCACACACATGCACACGCACGCACACTTGCACACAGAGTTCTGTTTCCATCACTTCAGAGGACATTATGCCGACTTGAATACATGTACTATAACCCTTAATCTAACCTTAAACCTTAAAATGTTTTAAACTCATTTTTTTTCCCAAGAGGGAGGTGACGTGGTTGAACTCTCCTGCTGAGGAGATCAGAGGTGTGTTTGGCTACACGCACCTCCAGTCTTTCCCTGCCTGTTCTCCTGGTAAATCTTTTATCCACTCATCTGTTTTTAATATCACTTTCTCAGCAAACATTCAGTTTTCAGACTAAAACAGGGCACTATGCTCAAGGGGAGGCTAGCTGTAGTGAGACTAACTGTGGGAGTCATTTTGGAGTTTTACATTGTTCTGTTCTGTTGTTGTCATCATTAATAAACATGCAGATATGAAACTATCTGCAAATCAGTGGACTATTTAGGAGAGGTCCATGAAGTGGTATCAATCTCAAATGTCAAACCAAATCTTTCATTCTTTGTGCTGCTTCCACTTCCGTCACTCCCTGAAATGTGGAGAAACTTGAGTTACTACACGTACAAGTAACTACAGAACACATTTGCGTATGATTCATAATATTGCTGAAGCCCCAAAGGCAGAATTCCTGCATACAAGAAAGATCTGCCTATCCCACAGAAGAAATGCAGGTTGTATTTACTGCATGCTTTGTTACTAAAACTTTGTGTGTGTAGGTGTTACATCTAAAAACTTGTGTATGGAAGGTCTTTCGGTGTCTTTTTATTAAGCAGGACGAGACTTCCAGGTGTGATGTTTGTTATTTACAAATGATCATGGAAGCTACATCCATCTTTTAAATACAGTATATGATGAACCCAACCACGAGGGGGCCACAAGCCTGTGTACCCCTACTGCCGGTCCCAAGCTCAGATAAATGGAAAGGGTTGCATCAGGAAAGGCATCCGGCCCAAAATCGTTGCCAAATTGAACATGTGGCTCATAAAAAAATGGCATTTCCATATTGGATTAGTCGGGTTAACAATAACTGCCTCTGGTGCTGTTCGCCAACAAGGAGCTTGTGGAAACTGTGGTACTGATGGCTGAAGACAAAGCAACAGGAGAGGGGGAAGGCATGATAGGAGACCGTGAGAGAGAAGGTAAGGAATGAGTGTGGAGATGAGAGTAGGCTGATATATATGGATATATTGTGTGTACAGGAGACTAGGTGGAAGGGAAGCAAGGTCAGAAGCACTGAAGGAAGATTTAAGCTGTTCTATTATGGTGTAGATAGGAAGAGGAATGGAGCAGAGGCAATCTTGTAGGAAATGTATATGACGGTGCTGTGGGGGTGAAGAGAATGCCAGACAGGATCACAAGTGTGAGGCTTGAAATATTCAGTTCCATTTCAATTCAATTTTATTTATACAGCGCCAAATCACAACAACAGTCTCCTCAAGGCACTTTATATTGTAAGGTAGACCCTACAATAACACATACAGAGAAAAACCCAACAATCATATTACCCCCTATGTGCAAGCACTTTGGCGACAGTGGGAAGGGAAAACTCCCTTTTAAATAGAAGGGGTGATGTTGAATGCTGTCAGTGAATATGAGCCACAGGCTGGATGTCAGCAGAGAAAGACTGTTGATTAAAGTAGACTTCAATTGACATAAAAGCAAAGGGACCATAGGTGATGAGGAGGTGATGAGAAGGTAGGTTAGGTATGGCGTCAAATAGAGAAAGGCAGAAAAACACAAATGGTGGTGGATTTTGAAAAAGGATGGAAATGGCTGTGGCAAATATCCGCTTCAAGAAGAGGGAGGAACATCGAGTGACATAAAAGAATGGAGGAAGGTGCGGGCAGGTGGACAACAGCTTATGCAGAAGGTGCCATTTAAAGACACAGGAGACTGTGAGATGGTGTCAGGGGAGACTGTAGCAAAACAGCACTGGATAACAGTCTGTAGGATTACTTTGGAAATCAAAAAGAGGAAGTGAGTGAAGACAGAGGCTGAAAGTTGTAGTTAAGAGTTACAAGAAGAGTGTGAAAGTACAGCTGTAGTGCTGAGAGAAACTTCCAGAAAGGTATCTGATGTATCCTCTGGACAGAGGCTTGCTCTGGAAATAAGAAAGGGACTGAAATTCAGCAGAAATAAAGCATAATACATGTGTACAAGTGAGTGGGAGGCAGATGAAACAGTGAAGTAACAGTGAAGCTGTGAGGAATAAACACTTGAGATCAACCATCCAAAGCAATGGACAGAGCACAAGAGAGCTGTAGAAGCGAGTGGAGGCAGTGTGGAGCAGCTGTGACAGAATGATGGCAGCAAGAAAGAAAGGGAAGGTTTACAAGACAAGTGAGTGAGGCCTGCTATGACGTATGGTTTGGACACAGTGACAATGACCAAAAGATAGGACGCCGAGCTGAACATGTTAAGATCTTCACTGGCAGTGACTAGATTGGACAAGGTTAGAAATGAGAACATCAGAGGCACCACTCAGGGTGAACCGAGTGAGTGAAATGAGTTTTGAGGAGGGATAGTGGATATACTACTCAAGCAATGTTGAAGACAGAGCTACCAGTCAGAGGAAGAAGAGGAAGACCAAGAGAAGACTCATGGATGTAGTGAAGAAGGGGATGCTAGGGATAAGGTGGGACTACCTTTAGTCACAGCAGAAGAAGAAAAACTACAGTCTATGATGAATGCCAGTTAGAGATCACCAGTGGGTAAAAATTTTCAATGCTATACTGTCTTAATTTTAAAATTCCCAATGGATGAGAGCATGAAAATGACCGTGGTGGAACATATCTCAAGTACTTTTTGTTTATTTAAATATTTCTATGCTACACTAATATTTTAGTTTGTACTCTATAACTTATCTAAAACCTTTAGCTAGTTATAATTTTGAAGTTACTGAAAGGTGATAAATTATCCTGTATTTATATGGATGAAGTAGCATCCAGGATATTCAAATAATCTCTCACTGCAGCAATAAAGTGACTTTTTTTTCAGTGATTATGCTACGATCCTCATACTCAGTCATTTTAATTTATATATAACGTTTGTACTTTACATATATGACGTAAATACTTCTACCATTTCAAATGTTTAAAGTCTTTATGAAGCACCAAATTCCAAATATAACATCTGTATGAGGGCACAGGGCGGCTAATGTTAAAACTCAGACACTGACTTCTACGCTGTGTTTACTGCCTGCCTCACAGAGTAGGACACCTGCACCAAATATGGTTATGGAAGTATAATTTTGTGAGCAGAAGATTTTTTTTAAAAGCTTGTTTTAGAGCAACTTCTGATTTGAGCTCCCAATGAACAGCTAAATTAGAAGTTAGTTCAGCTGATACTTATAAAAAAAATAACTGTCCAAATAGAGAGGCTTGCTTCTAGAAGGACTATGAATCCACACCGCCACACTGAATCCGAAGAGAAGCAGCTCTCCATCCTTCAGAGACTCGCTCCACCTTCTGGTTTGATATTTGTGGAGTGGGATTCGCACAGCAGCGGGATAATGAGGCCCAAACACACATCAAAGCCTTGAAGAACTACTTAAAAACCAAAGTAGGCGTCCCAGCAAACATGAATTTCCCTGCAATCACATGATCTCAACCTCACTGAACATTTATGAAGACCGAGGAAGTTCTTTATGAGATCATCCTGGAGCAGCGTGGGTAAACACCAGCTTCAACAAATGCTATTTTGCATTTAAGTAACCAAAACTAACACGAACTAGCATAACATCACATCACTCCAGAGCTTCAGCTGCTAATTCAACAGTATCAGAAAACTGTGACTTAAACAGCAAACACACATCAGCTCACACCAAACTGTCAGAGAGGCAAACTGTCTGCAGAAGGCTGTTTATCTGAAATGTACTGTGTGGTACAGGTTAAAATCATAGCAAGGGCCTCAAGGACAGAAGCCAGTGTGTGTGTGTGTGTGTGTGTGTGTGTGTGTGTGTGTGTGTGTATTCCTTTTTGCTAGCACTAGCTTGAGTTTTACAGCTTGGGAAAACAGAGATCCTGTCTTTTGGTGCTTGAAAGCTTTCTTTTATGGCTCAGAATTGAATGAGGTGAATGAGGTCCAGGTTAAGTTCAGGGGTAAAGCTCGGGGTCCTCACAGAGATAGACTTTGAGTCTTGTGTGTGTTGTGTGTGTGTGTTTGCACAAGCTATAAGTCACCCTCATGCAAACTTGTGACTCATGAAGCAGCAATAAAAACCTCTTTCTTTCAGTTTTTTCTCTCTTTGGTAGACTGACTGCCTCTTCAGAGTCTCTTGACTTTAAATCTTCCACATGTATAATAACACCTTATAATTAAACACACACCGGCAGTGATAGGGTTAATCATAGAATTGCATGTCTTTCCCCGAAACTTTTAATACATTTTCTTTACCAAAAAACTTCAGAAAAAACGTCTCAAGCTTCACAGAGGAGCTTCCCCTCACCTCGAACCCCGCTGACATCCATCACCTGCCTGCATCGGACTGCAGCTCCTCCCAACGAGCCGAAAACAAACCCTCTTTTTAAAAAAAAAAAAACCAACAAAAAAAACCCTGATTAAACAAAAACAGCAGTCGGATCAGCTGCTTCAGTGAGTTTAGCTCTTCCAGTGAGTGAAAACAAAAGTTTCTTCTTAAAATAAATGAAAGTCCAGCTTCAGTGCGAAGATTTGTGCCGGATAACAACCTGAGAGCGATAAATCCTTCCTTTTTCTGTACAGCCGAGTCTGAGCAGCGCCTTCCTTCGAACCTCGCCTTCAAAATAAAAGCATGGGTTGACTTTGAAGATAAAATGAGATATTACTCAAGATCTTACTCACATTTAACATTAACATATTAAATGTGTTTTAGAATGCATTGAGGAAAAATTGAAAAACAGAGACTGTCAAGAACAAATAGTTTAACATTTGTTGTAATGCAAAGTAGTATTATGCATTTCCAGATCAGGCTTATTTTTATTCTACAGTAGCTTTGCATGATTCAGTCAAAAAAAAAAAAAGACTCTGCTCCTTGGTTGCAGCACCACAAATCCTCTCAAACAAGCTGTATTAGTTCTTCCACCTTTACACCAATTTTCTCCTGACTGGATGATACTCACTCATAAAAACAGAGGTTTGAGCAGCAGGTGGGTGGAGCTTCTATGCCAAAGATGACCATATTATATCTGCTCTCTATGACCTCATACATATCCAAAAGTTCAAACTAGAGGTGGGCAGAATAATCCAAATGTTTATATTATCAATAGCAAAGTTGGTATTGTTATCGGACTGATATTAGTGCAATAGAATTGATACTTTTGTTTCCTCCAAGCTTTCAGTATGTAGCCTACTGAATTCTCAAATCTTTTTTAAATTAATTGTTAATCATCTCTAAACCATGCCAGGGTTTAAGCTTTTATTCTGAAAATAAAAGCAGGCTGTTTGTAGAACATCTGAGTTTTAGTAGCTTCTGTTTATTTAAGCCTGGATGCCTCACAGCTCACAAACTATAGAGCTGTCCAGTGGCCTTTATATCAGGGAAGAGTGTTTGTTTCACCACAAGAAACTAAAACCTGTTAGTCAGCTTGAAGCATGTCAGAGTACGATCAGCCATAAAGGATATTTTGATCCAAATTATATTTTGCTACAATAAAAGCTTGCTCATATCCAAATCATCCCCAGCAGAAAGTCATGAAAAGAAAGAAAATAGAAATAACTTTTTTTAATAAGGATTTTTTATTTTCTATATAAAAGGTACTATAAAACAGTACAATTTCTAAAAACAAGTAGCTTACTAAAATAAAAGTCTAACTATACAAAATCATATCAAACATTTCCAGAGAAAAATAAAAGTTATATTTACAAGTAGGAAATGTTACATCGTCCCTTCCAGCCAACTCAAACCTGCAGATGAACCAGAAATCCTCACTCACGCATTCAGCAGCAACTCACTCTCTTGAGCTAGAAAACAATTTTTAAAAAGAAAAACTCAAAAAGCAAAATACTTTGTTCACGTAAATGATAGTCTTCCATCATTGTACATAACGTTAGCAAGGTGTACTAACATTTATGTCACTTCTTTAAACAAAATATTCGATTTTATGATCCGATAATAGTGGTCATGTTACTTTGTTACACCAACAATAAATCTTTGTCAACAAATATAAGGCATGAGTATGTTGGAAGTATTTCAAAACAAGATGTGCTTTTGAAGAAGGTTTCTCTTTATGATGCAAATGTCTTTCAAGAAACAAGTGGGCACATTTAAATAAAAAAGGCACCTCTTAAACAAGCTTCATCTGATTCTTTATCTTATAGTATAAGTTCTTTCAGTATTTGGTCTTAAATCATGATAATACAAAATAATATTACATCAAAGCAGTCCCCCTTTTTTTGTAGTTTTGCATAATGCAAGAACTAAAAGGGCAAAGGACCTTTTTTCACTCTTAAGTAAAGCACAAGAGGAACCTTTTCAGTAATGCAATCGCCATGATAAAATAGGAATAGTAAACATTACCTATGTAAGCCAGAGATTACTAAAAATGAAAGACAGTAGACAAATAAAGCATCTGTTAAGTCCAGCCTGTATGTGGCAGAAGAAATGTGAAATCTTTACTAGATTTTCCTCTCGACTTGATACACCGATAAGCAAAACAGAGAGAAAACAAAGAGACTGAAACTGAGTTACAAGAATCACCACAACCAAAGCAGATCTGAACTGTTTTGGTTTACTTGATAACATGTTTGGTCAGAGAATAGGGAAGATTTGTTTGGTTATCTGCAGCAATAACAGCTGTGGTCACTGGAAAAGCCCAGAATTGGTGCTTCCCTCTAGAAAGTCTATATCTGTCCCCTTTCTAATGCCATCGCTGTTATGAAAAAAGTCACACAACAAACATACAGCTCCAACCACCGTGTTCTCCATTATGTAATTGTGATAGCTGTTGCTATGACAGCAGCCAGGTGGGTCAAACTTCATGCTAGCATTTTTACCGAAGGTGTGAATGCAAACAGAAAAAGGAAAAAAAAGTGTCCTTGATGGTATGCACTTCTGTGGAGCAGTTACTCTGAGGGAGTTTCCCAGAAGTGTTTGGTCCAAAAGTGCTGACTGATGTCTTTAAGGTGTTTATACATTCAGCAGCTTTAAGTAAGAACTGCTTTGACAGTCCTGGGCAGCAAGTAAACTCTTTGATCAGGTTCTGCTTTATCTTGCATTTTCACATCAAAACAGTACTGGAACAGCTGGTTTGTTACAGCATCACGTTTTGGTACCTGACATCAAGTCATACATTTCTGTCTGCCAATCAGGACACTGTGGCCTGAAGCCATCTTTGGTTTGAAACGGTCACCTCTGCCAACATCTGGAGTTCCAGTCCTTCAAAAATCCTCCAGTGGACAAAAAAAAAGAAAAAAGAACTGCAATTACCAAAGTTTTCTCGTAATCAGTGATTAGCACAATTACCAGGAAATACTGCTCTAGAACACAGTGGCTACTATAGCAATCACAGTCATTACTGTTCTAGAACACAGTGGTACCACAGTTACAAAAGAATACTGTTATAGAATTCAGTGGTTCCATAGTTTTCATAGCTATTTATCAACATTCTAGAATTCAAAGGTTACCATGGTCACTATGGTCAAGTGTTTTACAACATAGTGGCTACCATAGTTACCATGGAATAGTGTTCTAGAACTCAGTGATTAACATAGTTATGACAGATCAGCATTCCAGAACTCAGTTTCTGCTTCCCACTCCGGTTCTTCCAGCTTCGCCTTCTTCACAAAGGCAACTTTTTGGTCCAAGTTGCCACATTGATTTACAAGATGACATCACCAGGCTAGCCTTCTTTTGATTGGCTGAAGGCATACCCCTACAACGATGCCACAGGTGTGAGAACAGCGTCATTTTGCTCGAGGTGATGATGGTGGTGCAGCTCAGCTTTGCACACCGTGGCAGCGCTGCAGCTGAGCGATGTGGCAGCGGGTGCCTCTTCATCACCTGAAAGACACATAGCCAAGTGTGAGCACCATGATCACCTTCAGTCTTTAAGAATCATTTACCTTTGTGCAAAAGTCACATGAGGACATAAGTCAGGGAAATTTGGCACATGCATGTTATTGAAAATGTTGCTTTTTCTACAGAACAAACAGCAAAGTTCGATTTTATAAAACATCTGTTGAGGTTGAGGCCTTACTCAAACCATAGAAAGATGATTCACTCTCAGCCAGGGAGGAGGAGTCTGCCTGGTCATGTGACAGTCCGTCCATTAAGGGAATAGAAAGCTCTGATGAAGGAACAGATGAATCATAGATGCCTGAATCACGAGGTGGGGGGATCTCTGGAACAGTGGGGCGGCCTTCATCAGCCTGTCCCTGACCAGGGGAAATGCCATCCTGGAGGATGGAAGGACCAGAGGAGGACAAGGAGGAGGAAGAGTCTTCGGATAACAGTCCAGATATTCCAGAAGCAGACCTGTAACAGAAAAAGCATCTGCAGTCAGAATAATAATAATAATAGTTATATGTTACCTGCTGTTATATCAGTGAAATTAAAAGAAAACAAAAATGAGGTGTAACACACTTTCCTTTACCTTGAATTGGGATCTAGCATGAACAGAGAAGAGTGTGGTAGGTCTGGACTGGGACAGACACCAGGACTGGGACAGGGGTCAGGGGTGGAACTGGGACTCGGGCAAAGGTTGGGATCAGGGCTGGAACCATGGGCCAGCTGGAGTACGTTCCTCCCCATCACGCCCTCCCCACTCTCCAGCGATGGCATTCGCACCACCACCTCATTCAGCACCAAGCCAGAGTCAAACCTCTGCTCAGCCTGAGATGACAAGGAGCAGGAAGGTTTGGGCGGAAGGCTCGGAGCCTGGACAGCAGCGAGAGACGGATGTTTGGAGGAAGAGTCAGGAGAGGTAGAGGATGCTCCAGCAGGAGCAAGCTGCTTTTCGAACCAGTCGGGGTTCTGGCTGATGTGCTGGTGCATGTTGCAGATGGAAACGTAGAGCGAGCGCCCGGACTTGCTTCTGAAATAGTTCCTGCGGGAAATGTTAAGAGGCTGCTGCTCACGATCAGTCAGACTGGAATGACTCGAATGGAACCGACTGAAGAGCTGAGGCAGCTGGTCCATCAGCTTGAACCTAAACAGGAAATGAAATTATTTATCAGGCTGCAAGTATTTATCATTTTCATTAAAGTTTGTATTCATTGTTCCCGTCTTTACCTGGTAGCCAGACTCAGCATGGTGGGGATGTCGCTTTCTGTAGAATAGTCAAAGTAAACTGCCATGTATCGGTTCATCTCCTGTGCCCCGCTGTCTTCGCTTTGCTTCGCCTGCCGCAGCTTCTCAGCAATCATGGCAACCGCCACAATGAACAGGTCCCCACCAACCGCAGTAATCGAAGAGCTGCTGCCATTACTACGGCGGCTCACTGGCGTCTTCCCTCGACGGCTCTTCTTTTCCACATAATAGCTGCAAAAAAACAACAGTTATGACAAAAGGGGTTGAAAAAAATATGGTAAGGAAAAGAATAAAGGTACATTTTTAGTTGACTCCTTACTTAACATTTTTTGTATTTTAGAAACCTGAAATGTTCTTGAAGAGGAAAAGGCACATGGGTATGGCAAGAAGACAAGAGAGACCAAAGGAAAGACGGAAACAAGTGAACACACAATGAAGAAAACATGACACCTGTAAAAAGAGGTGGGACAGAGGGGTGACACACTCGTCAATTAGGTTTAGAAACCTGTGAGCCTACCATAAATTAAATCATATATGCATCAGCATCTTCAACACATTTTGTGTTTTAATTCAACAATTTTAAAAGATTTTACTATAAAGTAACTACTGAACCCCTGACTTATTTGTTAGTTCAAATTCTGATGTTTACTTTTGATAAGTGTTAGAGGCATCTAGTGGCCATTTGAGGAACTGCAGCTGAAGGCACTTTCAGCGCCTCAACTGTAATATTCACAAAAAAATACAATTAAATATGAAGAAAACATTCACTCTGAGCCAGGGAGGAGAAGTCTCCCTGGCTAAATTTAAAAAAGAAGAATGAGACTTCAGAAACAAAGACTAATTAAAATTATACTGTACACTCATAAAAATTAAGCATAAAAAATAAATAAAACCAAATCAAACTAATGAAATCTAAATTCTAATAAATGTGATTGTCTGCTTATTTTTCTATAGAAACAGGAGGGTAAGGTGAGTACCGCAGGCCTTTGGAACAGACGGTGATGATGAAGTTTGCTTCATCCAGCTGTCTGCTGAGCCATGACATCTGACCCTCTTTGCACATCTCCAGGTGTTCCCACAGGTCCAACACAACCTGAACATGAGTGAAAATAATCAGATTGATTTTTTTCATGTTTTCTATATTTTTTTCCTCCAAGTCTTTTAGTGGTCCTCAGTTTCTTCTTCATGATCGTCTCACCTCACAGCAGCAGAAGTCCTGCAGGAAGAAGGCGAAGCTCTGGATGACACTGGTGTGTTTGGGACAGTCTCTGTTCGAATAGCAGATGAAGACTTTGGGGCGGGGCCACGGCCGCTCAGTGGTCAGTGCTGCGCTGTGATTGGACGACTCGCTGCTCTCCTCATCCAGCTGACTGTAGATGTTTTCTAAAGGAGGGAAGAGAGGATTGTTTTAAAATGCAGCCATAAATTTAAAGTATGGTGACCGAAATTCGGCAACTGCATTTGAATGACAAATGACAAAAACATTAAGATAACGGGGATGTCGTGCAGTCACATTGATTGATTGACTGATCATTTATTCCGAGCATGAATACAGCTAATACTGTCTTCTAGTACAAGTGCTTGAAAAGGAGTGGAAAGAAGTAACACTTATATATTCTCACCCTTTTGTAATGCAAAGGTTTACAAGGGTAATTGCTTTATACTGTGTACACCTCTCAAGATAGTAAATCTGGGGCCAGTTGCTGTCTAAAGGAAAGAAAGTCATTTACACAGCAGATGATCACTATCACTAATCATTACTAACAATGTTAAAATGGGAAGAAACTGAGCCCCTTAAAATATGAATCATGGTTCCCCTCACCTTGCTGCTTCTTGCGACACATGACTGTGAAGAGGGTTGCAAATGCTGACATGACAACCAGCGGCACCGTGATGGCCATGGCACGGATAGGTCCCGCCCAGGGGGAGTGGACTGGAGGATGGAAACAAACATACCCATTTGTGAGGCAATTAGATCAGACTGTTATTTCAGTATTTCTTTGCCACAAAAAAATGATAGTAGAGGGCAGGGCAGAGTCAATAGGTCTGAACTGAAGTTGATGTTTCATTGTGTGCACACAATGAGAACTGATTCCTGGAGTAATCCTGACTCGTTTCTAGATCCAGTGGATACACAATCTCTCCAGTGGGTTCTGGATCTATGTCGGGGTTTCGTCTTAGTTGAGCGTGCCAGGAAAACTTCTACAGGGAGGCTACCGGGAGGCATCCTAATGTCCAACAGACTTTTTTAAACTGGGGGGGAAGCAGGATGCTGAACTTTATTTTCCTAAAATTCACCTTGGACCCCTTTGTTGTGTAGAATCAATTTTGGTTTGTAGTTACACCTCCAGCCACTAGGTGGTGCTAATTTTTTATTATAAGTTAAAGAAATCAGAAAAGTCAGAGATCCTTAATGAGCTGACAAATTAGTGAAGAGGCAAACTCTTTTCTGGCTGCCAACATGTCATTGTATTTTATTGTAGTCTATTTCCTCAATGTGGACAATGCCCTGTGCTCAGCATGTGGTAAGATGATATACAGAGTCATGGACAGACCAGAGCATTCACTGAAAACATGTCATTAATGTCTGACTATGACAGCCCCTCAGTGGCTTTAAAAAAATGGATTAAGACTGTCAGTAAATCAGGAACAGCAGTGTTGCACAGGTGGGCTATTCACAGTGGATTCAGCTCAATTATTTTTAGTGCAGTCATCGTAGGAATATTTACTTAATGGTGTATTTTTAAATCAAACTAAAGACCCAACAATACTAAAGATGAAATGGTGGGATGTCAAGGTGTCTGTGGCCGTCTTTTATATACAGCGTACTGTGTGGTTGTGTGCATCTCACCCTGGCTGACGTGGTGCTGAGTGTGCATCCTGGTGGTGTTGCTGTCATCTTTCAACTGAGGAAGAGAAGAGAAGAGAGTACTGTTTAAAACTGATCATTTTTGGTCTATAAATCATCTTCGGTGAGGACTAGGCTCCAGCAAAAACCAGTTTAACCAGCTGTGAATGCTCTAAATGGAGCTCAGCTCTGTGCTACATTCATGTACCTCTATAGTGTAGGTCCCTGGAGTGACGTCCTGGAGGATACATGTCGTTCTGGGCTGATTCACATCCTGGAAATGGTAAAACACGACACTTTAGTTTTCAATAAAGACTAACATCTGCAATTAAATTTTAGCTTCCAGATTAAATCCCAAACTCCTTCTGACAACGCACACACTTAAACAAAAGCCTGCTCAGGAGGAGAGGAGGTACAACTGAAGGCCAAAGAAGTTTTAAAAATGTTTTCAAAGCACATGGGAACAGTATATTCATCAGTTTATTGTACAAGTATTAAACAGTGGTGTCAGTATCAGTGGGGAGTTGGTGCCGCCTTAATATCAACCCTGATATAGTGACGGGACAGGTGTGCCTTTTTTCATTCTTCACAAAATTGCTTAGGAGTTGCTGTGTTACTGTGTGTGTGTGTGTGTGTGTGTGTGTGTGTGTGTGTGTGTGCGTGTGTGTGTGCATGTGTGTGCGTGTGCATGTGTGTGTGTGCCGTTTGTGTGTGCCGTTTGTGTGTGTATGTGTATGTGTGTGTGTGCGTGCCGTATGTGTATGTGTGTGTGTGCGTGCCGTTTGTGTGTGTGTGTGTATGTGTCGTTTGTGTGTGTGTGTGTGTGTGTGTGTGTGTGTGTGTGTGTGTGTGTGTGTGTGTGTGTGCGTGCAGTTTGTGTGTCTCCTGATGGTGTTGATACTGCGAAGACAGACAAAAGAAAAGAGCTGCTGGAGCGAGATCAAGGAGGATGCAGTTAGGACGAGGCTGGAACAAAAGCTTTTCATGCCACCTTCCAGTCCGGACATGATCGGGTAGAAACTCTGGATGTGGTTGGATGAGATTTAGGGGCAAATTATAGGCTTCCACATCAAATTCATCGCAAATAAAATGTGTTTACAGCTGCTCCACATTGGCCACACGTGAAGGCGAAGTGAAAATATGACCATTATATAGAGCCGGGAAGGGGGAGGGACAACACACATTTTCACAGAAAATACTAGAAGAAACTATGAGAATAGTTTGGAGAATCAGAGAAATCACATGTTTGTAACAGACTGCTAACTTGCTATTTCAGGGTGAATCTGCCACAAGAGCCCATGTTTTAGAGCATCACAGACTCTACCGCGAACCCCTCAACTGTAAAGCACCAAGTGAAGCAAAATAAGGTCCAATGATGCCTATGTCTATTAGATTCAGATAGGACTCCAATGGCCAGCAATCTCAAATGTTCTTTTCAGGCAAGTCCAAACAAATGTATTTATTGAAAGGAAAGAATTCAATAAAAACACGTCTTTACAGGGTCTCAGCAGCGACCAACAAAAGCATTTCAGTTCTTTTTTTTTTTTTTTTTTTTTTTTTTTTTTTTTGCCACCACAAAAAGGACAGAGTAAACCCTCTTCTGTAATCTAAATAAATACATCTCTGGAAACAACAGCATTCACTTTTTACCCACAAGCTGATCTGCTTTCCAAAACAAAGAAGAAAAAACATTCTTTGGTAATTTTCCATACAGTTTAATTCAGCTTTTTCCCTCAAACGATTAAACCCTTTTTTCCAAACAAAACTTAAGAGCTTTCATGAGAAAATCTCTGGTGGTCTACAGGTACTCAATAGGCACCAATATAACCTCTTCCAGTTTAACTATCACAGAAAGAGTCCACCCAAGCTTGTCTTCATATTTTTACATGCTGTACTGCCTTTGTTTTTTGAGAAATTCAACTTACTGTTTATTGATAGAGCCCAAATTTTAATAACGTGTATGTAATAAGTCCATAGTAACCAAATACATTACTAAAAGTGAATTTTTTTACACATTTTTCTAGATACACAGTTGTCATGGGTGTGTCCCTCAAAACTGTAAACAGGAAATTTAGCTTGAGTGTGTTCATAAATGTTTGTAATGCACTCATTTTTATAAACTGTATTAAAAATAAAATGCATATGCACTTTGAAGAAACACAGCATGTACAGCAAAATTAACTATTTCCAGTAGTGCACTCAAAGTTCTACGCGTTCAGCTTATATGCGCAAAGGCACAAAGTTAAACAGTTTTCAGCAGCCGCAGTGGATCTGCGATAGGCCTTGGAGAAAAAAATAAATAAATACTACAGCTGCTCGGGAAATGACATCATTTCTCCGCTGTTGCTGAAAACCACGTGGTAGTTCACGGTGACAACGTATATTCCAAGTGTTGTTAACAGCTGGTCAGATTGATAGAGTACCAAAGGAAACAGCGCTCTGGGACAGCTGATCTCGTGATATTTAAGTTCGGTTGCATGCAGAAAGACTTATTGCTATAATTTATTTTGTCTAGATATGGAAATGGTGATTACAAAGGGTTAAATATGATACCAGTTCCTCAGGTTCTGTCATCTCCTGCTACCCAGTATATTTTCATTCGCCTACACAGTCCTTTGAATTTGAATCTGTTTACGGAGATTTATTAGAGTATTTATTACAACAACTGTCACGTTTCTCATTAGAGGTCACCGAAAACCTGCTCGAACATGGCGGGTTTTAGAAAACTTTTATAAATCTGAACTTTACTGATGTCAAAATGTATTAAACACAGCTGATCTTACCGGTTTGCAGCGCTGCAGTTTGGAGGGTCCGTCCGGTCGCAGTTTGTAGTACAGGTAGTAGAAATGGAAACCAAAGGAGGGCGGAGCCTGATCAAAGGCCACATGAAGGCTCGATCCGAGCTGAGACACGTTCAGCGTCTTTGGTGTCCAGACTGCAAACACAAGAAATAAGAACTCTAAACTCCCACGACCTCTTAGATATTGCAATAAAACAAGTACAAGAAGAACCTTTCAAAAAATACAGCAACATTTCAGAAATGTAGGACCACATTGTTGTCTTTTTCTGCTTAAGGTCACCGTAGCCTCCCCTATTTCTCATCATTTCACCTACACAGAAAAACTTGAATCGTTTGTGCAAAAACGAATTCACAATAAACTGATCTAAGAGCGAGGCGGGGCTGGGTCCAGCTTTGGTAGTGTAACCAGCTCCCAACTAAGTCGGCCTACATGTGGCTCTGGTTATGACGACGACACTGAGGAACTTACATGGTTTGCAGACCAGGTTGTCTGATCCGAGGAGCATTTCACACGCTGTAAGGAAACAACAAAAAAACAAAACACACAGAGAGATGGTTACAAAGTTTGTTTTATTGTTCTCATTGTACAGCCTCAGTTTTGTCTCAGCTTATTAAAAAAAGGGGATGTTTTGGGAAAACTAGTCTGGCTTGGCACATAGTGAAACACACAACCTCACAGCAACTCCTAAGCTTTATGCATGTTCTGTCTTGTGATCCATTTAAACTCACTTCCAAGGTGGTGCATGCATCTCGGAGCAGTGCAGTAAATCTGTCAGTCTAGCAGCATTTTTGTTTTTATTCTGCTTCCAGTATTTAATGAACACGTTTCCATCTGACTCCACATGAAAGTAAACACTGTTTTCTTCAGGACGGTAATTTTTAGGTGTCTCAAGAGGTGAGGACACTGACGTCACGTCTCTTCATTGGCTCCCTGTTAAATCCAGGATCAAACTTAAAATTCTTCTCATATACAAGGCCTTGATAATCAGTCCCCATGTTATCTTAATGACCTGATAGTACCATATCACCCCATTAGAGCACTTTGGTCTCAGACTGCAGGCTTACTTGTGGTTCCTAGAGTATTTAAAAGTAGAATGGGAGGCAGTCTCTCCAGGCCCCTCTTCTGTGGAACCAGCTCCCAGTTTGGATTCAGGAGACAGACACCCCCTCTACTTTTAACACAAGCTTAAAAGATTCCTCTTTGATAAAGCTTACAGTTTTAGCTGAATCAGATGACCTTGAGTCCTCCCTTAAGTTATGCTGCAATAGGTCTAGACTGCTGGGGCTTCCCATGATCCACTGAGCGTTTCTTTTCACATCTGTTTTCACTCACTGCATGTTTACACCTCTCTGCATTTAATCATGAGTTATTATTAATCTCCTGGCCTTTTTTATCCTGTCTCCCTCCCCTCAGCCCCAACCAGTCACTGCAGTTCTGACGGAGGTTTCTTCCTGTTAAAAAGGAGTTTTTCCTTCCGACTGTTGCAAAGTGCTTGCTTATCTGATTGCTTATCTGCATTATTGTAGGGTCTTCACCTTTCAATATAAAACGCCTTAAGGCAACTGTTGTTGTGATTAAGTCTTTATATTTTAACTTTATAAATAAAACTGAATTGAACTGATTTAAATAGAAAAAGAAAACATAAAAACAAAGCATCTTGTATCTTGTTTTTGTTTATGTCGTCACATGTATTACATACCAGCTGTATATATAAACACTCACATGGTAGAGGCTTGTGCATCCTGAGGTAGCCACGCCCTAAATCATACTCTGTTTTATCGTGCCTTGGAAGCCTAAATGGGACAATTATATTATAACAAAGAAAACGTAAAACTATGCTCACCTCTAACCAGTCGTGGCAGATGGCTGCCCCTCCCTGAGTCTGGTTAAGTCTTTACCTTAAAGTGTAAAGTGCCTCGAGGTGGCTTTTTGGGATTTGGAACAGTAAGATGATGTAAGAGGCGCCTGAAAAGGCTTTTCTAAACAATCAGTGAATCAGCTGATCGGCTAAAAACTCAGTCCCATACATTTGTGAGACGTGTAGGACTCACAGTTAGTTTTGAGGAAAGACGGAGGGAAGAAGCTCTCGTTCATCTGAGATGGAAAGGGAACCACACGAACCATGTAGTCGGTGTCAAAGTTCAAACCGCTGAACGGCTGACTGCTCAGCTTCTGTACATGAAAACATTAACAAACACAAACGTTCAACGGTGAAATTAGAAGGAAATGATGAGCGACAGTCTTCAGAGGAAATGAAATAAATCGAAATAATACAGTTTAGCAGCAATGGTAAATCTCCGAGTTAATAAAGCACAAACATGTTTGCTTCATCCATTCATCGGGAACAGTGCACATTAATTGAGGTCATTGTGCCAACATTTTTTATCTGTGGGCTGCAGGCATGAATTGATTAAAAGCAGTAAAAAAGATAAAAGCAGACTCTAATGAGCATGTATGTGGACTTATTAAATACAACATCTCAACAGAAGAGTGACTCAGTGAGCCAGCTTACACTGTGTGGTAATTATTTCAAGGCTTCAGGGCCACAGATGTTTCAAGGATTCAAGTGTTTATCTTTGTCCAGGCAGTCATGTGCGAGTTTATTGTCAGTGTCCTATAATGACGATATTTTGGAAGAATGAAGACTGCAGATTGTGTTCCTGATCTCTTACAGCACATTACCATCAGCTTAGGAGGAGATTATTACACAGCCAGCCTGCAGCGGAAAGGATTGACTGAAACCACCAAGGGAGCTGAAGTAATTTCATATCGATCGAGGGCCAAAAAGCAACAAAAAACAAAAGAATGAAGTAAAACAAATACACATAACTATATTCTGAGAGGTCTGCACAATGATTCAAACTGCTGATGTTAAGCCTAATATGCATTAACAACCCAAGAAACTGCAGATGCAGATCCAGAGGTATGCCTTATTGAGACCCAGGCTCTCTGTCCACTCCCAAGCAAACCCAGAATGGTGTCAATTACAAATCCCTATTTTGAAAATAGAAAGAATTAGGAGTGTTCGACTTGTTTATGCATGTCTGCTTCATTTTACAAAAAGTGTGCAGGGATTAACATGCTTATCCCTCAAAACAACATTTTCTTCAGGGCTCCTTGTCCCCCTGTTCCAGCACCCTCGATAGCCGCCTCTAACATGCTTACATTTGGAAGAAGCATCTTATCCTTTGAGCGATGTGCTACTGCGGGAAATGTGAAAAGCCAGCAGTTCAAAGTCTTTTTGTGGAAATGGCCCTACCGTGTTCTTGTAGGAGAAGTTGAGCTGTCGTGGGTCTTTGAGGATGAGGTGTTGACACTGTTTCCCTTCTGGATTCTTGTCCTCCAGGTAAACTCTGAAGCCTTTAATGTGTTCAATCCCTGCAGAGACGCAACAGCAAGTTCAGTCTCACCACGTCTGCATCCATCTTTTCTCTTCCTCACCAGTCTTTTCTCCTTGCCTTTTACCAACACATCCATATCCTTATTCACTCTCTACACTACACTCCTAACCAGATCTAGTTTCATTCCTACCTTCTTCTTACTCTTCTTTCTGCCTTTCCTTGTTCCCTCCTCTTCATCCATCTTTCCCCTTTTCTCTGCTGCACTCATTTCTATTGCACAGTTAAGTAAATGTTCTACTGTATTAGTAGCCCTTTGATTTGAGGTGGGATTTTTAGGTGGTCATGGTAGAGTTGCATGAACATACCTTGATATAAACACAGGAGAAATAGGTTTAACGTAATACCTTGCCAGTGCATGCTTGTCACAGCTAATCGACAAACTTACTGTCAGAAAAAGGCAAAAGACTGAAAAGGTGGGAATCTGATGTGTTGTGCCACTTTTGTGCATGAACTCCGGACATCATGGGGATAATACAGTTTGTGGACTTTCTTCTGTTATCCTTTCTGATACGTAACACACAGCAGGAGACTCCGAAGCATGAGTCATCTGCAGACGTATTCTCACTGCCAGAAACACATGTTGTTTTTGGTGCAAGTGTTGCCTGAATCGAGGCCACAGGTCAACCGTTGCTTACTGTGAACTCAGTGGACTATTACTTGTGGTATTCTCACTTTGTACTAAGGAGCTGGGAGATTAAAGACCACTAAACATCTTGCGATTTGCAGTGTCAACATTAACTCTAAACAGTACTATAAAATCTTGCATTTAGTTATGAAAAATTATATTTGATGTAGAGAAAGGAAAGTAGCACTAATAAGCAGTAGGGCAAAGACGATACCTTAATCAGTGATTATGAATGGGCACATAGCAGCTAATAGCCTAATTTTCTTCTTTACAGTCTTGCCAACTCTTTCAGGATGCTTCCTTCAGCTAATCTTTTTGTGCCCTTTCCTCAACTCTTCTTTTCAGACCATGAAAGGTCTAACTGGTTTTGATACCTGGTACTTTTCTACAGCTTATTTTACATTACAGATAGTAACCAGTCAGTGTAGCTGGGAATCATCCCAGCTAAACAGCAACCAGTCACGGCAGATAGCTACAATTAAAAACCAAATAGTGTGTAGAGCTAATTCACACAGTGATAACAAGGCCTCAAACCTACCCTTGTTTCCTTCTTTCCTGTGCCTCCTTATATCTCCGCCTATCCCCCAGTTCTCATTTTTCTCCCCCCTCCACTCTGTTCCTTCATTTGCATGCATCTCCTCTCGTCTCCACCCTCCTTATTTTCAGTCCTCTTCACTTCTCCTACAATCCTCCACTCCTTAAACCCCCGTCACTCCTCTTTGAAAGCACACCTGTCTTTTAATTATACCTATACATCGACCGGACATGTTTTTCATATTAGCTCTCCAGGAGAAAGACAGGGAACATGAGAGAGAGATGCAGCAGAACAGGTTTTTCTGTCCTGAGGCATATTTCTGAACACCTCTCTCGCTCCCTCTTTGTGAGTCGTGGATGTTTTGCATTTTAACAGCAGAAGCAGCCTGAGGTCACAATTGATCTGTTTTTCTTTCTCTCCTTCTCTTCAGTATAAATTTGGACAATCTTTATTCAAACTCAATAGCAATCAAACAAGAACCACAAGTATCTGTTTATCACAAATACAAATCTAAAAAGACCCCTTTTCACCTCTTTTATAAGATCGGACACATGTAAAGAGTTTATTGTTTGTGGTGGACGGTATTTTTTGTAAGTCGATCGAGTAGTCTGAATTGTGGCATGAATGGTTATGTTGCCTCACAGGAAAGAGTTTCTTGCGTCACCCGGGGCCTTTCTGTGAGGATTTCCTACAGGTACTCCGGTTTCCTCCCACCCCCCAAATACAAGTTAAAGTTAATCTGTGATTCTATATGGGCTCCGCATGTGAGCAAGGGAATAAAATCTATAGAAAAAAAGAGTGAAAGTACAAGTAAAAGTAGCTTGTAGTTGAGTTGCTTTAAGTGATCAGCAGTAGATGCTCTACTGCATCTCTCTCTCATGTTCCCTGACATTATTTTTGAAGATTAAATGCAGCTGCAAGAAGTTAAACGCTAAGACTAGGCTCAGTTTAATGTGATGATGCTAAATGTCTCCAACAACTAGTCTTATTTATCCCTGGTACGTAACATGTAGAAGCTTTGCCTTCTCTGGGAAAAACACAGTGGAAATATCTAACCAGCTATCCATTCATCTGTTATTTGCCACTTATCCTGTGTCGTTTGGGCAGCAGCTTAAGCAGAGATACCCAGACCCTCCTCCAGCTCTTCTGGATGTCCCCAAGCCAGAGAGCGATAATCTCTCCAGATTGTCCATGGCCTGCCCCCAGTGACAGAGCTGCTCACCCCAAGGGTCTCTAAGGCTGAGTCCAGCCACCCTTCCTACAGCTCGTGACCACAGCTGGGGGTGGGAATGTAGATCGACCAGTTGACAGCTTTGCTTTCATGCTTAGTTCTCTCTTCACCACAACAAACCTGTACAGCATCACTGCAGACACCACACCAATCACTCGTGACCAAGACCGCAAGACTCCTACTACTCCTACCCGGGGGAAGCAGCTTGTTCCCAAACCAGAGTGGGCAATCCACTCTTTGCTGGCTAGGAACCATGGCCTCAGACTTGTGACTCAGCACACGGTGGAGGTCATGGCTCAAGGAAGCTGACAGACTCACACAAGATCCTGAGACCTCCGAATCCGACAACCTCCACCCCTTTAAGAATTCTGTCCATGAAAGTTCTGAATGGGATCCGTGAACCAACTTCAACCTAGAATGAGTCCAACTTAATGCTGGCAATGCAAAACAAGCTCTCACTGCAGTTAACAACAATTAGTCACAGACCTTAATTCGGGTGACCAAAAAAAGAAAAAAGTCTTCCTGCCCAACTCCCTAATTTTACTCATCTGGTGCGCCACAGCCTTCAGCCTTGTTTCAGATAAATTCTGGGTTTGTCGGTAAAGTCTTGGCTGTCTTACAGCAGTAACCTTAAGCTGTGCAGATCTCAAAGAGGAAATCTGGCAACATGTGAGTATGACATGGAGAATTTCAGGGAGATTTCTGCCTCTCCCTCTCTGTGTGAGAAAACAACGGGCCGTTTTGTCACAGAGAGGGAGAGGCAGCAGAGGTTCACCTTACACTGTGCGCACACACATTCCTTCACGGTCAAATCGCGGCATTGTTGTGTGAGATGCGATCCTCTTTCCCTCTCTTTCCGGCCCCGATCAAAGGGACACACACGCACAGAGCTGGGTAATCTTACGATTTGAGCACTTTGAACTTTCTTGCTCTTCCCTCAACTTTCCCTGTTCTCTCTCTAAAACTGTCTCTCCGGATGATCGTGCAAACAGGCAGGCCGACAGGTAAACAGACCTAGTGGGCTCGCAGACCAGTGGACAACCACGGCGGCCTGATCGTCGCAGGCTAGATGACTGAAGGAGACGTTGGTGACCTCACGGATCATGTGCTTCCCCAGTGGGTAGTTTAATGAGCAGTCTGCAGAGAGAAACAGAGAGATATGAAGAGATTAACAACAGCACAGAGAGCCGCACTTTAACAAAAGATTTAATGGTTCTTGAAACAGAAATCTGAGCCTGATGGACAGAGTAAAGATTAAAGACTGCAGTTAACATCTTCACAGCCATTTAAGGACCATTCAGGCTCAATTCCAGATTCTTGCAGGAAGGTTATGGACTTTTGTCAACTCTGCCGATTCTTTTATTATAGTTTCCAGCTTATTACCATCCATAAGTTAAAATCTAAAATTAAGTATCTTGAAATTTCTACTTAGCAGCTAAAACATCTGAGAAAACAACACAAAATTGAGAGAATAACTTGAAAAAATGGGAAAATAAACAAATAAAACCATAAAACTATACAAACTATAGGTACAATAGACCAAGATCATGCTAAAATGAAGCATATGTAATTCTGAATTTAAAATATAAGAAAGTTTATGGTCCAGAGCTCTGGTGGGAGATGCTCTGCGCTACTGACCTTTCCTTAATGGTCAGGCTTAAACTCAGACATTTATTTCTATTCTTAGGTCCATATGTCGTCTTTTCATTTCAACAGCTCCATAAACCTCCTGGTTAAAGTTTCTGCAGCCAATCAGGAGAAAATTAGACTTAAAGGGCGGAGCTAAAACAGCTTGTTTGAACTAAGTTAAAGAAGGCTTAATTTGAACTGTGAGTTGTTTAAAGCTACTTTAATGAGAGTCCAGAATGACTGAACATAACAGCTCTACTTTTTTAAAAGTCATACGATTGACATCTTTTGTGTGTGTGTGTGTGTCATTATCTTTAGATAACCCTCTAAGGAGATACTTTGAGTTAAATTAAGAAATGCATTATTAGCAGATTCCACAGCTGTCCGATCTGTCATCCATATTTTATTAACCGCACCTTCATTAATTCAGTCGCTCTGGGTTGTTTGTCATTCACCTCCTCTCGTCTCCAACATTTCTCTTGTTTTATCTTGAGAGACACGAAGTTGGAGGGGCGGAGGAGGAGGAGCAGCCAGCCATGAACCGAGAGGGATCGGAGGAAAAAAGATGGACTTAGGATGTAGAAAGAAAAGAGGCGTGAACTCAGACACGACTGACTGCTCCCCTTTCCTCCTGCTAACCATCGATTGACAGAAGTGAGGAAGAGGAGGAAGAAGCTGGGAGAGAAGAGCTTATAAAAGATGGAGACGGATGAGAGAACGTTAGACACGAGTCACTGCTCCTCTTGCTCTCGCCTCTTCATCCTCCTCAAAGCAGGGTCATGTTCAGGGCTAAAGGAGAAGGTCACAGCTGGTTGCTCCTCTTCCTCCATCTTCCGTAGGATGTATGGAGGAGAGGAAGGCTGCAGTTCTTTTTACTCTTCTTCCTCCTTCCCTAATCTTTGGTTTCAGCATTTATAAAACAAAGCAGTGTAAAGACAGAAGAACGAAAAGAGGGCTAAAGTTCACTGCAAACGTTTTCTTTAGCTGTCCCCTTTTTTCTTCCTGTTCGCTTTCCAATTTAAGAAGCATAGGAGGAGGCGCTCACACAAAGCACAGAAAGAAGAGGAGGCTGAAGGAGACCATCACAGTTGCTCCATTTATTTGTGCATCCTCATCTTCTTTCAATGCTTCATCCTTCAAAGTAGAATTATGACAACTTGAACCTACTGTTTTTAAAGTATCAGCTTCAGCTGACGTTCTTCTGAAGCAGATTTCAGTCTGAGTAAAAAAATTAGAATTATTCAATGACAGTGAGGCACTGTCAGATTTCTAAAATGCATAATCTTTAGTTTTGGTTAAATCCTCTGGAGCATGTCACGCGGTTTGAGGCACTCCGACTGGATGCTCAAATCCTGGACATACTGTCAGCAAACGAAGACCAAAGCCAACAATTAGTTACCATTCAGTTAATTTTCTGAACACTTTTGTCAGCTAGGGAGGGCTGGAACCTATCCCAGCTGGAGCAAAATCCGTGGACATAGCTATGTTGAGATCATCCATGGAGAATAAAACTCAAATAAATGTTTTGACTAGCTTTGCTTTTTAAAACTAGGCTCCAGTTTCGGCCCCCTGAAACTGGTGTATTAAGTAAGTGCTGAAACCAGCAACAAAGACCTTAAATCTTTCCTCTCATCAGGAAAGTGTTTCCTAAGGTTATCGAAGGAGCTGAAGGATGGACTTCGATGCAGTCACACTTCTTTCTTATCATGACCAGAGGAGACATGGATTTGTACAGGTATAAGGCACCTGTTCACTTCTATATGAAGCTCACTATCTTCATATGTCAGCCTCGGTTACACAAGGAAGTGTGATGTCAGGTTTGAAATCATCTGAAAGAGGAGGTCTAATATTGTGGCAAAAATGTTTTCACGATTAATGACGGCTGGGACGTGAGCAGTTTATGGGTGCGTCTGTAAGTTAGAGCTACAGAAAATATCCCAAACACGACACTGGACAGGTATCTGACAGAGCTTACAAATGTACGGTTTTAATTTGACAAAATATCCAGGAGTTTTTAAAAATCCCGGACATCACAGTTTTTAAATGTGCATTTGTTTGAATGTGTGGATTAAAAAAAACATTTTGATCACTGGTGAGAATTTCCCACAGCAGGATGGTGTGTTTGCAGCAAAGATGATAAACCCATCACCAAATACATAAATAAATAAATAAATAAATAAACTATCCTCAACGTATTGCTGATCCTACAATCCTTTCTAGGGAACCTACTGGAGGTCAAAGGTCACCCTGCTTTATAATTCCCATGACATCACTTCCAGCAAAGAGAGGGTGTGAGAGAGGAAGCCTCTGGCTCTCCTTGATCCTCAAACTACTGAGGTGTGACACACACACACACACACACACACACACACACACACACACACACTCTGATTGTCATGCTAAAACACTTGAGCGCTTCACTTTAGCTCCAAGCGTGTTTTCATTTCATCTGATCTTCAGAATTCACATGATCTTCTGACCTCTGACCCACACGTCATTGCTTACATAATATGTGTTAAAGCTAGATTAAATGAAAATCAGAGAAATGGAAGAAACTCCCAAGACGACCCTCAGACAAAAGAATCACATTCTGTTAATAATGCAGTTTGACATTTTGGGTAATACGGGGTGATTTGGTTTAATCTGCAGATAAATGTCAGCAAATACAAACCTACATAATGTTAGCGTAGCATAAGTGCTGGAGACACAAGGAAAGAGCTGACCTGACTGTGTCCAAACACAGGGGAGGAAATCTTTAAGAAATCAGACTCACTCTAATTTTTAAAAAACTGAACCTGTGAATCAACTCAGAATCACTGAACACAGGAACTGCAGTTACGGCACAAACAGTTAATAAATTAAATCTGCTGCTGCACTTTTCCCTCATGCACAATTTTAAACTAACTAACATCTTGGACCTTACAGAAGGAGGAAGGAGGACTTTTTACATTTATTAGATGAAACACGGAATAATCTCCACCAAGGTTGAAGTTGTTGTCCACTCCATCCATGTATCAAGTCCCTAGATCCAAATACAGGTTTTCTTATTTAAATTTAATCTGTATTTATGACAATATTTTTCTCTATCGCACAAATATAACAATTTTTTTTTTCAAACTCCTCAATCAACACGAGCAAACTCCATAAAATAGTTAAACCGCATGTAGTTGTTAGCTGCAGGGGTTGCAATAACACTGCAGACAACACACACACACTTTCTGAGGGATCTGAAAGCGTTTCCTCGCTCATGGTCACAGACAAAGAAGGGAGGGAGGGATCGGCCACGGTTCAGGAACTTGACTTTTACAGAGAAAAGAACAAAAGAAGAAGAGGAGGCGCAGGGTGGTGGTGGAAAAGGTGGAGGAGGAGGACAGAGGAGATGATGTGGGCGAGGGTAAGGAGGGCTTGCAGATTTTCATATCAAATATGACAGAAAATAAACTATTTTATGATCAAATTGATCTTTGTGAAAGATTTTAGGTTTACCCTCAGAGGAACGAGTCACACCTGTGGAGGATTTTAAGTGTCAAATACAAAACGATCTCCATAAAATGCCTGCATGAAAGCTCTCTTCTAGTCTGTAACACTTCAAATTTGATATTATAATGTGATTTTATTTGGATTAACTAATAAATACCTTGAAATTCAAGTTAGGTAGAGCAAACATAATCAGAACTAGATTAGATTATTTTTTGTTATATATTCTAGAGGCTGATGTTAAACATGGCCAGAGAGTCCAGTAATGAGGTCTGCAAATTTAACTGGTCTTAACACTTTGGACTGTTTTTTGCCATCTCAGTCTCACACAGCTCAGCTCATTAAGTTCAAAGCTCATGTTTACAAGGGGAAGCCAATCAGAAAGAAGCTGACTTTGAGGGGTGAAGAGATGAAGCAGCTTCTTTTATACATGGACTTGCTACGACCCAATGTAAGATAAACAAGGATTATAATTGAACAGCAACACATGGAGTCTACCTCAACCCCCCCCCCCCCCTTTCAGACAACATCTGATGACCTTTCTTGTACCCATAGTGACAAGTTTTGACACCTAAGTATGTATCAATAAAAGTGGTTTCATGACCATTAGAATAGTTTACAGATCATCTTCTTGCAAACTTCTGATGAACACACAATTATTTTGTTCTGTAAGCAGGCCTGAAATATGACGGACACCAGCAGAGCTTCGATGCTTCCTTACTCCTAGTATGCTTTTAATGGGTAAAGATTTAAGAGAGTACACCTGATGCAGACAATGCAATGTGCAAACCAGAGGAAATGTACCATGTGTGCTACAATTTTTGCTACATTTAGTCAGCCACTTTGTGCAGATTTACGATGTTTAAGAGAAACTCACTGTCGGCTCTGAAGGTAACGGCCAGCCTGCGGCCTCCATCTGCACCTGAAGGTACCTGAGGGAGAAAACAGAGATATATGAGACATATGAAAGTAACCACTCCTGGTGACAGGCGTGAAAAAGCTTAAACTTTTAGCAGAAGATTATGCAAACCAGTCACCTAGCATGGCTGTTTCACTTCTTTTTAACAAAATGACAATAACGGTGAACAGACATTAAGTCTACTTGCTTTCTAGCCATGCAGATGTAAAAGCCATGACTTGGTCTTAAGATGGTGTCAGCAGTGGAAATCTTAGCAATAATTACATTTTTGTAAGATAAAAGCTGGCGCCTGAGAAAGGTCACCAAATCTCCATTTAATAGACAGGACTGGGCTATCCTTGCAACCTCACCCATGAGGTCTATTTAATACAAAGAACAGCAGATACAGTAACACATGATGAGCAGCAAGATAAGACGAGACATCAGCTCCCTTGTGAGCTACAATTACCCAGAAGCCCATTCTCCATGTTCCCACACAAAGATGAGGACTTTCTTTACGCATGTTTCAGCCTCGACTGTTTCAGCAGTTTTACGGCTTTGACCCTTTTTTATGTTCTCACACACACACACACACACACACACACACACACACACCCCTCAGGTTTATTACAGAGGTGTCAGACTGGTCTCACACACCTGAAACCAATCAAAGAGACACCCAGCTGAGTGTGTGCGAGTGTTACTGACGGTGTGCTGTTTATTAGCAGCCACTGTACCTCACAAATACAACCCATCCATACAAAAAGACACACACACTTTTAATGACATACTTGTGAAGTCCTTCATTGTCCAGATCGCAAAACACCTAAAGGCAACACAACAATGATAAAAATAAATAAATAAAATAGTCCGCACAGACACACACAACGTTTCATCTAATCATGTTTGCATTAATCATACGCTGTGCTTTAAGTTGGCCTCTGCTGTATGAACTTTGACCTTTAGAAGTTTATATGCTGCAGTGTGTGCACGTGTCCCGCTGGCAGCATGAACTAAAAGGCTAATTAAAAATCAAGCACAGGGGGAGGAAAAAAAAAAAGGGACTTCCTGGTTTCTTGCACTGACCCACAAAAACCTGGTTTTGCATGGAACTACATTTTTGCTAAAAACGTACGAGATAAAGCATAATAACAAGTAAATAATTTTACATCACAGGTCAAGTACTCATTGCGAACACACATTTAAATTCCTCAAATTCACTCTGGTATGAATCAGTTAGACGTTACAAGTTTGTCAAGTTTTAACAGCAGTGTCACCACAGCCTCTGTGACTGACAGGTTGAGTTTTCCGTGTCACACCGTAGCAGTAAGCACTGTTTACGGTGTTTGTTTACAATGCACGGTGCACGGTGTTTGTTGCTGAATTCACTTGTCAACAGTTATTATTTTGCTGTGCTGCAGTGGACAAACTGACAAGCATCAGTGGTTTTATTATGATTAAATAAAATAACTCATGAGAATCACACGTTGTCTAAGAAAAGGGAAAAATAGTTTTTTTAATCAAATAAACAAACTTAATATTCTAAAATGCAAAAAAATTTATGTGCCGTGACGCCGCTGCTGGCACTTCTTAAAGTCACCAATGTTTACTTAACTTGACTATTCAAGATATCAGACTTCAGTCATTCTAATTTTTTTATATTTTTTTCTAAGTAATAGTCTATTTAATAGTGATGTCTTAATACATAAATTATAATTAAGACAGTACTTTTGATCCGCTCCTACTCTGTTATGGGTTTTGCATTACAACATTTCCTGTATCTCTTCAAACACTCCAGCATCTTACAGGACAGAAACACTTGACTTGGCTCTGATCTTCACTGTCTGACAGTCCATTATGAATTTATTTGTTTCCAATCCAAAGCAAATGTTATTTTGGTAAGCAAATTTAAGGTTGATCATTTAACATGGTATAAACATTGTGTCTTCAATAATTAACAAATAAGTAAAAGCCATCCAATTGGGGGTCAGGCCCAGACTAACTATATTGGCCATCGTGCAAGGGCAGAAAATCTGCAGTGGCACTAAGAGAAAAGTGAGGCCCATGCGACAAGCTTAGCTACAGGAAGAGCAACGAAGGGCCAAAGCAGGCATCCAACCTACACCTCGACTGCGTACCATTCAAAGCTGAACAGCTAGCAGACCTCTGTTGATCTGAAGGGAAAAAGCATCGACTGGTTCACCTACAGAAAAAAAATGTTGTGACATTTACTGAGATCCTGTCAACTAAAGGCTCCTTTTTTTTAGTCTTTTTGGGTCAAGGTGAACAAAACAGCAAGAGACAAAGGCACACCGGAAAGGAAAGGGGTGCACCTAATTTATAAAACAAGAATTGGAAATTCACTGGTATTTGTGTAGCACTTTTCTAGTCTTACTGAAGACTCAACTTACTTGAGACTACAAGGTAGATTTAACCATACATTCATTAAGTGCTTTACCCACCCAGCCCTGATTCTAAGGGGCTAAATCTCAGCGTTTAGTAAAAGGTGTCTTGTTCATTTCACACTCCAACTAATGGCAACTCTAAGCTATCCTAAAGTTACCCAGCTGTGTAAAAACACCTGGAGTTTTTACTAACTTGCATATTTAGATAATTCAGAATTAACGAACTATTTCTACCCCTCTTCACCACCAGTTAAACCGCCCACCGCTGTGAGTCAAACTTTAATACTTTACAGCAGACACACACACAAAAAGCTTTTTTTTCCTGTCGCCAGGTGTTTCTCACTAGTAATAATCATTATGCTTCTCCCCTGCAAATATCCACACACACAAAAATACGCACATCCCCTGAGGCCCGAGCAGACATGAATCCACATCAGTAAACAACTGAAAATACAAGTAGTTCATTATCACTCACAATAAATGACCGGATGAGCAGCTGTTTGACATCCTGTCCGCAGACACATAAACAAACCAGTCCAAAAAAAAAAAAAAAAAAAAAAAAAATTCACTTTTTCAGACAAGAAGAACAAAACTCTTTAAACAACATAAAAACTTTTGAAGAAACACTGAATTTCCCTTGGGAATCCCCAAACATCACTCACACACACACACACAAAATCAGTTCCTGTGGTAATCAGACAGCTAATTGCTGGCTCAGTTAGTTGAAACAGTAATTAATCAGCGCACACAAGGGAGGAAAGGATCTAAGGACTCAGGAGAGGAATGGGGGAGTAAAGGATGATGGGAGAAGTAATGACCGAGCCTGCAGGGAAGGAAAAAGGGAAGGAAGGAAGGAGGAAAGAAGAGAAGGAGGGATCTGATTAAACAGGAACTTCTTCAATTACAGCTTTTAAGGTTCACTTAGCAGACTTCTCCTCTGCTTCGTTTTGTTTGGGCCAGCCAGACCAGTTCCAGATGTGGGGACAAACTCCCAGCTGACCTCTAATCAACATACTCCTCCTGGGCTGAAGCATAAACAAAAGTTCCGTTCAGGGGAGGAAGATTAGAGGAAGATTAGAGCTGCACGATGAGCTGAAGTGCCTGCAGAGCAGAGCGTCTGTCAGGCACCATCACTTATGATGCTGCTCACTTGTTTCTCAGATATTTTCAGATTTAAATCACAGATTTCAAAACGCAGTTCCATTTAAGCTCATGTGCAGCTACTTGGGTTTAGACAACATTTTTTCCACTTCTTCCAGAATTCATAAATGTCCATCAAGCTGCAGTTCAGGCAGCTCAGGTCCTAATGTTCAGACTTCTCTCCAGTTTTGTCCATATGCTTTACTAGGGTGTAACATGCTCAACAAAAGGGGGGTTAAAACCTGGTTAGCAATCAGTCTTCATAGAGTCATTTATGTTATCTTATCTTTATCTGCTTGCTAACTCTGCCGTCATTGGGTATTTCCGTATTAAAATGGTCCTTGAATTCCCAAAAGCAAACAAACACTGGGCAAAAGCAATCACCACAGAGTTAAAAACAGTCCAAACTCTTTCAGTGTTGCTGTTCTTCCAGGTGCTACAATAAAGTTTAACATCCTTCCATCAATGAAAAAAGAAGACGTAAAGCTTTCAGCTGAATTGCAGGCAGGAAGTCTCCATAAAAAGCTGACTTACCATGTACTAAGTGAAGTATTTCTAAAAATCATACAGCACAACTGTAACTTTGAACTTCACATGTAATGATGGGCTAACTAATGGTTAGGCTAATATACACATTAGATATGCTACACATGGACAGTGCTAATAAAAAGCTGAGGAGGCCGAGAGTTTTTCCAGGCTCGTGGTAATTAAAAATAAATAAATACAAATAAAACATGAGACTAAGCTCTTCAGCACATTGTTAAAGCTGTATTTATCTTCAACACTTGGTTTCACTTCACTGAAAATAAAATAAAATAAAGTTCTTTGTCTATTATAACTTCTAAGTCAATGCTAAGGGAGCAGCAAAACCACAAACATAAACAGCAGTAGCTTACAGGAAATGTGAAAAGCCTCTACATGTCTTTGACACTGCCCTCAGGTAACTACAACATGCAGATGTGGATCTCCAAAGCTCTGAGCAGCACCCGGAGGCTACCAGCCCACTGCCAGGCCTGGATGTTAATATGCCACAGTAATCACAGCTGCTTGTGTGATGGTCCAGTAGGCTGTACCTTAAACCAGCCATCCTACATTCATGCCCAACTGAAAGAACCTGAGGGATGAAGATGGAGCTGGTTCCCCTGTTTTATTTCTTTCAAAACTGCTAGGCACAATCAATCAACATTCAGAGAGCTCCAGCTGTTATTTCAGTTCATTCAGTCTAATCAATAAATATTTGTTTAGATTGATCCCAAGGAATGATTGGGACTGCTATGATAAAAATGAAGTGTGCTTACATGTGGTCGGGGACATCTGATTGCTTTTCTTTAAGTGAAAAGTTGAGTTCGATTACTCCTATCATGTTAATCATGTCAATATTATTAAGCTATAATTGATATATTTTTACTCATCTCCCCTCCTGAGTCCGTCTCTGAGTATTTGCTTCTAGAGAACTTGTTTTCTGCACGCAGATGAGATAAGACACAATACGACCACTTTTTAGCAATTCTGCGAACTTCCAGAGACTACCCCACCAAAGAAAATGCTCCTTTATGGCAACTACTTCAAAAAAGCCACCTGAACCTTTTTATCTTCATTGAAACTTCACTGAGGATTTCATTGCACACAAAGAACAGCGAGACCGTGTGAAGCTGATGAGGTCCTTGTTCATGCAAAAGCCTCGAGGCTAAAAACTCAGCCCTCTTAATGTCTTCCTGCCTTTTACAGACAAACACACACCTCCAAACACTTCCATATGGCACAACAAGGCCGCTGATAACAAAGCGCCTGAGTCGGAGTTGGATTCAGTCTGTGCTGGTCTTGTAGGATCTTGTTCACTGTGTGTCAAATACCGTTTTGGAGCAGATGCAGACTGTCAGTTCTGACGAATCGCTGCATCATCATCGTGATCATCATCACAGGGGAAAAAGGCTGTTTTTGAGGCGGACGGAGACCTTTAATCAACACTGATAATGTACTTTCCTTCTATCCTTCCCTGTAAACTGGTATTTTACACAAGAGAAAATTATGCACTTTATAATTATTATGATCACCTGGTGAACTTTGTTTTTTAAAATCATGTCAGGACACATGAACTGTGTGGCAAAAGATTAAATCTTTCTGATGTAATGGAGTCATGTTTTATTTTATTCTTCTATCAGAAGAAAAGTTAAAGGATTTATTTTTAGGGCTTTGGGAGTTTCAGCATGGACTGAGAAATAGTTTAACTTCATCCTCATAAATCACGGGAGAGTGATACTGATGAAAGAACCAGATACTGTTGAGACACGGAACAGATATTCAACATGCAATGCATAAAACACACCAATCCAACACACTATGAGTGTTTTTTAATAACTCAAACTGATTCTTGCATAGTACAGTTACATTTCAATCCCCACTAAAGCATATTTAATACAAGGCAGCCAGTAAAAACACGGTTAAAACTGTTATGTTGAGATCTGTTCATAGATTCTGTTCAGTCAGCGTGAGTAGGATGGATGAAAGTGTTCCACCTTAAAAGTGCAGCTAGATTGTTGCCTCCACATGGCACTGAATTGAATCATTTCACGCATTTAGTGTATAAGTTAACCAGTAAAGATGAAAAGGCAGCAAAATATTCTGCTACTTATTAAATATACAAGATAGTAAAAGCCTAAGACTGAGGAAAGATGGCTATAGCTCAGGGGTAGAGTTGCTCATCTACTAATCAGAAGGTTGGTGGTTTGATCCCCAACTTCTCTTGTCTGTATGTCAAACTATCTTTGGACAAGACAGTTAACCCAAGTTGCTCCCCAATGCTTACCCAATAGAGCACTTAATTACAAATGCAGTCAGTCGTTCCCGTGTCCTAAAGATGGGGTTGTTGCCACATTAATTTACACCTTTTAGCTGATTTTCTCATTCTATTATAGTTTTTCTTTTAGTAAAATTTACTAACAGCAGACCTGCTCCTTTTTCAAGTTAACAGGCTCGCAGTTTGATAGGAAACCCTGTGGGATCATAGATTAAGTGAGGAAGTGTGCATCCATCCGGAGAAAGAACATAGAGGAGAGGGTGCATCGAAAGTGAGGAGCATGTACTTGTTGATAAAGATGGTCAGACATGCTAGATGAAAATTGGAGACACAAAGTATTTCGCAAACAGGCTGACTTTGGTGAATCATCTTTAGAATTCAAATTCAAATTCAAATTTTATTTGTCACGTACACAGTCATACACAGTACGATATGTAGTGAAATGCTTGGACAACTGCTCGTGACCTAAAGAAAACAAAAAAGGAAAAGGCTATGAATAAGATAGGAAATAAATATGAAAAATTTAAAAGGGTAAATTTAACTAGGAAGGAATAAAATATAAATTAAGGTTAAAAATGAAATAACTGTACAATGTAACTAGAAATGACCTAAACCGTGCATCATCAACGACTCTGGAACTGCCAATCAGTGAGTGCAGTCCAGTCAAAATGTTTTATTAATGGCTAAACATGGAGAGCAGGAACGCACGCATCTGTTGTCACATGACAAACTGCTGAACAGGAACATGAAATCATGTATGATCTCGGTTCAGCACCAAATCCAGAAAGAAAAAGCTGGAAACAAAAGTGAGGTCCAACAATACAAACTCTGTGTGAGTGTGAGCTCGGGAGCAGCCAACCAGAGATTTCCCACCGCAAGAACAAAACCTGCGGCTTCCTCCTCCTGCATGACTGCTCCTCAATGTCCCCCAACCCCTCCCACCCCTCTTCATCAGGACTCCTCCTCCTAACCCAGGACGAGCTGCTTCACTCCCGCTGTGACGGTTTGTCCTTTAAGAGACTCTGAGCAGGCCAAATCCTGACTTCCTTTGAAAATACACGACCTAGACAACACTATACATGTGTAGTGAGTGACGGTCCAAATCTATAGAACGAGGTCATGTGACGCTCATTTGTTACCTGAGAAAACTCCATTTTAATTTCATTTAGGATTTTAACATCCAACATCTTCCTTTCACTACAAAGTTCTTCTTTGTTTGAAGGACATAAAAATACACAAATTCTCCACCACCACCACCACCGTCAGGGGGCCATCTCTTTGCAACAAAACTGACTCTGAAGGAAGAGCTGTGGCCCACTTTTACACATGAGCTCCTGACAATGTCACAGGAATCAGGTCGGGACATTGTCTGATGTTTCCCTTTCACACGTGTAGCCACACAGCAGGAGAAAGTGCACGTCCAATACGTTCTCACTTCTCAAAGTACACTACTTCCCAAGTAGAGACTCCATTAGCTTGCAGTGATTTGACCAATTACCTGCTCCATTCTCACAGGATTAGTCAAACCACGACAGACTTTAGACGATGGAAGTCGGAAGATCCACCGAAGATCATTTATATTTCTGTTAAGGTGTCTAAAAAAATTAAGATTTGCAGTACATGTGTTGAAATGGTTATTTAAAAAAAAACAAAAAAAAACATCTTCACCCAGAAGAATAGCAGATACTTAGAATCCTAAATGGACTAGTTGTTATATAGCACTTTTCTTCTGTACTGGAGCACTCACCATCCACACATGCACTTTTTTCTTTACCTAAGTGCTTTCACATTCTGAAAAACGCAACATAGATCAACTGGAGGTACCAGGGAGACTTTGGCATGCAGACCGGAGCTTAACATCATTCACTCATGAAGACATGAAGAGATGGAATCACACTGAGGCAGCGTGAATCCACAGAAGAACTGTGGCAAGTTTTCCAAAGGTTTAAGAACAAAATATTAACTCAATAAATCAAAACTGTTCGTTGCATAAGTTTTTAAAGCATCCTCGCTTTCCTTTTATTACCTCGTACTTCTGCTCAGGGCTGTTTAGGACATTTCCAGCGCATACGTAAGTAAAGTTCAAGTTGTAAAACTCAGTTTTTCCTCAGAAAGCCTCAGAGGACAGCGATGAAAAATATTTCCCTGAGCTGTTTTATGATAGAGGTGGAGCTCCAGCACTCACGCTTCACCTTCTGCCTGTTTCAGCCGCCAGAAATCAGAAAACACACGTTTCCCATCCGACGCCTACCCAGCCATGATGTCCTCTGAGGCTCCCTGATGCCAAAACCACACCGACGCCCTAGATATGTGACATGGTTTCACAGGGGAAACCTTATTTGAAAAATGATGGCAGGGTAGAGAGACGGGAGGATGAAGAATCCAGAGAGGGATACAGAGAGGAGGAAGCCGAATGAGTTACTTCCTCCGCTGAGACAGATGTGATGGCTTCAGCAGATGTGTTTCACTACAAAAAGAGATTTTACGTTGACTTAAATCATCTATCATTCTAGCTTTCTCTGCAGTAACCGGGTTTCTGGATGATGTAGGGAAAAAAGGAGGTTTCCTCCATGAGTTTCAGGATTAATATCAAACCTCCTTTTAACACATTTGCAATTTAAAAAAAACAAACCCTACTATTTATCCATGTAGACAAACACAATTGTTTTCACACATAAAAGCTTGTTTAATTGTTTTGATGAATACTACACCATCTTTGTAAAAACTGCAATAGTCTTGCAAGGCTCCAGAGGGAGCTGAAGAAATCTGAGCAAGCAATTTAAAGACCGTTAAAATAAATGTAGAGGCTTGGAGCTTACAGGCTACATTAGCTAATTAAATTAAATAAACTTCATAGCATCATTAGAGGCACTGCAGCCAACATCTGGATTACAAAGGTTTCACTGAGTTTGACCAACATGTAGCTCTTCAAAGCAGGAATGTTGAGTAGGTTTATCAAAAAAATCTGATATTAATCGATACTAATAAACAGATGAGATACTTATTTGCAGGAGTATTAATGCACAACATCACACACAATTGCTACAGATAGGCAGGCACACAGCCCCTCCCCTCACTAGCAGCTGAAGCAGTTGATCTTGACGCCACAGAACAAATGTCATGAGCAATTTCGGGAGGTCCGTAAAGTATTAAAGACACATCGTAAATGCAACCGTTAGTCTGACAGCCACATTAGCCATCTGTTAAGTTAGCAGCTAGCAGCTAATAATAAAATGATAAGGAGCCTTAAAGTCGTGCCCATCTGTAATGTTTAATGTCTGTAAAGTCTACCAGCAAAAAAGGACAGCAGCATCCTGCTTAAAAAAAAACAAAACAAAAAACCCCCCAACTATTTAAGCAGCAACTGATACCACTGAAAATGGTATTGAGTATTTTCCGGGATATCTGTACCGAGTGATTAATAATCACCTCTGTCAATCCGTGATATTTATTATTGAGCGATTTTTATATATATTGTTCATATTTCCTAAATTTCTTAAATCTCTAACATATTGTATTGTTAAATAGTCTGTTTCTGTTACTGGTATTTATAATGGTGCAACTGTAACCCACATAATTTCCTTAGGGATTAATAAAGTATGCTGACTCTTATTCTGAGTCTGATAACCCTAACAAAAAAAAAAACAAAAAAAAAAGAACGAGTACCATCTGCAAATGTTTCAGGACCAGAGACTGGGTATAAAAGATTTAGGTAGCTATAGTGACATCACCCATTGGCTTAAGACTGTGTTTTGACGCCTCAAAGTTTGGGTTTTTCTGGTGCTTTTCTGCTTTCAGAAGTTACCAGATTTGATCAAAAAGCTTCAGTCCTAATGCATCAGCTAGCACTAGCAAATTGGGTTAGCTAGCTGAAATACTAAGATTTTACTCACAAAAACTGAATCTCAGACTTATTGCATGCTCTGTACCATTAAGTAAGCCAGAATATTAGTCTGATGAAAATACTCTACAAGGCACCAACAGCTTGAACACAGAGTAGATATACAGCTCAGTGACACTAGGTGAGGTCTGGCATTCACAGCCTGTACCTGGACACACGACAGTCAAAGCAGCCACGTCCCTAACAAAGGAATGATTCCCAGTCTCTTCTTCATATAGCTTAATAACTTAGCACAACACAAAGGTATCAATATTCTACTGGAAGTGGAAAATGTTGGACAAGCGCATCCTTACATCATCCATGTCACTGGACTGTGGGAAGAAGATGGAGTGTTTGAAACCAAGAGGTTATTAAAATGACACTTAATATCTATCCTGAATCAGGAGCCTTTTCCTGCATGATGCTGACACGTAAAACTAGCACACACACACACACACACACACACACACACACACACACACACAGCTCTAATAACCTCACACCTGTAGAATAGCAGGCCCTCACACCCCCATCCAGCAGCCTTTGAAGTGTGTGTGAAAGGAGAGGAAGCAGAAGAAGAGAGGGGGAGGTGGCAGACTGTGTGTGTGTGTGTGTGTGTGTCTGTGTGTCTGGGGAGGGGGGGTGAGTGAGGGGGGGGGGGGGGGTATATTGCAGGAAGGAATGTTTCAGCAGAGTAAACAGTGTGAAGCTTCCTGTAGAAAACACTTCAAAGCCAAAGAGGAAACCAGGATAACACACACACACACACACAAGGAGAGTGAGCATATCAAAGGCATGTAGGACTCATCTATCAACATAGGAAAATTAAAACCTGCAGAGTGGACACACATGCAACCAGAGAAACTTTTATTTCACTTAAAAAAAAAACATGGAAACAAAAAACAGTTTCTTAACACTTCATAATAGAGTTATTATTTTATGGAAGATAAACTGACAAGTATATTCTAACTTCAATTTCTCCATTGTGAGAGGTTGCTTATCTTTTTTGTCATATATGACAGTAACCAGAGTATATGATCAGTGTAAATAATAGTCAACACTAAAAAACCTGAAGACGTCACATTTGGCACTCTTGGCAACTTTAATGAGCCAAATTTAAAATAAATGACTGAATAATTGAGATGGGTTTACAGATTAACTGGCAATGATTGAAACTCATCAGTTAATCTTAGCTTAGTCTGTGCTCCCTGACCTGTTGGTGTGATTCAGAGAAAGAAAATAAAAATCAATATTTGAAAGAAATAACTATTGACAACTCTCCCCTGCCTTTATCAATTTTTCTATATTTAGTTGTTTAATTATTTAATTGTGCAGCCTAAGCACATGATACAATTTTACTTGGCCAAAAACAACAAACGTTCAATGTTGAATTATCAACTGCAGGAGCTTAAGTCTAATGGCCAAAAAAATCTACCTTTTTCAGTAATAAAGAAAACCCAACACAAACATGAGGTCCTTGGGACCTTTGAAATAAACTAACATTTATGATGTTTAAATTCATTACAGAGAGGAGGAGAAAACAAGGCTGAGGATAGAAACTATAGAAATTCCCACAAATGAAAAATCTCTGAGACTTGTTCTTTTCACATTGCAGTGAAATTCATGCACACTGGCCTTTACGGAATCTAGAGACTTATTCTGAACTGGCACAGACCAAACACTGGTTCATTCATGGCCAAAAGCAAGGCTGCCGTGAAGTACAAAAGCAGGACAGGCGTTTGGAGGCGGTGGGTCAGCTCACATATTCCTGTTTTCCACATCAATTGCTTTTAAAAGATTGCACAAAAGGCAGGAAATCAGCTTTACGACCTACGATAATTTACAGGGCCTGCAAATATCGCCTCGACTTTGGCTGTTGGGGTTAGAGTTTTAACCAAGTGATGTGCACTTTGTAGCATTACATAAATGCCGAACAGGACAAGGGAACACCAAACACTGATGACTAATAATTAAGGATATTAAGACTTGCCACAAAGCGACAAAACTTATATCGACAATATGTTTAAAGCGTTTTGGTTAAAAGCAGAAAAATATGCGTTCAACTCGGCAAACACAACACATAAATATCATCAATAAGTTTTTTTTGTTTATAAACTTTTAAACACCCCCCTTGCGATCTCTTTGAATTACGCTTCCAACCAGACTGGAGATTAGGTAAAGGATAATAGTGTCAAGCAACTAAAATCATTTTTATTTTATTATATGCCGAATTAAACATGATATCAGACTCATTCAGACATTTGTCTGAAGTTGCTTATGAGGGGCTGCAAATTTCCAATAAAAGGAGAAAAAGAAATTAATTCTTGTTCCAACGGAGTTTGGCTCGCAGCCTTACGCAAAAGACCTGCAGCTAGAACCCCGCAGACAGACAGGTAAAGGTAACGCACCCTGAGATTAAAAACACAGCAAATTAAATAAAAAGCGAGCATAACTCTAACTTCACACGTGAATGTGTTAAACTGGCGGCTTATTCATCAAGAACCTGACTGCATATACTACAGAAGTGACATAAAAACACGACCGTCTCCGAAAACGGAACTTTTTGGACACTTGAGACGTCGCAGCGACAGCTTTAACGAAAAGTCGCTGAACACCAGGGATAATGTTTAATTCTGTGCTTTACCTTAAACCCGCATCGATCCTGATTCGCTCTTCTGGTGCCCGATGTCGTAGATCCACATGGGAAATATAAAAGCAGGTATAAACCGCAGAGAGAGATGAAGAAACTCCGAGGGGCCGCCATTCCTCCCTCAAGTCTGAACAACTCTGAGAGCGAGGAGGAGAGGACGGAGGAGGTGAGCGCGCGTGCATGCGTGTACTGCGCACGCATATCTTTGTGGGGGGACCTACAGGGACAGTTTGGCCAGTACTCACCTTCTTGAAGTGATATTCAAAGGGATTCCCCCCCTGTGTTTTTAGGTTCCACCCTTGGATTAGGAAGAAAAGGCTGGGAAATGTTGTTGCAGTACTGATCTGTGTTTGTGTGATTAGTACTTTGGGGATTGAGGACATCTTAGCCAGTGCTCATTTTGAGACATACATTCACAGGCTGGCAAGACTGCAAACTTGGTTTTAGGATTCAGATTTAAGTAAAAGACTGGAAAATAAACAGGTATTCATAACTTACAACTAGTCTTATGTGGTTGTGAGCTTTGTACTTTTGGGGGTTAAGCTCTTTGGCCAGTTTTCACTTTCAGGCCAATTTTTAGATGGTTGTTGAGGGGTTCAGATTACAATCAGATTTAGATCGGGTAAAAGGTTGGGAAATCCATTAATAATTAAAAAGACAAATTTGCATTGTGTGAATTATAATTTGTGGGGTGAGGACATCTTGGCTGGTGCTCAAGATGTCCTACCATGTGAATTGTATTTCTGCGTCAGATCTAGGTCATAGCTTACACCAGTTTAACTCTGCGTCATAACCTTCTATGTAACCTGGCATGCATGCCCTGAGGAATGTAACTACATGTTGGAGCGATGCATGACTTGAATAGGGTGGAAGGTTGTGGTATTTGCTTACTTTTTCTTGGTTCTTTCAGAAATTCACATGTGTGTCTGGAGTGGCTATCAATCAAAAAACAAAGTAAACGCAATCAAAAAATGACAACCCATCCATGAGATGGGATTGGGATGAGATGATACCAGCCATATCACAGATGAGTTTTCAGACCACACCTATACTCAAAGTTCAGTTTGATCTCACCTGCATCGTTTTTGACTGTATGACCACAGAAAAACACCTGCCAAAGCACTCAAAGCAACCTTTGTGGTAGTTCTTGCTTCAGTTGGTGTCTGCATGAAGTCATTTTGGCATCCTGACACTCACACACACAGACACAAAGACTCAAACAATGCCCTCTGCAGGTAAGAACATTATCTGTTTACACACTGGATAAAGATATGATTTATTGGAGGAGACTCTCATATAAATCCCACCTGCACACTACATATACTTCCTTTAACAGCTGTTTGCTTCATTTAACAGCTGGTTGAACCACACCCATCTTCAAAATGAGCCTTTATTTGCACACCTGTTAAGCTTCGTGACTGAATCTTGCATAGTTGTGGCATATAAACCCCTGTCAAAAACCTCAGAGCCACCAGTGTGGTTGTTCCTGCTTTAGTAAGGGGTCTCCAGAACCACACTTGCCATGATGCACACATAATGAAAGCAATACCAACTATGCCACTGCAGGCTTACTTTCCCCACTTCCCCCTTCATCAGATTTTACATCCTCAATTCTTTTCCCTTTTCTTTTCTGCTTGTGCCTTAGTCCCTCCCACCAAATATGCAGTTCTCATTTACCTCATTTGTCCATCTTTGTGTTCTGTGTCCACCATGTTTCTGCCTGCAACCCAGACATCAATCTTATTACAACATACTGAAGGATATCTCGAATTCTGAAATGCATGTCGAAGACAGACTCAGGTATATCTGAGGATGCACAGCTGTATCCTTTGTGGAAGTGTAATTGACATTCTGACATTGTCTTTGGACATGCAGACATTGCTGACAAAGACATGGTTAACTGGTACTTCTAAATTGCCGATAGATGTGAATGGTTGTCTGGCTGAGATTATAAAATACAGCTGTAGTTGAGCTCTAACAGAACAATGCTCTGTGTTAGCCCTGCGTCAGACTGGTGACCTTGTCTCTCATCGTGTGGTAGTTGGGATAGGTTCCAGTGGCCCTGATAAAGATAAGTGTAAGAAGATGTATTAAAGCAAAGATGTGTCATTAAATGCCTACTGTCTCAGCTCCTCTCTGCGTGTGTCTTGCCTCCTCTGCCTCAATCTCTGGTGAATGTGTGGAATGGAGGTAAAAAGAGGATTCAAGGATGTACAAACAGAAATAATACAGGGGGAAGGCGAGATCTTTGGGTTGGAGCGAATTA
Organism: Diplotaxodon limnothrissa; assembly: GCF_057381915.1. Classification (NCBI taxonomy): domain Eukaryota; kingdom Metazoa; phylum Chordata; class Actinopteri; order Cichliformes; family Cichlidae; genus Diplotaxodon; species Diplotaxodon limnothrissa. The sequence goes on from NC_140600.1 coordinate 26,911,156, forward strand.
AAAGCAGTGTGAATTAAATATGAAGAGTGGCACTAATCATATTTAACTGACACTGCTTTCTGTCCATTTTATTCGTTCAGCGATGTGTGATTATTATGACAGTGTGACAACTTAAATATGTACACATCTTTCTTCAAAACTGTGTGTGCCACACCTCTTTCATACAGTCTGGGTAAATAAAATAAGTGAACCTTAAAGATTCTGTAAAGTATAAGATAAGATAACTCTTTATTGTCATTGCACAGTCATACATAGTACAGTAGTACAATTAAACTGGAAAACTGTCCTTCGTCGGCACTACATGTAACACAACACGACACGATACGACACATCACAACACATCACAACACAACACAAACAACACAACACAGTATAATAACTTAGTAATAAAAAAGAAGAATAAGTGTATTTGTATTGCACACTGTTATTATTGCACATTAATTATTATTGCACCTTGTTATAAATATAAATATTATTATTATTACTATTTTTACCATTGTTAACCCCCCCCCCCCCCCCCCCCCCCCCCCCAGGTAGCCAGTCAGGTCAGCTATTTGCATTGATCAGGGCTATTGCCCTGTTGTAAAAGCTGTCCTTGAGTCTATTTGTTCGGGACCTCAGCAGCCTGAACCTCCTGCCAGATGGCAGCAGCTTAAACACCCCGTGTCCTGGGTGTGTGCAGTCCCGTAGGATGCTGCGTGCCCTCTTGAGACAGCGAGTGATGTACAGGTCCTTCAGGGAGGGAAGAGGATGTCCAATGATTTTTTGGGCCATATTGATGACCCTCTGGTGTGCCTTTCTGTGTGCTGTGGTGCAGCTGGAGAACCACACACCGATGCAATATGTCAGCACACTTTCAATGGAGCAGCGGTAGAAGACGTCAGCAGCTCCTTCTTCAGGTCCATTTTTCTGAGGATTCTCAGAAAGTGGACACGCGGTTGGGCCTTCTTCAAAACCGCAGAGGTGTTAGAGCTCCATTGGAGGTCTGTGTCTATGTGCACACCCAGAAACTTGAAACTGGAGACCCTTTCCACACACTCCCCGTTGATGCTGACAGGCTGCAGCTCAGACTTCCTCCTTCTGAAATCAACTACCAGTTCTTTTGTCTTGGTGGTATTGAGGTCCAGGTTGTTATCTACACACCAATCTGACAGCCTCTGAACTTCAGCTCTGTACGCCGTCTCATCTCCCCCAGAGATGAGCCCCACCACGGTGGTATCATCTGCAAACGTGATGACTGTCTGGGTGGGAACTAACACAGTCATGTGTGTACAGAGTGTACAGTAGGGGACTCAGTACACAGCCTTGTGGAGAGCCGGTGTTAAGGCTGAGGGCTGAGGAAAGATGAGGCCCCACTCTAACTCTCTGTACACAGTCTGAGAGGAAGTCTCTGATCCAGCGGCAGGTGGTAGAAGGAAGTCCAATTTCCAGCAGTTTAACTATTAGTCTGTCCGGGAGTATCGTATTGAAAGCAGAGCTAAAGTCAACAAAGAGCAGCCTGGCGTAACGGCCCTGCACTTCCAGGTGAGAGATGGTGGTGTGGAGCGTTGTAGCAATGGCATCTTCAGTTGATCTGTTAGCTCTGTATGCAAACTGGAGCGGGTCGAGGTTGGGTGGCAAGCAGGACATGATGTGACGTCGGACCAGTTTCTCAAAGCACTTCATTATAACAGGTGTTAGAGCAACTGGTCGGTAGTCGTTGAGGCTGCTAATGTTAGTACGCTTTGGCAGTGGGACAATTGTGGCTGACTTTAGGCACGGCGGGATGCAGGACTGGGACAGTGAAGTGTTGAAGATCTTAGTGAAGACCCCAGCCAGCTGGTCTGCACACTCTTTAAGGACCCTTGCGGTTACCCCATCTGGTCCGGCGGCCTTCCTGGGGTTCACTGCCCTCAGTGTGCGCCTCACCTCATATTCCTGCACTATGAGGCTTGGGCTGCTGCTGCGCGATGTTTTTGCTGCTGCTGCCTCTGGTCCCTTCACCTCAAAGCGTGCGAAGAAGTGGTTCAGCTCCTCCGCAAGCGCAGCGTTACCCTCAGTCAACGTGGTATTGCAAGGTTTGTAGTTGGTTAAGTGCTGAACTCCCTGCCATATCTGTCGTGAGTTGTTGGTGTTGAAGTGGTCTTCGATCCTTCTCTTGTACGCTGCCTTGGCTTCTCTGATTGCCTCTTTTCAACTCAGATCTGGCTGCACTGTAATGCATACCATCACCGGATCTAAAAGCAGCGTCACGTTGCTTCAGCAGGACCTGGACCTCTTTAGTCATCCAGGATTTCTGGTTGGAATACACCCAGAGACGTTTGTCCACAGTGACACTGTTGACACAGAAGTTAATATATGAGAGCACTGATGTTGTGTGCTCTTCAAGGTCCTGATGTTCGAACACGCTCCAGTCCGTGTTTTCAAAACAGTCCTGCATCTGATGGGATGCACCTTCTGGCCAGGTTTTCACAGTTTTTGTGACTGGGGGGGCTCTTCTCCTAACGGGAGTGCATGCAGGGATCAGCAGCATGGACATGTGGTCTGACAAACCTAGATCTGGTAGAGGGGTTGCTCTTTAACCTTTTTGGATGTTGCTGCAGGCTTTATCCAATGTGTTTTTCCCCCTCGTTGCACATTTAATATGCTGTTCAAATCTGGGGAATACTGACCTTAAATCAGCATGGTTGAAGTCCCCAGCTATAAAGTGCACTGCGTTTGGATGGGAATTCTGCTGATTGCTTATTGTCTTGTGCAGCTCCTCCATGGCCGAGTTAGCATTAGCATCGGGTGGTACATACACGGCCGTTACCATGACAACAGTAAACTCGCGAGGTATGTAGACGGGTCTGCACTTCACAGTCAAATATTCCAAATCCGGGGAACAATGGCTGTCTGCCTGTGTATATCTGTACACTCCTGTTATGTCCTAGCTGAGACACCACAGGCAAGAGGATGGACGGCAGAGAAGACAAGGAAGTCCAGAAAAGAAAAACAAATAAATAAAAAAGAGAAAAGTGGTACCCTGCTGTGTATGTTCTTACTTGGACTCTCAATATGTATCTTGTATTGTATGAGACAGCTTCATCTTGTGGCCAAACGAAGTAACAGCACTAGTCTAACACTTAAAATAGATAATTTTTCTTTTACATTTCTGTTAGTTAGGTCAGTATTTGTGAGTGAAAAGATTTTCAAAGTTCAGAATAGGTATTACTTTTAAAGATTGGCTGTGTGACAGGCAAAAAGTGTCAAATGTAGGAGACTGCAGACAGGATTAAACTAGCAACACAGACACCTCAGTATCAGTAAAAATTCACTAGAACAAAATGTTTTTTCTGAAGTTTTTTTCCCCTTACTTCCCTTAAAAATGTTTTCCTGTTTACTTTAAATGGAATGTAGTTTAGTTTGAAAAGTACACTGTTTTGTTTCAGTTAGTCCTCATCATTCTTCTAGGTTTTTTTTAATTATTATTTTTTAAATGGATGTAAATTAGTTAGTGATGTAACACATTTTGATGATTTTCTGTGATCTCATATTGTAACATTCTAAAACTCACAGGCTCACACTTCCAACTGAAAAAAAAACTCTTCATAGATTTACTTTACTAAGCTGACCTGGTTACCAATAGACATGTCGAAGAAGACAGAACAGGGAAAAACTTGCACAGACTTAAATTTTCACAGAAGAGAAATGGAGAAAAAGATGAGCGACTCGGTATGCACAGCCCTGAACAAATTCCATCTGGATGGAAAACTGTGTGATGTGGTGCTCGTAGTGGACAATGTTATGTTTGACGCCCACAAGATCATCCTCAGTAGCTGCAGCTCATACTTTTGGTGAGTAGGTTATCTCAGCAGGAACAAAGTATCAGCAAGAAACTCCGTGAGTAACCAAATTCAAAGGTACATAATGTCTCTGATTGTGAAAACTAATACAAAATACAGTTTAAGTCATAATTTTCAAGTCCTTCTTTCTATTTAGAAGAGGGGTCTCAAACTTAAATGAGCTGTGGGCACTGTCACCTCCCTGGATGGCTGCTTCCGTAGTGCAAAAAGTAGTGCAAAAAAACAAACAAGAAAAAACCCACAAATATTTCCAAAAATGTAGTGTTTTGTTTGTTTTTTTAAATTTGAAATATTGTGTAACAAAAAAAAAAAAACACCTAAAAACGTGAACTGAAATGTTTTTCTCTCACTCTTAATTAACTAAAGTCTTTCATTAAACTACCAAATAAACAAATTGGTACTCTCTTTCTGGCCAGACATGTGGCAGGACTTCTGCAATAGTTTTGTTCGTGTTTAACAAAATAAAAATGCAGACATAAGCATTCACATTAGCTTTTAACTGCTAGTGAAGATTGTTTTCTTTACAAAAACTCTCTCACTGAACTAACACAGCCAATCCCTCAACATGTATCTATTCTCTGCTCATATTGCCTTCATATTAAATAATGATTTGCTTTTTAAAGAACTTATTTTGACATTGCACTCAACAACAAACAAATCCTCCCTAACAAAAAAAGTAACTTCAAGGGCCAAACTGCATTATATTTCTTCACATCAATATACGAACCACAAGTAGGGGTGACGTAGGCCGCAAGTGGCCCGCAGGCCACGAGGTTGAGACCCCTGATTTAGAAATTTGTTTTGGTCAGCCTTTCTTGGTTGTTTGACCTTCACTATACCGACTGTGGTATGTGTGACAACATAAGTTCCTCAAGGCTTACGATTAATGGGAGTATTTGTTGTGGTATTACAACATGTGGTATGGGAAAGAATCCTGGTCCAACAGATTACACAGTATGGCATGTTGAAACTTGAAGTCAGCACTGCAAAAAGTCTACCTTAAAACCATGATGGAGACAACTTTTGTCTTGCAGCAAAACTTCTACAAAAATTTGCATGATCATAGAAGTGTTAAATGTCCTTGTAATATCTTTTTAACCAAATTAAATTTCCATTTTATCAAGAAAAAAGTATTTATTCAAAGCATATATATATATATATATATATATATATATATATATATATACTCAACAAAAATATAAACGCAACACCTTTGTTACTGCTCCCATTCCCCATGGGATGGACGTAGAGACCTAAAATGTGTGGTAGTGGGCACATCTGCCATATTGAGATAATCCATCCCACCTCACAGGTGTGCCACATCAGGATGCTGATCTGACATCATGAGTAGTGCACAGGTGTACCTCAGACTGCCCACAACAAAAGGCCACCCTGGAATGTGCAGTTTTGTCTCACAGCAAAATGCCACAGATGCCACAAGCAATGAGGGAGCGTGCAATTGGCATGCTGACAGCAGGAATGTCAACCAGATCTGTCGCCCGTGCATTGAATGTTCATTTCTCAACCATAAGCCGTCTCCACAGGCATTTCAGAGAATATGGCAGCACATCCAACCGGCCTCACAACCGCAGACCTCGTGTAACCACACCAGCCCAGGACCTCCACATCCAGCAGGTTCACCTCCAAGATCGTCTGAGACCAGCCACCCAGACAGCTGCTGGAACAATTGGTTTGCACAACCAAACAATTTCTGCACAAACTGTCAGAAACCGTCTCAGGGACGCTCAACTGCATGCCCGTCGTCCTCATCGGGGTCTTGACCTGACTCCAGCTCGTCGCCGTAACAGACTTGTGTGGGCAAATGCTCACATTCGATGGCGTCTGGCACGTTGGAGAGGTGTGCGCTTCACGGATGAATCATGGTTCACATTGTTCAGGGCAGATGGCAGCTGAGAATGTCCCAGTTCTTGCATGGCCAGCATACTCACCGGACATGTCACCCATTGAGCATGTTCGGGATGTGCTTGACCGGCGTATACGACAGCGTGTACCAGTTCCCACGAATATCCAACAACCTCGCACAGCCATTGAAGTGGAGTGGACCAACATTCCACAGGCCACAATTGACAATCTGATAGACTCCATGCGACGATGTGTTGCACTGCATGAGGCAAATGGTGGTCACACCAGATACTGACCGGTTCTGGGTCCCCAGACCCCCAATAGCGCAAAAAACTGCACATTCCAGGGTGGCCTTTTGTTGTGGGCAGTCTGAGGTACACCTGTGCACTACTCATGATGTCAGATCAGCATCCTGATGTGGCACACCTGTGAGGTGGGATGGATTATCTCAATATGGCAGATGTGCCCACTACCACACATTTGGACTGATTTGTGACCACTGTTTGGGAGGGATGGTTATATTGTGTATCTGGAATGAATTTTAGGTCTCTACGTCCATCCCATGGGGAATGGGAGCAGTAACAAAGGTGTTGCGTTTATATTTTTGTTGAGTGTATATTTTTTTTTTTTTTTTTTTTTTTTTTGAATATGTATCCAGGAGCACCTGAAATTTTACTCATGCAAAGCCAAAGGGCACTTTTTCCTGTTTATTTGCTTTTAACCCCCAAAACAAACTAAAACCAAACAAACTCGGTTTTTCATTTGTGAATATCTAGGGGTCCTTTGAGATTAAAAAACCCCCCAAAAAACAAAACAAAAAAACCCCACAGTCACATATACGTGTAAAAAGTCTTTTGTGCAGCCACCTTTTTTATTTGTGCACCACTTTGATGTAACCACACCTACAAGAAGAACCACCCTGGAAGTGGCGACACACTCACTGGAGGTTAATTGTGTGCAGATGCATCAGAGTGCAATACCCTAATAGTTCCCAGGATTGGTACATTTTTAACTGTCAGGACCTGTCGTGACCTTTTGCACCTTCTCCTGTTGGTAGGGTTGCAAATCTGTGTATCATTGAAGAACCAGCTAGAAATGGAGTTTGGTCAGAACAATAAATGACCATTAATATATCTGTGGGCACTTGAATTCCATCACATTTCTAAATCTGCTTTTACTCTGACTACAGGATATCTTCACATATTTAAGTAAGTGATAATTCCACTGAGTAAAGAAGAGAAACAAAAGTTTTTGTGTTCAGATATACTTAAGGTACCTAATGTGAAGGTTCTCATATTGCACAAACATAAACATTTTATTATTACACTGAATTTGTCCCTTGGATGAGTGATGAAATATTTCTCCCACTGAAAACGTTACGTCCAGATGAACAGAATCAACTTTTTTGGGATTTTCTTACTTGGATGATGCATGCATCAAGACATTATATTAGATTGCAGTTACTAATTCATTAATGTGTACATTAATATTTCAGCTGGAGAAAATGTTTTTTACTTAAATGTAAGCTTTATTTTTAATACTAAAGCATAATCTAGTACTAAACTAATTTTATAAAATATACTTCCTGAAAACCTGATGTCCTCTAAATCCCACAGCACTCTCTTCACTGGAGCCTGGGCCACTCCGGAGAAGTGGATGTACACCATCCCCGGCGTGTCATCTGAGATGATGGCCGTCATCATCAATTACGCCTACACCAAATCTGTTCCTCTGACAGAGGATAACGTGGTGCCCATTTTAGCAGCTGCAGACCAGTTCTTGGTCCCGGGGATAATTCAGGCCTGCTGCTTCTTTCTGGAGGAACAGCTGTCTCCGGAGAACTGCATTGGCATCTGGAAGTTGGTGAACTTCTACTACTGCCCTGAACTGAGGAAAAAGGCCTTCTTCTACATCCTGCATCACTTTGAAGAAATCATCGGGACCACAGAGGAGCTGCTTGATTTCTCTGAGCAGCAGCTAGCCGCTGTACTTGAGAGCGATCACCTCAACGTGAAATGTGAAAACAGAGCATTTGAAGTCATCCTCTTGTGGATTGACCATATGCCTGACCAAAGACAAGGAAGTATCTCTGTGCTGCTGCCCAAGGTAACTTAACCACAAATCAACTGTAGCTGTAGTCAGCTTAATAAAACATGTAGTCCAGGCACCATAACTGGCCTGGTGACTTCATGTAATACCAGATAGTACCACATGATCGTAAAGTAAGTCAGCATAAAATGGGGTTACAGTTAAAAAGAAATGTCAAATGTTATAACAGCAGAATATTATATCTGAAAACATATCAACACATATGTTAAATTGCTCCCCACTAGTGGTTTAATTTGAATTACAATCTGTTTAGTCAGCAATTGGATCATTTTGTGTGAAAATCAGTGTGATTCCACAACGCACTTGTATTTTTTTTTACACTTAAAGGAAATTTTTTTTTAGAGGAGTGACTTTTTTTCATTGAGGTCATTATGAGATCACATTAGGCTACATGTGACTTAGTTAAAAATTAGCCTGACACCTTTGCCTTAACCCCTCATTCTTTATTTATCCAGGTACGTCTCACCTTGATGACCTCTGAATACTTCCAAAACAGCGTCATGAACAATGCCATGATAAAGAACAATGCTAAATGCATGTCCATCATCAATGAAGTAGTGGAGGTGTTTCAAGCTCGTGGTCTCAACAGACGTCCACAATTCATTTACAGTAGCTTGCTGAGCCGGCCACGTCTGCCTTCTTCCATCTTATTGGTCACTGGAGGCAAAAATCGCTCCACTGCACGATGCAGCTATGAGGCATATGATTACCGAACCAACAGCTGGGCCACTGTGGCCTGTGACATTCATCGTGCTCACCACGGAGCCGTTACGCTGGACGGCTTTGTCTACTTAATTGGTGGCTGCAACCGTGAAACTAACTTGAAAACTGTGCAAAGACTTGATCTCAGCAGCTCTACATGGCAACTTGTGACACCCATGTACAATGCCCGGTGCTATGTCAGCGTTGTTGTGCTGAATGGATGCATTTACGCCATGGGAGGCTTCAACGGACAAATTTCCCTGAGCAGTGTTGAGTGCTACAAGCCTGAGACTGACCAGTGGACCTTCGTGGCAAGAATGAATGCAAAGCGAGCTGCAGCCAGTGCCGCAGTTCTGCATGGAAAGGTAGGTGCAAGGAGACATGACTGAAAGCAGTGACCAAACTATGTTGTTTTCACTTCATTGTTCAGTCTAACAACATGTTTCTTTAAGCCAGACTATAGGAACAATTTAATGACTTTTCAGGCTCAGTGAATGGTGTAATATCATCCCAGAAGCAACCACTCCCATCAGAATAGAGATTTTTCTTTCATTTAGAGCACCATTCTATTGATTTGACACTTCTCTCCAAGGTGGACCCAAACAAAGCCACTATTAAAGAGATAACATACGCCCTTAAACTGTTTTCCAATTATTTTTCCTTGAATTTGTAACCTCTCTCTGTATGTCCTGTAAAAATGCAGTAATTGTTGATATTCCATTTCGTTTTCCGCTATTAGATAATATATCTTTATTCCTGAACCTGCCTACCAAACTCTGACTAGCTCTTCATGGATAATTAGCTACTTTCCCTTTCAGATGCTTCCTTTTACCGCAGGTTAATTTCTCTTAATCCTTTCTACAGGTTTATATCTGTGGGGGTTTCTATCAAACTTATAGCCTCCCTACAGCTGAATGCTACAATCCAGACACCAACGTGTGGACCACAATTGCTCCCATGATGTGCAGCCGAAGAGGCCTAGGAGTTATTGCTTACAAAAACCAGATATATGCAGTAAGTGTACCACAGTAATTTTATTGTACTCTAGAGTAACTTTGCAAGATTCACAGTTTAAAATAATTGTTATTTCTCTTAAACTGAGCCTCGGCACAGCTCCCAGTGCATTGCTTAGTAGTTAATGTAGATTGCATACATAAAATCATGAACTGTGCATAGCCAAACACTTACACAAGCTGAAAGAAACATACCACCATGAATCCGACTTTAGCATTATAGGGCATAGATTGCATGACATAAATCATCCACAGTCCCCCCACGGTAGTTGTCAAATCTAAAAACTATCCTGGTGCTTTGTTGTCTGTTGCATGTCTTCTTCTTCCTTTACTTCATGTTCCTTTCTCAGGAGCTTCATTTGGACTCTGGTCACTGGGGTTATGTCATTTAAAGTGCTGAAGGTTAGAACGTGAATACAGAGAAGTCATTCAGACTTACTAACAAATTTTTCCTAGTGGCCACTAGCAGCATTGCAGTGAGGAAAAAAAATGTCCGAAAGAGTTGTATTTCATAGTTTTTTTTTATTCAGTGGTACTTCTTTCTTCTGAAACTATGAACTCATGCCACTCTCCCACTCCCAGGTTGGTGGCACCATTAATGGGTACACCCCACTGCGTATTGTTGAGGCCTACAACACTATCACCAACAGATGGCGCGTCCTGCCATTTATGCATCACCCTCGCAGCCACTTTGGAATTGAAGTTGTGAATGACCAGCTCTTTGTGGTCGGAGGATATAATGGCTATCACCCTACGTGTTCTGTGGAGCGCTACGATGGGGAGGCTGGTTGGTGGTACAGGACCTCGGACTTTGCGGAGTCCCGCAGTGGCCTGAGCTGCTGCGTGCTACATGGATTCTACAGCTTGGCGGAGAATTTGTTCCCTCGTGGGCCCCTAATGCTGCCTAATGTGGATGAGGAAGGTGGAACCTTCTGACTTCAGCTTGCCTGTTATCATAGTAGCATTTTAATTAATTAATAATAAAAGTTTTTTTTTTCATTATTATTACTTTATCTCTATATTTTTATGTTTTATGTGTATTGTATTATAGTATGATTTTGGTCAGATTTATATTAATATCATGGATAAGTATACATACATACAGTATATATATAAGGAGAAAGTGGGATAGTGAGGGAGCTGAAGAAAGTAGGCAGGACTACTGGGAGGCTGGTTATACAGCAAAAAGAGAAATAGCAAATGCACCTCTACCTCTAAAGCAGGGGTCTCAAACTTAAATGAGCTGTGGGCCAATGCTGGCACTGTCATCTCATTGGAGGGCCACTTTAGTACAAAAGAAACAAACAAGAAAATACCCACAAATATTTCCAAAAATGTAGTGTTTTGTTTGTTTGTTTTATATTTCAAATATTGTATAACAAGACAAAAATACAAACATGAGCAAAATTTTTTTTTCCTCACTCTTAACTAACTGAAGCCTTTCATTGAACTACCAAATAAACAAATTGCTACTCTCTTTCCTCTTTGCTATAATTTTGTTTGCATATAACAAAATAAAAATGCAGACATAAGTGTACAAATTAGTTTTTGGCTACTAGTTAAAATTGTTTAACTCTCTCACTGAACTAACACAGCCAATCCCTCAACATGTTTGTACTCTCTGCTCATATTGCCTTTATATTAAATAATTATTTGCTTTCTAAATAACTTATTTTAACATGCCAATCAAAACACTAAAACAAATCCTCCCTAACAAAAAAGTTACTTCAAGGGCCAAACTGCATTATATTTCTTCACTTCAATATATGGGCTGCAAATAGAGGTGACGTGGGACACAAGTGGTGACACCCCTGCTCTAAAGGTTTATAGTAAGTGAAATCTGAGGCTGGACACTGAGGAAGGAGAAATAACTTGTATTGATTGGCTAGGAAGTGAAATCAAGCTGGAAAGGATTAATCAAGAATAGAATGGAAATGTACTACAAGTGAAGAGAATGTGTTGAGAGGATGGAAGGAGTATTCTGAGGACCTGATAAATGAAGAAAACGAGAGGGAGGAGAGGACGTGTTGGCTGAAAGTTAGTGGATCGGGAATTGCAGAGGATTAGTGAGGAGGTGAGGAGCTATGAAGAGAATGAAGAGTGCAAAGATTGGTCCAGATGACTGCTGAGGTAGCGTGATGTCTAGCTCTGAGGCCACTGATGTTTGCAATGGTGATCACAGTGGTCAACAGAAGATGTAGGTAGGAGTCTCCCTGGACTATGAGGTTTGCAGATGTCATTCTGAGAGTATGGAGAGGTTGGAAGAGAGCCTGGAGCAGTGGAGGTGTAAAAATTAAAGTCGGCAGAAACAAGACAGACTACATAAGTATGAATGAGAGGGAGAAAGGTTTAACAGTGAGGCCACAAGGACCAGAAGTAGTGAAGTTGGATAAGTCTAAATATCTGGGGTCAACTGTCCATAGTACGGAGACTGCACATAAGAGGTGAAGAAGACAAGCATGGAGTAGGTGGAGACAAGTGTCTGGGGTGATTTGTGGCAGAAAGATAGCATCAAAAGTGAATGGTTTGAAGGTAATAAGACCTGCGATGATGTACGGTTTGGAGATGGTGGCACTGACAAAAAAACAGGAGGAGGACCTGCAGGTGTTAAGATTTTCATTGGGGGTGAACAGGATGGACATGCTTAGGAATGAGTATTGTATGAGAGGGACAACGCAGAGTGTTTTGGAAACAAAGTTAGAGATGCAAGGCTAAGAGAGTTTTGATATGTGCAGCGGAGGGACAGTGGATATATTGGACAAAGGATGTTGAATACAGAGGTGCCAGGCTGGAGGAAAGGAGAAGGAGCACAGAGAAGATTCATGGATGTAGTTATGGAGGACCTGCAGAAGGTTGAAGATGTCCAGGATAGGATCAGATGGAGGCAGATGATCCACAGTAGCAACCGCTAAAAAAAGCAGCTAAAAGAAGATTTATTATTCTGCTCATCATCATTATCATCATCATCATCATCATTTCTCAACAAACAATTATATTTGTAAACATGGTCATTTTATATGGTTTGTGGTAATAATTTTGGAAAGTTGAACATTTCAAAATTTAAATATCTGTTACAAAAATACTATTCGTAAAAAACGCGTTTTTAAAATATTGTACAAAATGTGGCGTCAGTAAATTTCTGAATAAGATTAAAAAATATTTCAACAGGAAACTCGCCGAAGTAGTTGCCATTACGGCTCTAACGTGTACGCGCTATCCCTGTATCACTGAACTGATGGTTAGAGCCAAAATGGCGAATATTCCTTTAAAAAATAAGCCAATCACATTGGCTTCATTTTCTTCTATCCAATCCAAAACCCCGTAGAGGGCGTGGCATGTGGAACCGGGAGGAGCTGTTTTGGGGTGTTGTGAATCCGTGTAGCCCAGAAATCCTGAGTGGGAGTTGTCGGACCGATTTGTTGTGTGTTTGTCTTGCGTTTCTCAGAGATTATCAACACGCCTGCAGCAGCTATGCCCGGGATAGAGAAGCTACCGATAGAGGAGACGCTGGAGGACAGCCCGCAGGTAACAGCTCTACTCCCCGAGGGCTTCAGCTAAAAGCTAATTCTAGCCACGTCTATAGCTAGGCTAACTGTCTTTGTAGACTGTTTGCCAACATCCATCGGAATGGTGCTAATCGCTAACGGCACAGCTAACCACAGCTTCTCAAGCGGGATACTTCAGCTATGCAGTGGGATCATAAACTGACTGCTTTATGGATCAGGTGATGGAAGCTTTCGCCAAGCTGCCAGATCCTAAAATGTCAGAGTTAGTGCTGGTTTGCACATAAATTAACGGTTAACCTGCAACTTCCGTAGCCACTAAGCTAATCATTCCTCCCTCTTCCCCAGTAATGGTTATCTGGTCAAACACCAGTGTTGTATTTCTGTTGGTGTCACACCGTGCCCAAAGCTTCAACCGCACTGCTGCAGATGGACAGAAAAACAACTCGAGCAGTGATGTTGTTTCCTGAAAATTTTAGGAATAACACCTGCTGTGACATCACGGATTGAGGTGTGGTCAAAGTGTATAAACTTACTTGGTTTGAAGCTGCACATACCCAGGATTTACTTACGTTAACTGTCAGAATAATCTGGGTATCAGCTCTCAAAGCACAGGGACATTCTTGCTGCTCTCAAGCACAAAAATCATTTGCAAGAGCGAAAAGAATTTGCATAACTGTTTTTTCAACCCTGAAAATGTAATGTGGCTATCTCATGTTTCTAAGAAATTATAAGAGCATTAAAATAAGGGAAACTAATTTTGACAAATGCCTGTACTCTGATGGACTGAAACTCAGACATATTCATAATACGAAGATAAAGTTTTGCATGACCTTATTAGATATGTTAAAGTTATAGAGTAGAAAAAAATCAGCTGACTCTATCAGGGTCGGGTGGGAACTTTTCAAGCTGGTATGACTCTGGAGTCTTTGCAAAATCTTTTAGTCTATATAACTAATGATTTATGCTTCATCCACTCCAGTCTCTTATTAACTCTCTCGGTGTACATTAGGCGTCAGCTCTGTTATATTTGTAATTTAACAGTGGGAGCTGGAGAGAAACCAGGTTACCGCAGCAGTAAAATCTGATTTACAGCAAGGTGAAATACATTCAGGATAATCACACAACAGGTTGCAACCATTCAGCTTTCAGGAAAACAGCCTGAGAGTGTGATTTATTTCTCACAGTGAGTAATGCCTTGAAAAAGACAGGGACCAGCAGGATGTTAAGACACACCTTGAGAGCAGCAGTAGTGCGTGCAGGTGTTTGATTTGCAGAAATGTAGAAATGTATGCGGGTGAAGTTTTTGGCACTCGCATAGGAAATTTTCTGGGGGCAAGTAAGCTGAGTATGGTTTCACAAACGGATCATGTAGTTAAATCAGCTGCATGATGTTTGTTTGTTTGTTTTTGATGGTTTTTGTTTGCAGACACGGTCTCTGCTGGGAGTTTTTGAGGAGGACACTGCAGCCATCTCCAACTACTGCACACAACTGTATCAGGCCATGCAGAGGATTTATGATGCACAGGTACACACACATACACTCACTCACAAAAACACAAAATCAATAATGTGCTGCTGTTTGGATAGTGTGTGTCCAGCTCTTAGTGCTGCGGATTTGTCTTCCAGAATGAGCTGAGTGCTGCAACACACCTGACCTCCAGACTGCTGAAAGAATATGACAAACAGGTAGGAAATGCCATATTTGTCCCAACCACAGCACAAGTGTACACACTCAAACACTAGATTATTTTATTATTTTTATTATTATTACAAAGAAGTGCTGGACACTAAATATCTGAAAGCTTCACAAATGAATCACCCTTGAACCAACTGAGATCTCTCTGTGGACATTAAGCTTAGGATCAGGATTTTTTCATAGCCAGCCGGCAATATATAAATGACTAACTTTGTGTTGTGCATGGATTGTTTCACACATTCCCTTGGGGGAAGTTTGACTTGGCTGAGATACCTCACTATTAACTTCTAACTTGGCTAAACTTCATCAATCCTGTTTTATAATAATACATTTTATTTGTGAGCGCCTTTTTAAAACCCAAACTCACCATACAAAGCATAGAAGACAACTGGTAGTAAGGATAAAAATCAGCATTAGACAATGATTGGAGTTAGGGCTGTTCGATATAACGATATATATCGGATGACGATAAAAAAACGTCTATCGTTTCATTTCGTGGTGTCACAAAATAAACTGTTTAAGGCAATATTTTTTCATCGTTTTGATGGTCACTGTAGTGGCTATATTAATTTCTTAAAGTTCTCTCTTTCTCTTATATTTAATATAACCACACTACGGATGGACAAGCGCCTGTTTTTATGCGTTGTCGTTAGCAACAACGACGGTAACAGCATCGCGTGTCCGCTTGTTTATGTTCCACATAAACCTTTCACAATAAAGCTCAAGATCCTGTTGAGACTTTTCAAAATAAACTGAATCACGTGAAAGAGCAGATTATTTACGGATGAGAAGTAAAAAAGAACCACCAGGTGCTAAAAAATAAACCTTAGACTCAAACGTCAGAACAGGCTTTTCCCCGCAGCACGCCGTGTAATAAATACTCACAAAGAAAATGGCGGCCTTTACAACTTATGTCTAAAAATGTATCGTTTCATGCATCGGTTAAAACACTCGACTCCAGCTACATGATGCGCAGCTGGAAACACTTCCCGCAAGACGAGCTGCCCGAGATTCACAGAATTTACAGAAAATGTTACATTTTTGTGATTTATATCGTTATCGGGACGATAGAATTCTTATTTCGGGATATGAGATTTTGGTCATATTGCACAGCCCTAATTGGAGTCACTTCTCTGGAGAATCGTTTGGGAGTTGAAAGAATTTGGACTGTTTTTAGTTCCCAGCGGTGCCTCACTATTTGACTGATTTTTGGAAATTAAGGAGGATTCATGCAATTCAAAATACTCCAGAAGCTGTCTGGCCCACTGCTACAGGCCATTCGATCCTTATAAAACCGTTGCAAGAGCTTGGTCCGCATAGCCAGCAATAAGTCAGACTCATTCCTGGTGGGCGTTGGACTCTGCCAGGGCTACCCTTTGTCACTGATTCTTTTCATAATTTTTATGGACAGAATTTCTAGGTTGTAGGCAAGTGGCGAAAGGCTTCCACTTGGGCGGTCTCAGAATCTCGTCTCTTGAGTTGAGTTGAGTTTTCTAAAAGTTTTCTTAATTCTGCCATAGTTTCACTTGTGAGATTTCTTTTAAGCTACCCCCATTTCCCTAAGAATGCTCTGCTTTTTTGGAAGTCACTGTTCTGAAAAACATTTTTGGAGCCAGCTTTAAGTGGTCAATTGGGAGAACTGCAGGTTTTGGCACTGCTTGGTGTGGCTTCCCAGTCTTATCACACAAGCCACAGGCCTTGCTGTTATAACAGCCTATCTTCGTTATACCAATAGACCCTTAAAAAAGGGCAATAAAATACTAAATGTCAGCCTTGTAATACCATCCATTATACTTATCACCCTAACCGTAATACTGTAACAACGAGCCTCTTATCTGTTACTTCACACACATCTGCCTTTACCACACCTCTGTGAAATTTAGTCTGGCCATTCCTGTCTTCTAGAAACAGCTTTGGATCAGCATTATTCAGATTTTTTCTTTACCATAATAGAAAATATTAGCGGTTTTAATAACATCCAGAAATCTATGTGTTAATCTCAGCTGTGTAATGTTTCCTTATTGTTGCTGTTGTTTGCAGCGTTTTCCTCTCGGGGGTGATGATGAGGTGATGAGTTCTACTCTGCAACAGTTTGCAAAAGTCATAGATGAAGTGAGTTAGGTTTGCATGTTTTGATGTCCCAAACAGGCAAATTTGGTGCAAAATAAAAAGAATAAGAAAAACTTGTGTTATATTTGTGTTTGTTCATCTGATTCATGGTTAGGATTTTAACTTCCTCCTTCTCTTCCTCTTTCTAGCTCAGCTCCTGTCATGCTGTCTTGTCCACACAACTTGCTGATGCCATGATGTTCCCCATCACTCAGTTTAAAGAGCGAGACCTGAAGGGTAGAAAACACTTTAAGCTCTTTCACCCAGTTTTGAAACTGTTTTAGAGACGTTAATAATGTATAATGACAATTTTCAGTTTACTAGTTTGCCATCAACAGTGACACATAATGTAAATTATTTTCTGCATTGCTATGTTAGTTGTTTACTTTCAATATTAATATTTAATATTTATGGTAGTAGAATTAATCTGAAGCAGCAGCTCTTGCTACATAAACAGATGCACTTTGCTCTCTAATGTGAGTTTTTTTTTGTCTCTCCAGAGATCCTTACTCTTAAAGAAGTCTTCCAAATAGCCAGTGATGGTAAGCTGTACCTCATAAACTACAGTCAGTGCACTTTATTGCCTACACATTACGCTTGCATTGCACCTCCAGTCATGAAAGCCCTTCCCATGAAGCCTCTGGCAGTTTTTGTGCTGATATTAATAACAAAGACGTTTGGGATCTCTGCAGAGTGATGGGGACTTTTACGTGCTCTACCTTTTAGCACATGCCGACCTCGCTCTGTAACTTTATGTGGTCTGCCACATTTGCTGTGGTTTAAACACTTCCTGTTTGTAATAATACCACTTACAGCTGATAATAGCATATCTAGGACGGAAGAAATTTCATAAATTGACTTGTTGCCAAGATGGCTCCTATTAAACTGCTATGCTCAAATGCAGTGAGCTCTTTAGAATGACCCATTCTTTCACGAATGTTTATAAAGACAGTTTGATTTTATACATCTGTGGAAATTGGACAGAAAATTCCTGAATTCAAACATTTAGAGGTGTGGTTCAGTACTTTTATACTACATATACTTTATGTCTAGATAAATCACACATGTGCAATATAAAGCCATCTGTTTCTGACCCGCGGTGTTTGAAAATTAGCGTAAGAGGCAGTATAATTCTTGGGCAGTCACTGTAGTGAGACTTTACTGCTGTTTAATTCAGGCAATGCAGCAGTTCATATCATACAGTTAACAAGACTTATATAAATGTTCATTTAACATTTAGTACTTTCATTTAACCTTTAACCATGTTTCCATTTGATCTTGGCAGCATGGCCCTCTGGAGGGGAAAAAAGTTGAACTCTGTATATCACAGTGCTTTCATCTCAGCTTTCATTTAAATCTTTTGTGATCTAGTAAATACTTAACTTTAGATCTTAAATTTTAGGCCCATATATAAAAGAAAAATTATTGAAATGGTAGAAATAGAAGCTAAATTACTTGCAATTGTGAAATTTAGTTTGTTTAGGTATTTTTAGTGTGCATTTCAGGCAGTTTCAAGTTTTCTAACTATTAAGAGGGCAAGATATATTTTACTATTAAAAATCTTTTCTGTGTCTCTGTGTGCAGATCATGACGTGGCGATTAACAGATACAGTCGCTTATCCAAAAGGAGGGAGAACGACAAGGTAACAGCTTTTAGGTTTACCATTCATGACTTCATACCTCAAACTATACATTGACTTTCGTGGTAATGGTTTTATTTTACATGTCCGTAAATGGTAAATCATAGTCTGGAAAGTTTTCTATTTAACTGTAAAAACATCCACAGTTAGATGGATAGAAGCTTAGCAGCTTTGTTTAGATTGGTTGGCTGAGCTGATAAGAAGAAGCTGCTTTTATGATTTAAATACAGCTGCAGGAGTCTGTGGATAATTTTCATATTTTGCATGTTCAGCACACTCATTGTGCTTTGTCAAAAAGACATATTAGTATGAACTTGGAACTGAAAGACCTAAATGCTTCCTCTGTTTTCCCTCAAACTTCCAAATCACTGAAGTTTATTCATTAAATTAGTAATTTTTGGTCATACCAGCAAATCTGTCATTTTTGGTCTCTATTTTGGTTTCTATAAAAATAATTTTACAGAATCTGCTATATTTAAAAAAATAACAGCAAAAACTCCTCAGTAGTATTTTTTTTAATTAAAGTTACAGGAAGTGATGACTGTGTGGAAATGCAGCTGCAATGATAGATGGGGTTGGGTTGTTTTAAAAAGTCTCTCATCAAGTTTCACATTCCTCAAAGCAGCAGCTTCCTAGATGATTATCAAGACCAAATGATATTATGCGAGTGGATAATGTTATCTGGCTTTTTACTGAAATAAGAGTCTCGTGTGTTGCAGTTACGGGCGGAGGTGGTGGAGGATGTCTACACCTCCCGCAAGAAACAACACCAGACAATGATGCACTACTTCTGCTCACTGAACACTCTGCAGTACAAGAAGAAGACAGCTCTGCTGGAGCCACTGCTGGGATACATGCAGGCACAGGTGTGCACGCCTTTACTGCAGAGTAATTCAGTTCACATATATATTATATTATACACATATATTATTATTATTATTATTATTATTATATATAAACTTCAGGAAAATCAGGCTCAGGAAGGGGCAGCCATCTGCTGCAACCGGTTGGGGGTGATGAGAGAGAGATGGGACTAGTGCACCTCAAAAATCCAACATTAGGTCTTAACCAAACGTTAACTGGATTCCATATCTGACTCAGGTCCGAAATTCTTTTCCCCCACGAAAAGCCAGAACAGTGTGAAATACACATCAAATCTTTAACTTGGCAAAATGTTAATCCCCCTGCTTGATTCTGGGAATTTTGGAAACAGCTTTGAAATTCTTTGGTAATCCTGCAAAACAATTCTGACAGACATTTTAAGCCTGACTGCTGAACTTTTATGTGAAGAAATGAAGTTTGATTTCATTGAAGTTTTTGCACTATCAGTGCAGGCACACAGTTTCATGTCAGGTGATATTCACACACACATGCGCATTAGTGGTGACACATTGTAATCAGGCTTGAATAGGGGAGGACCTGTAGCAACAAAGGTCAAGTAGTCTAAGACACGTGGGAAGCATCCAAGAATAGTTTATAACAAGAAAGAAACTCGATGGAAAACGCTGTGAGCTCAGAGAACGATATGAAGGAAAATTTAAAGAAAAGGAAAAGATTGTGGTGCTCTTAGAGTCAGACTTTTTAATCTGATGGTGGATGTTGTTGATGTGGGTCTTAAACTAAAATGCCCCAAATATGGACTAAAAGAAAGTGCATTTTACGTGTGGTATAGGTACTCATTTTGTTTCCTTAACTTTCACGAAGAATGGTTCAGTGTATCCTTTGCTAAAGGAGGTAACAAAGGAAGCACTAAGGAGTGAGCTCTTATTGTGACGACCACACACACACTTCCAGGTAACTTCACTCAGTTAGGAATTCTGAAAACTGATGTCATCCACAGCCAGTGAATGAGGGCAAGAACAAACATGGTTTGCCTTTACTGCCAGAAGGGGGAGACAGAGTTTCTGCAAAGGAGATTTAATACCAAAACAGTGTGAAATCACATTTATTTGAAGTCAGCTCTGAAGTGACCAACCTGTTTTTGTTCTCCTCAGATCAGTTTCTTTAAGCTGGGGTCAGAAAATCTCACCCAGCAGTGGGAAGAGTTCCTGGGAACTATAGGAACCAGTGTCCAGAAGTAAGAACTCCTTCATCCCCAAACTGTTAATTAATTGTGGAGACAGGAAGATTTTAGCAATGAGTGACAATGAACATGTGAATGTATGTATAGTGTACGCCGGGAAATGGAGGAGGAGGTGGGGCAGATGCAACAGACCATCCAGGAGATGGAGAGGGCTTGTGACGCCCTTTATGCACCATGTGACCCCGACCCCGCCCACTCACCTGTGAGTCGCAACCTGACCAGGAAGCAGGGCTACCTGTACATCCGGAAGTAAGCCACAGGACGACTTCAGTGTTTTATTTCTTAGTGAGCTTTAATCCTGTTTCACCCACAGACCCAGAACAGTTTTTACATTGTGCATCTCTTATTGGGGTGACTGTAGCTCAGGAGGTAGAGGGGGTCATCTGCTAATTGGAAGGTTGGTGGTTTGATCCCTGACTGTAAACACTGTGAAATCCTTTTTGTGTCTTTGCTGTCTCACAGTAAGACTGGGCTAGTGTCATCATCCTGGGAGCGACAGTACTTCTTTACACAGGGTGGAAACCTGATGCAACAGGGCCGGGGAGAGGTGGCGGGCGGGCTGGTCACAGACCTTGACAACTCCTCCGTCATGGCAGTTGACTGTGATGACCGCCGATTCTGCTTTCAGGTCACTTCCTTTGATGGGAAAAAGTGAGAGGTCCTTTTTTATAGTTCTCTTCTCATATGTGCTCCGCCCCTTTTTTTGTAATTCTTAGGTCAAAATAAAAATCATTTTCTTCTCTTTATTATGTCAGAGTGGTGACGCTGCAGGCGGAGAGCAGGAAGGAATGCGAGGAGGTAAAATACTCTAACTTTATGAAGCCTCCTTTGAGTTTGCTGCTGTTTTCTGATGTTGTCTCTCTCCACTAGTGGATCTCCACCATCAACAACATCTCAAGGAGGATCTACCTGAGTGAAAATGCAGAGGTTTGTGTCTGCTTCCTTCTTCTATCGACCTTCATGTTGCTTACCGTTCACTGTTGTATACCTTTGGCAGCTATTTTAGTTGTAGTCTAGCCAGGGAAGTATGTGTTGTAAAATATCAGCATCAATATTGTGAGATGGTGCAGAAGACCTTAAACTCTTGCATGGGAAATTATAGATTTTCTGAGGAAACTACTTTGATTTGACTATTTGGCACAAGGTACTGGTAATGAAGATCTGATCTAATATCTGTCTTCCCACAAGGTTTTTGTAATTGTGCGACAGTACGCCAGTGCACAATTTCTAGACTTCAAGCAGGCTTCAGTAATAAATCACAGCAGCTTGGCACGTACAGAAGCAAAAACCTCTCTATTAGAAACCAGATGATCTCAGTAATTCCTAGTTACTTCTTGTTGGCAGGAGCTTGCAGCCAGAGTGAACCAATCCGCTCTTGAAGCCGTGACACCATCACCGTCCTTTCAGCAGAGACACGAGAGCATGAGACCAACCAGGTAGGAGTGTGTGTGGGTGAGTGGGTTGTCAAACTAGTTTGAGTTTTAGACTGGGTATTTCTACCTGTCCTCTCTGTTTGGGGGTTCCGATTTTTTCAAAATTAGGTTTAGGTGAGAGTAATGATTACCAACACCCTCACAACCTGCTGTCGGCTTCCATTATTTATTGAAGTAGGGCCGCAGGTGGTCCAGATTTCATTATGGAGCCCTGTCATCATCCTCTTTCTCTCCCTCTCTCGCTCTCTCTCTCTTTGTCTCCCATCCAGTAAGGGGCGAACGGGTCGAGCGAGCAGCATCAGCTCTGTGGGCTCCGAGCCATCGCCCGCTCTTTCTGTGCTCTCACTGGATGCACTGGTTGCCCCAGAAACACCCATCCAGTTTGACATAATTTCCCCCGTCAGTGAGGAGAACTCAGGACAAAGCAAAACAGCACCGCAGTCCAGCAGGTACGTGTCTGTCAGGGAAAATGATGAATCACTGTTTAAATTTCCAGCATGTGTTTCACAAACTAGCCGGCATCATAACGAGGCGATACCGCCTGACTGCGCAGCACCATCTGCTCAGATTTGAAGGTTCTGTGCTGCATGTGCTGCAGACAGTGCTTGTGAACATTAGAGTTCAAGCAGCTCTGCCTATATCTACTGTTTACATGGTCTGTGAAGCATGCAATGACAGAACAAAAAGCAAGCTAACTAAACTAATAATGTGAAGACAGATATATCTGAAGCTATGAAAATATGACTGTTTTGTGTGTTTATGTGCTTCTCTGCAGGAGAAGTAATCCATTTGGGGAGTCAGGAGAGAGCACAGCAGAAGACAGTGAAGGTACTCGTGTCTGTCTGTCTCGACTATTTTATCAATGTTTATTTATTTATTTACGTACGTCTTTATCTTCTAAATGACATTTATGACTATGCAGAGGTCATGTTAATGTTATAACTGGGATTCTGGATAATAACTCATGTAGAAAAAAGGTTTAAACTGCGTATTTATTTAGATTATAATGGGTTTTATTATTTCCATTATTATCCATAATTACAACCAGTTTAAAATAATTTAAAGTGATTTAATTATTAAAAAAGTACATTTAAACCACCAAAGAATCAGCTTTTACACAACTCGAGTGGAACCACAGCCATACATGAAGTATGTTTTGTTTTTTCTGGTTTTTGTGCTGCGTAGACTCGATCCTCCACCAGCTCTTTATCGTTCGCTTCCTGGGCTCCATGGAGGTGAAGACTGCCGAGTCAGTGGATGTCATCTCTGAGACCATGAGGCAGATCCTGGCTGCCAGAGCCATCCACAACATCTTCAGGATGACCGAGTCCCACCTGCTGGTCACCTGCGACTGCCTCAAGTAGGAACTGCAGTGATCATTATGAGCGTGTTGGATGAAGCCGATGTTTGTTGTGTGACTAACTTCTTTTTGCAAAGCAAGCATGAGCCACGGGAACCACATTCAAGAAAAGATAAAATAAAATGCCAGCTTGAAAAAAATTGCAATTATCCTCTTATATTAAAATAGGTCTTTTATTTTTCAGGCTAATTGATCCTCAGACACAAGTGACGCGACTCAGGGTACGGTGACCGCAGTTTCTCCAGTTTTGTCTTGTTTCTAAGATTTGAGTTGTGTCACTTTTGTCTTTGCTAACTGGCATCCTGCTGTGTCTCGCTGCAGTTCCCTCTCTCCACTGTGGTGCAGTGTTTGTCCCATCAGGACAACAAGAGGCTGTTTGGTTTTGTTCTGCAGTCGGCAAGCGGGCGGAGCGACAGCCGAGCCATGTGCTACATCTTTGAATCCAACAACGATGGAGAGAAGGTTGTGTGTCCGTTTATCTGTTTGGCTGGCGGTGTAACACATCCTTCTTACTGTCTGATCGTCTGTCTTCTTCATGCTTTTCAGATCTGTGACAGCATCGGTCTGGCCAAGCAGATCGCCTTGCACTCGGAGATGGTAAAGACTGTAACCGGGGGTCATTCATGTGTTGCTGTGGATGTTTACGCTTGTTTTCTTATTGTTGCTCTTGTGATGCAGGACCGTAAAGCGGTGGAGAAGAAAAAGGAGGAGGATAAGGCCAAAGAGAAACAGAAGGAGGAACTGAGCAAGCAAAGACAGATCGAGAAGGTGATTTTTTTTACCTTTCAACACAAACCTTGCACTATTCCCGTGTTATAACGAATGTGCAGAGTATGCCGAGCAGCCAGGGGGTGTTTTTAGTCTGTAATACAATGTAAACATGGCCTATGACCCCATCATCACCACTTTAATTGAATAGTCTGTGAGTTTGTTGGACTTTGGGGTTCATCACTTAAAGACATTTTTGCTTTGTCTGACTTAAATGAATGAAAACATTATGTTTTACACTGCTGTGCAAAAGTCTCAGCCACCATTTTTTTTCTTTTGTAGTTTGCATCCATGGAGCCAATTTTAACTCTTTACCCCTCGGTGTTACCCTTCAAGTGGTTCTTTTGTATTGGTCGTCAAACCACATAAATTTGTCATTAAGGGTACTGTGGCGGTTGTCAGATGTCATCTTTATAGTTCACTGTGCTTTTTTTGAAGGTCTTTCAAGTCTTTTTCCACACATTCTTAGTCCAGGTCTTACACTCGCCCCATTAAAAGCTCCATCTGCCACCAAATGCTGAAAACAACACCACGCGCAAGAAAAAGTTCACTCTTCTTCTCTTGACTGACTTTCAGGATCTGGAGGAGCAGAGCCGCTTGATCGCTGCATCAAGTCGCCCGGCCAACCCGCCTGGCTCTGACGGACAGTTCCTAGTGCTTAGCAACAGCCAGTCAGAGGACAGTGACGCTGGAGAGGAGGGCAAGAAGAAGGGTGAGTCTGAAGCTTAACGACACTCAGAGGATGCATGTTTTACCTCCCAGGCGAGTCCCAGCTGGTAAAATCGAGACCACAGCTCAGGAATCAGAGGAGGGGAACACCACTCGCCCACCTATCCGCCCGCCCGGACTGCCTGGAACTGAAAAACATGTGCTTCCTCTGTGCAGGACTCTGAAGCTTGTGATGGAGGCCTGTCACTCTAAAATGGAGGATATATCTAACGCACCCTCACTGTAAAAGGGAGGGAAGTAGGTGAGGAAACGCCTCATCCAGGACTCGTGTTTTATTCTGTGTTTAAAAAAACAAAAACAAACAAAGGAAAAAAAAATGCTGCTTTTATACCGGCTCCACTTTCAAGAAGAGACATGAATATAGATTAACCTCTAAGTTTCTGTTTTTATGTTTATTTTATAAGAAGAGCTAACAAAAATATGGAAGACGTAAAACAAAATGTGAGAAGAATATTGAACCTGGGTCTGTCGGTACCGGCTCTTGCATGAGTGCACTTTGAGAGGAAGTGATGGTTTTTTTACCCGTGATGAAGGTCCCAGAGGGCAACAGGACACCTCATCCACTTTCTCCATCAGTGTTGTTGATTTAAAAAAAAAAAGAAAAAAAGAAAGAGGTCAGCTGATGATCTGAAACACAAACAGAAGATAGAAAGAGAGCCTGAGTCTTATTTTGAAAAGGTCATTTAAGGATTCCTTCCTTCCTTCCTTCCTTCCTTCCTTCCTTCCTTCCTTCCACTGGCTTCATTTCAGCACATCACAGTAGGTCTTCACTGATTAGTCAATTAATTGATAAATAGAAAATTAATTTTTAGTAACTGCTAACCAGCTGTTTTTCCAACACCGTGTTCAATTTATTAATATTGTTAGATGTTATTTAGCTGCAGAAAAATGTGGCTCGATTGTTCAGACACTGTTTAGACCAGGGGTGGAAAACGTATATTCTTTATAACGTTAAGTATATTTTTCTTTTTATGGAAACAGACATATGTAAACAACAGTTAGACCCTTAATGCTAATCAATTGACAGTAATGTTAATATAACTGTTAAGTAAAGTTTAAATCAACCCACTAAAGGGACATCTTACAGTCCACTGCAGCTCCATGTTTTTAATCTTGGACTTGAGTTGTGATTCACGGTTCAGAATCATCTTTATTTCTCTTATGCTGGACCTGGATTAAGCGTTTCACTGTAGCTATTGGTTTCTTTTTCTGGCATGCCTCACCTATAGATATATTCAAAGCTACACTTTAATGAGAATAATGGTCAGTTTTGGTCTGTTTTGGGGTTTTTTGGTGTATTTTTCCCACAAATATCACTTTAATCTTACTTAGTTACCTTGCATATTCCTCCTACAGTGGTTTAATCCTCCACTGACAGGGCCTGCCTCACTCTTTCAGAAACCATTAACAAAAGCCAGCTTTCTTCTGATTGGCTGCACTTTGGAAACAGAAAGTTTGAATAGCAGATAATAGATAATAATTATAATAGATTAACTTTAGAGATGCGGAACTCAAAACCTCCCGATTAAAAATTCAAATTTCGTAAGCCATCCAGTGGGCCGATTCAGCCCCTTAGATTATATGTTTGACACCCCTGGTATAGACCAAATGCAAAAATGAAAAATATTTGGCCTTAAGTGTGCTTGAGCTTTTACTGATAGTACCTGAAAGCAGCAGCTGAATGAAAGGTTCAAAGGGAAAAATTCATCCTGTAAGTTTTCAGACTTTCTTGTCTTTGCATGATTTGGTCTTTGCTCGCTGACAGTGAAGATTGCTGCTTTGAGCACCACAAAGTGAGTTCACATTAGTTACATTATAGTCAAGAAATGACGGATTATACACCAAAATGATCTATTTGATAAATGGCACTACAGGATAGAAGAAAAACGTGTACGTTTGACTTGACCACTGCCTTTAAAGATAAAAAGTCAGCATACGTTCAACTACCTGCACTCACTTTGTGCTTATATTTGATGGTTGAAAGTTTGAAGGATGGTGGGTTTTGTTTGATTTGTTTTGCTTTTTTAGTTTTTGTATTCAGACACCTTTGGATTTGACTCCCTGACATTAGAGACCTATGTTGTGATTGTTACCTGCTGAGAAAATTTAGACCACTTAAATTACACCTGTTGTTTTACTTATCATGAATACAACTTAACTTTTGTTCCTTTTGGTTCAAAGCTGAGCTCCAGATGGATCTAAGGTCTACTTCATCGACTTTCAGGTGCCAATATTAAAGGAAAAATCCACCTTTATTTTTATTTTCAAGTCTTGGTCTTGGACTAATTAAAGAAGCCACAAATTTCAGTTTACTTAAAGAGTCTGTAAGATTCTGTAAGGGTCTGTAGAACGAAGGTAAAAATTTTCATGGCTTCATTAAATATGAAGAAGTTATTTTAACTTAAAAAAAAAATCAGCTGAGTGTGAGGAAGTCAGCTGGGAGCTAAGTTTACATGGTGACTCGTGATGACGTTAACACGGCCACATGAACTCATCGTACTGGTTACTAAAGGTATCTGCTTAAGATAGAGGAAGTGCTAAATCCACAGTCCTCAACAGCATGAATAAATTTGTTTTGTGCACTAAAAAGACTTCATCTTTGGAGGATGCCCATTTGAATCTTAACATGCAGGAGCCTCGTATTTGCTCGTGTTAAATATTGGAGTGTACTTTTGTACAGATTTTACAGCAAAAACACAACCAGTATGAACATAAATATGAAAATTTGATTTAAACCAGAAAAAAAAATTCTATTTAAAACAGACTTGGAAAAATTCTGAATTTAGATTTTTTTTTTTTCCTTGGGTATTTATTAGTGAAGCCATAATCATGCCATAATCAGTCCAGTATTCCAGCATTTCAAGCTGTTCGTATGCAGTGTTTGTATGTGTGTGTTAGCGTGCTGTAAGGGTCGGAGCCCATGTAAATGAAAGCAGAGTTTGCATGACAGTAACACTTGTTAATGAGCTCTCGTACCAATTAACCGTGAAGATTTAAGGCCACGTCAGTGAGCCAAAGATGCTTTTCTCTCCTCTCTCGGGGCTGTTCCGGGTGTGAATTGCTGGTCTGACATTTGCAAAGTTGGAGGTCTGTTAAAATAAATAAATAAATAAATAAATAAATAAATAAAAGGGAGAAAAGCACAAATTTCCCTCAAGTTCCCTCAAACTGAAAGGAGAACATGGCTTTCTGTGTTCATAAAAGAAAAACACTAGACTTTAAGCTCCTCTGATACAGTGTTGAAAAACCAATAACCACCTGTGTGTCATAAAAAACAGACTCCATCTTCTTTCACATTGCCTGCTGAGTCCGTTTCTTCTAATGTCTTAATATTTACCAGGCATGCATACGTGGGTCGTTGTTTGGGGCCTTTTATGTTCATCGCACATTTATTCATTAACTTGCATTTCATTTCCAGAGTGATTCACGATGATTATTTGTGGGGGGGTTTTAAGTTTCATGTTCTTCATGTAGGGATGAAAGAGGCCACAGACACACCTCTCCGTTTGTGGGAGGTTAAAGTAGTGGAGATGTTTCTAAAAAGCCGAAATCAACAGTTACTGAAGATGATTTTATTTTTATTTTAGTTTTTTGGGACACGTGGGGGTGAGATATTGCTTTCTTGTTTTTGCTGTAACCAAGTGAAAGGCTCGTGTTGACAGAGCTGCACTTTACAGACGAAGTAAACACGACAGGATCGCTGATGTTGAGCTGTAAATATGTTTCAGTGATTGATGTTCCCATGTCATGATTAAAAAAGGCTTTACGGTGATAATAAAGCACTAACTCCATCCGCCTGACTCAGTCTGCTCTTGTTTTTCACTTCAAGCAAAACTTCACCAGCAGCACGAGCTTCAGACAAACATAGAGTGAAAGGAACATTTAGACAAAGATTAAAAGGATTTGTCAGTTTTATTTATGTTTGTGCCGGCTATGACACAGTGGTGGTGCGGTGAGCTATACCGCTAGACCAAATGTATTTAATCTGTATTTTATTTGTGTAATGGCCAGCAGGGGGCAGCTGTTCTACAGGTCTATGAGCTGGCTTATTGGCAGTTTCCTGAAGAATTATGGGCTCAATAACTTCATTCAAGTCCTAGTTAATAAAACATGAAGCTCATTTAGTAAATTTTAGTCATTATATTGGTATACCTTTTTAACAAAACAAAACCATTATCTCTACGTAAGGTGGATCTGCAAATTGTTTTGCATTTTCATATGAAAAAATAGTTTTATACTAGTGATGATATTTAATGATGATAGTTTTCTGTCACATGATTTACATATTATTGTAGAAAATGATACTTTATGTAATACTGCAGTGTAAAAAAGCTTAATATATAAATAAATGTGTTAAAAGAAAATATCACACTCTGAAATGGGTTGGAGCACAGTAAAATAAAATTATGTGAAATGCAAATTAAAATAAAAGAGCAGTGGAAAGTGGACAGATGATTTTTTTTTAATTCTTAATTAAAATGTCATATAATGATTGATAAAGGACAGAAGTATCTTTGTAAATAATAGGATTCAGGTGATTTGATTAAGTCAGACTTATTGTTTGACAAAGTGTGTACTGCTTAATTGCTATAATAACCTGAACTAAAAAGTTGAAACTGTGGGCATATACACCACGTTGCACATTCAAACCAACAATAGCTAAAGTGCTTTAAAGACGAGGATAGAAGACCTAAGGTGTTGTTAGGGGAGAATGTTAAGAAGAGGAAGTAAATGAAGGCAGAGGCAAGGATTAAGTGGTGGAAGGTGAAGAAGGAGGAATGTTGCACAAAGTTCAGCAAGGGGTTAAGACAGGCACTGCGTAGTAGAGAAGACATTTCACTAGGAAAAGTACAGCACTAGCTGTTTGGTGTATCCACTGAACAGAGTCAAGAGGACAAGGAGACTTGATGGTGAAATGAAGGAGGACAGGAAAGTATTTACTTTTAATTCTTATTCTTATTTTTATTTTCATGTCTATTTAAGCGTAATTTATGACAGTATGTTTGCACTGAAGCACCGCAGCAATTTCCTAATGTTGTAAACCTGCTCAACATTTGGCAATAAAACCCTTTCTGATTCTGATTAAAGAAAGAGTTTAGCAAGGAAAATGTGGGCTAGTCAGGGAGATGAAGAAAATAGACAGTAGAATTGGGAGGCAAAGGAAAAGGCTTACAGTGAGTTATATGTGAGGCTGGACTGTGGGAAAGAGACAACAATCAATGAGCAGCACTGTGGTTTCACAAGAAAGAACATCACAGATGCTTTGTTTAAGAGTGTTTTTGAGAAGTTCTTTCTCTTTGTGGAAACTACATACGATAGGGTATCAAGAAAGGAGCTGTGGTACTGCATGAGAAAGTTGAAAGTGGGAGAGATGTGTGGCAGATGGGCCCAAGGTGCAGCAATGATGTGTCCATGTGTCCATTAAAAAAGCAAAACAGACAAAAGAGAGTTGAAGAATAGAGTTCAGGCATAGTGGAGTAGGTGAAGGTGAGAAGGAAACACTTTTGCAAAGGTCGACCTACTTTACTTTATCTATATCATGGCAGTGAACATTTAGTGCATGTTACTTTATTTTATTGTGAACTCCCTCTGGAAATTCCAACAGTGTGTATTAAAATAACACAAAGATACACAACCTTTCCACCATGACAACTTTATTATATAATAATGACAAAGTGAATCTGGAAAAATAAACATGTTTAGAAAGATTTACGTAATTCATGTGAAAAATAACAATAGCCACAATGCTACAGAAACATCTTAATAGAAACATTCACCCAGAATTTTACCTCATACACCAAGTTTAAACATCACAGTCATGTTTCATAAATAACCACTAAATCATGTGTTTCTGCTACAATGACAAACGACTCCAACAGTTCTTTGGTGAAATAAATGAAATCAATTAGAAGAAATAACCTGAGATAAAAAGTGCAGTTAATTGTTTTTTTTTTACAATAATGAAAGTTATAAGGAAGCTGAGAGGGACCATCAGAGTCTTCTGTTGATCAAATAAAGTGCACGATTTAGAATTTTCTTTAAAAAAAATCCTAAACTTCTGATTAATTTCACCTCCTTGTGCCTTTAATTTTTTTTTAAAGAAAACACTCAGAGATAGAAAATCCTTCTTCAATTAAACTAAAGGCAAGTCATGTCTACATTAAGGCCATAGCTTGTAAATGGGGAACAAATCAAAAATGAGGTCTGTTCACAGTTAAAATCATTATAACTGAGTGAATTTAACCACGTTTTACATGGTTTGGTTTGGTGGTCTTTTCTAAAATTTCCCATCAGCATTTTGAATGTCTTTTGTCCTCCACGTGCCAACCCTTATGAAAAATGGTGGCTTCACTGAACAGTGACGCCCTCAGTTTTTAAGTAAATGTAAAAGCCACCAGGGGGCGAAACCTGTGGCTGCAAAAAGACTGATTGTCCTAAAAATCTATGCAAAAACATCCCTCTGCCCTGACCCCACTAAACACTTTCATGATGTCTGGTTTCGGGTCATACTCAATAAGACAGTCATTAATTTACTTAATTATGGTCATTTTAAGAGCCAGGCTATCATTGTGATTGACAAGATATTATCCAATGAGCTGATTGTTTCAAAACAACAATTTGGTGATGGTGAAAAAAAACAAAAAACAAACAAATCTTGAGGCTTTACAGTAATATTTCATTAAGCAGTGGGTGATGTCCATCTATGCTGTGTCTATCAGAGATATAACAGTAGATATACAATTCTTTTATATCTTTGGTCTCATTCGTCCATATTTACAATCACTATTTGGAGTGCGCAGCTGGGTTCACATGACTGGCTGCATCAGAGGGACTGCTAAACAACTTTCATTGTGATGATGGTGCCAGCTAGCTAAGAAAGAGCAGCACTGAGGTTTTTTTTGCAGGTAAAAACAACATAACACATGTTAGGGCGTTATTTGGCACGTGTAGTGAATTTAACGATCAAAGGCACAACTTCTGGCAGCTGTTCATAAAATGTGGTTTAAACATTTCAAACGTCATTTGTGGTAAGGATAAAACTCATCGTGGTCCACTTGAGACAATGCTAACCTTCGATAACTTACGTACTACATTAGTAAGTAAAGTAAGTCTGATAGATGAGAAAAATTAAAACACCGTTCTGGTGTGTCCTGTGGAGGCAGTTTTAAAGCAGCTTGTGTTGTCTCAGAAAGTTTGAACAAAAGTGATTAAAAAAATGAAAAGTTAATAAAAATTCATGGAAATTAGCCCCGTTTAGACTTTTATCTCCTGTTTTTGAGTCTCTTCTAGAACTCTGAGTGACAGCATTTCCCGTCAAATGTCCTTGTGATGAGGCTGATTTAACAGTTGCAAAGTCGCTGCTTCTGAATTCACCTCTCACCTCAGTTCATAGAAGACAGAAGACTCAACAAACAAAGTAAAGCAGAACTCCTCGTCACCCCAACATCTGCTACCGTTTCAGGATCTCATTAGAGAGCCAGTCCAGACCTTCAACCAGACCGGTGCCGCTGACGGCGCAGGACGGCTGGACCGACCACTGCACAGACACAGAAGGATGAAAATATTAACAAGACACAGAACACAGCCGAAACCGTTTATGACTGCAGCTAACAAACCAAGTCACTTTAATCACACTGCTAACCACATGTGGAAGACAGAAAACTCTGGAGCCAAACTTCTCCCATGCTCAGCAGAAGCTGGGGACACCTACCGGCTGTGACACTCCTTTTAAACTCAGGGCCTCGATGATGTCACTGACCGACATGGCTCTGGGTAAATCCTGCTTGTTAGCAAAGACCAGCACGGCCACGCCCTTCAGCTCATCCTCCTGCAACTGCAACAGGACAGTAAAACTAACTTTAACACGAGTCTGATGATGGTCTATTTCAAACTCAGACCTCTGACTGGTACTGTGTGGATTAAAAGCTGAATGAAGCAGTGTCGAAGTACCAAAGTCGTTAAAAGTTAACTAAAACGAAACTAAACTACAAGTAAAAATAAAAACATTCTAGTTAACTAAAGTAAAAGCTAAATTAATGAAAACTGATGAAAAACAAAACTATGGATAAGTTTAAATCTTTTTACCAGTGTGTGCAGCTCCTCAGATGCCTCTTTGATCCTCTCCGGGTCGTTGCTGTCGACCACAAATATCAAACCCTGAAGACAAACAGACAATATTTAAAAGCTCCTCACTGCAGCTGCTTCATAAAACACAAACACAGACTCCTGGGTTAAACGCCTGTGTTTACAGCAGCAGTCTCACCTGTGTGTTAACGTAGTAATGTCTCCACAGCGGCCTGATGATCGTCTGACCACCAACATCCCAAACTGTGAAGCTGATGTTCTTATACTCCACAGTCTCCACATTAAACCCTGCACACGCACACACACACGGAAACATGTTTATTATTATTTAACTCTTTTATATTTCTCTCTCATAACAAGATGGAGGTTAAAAATGCTGACCAATAGTTGGGATCGTGGTCACGACCTCGCCCAGCTTCAGTTTGTACAGCAGGGTGGTTTTACCTGCAGCATCCAGACCCACTGCAGAAACACAAACAGACACACACAAGTGTTACTGTTGAAAATACAACACATATTCAGCTGTCAAATATGAGTTTGGAGGCAAAGGATGCAGACATGTTACTTAAGTAAAGGCAATACATAAAATATCCACTTAGAACAACTTTCATTTGAGAACCCCTAGTTTCTGAGGGGCAGCCAATAAGATAAGATAAGATAAGATAAGATAACCTTTATTAGTCCCACACTTGGGAAATTTGTTTTGTCACAGCAGGAAGTGGACAGTGCAAAAGTTATGAGGCAAAAATTAGAATACAATAAGAATAAATACAGTACACAACTGTACAGAATAGAATAAAATAAAATACTATATACAGTAGAATAAAATAAAATAAATATACAATAAGATAAAAATAGAATACAAATACAAATACTATATACAACTGAGTAAAAATACAACGATGACAGAAAGGATTATTGCACTTAGTATTATTGCACATGTATGGATGTGTGTGCTTGATCAGTTAAAGTCTTTATTATGGAGTCTGACAGCAGTGGGGAGGAAAGACCTGTGAAATCTCTCCGTCCCACACCGTGGGTGCCGCAGTCTCCCACTGAAGGAGCTGCTCAGTGCTGTCACAGTCTGCTGCATGGGGTGGGAGATGTTGTCCATCAGGGATGACAGCTTAGCCGCCGTTCTCCTGTCACTCACCACCTCCACTGGGTCCAGAGGGCATCCTAGAACAGAGCTAGAACAGGAAGAAGACGGGGAGGAACTACAACATCTTGCCTCAGACAGAGGATGAACCTGGCTGCACCAAGGCCCAGTATTAAACAAATAAGGATTATTTGGAACTGTCAATCATGCAAAGCTGCTCTAGCAGAGTCTAAGAACAAAAACAAGAACATTCCCTTGTGTATTGTTATGCTACACATCAGTAATATCAATTATATTCTATGGCTGCTGATGCATTAACGTAAAGTAGTATTTTAGTTATATAGCTTGCAGCTGATTACCATCACTTAACATAACAAGTCATATTTTATAAGATGAACACAGGTTCTGTATGTAATCCATCATCAGTTAAGTACCTGTAATACAAATAAAAGTACGTAATACTTATACCTAGCCACACATACTGTAGTACTTATTATTCTTCACATTCCAGTGTATTCAGTGTATTATGTAATATGGCAACAGCAAATAAGGGCAGGCTATGTAAAAATATTCATTTGCAATGCAAACTGTGGGCATCATAGAGTCCCAGAAAGATTTTTTCATTAGAAGAAATTTGAATGAATCAAAGCTGAGGCTCAAGTTTGCAAAAACTGCACAACAGCTTTCTTCTGAAGTTGCTCAGTATAAGAAAAAGTTTCTTTACGTTGTTAATGACATGTTGTTGTTTTTTGTTTGCTTGCGCTTGATTGTCATAGTAATATTTTTTTTAATAAGTAAAGAAAAATATAAGTCTGAAACGATTAATTAATAATTAAAAGTCAAATATATTCAAGGTCAACCTTAACTATCTAATAAAGCTTATCCTAAACTGAGATAAGATAAAATGACTTTATAGTCTCCTTTGAGTGAAAATCGTTTGAATCAGTCACCACAAAGAAACCCCTCAAACAGATGCACTATACAGATAATTACAGATGTTATAGATATATACTGTAGGTGATAAAGATAAGAACCATAACTTTTAAACTTATTTGCTCTTTGTAAGTAGAAAACAACCAAAAAGTGAGGAGAAAACTTAACAAAACTGCAGACTTTGCTTGTACGGGACTACAACTACAGCGATATCAGTAAGAACTCGGCATACTGGAAGCTCTGATAATTAAGCTAACAAGTATTAACTTACCCATCAAAATCCTGACGGGATGCTTGGAGAAGAGTCTGGAGAAAATGTGTGAGATGATGACGCCCATGGTTCAGGTAAGCCTCAGGTAGAAAGTGTCTCTCAGGTAGAAAGCGTCTCCGCTGTGCATCTGTGTGTCTTTGCATGTGTGTGTCGGTGTTTTATAGCGCTGCATTGTGTTGTTTTGCTCTGTGTATGTGTTACCCATGGTGTCATCAAGACTCCTGTCAAATCTGGACACGGTGGAACTAGTAACACCACCGGAAAACACTGGAAAACTCAACTTCCGCTAATCCAGCTTTCAAACTAAGAACGCTTTCGAGCCGTTGGAATTGTTTCGTTTTCTTCTTCTTCTTCTTCTTCTTATCATTATTATTATTTGGAACCAACTAAGCAATAAAATGACTTTTGAAACCTGACTGGAGATCATAACTAACACATACAATCTACTCACATTAAGAAAATAAACACTTGCTTATCAAAAAGTGGTAACTGAGGATCAAGAGCACAATTTTTCATTTCACATATAGTTGCCTTTACAAAACTTTAGAGTTTTAACTTTAGCAAACAAGGTAAAAATGGAAGATGTATTACAGTGTTTTTGTTCCTCTGTTCCCATTTTGTTAAAGAAATGTTTTGCAATTTAATGCGCAGAACAATTAAATTTGTTTTGCATATGAATAAAACAATCTTTAAATTGTTCAATCAGGTTTTGTTGCATTTCCATGACATAATTTAAGTAAAAATGTTGCGGTGCTGTGTAACAGTAATCTTGTTCCTGAGTTTATTGTTCTAACTTCTGATATCTCTGATTCTGTTTTCCAACAATTCCAACGGCTCGAAAGCGCTCTTAAATTGAAAGCTGGATTAGCGGAAGTTGAGTTTTCCAGTGTTTTCCGGTGGTGTTACTAGTTCCACCGTGTCCAGATTTGACAGCAGTCTTGATGACACCATGGATAACACATACACAGAGCAAAACAACACAATGCAGCGCTATAAAACACCGACACACACATGCAAAGACACAAAGAGGCACAGCGAGCGGAGAGGCTTTCTACCTGAGAGACACTTTCTACCTGAGGCTTACCTGAATCATGGGCGTCATCATCTCACACATTTTCTCCAGGCTCTTCTCCAAGCATCCCGTCAGGATTTTGATGGGTGAGTTAATACTTGTTATGACAACAACATGCAATTTTATTCTTTCTGACACATTGTGATGTAATTTAAACTGACATGAGTCTCGTGTAGTTTAATTATCTAAGCTTTCAGGATTATTGGTTCTTATTGTCTCTGCAGTTTTTGCCATTTTTCGCCTCAGTTTTTGCTTACTTCTTATTTACAAAGTGAAAATAACATTAACAGTAATGATCTTTATATTTATAATTCACCTATAGTATGTAAAATATGTGAGAACTTCCTCTGCAGTGTGAAGACATTTTCTTTACATATTCTAAGTGTTATTATTACTAATTACTATTTGTGTGGCCTGAACAAAGAAAGAAAAATCAATCCATTAATTAAATTAAAAAAACCCCATTAAGAA
This sequence comes from Diplotaxodon limnothrissa, assembly GCF_057381915.1. Lineage (NCBI taxonomy): Eukaryota > Metazoa > Chordata > Actinopteri > Cichliformes > Cichlidae > Diplotaxodon > Diplotaxodon limnothrissa. The sequence goes on from NC_140600.1 coordinate 26,947,922, forward strand.
CAAAAAAGCAAGCTAAAAACAAAAAAACTGAGCAATATTAAGATCGTATGTGGTTTTTGTCAACTTTGTTTAGTTGTTCTAAGTGGATATTTTATGTATTGCCCTCACTTAAGTAAAATGTCTGCATCCTTTGCCCCTAAACTCATACTTGACAGCTGAATATGTGTTGTGTTTTCAACAGTAACATGTGTGTGTGTTTGTGTTTCTGCAGTGGGTCTGGATGCTGCAGGTAAAACCACCCTGCTGTACAAACTGAAGCTGGGCGAGGTCGTGACCACGATCCCAACTATTGGTCAGCATTTTTAACCTCCATCTTGTTATGAGAGAGAAATATAAAAGAGTTAAATAATAATAAACATGTTTCCGTGTGTGTGTGCGTGTGCAGGGTTTAATGTGGAGACTGTGGAGTATAAGAACGTCAGCTTCACAGTTTGGGATGTTGGTGGTCAGACGATCATCAGGCCGCTGTGGAGACATTACTACGTTAACACACAGGTGAGACTGCTGCTGTAAACACAGGCGTTTAACCCAGGAGTCTGTGTTTGTGTTTTATGAAGCAGCTGCAGTGAGGAGCTTTTAAATATTGTCTGTTTGTCTTCAGGGTTTGATATTTGTGGTCGACAGCAACGACCCGGAGAGGATCAAAGAGGCATCTGAGGAGCTGCACACACTGGTAAAAAGATTTAAACTTATCCATAGTTTTGTTTTTCATCAGTTTTCATTAATTTAGCTTTTACTTTAGTTAACTAGAATGTTTTTATTTTTACTTGTAGTTTAGTTTCGTTTTAGTTAACTTTTAACGACTTTGGTACTTCGACACTGCTTCATTCAGCTTTTAATCCACACAGTACCAGTCAGAGGTCTGAGTTTGAAATAGACCATCATCAGACTCGTGTTAAAGTTAGTTTTACTGTCCTGTTGCAGTTGCAGGAGGATGAGCTGAAGGGCGTGGCCGTGCTGGTCTTTGCTAACAAGCAGGATTTACCCAGAGCCATGTCGGTCAGTGACATCATCGAGGCCCTGAGTTTAAAAGGAGTGTCACAGCCGGTAGGTGTCCCCAGCTTCTGCTGAGCATGGGAGAAGTTTGGCTCCAGAGTTTTCTGTCTTCCACATGTGGTTAGCAGTGTGATTAAAGTGACTTGGTTTGCATAAACTGTGCAGGGGGCAACACACAGACTTGCTGATTAGTGCTGAGAAACAGATTAATAACATACAAGAAGAACAAGACAGGTATTATCTGTGTTGGCACACCTGTCAGTCAAAGCAGCCATGCCCCAAACTGAACCCACATGCAGTTATTATGAAAGAGTAATTAGCTAAAACGATTCATTACAAGTTGAAGACGTTGATGAATGCTGTTTGTAGCCCTATTGTTTCTGTGTCTTGTTAATATTTTCATCCTTCTGTGTCTGTGCAGTGGTCGGTCCAGCCGTCCTGCGCCGTCAGCGGCACCGGTCTGGTTGAAGGTCTGGACTGGCTCTCTAATGAGATCCTGAAACAGTAGCAGATGTTGGGGTGACGAGGAGTTCTGCTTTACTTTCTATGAGCGAACAGTGAATCCAGAAGGAGCGTGTAGGATCCTTTGCAACTGTTAAATCTGCCTCATCACAAAGACATTTAACAGCAAATGTAGCGCTTCATGCAGCTGTCATGTGAACCCAGCTGTGCACTTTTAAATATGGACGAATGAGATTTCAGACACGATTGTGGTTAAATCCTCAGCAGGAGGGACCAAAGATGGAGTATTTTATATCTGCTGTTATATCTCTGATAGAGACACCATAAGATGGACGTCACGCGTTGGTTAATGAACTACTGCTGTGAAGCCTCGAGTTCAGTTCAGTTTTTTTTTCTTTTTTTCACCATCACCAATGAGCTGATTGTTTTGAAACAATCAGCTCATTGGATAATGTCTTGTCAATCACAAGGATAGCCGGGCTCTTAAAATGACCATAATGAACTAAATGGACTGACGGTTTTATTCAATATGACCTGAGTGTTTAGTGGGGTCAGGGCAGAGGGATGTTTTTGCATAGAATCTGTAGGACAAGCAGTCTTTTTGCAGCCACAGGTATCGCCCCTGGTGGCCATTACAATGCACTTACAAACTGTGAGGACTTCACTGTTCAGACCCAAAAACTATATTTGTCTTTCATATTGCCCATGTTCCTACAGCAGACATTTAGTGTTTTGAGTCAGCTAAAATGTCTCCATTTTTTTTTAATGGGTTGGCATGAGGAGGACAAAAGACATTCAGAATACTAATAGGAAATTTTAGAAAAGACTACCAAACCAAACCATGTAAAAAGTGGTTAAATTCAATCAGTTATAATGATTTTAACTGTGAACAGACGTCATTTGTGATTTGTTCCCCATTTACAAGCTGTGGCCTTAATGTAGACACGAGTTGCCTTTAGTTTAAATGATGTAGGATTTTCCACCTCTGAGTGTTTTATTTAAATGATTTAAAGGCACAAGGAGGTGAAATTAATCAGAACTTTAAAAATGTAAAATTTTAAAAGCTAAAGAAAATTCAAAATCGTGCACTTTGCACTCCCTCTCGGCTTCCTTATAACCTTCATTTTCGTAAAATCAAAAATTAACTCCACTTTTTATCTTCATCATTTTTATTTGAGGTTATTTCTTCTAACTGATTTCATTTATTTCACAAATGAACTGTTGGAGTCGTTTGTCATTGTAGTAGAAACACATGATTTAGTGGTTATTTATGAAACATGACTGATGTTGAAACTTGGTGTATGAAGTAAAATTAAAGAGGACGTAATATGCTGCTGCTTTTGTTGGATGAATGTTTCTGTTAAGGTGTTTCTGTAGCATTGTGGCTATTGTTATTTTTCACATGTATTACATAAATCTTTCTTACCTTGTTTATCTTTTCAGAGTCCCTTTGATTGTATTTATTGTATAATAAAGTTGTCATGGTGGAGAGGTTGTGTATCTTTGTGTTAGTAGTAATACGATGGCACCTATCCAAGATGGCGGCCATCGTACGATGGCACCTATCCAAGATGGCGGCCGGTTTCGTGCGTGTGCGCATGCGCGTTCAGTAATTCGATGGCACTAGTCTAAGATGGCGGCCGGTTTCGTGCGTGTGCGCATGCGCGTTCAGTAATACGATGGCACCTATCCAAGATGGCGGCCAACCAAACCGGTTTGACCAGTTTCGTGTGTGTGTGCGCATGCGCGTTCAGGTGTTCTTACCCTCTGGGCGGGAACGACTCCTCCTAGTGGGATGTGCTAGGTTGTATGGGTATAAAAGCGATCCTTTCACATTCTAAGAGCATCACCGCCACGGTCTGAGGAGCACCGACACATCGCGCTAAGGATCCCCGACGCATCGACCTAGAGCACCGACACATTGCGCTAAGGATCCCCGACGCATCGACCTAGAGCACCGACACATTGCGCTAAGGATCCCCGACGCATCGACCTAGAGCACCGACACATTGCGCTAAGGATCCCCGACGCATCGACCTAGAGCACCGACACATTGCGCTAAGGATACCCGACGCATCGACCTATGGAGCTCGGAATGACACCCAGCCAGGACATCGCCCATGCCACAGGCACTCTAGGTATGTCTTCAGGAGTATGCAGTCGGGGTCCTCAACGTAAAAAGCAACGCTGTGGAAACGCCGCAGATGGAACTGTATTCAAGTTAGAATATCGAGGCGTCGAAGGGTATGTGTATGCCATTAAATATACCGAAGGGACAGTTGTGCTTAGTGTAGATTGTGGTGAGGGATTGTTTTGGGGGGAAGCCCAAGTCATGTCTACTAAAAACTGGAAGCTCTTCCGCACCGTAGTGTGTGCGGACCTGGACAATGTGGGTTTCCCAGAGCTGCTGTATGTTTCCCAGTGGAACAGTGCATCAGGCCCTGAGCTTTACAGGGTTGAGGCTGATCGTTTCAATCGCAACCCCGACGACTTTATTTTTCTCAGTGTATGTGATGACAGGGATAGTCTTATTGCTTCCAGAGGGCTTGAAAACTGGAGGTTAAATCCATACCCTCTAAACCTCGAAGAGCGCACAAGATGGTTTAAGGACTTGTTTTTTATACAGTGGTGCGACTGGAGAGGTTTGTCGCGTCTGTTTAGCCAGATTGATGACGCGATCAAGAGGGACAGACTCAACACTGCGTACGAGAGTATTAGAAAGCGCCTTGTTTTTGACGATCTGGCGAGTTGTCCGAAGACTGGTTTGCCTGGTACCCTGTGTAAACCTAAAATCATAAGACCTTCCGACAGCTAAACAATAAACTGGTAGGTTTAATGTGCGGGTGTGTGGGGTTGAGTGTGTATCTATGTGACAAATTAAGAGCTTGTGGTTTTCATTTTACAGAGAATGACACGCCCTCGTGGGACCTGTTGGAGTCACCATCAACAGAGCTGCTAATCCCGACCCTCCAGACTCCACCACCCTCACCACAATGCTCGCAGGACCCCCTCATATCAGACCTGTGGGATGAAACTGTAATCGACATCAAACTCGCAACTCTCCACCTGTTAATGTTGGCTTTGAATGAGTTTATACAAGAGACATGTTACGGATGCCAAACAGGCCACCCCAGTCAGGTGCAACACAGCTGCTTGCAGGAATTGTCTGAGTATTTCTTCGACACCTACTATGATGATGTGATGATAAGGCTCCAGACTGACCGATTCATCCCTGCCATCCGGCTGTTTGTACGCTCATCCACTGCAGATGGGTCTGGAACACAAATCCGCAGAGTTGCAGAACACATCATGTGTGAACTGAGATCAGAGCGATATATAGTATGCGCCATTAATGACAACATTGGGCACCTGCTAGATGCAAGTACTTGCGCCCGCCGTGTTAAACCAGCCATGCTCCGCATGATTGGAAACTACTGGGCTGGGTTACATCTGGTTTAATGTGGGGTGTCCAAGTATCCATTGTCTGTGATTGTGTCTTTGTGAAAATTAAATAAAAAGACTTGTTAACATCAACATCATAGTCATTTGTGGTTTGTAAATCATGGAAAGCACATTGCATAAAATATATCACGATCCAGCCCATCCTGCGGGGTTAGCCAGTTTAAATAAGCTACGTATAGCGGCAGGGGAGGCATCAGGTGTAACACCTCCACTATCTCAGGTCAAACATTATTTAGAACAAGACGACACCTACACACTCCATAAACCTGCGAGGATCCATTTCCCCAGAAATAGAGTATTGGTGACAGGGGTCGACAAACAGTTTCAAGCCGATCTGGTTGACATGTGTGAATATGTGACAGATAATGATAATGTGAGATATCTGCTAACATGTATAGATGTATTCTCAAAATACGCATGGGTTAGATGCCTAACAAACAAGACAGGGTCTGTTGTATCAGCTGCTTTTGAAGATATACTTAGTGAGGGTAGGATCCCTGTGAAACTACAAACAGATGAAGGCAAAGAGTTTTATAATGCAACCTTTAAACAGCTAATGAAGCGATATAATATCAAGCATTTCTCAACAGCTAGCGAGGTTAAATGCAGTATTGTCGAGAGATTCAATCGTAGCTTCAAGGGTAGAATGTGGAAGTACTTAACATCAGCCAACTCCCGGAGATATGTAGATATCATACCAGATCTCACACAAGCATATAACAATGCTTATCACAGATCTATCCAAATGGCTCCGGCAGAGGTGAATAAGGATAATGAGAAGTCGGTCTTCAACGCGCTGTACAAAACGAGGCCTCAGAGGGAACTGCGCTTTAAATTTAATATCGGTGACACTGTACGAATATCAAAACTGAGAGGAAAGTTTCGAAAAGGATACGAGCAGACCTACACCGATGAGATTTTCACAGTCAAGGAACGTATAGGGAGACAGCCCCCAGTGTACAGACTAGTGGATCTAGCAGGAGAGGTATTGAAAGGGTCATTTTATGAGCCTGAGATACAACGTGTGGTTGTTGATGAAAACAAAACATTTAAAATTGAAAACATATTGGCTAGAAAAAAAGTGGGTCGGAAAAAGCAGGTGCTAGTGAAATGGCTAGGATGGCCCAACAGCTTTAATTCGTGGATTCCAGAAAAAGACATCGTTGAGGCGTAATTAACTCAGATGACGCAGCTCTACACACATTCATTCAACACTGAGCATAGACTGAGAAAGCATGAATAAAAAGAACAACAATGCAGGCTTCTATGTAAGCCTCTTCTCGAATGCTTCATCACATGTTTACCCAGGTAATAAGATATCTAATTTTAGAACAAAGCTAGCAAAACCTATTGTTTTGGATCAGCCATATGAGGTCGCTGTTATAGAGATACAGTACCCACGCATATGGCGGACTTTTCCACAATCAGATTCGGAAGTGGAAATTCATGACCCCGTCAAAGACGGAACCATAGCCATAACCATGATCGAACTGTCTGTGGGCCATTATGCATCTGTGGAACAGATAATAAAAGAATTTAATTTTAAATGTCAACAGCACCAAACCACTGGAGACATTAAAATGCAGTACAACGCCGTTAGTAACCATGCCTGTGTTATGGGGCCTAGGGGGACTATTCTCACATTTAGAGGGAGACTGGCGGAAATCCTAGGATTCAAAACAGGAGAACCGTTTGCACTTCATTATAAAAACACATATGCCCCGCACCCCGCAGACATATACGGGGGAAAATATAACATCTTTATTTATGCAGATATCGTTGATTACCAGCTTGTGGGTGACGCCCACGCGAGGCTATTAAGAGCTATAAATATTACAGACGATGACCGCCGGTTGCCTATTCTACAATTTGACAGCCCACACTACACACCTGTGTCAAAGACATTAATCGACGACATAGAAATTGATTTGAAAGACGATCGAAATCAACACATACCCTTTTTATACGGCAAAGTGTTTGTCAAGTTACACTTCCGACCGATAACACAGCATTTTTGAAAAAAAAAAGGATGGCCGTCTACAACTCTGATGACTCAAAATATGTAAAATACTACTTATCACAGGCTGGTGGAGAGCTCGGAGGGTATGTTGGGACCAGTACACAATATGGGACAGGTCTGGGTGGGTTGTTCCGTAGCTTGTTTAGATTTGCAGTACCACTGTTTAAAAAAGGAGTCAGCATAGTCAAACCACACCTAAAAACAGCCGCATCGGGCATAGTGTCTGATGTCATAACCAACATAACCAGACCCTCAACCACTAAGCAGGACGGTAACGGCTTGTATGTGTATACGCCCAAACCATCTAAGACCCCACCCCCAGGGCAGCCGTTGTCTAAAAAGCGTAAAACCACAAAACCTAGCAGGAGAGCCACCAAACGGACACCGTCACGCAGAGTGAAGAGACCCAGAACCACTCGTTCAAAAACTGCAGCGCTTGACATATTCTAAATGGCACTGTTACACAGTCATTCTGGAGAATGTGTAAAAACAGAGCTCGATCTTTTTACTGTCCCATACACACAGACTAGCATTGAGAAAAGTACATTTATTGAAATCCCACCTGTATCTGCAATCACTGATGGAGGGCCGATCGAGTTTTACATCTCATCGTCGGGTGAAGATTACCTGGATCTAAATGACTCATATATCTACACACGGGTGAGAATCACAAACGCTGATGGCTCAAACCTGGCTAGGGACGCTAATGTAGGATTTATTAATTATCCTGGATGCAGCATATTTAGTCAAGTCGATATTAATTTGGGAGACCGGCTCATTAGTCAATCATCCAATACATATCCATACAGAGGTGTGATAGAATGTCTTATCAATTATAATAAGGACACTTTAGACACACAGTTCAGCACCGGGTTATTCTGTAAGGATACAGCATCACACATGAATGACACATCTATAGAAGGAGAGAACCAGGGTCTGATGACCAGAGGTGGCTACACAGCAAATAGTAGTATTGTTGAATTGATTGCACCAGTACATGCAGACCTGTTTTTTCAAGAAAAACTGTTACTTAATGGAATCGACCTGTCGCTGAAATTTGTGCGCTCTAAAGACGAATTTGCTCTCATGACAGCGGATGCCAATGCATACAGAGTTAAAATTGTCTCAGCCAGTCTCTTTGTCAAGAAAGTTAGTGTATCACCTAGCGTCAGACTTGCACACAGCAAGGCATTGCACCATGCAAACGCAAAATACACGGTAGACAGAGTATCTTTAAAGACCTTCTCCATACCTGCAGGGGCTAGAATATCAACAAATGACAATTTATTTATGGGTAGGATACCTAAATTTGTCATCATTGCATTCATAGACAATGAAGCATACACAGGCTCCTACCAGCGTAATCCATTTCATTTTGAAAACTGCGATATAGAATTTATGTCTTTATATGCTGATAGTCAGGCTTATCCTGCTAAACCATTCCAGCCAAATTTCCAGAGAAAACACTATATCAGAGAATTTTACCAGCTGATACAAACCACAGGAAGACATTTAAAGGACAGATCGTTGGCCATAACACGTGACGACTTTGGTAACGGCTACACTTTATTCTGTTTCAATCTGGAAGCTGACGAAGGACATTCAGGGAATGTGTCGTTAATTAAAACTGGGAACGTGAGATTGGAAACCCGTTTCAGAAATCCACTACCCCGTACAGTGAACCTCTTGTGTTATTCTGTATTTGATTCAGTCATTGAAATATCTAACATGAGACAGGTGCTCTTGGACTACTATTGAGACAAAAACGGTCATGAACACTATAGAACTATCAGCCGTGGTCGGCGGCATTATCAATAAAAACACACATTTCCTAGGCGTGTTAGCCTATGATCAACTAACCACTGAACGGCTTCAAAGACTCCCTGCTATGTGTATTGTAAACACACACCCTTCTACGATGCCAGGGGAACATTGGCTTGCTGTTTATATTTCGAGAGACAGACGCGGTTATTTTTTTGATAGTTTTGGTCACTCGTTAGACAGTTTTCCCCCAGCAATAAAGATGTTTCTTCTAAAAAACGGCTCCACTGTTTTATATTCAGGAAAACAAGTGCAGAACGACTTCTCCATCACATGCGGTCAACATTGTGTATTTTTTTTATATCATATACAAAATGGTGTATCTTATGCCCGCCTGCTTAACATGTATGGGTCTGATTTAATTTGTAATGATGCTATGGTGTGTCGATTTGTCAACAACATACAACCTGTTGCTGTATGCAGTGATTATGTGTGTGTGCAATGTGGATACTGATATGTACTAATGAGAATAATAATAAAAACAACATGAGAGCATGATTTAATCGAGTCAATGGTATTTATTATCAAATCTCGTATATATATATATAGATTCATAACATACTTTGTTTAAACATAAAAGAAATCAAACATTAACCAGTAATAAAAGACATAAAATATTTAACAGTAATAAAAGAAAATAAAACAAAACAATTTAGCAGCAATAAGTGAAAAAAAAAACACAACAGTAGAAAAACACCAAACAGCAAATATTTTTAGCAGAAAAACAATTTCTGCAATAAGAAAAAAAAACCTGAATTCAAAAATCCAACCACTCTACAGGACCCCCCTTTAATTTGTTTTTTTTATTCTTTATTTTTTTTAGTGTACTATGTCGCAGCGGTCCACCGGGGGTGTTCTTTTTTGGTGTGTGTTTTAAAAAACCACGGTCTTCAGACAGTGTGTGATCGGTTTTATACAAGGCGACGGTCTTACGTATGCCTGTGTTAGATATGGCTGATAACGGTATGTTTAAATCTGAGAAAGCTTTTAAAAACTCTGTCCAACCGATAGGTCTCAAACCCTCAGAAGGTGTGTGTGTGGTTGTGACGGCTTTAATTAGATCATAAATGTGTGAACCAGGGATGGTTTGTTTATCAACAACAATTTCGCCTTTGTCATTGTAAGAGATCAAGTGTGGCGAACGGTTCACCGCTGATAGAATAAGTTCTGCATTCCTCCTACTCCTTTTAGGTATGTGTGTTAAAACATTCTCCGCAACAAGATCCCGCACCCCGGCATCACCATGAACAGGCAATGTGTCCGCCGACTGGGGTTGCACATCCCTGTTAAATTGTTCAGGTAATGATAAAGACAGTACATTCTTTTCACGGGCACCTTGTCTCACAAGGGTGAGGTATCTTTGGAGAATATCGCTGTATTTTTTAGCCTTCTCATACACATCTATGTCAGAATCTTGTAACACTTGTAACATCTCCTTGTCCAACTCGTTCTGAGACTGTTGTCTGATGGTGCCTGTCTGCTGCTGCTGCTGCTGTTGCTTTATTAAGTCCAACTGGTGTTGGGGTACCAAAAACATCTTTTGCACATGTTCCATTTTCACCTGTTTGCTATCAGACTGGTTATGAAAGGGATTGCAGCCCCTAATAACGGCAGTAAAAACCCTCCAGATTGGTTGATTGTCTTTCTCTTTTTCAAAGATTTTATTTTTTTGTCTGCAATCAGTCTGATTATTGTTTTTTTCTTTTTTAGCTGTTTGTACTGCTGATTGGTCAGTGGAATGTTACCATGCAATACATTAAAGGCTATCTCACACAATGCATTGATAAAATCTAAGTTTGAATTACTAATAATAACTCTGCGTAGAGTAGGAGGAGCCCTGTATATCATCTCCAACAGAGACAGATTCCTCCGCATGCGTGATGACATCCTCTCACCTCTTTGCTGATTTTTGTTTTGGAATGTAAACAACCGGACGGTCTGACAGTAAATTTGTTCTGAGTCTTAAATAGTCCGGGGTCTTAGCTTTATAGTCTATTAAAAGATACCCGTATGTTGTCGATGTGGCATCATTAAACGCTTCTATAAAATATTTAGTATTACCCGGAAACATTTGCCTGGCTAAAAGCATAACCTGATATTTATCTCTCGGATTTTTAAACAATATTAGGTAATTAGTGTTCAAGGAAATGGTTCTACTGGATTTTCCCTGAATAAACAAATTCTGAACTAGATATATACAACTCAAATTCCTATGATGCACATACTTTGTGAACACATTTTGTACTTCTAAATTGTTAGCTGCATCGTTCATCACATCGTCTATAATTAACAAATTGTTCTTTTCTGCAGGCAGAAGGGTGTCATCAGCAAGAGATTCGGGTATACCGTTAACAAAGTTTATGTTTCTTATCTTAAGAAGCTGGTCATATAGTGTCTGCCAGCATGAGTATATATACACAATGTTATCAATGCTGCATGATATAATCCTGGAAGAGTTTTCAATTATGTTTTTAACAAAAAAAGTCTTGCCACAGTTACTGGGACCGCTGACCACCATGCTGAACGGATGCTGCAACCGGGCGTCAAACCCCTGTTCTAATTTAAAATCCATAAGGAAGGGTTGTGAAGTCTGGGAGCACACGGCGCTTATTGTAAACAACTTTAACTTTTTTCACAATGGTTTCATTCTTCAAATGAAGCTTCTTTTTATCGCGTCTGATGCTATCAGACACGGCAACTAGGTGTGCGTCTGATGTCTGATTGGCTACAAACTTGCGGACTAAACCTTTCAAGGAGTCGTGGGTGACAACTTTCGAGTTTAATGCATTCAGTGTGACGCCTTTACATTTGACCTGGGTCTTGCCCAGCGATGTGTGATACGCATAACATTTTGGCCCACCGGAAACAAATTCCGCTATGTAATCCTCCACACCATCCTCTCCACAATCTAATTCACTTGTGAGATCCCCCAGAAACGGACCTAGAGGAGGCATCCACTCGCCAGGGCGTGCCGTGAAAATGACACTGTCCGTGTCACAATACAGCACGCGCTGCTGCAAGTTGTCTAGCAAATCATACAGCATGAGTCTGGCGTGTGCAGTGGTCATGGCCCCGACAAAGACATTAACGTCCTTCACACGGGAAGCTCTACCATCAGCGTGGCGCCACTGCACCATTGCGACGTCGTCAGAGATGAAACAAAACTGACGCACGTCGTACTGGTCGCTAAACATTAGCTGGCTAAATCTGGAAGGGTCTGTAATGAGCTCAGATGATGCCATGTTTGACCTCATGCTGAAACGACCCCATAACGAGTTTAACAACAGCTTGTTACAGTTACGAACAGCTTTATTTACACAAATCTTGGATGGGTCTAGCATTATTCCCTCCTTCTCATAATACTCGTCTATGTACTTCTGCTGTTCGTCAGGTGTGTTCACATGTTCAGGATACCCCGAGGCCTCCTGTTTGAGTTTTAGGAAGGCTTTCACATAGTCTTTAAACAATGTGTCGGTCTTATTGGGGAAATGCCACACCTCATCAACAGCAAGAACCCTGTATCCCTTCTCAACAGCTTTTTCAAGCTCAAATGAGACCCACGTGCCTTTCAACACCCGCTCACTGTCACTGTGCCCGCATGCAGTATGCTGGTTCTGGTCTTCAGCACACATGCTGCAGAGTGGAAACATCAGTTTTCCATGGCATCTGTAGGGTAGGACGGGGTGAAAAAGACCCTTAGGTGGGAGCACTGTGCATTTAACAAAGCCGAAATAATTTTCTAGCTTGTCAAAGTTGGTGTAAATGACTTGAGGGTGTCCTACAGGATAGTCTTTTTTAGACTGCACTGTGGGATAGAGACTGGTGAAGTCGTAGTAAAATATTTTTTCATCACAAGCAGTCTTGTGGTACAGCTTTAGAGCATTTGTGCGACCGCCAAAAAGGGCGTCTCGGGGATTCAGGCGTTCTGGCTTTCTGTACGTATGCATGAAAGCCACAACTGCAGGGTCTGTCTGCTTCAAGGCAGCCCATTCACACTCCCACATCACTATTACGCTCACACTGTGTTGTGATCTCAGTGCATCAACTTTGTCACAAAACATGCGATGCAGCAGTCCATAGGATGCTTTGCTGACAGGATTAACTTCACTCTCGGGGTAGCATTTAACACAACCGTGGTGAAAACATCCTGCAAATTCATAAGCTGTATTACTTGTGGGGTCAAAACCGTCCACAAAATACGGTCCAACCCTCTGTTCGCCTCCTCTGAGAGCATGTTTTACCACTTTGTTGGTGGTGTGGGACACATATTGAAGCCATTCAATAGAGACGTTAGAAAACGTCTTGTTCTGCTCAACGTATGCCCCTTCATACGTGAGAGCGAGCGCGTCTCTAGGCAGAAACAGCGTTTTATACACACCCATACTAAATGCAGCCAGGGTGGTATACATGAATGGATCAACTTGAGTACAACCCAGTAGCGTGTCACGATAAATGATGCATGCTTTACGCAGGACATCAACATCGTTAACACAGTAACGCCTGAGTTCAGCCTGAAAATCAAAGGGATTCTGTGAGGCAACCTGGTACCATTCCATGAATCGCACCTTATCGCTTTCAGACATGTGCTCATAGCCGTAGAAGGAGGGGTCTGGGTACGGGCCCACATAACGCTCATTATCCCTCGTATTAAACCTGTGTGGGAAATGGCCCTTCTGCAGGTCTTGAAAACCTAAAGCAGAGGGTATTTTGGCAAGGCCCATGGGCAAAAAGCTGAACGAATCAATCCACCGCTGGTCATAGTCCCTGTCATGCATTAAAATCACACGGCTGCCGCTCATTATGACACTAGGTGTTATGCTCTGTCTGACAAAGTACTCGAGGAGTATGTAGTTATCAAAGCCAGATGCATTATGTGCTATGAAAGTGTACCCACGAAACCTTGGGCGTCTGTAATGCTGCACAAACGCCTCCACACACTTTAATGTATTAAATGTGAACTTATTGCCCTTCAGATCAGACGCACACACAAAGTTAGCCTCGTGTTTACCGTTGTGGTACCGCGTCTCAAAATCATATAAAATGTATTTATCGTTAGGCTTCTGTTTTTCAACAGGCTGTATGAAACACTGATGGTCGGAGTCTCCTGCTAATTTAGGTTCGCGGCAGTGCTCGCATCTAGGCTGCGCACATTTGTGTGGCAATTTCTTGGATTCTCTATATGTGGTGCCACAGTGCATGCAATGTTTCATATTATCACAGGGGATCATGTTGTGTTTTAATTCAGGTAATTTGTGTTGTTGGTAACAGTGTTGTGATTTGCAGATGCGGTTACAGTCGCTGCATTTCACTGTGGGTCCCCTGTGATGTTGACAGAGTGTGTAACATGTGTTACATCTATGTTTACAGCTGTGCTGTAATGGTGTATTATATATACTGTAACAGAAATTACACACATAGGATCCCCCCAAAAAAGCGGTCGGGTTTAAAATCAGGTGGTAATGTTGATTATGGAGATACATCATCAACGTGTTAGGGTTTGGCTCTTCATGTGTGTAAAAACATTCCAGGCGTTTACGCCCTTCTGTGTGGTAATAGATTACAATCTTAATGTTGAAGTGCTTCTCAAATTTACCGACATCAGAGAATGATACTTGCTGTGTGTCGCATAGACCTACTTCAGCATGCATCTGTTTAGCTGTAGCAAGTTTTTCATGCTCAGAGGATGATGAGTTTAATGAATGTGCTATGCATAGGGAGAAGCACAAATTGTTGTTTGTGTTGTTTGGTGTGTATAAATGTCTGCCTTTCTTTGAGAGAATCTCATCATAAGGTATGTGCGCCAGTCTTAAGCGAGACCCGCCACTACTGTTCTGAGCTACCGTGACAATAAACTCTAATTCATCATCACCGATAGATTCATCATTACTCTGCATAACTTGTGCAATTTGATCGAGAAACAGCTCCGGATCATACCGATCATCAGCGTTTAAAACAGCCTGAACATCTGAAGCCAGCGAGGGGCCACGCAGGACCACGTTTAGAACACTGCCCTGTTGGGATCCCGCCACAGCTCTGTCTATCACATTGGCTAAGCACTCGCGCACTCGCGCCGGCACTTGTTCTGGATGATCGAGACTTATACCCCTAAAATCAAGGCGTTCACGCAATTCGCGAGCATTAAAATTAGGTATCTCTCTAATGTGTGACTGAGAGCGGCTGCCGGACCCAGACTGCACTACGGGCTCAATAACAACTGCAGTAGCTGCAGCAGAGGTGACCCGGCTAGATTGTGCATCAGACGCAAAATCACCAGCAGCACAAGCTATATGGTTAGCATCAGTAACAGCAACGGCCCGAGCAACACCAGCTGTACTATCACTATTATTAGCAACAATAGCCCCATCAGCAATAGCAGACGTAGGAACAGTCTGACAAGGATGTGTATTGGATGAGGCTGATGCAGGCACCCTATTAAGTCTAGCTATAATATCGTCTAATTTTTTATCTGTTTCTTCAGCCCACTGCATAAAAGTCTCTAAGTCAAAACATCTAACAGGAGTGGAGGTTCCGTTATTATGTTTAAATAATTTATTTGGAGGGTCCATGGTCTGGATTTTAAAAGTCAGGGACTTGAAATTTTGCTGCAGATGTTGTCTAATGTACTACACACTTTGTTTATGAGTTTGGTAAACTGTTGCCTTTGTACCTGTGCTTCTTGGTGGTATTGATTGAGTCTAGCTTCAATCAAACATAATTTATCAGCTATTGAAGCTATATGACTTTGTTCAGCAGGCTGAGCGTCTGGAAGCTTTATGTAAGCATCATACGCCGCTGATATTTGAGAGTCTGTTATGCCGTCTTCTTCGAAATCTATGTGTGAATCAACGCTATTTCTGACACATTCTGGGGTGGTGGGTATATGAACTAGATCAAAATCTGACATGCTGTACTCAAAAACATCAGAGAAATCGCGAGGTAGCCACTCACTCGGGGGTGTTGCAGGTTCGCTGATGAAGATCGGTTCTGACTCTCCACTGTTGCACAAAGCTCCAGGTTTTTGTTGTTCTGGGAGGTCGATACTGCTTAAACATTCCAAAAACGTCTGGAATCGTATGGTGTCCTGATCATTATGAGGAGGGGTGCTGTTCTGCAGTCTGTGAAGATAGATAGACATGTGTTAAAACATATTATACATGTACCCATTTCAAACTGAATAAGCGTGTCTCCCTCTCTATCTCTTTTTATCTAATTTATATATGCCTATGCTTACCTTGTAGTGTGCGTTATTCGGGATGGTCCTGCTTCTCCACACACCCGGTTCTCTGGCGTGGCTCTGTAGGTGTAAAACGGTCAGTTTAGAACATTTGTAATTGTTTAAACCCCTTTAAAAAAAAATACACAACTATACATCCCGTTGTATACACACCTGATGTAAGGTAGGGCTCTGTGGTAGCGGTGTCTGAATGTTTTCCTGCTCAGTTTGTTAACCCTGGAACAAACAAAAACGTTATTACATAATTTAAAACAATCGCTAGTTTAAAACATACATACGTTTAAAAATCCAGTAATGCTGTACACACCTTGTGCCTGTTAGAGAACTAGTTCCAGCTGTAAAAGCGCCCGTTTCTAAAGAAAAGGGTCCTGGGCCGTTCTCCCGAACTCCTAAAAATTAAGCTTTTGTTTTAGGAAAAAAGATAGTTTGAATATCCTATAATATGTTAACATAACACTTTTTAAAAATCCAATAATAGGTTTTGTTTTACTTACCGTTTACGATGTCCATGTTATAAAGAACGATGTTAGTGTTGATGATCGCAAAGAAAATGGTGTGCTCTGCAGCGAATCTTGAGGCGTAAATGGCTCAGGGTATCGGGCTCTGAGCGTGTTTTTTATATAGGGTGGGGGTTTCCAAAAAGAAAGGTATGTCTCCAATCAATTTAAATGAGGCCCTACAGGGCTTTTGTCTTCTCAAGGAATTACAAAGGAGCCGATACTTCAGACAATAGGCGGGGTCGCCACCCGACTGGTACCAACTGCCCCATTTACCTTGTCGAGGAATTACAAAAAGAGCCAATACTGGCCACTTTAAACAATAGGCTGGACCCTTGTTCGCATGGTACTCTCAACAACTAAGTGATACCCAGCGGTGGGCTTTTACAATCCTGAACAAATTCAAACAATTAGCCAGCTGTTGAAAAGTTGGAGCGGGTCTGGGCGACTGGTTTTAGAAGTATCACTGTAGCGTTTATTTTCTAAAGGGCTGAATGTTATTTGCGACTATCTGTTGTGTTAAAAACTACTCTGAAACCATGAAACCACTTACAGAAGAAATGGCCCGTTTGATCCGTTTTTAAATAAATAAAATGCTTGCATCGGTGCATGGGGTGACACCAGAATCACAAAATGAGTGTATTTAAAAGACGATTAGTTTGAAAAGAGCGATACTGGCTGCTTTGGGGGAAAAGGTGACATTGTGTGCAGCGTGTTTTAGAAGTATCACTGTAGCGTTTATTTTCTAAAGGGCTGAATGTTATTTGCGACTATCTGTTGTGTTAAAAACTACTCTGAAACCATGAAACCCCTTACAGAAGAAATGGCCCGTTTGATCCGTTTTTAAATAAAATAACCGCATCAACCCTGGAAAGAAACCCCAGTAGATGTGTAAAAACTAGTTAAATTAAAACTAGGGGTTTGATTAAATGAAACGCTTGTGAACATGCTGACATCACCCATTCAGAAGAAATTCCCATTTGTGCCGTTTATAAAATAAAATGCATGCCTCACCGCAAGCTGAGACATTGTCAGATTTAGAAAATTAGTGTGATTAAAACACTATTACCAACACTTTTGACTAGAGCACACCCTCTTTGTTAAGGCGCACTGTGAACCAAAACAGCTTCCACTCCGCCAAGAATGAAACAAGATGTCTCCAATCAATTTAAATGAGACCCTACAGGGCTTTTGTCTTCTCAAGGAATTACAAAGGAGCCGATACTTCAGACAATAGGCGGGGTCGCCACCCGACTGGTACCAACTGCCCCATTTACCTTGTCGAGGAATTACAAAAGAGCCAATACTGGCCACTTTAAACAATAGGTTGGGCCCTTGTTCGCATGGTACTCTCAACAACTAAGTGATACCCGCGGTGGGCTTTTACAATCCTGAACAAATTCAAACAATTAGCCAGCTGTTGAAAAGTTGGAGCGGGTCTGGGCGACTGGTTTTAGAAGTATCACTGTAGCGTTTATTTTCTAAAGGGCTGATGAAAAGAGCGATACTGGCTGCTTATAGCATTTATTTTCTAAAGGACTGAATGCTATTTGTAACATTTACTGTGTTAAAAACTAGCTGGCTGGCTTTGTCTCACTCTTAGTTCAACATTCCGAAATCCCGATTTTTAAATAAAATGATCGCATCAACCCTGGAAAGAAACCCCAGTAGATGTGTAAAAACTAGTTAAATTAAAACTAGGGGTTTGATTAAATGAAACGCTTGTGAACATGCTGACATCACCCATTCAGAAGAAATTCCCATTTGTGCCATTTATAAAATAAAATGCATGCCTCACTGCAAGCTGAGACATTGTCAGATTTAGAAAATTAGTGTGATTAAAACACTATTACCAACACTTTTGACTAGAGCACACCCTCTTTGTTAAGGCGCACTGTGAACCAAAACAGCTTCCACTCCGCCAAGAATGAAACAAGAAACAAAGAATTGCTTTTAAGAACACATGCATAACTGAATGTTGCGATACACCTAAGTGAAAAAATAGTTTAATTAAAAACCCTATGGTTTGATTAAATTAAAACCCCGTTAAAAACACATAAACTCATATAACCCCTCTGATACCCTGTGGTATTTCCACACCTGAACACGCATGCGCACACACACACGAAACTGGTCAAATCGGTTTGGCTGGCCGCCATCTTGGACTAGTGCCATCGAATTACTGAACGCGCATGCGCACACGCACGAAACCGGTCAAACCGGTTCTCAAACCGGTTTGGTTGGCCGCCATCTTGGACTAGTGCCATCGAATTACTGAACGCGCATGCGCACACGCACGAAACCGGCCGCCATCTTGGATAGGTGCCATCGTACGATGGCCGCCATCTTGGATAGGTGCCATCGTATTACTACTTGTGTTATTTTGATAAACACTGGGCTTTTACTCGCTCTGCTCTTTGATAATATGGAAATTACTGTTTGAATAAAACAATAAAATAAAATTCACAGTAAAATAAAAGAAACATGCGCTAAATGGGGGAATAGTTAGGATTACAGTAGGACATTAAAAACATTGTACGATGGCCACAGATCAAATACAGGCAGAAAGATAAACGAGGGGACAAAACAGGAAGTAAACAGGAGAGCAGTTTATAGCATGCAAAAGAGTCACGTAAAATCATTTAAGACAGTGGCCAAGAAAAAAAAAACACCATCACAGTCTGTTTTATTTTGGTAAGGATCTAACTTCCTGTCCTTTTCTAAAGGTTAAATATTCGTTGTTAGCAGAATTTCTGTCAGTGTTTAATTAAAAGAACAATCAGGTTTAAACCACAATTCAAATAATTCATGAAGGACATAAAAACAATCAGTTGTCTTCTATAAAAATATAAGATGACATTTTAAGATGTTTTCAAGGAATTGTTTTTTAATACCACATTTAGTTAATACTCTTCTGCTCAGCAGTTTGGGGTCTTTTAGAAAAGAAAAGCACAAAATTAATTGATGTAAAATTCTGTATACTCCAATTAATGAATCATTAATAATGAACTATTAGCATAATATCTCGATATGTTTTAATAAAGTTTGACTCGAACTGCTGCTAAATGTAAAGAACCTCAAAACTGTAAAACCCCAAATCTAAAAAAGTTGTTTTTGCAGTGCAGTAAAAATCACATAAGGGTAACTTGAAAAGTGTTTACTCTGATTACACAAACATTATGCAGAAGTAGATGATGGACAATAGGTACTGATTTGTAAATGACTGTATATTTCTAACTAACTAGGGAGCTCATTCTGTTTCTCTTGACAATACTTGCTTGAAAAAAGGCAGATGCGAAATGTAAATGTGAGGTCAGAGGTCAAATGTGACATCATGTTTTAAACCTTTATATGGTATTTTCTATTATGTTGACAATCTACATCACACTTGGTTACAAGGATTTTTGTCAATTTTCAACCAATAAACCTTGACCTTGAAGACCTTGGTGGATGTCAGCCAAATTCTAACCATAGTAGGAGCACTGGTTAAAATCCAGTGTCTCAGATGGTGCATCAGTATCTATGAAAGGTACATGCAGGTCTTAGACCAACGTAACATCCCATCCACATGATTTAAGGGAAGGTGCTGCATCAGGACAGTTATTTACTGATGCAAATCTCACATAACAGCACAGCCTCTTATTACTGCCTTCAAATTCAAAAGGAGCTAATACTTTTCTTAAAATGTTAAATTCACTCAGTTGAAACACTTGACATGTTTTCCATGTTCTATTGTGAGTAAAATACACGTTTATGAATCGTCGTAAATTCTGTTTTATTTACATTTTACACAGTTCACCAACTTTTTTGGAATCGGGGTTGTTCAGTCGTTGGAAAAGCAGTGGAAACAATGAGCTGATCTTTGTAAGAATAATATGTGTTTTTCCGCAGCCTGGGATAAAGACTGTGACAAATAAAGGGATACAATAAGATATGGTAACTAAAATGTCAGAATTTATTAACAAAGAAAGGAGGCATCTTCCTTGGGGGGCTCAACCCGGGGTAGCGGTCACGTCCGGTTGGGGGCTCTGTTGGCTCTCAGGTGACTGTTTCCTCGCGGCTGCGTGCAGCGGGGCTAGGGGAGGGTCTGTGCTGACGGACGTGGGTTACTGACCTGGCAACCTGGCTGCCCCTGGGTGGGTCCGGGATGGGCGTGAGGTTCTGGGGGCGCTCCGTCTCTGGGCTGGGGCCCGGGCCGGGCCTCGGGGGCTTGGGTCCTGGTTGGTGTGTTGCCGGGGTTGTGGGCGGGTGGGTGCATGGGGGCCCGGCCCTGGAGCAGGGTGCTGCCGGTGCGTCGAGCCGCCTGGGGGGCTCTTCATCTGGTGGGGGGGATGGTCACATCTTGCAGGAGCTTTCTTCTCTTCAGGAACTCTCTGCGGGAGGGGGAGATACAGGAGAGGTGGAGGAAGATCTCAGCCTGGGCGTTTACCGTCTTATGTAGTCTGGAAGATGTGTGGATGGTGGGGTGGGTGCAGTTTTCTCTGTGGTGGGGTTGGGTGGACTGTCCAGGGCTCTGTGGAGCCGGAGGGCGCTACTGCACTGGGCCCCGGTCTGATGGGCCTGGGCCCCCCTTCCCTGGCGGGTCGCGGAGGGTGGGAGTGCCTACTGGGGTCAGCGGGGGAGCTGGCCCCAGGGAGGGGTTACCTGCCCCTCCCTTCCTTCCCTCCCCATCTCCAGCTGCCTCCCTCTTCCCGCTCCTCCACAACCACCCACACATGCAGGGCCTTGGAGTGGGGGTATGTCACCAGGGTGCAGAGGAGGCTACCCCCCCCCCTGTCCCCTTCTGGCTGCCTCTGCCTCAATTTTATCCCACAACTTAGACATTCACATTATTCACACTCTCATTACACATACATATAGGATCTTGGGGGTGGGCACGATACACGGAGTCCAATTTACCATCAGGGTGTATACCTCACCCCTGACGTCGTTGCCCACCTCTCAATTTTAAATACACTTAGTCATTGAGGGCTAGCAGGAGGGACTATGCACTTACCTGCTGCTCCATGGCAGGTAGCTCCATGCCCTCCTGGGTTTTAATTGCACCTTAGAACACATATGCATCAACACTACAATGAGCGGGTGGAGGGAGGTTTGGAGTCTTCTCCCACCCCCATTCTCTGCGGCCTGCTGGAGCGGGAGGGCTAGTAGGAGGAGTTGGCCGTCCGACTGCGGTCTGGGGTGTGGGGCCTCCCTGCTGCTGCGGAGTCGGGGTGGTCTGCCTCTCCCCACCGCAGGGAAAAGGGTAACACCACCTGGGTCTGGGTGCAATTCCCCCCTCCAGGGGCAAGGGTACCTAGACCCGGTTTGTAGAGTACGCTTGGGGAGTGTGATTGTGTGTACAGCGTCTCTTTATGTCTGTCTCCACGTTGGTTGAGTGTGGAGTGAGTGCATATGAGAGCATGAGGGTGGGAATGGATGTTTGTGTCTGTGTGTGCCTGTATGTCTGTGTCTATATGTCAGGTTGGGTATCAGACGCCACCTCTCTGGGGACACCTCAGGCCCTCCAAGGTTTGGAGGCCTATCTCCACCCACCACCACTTCCCCTGCCGGTGGCGGACTCCCTCAGGTGTCGGTGTGTTGGTGGTTTTTTGTGTCTGGGGGTGGGCGTCCGGGTACACACCGGCTCACTCCTTGGCGGCCGCTTGTCGGGGCCTGGGGCTCGCTCGGGCCCCCTTTGGAGGTGGGGTGCCCCCGGCCTCTCGGCCTGGGGCTCGGTCACTCAGGCGCAGCTGGGGGCCGGCGGAGCTCACGGGCGCGTCACTGCAACTCCCCCTGACTTCTGCTCCGCGGCTGCTGGGCGAGCCCTCATCTGGGACTCTCCTCAGCTCTTACTGGAACAGTGGCGCGGCTGCCCCTCTGTTGGTCTTCCATGGTCTCTTGTGTTCTGGGGGCCTCTGGATATCTGGAGTTTTGATCTCCTCCATACCCGCTTCACACCCTGGAGGACGGGGCTGTGGCCCCCCCACACTCCCTAGCAGATCATTACATGGAGAAACCTTTGGAATGCAAGCATGCTGATCCACACAGGTATGCACACATGGGTATTCACAGACGCGGACTAAAGCTTTCTTGGCTGCTACCTCAAAGCACACTGTGCGCTGTCTATCTTGCGTGCTGCACAATATCGTTTATTATTTAGTAAATATTGATATCTATGACTAGCTAGTTTATTGTGATGGTGCTTTGTTTTCTCTATTATTATGTTGCTCTTTGTTGTTTGCTGTCTCCTCTGTTTGTTTTTTTTTTTTGTTTGTTTGTTTTTTTCTCCATACAGGTGACCCAGGAGTTCTTTTTTTTTTTGTCTCTCTTCCCCCCCCTTCTCACCGTCTCTTCTCCCCTTTGGTTTTCTTTCTTTCTCTCCCCCTCTTTCTCTCATTCATTCCCCCTGTCCTATTTATTAAAAAAAAAAAAAAAAAATGACAAAGGATGAACTGAAGCTCTGCCATCACGTAATGTCGCATACTGCTGTTTCTGATGTCATTTAAAAAAAAAAAAAAAAAAAAAAAAAAAAAACAAAGAAAAAAATGAACAGAACGTGTATTCATCCACCAGTCTGTAAAGTGACGATGTAGATCAGGAGTCTCAAACTTAAACGAGCTGTGGGCCACTGTTGGCACCGTCATCTGGAGGGCCACTTTATTGTTTAAGTAGTACAAACAAACAAATAGGACAACACCCACAAATATTTTAAAAATGTAGTGTTGTTTTTTTTTTTAATTTCAAATATTGTATAACAAGACAAAAAATGGAATTCATTAAACTACCAAATAAACAAATTGGTACCCTCTTTCTGGCAGCACTTCTGCTATAATTTTGTTTGTGTTTAACAAAATAAAAATGCAGACATAAGCGTTCACATTCGTTTTTGACTGCTAGTGAAGATTGTTTTCTTTACAAAAACTCTCTCACTGAACTAACACAGCCAATCCCTCAGCATGTATGTACTCTGCTCATATTGCCTTCATATCAATTAATTATTTGCTTTTTAAACAACTTATTTTAACATTGCAACAACAAACAAATCCTCTCCAACAAAAAAAAGCAACTTCAAGGGCCAACTGCACTATTCTTCACGTCAGTATATGGGCCACAGCAAAAACAAAACAATTATTCAGTTATTATTATCAATATAATTATTTATCTTAGTATTAACAAAATAATTTATCATCTTTAATGAACCCTCCTGTTGTCCTGTCCTGTCGTACAGCTACGTAAAAGGCAGTGCTGTTATGTAAGATGTGCATCAGTAAACACATGTTGCATGTTTGCTGATGTAATTTTGTCACGCTTGGGCAAAATATAGTCTGTGGGCCAGACAGGCCTGCAGGCCTATCCACGTATATCCAAAAGCGAAAATGAAAATATCCTCAACAAACATCTACAAAAGCAGGTTTATGACAATTAAATTACATTTAGACAGAAAGTGAATGAGACAGGTGAAAGGATGCCAGGATACATAACAACAGTACAGCATGGTAAAAAGAAAGCACACCCTCTTTTAGTTCTATGCTTTTATTTGTCAGGACATAATAAAAAATTAAGTGATCCAGGTTTTAAAATTAGTTAAATACAACCTCAGATGAACAACACATGACCTATTGCACCATCACACTGCACGATTCAGTAGTTTTTAGAACCACCTTTAGGAGGAATAACTTGAAGTAAGTATTTTCATGCATGGCAAGTACACGAAAAAAAATGCTGGGAAATGTTCAGGAACACAGGATAAACTGGACTTGTGAGTGTTTACAAAAACTGTGGGAGCTAATTATGAAGCAAAGAGTTTATTAACTGTTTATAAAACTTTAAAAAGTTAATAAAAGTTGATCTGAGGCAAGGTGGACTCCTCATTCCTCTCCTACCTTCACCGAAACTTCCTTTAAGCCGTGTTTGTGGTCAAACTCACGTTCAGTGGGTGGAGCATCAGCAGCCTGAAGCAGCAGAGTTTGGGATTTTTCTCTCCTGTGGCCTATCAACACAATTTAAAAACTGGTATAAAGTCCACACTTTCCCCGTCAGTTGTTCCGTCTGTCCTGCTCACATATCCAATGGTTGTACACGTTGTCATTAACGTGGCTTCACTCCACATCAGCCACGCTGCTTTGCTAGCTAAAACACCGGTCTCGGCACATAAGGACGCTGTCATAGCCTGTCAACGACATTGATTAGCTGTGTATATACAAATGTGAATCGCATCATTGGCTGGACTATGGGATTAGGTGGCATCGTTCTAATCCCATACGGGAGCAGACAGTCACTTACTGACTAACACTGCAAAACAGAACTGTTAAAGTTTTTATTTTAATTTCAATTCAGGTTAGATTTTTTTTTGTGTGTGTGCGCAACGCAGATTTTGTGTGCGCAGAGACCGTGCCAGCAGTGCGCAATTGGGCACGCGCGCAGCTTAGAGGGAACATTGCTTAAAAGTAAGTTTAATCACATCAGCTGTTAGGCGCTGTGAACGCATCTTGTCTCCAGGCCTTTCTGTGTGAAGTTTGCATGTTCTCCCCGTGCCTGTGTGGGTTTCCTCTGGGCAACATGTAAAACTATGTAAAACAACTATGTAGAATTATGCAACCAAAAGCAAAAATGTTCTGAATCACATTTAGTGTTATATTTAAGACTATCCTAATAGATGCTTGGGATTCAGGTATTTGTATTAAGTTTGATTTTGCATGACCATTTGTAAGTAATGGCTGGTGCTGCTCTCTCAAAGTGTGGGGTAGGAAACAGTTAAAACAGTTTAACACACTCCAGTATCTGTATTTACATTTAGGCTATAAAGTCATTTATACCTGAATTGATGCATCAAACAGGTACATTAAAAAATCACCATAAGCAGAAGTGCGTCTTCTTATCTATCAAACTTCTTGTGCAGCAGCTGTGGCATTTTGTTTTTTGTGTCCAGTTTGTTTCAAAAGAAGAAGTTATAGAGAGATTTTACTACAGAGCCACAATAGGAGGAAACATAGTTGGAAGTAGATTTTAACTGTTGTCAGTCCACAGTCACCATATCTCAATCCAATAGAGCACTTTTTCAATGTGGGAGAACAAATGAGAGAGCAAAGAGTTTTGCTTTGAGCCAGATACAGCAAAACTGATTGGAGACTCTTCACAGTACAAAGGTTCAAAACATACTGTGAAAGCTGCACAACAGATTCTGAAGGCAAGAAGTGTTTTGTTTGTTACCTGATATTTTGTAATGTGAATGCTATATTTATTCCTTTTTATGGCCATGGCAGATACAATGTTGTGTCTGTTCACAAAAGCAAACATAAAGGAAAATGTGCAGTCAAGGAATCTTTAAATTGAACTCAATCACCTGACGGTACAGCGAAGACAGAAGGAAATAGGAACGCTTGCTTGACTCCATTTTTTGTTGTCAGAAGTGGCAACAATAGTAGAGTGTTGGACTCAAAGCTGCTGATATCATCTCAAACAGGAACATAACTAAATGAGCTGAAGTGAAGCCTGCTCAGATTCAGAGAGGGAGCAGAGAGAAAAACACATCCACACAGCACAGATGCTCAGACGCTTCACTACAGTGTCAGGGATGATGAAGATGAAACTGCTTCTTGTTGCCATTCTGATGATTATTCTACCAGCGATGGAGGACATTGGTGTTGGACCAGCCCCACCTGGACAACCAGATGCATGGCTAACAACAACAGGTACACACACACACACACACACACACACACACACACACACACACACACACACACACCAAATCTAAACTTGTGATGTAGGAGGTATTCTTTTTCTTAAATGTGTGTTTGATTGCATGAATGAGGCTTGTAGTGCGTTATGTGTTCAGGTAGAGTAGAATTATATAAGTATCATAACAGAAAACTGACAGACACACAAAGAGTGAAAGGATCATTTTTATATTAGTTCAGGCTTTCTGTTTCTTTCTTCAGGACGTGCTGGACTAAATCTAAATGGGAAGATGTTCACTCTGTCTTCTAATAATGGAGGAGTAACCTTCTATCCCCCCAGTTATCATTTCCCCACTCCCTACCAAACCAGAAGACACAAAGACAGAGCTCCCATGACCACCGCAGCTACAACCAGAGCCCCAACTGCAGTGAGTCCAACTACAGGTGAGCAGGGCATTCAATTTTTTGTACTCATTATTCAAACACTGACTTTTATGTTTCTTCGTTGGTCTGGTCTCTTATAGAAAGGTTTTTAAACAAAAGAAAACCAAGAGCAACACAATCTTTGTTACAGTTCATTTCTGTATCAAAACCTGATGTAATATCATGACATAATTTTGTGTGCATTAAAAAGGTAGCAGATGCCTTTTTTACTAAGCAGGTTTTCAGGGTTACAAAAACAGTTAACTTCTTATCGACGAGCTAAAGCTGTGAAGATAACCTGCCCCAGAGCAGACTGTGGAAAGAAGAGATCAACATAAACAGAATGACCTCCCTGATGACAAATCAGTTCTCTGGAAAATATCGTCCCCAATCCTGGGAGATCCCGGGATTCCAGCTAGGAAGTTCGGTAGTTCAGAAATCCATGAAAAATTTTTAAAAACCTACATACACACAAAACAATTTGGACATAGCTTTTTAAATCTGGCTTTCCCTTACTGCAACATCAGGAGTCCTACTAAGCCAGGGATGACAAACTCATATTACAATGCACATATAACCAACTTTGATCTTAAGAGGGCCGCACCACTTTAATTCAATTTTATTTTATTGAATTCAATCTTTTCTACACATTTATCTCTGAGGTATCTTACCATAATTTTTAAATAAGTGTAATCTTACCTGTAATTTTTCTACAATATACAAAAATTCTGTTGTGGTAAATTTAAGAAATCTTAACAGAACTCTTTGGGCTCAAATTGTAAAAAAAAACAAACAAAAAAAACAAAACTCAAATGAGTAAAATTGCATAAAACATTTTGGTAGCTGATTGCCCAGACTGTCTTCGAATTGTAAAACAACAACAACAACACAAAAAAAATGTTTTAAAAAAATCCCAAATTGAAATTTCTAAGGCAGATTGTGAAAAAAAAACCCTGTCATTTAATAGTTTTTAAAAACCTTTATTACTTGCAATTAACTCTCTTTACTGGGCCAAATCTGACCCCAGGCCTTATGTTTTACATCCCCATGCTAAGAGGTCACACAAAAGTGGACGCAAGGTAAATCTAGGGTTAACCATTCTAACTATGAAAGAGGCGGTGTTGGCAGCATATGAAGACTGCAGAGGCCCATATTTCATAAAGATGCTCAAATTATAATGTTGGAAAAACTCAGAGATGTTAAACAGACTGAAATACAAACTAAAAGCAAGTTCTACAAGGTATAGGTGCCTCATTTTAGGGTCATACCACTGTATTAAAGCTTAAAGAATTATAAAAATATTTAAGAGTTGTATGTGGACAGCTGGGGAAAGGCAAGCAATAAAGATGCTTCTAAGAGTCACTATTTCTTCATGATACTCATCCAAAAAAGACAAAAACTCTACAGGCTCTTTTTAATAGGTCTGAGGGAAAGGTGACGTATTTTCCAGAAACTGGTCAGTAGGTGACGAGTTCATACCTGTTGATCTCATGAACATAAAATGTTTAAGCAGAAGCTAGGTCTGCGGCACAAGTTACCATGGTGATGGAAATAGGTGTGCAGGTGTCAGTTCCTTTATTATTTAGATTTATTGAAGCTGATAAGGAAGTCCAGAAAAAGACATAGCAACACAAATGGCACTAAAAGGCAAACCTACGATGACAAGAGATAAAGAAGACATCAGTAAGGTGGAGCATAAAGGCTAATCTGTTACATAAATAATGGAAACAGTGGTGGGTTAAGCACCGAGATATAGAGATTATTAACTGCAGAAAGGGGAACATACCTCAAAGCCTGTTACACACTGTTCCTGACCATTTCCAGGAACCAATTTAACCTGTTTAAACTGCATGTAAAGTCAATAATCATGTTAAGTAACGTCTACATTTTTACTCACCTTTTCACAGGTGTGTCTGTGTGTCTGCGTTACATGACTGACTATATGTATCAAACCTTCCCGCTCTTCACTGTCAGTCCAAAGAAATCCACTCTAAAGCTGCAGGGTAGCGCTGACGTATTCACGCTATCATATCAGGATCACAACAGCGTGGGCCTGGAACCCATTGTGTATTCATGGCCGGACATTAAACAGGACATCTGGACCAGTGTCTGCCTCACTGTGGACACCAGTAAAGGTGTGGTCCAGCTGTTCAATGGTGTGTACATGAGCGTCAGGAAGGTGCTGCCCACTCAGGTGAGAATTATTAGAATTAGTGTGTAGACACCCACATACACCCACATGTTTAGTTTAAATACGTAGCATAGAAAAGGAAACACTTTTATTTATTAACATCTTTCAGACTTGAGGCAAATGGAAAAGTTACTGCATCCATAACATCTAATAAATGATGACACAGTGAGGAAGCTGTAACCTTTCTAAAAGCTTAAAAGCCTTTTTTTTTCACTCAGAATGCAAACTATGGAAATATGGGTAACAAAATATACAGATCAATCATATTTCAGGTCTACAGCAGTTAGCATTTCCTCCTAAAAAAAACACACAAGCAAACACCCCTGTTAGCCAATAAAACCTTCACTGTGTGTGCGTTTGTGTGTGTGTGTTCAGTATGTGTGGGCAGGTGAGCCTGTCATTGACTTCCCGGGTTTTGATGGTCAGCTGACAGACGTCCACGTGTGGGATTATCCTCTGAACTATAAAGAAGTTTTCTACTACATCACTAAAGGCTACTATGGGTAAGATCCTGTGTGTGTGTGTGTTTATGTGTGTGTGTTCCAGTTTTACATGTACAGCTAACTTAAACCTCACTGCAGCACAGACCATCATCACTGCATTAAGACTGATTTTAAGTGTGTTTTATTCCCAATAGTTAAAAAAAAATTGTCTAATACATGAAGAAATAAACTCATCATAATGTTACACAATGGGTGTGAGAATTCTGCTTCATTTGTTAATGAGAACAATAGTTATCTTTCTGTCATCTCTCTGCATGACATCTCATGTTAAAATATGTAGCACAAAGTAGAAATGTTCAACCGAAGCACCGAAAAAGTTTATCTGGGCATGGAGCGCCCTCTTTTGGAATCAAGTTAAATAACAGTGCAGACCTGAAGTCATCTATGTGAGCGTGGTGCCTGGTTGGTACCTGGTTCAGTGGCTGCAGCTCAGGAGGTAGAGGAGGTCATCGAAGGGAAGGTAGTTTGATCCCTGGCTGCTCCAGTCTGTGTGCCAAATATCTTTGGGCAAGACACTAACTCCACTATACTCTCTGATACATCCAGTGAATGTGTATGAATGTTGAATAGAAAGCACTTATGTAGAGAAAGTGCTACTTTTAGTGCTCAGAGTAGAAATGTGCTGTATAAGAATCAGACAATTTATCTTTTAGTGTTTTTTGAGTGAATTGTTTCTTTAGGACCACCATATTTTGCCCAAATGTGTCCTTTGCAATTATAATTGTGTGCTGATGAGTTTGCATTACACTGCCACCAAAAGCTGTCCCTATATCTAACATCCATAATCTATTTTTAAACAAAATTATTTTTATTTATAATCGGCCTTGTGTTTTTAGGTCTTACAACGGCTCTGTCATCTCCTGGTCCTACATCAGCTATTCTAACAGAGGAAGGGCAGTCATGGAGGACTCCTATGACATGCAGGCAAAACAGCCAATCGGGGAAGCTGAGCAAGACCGTGGCGTGAAGGAAGAGAAGCTGAGATTTTTCAGCGTGGAGGAGGAAAAAAGACAACAGTTGTTTTAATGATGACGGAGTAGGGACGGAGTAGGGTAATTAGTAGAAAATAATCCAGTCATAAAAGACTTGACAGTGATTAATTGTGTTTTGAAATTAAATGTTTGATTTGATTTCAGTGTGTGGTTTTGTTTATGAAGCAAGATGGGAAACAAATCTTACACTCTCTCACTTTGGACACGTCCATGCTCCCTCAGGCTGTGCATGACTTTGTGTTGTGCACGTAGCTGAAAACTGCCACATCTTATCCAAACAGCAACCTTGATTGATAAAAACTGAAGGTAAAGTGTCAAAAAGTGCTTCTTTTCCACCCTTCCACACTCAGCTTTATCACCAGTGTGAATTTACACTGATTAGCCAAGGTGCACTTCAGATGTCTCTGCATGTGGCTGTGAATGCACCAGAAATAAGATTAAGTAAAAATTTGAGACACAGATTTGGACAAAAAATTAAAATCTGAAGCTAATTATTCATTTTTTATGTGTTGTGGTTGTTTTTGTGTGTTTATTATGGAAAATAACAATACAGAGGTGGTGGGGAGAGAGTAATGAATGATATCTGTTAAGGTGCTATATTGTGCTTTAAAGGAGCAGTTCGGTGTTTTGTGAAATGGCCTTGCTTGATTCTGGAGGTGTCAGATTTGTTGAAAACCTAAGTGCAGCACACATTCATGCTTAATCCACAACTAAGAATCAAACAGGGACTAGAGAGGGAATCAAAACAGTGGAAATAAGAAAAAGTGACAATACTTTTTAAAGTAGCACAGAGTGTCACTTCAGCTCAAGTTCTATTTTATTTCTCTTCATGATTTTATTCTCAGTTTCCTTTGAGAATTTGTAATCATATTTATGCCCCTGAGTTTGTTTTTCCTGCACTCCTGTGATTTCTGAGTCACGTCTGTATTTCTGTACTTCCCTGTCTTCAGTTACTTCCTGATCTTTTATGCTTTACATTTATTTTTATTTTTTCAGTTTGTCTTGGTTCAGTTTTGCCTCGTCCCTCATGATTGTGTGTCCGCCTGCTCTGTGTTTCTGTCACGGTCCTGGGTCGGTGACCCTGTGTTATTTTGTTAAGGATTTCTTCGCTGTAAATGACTTCTTGTGTTCTGATTTGATGTTTGATTTTCCTCATTGTTATCACAATTAGTGTCCAGGTTTCTTTCTCTGTATTTCTAGTGCTCTAGTTCTTTGTTCTGTGATTTCTAGTTTTTAGGTTTGGTTCATGTGTCCCTTTTGGCTCAGTGTCAGGTCTGTGTCTGTTGGCTGTTTCCTGTTTAGCTTTGAAAGTCTGCTTCATGTCAGCATTTCTAGTTTCGCTTCCCCTGTCTCGTGAGGTCAATTCCTCATTCCCTCTTGTTCCTGTGTATTTACAGTGTGTGTCCTCCAGTGCTCGTCATCGTACTTCTACCACTCCTTTGTGCTGTGTGTATTTCTCCGTGCTCCTCGTGTCCCCAGTTATTTCAGAGTGTGTTCCAAGTTTAGTAGCTTCCTAGTTTCCTGTTGTTTCTTTTTTTCCCTCAGGCCTTAGTTTCTAGTTTCCAGTTTTTGGTTATATGTTCTTTCTCATCGTGTTTGGATGTTCAGCGGCAATAAAAGCTGCCTCTCTCAGTTTAACTCTTGTGGTCTGAGTCCTGCATTTGAGTCCTAAACCTGCCTGCCACACAGCAGAACCGTGACAGTTTCCCTACTTTATGTTAGGTGACTGACTATAACGGCTGGACTCAGTAGCAGAAACACACACAGGCTCGGCGGTTGCAGTAAATGCTGTTTTATTTACAGTGACACTTATCTTAAAAAAAAAAAAAAAAACAGAAAAATAATACTAAGTGCAATAATCCTTTCTGTCATCGTTGTATTTTTACTCAGTTGTATATAGTATTTGTATTTGTATTCTATTTTTATCTTATTGTATATTTATTTTATTTTATTCTACTGTATATAGTATTTTATTTTATTCTATTCTGTACAGTTGTGTACTGTATTTATTCTTATTGTATTCTAATTTTTGCCTCATAACTTTTGCACTGTCCACTTCCTGCTGTGACAAAACAAATTTCCCACGTGTGGGACTAATAAAGGTTATCTTATCTATCTTATAGGGGATACTTACAAAGGACGGGGCTATTTACAGCGATCGGGTAAACATGCGAGGACCGAGAGGGAATGAAACAGAGCCGATGCATGCAGGAGGATGGGTGGCGCACTGGAGTGACCTGAGGATGAGGGACAAAACAGAGTTAGGAAATTGCGCCGCAAGCCAAGGGGGTAAAC
Source organism: Diplotaxodon limnothrissa (assembly GCF_057381915.1). NCBI lineage: Eukaryota > Metazoa > Chordata > Actinopteri > Cichliformes > Cichlidae > Diplotaxodon > Diplotaxodon limnothrissa. The sequence continues at coordinate 26,980,480 of NC_140600.1, forward strand.
ATACTGTAAATCTCCAAAAGAACAGGCAGGTGAGCAGGCGGCGGGACAGGCTAGTGCAGGGGGTCTGCAATGGATCTGCAAAACATTTTACAACTTGTGGAAGTGACAAAACTCCGACATCAGGCGTCCGTCGCACAGCTCTTTGAATGCTCCCTCTGATGGGGAGAGAGAAGGAAGACAGGATGAAAGACATGCTGTGGACGAGATCCAGAGATTAATAACAAGTGTGATTCAGCAGAGAAGTCTATTAACACATGTTGAGTGAGAAAGGTGACCAAAAAGGAAATACTCTCCAGCAATGTACAGGATTCAGGGTCACCTTAACCAGCCCTGACTATATGCTTTAGCAAAAAGGAAAGTTTTAAGCCTAATCTTAAAAGTAGAGACAGTGTCTGTCTCCTGACTGGAAGCTGGTTCCACAGAAGAGGGGCCTGAAAACTGAAGGCTCTCCCTCCCATTCTACTTCCCCCTGAATTTTCTCCCGAACCCAAATTTTGTGGAGCTATAGTAAGTTTTTTTTTTTTTTTTTTATCCTGGAGTTCACTCCATACTTCTTCCAGGAGTCAGTTGTGGATGTTCTGTGACCATACACAAGTCACAGAGCTGCTGTATTTGTACTGACATTAGATTACACACAGGTGCACTTTATTTAGTCATTAGCACTCATCAGGCAATGTCTATGGGCAACTGACTTCACTCAGACCAAAGGGGGCTGAATAATTACGCACACCCCACTTTGCAGTTATTTATTTGTAAAAAATATTTGGAATCATGTATGATTTTCGTTCCACTTCTCACGTGTACACCACTTTGTGCTGGTCTTTCACGTGGAATTTCAATAAAATTGATTCATGTTTGTGGCTGTAATGTGACAAAATGTGGAAAAGTTCAAGGGGGGCGAATACTTTTGCAAGCCACTGTAAATTCAGCTAACTGTTATCATTTCACGAGTAAAGCTGCTCAGATGATTGAATTGCGATTTTTGTTTTTCGACTCAATAGCCCACATTTTGATTTCGTTTTGCATGTTGCTGATTTCACACAGATCCACTGCTGAAACGTGCCTTTGGGTTTTTCATCATTTAACAAGAATAGGCTCAGGCAATCATTGTGTAATTAGACTTAGCGTATGTGACAGTACGTGGCACAAAATGAACAAGAAGCTTTCATGTATCTAAATCCAGATTTTAGTCCCAACTTTTGTTGACCATAATGAAAATATATACTCTTTGGTATATATTAACCACTGGATGTAAAATAATATATACAAAAGAAAACATTCTGAATCACATTTAGTGTTACAGTTTAGAGCACCACAATAGGATATCCACAATTTAGGATACAGACATTTGTTTTAGTTCAACATCGCAATCAGTCTAACAGAAGAAATAAAAGACAGTCAAAACATAAAACAGTTTAAAGTAAAATATAAAAACCTAATTTTAAATAAGTATAAGAATGAAGAAAACGGGGTTAACCCAGGACGGTAATGTTGCTGGAAATGGTGTTGCGGTTCTTTTTTGTTTTTTTTGGTTTGTTTTGGTTTGTTGTTTTTCCATAACTTGTGTATCTGCAAATATACACATTCTGTATTTTTCATATGAAAGAAACTATACTGTGGTGGGGCTTGCTAATTTCTTGTTTTGATTTATGTATGTTATGTTTTGTTTTACTTCATATGTTTCATATGTTGTTTGTTTAATTTAAGACAAAAAAAATTAAATGAATGAGAGGTAAAACTTGAGGGGGTAGGGACAAATAAGTAAATACTTCAGCCTACTCCTTTTCAAACAAATAATGGAATGATATTTTGTAATGATTGTGAAGGCACATGTTTGAAATGTTTGAAATAAAAATGAACTGAACTGAACTGAACTGAATTCTACGATTGAGTAGTTTACAGAACCAGCAGTTAGCAGCAATAACTTCAGCTGCTTCAATTCATTGACATTTGCAAGCCTACCTTTATACACAGCATTTCTGTCAGGTTGAGGTCTGGGCTTCCATGCTGTAGATTTGCTGCTGTACCCGGGGTCATTATCCTGTTGCATGACCTGATTTAGGAGACGCTTTAGCTGTCGGACAGATGGCCTGACATTTGACTCTAGAAAACTTTGGCATACAGAGGAGTTTGTTGACTGCAAGGTGCCTATCTCTTGTGGCTGGAGAACAAGCTCAAATCACCACCCTCAAATCAGCATGCTTGACAGCTGGATTGAGGTGTTTATGCTGTGTTTGATTTTTGCTGAAGGTACTGCTGTGCATGATGGCCAAACCTCCGCTTTGGTCTCATCTGTTAAAAAGACGTTGCTGCAGAAGTCTTCTTCAAGGGCAAATTTGCAGCCGAGTTGTTGTGTTCTTTTAAGAGAAGAAGCTTTCTCCTGGCAGCCCCTCCAAACAAGCCATACTTCTTTGGTCTTTTTCTAATTATACTGTCATGAATGTTAACATTTAACATGCTGTCTGAGGCCTGTAGAGGCTCAGATGCAGCTCTTGGATATAGTGCAGTTTCTCTGAGCACTGAACAGTCTTTGGGGTGGATCTGAATGCTGCAGACTAGCAAACTTGCTGCCTCCACCGTGTTTTATAGACAGCTATAGACACTCACTGCTGTAGCGCTCTCCTGACCTCCTCTGCATATGATGATGATGATTATGACTAAATTTGGAGTCATCAGTCCATCAAACCTTTTGCACCTGATTTGCAGTCCAGGTCATGAGTAACTTGGCATACCTCAGCTTCTTTCTCTTGCTTTGCATTCTTTAACACGATCCCTGCTAATGCTAACATGTTCCAGCAGTCTGTGTTTTCCCATCAAGCAATAGTGTTAAACTTTGAGTTTTTGTTCTTTCATTTGAGATATATACGTATTCAGTCGTTGGTTGACGCACCATTTAGTCACTGATAGGCTGATACAATAACATTGCTTTATGATTTCTTGTTAAGATTTGCTTATTAATAGAAAAATTAGGCACTATGGCAGTATAATAGTACCACTAATATTAATATATATATAGAGAGAGTCTGGATGGCATTACCTTGACAGCTATAAGAATCGATTATTCTTGACCAGGAACATTTTCTTTAACAAGCAAACTAAGAATGCCCTCTTTCCTCTGCCAAGTAAATCAGAGACATACTGAAGCTTCTAGGATGCACTATTGATTGGAATTACTTATTATAAGGCTGTTCTAAAAGCTCCCTGAAAAGCCTTCAGCTGATGAAAATCAAGAGATCATATATGTCCACAGTAGATATTCTTTTTAATGGCTGTAAAATCCACAGTTGGCAAACCCTTGATGATCAAGTCATATCATGATATCACTGCAAACCCACCAAATCAACGTAACAAACCAACGACCTAAATAGTTCTGTTAGAGATCTCTTGCTGTCAAAATGAAGTTCTTTCTTCCTCCCTGCCACCAAGTGTTTGCTCATACAGCCTCATTTGATTGTCAGGATCCTCTCACTAATGTCTTTAGCTTATAACAAAACGCACTTTGAGATGACCATTCCTGTGAAACAGCTCTACATAAATAAAACTGAACTGACCCGGACATGTAACATTAATAAGGAGTGGTTCGCTTGCTCCAACTCCTTCTGCCTCATCTCAGCATCCTTGGCACTCTGCTGATCCTTCTGCAGTTTCCTGATGTAGTCTACAGAAGCCTTGAGAATGGTGCCTTTATTCCAGCGCATCTCTCTGTCATTGTTGCGATGTCAGTAAAGATAAGAAGGACAACAGAGGCAGAGGACAAGATCATGATTTATACGCCTAATGCGTGGCCCCCTGGCATTTAAAATTCAAACAGTGTAACTTTATGTGAGCAGTGGAAAATGAAAGCGCCAGTACGACCTACAGGTCTGATGACTCGGGTATCAAAGTGCCCAACTCCTTTATGCGGTCACTGATGTTGAACCAGTGCCTCCACTCAACTGCTACCAACAAAGCAAAGGCACACAAGGTTACCTCCAGCAATCAGCTGGTATTAAGCAGAAGTGCACAAACAACTAAATAGGATGTTGTGATTCTGAATCTGAAATGTTAGCGTTCATGTTACGAAAAACTAAACTGTTTATTAAAAACTAAATAAATAAATGAAACAAGACACATGTTTATAAAAGAAGAAGTATAACAAGTACACTTATTGTAATGTGATTTTATTCAAAATCACTTTGTTCACTTTGTAACTGTGTGCTTTAAAAACTGCTACACAAATAAACTTCTTCTTTTTCTTATGTTGATTGTGTTTTCTTGTATCTCTTGTATATATTTTCTCAGTCCTGTTTTGTCCTTTGGGTTGGGGTCGTGTTGTTGTTGCAGCTCTTTGTTTCCTCGCTCTGTGCGTCCTGTATTTGTATCCCTTGTGATTTCTGGTGTTTGGACTCTGATATTATTCCTGTGTTTTGGGCATTTTGGACTTTGTTTGGTTCCTGGACTATCAGCAAACACACCTCAACCTGTCTGCAAGTTCAACTCAGAGGTCATGACTGCTGTGCGGTATGAATACAGTCCATAAAGGCTGATTCCAGTCTATTTAGACTAAAGTAACACTAAAAGATTGAGTAGCTCTGCTCACCACAACAGCTTTTCCACATCATTTAACAAGAGGTAAAGCTGACACAAGAACCAATACTATATGGAAATTCTTAAGTTACTTTAGCTTTTATTAAATCTGTATGTGAGCTTTTACTTCCTCTACTCAAACCAGTGTTGAACTTTATCTCATATTAACAGCTTGCTGTGTCTGTAAATTTCATCTTTCACTTCCTTAAACTTGTCGCCCAAACTTTCATGCAGAGCTCCAGAAATAATTAAAGCTAGGCACACTAGAGTAAGGGAGTGACAGTCAACTTTACTGGAAGCAAAGAAATAGTTATACTGCAAGCAAATTAAGTACTGCAAGTAATTTTAAGTAATGTGTAAATCATTTTTGATAATAATTTTTTCACAATTTACAATATAATTTTCATTTTCTTACACAGTGAAAACAGCATTTTTTAAAAATTCATAGATAGATAGATATTTAAGTCATAAAGTAAATTATTTCTTCATTTCCTTTACAGGGTAAGCCCAGTAAGTCTTGCTGACAGGTTTCTCTGACTACAGCAGAATTCCTTTATAAATTTGAGCTGCATTGTTGTTTTTTCTTATGGTGTTTCATATTTTAAAAGTAAAACTTCCAAGTAAAATAAGAGATTAAATATTCACAGTCGGGACTTTTGCCAGTGCATTAAATTTTAATTTTTCATATGGCAACTCCCGTAGCTTCAAAAAGACTGTCCTTTAGAAGTCAAAGGGAAAATTAACCTCAGCCTTCACCTCTGTGAAAACTTCCACCGACATTTCAGATTTCAAGTGATTATGATCGAAAAAACAAACAAAAACAAAAAAGGCTGATGAAACAAAAGATAAAAGATAATGGATTACACTGTACAGCTGCATGAAGTGAACTCTGATATATACATTAATACAAAAGAAGAAGGGGAAGAAGGGGACCACCCTCCAGTTTTTAGCCACTGGGAAAAGAGACATCTCAGCTTCACAGGACAGTTTCATCTTCTGTCATTAAAGCAGCAGCTTGTTTTCCTCCACACTGAAGAATCTCATCTTCTTTTCCTTCCGTCTACTCTCTTGCTCAACTTTTGCTCGCATGTCAAAGTTGTCCTCCAAGACTGCCCTTCCTCTGTTATCGTATCTGATGTAGGACCAGGAGATGACAGAGCCGCTGTAAGACCTAAAACCACAACAAAACACACGCTTTTAACAAGCTTTTAAAACAAAGCTTAAACATTAAAAAGCAAATTTAAGACAAGGCCTGTTTTAAATGAATTTTTTACTTTATTTATATCTTTAATATTGTCATTTATACTGTGGTTATGATTAAACGGTCGGTGTGTGAGTTCAGCATAGAGATCTTACCCGTAATAACTTCTGCTCATGTAGTAGAAGATGTCTTTATATCGCAGAGGATAGTCCCACACCTGGACGTCTGTCAGCTGACCATCAAAACCTGGGAAACTAATCACAGGCTCGCCTGACCACACATACTGAACACACAGAAAAAAGAGAAGATCAAAATTAAAGATGATTAAGTGATTTTGAGAATAATATTGTCTACTTTTTAAAGCCTTTCAGAAATCTGGATTACAATGAAGGAGTCATTTGAGTGTTTTCTTCACTTAGATATAAACAAAACAAAACAAAAATAGATTCTATGTTGTCATTATTATGTCTTCTGTTGAAGTCTCAGGCACAAAAAGGGTGGAAAGGAGTTACTGTTCCAGCTGGTGGAGTCCAGCTATCTCAGGGTCTTGTTTCTTGAGAGACAGACTGTAATGTGACTAAGAGATGGCTGAATATTAAGGTAAAGCTCTAAGTTTACCAGTGGATCTATTTTTCCCTGTGACCACGAGCTGTGAGAAAATCATGGATACAAGTGAGGAAAATGAACTTCCTCTGAAAGGTGTCTGGGTTCCGCTCATTGGAGAGACATTTCAATTAAAAATACTCAAATAAATAAATACCTGAGGTGGTTCATTAATCTGACCAGAATGCTTCCTGCACACCTGGACTCGCACACTACTTTGCTCTGTTTAGTGAATTTGTCTTTCTGTCTGTCAAGGCTCGGCTGTGTGGCAGGCAGGAGGAGGACCCAAAATGCAGGACTCACAGGCACGAGGGAATGAACTCAAAAGGGCAGCTTTATTGCTGAAGAGGCAGAACATAGGAAATACAAAACTAAACTGGGAAAAGTAAACTAACACTCGGAGAGAGAGACACAGGGAAATCCACGCAGCATGAGGGACGACGTCACACTGAACAGAGGGAGACGCAGACAGAAATACACAGAGGGTTAACGAGGAAAGTGGGAACACACGGGGAACACAGGTGACACTGATAATCATAACGAGACAGGGCGGGGTGAACTGAACATGACATGTACGGGCGTGAGAGTCACAAAGTAAACAGGAAGTGCACAGAGGTTCAGACAGGAGGAGAGAGAGAGCACGGGGAAAACACAGACATAACGGGCTGGGGAAACATGAAACAACCACAAAGGGAGACGAGGGCTCATAAATACATAGAGGGCACACAGGGGGAAGAGAGAGCACGGGGAGAACTTAGACATAATGGGCAGGGGAAGCATGGGATAAAACATAAGGAGAGACGAGGGCTCACAGATACACAGAGGGGCACACAGGGGGTAAGAGCCATGAAGGGAGAACACTTAGGGAACAACACAACAGGGCAACTCAGAAAACATGGCCTAAGCAAGGAACAAAATACAAACATACAAGGAAACTAAGAACACTGGGCCAACATGGCCCAGGACCATGACACTGTCTGTGCATCCACACAGTTTTTAACATGCTGATTCTAACTTTGTCAACATTCTCACCTGATAAGGCATCACCTTCCTGGGGCTCATATACCCGCCACTGAACATCTGGACCACATTCTTACTGGTGTCCACAGTGAGGCAGACACTGGTCCAGATGTCCTGCTTAATGTCTGGCCATAAGTGCACAATGGGCTGCAGGTCCACACTGAAGGAATCATAATAGGAAAGCATGAATGTGTCAAAGCTACGCTGCAGACTCAGAGAGGATGTGTCTGGACTGAGAGTGAAGAGTGGGAAGGTTGGCTGCACAGCGTCAGTCATGTAACGCAGACACACTGACACACCTGCAAGAGATGTAACAAAAACAGGTTGGACAACACATTTCCTTAAAATGATTGCATCGGGCTTTGACGAATGTTTTCTTTCCTTTAGTTGGTTTGCAAGATATTTTACCTGCTCAGGATCAATGTGAATATAAACTGTACCAATTTCAGCGGATCAATTTCATTGATCTGCAGTGCACACAGTCATTCAGCTGCACAGGCTGGACTTCTGGATAATAAGGTAATGCTACACTACTGTTTGTTTGTGTTTTTTATTTTTATTTTATTAGTTTAATGGAATTACAGTCTATAAGATTATACACTTACAGAGTCAGCACTTTTGCCAATTTTGTTGTCTGGCTTCAAACAGACTAAACCAAGGGGTGTCAAGCATAAGGCCCGGGTGCTGGAATTGGCCTGCAAAAGACTACAATCTGGCAGTCTGTACAGTGTAGAGGAGGACGTAAATTTCATGCTTTTCACTGTGTTTCCATGAGTTTTACAGCTTTTCCTACTGATAAAGACCTCCTCTATGGCCATTTACACTTCACCAACATAAATAAGCAAAAGAAAAACTATTAACAGAAAGTTCCTGTTTTTTCACCATCTATTATGAAAATATGAATGAAAATATTATATGAAAATATTATATTTTAACTATATTATTAGAGACTTAGACTTAGAGACTTAGAGCTTTTTATTGTCATTGTGCAGTTTCTTGCACAGCGAAATTGGGTAGGTGAACCACAAAGGTGCTAAAGTAAGAAGAAGAGAAACCAATATACAACGAAGGCGGAAAATAAATAAATAATTAAATAAATAGAATAAAAATAAAATAAAAAACAGTGTATATGTATACATATGTGAGTGGAACTATATACATGGTGTATGTGTAGGAAACATTGAAACAGACTGGGACCAAAATAATTGCACATGAGCCAAAAATATTGCACAGAACATGGAAAGATTACAGTGGGTTTGCATTAAAAATATTCTGTCAATTAACAAAATTTTTCATGTTATAATTAGCTCGCCGAGCTAACAGAAATATTTCATGTAATTTTTCAAATTTATTTCTCGCAATTCAAGCCCCAAGCAGCAATTTTTTATCATGCCGAAAACCTGAGATGAATTCTTGAAACTTTTTTTTCATGGTCTAAGGAGCTTGGAAAGAAAAGCGTCTGGATGTTTCCCCTCTCATCTGAGAAGCTTCTTTAGTTCTAGGGTCAAATGGTGGAGAGTCCCAGATTTAAGCCCTGTGGGAGTGTCACCCCAAGAGGGACAAAAGGACCCTGAAGAAGCTTCTCGGATGAGAGGTGAAACGTCTTCAAGCACCTTAAAGAAGTCCAGATGCTTTTCTTTCAAAGCTCCTTAGACTACAATGACCTGGATGACTGAGAACCTTCACAGACACTTCTTTTTCATATATTCAAATATCTCTGGGATTAACCGTGTAGTTAAACGGGCAAAAAAGAGGACTTTTCCAGTCCTGCTTCAGATCAAAGTAGCTGTTTAATCCTTCTCTGTACAACCAGTAAATCTAATGCCAGTAGAATAAACCGCTGACTGCGTCCACACCACCTCTTTGAATGTACATACTCACTTCTGGTTGGACTCTGTGTGGTTGTAGCTTTGGTGGTGGTGGTCTTTGGAGGTTTGGTGGTGGTGGTGGTGGTGGTGTTTGGATGTTTGGTGGTGTTTGGAGCTCCGACTTTGTAGCTTCTGGTTGGGTAGGGAGTTTGGAAATGATAATTGGGGTGATAGAAGATTACTCCTCCATAATTACGAGACAAAGTGAACATCCTCCCGTCTAGATTTATTTCAGAACTTCCTGCAGACAAAAAGACAACAAAAAAGCCGTTATAACGTTTCCCTTCCTTCCTTCTTCCTTCATTATATGTGTTTTTATGTTGACTTCTGGGGTTTTGCTCCCAAAAGCAGGTTTAGTAAAAACTAAACAGCACACACCCCAATCCTCTGCAAAAGTTTACACCTTTAAAAACACTAAAATCCAGCTCCTTTATTTCCTTTCTGGTGACAGAAGAATATCTGTAATGTTTCATCCTCACATTGGAATCAAATTAGTTCTTTGTTCTTTTTATAACTCTTTGCGTCTGTAGAATGCAATTAAATTTCTAAATGGGATGGCTGCAGGATGGCTACCACAGCATCCTGCAGTGACATGCCATCCCACCAGTTTTAGTTAGGCCATCATTTATTTATCAACAGGATAATTACCCCAAACACACCTGCAGGCTGTCTAAGGGCCATCTGACCAAGAAGGTGAGTGATGGAGTGCTGTGCCAGATGGCCTGGCCTCCACAGTCACCTTACCATAAACCCAAATGAGATGGTTTGGGATGAGATGGATCGCAAAGTGAAGGCAAAAGGGCCAACAAGTGTTCAGCATTTCTGGGAACTCCTTATAAACTGTTGGAAAACCATTTCAGGTGACGACCTCATCAGGCTAATCGAGAGAATGCCAAGAGTGCGCAAAGCAGTAATCAAAGCATCTAAGGATACGTTCACACTGCAGGTCTTGATGCTCAATTCTGATTTTTTGATCAAATCCGATTTTTTTGCCTGCTTGTTCACACTGCAAATAAAATACGACAGCAAACACGCTCTAGTGTGAACGCTTAAAGCGGCCCGCATGCGCAAAAGAAGACGTCACACACAACGCGCTCAGTTTAGACCCAGAGTAAACAGTATTGTTTGACTGATGGCCCTTAATATAAAGACTTCGGACTTTACGTTTCCCAACGGTCTGTCTCGACATGACCGTTCAAACAGCAGTCGCTTTTTTTATTTTAATTATATTTTTATTGAAGAAAAAAAAGGGATTTGTTACAATAAAGTGCATTGACATTATTTAGTCAAAAAAAGAAAAAAAATCTTTTTCTTAGTCCTTTTGTTTTACATTCTGATAGCAAAAAAAAATAAAATTAACTCGTTTGCTTGACAGTGTGTTACATAATGCAGCATGTTTAACTTATTTACAAAGACTACATTAGGTACATATTATGAAGTTGATGGTCAACCTGACATTGTACGATACATGGGAGATACACCAATTCAGGGCTGGTCTTACCTAAATTCAGGGTGGATGGGGGACACAAAGCTAATCCATTTATTCCATATTTTGTAGAATTTGTCTTTTCGAATTTTAAAAAAGAATGTCAATTTTTCCATTTTAAATATTTCGAAAACCACATTAAACCAATCCTCAAGTGTTGGCGGAGTTGGATTTAACCACTTTCTGGTTATTGATTTTTTGCTGGCCGCTAATAGCGCTTGTAAGAGTTTTGTGTCCCCTCCCCGGACCGAGCCAGCAACCGAGCCCAAGTACAAATTTACAAAATTGATGTCAAATTTTATCTTAAAAACCTCACACAAAGTTGTATGAATTCCCAGCCAGTAATTTTTTAAGTTAGGGCAGTCCCAAAAGATATGATAATGATGTGCCTCTTCTGATCCACATCTTCTCCAGCATTCTGCTGTCCCATTTTTATATTTAGTTTGATGAGGGGTTTTGAAAAATCTAATAATGTTCTTCCAACAGTGGTCTCTCCAAGATAAAGAACTTGTTGAGTACCAATGAAAATTACAAATCCTCTCCCAGTTCTCGTTTGTTATACCCATCCCCGATTCCAATTCCCATTTAATCTTAACATTTTGAGTAGTATCCTTCCTTGCTTGAAGGAGCACATCATATAGTTTGGAGATTGCCTTTCTCAGAGAACTATCATATGCTAATTTAACTATCTTAAAAATTTCTAACTCAACCATATTTGGGTTTGGGATATTGTAGTGTTTGTTAAAGTAATCCCTCATTTGAAGAAACCTGAAGAAATCTACTTGTCTTAAGCCATTTCTTATTTGTAAAGACTGGAAACTCTGTAGTGTCCCTTTATGTGTGAAGGAATGGAATGTTGTTAGTCCACTCTCTATCCAGGACTGAAATCTATTATCACTTTCATTTGGTTTAAAATCTGTGTCATAAGCACACCATCTAAATACTTTTAGTATTCGTTCACTACCACATATTTTAGTCACTTTATTCCATATTTTTAAAGTGTGGCTTATCCATGGTCCTTTATCTTCTAAACGGTCTGCCAATTTTTTATCCGCAATTGAAGCTTGTAGTTGAAATTTTGGGGTTGTATTGAATTCTATGGATTTCCACTTAGCTTTCAAATTCGGGTTACACCATTGCAGCAGGGGGATGACCTGAGATGCATAATAAGTAGTCGCTTACTAAAACATCGGATATGTATTGGATTCAGTACCACATACGAAAGTGACCCAGATCGGATTTGAAAATATCGGATTTGTCCCGTTCACACTGTCATACCATGATCGGATATGGGTCGCATAGGGTAAAAAAAAATCGGATTTGATGCGCTTTCGCCTGCAGTGTGAACGTAGCCTAAAATATGTTGAGTAATTTCACACTTTTTTGTCATGTATTTGCAATTACTAGAAATGCCTTTAAGATTCTTTTGTACGTTTACCTGTTGTTCTTGGCCACGTGGGTCGCTCTTCAGTAGGAGCTGGTTCAACCATCGTTGGCATGAAAACCATCAGACTGAGAACAAAAAGTAGCTTCATCTTCATCTATAAAACAAACCCTGCAGTTAACTCGATGTGTTTATCTCTCTGCTGTCTCCCTGATTCCGAGCAGGCTGCACTTCAGCTTGTTTGCTTTCAGTTTTCTCATTCAAGCGTCAACTTCCTGCATGTTCCACCTTCCCGTTTTGTTCCCACTAGTCTTTCTACATAGCAACAAGCTACAATTACTATGTAAATACTGAGGAACTAGACTTAAAAAAAAAAACCCACAAACTTTTTAAAAATAATTTTTAATACTTTGTTCAGAATCTTTTTAAGGGAAGGATTGCCCAATCCTCAAACTCAAGGATATCAACAAACCTTGGGCAAGACACTTTACCCTACCGCCTACTGGTGTTGGCCAGAGGGGCCAATGGCGCAATATGGCAGCCTCGCTTCTGTCAGTCTGCCCCAGGGCAGCTGTGGCTACAACTGTAGCTTGCCTCCACCAGTGTGTGAATGTGAGAGTGAATGAATAATGGAATTGTAAAGCGCTTTGGGTTCCTTGAAAAGCGCTATATAAATCCAATCCATTATTATTATTATTATAAGCTGTTGATCAAGTAATTTCTTTGTGTGTGACAGAACAAATTCATTTTTAAATAACTCATGACCAAAAATTTGGCATACACAATGAAGTCATTTACTAGACCAGTGGTTCCCAAACTTTTTTTGCTGGGCCCCCCTTTGTTTTACATGAAAAATGCCCCCCCCCCCCCCCCCCCCCGCGTGCACGCACTAACACATCCTCCAACCACATGTAACAGGGTCATAAATCACATTGTTATAATTACACAAAATGTGTTCTAAACCCCCAAACTGCTCCTTTTATACCTGACTTTCAGGACCTCCAAGCCTGTAGTTGTGTTCATTATCAGTTAGAGCCCCTCCTCATTCTTTTCTTCTTCTTCTTTGGTGCAATACTATAAATACAGTGTACCCCTTTTGCCTCTCCCCTTTTTCTACAATTCCCCTGTGGGAGAGGTGGGTGTCATTTCTTCCAACACCTTAAAACACACATAATTCATATTTAGCCACCCTGATGTTTATGATTGCGATGTTAGTTCAGTTATTGTCATTATTGAGCCTGTTTTTTGTAAGATGTTATAAGTGTGTAGTATGTGTGTATCATAAATGTGTTTTAGGCGCCATAAATGAATATATACTCCTTGCTAGCTTGGGAGCTGTGATGGGTTGAGCTAACCCTCTTCCCCACTGTTTGTATTTGGTCTAGGAGCTGGAGTGGGCAAATTATTTACTTGGAGGTCTTTCTTTCTTTTACCTTTTTTATCAGGTATGTCGGATTTCATGTTGTTGTTTTTGTTTTATCTTATGTCAAATATGTTACGTGTAAATGCATATTTTATGTTTAATGTAAAAAATAAATGCCAGCCCCTTTTTCTACAATTCCCCTGTGGGAGAGGAGCTGGAGTGGGCAAATTATTTACTTGGAGGTCTTTCTTTCTTTTACCTTTTTTATCAGACACAACGCAGAATCACACCGGTTACACACACACACCCATATTTTGCTCCATTGCGGTTTATTTCACACCTCAAACAGTTAGTAAACAATTAAGCAAATACAAGTAATCTGCAATAAATTACAGGTAGTATTAAAATAAACTACTAACTCTTTTATGCTACGTCCACACCTACACGGTATTTTTGAAAACGTAGCTGTTTCGTCCACACGTAAAAGGCGTTTCGAATCACTGAAAACAGAGATTTTTTAAAACCCTTTTTTTGCCTTTATATGTGGACGAGGAATACAGAGTTCGTCACACAACGTCAAAGGTATGTGCCTTTTTTCACGTCACGCTGTGCGCCACGTTATTGTTTACCTGAGATGAATTGCCGAATGGCAGATAGAGACGAAATACTGTTACTGTTAATCTGACTATCCTCAGGTTTTACATGCAGTTACAGTCCCTCCATTTAGAAAGGCAGAGGCCTCACAGTGTAATTATTTTACTGTAGTTGTTTTTTTCCCTGTGTAATAATATTCAACATTGCTATCAATACATTTTTCAAAAAATGCCTCTCTGTGCAAAATGGGTTAAAAAACATAAACAGCTGTAGGATACTGTTTGTCTGTGATCTGAACCGGGGAACAAATCGGGGTGGAGATGACAGAAAGTGGCTGTAGCAGGGCCCTGTCAGACTTGCGGGCTGGAGAAGTTTTCTGACAGGTAGGGCATGTATGGCAATATTTTTTTATGTCTGTGTACATTGACGGCCAAAAGAAACGTGAGCTAACTTGGATATAGGTTTTTTGGCAACCCAGATGACCTGCGCAAGGGAAGGGTATGTGCTAGGTGCATAATGAGGGGTCTACAACTAGACGGTATCAGAAGCCATTGTTGGTCAAGTGCATACAACACATATTTTGGTCACAAAGACCATTAAATGTTGGACAAGGCTCTGAAAACGAGGTCACAGTTACTTCCCAAGCAAAAACCTCTGCTTGTGTGCACAGAACCTGAATTGCAACAAATAAGAAAATAATAAGACAAATATATATAATAATAAGACTTGGTACTAGAGCTGGGCCATATTATACCATTCACGGTAATACTGGTACAATGTTACGCAACGATAAGAAAATAAAATATCGCGATAAAATATGGGTCAAACGCGCATGCGCAGTGCCTTTGCTTTCATACGCACATGGCTGAAAAAGCATGGTGGCAATGGAAAATGAGAAGGGGGGGGAAAGTGAATTGTTGAGTGAAACAGATGAACCAGAATTGGTTTGTAAAAATGGTGCAACTTCAGTGATGTAGAACTGGTTTGGTGTTTGTCGGTCAGATACCCACCAAAGCACAGTTTTTTTGTAGAACATGCAAGTGGGCTGTCGTTATTATCAGTGACGGGAATAACAGCGTTACAAGCAACGGCGATACTAACGGTGTTACTTTTTTTCAGTAACGAGTAATCTAACTAATTACTATTCCTATTGTTACAACGCCGTTACAGTTACTAACAAGGAAACGCGGTCCGTTACTATTTTTCAACAAACAAATGCTTACCGCATTTCAACAAATGCGGTAAGCAGTTGCACGGAAGTAGCTGACTACGTAAGTAATCTGGACGCTACAGCTTTAAGCAGCTGCGCGCTCCCGCAGACGATAATCACGATCACTGTCTAGCACAACACCTGGAGCTAAGGGGGCAAAACAATCACATGAGTGCTGCTGTTTGACTGAGGAAGAATAAAGTATTCTTGGTAAGCCAATCACATGACCACTTAAAGACAGTTTTTAAATTGTGTTGATAGGCCACGTAAAACCAGAGTCATGATAAACAATATATACGCGGCGTTTTTTCCTCAATTGTTTCATCACGTAAGCACAGCGCTAGCAAGCACTCTGTGCTGGGGGAAGCAAGAAGAATGAGTTGAATAAAGTTTGACTTATCTGACTGCATTGTTTTGCTTAATGTGCCTTATAATCCCGTGTACCTTATGCACCGGTGACACGAGCTGGTGTTCTGAGAAACCATCATACCCTACTCTGACAAAACGTCCTACCCGTTAGAGCAGGGCGATATGGCCAAAAATATTTATCACGATATATATTTGAAAATTTGCGATAACGATATAACTGACGATATAATTGATGCGAGACAAAATACAACTCCACAACATTACTAGCGCAAAAAGACAACCTTCCATTTATTTTCACTTAAACAAGAAGCTGGTTTTTATGTACATTAAAGCTTTATAAAACTGTAACAGTGCAAATGCAAATTCCTTGCTGAAAGTTTAACCAAAAGGCATTTCCAGTAGAAATGGGCTGACATATCCTGAGCATAACCATGTATAATATCCACTGAAGTTAAAAAGAGGTGCTTTGCAACATTAAACTGCAGTGTGCAGTATGTATTTTTCGGACCATAAGGTGCACGGGATTATAAGGCACATTAAGCGAAACAAAGCAGTCAGATAAATCAAACTTTATTAAACTCATTCTTCTTGCTTCCTCCACTTCTGTACCATTGATTCATTAATGTTGAATTCTCTGGCAGCTGCTCTATTCCCATGTTGTTGCAGTATATTAATGACTAACCTCGTATTGTGGATGGATTATCTCAGTTGTTCTTCTGACTGAAGTTTGGTCCGTTTACAGCATCCTGCCATGCGATTGCATTTGTCTCTAACTATCAGAAACCTTAACGTTAACTTTTTTAAGTGGAAAAGTGTTAGTGTTCGTCCTCCAGCTTCACTGTTTATATTATGCTAACATAGCTGTGTCGCTAGCGATCACGTAGGCAAGGCAAGGCAAGGCAAGGCAAATTAATTTGTATAGCACAATTCAACAACAACAAGGTGATTCAAAGTTTGCATAGCGTAGCACATCATTGTTAAATACCAGCTAGCCCAACTTCAGTAACCCTATAAACGTCACTGCTGTTTAGTTTCCTGTCTTCATTTATGTTGGAAGTGATAGCAGAGCTGTACGTTTGATTTTTTTCAGAAATCTCTCAGTCAGAACTAGGGTTGCCAACCGTCCCTTAAAATACGGAATCGTCCCGTATTTCGAAACAAAAGTACACGTCCCGTATTGAGCTAATAAGGGACGCACTTTGTCCCGTAATACAGTGAGAATCAAAAGTAGTCTATAACTTTTAATGGAATTAACGCTTTGTTTGAAAACATAATTCCCAGCCCCTCTCCTGCTTTGTGACCAATGAGCTGACAGCACACTTACGAGTATGACAATTCAGATTACCACTCATCTCATTGGTCGAGGAAAGGTTGCTTACGGAGAAAATACCGGAAGACAACAAATGACCACAACAAGAAGCATGGCCAACAGGGAAACAAACGCAGACACTGCGGTGCAAGTCTCGGACGACAGTAAACCTAAAGCTGGGCAGACACTGTGCAATTTTTTTCAGTCACGTTATTCAGCTCCTGCTCAAACTGCACGATTGACTCGCAGTTGGTAGGTCACGATGCAGGTCTCACACTATACCGCCCGATGCTCTGATGCGACCTGAGTGCTCACACTGTGCCTCCATAAAATGAAGGTTATAACAGAAAATCTGTCGCGCTCTCTCTCTCCGTCTTACACTCACACAGACACACACACCACCACCATCAACTTTGCTAAATTGCTAATGTGGCAGGATGAACCCACTTTCAGCCTGGCCCATTAGGGGGCGCTGGTATAAATAGTGGCCATTTGAGTGTCTCTGCATCGCTTGCCTGTGATCTCCTTTTTGGTCACCTGACTTCCTCGGTGTGGTAGAGATCGTTTGTGGGTTACTCCTCTAAAGTCTCCATCGCGGCTGGTCGTAGCTATAGAAGCCTCCTCTGAGCTATTCTGCTTACGTTCTGTGACCCGGCTTACTTGGTACGTAATCAACTTTTGTTACGCTCTCTGCCTTCTATTGTTCTTTTATAGTAATTATTTATTATGTTTCGCAGGAAGTGTGGACCTTAGTTTTGCGCCAAGCTACGCGAACTGAAGTGCTGCTGTTTTGCCTTGCTGTGCTTTTACCGTCTGTTCCCGTTGTGAGAATTCTTTCCCTGCTGTTGTCAGCTTTTACAGTGGACGTCGGCGTGGACAACGGCCATATGCATGCCGGTTATCGGAGTCAGCTGGCGTGCATATTGATTGACTGTTAACTTATCGTCGTGTGGACGGCAAGTTGGAGCAGTACGGCGATTCCGTTTGCTCCAGATTTTAGAGTTTTATTCAGATTGTATGTTGTTTTATTGCTTTTTGATTTGTAGTTTGGATTCTCTGTTACACCACTGGTGGGAGGCCCTTTTTCTAGCTGTGGATCACCAGTGTGGTCCTGCAGTTGGGTTGTCCCCCGGTGCTACACATTAGTTTGTTGTAATATATTAACATTTTCTTTGTTTCTTTTATTCAGATGCGGAGTGCCGACGTGGAGGAGACTAGGGTGCCTTGGTGGTGGGATCCCTTGAGTGTACACACCTGCCTTGTCTAGTTTATTAGTGTGAGTGTGTGATAGTGTGTTGCACTTGTGTTTTGGTGTGTTTTCTTTCTTTAGTTGTGTGTGGCATCCCTGCCCCTCCACTGGTAAGCCTCAGCTCTGAATACCTTTTTAAGCATATTTGTATTTGAATATTTATGATTGTTTTTATTCGGTGTTTTAAATAATTACCAATAAATTGTCAATTTGTTTATTATTGAACCTCGTCTCTGGATTGAGTATAGCGAACCTAAGTGCCTTTTTGGTGATTTAGTGTCATTTCCAGTATTCTCTGGGTGAAATTCCCAGGGTGGCGTTGTCGTTCTTTAAAACTGAAGAGTATTTACTTTATATCCCAACCTCGTCTCGCCACAAACTTGGCGTTGTCGACAGGATATACTCTTTAAAACAGAGACGTGTGTTCTTCTTTTTTTGTTTGGTGTAACGTAAATTGTTTTTTTTTTATATTATTTTGTACAGAATAAAGGCAAAGCAGCAGCTACTTTGGTGTGGGATTTCACAGCTGTGTTACAGAGATGGAGGAAGAGTTACAGGAACTCCGGGACTTGATCGCGCAGCTGAAAGCAGACAACGAGAGGCTGCGTCAGGAGAGGGCTGTTGGGTCAGGTACTAGTGCTACACCTTCTACTTCAACTGCATCATCTGTGAACCCCCCAACGGCTGGTGTCTCTGTAGCAGAGAGACTAGTTTTTGTGCCCCGTGACAGAAAATGCCCTATGTTTAGAGGAAAATCAGGTATAGGGTTGAATGAATGGTTGGAGGAATTAGAAGGTTGTGCTAGAGCACGTCATTTGTCTTTGGCTGATAAAGCATTTTTCCTGTTTGACCACCTAGAAGGAGAAGCACGTGAGGAGATTAAATATCGCTCTAGTGCAGAGAGGACTGATCCTGCTAAGATAATTACTATATTGCAAGAACTTTATGGCTGTTCAGAATCCTATGTAGCATTGCAGGAAGCTTTCTTCTCTAGAAAACAGCAGGAAAGTGAGACACTGCAAGAGTTTTCCCTCGCTCTCTTGGGTCTTATGGAAAAAGTTAAATCGAGTGCCCCCAATGGCATGCCCAATGCTGATGTTTTATTAAGAGATCAATTTGTTGAACAGGTCTTAGATAGTACCTTGCGGCGGGAGTTAAAGCAGCTAGTAAGGAGGCAGCCAACACTGACATTGCTGGAGATTAGAGGGGAAGCTATTAGGTGGGAACGTGAAGGGTTGCCTAGTGGCGTTAGGCATAGAAGCAGTTCTGTCCCTTCTGTTTATGGCATTCAGTATGGGGTCCATAGCGGTCCCTCAGGAATAGCTCAGTCTACCCATTTGTCTGAGATGAGCGAGATGAAGGAATTGTTAAAGCGCCAGCAGGAGCAACTTAATCAGCTCACTCAGAGCATTGCTCGATTGCAGGGCCCCCATCGAATGCCTCGCTCAGGACGGGGCGACTCCATTATATGCCGTCGTTGTCAGCAACCTGGACATTTTGCTCGGGAGTGTGATGGGGAACGCGTTCCTCGTTCCCGGCCTCCTTCGCAGGCCCCTCTGCACAATCGCAGGCACTCTCCTTTAAATACGGCTTCGGAAAACTTACCTCATAAGACTTTGTTGTTACACTTTCTCTTACCGTACACTACTAAATCTCCATTTGCACTATTTGCCTATTTGCACTACTCTGCCTGGTTTACACTCAATGTCACTTACCCATTATATTGTATATTGTATAGCTTCCTTGTTATATGTAAAATTGTATTTATTTAAATTTTTACTTTTTAATTATTTTACTTGCATTTTTTTAAATCACTTTTATATTTAAATATATTTAAATGTTCATTTGCTATTTATCTAGGGATTGAAGAGTAACGCAATTTCTATTCTCCGTATGTCCTGTACATGTGGAAGAATCGACAAATAAAGTTGACTTTGACTTTGACTTTGGAAAACTAGCACCCTCCGTATTGCCGAGCCACAGTTCGGGTGGGGTGTCTATTGGCTCAAGGGTTGTTTCTAATGGTCCAGAGGCAGTCTCGAAATTAATTTCATCCTGTCCTCATATCAGAATCAGAATCAGAATACTTTATTGATCCCTGGGGGAAATTATTTTTTGTTACAGTGCTCCATTTTAAACCAACATTAAGACAAGACAGACAATACGCTAACTAAGAATAGTACAATATATACATACATACATACATAAGTCACTTATAAATAAATATTTGGAAAAGAAACATGTGTAGTTGTAGCAGCAAACAGTGTGTTAAGTGGATGCGTTGTACAGGGAGATGGCCACAGGCAGGAATGATTTCCTGTGTCGTTCAGTGGTGCTTTTCGGTAATCTCAGTCTCTCACTGAACGAGCTCCTGTGACTGACCAACATGTCATGGAGTGGGTGGGAGGTGTTATCCAACATTGTCTTTATCTTGGACAGCATCCGCCTCTCCGACACCACCTTGAGGGAGTCCAGCTCCATCCCCACAACATTGCTGGCCTTACGGATCAGTTTATTAAGTCTGTTGGCATCTGCGACCCTCAGCCTGCTCCCCCAGCATGCAACAGCATAGAGGATCGCACTGGCCACCACAGACTCATAGAAAATCCTCAGCATTTTCTGGCAGATGTTGAAGGACCTCAGTCGCCTCAAAAAATAGAGACGACTCTGGCCCTTCCTGTAAAGTGCTGTGGTGTTTTTAGCCCAGTCCAGTTTATTGTCAATGTGTACTCCAAGGTATTTGTAGTCCTCCACAATGTCAACACTGACCCCCTGGATTGAAACAGGGGTCAAGTGTTTCCTGGTCTTCCTGAAGTCCACGATCAGTTCCTTGGTCTTTGCCACGTTGAGCTGCAGATGATTCTGCTCACACCACGTGACAAAGGAGTCGACCACAGCCCGGTACTCTGTCTCATCATCCCTGCTGATGCATCCAACCACCGCAGAGTCATCAGAAAACTTCTGAAGATGGCAGGTCTCTGTGCAGTGGCTGAAGTCTGTGGTGTAGAGGGTGAAGAGGAAGGGGGAGAGGACAGTCCCCTGTGGTGCCCCTGTGTTGCTAATCACCTTGTCAGACACACACTGTGGGAGACGTACATATTGTGGTCTTCCTGTCAGGTAATCAACAATCCAGGACACCAGAGAAGCATCCACCTGCATCGCTGCTAACTTATCACCCAGGAGGGTCGGCCTGATGGTGTTGAAAGCACTGGAAAAGTCAAAAAACATGACCCTCACAGTGCTCGCCGGCTGGTCCAGATGGGTGTAGACACGATTGAGCAGGTAGATGATGGCGTCCTCTGTTCCGAGACGAGGCTGATAAGCGAACTGAAGGGGATCCAGATGTGGTCTTACTATGGGTCGCAGCTGGTCCAGGATGAGCCTTTCCAGGGTCTTCATGATGTGGGAGGTCAGTGCCATGGGCCTGTAATCCTGGGGGCCACTGGGACAAGGCGTCTTTGGTACAGGGACGAGGCATGATGTCTTCCACATCACCGGGACCCTCTGCAGACTCAGACTCAGCATAAACAGTTTATGAAAGACTCCACACAGCTGGGGGGCACAGGCCTTGAGGACAAGGGGACTCACTCCGTCTGGTCCAGCAGACTTGCCTGAGTGAAGTCTCCTCATTTGCATCTCAACCTGGTATTGAGTGAAGGTGATGGGTGGGGGAGGGGTGTCAGGAATCTCACAGGAGGCAACATGTGAAGAGAGAGGCTGGCACAGTGGTGTGGCTCTGGATTCCAGGCTGACTGCAGGTGAGGTTGTGGGGGTGGGAGCAGACACTCTGGTGTCGAATCTATTGAAAAACAGATTCAACTCGTCGGCTCTATTCTCACCTCCCTCAGCTCCCCTGCTGTTGGTTGGCCTGAATCCAGTGATGGTCTTCATGCCCCTCCACACCTCTCTCATGCTGTTCTGCTGGAGTTTCCACTCCAGCTTCCTCCTGTAATTGTCCTTAGCCTCTCTGATCTTGTCCTTTAGTAACACCTGGACCTTCCTCACCTCCTCTTTGTTGCCCCCTCTGAAAGCCCTCTTCTTGTTGTTGAGGAGGGCTTTGATGTCCTTAGTCACCCACGGCTTGTTATTTGGGTAACAATGAACAGTCTGAGCTGGAACAATGGAGTCGGTGCAGAAAGTTATGTAGTCTGTGATACACTCAGTAAGCCCATTGATGTCCTCGGCGTGAGGCTCACAGAGTGTTTCCCAGTCGGTCACCTCGAAACAGCCCTGTAGTTCCGCTATTGCCTCCTCTGACCACCTCCTAACAGTCCTGGTGGTCACAGGTTCCCTCCTCACAATTGGCACATAGCGGGGGGTGAGGTGAATCAGGTTATGATCTGACCTACCAAGTGGGGGGAGGGAGGAGGAGCTGTATGCATCCTTGACGTTAGCATACAGTAAGTCTAAAGTTTTCTCTCCCCTGGTGGGACAGTCCACATATTGTTTGAATGTTGGTAGTGTATTGTCCAGTGATACATGGTTGAAGTCACCCGAGATCACAATAAAGGCACTCGGGTGCTGAGTCTGTAGCCGAGCTATGGCAGAGTGGATAGTGTCACATGCAGCTGTGGGGTTAGCAGAGGGGGGAACATAAACAGCCACCAAGATGACGTGAGAGAATTCCCTGGGTAAATAATACGGCCTGAGTCCAACAGCACACAGTTCAGTGTCCGGGCAACAAATCCTTTCTTTGATTATGTTGGCAGGGTTACACCACCGGTTGTTAACTAAAACAGCAAGCCCACCTCCTTTACGCTTACCGCTAGCGATGCTGTCCCTGTCCGCCCGAACAGTGTGGAAGCCTTCCACGGAAGCATTCTCATCGGGAATGACCTGGTGCAGCCATGATTCGGTGAAACACATCAGGCTACACTCTCGGTATTCCCTCTGACTCCGTACCAGTGCTGAGAGCTCGTCGATTTTACTTGCCAACGATCGCACATTTCCCATCACGATAGACGGCAGACACGGTTTAAACCTCCTCCTCGCTTCGAGCCTCCGCTGTCTCACCGTCACCTTTTTTCTTCTCTTCTGTCCTTGACCTCTGCATCCCCGATGTGTTTTCCTCCAAATTTCAGCTGGTACTTCTGCGGGCACTTCTGCGGGCCTGGCCAGCGAGCCGGCCGGCATCAGGGCGATCAGCTGATCTCTGGAGTAAACAGTCCGTGCGTGTAGGAGATGTGCCGCGGTCCCGTTCCATGATAAAAGTAACAGTTCCACGGCCACCAGAAGAACAAAAACTCTCTCAATCCACATGATTGAGTAAGAGATAGAAAACGGAGGAAAATACAAGTCAGAAAAAAAAAAGAATACGTAAGAAAAAAGAGCTAAACTAAGAGAAAAGCAGGAGCGACTGTAACAGGCTGCACGCTGGTTGGCGCATGCGCACTTAACAAACAATACTGTTTGTTCTTGGTCTAAACAGAGCGCGTTGTGTGTGACATCTTCTTTTGCGCATGCGGGCCGCTTTGAGCGTTCACACTAGAGCGCGTTTGCTGTCGCATTTTATTTGTAGTGTGGACGAGGAGACAAAAAAATCGGATTTGATCAAAAAATCGGAATTGAGCATTAAGACCTGCAGTGTGAACGTAGCCTAAATGACCTGGAAGCTGTTGCACTGTCTGCACCTGTAAACTCCAGGACACGTTTACAAACAATTTTCGTTGTTATTTGCGCTGCAGCTGCAGGTTAGGGTGGAGTTACTGTGTGTGTGTTTACAAGTAGTTTTAAACCTTGTGATCCACAAAACAGCATAACAGTAAAAGAAGAATTGACTGCGTTACAGTCAGTGCGGGAGCGGCGGCTTTGCTCGTGCGCGATTCATTTGCAGTTTGGACGCACGTGAACATCTCCTGCCCTGATACACAGCAAAATCGCCAGTGTTAAATTGACACTGTGAGTGTTAAATTTAACACTAGAAAAGTGTCTATATGTGTCCACTCTTTTGAGTGTTAAATTAACACTTTTCAAAGTGTTATATTTTTAACAACGAGCTAGTGTTATTTTAACACTGCACAGAGTTAAAAATTAACACTGAGTAACACTGACCAGTGTCAAAAATATTCTACACTGGTGTTAAGTGTTAAAAATTAACACCGAATAGTGTTGGTGGTACTTTACACTAGCCCTGGTGTTAAAAAATTCAACTCTGAATAGTGTTAATTTTCTAACACTAACACTAGTGTCAGTCAAATCATTAATACCACCAGATTACAATAAACTCCCATTAATCTCTGATATCTCTACTGCTACAATTAACCCCCAACATCCACCCATTACAAAGAAATACAAGACATTAACGTTCCAAAATACTTTGTATTCAGATACACCACAAGTAAACAAGTCATACAAAATTACAGTATGGGACAATGTACATTTTGTCATCAGTGCCATTTGAAAATTGCCTATCATAAGGTCTATAGTACACCAGATCATCTACAGAGATCAGTGCAAAGACATCTAATCCATCCTCAATAACAAATGCATTTAAGTGATCATTGAAATATACTGTTGAGACCTTACAAGTTAGAAGATAAGTATTGAAATCGCTAACAATTATACTGACAATCTTACTGAACAAAGGCATCTCATTTTCAACACCAGAACAAACATACATCCCAACTTGATATTCTGTACCATAACTTTTGACCCAGGAAGTTGTAGAAACAATAGAAGAAACATCAAACATTTTATTCAGTGCTTCACTGCCTTTTAAGCTGCTGGCCAAGACTTCATTAATGGGGCCGAACTGTAATCTTTTAAAATAAAAATTTTCAAAATGAAAGGCTAATTGATTCTGATGTTTTTTTACTAGTGTTTTTGTGATATTTTTAAAGTTCTTTACAGATCTTTTGAAGAACTTGTGCTTTGCTTCAAATCTCATGCACCACATATGTATGAGTGGCCCAATTTTTCTAATGCAGCGTGGGTAATGGATCATTAGATGGTGCTTTGGAATCAAATTCCGTTCTGGAAAGAGAGATTTGAAAGCCTTGTGATGATCGGCAATCAGATGTTTCAAATAGCAAGTCATGCCATGAGTTATAATGGGTGAA
Source organism: Diplotaxodon limnothrissa (assembly GCF_057381915.1). Classification (NCBI taxonomy): domain Eukaryota; kingdom Metazoa; phylum Chordata; class Actinopteri; order Cichliformes; family Cichlidae; genus Diplotaxodon; species Diplotaxodon limnothrissa. The sequence goes on from NC_140600.1 coordinate 27,005,760, forward strand.
AAAACAATGTTCACAATTTGAACTAACAAAAGTAGCAAGTTGCAATGTCCATCATTTCTGCAAACGATATCTCCAAAAATCAATGGGCTATTCCGCAAAAGACACCATGACTGCACAGCATTAAGCCCAAGATCTTTGCTGTTGTCATCCAGTTTTAGCCCACCTGGCCTGTTCCTTCTCTGTGCATATCCGTAGTTAAAGCTTATAATTCTCTGTGACAATGAATTCAAGGATATTAAGAGGTCTTAATCAAGTACTGAAACACAAGCTTTAACTCATACTGCACCACTCCCTCTAGTAGATCATGCATTATGTCTACAGCATAGTTGTCTGAAATATGGAACAGCCGAAGTGAATTGAGTAAACAATTTCTTTTTACACCAAATGTTGAGGCCAAAGCAGGATTTTGTTGAATGGCACCACAGTGTTTGTAATGAAGTTCTTTGGAACGCAGTGTTAAGCCTACATGATCTTCACTAAAAACTGACTGCAACTCTGTCTTATCAGTTAAACAAAATCTACAACAATAGTTTGCACTAAATGATTCAACAAAACCAAAAATGCTATGTAAAGCCAAGTTGTCACCTGTAATCTGAAAAAGCGAACCTCTCACAGGTGTGGCTGAAAAGGGCACTTGCATTCCTTCAGTCTCTAAAATCTTTAGATCATCAACAAGTGGCTTTAGGATAGGATCAAACCCATATTTTTTTAAGTCTTCTGAATGAAAAAGGGCTACAAGATGAATGTTCATCACCACAGAATTTAACTCTGGTGGCAAATTTCTCAAAACAAAATAAATACAACCAAGTTTGTGCACCCCCTTTTTTGAGCCTAAAGGATTAGCAGTTTCAAAATCGTCATAGTAGAGCTGGATCTGGAGAGCATGTTCTTGTTGTGAGAATAAACTGTGATTTTTGAAGTAGGAGCCGTCATTTAAATCTCTGTACAATCCCTCCATGTTTAGTTTTTTTTTCTGGAAACTGCTACAAAGTTCACTGTTTCGAAACATAGATGAAAGGGATCCCATGATAGGAACGTACATGAATTTATCATTGACAGGAACTTGCCTGTATGTCCCTGTTGTTCTATCTTTGCGTACATCAAAACGCACACCAAGAACATGCTCTATGGGTTCAACTATTTTCCATTTTTGCTCAAAATATCTTATCCTTTTAGATTCTGTGTTAAGACATGAAAATGGATTTTCAAGCTGATCAAAGCAATCCTCAACTTTTTCTAAGGTTTCTCTTGATGTATCAGTTGACAAACAGTCGACAACAGATTGTTTTGCATGTGCATGGATGTCATTAACCAGTTCCTCCAATGAACCAACTAAACACTGTACAGTACTTTCAGGAACTCCTGATGATTGTACTTGAGCAATAACAGAGCTGCACATGTTCAGTATTTGCCTTTTTTCAACTGGAACCGGTGTAGTTATTGTCATGGGATGAGCCACATTTACAGGCTGTGAAACAGAGGTTCCATCGTTAGGTACAGGCTCAAAATTGTTGATGACCTCAGAGTGAACGCAGTCTCCATGTGCTCGGAATAAGTGCCGCTTGTAACCAGAGTACGTGTGAAAGATAAATGAACATCCAGGCTCTCCACAGGTCAAACGTAAAAACTTTCCTGGGTACAAACCATGCTGGAACTTCAAATGTCTAAATAACACTGAGCAACTTGTGTGGTGTATCTTGCAAATGTAACAGATGAACATTTCCAGTCAAAGTGCTGAATAGTGGATATCTTTAAACCGTACAGTGAAGACTTCCTCTTGTTTCATTGACCCGAGGACTGTCCTTCACGCTGCCAACATCAATGCCATACACTTGATGGTCTGGATGAATGTGTAGAAGTTGTCCAATGCCTTATCAAAGGACACGGCAAATTAAAAAATGTGCCTTGAAAAGTTTTGCCTTGTCAAAACCTGCATCTCCCATCTGTGTCACACAGGGAATGACCTTTTGATCTAGGACAATGTAGAAACTTTGGGTAGAAACTTTGGATGATGTTCTTTCTTTCTCCAACCCACAGGACGAATGGCTGAGTGGGGCCAGCCTTAAGAAAAGCCTCTGTGCTACCTCCCACCTGAGGGAGAGAAAGAAACCAAGTGATTCACATTAAACAAAATTGATAATCTGATGTTGAGGCATTGCTGTTTGAAATTATGACAATATTAAAATGTTTCACTCCGCGCGCACAATTATTTTTGTTTCAATGTGTACATTTAGTTTTAATAGAAACAATGACATGTCAGTCCTGCAACACCAAGCTTGTCTGGGATAGATACATCTGCTGCAGGTTGGATCACCTTGCCATCTTAAAATATCAGCCGTTGATAATTTGCATCTGTTCTCATCAAAAGAGAAATATACAATTCTAAAAAGCATACCTTGATGAATTTCATTAGGTGGTGAGCAGCATCTGATGTGCTAATCTTTGAAGACGTCCTTCCCTTAGATGATGGAGTGAAGTGAAGCAGCAAAAGAGGGCAGCCGCCTCGCAGTCCCAAACTACAGAATAGAAATTAAGATCATCACAATTACTGTCATTTAAAGGATCACAGCAGTCATTTTTCCACGTTATGTAATACCATGATGACATTTTAGACACCTGATAATTTTTCTAATAAGGCAGTTTTCCAGCGCCTTGGTATAAAAATTCATTTCTAGAGACTTAAAATCTTCTGGCCACCAAGTGAAGTAGATATCGAGTCATAACAATAGTAAGATTATGTAACTTTTTTTGTGTTCAAACTACATTAAATGTCATTTCAGGTTTAACATGTTTGTAAGCTTGTTTTCATACCATACAGAAATGAGTGATATATTGTGTTGTGGGAATTAAGCAAATGCTGTAAAGGCATGCAAAATCTACCATTTCCAACTTACACTTACCAGCCTCGTTAGAGTAACGCTGTGCAGAAATGAGCAGCTCATCCAATTCTGTACTCTGGGACAGATTTTTGCAATCTTTGATGATCCTTGGCTTGAAGAATGTTGGCCACTTTGCAAGGAACTTACCAGACACTTCCTCCCCAAAAAACAGCATTGTGAAGTCTTGGTCAATCTTAAACACAAAGTGTAACAACAGAAACAACACATTAACAAGAAAACAAACAAAGGAACCACAAAGCAGTCATTAAATTATTTTATGCCTTACCAAGCCAGGTGTATCCAGAAATCTTGGGAAAAGGTCCAGGACAGTAGAAGCTATGGCAGGTTCTTGAACCACTTTTTGCCTATGTTGAAATGTCACCTTCATGTTGTCTTTGACATGTTTCATGTCAGTTGAGTGCCTCTTCCTTGCATTTATCACCTGACAACGGCCTCACATTTGAACACAAGTTGCGAAGAGTCTTGGGGCTGTCTTGAAAAGCTGACTTTGATTAGTTCATCTCTTCTCGGGAACCAGCATATCACCACCTGCCGAGAGTAAAATAAGGTCCAGCATATAACACCATTTCTTTGCAAAATATCTAGCATGTCTAGTCCCTTTAGACTGAGTTAAAATTAATTTTGTTAAGAAAAACATCCTTGATCCATTTTTTAAGTAGTACAAGCTGTGTAACATGACTGCAATACAGTATTCTCTCAACTATCACAGGGGTTAGTAGGAACCATATTTCTATTTTATTATTTTTTATATATTTTAAGCGATAAAAACCCTCCCCACAAATATTCCTGACAATGTAGCGTTTGGTTTGTTCGTTTTTAAATTTCAAATATTGTATAACAAGACAAAACTGCAAATATGAACGCATCCCCCCCTCTCCCTCTTAACTAACCGATGCCTTTAATTGAACTACCAAATTAACACAATGGTCCTCTCTTTCTGGTCAGACACTTTGCAGCACTTCTGCTGTAATTTTATTCATATTTAACAAAATAAAAATGCAGAAATAAGTGTACACATTAGTTTTTGACTCTCACTGAACTAACAAAGCCAATCCCTCCACATGTTTGTACTCTCTTGTTACCTCGGCCAGGTCCGCGGCTCTGAACCGTGGTAATGACACCTCTGGCCAATACGCTGGGTTGTCGGGCTTGTAGCTTTACTGTCAGCGAACACAGTGTACAGTCGAATCTAAACAGCTTTCTTACAACCAGGCACTCATTTTGGCGGCAGTGGTTATTATTATATTTACATGCTCTCTTCTTCCATTTCTCATCGGTAACAGCTCTTACTTTCTCCCTCTCTCGCGCTCAAACACACAACGGGAGGGGCAGTTCCACACGTTCTCCCCGCAGCACGGACTACACTACCCATGAGGGCCGGTAACACTCTGCCCTCATTGCCTTTATATTAAATCATTTTTGGCTAATGACAAAAAAAAGTCACTTTAAGGGCCAAATTGCATTATACTTCTTCACCTCACCTGACGTGGGCCGCAAGTGGCCTTTGGGCCACGAGTGGCCTCTGGGCCGCGAGTTTGAGACCACTGACCCTAAGGCTTTGGCAGTTTAATTCGAAAATAAATAAAAGGCATTTAATAAAAACTGTGAAATATATTAACATGTAATATTCATTACAGTCTGCCAATAGCCAGATTATGCTAAATGAATATTAGGAAAGAAACTGGTACTTTGCAGAGTTCTAGCTAGCAGTAGCCCAGCTTAACAAAAACAGTTAAAATTCAAATATGACACTTAAAGATGATGTATTTTGATATAAATACTATTTCTTTTACTAGTTATCATGTTACTTGTTCTAACATCAATCTAAAACTTAATATTTAACCGAATAAAACTTACCGCATCAGCAAGAAAAAATGGCGACCGAAGATTCTGGATTGCGAAGCTCCACAGGAAATGAAGGTGTGGTCTAATTTAACACCCACAGTGTTAAAATGCAGTAACGACTAAAATCTACACTTACACTTTTCAGGAATCAACTCCCGATGTGTTATTTTAACTCGATTAAGTGTTGAACTAACTCGGAACTCTGTTGAAATCTACTAACACTGAAAAATCAACACTGGCATTTTTGCTGTGTAGCGGCTGGAGGAGGACTATCCTCCGCCTGTGAGCGCTTTGGCACGAGCGATGTGCCCACGGCAGCACCCGCTGCTTGTTGATAGTAAGAGCAACAAGCGCTTTCACGTCAAAAGTCGTCATAAATAAGCCTCCAATAACACCAGAAAAAGTCGCCAGATTTGTCGCTAGTCGCTTTTTAGAAAAAAAAAAAAAAACGACGCTAAGGGGGGTTTGAAAACTCTCTAAATATAGCGACAAAATCGCTAAGTTGGCAACACTGTTTTCAGGGTATTTAAAAAAATTCAAAACAAAACAAAACCGTGCATCTCAATGTGTATTCTCTGAGCATGCGCAGAATTACGCACAGCTGTCATGTGATCCTGTGATCCTGTGATCGAACAAAGGATCAAAGGCTCAAAGAGCGCTGACGTCAAATTCGCAGCCACGAAAGTCTATAAATAGGGATCAGAAGCAGCAATTTTAAAATCAGTTTGTTCACAGCCTTCAAACGTTCGACCAGAGATACATTTGGAAATATTTCTAAGCCTTTTCAGAGTCACTGTGCACAGGCTCCAACATGCCTGCACAAAAACGCCAACAAACACAAAAAGATTATGCTGCCTGTCCTTTGTGTTCTGGCCGGCCAATCTCTCCAGGAGAAATGACCACGGATGGTGTCTTATCAGTCCAAAGAGCATTACATGAAAGTCAGAAGGAAAAATCTGACCTACATTACAAAATTAAACAAATTGAAGAAGAGAAGCTTCAACTAGAGGAAAAGTGCAGACAACTGGAAGCACGAAATAAAGACCTGGAAGAAAAACAGCAACGCCAGCCTGATATAAAAATGATCAATGAGGGCTCGGGAGTGAAGTTTGATGAAGGACGAGAGAAGATCTTTTCTCGTTTTCTTTCATCAGGAACACAGAGTGCTGAATTAAAAGAAACATCTGCCCAGCTTCAACGAAAGAAAGCTAATATTGAGGAGATACAGTGGGATCTCCAAAACATTGAGAAACAGAATCAGGTGCTTCGAGGAAAGCTCAATGAAGCGGAGAAAACAATTGAAAAAATCCACCAACAGAAGACTGAACAGGAAATACAAATGCAGGACGAACTCAAAGCCATGCAGAACTTGTACAACGATCTGATAGTCAGGTTTGGTGAAACAAAGTGCAAAAATGAAGAGCTTCTTGAAGAAAAAAAGCAACAGGAAGAAGAAAAACGTATTATCCAGGACTTTGAGAGAAGGCATCTAGAATTGCAAGAATTTTATAATAAAGAACATGACGAAACACTTAAACTGCAAAGAGAAAAGGAAATACAAATGCAGGACAAACTCAAAGCCACACAGAAATTGTACAAGGATCTGATAGTGTGGTCTGTTAAAACAAAGCTCAAAAATAAAAAGCTTCTTGAAGAAAAAAAGCAACAGGAAGAAGAAAAAAAGCAACAGGAAGAAGAAGAACGTATTCTCCGGGACTTTGAGAGAAGGAATCTAGAATTTTGTAATGAACTGCAAAGAGAAAAGGAAATACTGGAAAAACGATGTTCAAAGATGCAGCGTAGGATTGATGGAATGAAGAGGAAACACTCAGCGGTCATTAAGGAGATGTTGTTGAAGTCCAGTGACTTGAAGAGCCAAATAATTGAAATGCAGGCACAAAAGCAACAACAAGAGAAAATACATGAAGACCTGCAGCGTACGAGTCAAGAAATCCAGAGAAAAAATGAGCTGTTAGAAAATCTAATGGAGGAGGCAGCATACAAAGACCTGACAGAAAAGCTTAGAAAAAAACAAGAAACCTTAAAAGAAATGGAGCAAAGATGCCAGCAACTCGAGCAGCAGAATGCAGAAACAAATGATCAATTGAGAACCCTTATCCTGGAGAACGAGCTCATGGAAAAATACCTGAAAAAGAAGAAAAAAGGCTGGTTCTGCCGCTTATTCAGATGATTTAGCCTCGTCCTCCTCCACCTGTGATCCATCTTACTTTTCACCTCTCCTGTCCCCCCTAACACATATTCTCCACCTTCTTCATCTTTTTTCTTTTTTCACCCTCCCCCCCCCAACCAGTCCCAGCAGTTGACTGTCCCCTCCTGAGCCTGGTTCTGCTGGAGGTTTCTGCCCGTCAAAAGGCAGTTTTTCCTCCCCACTGTCGCCTCGTGCTTGCTCAGAGGGGGTTGTTGGGGTTTTCTCCCCTCCTTCTTTCCCCCCTTCATTTACTTATTTGCTTGTTTAACTTTTCTTTTGTTGTTTCTGTAGTTACTTGTTTTCCTTTTTCCAACTTATGTAACAAAATAATAAACCAATTGAATTTATCCTTTGAGTATTTTTCATCTAATCTTTACAGAATTAAGCTCTGTCTTTTATTTGCTTGTTAAAACCCCATCAATGGTGAAGTAAAAACCCTGGGATATGGTTTAAAACGTTGAAATAGACTAACCAGCTAGTCTAAAACTAAGAAACACTTAAATATTACGTTAAATTGAAAACAGTTCAAAAGAAATATCCCCATTCGAAAATGTCATGCGATAATCTCATTGGCTTATGGAGTGATGATCATCACTCCAGCACTTCAATAAGGCTGATAGAAGGGTACAAAGAAAGGGGCAAGGCAAACTGATGCAAAACTAAACTTTAACCTAAACTGGGTGAACTAAAACGCAACATGAAGAACCCTGACATGAACATGAACAAACCTGGACATGAATACATGAGACCGGAGTGAGAGTAACAGTAACATTAAGTGTCTTGTAGGTAACAGAAATGTAATTTTAGTCTGCAGTAGTAGACATCTACCTCGTGTGGAACTAACAGTGTCAAAAGGTGAAATGAACTATTTCCTGAAACATTGTACAGCTTAAGCTGCTGCACATACTGATCTCACGCATGGAGGTAAAGCACAAGCAACTAGGGCTAATCTTTTAGGATAGTAAGTTACTGGCTTCATTTGTGGAAGAAGTGCTGTTAGTTATTTCACAGTCACCTGGCATTTGTGCTGTTCACAGAACCACAAGTCCATCGCTGGACCCCCGGTACACAGCTGTAATAACCCCCGCTGACTTCTTTTACTGAGGTTATATTTATCAGTGTTTTATTTCCTGATGTTCTTATGTGTCCTACGTGTTTCAGTCGCCAATTCTGAATTATAACTAACATTAAAAACATGTTTAAGGAGGAGAGAGAGCAAATAAATCTGTTTAACATCTGATCTTTGGGTTTTTGTTCAGTAATCAGCGTGACCTGTGTATAAACGCATAAAAGAGATAACGTTGGTGTTTCCGTCATGTAGTAACTGCTGGCTTTAACTGTACAAAGGTTGTTCGACACTATGAAACACATACAGACTTCATGATGTTCGGCTAATATTTTTATTGTGAATATTAATCATGAGGGTAAACGGCCCTGTACACCACGGAGCGAGGTCAGCATATCCACGATATCCTCAGCTCCATGAGTTAACACAGAGTTTCCCAGCTGACTATCTAACTGCCAACTATTCCAGAGACGTGAAAATATATAGCATAAAGAAAAGTGTAAGAGACTCAGCAGCAGATTAGAATAACAGTTATACATTTAATAAATCACCAAATGAATCCAAGAAACGAGCAAACCTGTTCCGACAATTTGAGTTTGTAACTTTAACCTCAGCCAAACCGATTTGCTCAGTTGTAAATAAAACAGCGAAGTAAACGTGACCCGACAGACAGAACCTGAGTGAATGAAGTCATGCGTTTAACCACTGAGAGCTAAAACTAAGGTGAGGTTTCAAAGCTGTGTGCCGGTGATTGGACATCAGCCGCTGATGAAGCTGCTTCGCCTATAAAGTGCTCTGTAAGGAAACAAGCTCCAGCAGCTCTGGGAAAACACTATATTTACTTATCTTGTGCAGAAAAATGCGCTGACATTGCTTTATATCGAGCACCGGCTGCCCAGTTACTATCACTAGGTAACGTAGGCGTGTTTCTTGAATTAGCAGCAGGTGTTAAACAGCTGACTGATGAGGAGGAGGATGCATGCAGGTAAACTGAGGGTCTGTTGAGCTGATCGCTGGTTTCATGAGAAAAATGTCAGCTCGTTCTTTATGCTCCTGAACCTGAGGAGCTTGTTTCTCCAGTCTCAGAACCATCTACTGATGTGGTCCCGACACAGGAGAATCTTGGTCCTCAACCTGAAGAGCTTGATTCTCCTGTCTCAGAACCGCTAGTACTCATCATCAGCGGTGATGCAGTCAGCCTCTCTGACCAGATCATATAGACCAGGGGTAGGCAACTCCAGGCCTCGAGTGCTGGGCCCGTATCCCTAAAGATTCTCTAGCAGATCATTACATGAAGGAACCTTTTAAAAAAAACAAAAAAAAACAAGCGCGTCCATGCACACAGGTGTACACACGGGTGATCACACCCACAAACTACACCCTTTTTGGCTCCTACCTCAAGGCACACTGTGTTCTGTTGATCTTATGTGCTGCACAATAATGTTTAACATTTAGTATTTACTGTCATATTCCCATATATCATTGTGATGCTGTTTATTCTATTACTCTTGTTCTCTTCTGCTTGTTTTCTTTTTTCTTTCTCAGCAGGTGATCCAGGTGATTGATATATGCATTTTTTTTTTCTCTGCTCATTCTGTTGGTTTTTGGTTTTTGCCCTTCTCCCCCGTCCCTCTTCTCAGCTGTTTCTCTTTCCCTCTTTCTTTCTCCCCTTCTTTCCCCCAGTCAAGTCTGTCCCGTATTCAGTAAGTGAAAATAAAATAAACAATAAAAGGTGAATCAAATGGACCATTACGGCAAGGCTGGGATGGTCAATTTGGTAAAGTAAATCCGTTGGGCATCTTTCTTTGCCTTTAGACAGCAATTCTGATGGCAAAAGAGCCAAACGGGACAGGCCAAAAAAAAAAGAAAAAGAAAAGAAAAAAAAAGAAGAAAGTTTATTCATGTAGTGAATCCTATGTATGTAAGCTGAAAATTTAAATAGTTGCTGTTTGTATTATATAATTTAGTTATTAGATTTTATGTGGAGTGAATAAATAAAAGTATATTTATGGTGGCCCCTAGAGACAAAGCACATACAAACTCCAAAACATGTACAAACTCTGAAGCACGTACAAACTCCAAAACACGTACTTTATATATTATTGTGTTGTGGTTTGCAGTGTTTTGTGTTGTTTCACTTTACATTTGTTTAAAACAAAAAAGGTGAAAATTTAAATAGTTAAAAGTTCAAATGTAAATAGTTGGTTTATGTATTTTATAATTTATTTATTAGATTTTATGTGGAGTGAATAAATAAAAGTATACTAGATACAAAGCACGTACAAACTCCAAAGCACGTGAAACCTGCAAAACACAACGGAAGTGCTCTAGGATCCTAGTGGCTACACAAGCCAGGAAGTACCAAGGACCAGATTTGGTGTGTGGCAGTAACAGGTAAATGAACTTTTTTTTTTTTTAAATTATTTGAATATATATGAGTGTTTGTGTATAAATACACAAACCATACACATATGCTTTCAATTGTGTAATTTAAGTGATCTAGGTAGCTCTGTTTTGGAAGTTCAGTTAATGCTAGCAATGTGTTTTGGAATTTGTACGTGCTTTTTTCTCTAGGGGCCGCCGTAAACATACTTTTATTTATTCACACTACATAAAATGTAATAAATAAATTATAAAATACAAAAACCAACTATTTACAATTCAACTTTTAACTATTTAAATTTTCAACTTTTTCCTTTTAAAGAAATTTAAAGTGAAACAACACAAAACACTGCAAACCACAATACAATAAAATATAAATTGAAATGTGCAAAACAAAAAGAATATGCACATTCTCTGTCATATAGGCCAGGGATGATTTTGGGGTAGAGTGTTTTCTTGCTTGGAATTGCATACATAGGATTGACTGCATGAATAAACTTTCTGAATCCTTTATCATCTGGAACTGAAAATAATTGTGGATGATTACTATGCCTTTCTAATGTGATGATGTTGTCTCTTATTGTTGTCCTTGGCTCTCTTTCACTCTCTGCTTTGTCTCTAGGGGCCACTGTATATGTTTATATATAAAAATATACAAATAAAACCACATTTTTTTACATTAGTAATTCTATAATTTTATATTGTTGGTGATAATAAATTAACTGAAGGCAAGGCAAGTTTATTTATATAGCACAATTCAACAACAAGGTGATTCAAAGGGCTTTACAGAGACATTAGAAACAAAAACAAATAAAAAGCATGATTTAAAATTAAGCAAGAAAACAACCTAAAAAGCCGGTTGGGAGCCAAAAGAGCTGGTTCGGCTCGGCTCACTAAAAAGAGCTGGAATTCCCATCACTAGAACAAAATGCTCAGTTTTGCTGGGAGAATGATTAGAACTTTCATCTCCAAGATGAATTCTTTCAACATGAGCACTGATACCCGTTGCTTCACTGATTCAGAGGAGGACACTAAAACTTTAGATAGTCAAAGTGTCCAAAAGATCAACTGGATCAAGGACATGAAAGACCCATGATAGGCTCCCAGGATAGCTTAAATACTGCAAATTTGAAAACTGTGGAATTTGCCATCAAAAAGGCTGTTGAAGAGTTTTTACCAATTTTGGATCAACCTAAGGATCCTCAGTATAACAAGGTGCAATCAGAAACAACTGAAGAAAGTGAGCTCTTGCAAAGCAGCTCACTCATTCAGTTGAGGCAGAGATTGAAAATGCTGCAGAGAGTGGCAAAGTTATCACTCCTACATCATTTCAAGAGAAATTTTAAGCAGTCGTTAGAAAACAACTCGGGTAAGATCAAAATATTCTTTGTGAAGCAATTTGGAAAAGCAACAATTCTTCGCATTGCCAAAAACACCAGGGCTAAATTTCTGAGAAAGGGTAAAGTTGAAAGCAGTGAATTGCTTGAGCAGCTTGTTAATGATACCCAGGTGCTCACAGACATGCTCAACAAATATGCTTCTCAGGGCATGGCATCTGAAACTCTACCTGATCTTTTCAGAAGAACATACATAAAAAGAAAGACCAAAGTTTTCTTGGCACTCATGAGATGGTGGTTATAAACCCAGGCTGAGAGACATGGTCTGAGCGTAATGCTTGCAATACTTGGCACACAGACAACAACAGAACCACAGACAACAGCATCCCAGTTGCATCTTCCCATTCAAAGCCGGACCCTTTTGCACTAGAAGATCCGGTACGTAAAGCTTACATTCAAATAACCATTCACAAATTATTTAGCCGCATAGCTAAGAAATTAAACATGAAGTGCATTTGTGTATGCTCACAGAACATCCAAAATTGGCTTCTGAAAGAAGTATGAGGCGAACTCCAGGCTAAAAAAAACTTACAGCCCCAAAACCCATAAATAGGACAGGAACTGTGTTTGAAATAGCAAACTTGGAACTTACATTTTTCACGCTTTCAACGTGAAAGTCCATTTAAGACACGTTCAACTCAAAACCTAACAAATAATCATTTAACCCAGCCTAATATACAAATATTATAAATTGAAAAAGAATTCCTAAATACAGAGAACATTAAGGAACTGACAGCAGCTCGTGTTTGTCCTGTCATCAAATCTTTTTTTGAAAACATGACAGCCGAACAGTGGCGTTCCATTAAATCAGGAAACCCCGACATAGCCACTAAGACTCTTCTGCCAGAGGCCATTATAGAGATCATTGAAACTGCGTCGAAACACTTTCAAATGATCGCCCAGAATGCCAACATTGACGTGTCGGAGGAGACTGTTTTGGACAACATGGGTACCATACTTCCAGAGCCTTTGGCAGAAACTTTGAAAACAGATGATCAGGGCCACAAGGATAGCACTGAAAACTCAGAGCAGCTGTTTGCTGAGGTTGTGCTGAGTGTTCAATCTGCACAGTCTGCTGACACCAAAACAAGCTTCACTTCAGGAAGTGAGCACATCATTCCTCCAAAACATCTAAACAAAATTATCAGTTTTGGTGGGAGAATAATTAAAGCTTTCATCTCCATGATGAAGTCTGTCGGCATGAGCAGTGACACTGTTGGCTTCACTGATTCACTAATTTACTTTATGACTTAAATAAACAGAAATTATCAGTAAATTAAACAAAATGCCATTTTTACTGTGTAAGAAAATGAAAATGATATTGTAAATTGTGGAAAATATAAACTTTTCGGTTATCAACAGCTTCATGGTAACTTTACAGAAAAACAAACATTTTCCTTTATTTTTCAGGGCATGGGCTGCAGTCTGAAGTGGATTAATCCTGCCTTTTTACATCTCTATTTAATATTCAGTATGTTGATGTGCATGTTGGATATTCTGTTATTCAACTGTGCTTTTATATTGCTATGTAAATGTGATTAGCACTGTTGTCCCTTACCAACTTACAAGAAAAAATCAATATAATCAACGTTTGCAGGCTTATGTGGCCTTATAATGATAGAGCCAAGTCCAACTTAATTGTTTATGTATTTTAAAATTTCACAATCACCGTACAAATATGAGTGTACAGGAAAGCAGTAAAATATCTGGAATTTAGGTGTCACGTCCGGTGTGGCAGACATGTGGAGTTGTAGAAAGGACCCAAAAGGTGGCAGCTCTGGTGCAGGTGAGTATTTATTTACAGGAGTGGGTACAAACAGCAATGGTGGGTGAACATAAAACCGGAAACCTAAACTGGGTAAAACTAACAAAACAAACCAGAAATGAAGATGCAGGGAGGTCCGGGGAAATACATACGGAGAGACGCAGGGAGACCGAGGGGAAACAACACAGACGAACCAGCAACGACTAAGAAGACAAGACTTAAAAACACTCAGAGAGCACAGGGAGATCACACACAGGTGGGGGACACAGCTGGGAGTGGTTAACTAGGGAGGCAAACTGAAAACACTCACATAAGATGCAGACCTTCAAAATAAAACAGGAAACACATACACGCAATGACACAACACAAAAACTTCACGCAGACTGGGGAACACATAGGAACATGAAAACAAAACCCAGAATAATAATAACTACTAAAACATAAACACGGAGTCACAAACTCCGGATTATGACATTAGGCAAGGTTAAACCATTGAAAAGCTCAGTATACTCCTACTATACACAGTTTATGTAAGATGGTGAAATATTGTTTTTTTCCCCAAAATTACCAAGAAATACCTAAATTTACTTACAATGTAATAATTTCTTCATTCGCATATAAAACATGAATTTATGCATAACTTAAAATCACTTACACAGTACTTCACATGACTTCCAGAATAGTCTCTCCTTACCTGTAAAACATCTGAAGTCATGTACTTACTAAAATTACTTATTTACTACCGAAGATGACTTACACATTACATACTTGAGTGCATACTAAGTTAAGTACTTGTGCAGTACATAATTTGCTTACAGTATAACTATTTCTAGTGTGCCTAGCTTTAATTATTTGTAGGTATTTAATTGTAACTGTAAATAACATACATGGAAATTACATTTAATTATGTTCTTAGTCACGTGTATTATAATGTATTACTAAAAAGTGCTTATTTTAAGCAAATTTCCCACTTGTGGGACTAATAAAGGTTTATCTTATAAACTTAGCCACAAACTGTCTTGTGTTCCAGCCTAACCTCAGCCGACCTGTCTCACTGTTGGATTTCTCTTTCTAACATAGCCATGTTATTTATTTTCCAAGTAAGTAAATAAGTAAAACTTTATTTATAAAGCACCTTTCAAGATATAAAATTACAGAGTGCTTAATAAGTACGTCGTAGGAGCCAACAATGCATAAAAAAACAAAATAAGAGAAATTAATAAAAAGCTGATTTTAAAAGATGTTTTTAACTGGCTTTTAATAAGACCTTACCAGAGGCAGGTGAACCAATGCACTGTAAGACACTTTCGAACAAAGGTGTAGTTAAAATGTCCAGAGAGCAAGAAAAGGCTGTCATTGTACCAAAAAGCTTCGTTACTGTTGCAAAACTGCCTAAGATAACAGGCCGAGCTGATGTGACAACCGTCTGCACAGATGCTGAGGAAGAGATATTATTTCTTACATTTCTGACCTTAAAACAAAAAATGAAAGAAAATATATATACAACATGAAGAGTCTTTAGATAACGTGCAGATAACATCAGTCTACCCAGTGTCATAAAAACATTTTCACAGTTCTGCCCTTTTACTTTATTAGTTTATTCTGTGGCCATAAGGTTTGAAAACAGCCTCTGGAATCTTATATCCTCTTTCCAAAATGCTTCAGTATCAGAGGAAACAAAACAAAAGCTCAAGAACAAAAATGTGGAACTAAAAATTTATTTTGGTTACCGCTCGATCTGTTTTCATGTTTCATGTTAGGTGGGACTTGTGGTCCTCCTACAAAAACTGTGTGTGTCAGAAACAATCAGTTTACCGATCTGTTTGCTGCATTACTGATTTCACAGATGTAAATATACGCACTGAAATATAATGAAATGAGGCTCTCTAGCATTCTGTACTGAGAATCATTATCGTCGCAGCATCAACATACGCGCACACATGCAGGATAAAACTTCACGTTTCCACACATTCAAACCTTCCTGCTCCTGTTTGAAATATGTTGCTTACTTGCGATGATTTTACATCTCAACATTTGTTTTTGAGTGACACAAATAAGAAGATGAGGCAACATTTCCTTAAGTTTATTCAGAGATCTAGCATCAACGCTTGTAAACTTTAAAAAAACTGCAGCAAATAGAAATCTGCCTCTCTCCACTTTGTTTTACCAGATCTCCTACACCTGAATGCCAAACCCAAATGGTGTTAATGTCATGGTCCTGGGCCATGTTGGCCCAGTATTCTTAGTTTTCATGTATTTTTGTATTTTGTTCCTTATTTAGGCCATGTTTCCTGAGTTGCCCTGGTGTGTTATTCCCTAAGTGTTTTCCCTTCGTGACTCTTACCCCCTGTGTGCCCCTCTGTGTAGTCATGAGCCCTCGTCTCTCTTTGTGTTTATTCTATGTTTTCCCCAGCCCGTTATGTCTGTGTTTTCCCCGTGCTCTCTCTCCTCCTGTCTGAACCTCTGTACTTCCTGTTTTACTTTGCCCGTCTCCCGCCAGTGTGTTGTTCACTCCTGCCGTGTCTTGTTATGATTATCAGTGTCACCTGTGTTCCCCGTGTGCTCCCACTTCCCTCGTTAACCCTCTGTGTATTTATGTCTGCGTCTCCCTCAGTTCTGTGTCGCGTTCTCCCTCATGCTGCGTGGATTTCCCTGTATCTCTCTGCGAGCGTTAGTTTACTTTTCCCAGTTTAGTTTTGTATTTCCTACGTTCTGCCGTTCCAGCATTAAAGCTGTGATTTTTTGAGTTCATCCCCGTGTCTGTGAGTTTTGCATTTTGGGTCCTCCTCCTGCCTGCCACACAGCGATCCATGACAGTTAACCTATGGAGTGAAAATGCAGATCCTCATGCATCAACCCAGCACCTCAGCCTACCGAGCAGAATGTGATAGCCAACAGTATCAAAAGCTGAGGCAAGGGCCAACATGAGCAGCACAGAACAGTAACACTTATCACTCTGCATCAAAATGTTTCTTGATACTCTCAGACTTCTTTCTTAAATAAATGTGTCTTGACTAATGTACTCATAGTAAACTGGTATATTCACTCAGAAACGTTTCTGGAGCTCTGTGTGAAAGTTTGGGCGACGAGTTTAAGGAAGTGAAAGATGAAATTTACAGACACAGCAAGCTGTTAATATGAGATAAAGTTCAGCACTGGTTTGAGTAGAGGAAGTAAAAGCTCACATACAGATTTAATGAAAGCTAAAGTAACTTAAGAATTTCCATATAGTATTGGTTCTTGTGTCAGTTTTACCTCTTGTTAAATGATGTGGAAAAGCTGTTGTGGTGAGCAGAGCTACTCAATCTTTTAGTGTTACTTTAGTCTAAATAGACTGGAATCAGCCGTTATGGACTGTATTCATACCGCACAGCAGTCATGACCTCTGTGTTGAACTTGCAGCCATGGTTGAGGTGTGTTTGCGGTTCAGGACAGCACAATGAGACATCACACGCTCCTCTTCATGATAGATTCCTCCATGTAGACAATTACGGCACAGTGAACTGAACCGGATTACTGACACATTATCAATTACTCAAATATTCTAAAAACAGGTCCATTGCCTTTGTATTGGTGTTTTTTTTAAGTATTTGAGCAGTGAGTTTCTGTCACACTGTGCTGTGTGGATTGTTGATTAACTTTAGCAGAGCCAAATATAGGATGCAGGAGAGGCACGAAACTCAAAGGAAGCTTTCAAAGCTGATAGTCCAGGAAGCAAACAAAGTCCAAAATGCCCAAAACACACAGGAATAATATCAGAGTCCAAATACCAGAAGTCGCAAGGGATGCAAATACAGGACGCACAGAGCGAGGAAACTCACAGCTGCAAAAATATCACGACAAAGGAAGACTGAGAAAATATATACAAGAAAAAGACAGTTAACATAAGAAGAAGAAGAAGAAGAAGAAGTTTATTTGTGTAGCAGTTTTGAAAACACACAGTTATAAAATGCTTCACAGTTTGGACAAAAAAACACATTACAATAAGTATTACATATTATACATGCAAACTCAGAGACGTAGGCAGTGTCTAAACTATAGGAACAGCTGCAGATAACTAATTAAATATTAACTAGAGCAAAGATAAACAATAAACCCAACCCAAAGATAATTTATCTTTTGTGTGTGTGTGTGGGGGGGGGGGGGGGGGGGGGGGGTGAATAAGCCTCTGTCATAACCAGGTTCAGGGAGGGGTGAAAATGAAATGTCCCTAAATGCCAGAAACTGCGTTTTTTGTCCCTGGTCAACCCCATTAGATTAAAATGTCCAAATTCACAGCATTAAAAAGCGTGTTTGCAGCCTGCTGTTCACAGTTTTAGACTCCATATATGGTTTTCCACTTCATTACAACTGTACCGATTTTTTTTCAACTCCCTTTGTCCTGGACACACAGAAAATGTGACCTCCCTGTGACTTCACATTTGCTGCTATCTGTCTAATCTTGCAACACTGAAAGGAGGGGAAAGGAGGGGACAGGGACACTCGGGAGAGTTTCTGTTTACAGAAATGAAACTTAAAGCAGCTGCTGACGTCTGAACCAGTAAACTGAAAGTTACAGAGCTGAAGTGGAGCCTGCTCAGACTCAGAGAGGAAGCAAAGAGATAAACACATCCACACAGCGAGGACACTCACACGCTTCACTGCAGGGACGCTCAGTGTCAGGCATAAAGATGAAGCTGCTTCTTGTTCCCTTTCTGATGGTTATTATGGAGGTGATTGGTGGACCAACTCCATCTGAACAACCAGATTCATGGCCAAGAACAACAGGTACACACACAGAAAAGAATGTGGTTAAATGCAAATATTATTACCAAAATTGCAGCAGTGAAAATATTTCTTAATTAAAATCATGCGCATGCAGTAAAGACAAAGGACTATAACAATGGTCTTTATTAACAATATTTAAAGAGGCCCATGTGATATGCAGTCAGATTTGCTGTTGCTTTTATTTTGTGTAGATTGCAGCTGAAGGGTCTGACTCCTACGCTGCTTTTCCAAACTCTGCAAACCACAAGTATGGCTGCAGCCGGAGAGCCAAGTGCTCTGGTGGAATAATGCTCTGAGCTGTATGTTGGGGCCCAATCATTCAGGACATACAGTAATGTGAAAAAGTGTTGGCTCCCTTCCTGAAAAAGCTGCTCGATATTAAGGATGTTTAAGGATATATCTCTGCAGTTAAAGTGAATTCGTCTTGTCACAGTAGTGAAAATCTGATATCTTTGTGTCACTGAGTTCTCATCAGCGAGGACTGGAGCTCCACACGTACCTCTTTATTTATGCAGCTTCTAAAAACAGAAGATAACCTTTGCTCCACTGTAAAGCCCAGCTGCAGAGCACTGACTGTTTGCTTTGCAGCACACCTACCTGTTGTGCTCACACACTCTGTCCCCTCCTGCCCTGCACCTCAGGTGAGAGAGGTTAATTAGCAGATGCACACCAGGTGCTCTGCGCCACCTTTCCATCTTACAGTTGCATCTAAAACCGCACATCCGTCCAGTCTCAAACAGGCTGGAGTCACATTCCTGGCTTTAATTATTGCTCTAGTCCACCTTCATCCTGGATGATGGACTGTTCATAAAAGCACTTATATTAATGAGTAAAAAGAAATTTTCATATCATGTTGACCACTTGTTTGTGTTTCTGTCTCCAGGAAGTTCTGCACTAGATCTAAGAGGGAAGATGTTCACTTTGTCTCGTAATTATGGAGGTGTAACCTTCTACCCGCCCTATTATGATTCTGTCTCGCCTTCTACCACTGATTACCCAACCAGAAGACACAAAACCCGTTCCTGGATCCCCACCACACCTCCCACCACCAGTCCCTGGGGCTCCACTCGTTACTCCCCCCTTTCTACTCCTTCCTGGACCACCAACCGTCGCTGGACCTATCCCTGGACAACAGAGAGTCCAACTAGAGGTGAGTACAGTCCAACATAGGTACAAAAATGTGGTAAATCAAGTGTATGTTGTATTTATTACAAATTTGTTATAAATTTGTATGCATGTGTTCAGATGAGATTCAACTATAGAAGCTGTTAAGTTTTTGCTCTTCTTTGGTAAATTTGTGATCCTGCTCTCCTCCTGTAGGTGTGTCCGTGTGTCTGCGTTACATGGCTGACAATTTACAGTCCGGCTTCCCGCTTTTCACCCTCAGTCCAAACAGATCCCCTCTGAGTTTGGTGGCAAACCCTAACTCATATGGCCTGACATTTAGCGGTTACTACAACTATGTGTACCTGCGGCCCCTCATCAAGTTCTGGCCAAACATCGGATTGGACTTCTGGACCAGTGTGTGCCTCACTGTGGACACCAGGAAGGGTGTGGTACAGATGTTCAGCGGCTCAAACATGAGCATCAGGAAGGTGCTGCCGTCTCAGGTGAGAACAGGGTTGAAATCGGCTTATAGGCAGATATAGCAGACTACACTTATGGATTGTTTCCATCCACTTTCTTAAACATTTTGAATGTTTAAGTTATTGCTTCATGTGTTTCTGTTTTATGTGTTTTTCCCTCCTTCTGTAAGAAAAACTGTACATCTGTAAACCGCTTGAGTAGATGTACTGAGTTATGTTTTGTTACTGGGTCTGTTGGAGGTGCTCATTTTAATTTCTGTAGCTTCACACTGTTGCAAATCACCTCAGTGCAAACTGGGAATCATCAAAGATGACAACAGATAGAAAAGAAGAACCAAAGAAAGAACAAATGCAAAGAAACAAATTGTTAAAATGATGAGACGATGAATCCTTCATTGCAGATATAAATGCTTAGACTCTAAAAGAATACAGGCACCTTACTTATTTTTATGTAATCATCTTTAATTTCTCTCATTGTCTCTATTATGTCTGTCTCCTGTGTGTGTGTTCAGTATGTGTGGTCAGGTGAGCCTGTGATTGATTTCCCAGGTTTTGATGGTCAGCTGACAGACATCCAGATGTGGGACTATCCACTCCGCTATAAAGAAATCTTCTACTACATGAACAGAGGTTATTATGGGTAAGATCCTGTGTGTGTGTGTGTGTGTGTGTGTGTCTGTGTGTGTGCACGCACATCGACTTACGCTGAACTCAGAGAGTACTCTAACAGGGAATCCATTTATAAACATATTCAAACTTAGGGCGTAATGACACTCGATTACCTGTACCTTGCCCAAGCAAGTTTGGTGTCCAAAGTCCAGTTCATTGGTCCAGCATGATTGTTGTGTACCTTTCCCAGGTGTATTGTGTCCCTGGAGAGGTGGGCACAGTGCATTTGTGATAGATAACAAACTGCAAATGGTTTAACAGTAATAAGTCTTTATCAAATCAGCCAATGCTGCAGTGGCTCTTCGTGGTGTGGATTTATACTTGTCTGCTGATGTGTCTTTGAGTGAAACTCGAGCACCATTTATGTTGGACTTCCTTTTATGCTTGTGTAATAACAATAACTAATAATGCTCCTGTGTTTTTTAGGTCTTACAGCGGCTCCGTCCTCTCCTGGTCCTACATCAGATACTCTCTCAGAGGAAGAGTAGTCATGGAGGACTCCTATGGTATGCAGGCCAAAGAGCCAATCAGGAAAGTGGGGCGAAAGCACGGACCAAAGAAAGACAAGCTGAAGTTTTTCAGCGTGGAGAAGGATGGAATGAGTGAGGACCAAAAGACCCAGGTGTTATAAGACGTAACAGGGGCATCAGCACAAAAAGAAAAGCAAAAAGAGTGATTCTTTCCTTCTTTAACACTGATCATATGAAATTAAAAGTATGAGGCTTTTGCTCCATGTCTTTCTGTTCATTCTCCAAAAGCTAAACTTCCTCTAAAGTAACCAACAGCAAAGAGTCCAGCTCAGCGACTTAAATTAGTGGAAGTGAGGCCTCACTCAGCGCACTGAGTTAGCACTGCAGTGTCCACGTGCCACGAGCTACAGGTATTATGAAGGAGTCGTCTATCCATAAAGACCAAATGGTATTCATACAAGGCTGTAAACACGTGTTCATCATACTGACTGGAAATTGGCAACCACCAGGGATGAGAAGTATGCAGCTGGTTTGGGTACACTGTCCAAGGAGTTGAACTGCATGTACTCAATACTGTATACAAGCACTCCATTTGAGACACAGATTTAATTAATGCCATCTCAAAGCTAATTCTTTTCATTTGTATCCACTGTGGGGTTTGTTTGTTTTTTACATCTGTGTTTTGTTAAAGAAAATAATTAAAGAGGTGGTAGACAGAATCTGATTTATTGTGAAATTTATCCATTGAGACACTTGGTATTGTGAAGCTTAAGTCTACAAGAAAATACAAAGAAGGAAATTAATTTTAACAAACTTCAAAAAAAGTTTTACTTTGTTTGAGATTATTAGTTGTATTAACATTTTTAGTGGAAAAACAAATTTGGGGCTGAAACCCATCCCAGTGAGTGATGGGAAACTAGCACTTATTAAGTTTAATATGCATGCCTTTGACGTTTGGGTGGAAGTATTCAGAGTATTTAGAGAGTACAAAGTCTTCCGAGAAAGACCCGAGCCAGCAGGGGGGTTTACACCCAGGGTCCAGTTGTTCAGAAGGTGCAATCTAAAAAAAATGATCCAGTTTTGGTAGTCCTTTTTGGCCTTCTACTGATCACGTAATCCAGATTGTAATCAAGAGATGGCAGGAAGACAGTTTTAATATGAAGCAGGGTTTTTTGTTGCAGTTTGATTAGGACAAGCTAACAAAGGTACTTAAATGGATTTAGTGAAAAAAGACTAAAATAAACTCTTCAGCAACAATTAACCCTTTAGTACAAGGCAGATCTTACTCATCTGCATCTGTGTTGGGCCCCTACAGATCATTAAAGACCAAAACGTGACTCTAAAGAAATCCTTGCCCTCGTACAGCACTGGAGAATCTTTGATAGGAGCTCCTCAGAAAACAAGCAAGAGATCCTTTACATTTTAAGAAGTCAGTTTAATGACACAAAACAAAACACACCAGTTAACGTCAGTGACCCCACTGAACGAGACATGTAGCATGAAAAATCCTCTGACCTCATCCAAACAGCAGCCTTTTCAAACATTTAATCAAACAGCGACATGCTGCATGAGTTTTAGCAGCAGCCGTAGGTCATCTGCATCAACCTTTACAAACATTCAAAAACAGCTGCTGGATGAATTTTGTTTCACTGTAATACTGTTTCAGAAGCAAAAACAATGTTGTGAAAAATGCACCACAGGAAGGCCACTCAAACAAGTTCAATAATCATTTGCTTATATTAAAAAAGTAGGTCAGCATGACTTTCATCATAACGAGTCTCATCACCACAGCTGCAGTGCTTCAGGCTGTTAGAGCGGTTGAGCGTAGTGGTTATGGCTTCAATTTAAAAAACATAAAATAAAAAGTCAATGGAGCAAAAATGCATATTTAAAAACAATGGCTTTGAGACATTTTGAATTTGTAGTGTCATTTTTCTCTACACTTTATATTAATTTGAGGGGAAAATGCCTCTGAAGGAGACTTTTAAATCTAATTTCTACATGTGTGCCACAGCTGCATAAGACAGTATTTAAAACATAAGCTTAAGTCTAACCTTAACCAGGTGTTTGAGACATCCATCCTCCATCAAACCAGAATTATTTGCCATAAACAGATTTTTATTTTAACCATCTGTCTGTCAGGAACTTGCATTTACCTCATACAGAGAGAAGCAGCAGATTTAGACCTGCTGTAAAAAAGCAGATTATATCTAGGAGTATCTTAAGAATAGGGTGACCAGGTCATTTAAATTTCATCTCCCTTCTTCCACATTTTGAGACACTCTCCACATAGTTTGTTAAAGTTTACTAAAGTAAGCACGTGTTTCAGAGGAAACGTGTCTAAAAACCTTTCTGCTTATCAGACAGAACAGCAGTTTTAACACAAGAAAAAGGAAACACGACACAAGATCACAGAAATAAACATCAGCTTCAATTTATGCTTCTCAAAATCAGGGGAAATGCATTCAAATGACATGTCACATGATCGAAGTCAAACATGTGACCTAAAACTAAACATTTTTATCTTAACGTAGTTTACTGGGATCTGGCCACCCTACACGACACTTAAGTACTGACGATAAACACAATGTTTAAAAATTAAATATCATGTTAATAATGCTAAATGATAATATTGTAAATAATGGTGTAACTGTTTGTAGTTCAGCGTCTCACTGCACTATTTTGATTTTAATCAACTTCTTTCTTATAATTTTTGCAAATTTACAGAATAACTTAAAACTTCATTATTGCTACTTTTTCATATAAATACTCTTAGATTTCATCTCTTTATTTGTACATAATTTGGGTTTTTTGATGGCATGATGTTCCAGTCTCTTATCACACCTCTGTTGGTAAGAGACTTGTATCTTTTGGAGAAAAATCTACAAATTCAAGATGTCCCTGTGCCTCCAGGGCAGTGTAAATATTCTCGTAAAAGCTATTCATCGCTGCAGTGGTGTCACTATAGTTAATAATTAGCAAAGACATCTGTTTGAATAGCAAAATAATTCTCATACATCCTCATATGTGGGCGAACATTTTACTTTACAGCTTTATGTACAAAAAAAACTCCTCAGCTGCTACACTGTGGAATAAGAATAGCCCTCCATTAAAACATTGAAAGTTGTAAAATATTACTTTTTTTTAATACAAATATAAATTTTGCATGGTTGCCCAACAACCAGATGTCACAGGTTTATCCAACCAGTAAATTTTTTTTGTCTTTACAGTTGTCTGCTCAATAAAAAAGGCAAAATTCAAAGCATTTATAAAACAGCTGTTACATGATGGCAGGAAAACAAATCCACAAGCTTGCAAGTCCATTCAATGTTCCGATGATGTACAACGCAAACATAAAACAACTGTATGTGCCGACGTATGTAATCTCTTTCAGAAAAATTAGAGCGAGGCATATCAATTTGTTTTCTGAAAAATCAAACTGCCAAGTTGTTAAACCATTATTGCTTCTACGTTTTAGAAAATGTACAGAAATCTTTGAAATATCACAGATCATAGTGATGCAATCATAAAATTCAACATTTAGCAGGCTTTCTTCATTTCCATGTTTAATCATCGTGTGCTATGAAGGAGCTCTTGTTGCAGCTTGACTTTTAATATAAATTTTTAGCTTTATATCGATTTCTGCACAAAGCTTTTCATTTTGTAAATATGGGCTCTAAATAATCTGCCAGGTTAACTAAAGGTTACACTGACTCACTGCACCATCTTGTGATACAAAGTGGTATTACATAAAGGGCAGCCAGTTGAGATCTCTTTAGTCAAAGTGTTTTTTGTTCGCAATGTGTTCGATAGCTTTAACTCATTTTGAAAGGTCTGAGGCAAAACAAGCAAACAAACAAAAAGTCTCACAATAATTTAAACCTCCTAAAATTAAATATAATGTGAAGAATCAGCATCTGTGTATTATCCTGAGCAACCGTGACCACTATTATACATAGAAAGTTCATTGTTTGTTAGTCATTAGAATGAACACATTTTAAAGCACAGCAGTGCCATTTTTGAAAGCTCCACCCCCTCCCCAGCCATCTATCCATTTTCTGCCTCTTTTTTGGAACCAGCTCACAGGGCCAGCAGCCTCAGCAGAGTAATCTAAAACTCCCTGTCACCAGCACTTCTGGGGAGACACAAGTGTTCACAAGCCAGCTGAGAGACAATCTCTCCAGCGTGTCCTAGTTTGCACTGAGACCTCCTTCCAGTAGGACATGCCAAAGACGCCTCATCTAGGAGGTGCTCTGGAGGCATCTTACACCGATGAACCACCACAACTGCCTCCTTTCTATGTAGAGAAGAGCTGCTCTACTCTGACCAAGCTTCGCACCCTATAGCAAACTTCAGAGGAAGCTCACAGCTTGTATCTGCAGCCATCACTCAGTACTCACAACAGTGAGGGTAGAAATGTAGATAAGCAGCTTCAGTTTAACACCCAGTACCACAGCTGACTCCACACAAATCTGTTTGCCCAGCTCTGCTTCCACTCCACCCTCACTCCTGAACAAGAACACACAAAAACCCTCCAATTCAGGTAGCAACTTATTCCCAACCCACATGGGGCACTCCACCCTTACTGAGTCTCAGACTTCGTGTCATCCAAACTGCTCTACAATCAAGAATTTTTTTGTCAGGTGAATAAAACAGAACAGCTTCTATTTATCTTTATACAAGTTGATGATAATTTTCAGGAAAAAACTAAACTAAATATAGAAAATAAACCTTTTTAAAATCAAAACAACTGACAGTTTATTTCAGTTCATAGCAAGGACTTGAAAGTGCATTAAAATAATTGCTTAAAAGAGTTGTTTTGGCTTTTAAAAAGTTTATTTTTCTATGAACGATCTCGAGCGGAAACGGATACGGTTTGATGCTGCGATGAGAAACAAACGTTTAAGAATTGCGCTTTAAAAATGCCAAATCAAACATGTGGCGCCAACTGCTGCGGTGATCCCCCACTTTTATGACCCAGAGCCTTCCTTTCTTTCGAGACAGAAAGGAAGGCTCAAGCTTCAGTATTTCACAATAAAAGTCCATTCCACCATTTTAAATTTTTTTAAAAATATAAGAAATTAGAATATACTTCAAGTAAAAGTGTTAAAATGGCCAAATAACTTCTAAGAACAATTTGCAAACCCTTTAAAATTGAAGTCAATAAGATACAGGAATTACCTGATTATGACAGTGACACTAATCAGGAGAAAAGAAGAAAGTTCACAAACAACACGCAGAAAGTCAATCTCTCATTATTACCGATTATCATAAAACAATAATTATCTCTAGAAATCAAACTTTGGGGTCTAGCTCATATTTTTTGGTGTCCTCTCATTCATTCAAATGAAAAACTTTTTTTCCTTTTCATTAAAAAAAAAAAAAAAAAAAAAAAAAAAAAAAAACCCCGAACAGATATCTTATAAATTTGCATTTCTGCAAGTATTTTTCAAATGATCTATTTTTCTTTCTTGGTGGATACGGGCCTGTCGGAGGAGATTCTACATGATTTTACACAAGAGTGACACAAAACTTCAGATGTTAAAAGAACAAAGCAAAGCAAACAACAACAGAAAAACAAACAAATATAAAGACCATTCTGAATTTCATTTTGATAGGTCATGTAACGATCATGTGACATGGATAAAAAAAGATGACTGGCTCCTGCAGAGAGTTATTGCAGGGGTCGCTGGTGGTTAGTGCTGTGTGTGTTTTAGTAACATCACATTATAAAGCACTGCTTGGCTCAGCTTGTTTGCATAAAGGTGTGAGAAGGGCACACTGGTCCAATTATGGATGAAGTGCACTTCTTCGGGAAACTTTTTACATTTCCAGATTTTGTTCAGTTAGACTGCAGCGACCCACCATCAATGTTTAAAAACAAACAAACAAACAAAAAAAAAAATGTTAAGGAGGTAAAAACGTCCAGGGTCAAAGGTCAGTAAAAGTCATCTTCTTGTTGCTTGCGCACGCAGCCTCAGACTGTTCAGAAAATGCTATCAGGATCGAGCCCTCCAGGCTTTCTTCATGTAGTAATGTAGCAGTGATTAAAAAAAAAAAAAAAAGTAGCACTTTCTAAACACTTCCTGGTCGATCCTGGTTTGACTGGTCATCTTAAAAAAAAAAAAAAAATACCCACATGATCACTGACATGCTGTTTAGTCTGACTCATTGAGAGCTGGCACCCAAGTATGTGCTTTCCATCTTAGACCAGAGCAGATTTAAACTGGCACCCAGTCTGAGTGAAAGGGTCCACATCACCCTCACCTTGGAAACCGACTGGGAGGAGAGCCACCAAGCCCCCCCACCCAAAACTTTAAAACAAGCTTTAACTGGGGGTTAGTGTTGCAGCCTGCAGGGTTAGAGGTCAGAGCGTGGTGGGCTTGTGAAGGATGCCCTGCAGGTCCTCTGGTAAGGTCAGGATGACACCCTCGATATGGGCTCTCAGCTTCTCCAAGGTCCCGGGATGCACTGGTAACTTCTCCCTCTCTGCCTGAGTCTGCAGCAAAGAGCACAGTGAGACAAAAATGCTTCATTCAACAGGCTGAAGATGCAGCAGATGCAAGATACCAGGTGCATCAGCAGGGATTACTAACAAGCACAGCCATGTATGCTGTGTCAGTAAAAGTAAAGTAAAAGAAGGAGGAATTCAAGGCAGGGAGAAATTTTTTATTTTTTTTTATTTTTATTTTTTTTTTAAATTTGATGGACCTTGAGTTGAAGGTCATCTGCCCGAGAAAGAAGATGACCTTTAACCTGTCATCCTCCTGGGCGTGTTCAGGCAGCTTCCAGTGCCTGCATCCTGTTCTGACCATTTGCACTGTGTGTTTTGCAATTTCAGACACAGCTCAAACTTTACAGAGAATAGAACTTTACAAAGATCAATTTCTGCTTCAAGTGAACCTGAATGTCATGTTTTAAATCAGTTTTAAACTGCACAGCTCCCAGACCTGAAAGAAGCTGGGTTCCCACAGCTTAAGCCCGGTTAGATTTAAGACTTTGGCACTCCTCCTAAATTTATTTTAGTTTTTTTAAAAAGGCTTGTAATCATGAATGATGTCAGTTCTTCATTTCTTATGATACATCCATCGACCCATCCATGCAACACATAAAAAAAAGTTCTATGCTACGCACTCACTTCACTGCCTTATAAAACACTAGCACACACTTTAATCCAACAGATAAACCGGTCATGTTGCCTATGGTTCAGATTCAGTGCAGTTTTACAGTAGCTGAAGTTTCTCCCAGATATTCACATGCTTATTTAGCTTACTTAGCACCATGTTAGCATCACTTAACTCCTCCCAATAAATGACACCCCAGCCAGAAGACCTGTAGCCAGTGCAGTAATTATGGTGGATGTGCAGCATGTTGACACTGCACTGAATATTTAATGTAAAACAAAAAACCTAGTTTGGGGTGTATGTCATGTGTGTGCTGACTGAGAATGAACAGATAATGCAGGCACATTTTGGTTTTGATTTTTATTGGTCCGTGCCCAAAACCTTTTGACCTCAACATCTATTAACTTTGCAAGAAAAGAGAAAAGCTACAGGACTATTAGCTGTTGTGCTAGTAGCAGAGCCGTAGTTTAGCAGTAAAAGTACAGGAGGTTTTAGTAGAGGCAGTAATATTAAAGTTATAGACCATGAATCATCTTTACAGACCAGTTTGTCTTTCAGCTTCAGGACCAGATCGACTGTCTCCACCTCTGTGTGCTTCTGGATTCTCTTCTGGAGATCCTGCAGAAGAACAAATGACATGGAGATCGATAAAGGTGTCTGGGACTCAATTCAAGGGTACTCATTACATTTTATGACTCAATTCAACACTGATATTGTTGAATTGAGTCGATGTTGACTGATGGCCATTAAGATATACAGAGCTTTAGCCAATGGCATCACTTAACTACTTTCTAACATCCCATCTATGTAAAAACAGAAAATAATAATAATTATGCTCAACTTTATGTTCAGAGAGCCAAAGCCTCAGACCACTCTAAACACAGTTAGTTTAATCTTGAATTTGTATGATGCTTTGGATATTGCCTTTTCATGGTCCCTCAAGTTCCACCCACCTGCTGTTCAAACCTTGAGGAGCCAATCAGAAGTTAACTTAAAAGCATAAAACACTAAAATAATGTTTCAGACAGACTCAGCCCGATCTTTATACACTCCAAGCCTTTCTCCTCCTCACCTCCTCACACAGCGCTTCGAGGTGCAGGGCTTCCAGTTTCTGCGTCATCTCTTTCCTCCTGTTGCGGAACCAGCCGTCAAAGTTGGGAGACTTGAGGAAATGCCTTTAAATTTAAGAAGAGAAAAAAAAAAGAAAAAAGAGAGAGTTCATATGACACTCGGGATAGTCTGCATTCCGACAACATGTCAGTGATTCACTACTGACATCCTTTCAGTCTGTGTTACAATCAAACCATTCATACTTAACCCAGTAAAAACCTCTATGGCTTATGAACTTAAAAATACAGATTTCCATGTGATAAATTAACTTCTGCAGATAGATTTTTTTAATAAAGGCTTATGCCTGCACCTGTAGAGTCCTATCCAGTCTCCTTTCAGTCTGGACGTAAGCTGAGGTCCAGCTTTCTCCAGTGTCTTCATGAAGTCCTGCTGTATGAACGGTCGTAGCTGAGGAGGACTCTTCCAGGGACTGATGGACTTTTGGAGAGGCATCAGACTGGCCACGTACCGCTCCTGCACCACACGAACAAATCATTTTAGTTGAAGCCTAAAATGCTTATTGTCATTTGTAAAATTAAAATCACATATTTACAGCTTCATAGCCCGATGTATCAGAGTTAAATCCACTTCTGTGAAATCTTTCAAACTCAGATTCAACTCTAAAAAACACAGCATTCATTATAGAGTTCTTGGATCTGATTGGAGGATACCACATACATAAAGTAATTGGTTGTTACCAGTGGAATGATGAAGCTTTGTGTCAGTTCTAAGAAGTAGCGCCGAAGAATTGCATTCTGGGCTGCAGAGGGTCTCTTCTGTTGAACACCCTGCAAAACAAGAAAATACATAAAAATATTTCATATTTTCAATAATGAATAAGGGGATGCTTAAAAATGGGAAATATCTCACCTTCTGAAGCTGTTTGATGATTTCTTCATCTTTGTTGAGATACGGTTTATATGCAGTGTACACACCTACAGAACACACACACACACACACACTTATCAGACTGTTTTTTTAGTTATTGCGGGACCTCTTGCACAATTTGTCGGTGTGTGTGTGTGTGAGTGTGTGAGTGAGTGAGAGATTTCATGTAATATTAAAAAAAGTAAAAAATCTTTATAATACAGAAAAATAAATAGAATAAAAGGGGGATGTGAAATATCTACCGGGTTTAGAGTCCAGAGTTTTGAGGTTTTTCAGTTTCTTGACTTTCATCTGCTTGGCCATCTCTCCTGTGAGTGCCAGGTGGTGAAAAGAGTGATCAGACAGGTTGATATTTCTCCTCCATTTCAATACATCATTACCTACTTCATTAACACACTTTTTGCACAGAGACATCTTTTTGAACAGGTTTGAGACCCTGTATGTCTCAGTTTGCTGAAGCTGTAACGTTTACCTGCTTGTTTCATGTCTCCGATGCGGATGATGTGCGGCCAGTGCTGCAGCGTTTTTGCAAAAAAAGGATTGGTCACTCCTAGAATGACTGACGGCCTGCGGAAACACAGATTAATAACTTTTAACACCAATAAGCAGAAAACAATTTTCAACACTCAACAAATTTCTAACAAAGTAACTTCTGTTCATTGGCTCCCTTTTAAATTAGAATTTCAAACATCCTGAATGACCACGCCCTATCATCACTTTTTTCCAGCTGCTGTATGGAGTGGCAGCCTGTTCCAGCAGCTCCTGTTGCTATATTTAAAATTAATTTAGGGACTTTATTGCATGATTAAATTGATTTATTTTCCTTGCTCATTTTGATTTATTTGAAGGTGAAATAGATACTTTTTGTTTTACAAATCTACTCGTGGCAACAGACTCTTCACCAGCTGATCGCTCCACTGTCCACAAATTTATCCCAGCTACTAATACCAATGACACAACAGCATGGCGTCATTTTATTTTTACTTACGGAGCCTGCGTCCTGGTGGTGTACTCCTTAAACTCACTGTCATGAATGGTGAAGTACGGCCGGAAATCACTGCAGTAACGCAGAGGAGCAATGCAGCTGCAGAGGGGGAAAAAAAACATTAAAACATTTTCTAACATTTTTAAACTAGAGTGTTTACTGAACCTTCTGACAAATTTAAAAAAAAAAAAAAAAAGAAGAAGAAAGTAAATGTCAGTCTTAATATTTGAATTTTAATTTTTATAAGTTTTGGTACATCTGGCATTTTTGTGACTTTTTTCAACATAAAACACGTGAAGGCGACAGGATTAAGTTGGGGGGTTTTTATTAATACAATCACACTTATTTTGTAGACATCTCAAGTATTCACATTTTAAATATAATGCGCTTGGCCTAAACAAATCAGCATTTTACCGACGCATATGACAGTGTGCGTTGGATGAAAAACACCTGTCTGATCACTGTACAAACAGAAACATATGTAGACCGACTCATTTGCTGGACTATAAATTACACTTTATAACACATTTATAACAGGAAGACATGTCTAGGTGTCATACATCAAATTTTCCTGAACATGAAGACACAAAATTATATAAAAATTAGCTTTGGGTTTGTTGTTAAGTACTGGTCTATATATTATCCTGGCACAATAACCGCTGCTAACTTACCTGACCAAAGCTAGCACAGTATCAGATGACTCGGCTGGTGATGGCGCCATGACAACAAGTGCCTCCCCCAGCAACACCAACTCCCAAAGCATCTGGAGATGGAAGAAGACTGGATAGAAACACCTGGGGGGGGGGGACGACACGACAATGAGTGGAGTAAGTCTCTTTCCCACTGTTTGCAAACCAATTTCAAACCAAGTCAATTTTGGCAACGTCAAAGACACATGGCTGTGTTACATTCTCAGGTTGAACCTTGTTGAACTGCTAGATTTCAATTTTATTAATTTACCTCAGAACCTGAAGGTCTTAAAAGGTTTCAGCAGATTTGGTCAGGAGCACAACCACCAAGCTGGGTGATTAATATTCTTTTTTTACCTGAATACAGAATATGCTGATTTACACAGCAGAGCACCCAAAACAGTAACTCTGACCTTTTAATAATGGGCATGACTATTCATTTTGTCTGCACCTCCCCCACAGAGACACAAGGTAGAAGCAAGTTTTCAGAGACGCCAACTAAACACTGAAATCAACCCTCCTTGCGAAAGACCTGTCTTCACTTTCTCTCAGTGTTTTTGTTTTTTTTGATAAGCAGTTCTCCTCAGCTGAAGCATTAAGTGATATTGTTCTTGATTCAGTGACAGTACCATGATTAAGCAGCAGGTGGGGACAAAACATGTCCGAAGCAAGAAGAACACTGTGACAGAGGACTTAAATTTCTGTGTTAAGGCTACCCTGTAGGTACACGTTACACCTTAACCTGACGTGTACGTCCCTGGAAATTCACACCGATGCAGTTTGCAGCCGACTGGCTCGTTCAGTGCCACGCACCAGGTTTCAAACAGATCAGTGAGAGCATAACAATTATTACCTCGATGTAAGTTCAGCAATATAATGACACACATTTGTAACAAATGGATGGAGATCGCCTTTCTCGACTTATAAAATAGGGGCCCAAACATCAGATAACATACACCAAATACAATCCCAACATACATTATCATACCAAAGCAAGTCACTAAAAAAAATATCCAAAAATTACCTAAACAATCCTAACATATAAATAACGCTAATCCAATCTAGACATTGTCACACAACAATAATGGTAAAATACATAAAATATGCTGGCAGCACGGTGCAGAAAGAAGGTCCCGAGTTCGACTCCACCATCTGGGAGTACGGTGGAATTTCTGCGTGAAGTTCCTCCCACAGTGCAAAGAGATGCAATTATTGAGGTTAGGTTAACTGATGATTCTATAGGTGTGAATGACAGCTGGGATACACTCTAGCACCCTGATAAGCAGAAGAGAATGGATGGATGCCGGCGACCAAGACTTGCACGAAAAGACAGACTGGGACATGACAACAAGCAACTTAACACCAATCACAAGCTTCAATGTTGCAATGAGACTATTACGTAACATAGGTTGCATCTTAGGCTCTATAAAGATTTAGTCTAAATCAGCCTTGACCTGCAGGACTCACCTGAAGAGGTCCACTTCATGAATTGTTGGGAGCACAATGGACACCATGCTATCACTCTAAAACACAAAAACACACTTTCAGCTTTAATATTCACATAATGCTCAGTGTGTCATCAGACATCATACAAACAGACACTGAGTGTTTGTGCGCACGCGAGTGTAAGATCACCTGGGCGGATTGGACCAGCTGTGACGTTCCTGGTTTATCATAAGAGGTTGGGATGCGAACCTGCAGCACATAGCACAGATTTTCATCAGAGAAACAATGATAGACAACGACATTTGTAATTAGTGACGGCCTTTTCTAATTCTGTTTAGGTCCTTCTTACTAGTATTATCCACAGGCATATGGAAGAGTTTGTCCTGAAAAGAGGATCATGCAACTCTTAAATGGCTGAAGTCATGAAAGAGTGCATCTTTAGCAGCAGTTGGGAACATCATCTCAAAGATAGGAGCAAACCTCACTCCACATTATGTTTAGTGCAATCGTAAATTCATGAACTGAATCATCTGTAAACTTTGGAAACTTCTCTTTTTGGACTGGAAAAAATCTTTTTGCTTTGAAGTTTGTTTGAACTTTTACACAGAAACTATTTTTAGTTTCTTGTTTACAGTTATTTTTTTGTTTAAATACTACTAGCACTTTAATTTGTATTACTTAAATAATATTATTTATTTCATTTTTACTCTGTCATATTGAGAAATGTTAGAAATACATTTGATTATTTTCAAATTCATATGCTTCCTGGGTTTTTATTTTAATTTGCTGTGGGACGAGACAACAGGGTGATGGAGCATAGAACAGAAGGTCTGCCCACAGGAAGCGGAGATAAGAGTTACTGAAATAGTCGTTGTCTAATCGAGTAATTGAAGAAAATAATCTTTAGTTACAACCCTACCCTAGACTTACAACATTCATCCTTACAATAATCAAACTCGTTTCATAGTTTTACGAGCATGTCTGGAGTCATTGTAGCCACTGCTGTTGTTATGCTCCCTACCAGCAACCACGTAAAATTCAAAGACCCACTCTAATAACACGTTTTGATCATTAACAGTGAACGACTGCTGAATTAAAGCACTTTGAAATCAGATTTTTATTTTATTTTTTTTAAATACAAATGTATTAAAACACTCATTAAAGTGATAAACTTAACTAAACCAAACCTTCAGTCCCAGAACTGTACCAATTTGTACTCTTTAAAACAAAATAAAAGACATGAAGGACACAGAAGTAGTGAACCAACTTCAAAACATTGAAAACATTGAAGTTACCTCACTAAGCCCCTAAATGCTGCTTTAAAGTACAGGTTACTGCTGACTGCGAAGCATTCTTGTTCTACCTGAACAAGACTGCCTGATTAAACAAATATTTGCCTATCGTGGGAAATTGAATCGAGCCATCTTTAAAGTTATTAATTCGACCTGTTCTTTACCTGTCACGACATGTCAAAACTAAACATCTGCTGGTTTCAACTTAGTGCGTGAGTGTACCTTGAGGACTACACCCATGATAGGCAGCGTCAGGATTCGTCCAGGATGAGGCGTTGGCCAGCGATCGATGTCATTACAAGCTATCAAACACAACAACAATTTTGAATTAAAAAGGATCTTCTCTGAAAACAGAAAAAGGATTTATTTAAGTATACAGAAATAATTGGCTGCCTCTCTGATATTCTTCATCTTCTGTGGCAAGACAAGTTCACAATCATGGAGACTGGTCAGCAGCTACAGTCACTGCTTTCTGACTTGGCAAACCACTTGTGATTTACAATTCCTTAGTCAATGTGCAATCAAACTTTCAAAATAAGGGGATCATCCCTTACCAAATTAAAGATGGCATCATTGCCTTATACTGGTCGGTATTAATCTATAATCAACTAGAATCTACAATCCCTATAAATAGTTTCCAATTAGACATGGGTAAAACAGTGGGTTGGCCGACCCTCCATGGCTGCACCTGAGAGGTGGGAGTGCCCAACAGGACAACCCCTCTTTTAGTCCACACTGTCTCCACTTATAGTTCATATACTCTGGTCCGAATCAGCTGATGAGTTTGTAAACTTAGTTTAGAACTTTTTTCACATTGTTTGGTTTGGTGTTTTTTTCACATAAGGAACTCCAAGCAAGCCAAAATGCATCACTACAAACCATGTGAGTCTATGGGCTCAAATTGTGGTCATAAATATTTTGTACTTGTAAATCAGGATTTGTATGTGTAAAAAGAATTTGTGTGAGTGTAAAACAGATTTGTGTGTGGACTTAAAATAGGTGTGAAACTGCACTCAAGTTTCAAGTTACAAGTACGAATTTTGACCCTGTTTTCCTTTCATCTGATTGTGATTGACACGACATTGGCCAAATTTAACTATCCAAACAGAGAACAGATGGGTTTGGCTGTCGGAGGAGCGCTTTTTTGAACTGCAGGTCCTTGAAGGGTAATACAGTTTGAAGCTGGAGGATCTCTATGTAAATATCCGATAGAAGCTAGGTCCCCTAACTTTCAGTAGCTGTTGAAAGGATAAAGTTGTGGTATATCAGTGGTTAGAAATACCATTATTACTTTAGGATTAGTTTAACACAAAGTCAGGGCTTGCCTGGGACCATGGCTGTGAGTCACAGTGTGCAGCATAAAGGTACTTTCACATCAGACGCAGCATGTGCTGCTAATGCTAACTAAAAGCCAAGGATCCAGAATTTGTTGCACTGGCTGCTGGGCTCTGTGGGTTTTTGCAGCAGCTCTACCTGTACTAGATGCACCTGCTCATTGTCGTTTCTATCTCTGACTTTATGTCCTCTTCAAGAGTTTCTGTTTTTTTTGCTGGTTCTTCAAATATTCAATAAAAACATGTATGCTCATTAATAACGAAGAAAGCTTTGTAACTATCCCCACTAGTGAAGACTGTCATTTCCACAATACTGCCCCCCCCCCCCCCGGTCCGCAGCGCTGTTGGAAAGGCCCTGGAGGTCCCTGTATTAAGCACATAAACCTGTGACACAAAAATCACCAAACTGAGACCACCACAGACTGTTTTCCTTCGTGTTGATGAAGGAAAACACTGGGCTGGCATGTAAAAAGGCATTTATTCCCTTCAAGGACCTGAAGCTCCATAAAGAACCCCTCCAATAGCCAAACACACGTATTTTTTGGCTAAGTCCACACACAAATCTGGTTTTTTTTTTGTTTGTTTTTTTACACACACACACACACACACACACACACACACACACACACACACACATCCTGATTTACAAGTACAAAATATTTATGAACACAATTTGAGCCCATATGAATCCACTCACTGGCCAGGAGCAATGAGCGGAGCAACAAAAGTAAATACAGGAAGAAGGTGCTGTATTCTGGACCACTGGAGAACATGGAGAATTTACATTCATTTCACATCTAGCTGCTAGCCCCTACAGACCTTTGCACATCTGCAGTACCTTCCCACATTGAGAATACAAAGCATACGTGGTTATGGGATATTTTTTTAATCTCAAAATTGTAACATACACCTTGCATTTCGTTCGGATGATGGTCACATCACACCATAAACAAACAACTCTGGGGTTTATTCCTTCAAAGGGTCACAGTGCAGCTGTTTTGGTCTATACATAAGTCCAATTACTGTGAACTAAATGGACTAAACACCACAGGTGTGAAAACACACTTATCCACAATCCTCTCTTGGTTTTCTTGGTTATTTTGTTTTTGCAGCCATATCCAACTTTAGATACTTTTTCAATGAGACACCTTAGGTAGTACCGTTTACCATACTCTCACATCTCACTGCACCAATTATTGATTAGGTAATTTGACTGACTAATTAAACCCTATTGTGCGTGGGCTCTCCTTGTTTGTTACTAGCCTGGATGAAATTACTGAAAAGCAGTACTTCCAACACATATTAGATATTAAATACTAGAGACACTGACTTTAGAGGGAAAAACTTGCTCTAAGAGGACATTTCTATTTTGTGGTTTTTGGTTAATGAAAGTAAAGAAAAACAAACAAAAAACAAAAGCCGTTTTAGTCATTTTAAAATTATATTTATCTTTTTTTTACTATTTCTCTGAATTAGACAGTGACAGTTTGGTTTGGCTGTCAACATCTTAAATTGTTCCTTAGTTCTAAGTAAAACATCTTTTTCAAGTCTGACCATATCAATGAAATCTCATTTTGCTGTATTCTTGAAGTCCTCAAAACCTAAACAGACGAGAGGAAACTCATTCCTGAGAACAGATATAAAATACATGTCTTGTGATTAAATGTGCAACAAACTGGTTTCTCTAAACTTTGTAAGAGGCCAACCAAGCTTACGATGACATCTGATAAACTGAGAAGTCTCAGTACAGCGGACCTGCTGCCAAGCTGATACGTTGTGCCATAAAAATAAAAATGCTGAAACTAGATGTAACTAGGATGTGAAAGCACTGTAAAAGTGTGAACTAAGGACTGTGTAGTTAACTCTTCTGGACCACACGGAGCTGAGACAGGATTACACAAATGATTGCATACAGACAGGTAATCAAACTGACCAGCCTCCAGGCAGGGCTCCTGTTTCTCAAAGTATTCAGGAGCCATAATCTTCAGCAGCGAGTGGAAGAAGGTCACATAGGGCAGCTGACTGATCAAGACGAGAGACTGGAAAGAGACAGGCACAGCAAGAAAGAAAGAAAAAAGAAAAAAAAAAAAAGAGGGAATTGTATTTTCAGACATTTCATCAGTATGTAATTTTTTTTAGTGGTTTGATTTTGATTTTGTCTGAAAGATGTCAGAATATAGTGAGCCGACAATCCCTCATTTTGTCTAGTAATAGATTAAACCCCAAAGAGCAAATAAAAACTGCAAATAAAAACTGAGAATCAAACCCAAAGCTTGAACTAGTATATGCTCGACATGGGCCTTTGTTTCTTATTTTAACCCTCTGTATACCTGCGGTCATGATAAAGTATAATGTTACATTTGCACCACATTAAAAAAGCCTTTTGAAATAGCGTCGGGTAAAAATAAATCATTTTAGATAATTATATATATCAAATTTAACATGCATGCAGTTTTTCTATCAAGGAGAGCACTAATACAGTTAATCACAATGTAACCTTGCCTGAAGTGGGAGTACTACTATTGTAAGCCTAAAATCATAACCAAAAGGTGTTGCTGAAACCATTTAATCTCTGAAATATGGAGAAAAAAAAAATCGCTTAAAACCATTATAAATCCTATTGTGGTAACAGGAAGCATAATCTCTCTCAAATTTTTTAACACAGTGCATTGTGTGCTGGATCCTTGTTCATGCTTAAGTTTTCTATCACCGGCTGCATTTAGTCCTCCTGCAGTTTGACACTGACCTTCTGGAAGTATCCTCTCTTCAAAGATTTGTCTCGCACCTGACGGAAGTACACATAACCATAGTAATGGCCCTGCTCCCTCTGTCTCACACACACACACACACACACACACACACACACACAGCAAATTATCAGTTCACAGATTCTTATTTTACTCTCAGCACACAAAACTCTACACTGTGCAGTTTATGTGCCTACAGAGCTGTGTGTGTGTTAATGAGCGGTGCCTAACCTTCAGACAAGGTGGCGCATCTCTGTCAGTGGTTTCCAAGAAGCAGCCAAGTGACGTCTTCCTGTTGGAACCCTGCCGGAACCGGAAGCAGAACTGTGTGTCACCAAGGCAACCTGGAAAAAGAGGGCAGAGCAATGACCGATTGTCACCCACAGTAAACAAGAGACATTTTAAGACCTGAATAAAAACATATGGGAGAAAATCAGCAAACACAGGAAACCAATCATGTTTTTGTGGTGATGCATGGGGTTTAATTTAATTAAGCTTAAATAAACGTTTGTTTATAAAATATCCAGACAGCCACCCG
Organism: Diplotaxodon limnothrissa; assembly: GCF_057381915.1. NCBI lineage: Eukaryota > Metazoa > Chordata > Actinopteri > Cichliformes > Cichlidae > Diplotaxodon > Diplotaxodon limnothrissa. The sequence goes on from NC_140600.1 coordinate 27,044,969, forward strand.
GATTTAATCCAAGATGGCTGCAGTGTTTAGAGGATTTCATTAAAAGCCCAGCTTATCCCAGCTTCCAAACACTATGCAGATAAACATGGTGAATACATATAAATATGGATGTATATTCCAGTATTTTCTAAGATCAGACTAGCATATAGAACCAAAATATACATAAGCTGGGGAAAAAATAAAAATCACTTCATAAAGACACATTAGCAAAGGACTGCTACAAAACTTTAGGAACATTCAAAAACTTGTACTAAATTATTCTTTAAACCCAAGTCTCTTGTGTATGAAAATCAAAAAATATACAACTTAATTTGTTCTGAAGAAGAAAAACTGCACTGTCCTCAGCTAACTTTAAACTAAGATTATAAGTGTGATCATAAATAGATTAAAAAAAAAAAATCACCTTTGAGAAACAACAAAAACACTGCAGAATCCACCACAACCTATTTCTGTACACATCTGCATTGTGCACACCTGTAAAAATAAAGAATTAAAAAATGTACGCTGCAGAAAAATGTGACATCGATGAGCACTGGTCAGCTCTTCTAGCCTGCATCCTCTGGTCTTTTAGGCAAACAGGAAGAGGAAAACGAAAGAAAAAAGGAAACAGGAAGTCCTGCATAAGCCATGAACCAGAAGTTAACCTCAGCAGGAGGTCAACACATCTTTAGACAGAGAAAATGAGCTTTAGGACATTCAAAGAAAGACAAACACTTCAGCTCAGGCTGGTAGACTTAAAAGCATTCCACTTCATAAGTCACGCATACATAAGCACACACTACCAGGAGCACCAGAAAAGGACAGCCAAGACTCCATGACATCATTCAGTCGGGTTGCATTCAAGACCACACAGCATGAAAACAGGCCACTGCTGCCGGACCACAGCTCTGAATTAATTTTGAGTTTCTAGTCACTCAAACACAGTCCGAATACTTCTGTGTACTTAAAGAAAGACTTTAAAGCTCTTTGCTTTATTTTCCACAAATCACATCAGTCCCCTTTTAACAACAAGTTGACCAATGCCACGTAGAGTTCACAGGACAGGCAGCATCAGAATTAAATACGTTTTTACAAATGACTTGACTTTTTACCCCCCTCCCCCAGTACAGATGAAGAAGAGGCAGGTCTGAGCATCTCCACTTAAATTGCTGCTTGCTCGGCCTGGAAGGAAACGGATGGAGGTAGTCGCACAAATGTAGAGCAACCTTACATCTGATCCGATTACTGGCCTATTCATTTATGCACAATAACTTGTTTTATAAAGCTCTATTGGGTATGAGACGCATGAAGAGTCAGCAGTTTCCAAATAAAGAGCACAAAAAAAATATTCATCTGTCACCATTTATTCTGAATTCCCAAAGTGGATTAATGACAAATTATGCCAAATCTGTTCAGGATGTAAGGCTAAATTATGGACGACACACACACAGAGAAAGAGAGCTGCAGTTCCTCAGTTTAATGTCTCTCTCCCCCTTTCTCTCTGACAAACACCTACAGTGAGAGATATATATAGCAGCCCTGTAAGCAGTCTGTCCTAATCCTGTCTTCAAACTGAGGGCAGCAGGCTCCTTTAGCTTCACCCCCCTCTGACTCAGTAAACTAAAACACACACCTGCGGGCAAACACACAAAGCCACAGTGGTGTTTGTACATGGGTGTGTGGTGAGTGCGCTAACCACTATACCGTAATCTATCTTACATTTAATATTTTAGTAATTTAAAAAAAATCTAAGAGTATCAGTGAAAAAGATACTGAAGTTACCAAAAAAAAAAAAAAAAGAATAAGTAAAAAATTTTATGACTTAATGCTGTTCAGCTGATATCCATCCACCTACAGTTACTTCTCCAAATATTTATGGACCTATGCAGTGGATTTCAAACAATCAAGATGTGACTGAAGTGTAGACTCTCAGCTTTAATCCAAAGTGTTTAGAAGGAGTATTGCATTAACTACAGGAATGACTGTTTAGGAATTACAACCATTTTTATACACATCCCACACAGAGTTGGAAAGAGCTGCACCTAGCATTACAGCCAACACCTTGTATAAACTAGGTCTTTTCAAGCAGCACCCAACCAGATGTTAGCAAATTTTTCCATCACTGATGAAAAATCTGAAAGCTGTTAAAACAAAAACAAAAAAAACAATAATGTAACGTGTCTCTCTCATGACTACAGAGGTGCAGAAAGAGTGCCTATTTTGTATAGTATCTAGTTTGCAAATCAAAAAACGTGCAGTGCGTGAGCTCTTCTGATGAGGATGTGCGTGTATTTGTCCGTTTTAGATGACCTAGTTCAGGCCACAGATTTTATCCGCCATGCTTTGGTTCAATAACATGTGACAGTAACGGTACTTAATTATGTCATCAAGCCTGTCAAACTGTAGAATGGTTCTGAAAAAGCAACGAGGCAAAACTGGATCTTGATTTGCATTAGAACCAGCTCCAGCCCCAGTTTGGTGGATGCGAGATAAGAGAAAAAGGCTGAAACACAAACTCACCTGAGTTGGAGTCAGGGAATGAAAGGTAGCAGATGCTTGTTTTCTGAAAGAACAGCAAATATTTAGTTTATGTCCTTACCTCTTTTATTACATCAGCTCAGGTTTACATACCCATACTAGGCTTTGCCTGCCTCAGAATGGGCCTTTGTGAATCAATCCATCAACATGTGATGCTTTTTAACATGTCGATAAATGTTCCAAAAACAAACCTTTCTTTAAAAAAATAAAGAATAAATTCAGTGTAACTCACCTCTTTCTCCGACAGTTTGGAATGATGAGGGTAAATGACCTGAAAGAGAAAAAACAAACAAACAACACTTTACCCAAAGAAGAATCTCACAAACGCACAACTGAAAACTTTGGTCAGCCTCTATTATGTGCTGTGCTTATGTTGTTAAACTGTAAAAAGAACTGGAAAACTGTAATACAATGCAAGGATGTTATAAACTGATTTTAATGTGACTGAGAGACAAAGATAAAAACTAAAACATAAAAGTTAAATTATGTTTTACAATGAAGATTTCTTACACCATAAAAATAAATAAATAAATAAATAAATACAACCCAATAAAAACCCACAAACACACACAGAAGTGAGCAAATTCAATCAAATAATTTTTTTAAACTACTGAATAATGTTAATTGTTTACACAATACACACAATTTTTGTAGTTCTAAGTGTTCCCATTTTAAGCACTTAAAAAAAATAGCTGTACTTTTACAATTTTAGATTTCCTTTAGTATAAAAACAATCTACAGTGTTTATATTTTTCAAACTAGAAATGTATCAATGACAACATTTTGGTTTAATACTTGTGTTGAGATTTGTTTTAAAATGTTTTATTAAACATTTTAAAACAAAACTTTTATAGTCCTTTCAGTTTTTCATGGCAAAATTTGTTAATATTTGCCCAGTTAAAAAATGTATCTTGCATTTATCTAAAAGTTTAATATTGAACTTTATCTATAGTCAAGTTAGAGGTGGGAATCACCAGACACCCCTCGATACAATATTAACAAAATATTTCTCTCAAAATATGATACTGTTGCTATTTTTAACATTTTGTGATGTGCTGCATTTTCACAACATATATTGCGAATTATCACTTTTTTAAAAAACAGCAAATTATCTCCTTAAGTTAAACTTTGTCAATATTTATATTTTATCTAATAAGATAACGTTATCTTCAACTACACCAAAATGGTCATTAGAACCACTCACAAATGTTGCTGTAAGTCAGAGTAAGCCTGCTATCAGTCTGTGATTGAATGAGGTCAAGTTGGCAATTACATGCAATCTGTTTCTGATAATGCACAATTAACTGTTATACACCATCAAAAATCACATCTGTTAATGTCTACCTAGACAGAAATTAATATTCAACTATTATAATTGCTCTTAACCAGCTAGCAGCTAGTTGAGTTGAGTCCCTTCCAGTTGTGCTCGTTGACAAAGACTCATTCAGAGCAACAGCAGCATCTTCAGAATCAGAATCAGAATACTTTATTCATCCCGAGGGAAATTAGGGGTTACAGCAGGCAGCACGCTAATGGCGCATGCACACTCACAAAGGAACCTTCTGACCAACTTTACACAAACATTGGCAATCATTCTGCATTTATAAATTAGACAGCAATTATTTACATACCTTCGACAGTCTCTCTGACAGCGATTTTCAGTCAGTCCAAGTCAGACTGCAACTGTCTGCAGAAAGGATGCCTCCTGAACTGCTTAGCTTTGTCAAGCTAAGTGTGTCCAGTGGTTTTGGTTGAACCAGTTTAATGTTAAGTTTGTTCAGCTAATGTTACCTCAGCACGGTGAAGCATGAAATGAGCCATCTTGTTCATAGTACTCCCAGAGTATTTTAAATATTTAATTTAAAAATCAGTATCTGGTATTCCTATATCATTACAGTATCGTGATACTATGCTGTATTGATTTCCCCCCACTACTAATTCAAATCAAGTAAAATTTTGATATACCCATTAAAAAACAAACAAACAAATATGCTGATCCATGTGCTGCACTGCTGATAGTACTGCTGATGAATTTACCGTACTAAGTACTATATCCAATTAGTAAATCAAAATGATGAAATGCTCTGTAGTCTTAGTGTAGCTCAGTCCCCTGGAGAAAGTGAAACAGAAAGACCTGAAGAAGTCTGAATCTGCATAGTTGTTTTTCATTTAAACATTGTTATCAGGTAACTGATTAATGTGTGTTTCTATAACTCCTGTGAGGTCAACAGGTGTTGGGGAATTTTTTAGCCTTTGTGACTTCAGTAGGATTCAAAACATTTGGGTACCGTTTTAAGTTGAATTATTTTTTTTGTTTTTTTTTTAAATATGCAACTTTCTGCAAAATACGTCCATTTGAAGTTATAGCCTGAGTGATGCAGTGGCTGCTGGGACGGACTAACTTCAGCTAAGGACACCAAACACGCTTCCCCGTAAGCTCGGCATTGTCATAAAGTGATCCTACAGTAAAATGTTCTGCTAGTTTTGTGAAGCGCGTGTGTACTCGTGTAATCATTGTTAAATCAAAGAGTGGCAAAATGAAAGCAGCTAATGAAAGTGATTTGTTCACTCCCCTCCAAGAATTAGCCCAAGCCTAAAAAACTGCTAACTTAGACATTTGTAGCCTCACTGAGTTTAACATGACCCCGCTGTCCCCGGCGGATACTTTTGTCTCACCTCCACCGCCTGTCCGAGCTCCAGGTCGAAGCCGACCACACAAATGCAGTGCAGCCAGGCGGAGAAACGGTCCCAGGGCAGCAGAAGAGCCTCCTCCGTCTCCTCGTCGCCTCCAGGCCCGGGGGGTAGCGTTATTTCCTCCGCCGGGGAGATGCTGCTAGCGTCCTGGTCGTCCAGATCCTCCGACTCTTCGACCGGCTCCCCCAGCTCCTCCGGGCCTTGCAGAGCCATAGCTACGGCCCGACACCGGACACAGAGATGCTCTGAAGAATGTTAACCGTTTCCTAAATATGTTTAATGGTATTTCAGGCCAACTTGTCCGCAGGTAACAACAGGAGACAAGGAGGGTGCAGAAAGTAGCCACTTAGCTTCCAATTAGCATTTCAGCAGCAACGTATTACGTTCTTTGTGCAACGTCATCACGCACAAACGTCCCTGAGCTGACTTCTACATGCCGTATTAAATAATCCATATAAAATCAATAAACAAATAATTACGTAGTTGTTTTTAATATTTGGTCTAATTTTTTCCAAATGGTTTGCACACAGACATAAAAAGAAATTTTTAAAAAGACATAAAACAGGATAGAAGAGATTTTTCTTTTCAAATCAAAGCTTTTAAAATCAAAATTATGAGATCCAAAGTCAAACATTAGACCTGCTAAGTCACAGCATAACCTAGTTAAGGCAAAAAATTCAAAGCTAGTAAACCTAAATATAAACCTAAACTATATGTAGAAATTAAGAGATGTTTATGAGATTTTAAAAAATTATTTATTTATGTAGCAGTTTTCAAAAATAGAAGTCACAAAGTGCTTTATACAGATAATAATCTAAGTAAGAGGTGTCAAACATGGCCCAGTGGCCAAACCCAGACACAGGCTGACAACAGGTGTAGTTCAACACACTGTAAAGTGCAAGCGATGAAGTCAGTGGTTATCACAGTGTTTCAGTAGCAGAAATTCAATGCTCCTCATTTTGATACCAGATTGGTTTCATCTTTCTTAAGATCTTGGTAGTGGCTCAGCTGGGTGTTTTCAGATTGTACTTGAACTGGCTCAGAAACACTCCTGGTCTAAGATAAGAGATACAGCTGCAAAATTTAAAATACTACGAATACACGAAAGACCTATGACAGTATATGCAATTGATTAAGGGGAACATCTGCACCATATATTAAAATGCAATAATAAAAAAAAAGCTAAACGTCTTTGTTTGTTTGGTGTATTTTTTTTCTAAATAAGCTGTAAGATGTACATTGGCAGGAACCTTGGGTAAAATCCAAAAAGTTCTTTTGTTTGATTGTTGTTTTTGTGCAAATTAACTTTGTATGTTTTGCACATATTGGGCTGAAATAAACAATTTTAGCAAGAGGCAGATGACTGAAGAAAATAAGTGAGAGAGGAGGACAGATAGAGAGAAAGATAATCAGGAAGTGCATAGGACCGGTAAGGAGGAAATGAAGGGAGCGATGAAGAAAATTAAGAGTGAAAAGGCAGTTGGTCCAGTGACATACCTGTAAAGGAATGGTGATGTCTAGGAGAGAGAACAGGGGACTTTTTAACCAGACTGGTTAACACATTCTTGGAGAGTGAGAGGATGCCTGAGGAATGAAGGAAAAACTTTATTTCTTTTCCATTTGACATTAGAATTGACGAGATTAAAGGAACACCTCAGGCTGAGATGGTTTGAGCATGAGCGGAGGGCAGATGTTGGATATACTATGCAAAGGATTTTGAAGAAGGAGCTTCCAGGCAGGAGGAAAAGAGGAACAGCACAGAGAAGGTTCATGGGAGTAGGCACATGCAGGGGTTGGTGTGACAGAGAAGGACACTGCAAACAGGAAGAGATGGAGGCAGTGAAGTGGTAAATTGGGGTTATATATTTATACTCCTTACACTGAGACAAAACATACAAAGCAGGTCCTCTATACCATGGCTCTGAAGAAGTGTTTTTTGTCTGCTATGAATGTAAAGGAATTGTTTTTGGTGAATGACATAATTGCAGAAATTAGCAGTAATAAAAACACTGAAAAAATGTCTTGATGCATGCTTAGTCATCCAGGTAAGTAAATCCCAAAAGGTTGATTCTGTTCATCTGCGCGTAGCGTTTTCAGTGGAGAAATGTTTCATCACTCATCCAAGTGACTTCTTCAGTCTCAGCTGACTGCAGGTTTCCCCAACCTAAACAGTACATTTGGACAATGACTGAAACTAGCTCATTCAATGAACAATGGACTGTGAGGCCAGTTCCTTGAGCATTAATATGCAAGTTTCTATGACCATTGATCAACAACCACTGATCAAAGCCCATTGATGAATTGAGTAGGTGGTCAAATGATTCAGTTGTACCACTACAGACCACCTGTAGATAGACATGTTGATGATTAAGATCATTTTCATATTACTATATACGATAATATATTCCTTAGTGACACCTGCTGCTGGCAGCGCTAGCTACAGTTCATTCTTTGTGATCTGAACTCCCCCACTCCACCACCTCCCCCCCACACACATCCACATTGCTAAGTATAACTCCCATCACTGAATGAATCACGTCTTCAATTACAGCCTGACTCTGAAGGCAGTAAATCAGCTTTATCTAAATCCTTTAATAGCTCTATCACCGAGCAAGCAGATGGATGAACCAAACTGCAAACAGAGGGCACAAACAAACCTTGGTGGCCTAAGTTGTGATGCAAATTAGTCTACTTATGGGTAAGAATAGTAATCAAGTCAATAAGATATTTTTCCACAAAATGAGCAGTACTGGATTTCAGTAAAGTAATGCAAATTTAAACCAATTCATACTAAATGACTTGGTTTTAATTGTTCTTGCATTTTATATCTTGAGCCACAGAAAACAGTATTTGATCTGTCACTAAATAAATGTAAATGTACATTGCTTTTTTACATACTTTATTGTCATATGTTTAGTTTTTTAACACAATTATTCTTTTTTCGTGTTTTATTATGATTTTTTGTAATTTTTGCTCCCATTTTTCTATTGTATTTTTTTTTATAAATAAAGTATATCTTATCCCAAGAAAAAAAAAACATAACGAAACAAAACGAAACACCTGTGCATACTAAAGAGCTAAGTTATCAACTAAACAGAAAATAAATTAATAAAAAAAATCCAAAGTCCAAGTGAGGCCTTTTTGGGGATGTTCAAATATCACATGGTACAAACATGTAAGTTATAATGAATGTAATAGTTATACATTCTTATGTTTTTGTATACAATTTCAAATATAAAATATTCACATTGATAACCTGACATTAGTGATAATACATTAAATATAAAAAAACAACACTTTGCATTGATAGATAATGAAATGCAATGAATGAGGTCTGGGAGCACACAAACCCCAACATTTATCAGATCACTAAAGAGTGTTGTAATTAAACTAAGATGTAATGGAGTTCAGCTTCTAAGGCTTTGTATCCCACAAACAGCCTCTGTTAAATGGACATAGTGATGTCAAACTGGGCTAAGAAGCTAAACACAGTAAGATGCTGTTAAATCTCATATAATAGTCAGACTGTTAGCACAGTGACAGCTGGTGCTCTGCTCTCTCTGCAGGAGGGCTAGGCAACGCAGGGACCACGATGGGGTCTATCCCACAAAAAAAAACCTGCACCAGGAACACTTTACAGGAAAACTCCAAAACTTCAAAATGAAAACCTATAACAAGGGTATCAAATATAAGGCAGAGAAGCCAGAATTGGGCCGCTACAGTATCTGGCCCACTGGACGGCTTTGGAAAATGTGAAGTAAGGCATACATTTTGGACTGCGCTGTATTTTAATAAATTTAACTGTTCCTCTTGCTGATAAACTTCTCCCATGGCCATTCGTATTGCACCAAAGTATTTGCTGTATTTGTGCAAAATCTATTAGTTTATAGTATATGTATAGTATTTGTTACTTAATTATAATCCAAATCCAATTTGGGATCTGGACTTAATTATACTTCAAATTATATTTCAAAACTTACATTTTAACTACTGATTTTATCTACTGTTCCTTTCTTTTTTTCCATTTTAAATCATGCTTTTTTATTTGTTTTTGTTTTTTAATGTCTCTGTAAAGCACTTTGAATCACCTTGCTGTTGAATTGTGCTATATAAATAAACTTGCCATACTATCTGTAATTAAGTAACAGACAAAATTAAATAACAGAAAAGGTCCTGTTTTTTTTTACTATCAGCTATAGAAATTATGATCTTTCCGTAAAGAACAGAACCTTTCTGTTTTACAGCACAGTCTGGGAAATGATCTACCAGAACCTTTTCTGTAATTTTACACATTTATTTCTTACAGTTTAAGCCCAAACAGTCATAGTGACACATTTATTTGATCTATGACTGCAGCTTTTCTTTATCATACAGAAAAACTAAGAAATACTGTTTCACTGGTCCAGCTCACTTCACATCAAAATGGGCTGCATGTTTGTGGCCCACAGTTTAAAATGACTTTAATATCACTGTCCTATAAGGTCTGATGTTTACATCGCAGGAGTCTGTCAGTCACTCAGTTCTTATCTCGTCCTTCACTCTGGTATATTTGGAACAGCCTAATGATCAGTCTGATCCCAAAGTGAATCCTGTTTCAATCCTCTGCCCTCTTAGACCTACTGAGATCTCAAGCAACAGTACAAGGTCTTATGCCCTTTTCTTGTGATGAAGAAATTGACTGGCTTACATAGCTCAACATACTTTTTTCTTGCTGGGATTTTGTTGTGAAGATTGATTTTTAGTAATATGAGGGAAAACTAAGCTAAACAGCCATGCAAGAATTTAAATATTCTGATCTTATCAAACCTACCCAGTCTTGGACATTTAGAGGAAAAGAGGAATTACTTACAGATAACAAAACATTTTTACCACAAAAAAGAAACAAACAAAAAACAAGCAAATATTTATATATTCAGTCTGTGTGAATGGATGGGTGTAGGTTTTATTTGATCACTGGAGAAGGGATGCATTAAGTGGAGTGTTATACAGTGTTATTCCTGACACTAAAAGCCACAGGCTGCAATGCTTTACATCTTCAACCTCTTTAGCCCCTTGTTCTTCTCCATACACTTTGGAAGTAGGTGAAACTGGAAAAAATGTGGAATGCACTGAATATTTCTCACTTTCAGAGTGTAAGGAGTTGATAACTCTGTCTGACATCAGGCTGCTTTTTGGGTTTCTTGTTTTGAGGAAGTCATTTGCTTTAATGTGCACGTGGCACTTTTAATGGTTCAGATATGTTTCTGATCATGTTGGAAAGTCTCTGCATGTTTCGTAACAGCTCTGCTGTATTATTGAGGCTGATTGAAAACAAGAAGGACTAGCAACAATGGCTTCAGATTAGTTAGGAAACTGGCAACAACTCAATAAACTCTGAGAAAAAGTTTCAATACAGAAAAAAAGTTCCTTCATTTTAAGGAATATAAAAAAAATGCCTGCGACCTCTTGACTAACTTAATATGAATGAGAACAGCACCAAACCTGTCTGTCTCTTTCAAGAAAAGTGTTTTTCCCCAAAAGCTGATGAAACAACAACATCCCCATTCTTAAAAGTTAGTGTTCAAACTGTTCAACTAAACTTTTAGCCCTTCTTTTCTCAGTGAAGTGTGTAGACTGAAGCCTGGTCACAGTTCAGCTGCTAGAAGCAACAATTATATAATTTTTATATTTCCTTACAGCCAATAAAAAAATTGATGCAGAAAATTCCAAACACTTATGGAGAGTAATTATGAATACTTTAGTCACATGTCCTATAAATTATGGCTGAATCTAAGAAAAAACAGCAAAGCTTTGCTTTATTTTTTTATCTGCTTTACAGTCTCATCCACCATTGATTTGTTCTCAGCTGTCTGTTCACCAGAGCACCACAGGGACATTTCTGGGGCCAGAAGCAGAATATGATCTCCTCTAAAACCACCCCCAACCTGCTGTCCTTTCCCTAAGCTGCATTGCTGGGATGATGTCGTCTGATGCAAACTCAAATATACTGCTCTGATTAATAAACTGCAGGTGATGAGAATCAAAAAGGTACTTGAAAAGAAACCAGGTGATTTTTTTAAGTAAAGTTAGATTATACCATTTATTAGGACTTCCATATTTCTTAAGCAATTAATATATTCAGGCCTGTGTAATGGACAATGAAAAAAACAAAAAACAAGAAGAAAGGTTCTGAAAAAAAGACTGAACAATAATCCAGTTTTCATATTTAACACAAATGAGTCCATGTTCTTGAAAGAAAAAAACCCACTCCAGTAAAACAGGGAAACCTGTTTCAATTCCTTTAATTTTAAATATGTTTATATTGTCTATCCTGTAAAATAGTCAGATGTCTATTCATATTAATGTACAGAATTCACCTGCTTGCTGCTACTACTGCACATTCACCCAATGTATATACTACACACACACACACACACACACACACACACACACACACACACACACATATATATATATATATATATATATATATATATATATATATATATATATATATATATATATATATATATATATATATATATATACAGCAATGACATTGGAATGTCGTTCGGACTGGAGAAGTGTAGTCGGATGGTAACAAAGAGAGGGAAGGTAGTCAGAACTGAGGGGATTGAACTACCAGAAGGCAACATTGCAGACATAGAGGACAGTTACAAGTACTTGGGGATCCCACAGGCGAATGGGAACCATGAAGAGGCCGCAAGAAAAGCTGCAACCACCAAGTACCTGCAGAGGGTCAGGCAAGTCCTGAGGAGTCAGCTGAATGGTAAGAACAAGATCCGGGCCATCAACACGTACGCCCTGCCCGTGATCAGGTACCCTGCTGGGGTAATAGGCTGGCCAAAGGAGGAGATAGAAGCCACTGACATAAAGACAAGAAAGCTCCTTACCATGCATGGAGGGTTTCACCCCAAATCCAGCACCCTGAGGCTGTACGCTAAGCGGAAGGAAGGGGGCCGGGGACTGGTGAGTGTCAGCACCACAGTCCAGGATGAGACGACGAACATCCAAGAATACATTGTGAAGATGGCCCCAACTGACCGAGTGCTCAGTGAATACCTCAGGCAGCAGAAACCCAAGAAAGAGGAGGGAGACGAGGAACCATCATGGAAGGACAGGCCCCTGCACGGTATGTACCACCGGCAGATAGAGGAGGTGGCTGATATCCAGAAATCCTACCAGTGGCTGGACAAAGCTGGACTGAAAGACAGCACAGAAGCACTAATCATGGCAGCACAAGAACAAGCTCTGAGCACAAGATCCATAGAGGCTGGGGTCTATCACACCAGGCAAGACCCCAGGTGCAGGCTGTGTAAAGATGCCCCAGAGACAATCCAGCACATAACAGCAGGGTGCAAGATGCTAGCAGGCAGGGCATACATGGAACGCCATAACCAAGTGGCCGGCATAGTGTACAGGAACATCTGTGCCGAGTATAACCTGGAAGTCCCGAGGTCAAAATGGGAGATGCCCCCAAGGGTGGTGGAGAATGACCGAGCTAAGATCCTGTGGGACTTCCAGATACAGACGGACAAAATGGTGGTGGCTAACCAACCGGACATAGTGGTGGTAGACAAACAGAAGAAGACGGCCGTAGTGATCGATGTAGCGGTTCCGAATGACAGCAATATCAGGAAGAAGGAACACGAGAAGCTGGAGAAATACCAAGGGCTCAGAGAAGAGCTCGAGAAGATGTGGAGGGTGAAGGTAACGGTGGTCCCCGTGGTAATCGGAGCACTAGGTGCGGTGACTCCCAAGCTAGGCGAGTGGCTCCAGCAGATCCCGGGAACAACATCGGAGATCTCTGTCCAGAAGAGCGCAGTCCTGGGAACAGCTAAGATACTGCGCAGGACCCTCAAGCTCCCAGGCCTCTGGTAGAGGACCCGAGCTTGAAGGATAAACCGCCCGCAGGGGCGTGCTGGGTGTTTTTATATATATATATATATATATATATATATATATATATATATATATATATATATATATATATATATATATATATATAATGTTTTTCCTCTACACCCCCCCCCCAATTTTTTTGCACATGTCGAGGAGCGTGTCAGGCTACATTTCACTGTGTGTTATACTTGTATAACTATGCATGTGACAAATAAAGAACCTTAACCTTAACCTTAACCTTTAAACCATAGCAAAGGATAAAAACAAAACAACATAACAGAGAAATTGTGTGGTTTACAAAAAAGCATCTTTTCTCATAGATCCATATTCTAAACAAAATTCAGCCCTTTTGACTTTCATGATACCGTTTCATGGAAGATTTGACATCATTTGTTTTATCTTGTGTTTAACGTTTGGTTTATGAGGGTTTTATTTCACCAAAACAGTGCTTCTAGCTTTTATGTTAGCTTATATATTTGTGTTCTTCTGTATATAAACTAAGTAGAAATAGATTTGGGTCTATAGTAGAATTTCCTCACACGTCCCTTTGAGCTCTGAGGGAGTTAGCCATATTTGTATTTGTGCGTTAATCTGAGGTATTTTCACTGTCTGGGTGGTTTCTAGTCCTGCAATCTTTGTGCAATACGTTTAGATTATTATGTGAACTCTTGCAAAGAGGATGTAAACAGATTATAGGATTTTGGTATAAAGTAATTTTCTTTGTCATTATTATTTGAAGAGGTGTTTGTATGTGAAATATGTTGTGCTTTAATACCAACTTTGTAACACGTTACTCGTATCTACTTTTTTTTACATTTAAAAAAGTGCTTACATTTTTATCGTCAGTGTTAATCACGTTATATATTTTTAATAATTCATAATTCTGTTTGTATCTATGTATTTATCTTTTAAGCTCATTACTTTTTCCGAGTCTGACTTAACGAGCTCAGCAGTGGGTGGTGCTCATGTCAGCTGGTCAGTGAACGCATCCCTCCGGCTGTCTATCGTTCAGTGAACGCACCACCGCTGTCTGCTCTCTAGTTACAGTATGGCGGCTGGGACTTGCGGAGGAGGACAACTTCTTCTAGATTCCTTCCACAAAACTGTTGGAAGGCGACGGCATTAATATAAAACTTATAGCGGCAACCACGAGGTACACTGCAACAGACGACAGCGGCATAACTTGTGTTTCTTACTGGGGCTTTCCCCAGAAAATAATCGGACTGGTGTGTGATGCGTGAGGACCCGCAGTCAAGAAACTCCCCGGATTTTTCCGCGTCGGTTTCTGCTTTGACTGTCAGTTAGCCGGCTAGCTGCTAGGTAGCTCCCTTCAATGCTAACGCTCGCCTGCAGAGCTCTATATTAGCAAAAAGAAGCGCTAGCGTGTTGCTTTTATTTACTCCAGGTGACAGGGATGGTATACCGTATCCATTCGGTAAGCGGACTGGTTGAAAAAGATGGGGAGAAAAAATTTGTGGACCTGGAAGATAACTTTGTCAGTACTCATTAGCCTAGCCTAGCTTAACCTAGCTTTCTAGTACAACGCCAAAAGAGAGTTAGCGCTTCGCCTGTCCACCAGCGAGTTAGCCAATTAGCATTTTAGTTGCACAAGACGACCAGATAATCCTCCCCTGTTCATCCCGGTGGATGGTTTTGAAACGTCTCCGCTGACTAATTCAGACGAAGAGTGGGCATTGAGCTGCTTTAGTTTTATAACTCAGGGGTGTTTTGGCGTTCGGGCTCGCTAGGTGTTCTCTGGTGGAGGGAGTGGTGAAGGTAGAGAGATAGGAAGGTAGCTAAGGTTCCCTGCATCAGGGCAACAAGGTCACTCAGATTATGAAGACCCATACATGTCAACTACACTTATAGATGACACTTTAGTAAATGACAGACGCGTGTGTGTTGTGTGTATGTGTGTATAGGGTGATGAACGCTGGGGTGTGTGCCTGCTGTTAGCTTGCTGCAAGAGAAGACAACACAGCTCAGAAGCGCGCAATAATTGGACCTACTGCTCTTGATATACGTTAAACAGACAGTTTAGTCAGCACAGAAGGAGTTTGATGGACGTGAGGGGCTGTCAGTGCTATACTCACTCATGTATGTCTTGACACATGGCAGCTTGGTCTGTACATAGTGCCTGCTGTCACATATAAGCGTCGTTATGTAGCTTCGGTGGGCAGTCAGTGAGGGGAATGTCCTGTCTTTTTTTATACCTGTTGGTTTGTTTTTTATTTCTCACACACAAGAGAGGACCATGTTTACTAGTTAGTGCCTAGAAGATTAGAGGACTAACATTTCAGCCTACAGATAGGCCGCAGATATCGTAGATTATTCCTATTTTTTTTTGGAGGAGGGACTCCACCAGAAAAACCTGCCACTCTGGATCAAGAAAACTTGCCCCTCGTCACTGGTTGGAGTAATACTCTCAAGCCAAAATCAATGCCTTCAGCGCTGGCAATATTCGCCTGCCGACCCAACTCGCACCCATTCCAGGAGCGGCATGTGTACCTGGATGAGCCCGTCAAGATCGGCAGGTCGGTGGCTCGGTGCCGGCCAGCCCAGAACAACGCCACCTTCGACTGCAAGGTGCTGTCCAGGAATCACGCTCTGGTGTGGTTTGACCACAAGACTGGCAAGGTAAGCGGCAACAGCACTGAAAATTACTTTACTTAAATTGCTTTACTTTGGTTTTTATGTGGGCCTGAAACTACAGTAGATAGTTACTTTACTCCATGTGTCTGTGAAGGTTCTCAGTCATCCAGGTCATCGTAGTCAAAGGAGCTTGCAAAGAAAAGCGTCTGGACTAACTTAAATTTACTCCATGTCTTCTTATGGGTTGGCCAAATAAAGAGAACCACCAGTGAGAAATATCACCTCATTGGTTTGCATCTTTAAATAGACAGGAATAAAAGCCCTATAAAGAGGAATTTTGCAATGTTAGCTGCTCATCTTGTTTACTTATATTTTCCATGAATGAGCCCAATTAGCTCACAACCTTTCTTTTACTGTGTAAATAAGGTTATTACCTAAGAGCTTAAAATGTTGCAGGAGATCCAACTTATTCCAAACTGAATCATGGTAACCCTTACATCAACTTGGGATAATTTAATATGCCTTATAATTCTGACTTGAATATTTATAAATCATTTTTACCTTCATGAATCCAGGTAGCAGATTTTAATACAGCTATCATTATTAATACTAATAATGATAGTGTTGCTGTGGATTTAACAGGCTGCTGTTCAAAGTTTGAAATATATGAGCAGGTTGTGGGATGAAATGAAAAAGCAATGTTAACAACAGTATAATCTGTGACAATAATCTGTGTCACTATCTGTGTCAGTTATGCTGATGGATTAGTTTGTGTCACTATGAATTGTGGGGAGGCATTGTCTCTTTAGTTATAAAGGAAGTGCTGTAGCACATGTTTTTAGTGTTTAGAGCAGGGGTGGGAAATTGATTTTTTCCAAGGTGGCCACATGAGAAACTGACCCTTGTGGAGGGCCACACCAATAAACTGAACTCAGATATGCTCAGTTTTCTCTTCTTTTTCTCACGTGAGCCCTTGGGAAAATGTATTTCTGCCCACAGTTTAGAGAGTTCAACCAGCTCTTCTTATTGCTTCCTCGTCACTTCTGTTAGGAACCTCCATAAGAACAGCTGATGCTGTGACTAGTCGGGGCTTTTTCTGGTTCATAATAAACTTTTAAGCGATTGGGGCACTAAGCAGGATTAGTGAGTGTGTAGTTGAGGTAGGGTAGCTTACTTAACAAATGTGTGCATTTTGCTGATATTGCCCAGCTTTTAATTTTTAAAAAAGGAAGTTTTCAGCAAATTAAATACGGCTTTAAAACCACTTAATTGATAACTCTTTGTTCTGTGGACTGATGTGACTGAACGACTTTGGAGAAAATCTTCACACATATGTTTTTAAATTTAAAGTAGTTGACTTAACCTGCTATCTAAAATTACATAATTGAAAAGGATCAGGATTTAAAGATGCACCAGTTGGAATTTTCTTCAATTTTAACTGATAGCATATACCCACTCTGCTTCAATGCAACGTTTTACTTTCATAATAAAATAAATTGTTAAATTTAAGAATTTTCCCCCAAACTGCAGTACATTACAAGATCTTCTCTCATTGGAAAATTGAAAATAAAGTTTGCCGTCACTGGAAAGAGTTACAAATAATTGAATGAAAATGAGGTGCTGTACACCTACCTTTACCTGTCATATTTTATGTAGGCAAACAATGTCAAGTTCAACAGATTTATATAACAAACCAAATGTCAGGTACTTGCATCATTTCCTAGTATTTTTATAACTTCACCAGATAACAGGGCATTGACCCTTCTCTCTTTTCCCACTCATCTCCGTAATTTGTCTCGTAATTGCTTTGATCTTTTGCTCACGCTGAGGCTGCTGGCTTGTGTCTGGCTCTAAGATCTGGATAGTTGTAGCTTTAACCACTTTTCCTTTGTTAGGTTCTTTGTCTCAGTGGGATTGTTGTTATGAGCTTTTTCACTCTTGTGTTTTACTTTGGCGAACTGTGTCTTCACTTGCAGTGAGGAGGTTAGATGGTTTTGACATAGTGTGTGGTTGTGCATGTGCATATGATGATTTGTCTGCATTGCTGTGTGCATGTGTTGTGCATACATGAACTAGCCTTTTCTCAGTCAGGGCAGAAAACGCTGGCCAAGTTCCTGATTGGGGAGTTGATCGGTGCATCTCTACTGAGTTGGGACCTTTTTGTAGTTACAAATCCAAATTTTGCAGCAACATATTAATGACTAACCTGGCATTATGGATGCATCAACTCAGACTTGTCTTTCTATCAAATGATGGCATTTATCTCTGCCCATCAGGGACCCTAAAAAGCAAGATTTTCACCAAGAACGATTTACTAAATCTGTAGCCAGGCAGTACATTATTAAATGTCAACTGGCCCAACTTAGGAGCCCTCCAAATGTTGCTGCTATTTAGATGTTAGTTTTCATTTATATCTGCACTTATAAAACAGCTGTACATTTTATTTTTTTTCTTTCGTTCTGTTTTTTTAAATAAATACTTCTGACTAACTTCCAGTGGATTCCTAACTCGGCTAAACTTTGTGAATTCTCTCTTTCATGGATGACTTGGTGTTAAAGTTTATTGTAACAGCCACACTAATCATTTTATTGGAGCTGAAAGAGTTTGGACTGTTTAACTGTCAGTATGGTCCCCGTGTTCGATTTTTGGGAACTGAAGGAGACTTTGGACCTGGACATGTATAACTGCCAATAACTGAAACAGAGGTTGAAATCACAATACAAACTTCTCCCATCTCATAGTGTGGGACCATCATTTCATACCATAATACTCATGTGAAAGTGATAATTTATTCTCACTTATTTTAAGTTTGATCAGGCAATACATGGACTGAAAATCTAAATTGTTGCACTCTTAGCCATTAAGAGTGCTCTTGGTTCTAAACCAAAAAGATAAAATGAAAATTTAGTGTATCTGCCAGGTTTTCTTATAAATGGGATGTATTTATTTATTTATTTATTTATTTAAATAAATAATGTGTCTTTCTTCTGAATTATTTAAGTAATTTCTGTCATTAGAAAGTGGACAGTAAAGCCAAGAATCTGTTAAATGCAGAGAATGAGATAAAAATAGTTGTAGGACTCATTTTTCAGACCAGGGGCTAAACTTAGTCCAGGGCTAACCAAAATTCAAAGCAGATATTCATTGAATGCAGCCCACATTCCAGTCTACGATTAGACTTAATCCCTTTCAGGGGAGCCAAACTGTTGTTTCGTTAAAAGGCACAGGTCTGAATGTAAATTGGGCATATAAAATCTGTGCGTTGTTGCATCT
Source organism: Diplotaxodon limnothrissa (assembly GCF_057381915.1). Taxonomy (NCBI): domain Eukaryota; kingdom Metazoa; phylum Chordata; class Actinopteri; order Cichliformes; family Cichlidae; genus Diplotaxodon; species Diplotaxodon limnothrissa. Next base: position 27,063,947 of record NC_140600.1, read on the forward strand.
GTAGTTTCTCTGCTGAACAGGTTAAACAGGCTGAGACAGCCACGGGATTACCCAGCACTGTGGTATGCAGGGACTTTGAAATACCCTCTGTATGTCTGTGTGTGTGTGTGTGTGTGTGTGTGTAAAGGCAGCACAGGCTATTTATAACGACACTGGCAGCGTCATCCTTTCCTCTGTTCAGGAATAAACGCACATGCAGACTCACACTGATCTGTAGGATCTTACCATGCACACATGCTGCTGAATGTATTGAAACAGGGGAGTAATGATTTGAGATTATTGGTTTATCACTTGAGTTTTTATTATTACCAGGGAAGTTTTTTTTCTTATGGCTCATGAAAAGGTTGTATTTGCTCTCTATATGTGTGATTAATACAGTCAGTTGAATTTTAATGTAATAAATGTAGGACCTAGATAATTCTTTTCCTGTAGAATGAGGTTTTGTTTGTGGCGGTGTCGGGGCAAAGGGCATGTGTCCACACACAAGCATGTCCGTGTCAGGTAATGTTTCGCAGTTTTTCATTAGGTTCTTTATTTTTAACTTTTCACAGTGCTTCACACTGGTTTTACTTGTGAAGCAAACAGGTATACATGCACGCACGCTAATAAGAGTTTTTTTCCCTTACAGTCAGTATTTTCACATCAAAAGACCAATAAATCCTTCATTAAATTGCCTGCATGGAGAGTTTCAATGTGAAGGAAAGTGATGTTTTTTTCTGCTTCCATCCACTGATATAAAAAAATATATATCTGTAGATACTAATTATTCTCGCATATTTGGATTATAAATATAAAAGTTCATATCTCCAAAAAAACAGTATTACTATAGATTAAGCTTCCCAGTAGTATATGAAGTCGAATGACCACTACCTTGCGTTCTAGTATTATTACCTGTTTTGCAATTAACTCGCATAGATTGCATGGGACTAAGGCAGCAGAAATATGTATTAGGATAATGCTACACACACACACACACACTCACTCACTCACTCACTCACTCACTCACTCACTCTAAAAGTGGCTTGCCTAACCTGTACCTCATAACCGTAGTTTCCTCTTGCAGAAACAATGTTTGTGTGTCACATGACTCTGCAGTTTTAGTTCTTGTAAAAATCAGTCTAATGTGAAAGGGTTTGAGGAGTGATTGCTGTTTGGTTATTCACTATACATGTATACATGGCTGGGAGATATATATGTGTGTATACATGTATATGTATATATGTGTGTATACATGTATATGTATATACGTGTGTATACATGTGTATACGTGTGTATATACGTGTGTATACATGTGTATACGTGTGTATACGTGTGTACACATGTATATACGTGTGTACACGTGTGTATACGTGTGTACACATGTATATACGTGTGTACACGTGTGTATACGTGTGTACACGTGTGTATACGTGTGTACACGTGTGTATACGTGTGTACACGTGTGTATACGTGTGTACACGTGTGTATACGTGTGTACACGTGTGTATACGTGTGTACACGTGTGTATACGTGTGTACACGTGTGTATACGTGTGTATACGTGTGTAACAAGATCCGGGCTATCAACACCTACACCCTGCCCGTGATCAGGTACCCAGCTGGTATAATAAGTTGGCCAAAGGAGGAGATAGAAGCCACTGACATCAAGACAAGGAAGCTCCTTGTTTCACCCCAAGTCCAGCACCCTGAGGCTGTACGCTAAGCGGATGGAAGGAGGCCGGGGACTGGTGAGTGTCAGCACCACAGTCCAGGATGAGACGACGAACATCCACGAATACATCACGAAGATGGCCCCAACTGACAGCGTGCTCAGTGAATACCTCAGGCAGCAGAAACCCAAGAAAGAGAAGGATGGCGAGGAACCATCATGGAAGGACAGGCCCCTGCACAGTATGTACCACCGGCAGATAGAGGAGGTGGCTGATATCCAGAAATCCTACCAGTGGCTGGACAAAGCTGGACTGAAAGACAGCACAGAGGCACTAATCATGGCAGCACAGGAACAAGCTCTGAGCACAAGACCCACAGAGGCTGGGGTCTATCACACCAGGCAAGACCCCAGGTGCAGGCTGTGTAAAGATGCCCCTGAGACAATCCAGCACATAACAGCATGGTGCAAGATGCTAGCAGGCAAGGCATACATGGAACGCCATAACAAAGTGGGCGGCATAGTGTATAGCAGGGGTGTCAAACTCAAATACACAGTGGGCCAAAATTCAAAACTGGAACAAAGTCGCGGGCTAACATTAATATTTATTTAAAAAAAAACTTCCTCCAGATATAAAAATGAATCTTTTCTTATGGACTCAAACAAGTTTAGCTGGAAAACTGAATTTGGAACAAGCATAGCTTAATACTAAACAATATATATATATTAGCTGTATAATACCAGTAGGCCAGCTCTAATAGTAATTTGGTATGGCTTCGCGGGCCAAATGTAATTAGGCTGCGGGCCAAATTTGGCCCGCGGGCCAGAGTTTGACACCTATGGTGTATAGGAACATCTGTGCCGAGTATAACCTGGAAGTTCCGAGGTCAAAACGGGAGATGCCCCCAAGGGTGGTGGAGAATGACTGAGCTGAGATCCTGTGGGACTTCCAGATGCAGACAGACAAAATGGTGGTGGCAAACTAACCGGACATAGTGGTGGTAGACAAACGGCCATAGTGATAGATATAGCGGTTCTGTATGACAGCAACATCAGGAAGATGGAACACGAGAAGCTGGAGAAGTACCAAAGGCTCAGAGAAGAGCTCGAGAAGATGTGGAGGATGAAGGTAACAGTGGTCCCAGTGGTAATCGGAGCACTAGGTGCAGTGACTCCTGAGAGAGATGGGGGTATTTATGCACTTCAAAACTGGAACTACTAGTGACCTTAACTACTGGTTGTTATATTGTTCTTACCTCAGGTTTTTTGTTTTGTTCTCTTTCAGCTATAACATTTCTGTCAATTCTGCTCTCTTTGTTTGTGTTTTATTGCTTTTCTTTTCTCTTTTTTCCATATGGTAAATGGCCTGTATTTGTACAGCGCTTTACTAGTCCCTAAGGACCCCAAAGCGCTTCACACATCCAGTCATCCACCCATTCACACACACATTCACACACTGGTGATGGCAAGCTACATTGTAGCCACAGCCACCCTGGGGCGCACTGACAGATGCGAGGCTGCCGGACACTGGCGCCACCGGGCCCTCTGACCACCACCAGAAGGCAACGGGTGAAGTGTCTTGCCCAAGGATACAACAACCGAGACTGTCCAAGCCGGGGCTCAAACCGGCAACCTTCCGATTACAAGGCGAACTCCCAACTCTTGAGCCACGATCATTTCCATATTCTATTCTTTCCCACCTCACCTCAGACTTGTCTTTGGGCTGTTTCTTCACATTAATGAAGGTAATCTTAACTGCTTGAAGAAGCTCTTTCTTTTTTTTCTTTTTTTTTTTTTTGGCCTGTCCCGTTTGGCTCTTTTGCCATCAGAATTGTTGTCTAAAGGCAAAGAAAGATGCCCAACGGATTTACTTTACCAAACTGACCATCCCAGCCTTGCCGTAATGGTCCATTTGATTCACCTTTTATTGTTTATTTTATTTTCACTTACTGAATACGGGACAGACTTGACTGGGGGAAAGAAGGGGAGAAAGAAAGAGGGAAAGAGAAACAGCTGAGAAGAGGGACGGGGGAGAAGGGCAAAAGACAAAAACCAACAGAACGGGCAGAGAAAAAAAAAATGCATATATCAATCACCTGGATCACCTGCTGAGAAAGAAAAAAGAAAACAAGCAGAAGAGAACAAGAGTAATAGAATAAACAACATCACAATGATATATGGGAATATGACAGTAAATACTAAATGTTAAACATTATTGTGCAGCACATAAGATCAACAGAACACAGTGTGCTTTGAGGTAGGAGCCAAAAAGGGTGTAGTTTGTGGGTGTGATCACCCGTGTGTACACCTGTGAGCATGGACGCGCTTGTTTTTTGTTTTTTAAAAGGTTCCTTCATGTAATAATCTGCTAGAGGGTGTGGGGTGGGGGGGGGGGGGGGGGCCACAGCCCCGTCCTCCAGGGCATGAAGCAGGTGTGGAGGAGATCAAAACTCCAGACATCCAGAGGCCCCCAGAACACAAGAGACCAAGGAAGACCAACAGAGGGGCAGCTAGAAGAAGAAGTTCTTTCTGAGGTGGTTTCTAATCACTTCATGTGTATTTATACACTTTGAACTTGCAGCCCATGTTTAATTACCTCTAACGTCTCTGAAACTTGACTGTGAGAAGCTCATAGTCTGGCAGAAAGAGCACACCAGGTCAGACATAGTCCTGAACATTATTAGTGTGGATTTGCACCTGTTAAACAAATTTTTTTAAAAAAATCTATAATAGCAGTTGCCTATTGACTCAAAGATGTTTCAGCATCTCCCATAGTAGTCAGGACGGCAATGCCTTTATCACTTTCTGTCTGAGATCTGTGAGTGTGAGGGACATATTTCATATGTAACAAAAAGAGGCAATGATTGCCCACTATGTCAGAATAAACTGACATAAACATGTCTAACCATATTCTGCACATGTATATGGATCTAGCCTGCAAGAAATGAGGGTTGCTGATTTTAGCTCTGCTAGCCACAATCACCAAAGCTCTCAAGTACACATGCAGTATTTTTATGGCCAATGTTTAACGTCATCTACCTGACTGTGGTCAGTTTACTAATGTTTGTGAGTGTTTGCTGGTTTTTCTACTTAGTTGATTCGTCTGACACCCTAGACTTCAAGCAGACAGGGAGCACTGACCTTTTACATTTGGTCAGGTTATAGTGTCTCAGTCAGACTGAGAGACTAACTCTATGCTTGCACGCTATGCCGTGGACTCCTGGTGCCGCTAACTACTGCAGAGGAAGGATGAGCTAATTGACATGAACGCAGCTGGTGAGATGAATATCTGAAGGGCTCTGAGAGAAAATAATGAAGTGTTTATTTAGGTAGTAGCCATCATGGGAAGGTCAGACTCGACCCAGCTGCTTCTCTCTTAACCCTGGAGGTCCTGGGACTTCAGTTTAGGAACGGTATGGCTTCAAGAGCTCCAGACAGTCAGACAGATTGATTTGTAGCAAGAGGATATGTCAGTCAGTCATGTTTTCTACTTTCCTCAAAGCGCTTTAAAAATTCCTGATAAATGTGACTGATTGATAACACTCTGTCTGTGCACATATCCCATTAAATTTCCCGCTGTTTGTCATTACTCACTACTCTTACACCTGATCTTTGTTTACATGTCATAAAAAATGTGGGTAGTGCACCAAAATGTTATAAATGAATGAATAGGGTTATTATAATGTTATAAGTTAATCTAGAAACGACAAATGTAAATAATTTTCCTTCAAAGTGGCCCCAGAGAACCACATGTCCTACCTAATTAGAAATGGTTCTTAGCAGACTTGTCTTGGATCAGAATGGCTGCTTATAGGGCGGTGTAAAGAGCTGTGACTGAATATTAAAAATCTGATTTATATATAATTGAATATTAACAGTTTTCCTTGTTTCATGGATGGATGTTAAAGGAGTGAATATATACATAAGCAGACTTGGTTCTTGCACAGTTTTGTCTGAACCAATTTTTGCCAGTTTGAAAACCATAAATGTAATTTTAGCTTTAATAAATGAAAAATAAAATTATTTTCCATTTTCCCCATTGGCAGGACTGTATGACTGTCATAATATTTCAAACCTACCCAGCCTTTTTAAGTAGATGGTAGTCAAAAAAATAGGGTGGACTTTATATAGTATAATATAAATAAAGGAAGCTTTACGTCAGATTATATCAGGTTTACGTCCCACCTCACTGACATGAATCATAGGAACAGTTTTCCCAGTTGGGTTGGGCAGTGTGTTTAAAATTTTCCGCCAGACAATTGCTGATATATTGGTAAAAGTAAAAGCCTAACCTCACCCATTACCACCGACACCACCACATGAAGAGTTGGTCATAATAGTGAAGAGAGCCAATATATTTGTCCATTTTCCTAACTCTTTTTACAGGTCAGTGTCTGTAGCCACTGACCAGTTTGTCAGTCGGATGGACTCGCAGGCAGATACTTGTCAGATTAAATCCGATTTAGACTTAGTGAGGTGATCCCTCTAATACAGCTGTATTACTCACTAGTTATCCCACCAGTCATTCATTCATCCAGTGTGTTTGTATGCTGAGAACCCTAACACGTGCCAGTAGACCAGATCAGACCAGACTTAGCATCCTGCAGGACATAGACATGACTGCACAAGCCAACTCTTCTTGTTTTCTTTCTTTTCTTTTTTCTGTCAACATCTGCTTGTTGTAGGTTTTAAAAAAAAAAGTAAATCATTCTATTTTTATTTATACTGAACATAGAGCTGGGCGATAGAACGATAACGATATGTATCGCGATATAACTTTTACTCGATAGAGAAATTAAGCTATCGCGATAGACCTCGCTGAATCACGTGAAAGAGTATGCAGAGAGTTTACAGATGAGAAGCAAAAAAGAGCCGTCAGGTGCTAAATAAATAAACCTTTGACTCAAACTTTTGAAAGAAAATGGTAGCTGTTACAACTTATGTCTAAAAATGTATAGTTTCATGCATCGGTTAAAACACTCGACTCCAGGTAAAGGACGCCCAGCTGGAAAAACGTCACGCAAGTCGAGTTGCCCGAGATTCACAGAATTGACAGAAAATGTTACATTTTTGTGATTTATATCGTTATCGGACGATATCAGGATATGAGATTTTGGTCATATCACACAGCCCTACGTCGGTATGTCACGCGTTGGGAATGAGAATGCTCTGTATATGAATCATGTTAAATACTTTTTTACCATTTTCATAAAACAAAATTTTCATAAAACTAAAGTCAATGATGAGGAAGGTAGCCAATGTGGATTTTAACACAGCATCATTGGTAGTTAGATCATGATTAAAGGCAGCCAAAGAGCTGGTCAGTCATCCAGGCAGCTGGTGGAAAGCAGTGCTGACAGCAGAGCAGAGTTGTTGTCTGGTGTCAATAATCCACGGCATGGTAATAACCTCAGCATGAATGCCAACAAGGCACAAGAACGTTGCTATACAGAGTGGATTCAGATCTGTAGTACACTTAATATCTGAGCACGTGTGTGGAGGAATAAGACTCTTTTGGCAAGAAGAGCAGCCTGGCAGCCTCAGCTTTGGCATCGTTCATGTGTTTAGTGATAGAGTGCTGCTTCCAGATATTGGAGCAGGATACCACAATGGATCTTTAGAAGTGCAGTTTCTGACCGTTATGAAACTAGGACAGATGTCTTATTTACATCCTTTTTAAAAACAGCTTTTCAATAACCCAAAACATCCAGTAGCCTTTAGGTGAAATGTATTTTTCCTGTTCCTTAATGCATACCATACCATACCATACCATACCAGCTTTATTTATAAAGCACTTTAACATAAAACCAGGGTTCACAAAGTGCTGTACATATACAAATAGCATAAGCAAAGTAAAATAAAATAACTAAACAAATTGTATGAGCTGACATCCTGAATCAGCGACATATTTAAATGACCAATCAGATTTTCTTTATTGGCTTTAAGTGATGACTGAATTTGAACCAGGTTACAGTAAATGTGAATATTTTTTTTCCCTCACTGGGAGAAAAACATGGCAGATGAAGTTTGGTTTCATCTTTAACATCTCCTTTGCCTTGGCTCTTTAAACAGCTGCTGGTAAAAAGCTGGGATAGTCTATTGAGATGGATAAATTCCAAAATGTATCTTTAAGTGTTGGGGCTCTGATATCACCACTGTCAATGGGAACAGCAGATATTCTGATGTCCTGTATGTCATTCTATCTCTTCTCTGTCTGAATTTTGACTGATCCTGACATGTTGCTGCAGATTTTAGTACATTTTAATTAGTATTTAAACATGTTAGGCTAGAGGCAGTCTTCATAACTTGTTTAGACACGATGCAAGCTGTTGGGAGCTTTTTATTTTTAGACTGTAGGGGTGTTAAAGCCCATTTACTATTTGTATGTGTGTTACATTATCCTATTCTACACCAACTCTATTCATGTCTTTTTGTGTGCTAAGTCAGTGAGGGTTATACCAGGAACCCAGTGTACCAAGATCAACATACAAACTCCAGCTGAACAGGAACCAGCTTTGTGGGAAGATTATTGTGGAAGAGCTGAATGAGTAAACGTCTTGTTCACTCAAGTTAACAGGTGAACCAGTTGATTGGTCAGAGATGATGCAACCCATCTTCAGCTTTTTAGTACTTCCTCAAATAGGAATGATGATGCTGTTAACAGTTAATCCTCATGAGCTTGTTAGAAGTCAACCTGGTTTGGTTTATATGTTAGCAACTTTTAGGTAAGACTATTGTCAGGATTTTCTTCTGGCATAGAAAGTTACTCACCTATTTGTATTCTTTTGAGATTTGAATTTAGGGGAGTCACTGTCTGATTATGAGGTATAAATACATGGACAGCCATAAGCTACCTGTTCTGCTAACTTAAGGTACTGAATTGGACCTGTCCACCATATCTGTGTCTTCAGAAATATTTTAAATCACATCGTCTGGCAAACAATATGGCTTGTTGTTTGATAATGACGATCCAAGAAGTTTATGTTCCAGTTTTGATGAGTTAAATTCTAGATTTTTTTATTAGTGTGTTACTTAGCACCTGTATGGTTTATGGATGCAGTTTAATAACGGCATTTTGTTAGCAACAGAGTATGGTTGACTCTACTCTGCCACTACTGTATGACTCTTTTGATTTTGATGAATCAAAATGTTGAGTTAGAAAGAGTGCCACTGTGGCTGTGTGTATTTTTAATTTGTTTTTTTTTCTTTTTTAAGAAAAAAATAAATTCTCCTTTTTTAAATACAGCCTGTACCCTTGTGTTTCTTTCCAAGCAGCTCAAGAGTTGGGAGGTCGCCTTGTAATCGGAAGGTTGCCGGTTCGAGCCCCGGCTTGGACAGTCTCGGTCGTTGTGTCCTTGGGCAAGACACTTCACCCGTTGCCTACTGGTGGTGGTCAGAGGGCCCGGTGGCGCCAGTGTCCGGCAGCCTCGCCTCTGTCGGTGCGCCCCAGGGTGGCTGTGGCTACAATGTAGCTTGCCATCACCAGTGTATGAATGTGTGCGTGAATGGGTGGATGACTGGATATGTAAAGCGCTTTGGGGTCCTTAGGGACTAGTAAAGCGCTATATAAATACAGGCCATTTACCATTTTACAGTGACCACTAGGGCTGGGTATTGTCACTGATTTCTACAACTTATTCAGTTCTGATTCACAAGGTCCCTGATTGTACTTGATTCAACTCAATTTTGACTGTGTCAGAAATATTACAATTATGATAATTTATCTTGGATATGTACTGTCAAAAGAGCCATCTCAACCTTGTAAATTAAAAATATTGTATTCCAAATTATTTGATTATTTGTCTGCAGTTACAAACTCAGTGTAAACCATCTAGTTATAAAAACAAAACTGACACTTGTGAGACTTCATCAGAGATGCAAGCATCACAGCAGATGCCATAATGTCAAACTATGAAAAATAACAGAAACAATATGAATGAGATTTTCCCAGCCTGGTCTCTTGAACAGGAGAAATTAAGCTTTCTTGTCAGGGGTCATTTTTGGATTTGCCTCTGCTACTATCTCAACTGCTACCTCAAAGGTGTAATAACAAAGTTAATACCTTCTTCTTTATATGGGCTTGTATGTAAATAAAACAGTCTGCATGGTTACAAATAGAGCTGGGCGATATGAGATTTTTTCATATCACGATATGTTTTTTTCATTTCAGGCGATAACGATATCTATCACGATATAAGCCAAATAACTATATTTGTAAGATTTAAATGTGCCGTTGCTCACAAGTAAAATGTGAAATAATCAGCAGCTTGTTTTTATTTAAATATTTATTTCCCATAATAAGTTCAACAGGGTAGATGTACTTAAGGAACATGAGACTTTTTCAGATAGATAAAGGCAAATATTGCAAACTACACAAAAGGCAGCCGCTAAAGCGTTTAAGTTTCAAACTAGAACAAACGAAACAGACTAAATTGTCAATTCCACTTAGAAACAAAATATTAATTCTAAAAATAAATCTTAGTTTGTTTTACAGAAGAACAGACAAAACTGACTAACTTTTGTCAATATCAAATAAACTGAGAACTAAAAGGAAATTCTCAATCTCTCCTTGTTGTATAGCTTAGCTTTTCAAACAGTTTTAACAGTTACTTTAGTCTGACAAAAGCCGAATGACGAATTAGCGCTTCCAGTCAGAGACTGAGGCTACGTCCACACGTACACGGGTATTTTTGAAAACGGAGATTTTCCGTTTTCGTTTTAAAAATAATCCCGTCCACACATAAAGGGAGAAATGAAAGAAAACGCTGCTATGAACATGCCAAAGCAGCAGGTGGCGCTAGATTCCTAACCGTGCAGAAATGTTGGCCAATCAGAAGTCTAGAAGCCTCGGTGGGAAAAAGTAAACAAAGCTGGGGCATAGAAGCAGAACAGAGTCGTATGTGTGGACGGACAGTAACTGTGTGTATATGTAAGCATTTAAACACTGCAGAGAGTAGAATTAACAGTAACAGTATTGTAGAAATTCATTTCACCGAAACAATAACGTGGCGCACAGTGTGACGCATGCACCAGTTTATTGTATTTCCAGACTTGCTTTCGGCACAATTTACAGTGCACGCTACTCTGTTTTTTGTCAGACTTGAAATAGCCGAAATACCTTCACACTACGGAACTTCTTTGGCTCTTCCGTTCGACAATCTCTCCGGCATTGGAACCATCATCTGTTTTCTCTTCGGTCACGCTCGGTTGATTTTTCTAGTCGGCACACTCATTTCCTCCATTACGCGCTGGCTCCATTACCCGCTGGCTGCTTCCCAAACAAACACACGTGCGGCTTGGCACTTGTTCTGTACGTAACAAGTCACGCGACGTGACGCTGCGGCTGTGATTGGTTCGGCTCTGCGCTACTTAATTTGGATTGGCTGACCTTTTTTTTTTTTAAGAGGACAAGAGCGGCGAGGTCTATCGCGATAGCTTAATTTCTCTATCGAGTAAAAGTTATATCGCGATACATATCGTTATCGTTCTATCGCCCAGCTCTAGTTACAAATGATTCCCACCAGCTTCCTTGAAGGAGATCTTCTTTTTGAAGAATACTATCTTAATATATTAGGTCAAAAATGGAAAGGTTTCCTAAGTGTAACAAACAAAAAACAAATAAGCAAAAATGGGATGCCACTATAGCTCACTTGGTTGAGCTGGAGATCCATATCACAAAAGGCTGCAGGAATCCTGGGCTTGATTCCTACATGTTGTTCCTCTTTGCTCTTTTCTTAGTTTCCTGTCTGCTCTGTACTGTCCCAGTCCAATAAAGTCTAAAAAATGCCCCAAAAAGAAAAAAGTCAAATCCTCACACTTTAAGGAGAGGAAACTAGAAAGCCTCTGGCACTTTTTTTTTGTTTCTTTATTGTCTTAAATTTATATTCAGTATGGAAAAATGTGTAACTTAATTAAGGAGGTAATGTTAACTGTTAAAGACAGTGAAGTCTATAGCAAAACATTTGTGCACTAAGATTCACCTTTGAAGGTAAGGCAGACACTATTGCAGAAATGAGCACGCCGATAAAACACTCTTTTTGTTTGCCAGCAGCAGCAGCAAACGGCCTCTTATGGAAATGGTGGCAGGAGTCCAGTCTCCAGTCAGCTGGCTCTCCTGCTTTCTCTCTCTCTCCATCTGCAGCCTTTCTTTGAAACATGCTCTATAACCTGTGAATGTTGGGTTTACATGTCAGCTCCATGCTGAGGGAGAAAAAAGTATTTGACTTTGGGTACAAATCGCTCATTAAACGCCAAAGAAGCGATGGCAGAACATGCTACTGCCATCTGTGTACTAAATGTGTATAAAACTTGAATGGCTGGCTTTGCTCATGTGGAAGTTGGCAAATATCATGTGAAAGTTACTTAAAATAGTTTTTTAGAGTTTGAACAAGTTATGTCCTGAGCAGATCCAAAGAACAGCTATTGGCAGATCTAGGTTTGTGTTCAGGGGTTCTTATTGGCGAAAGATGAATTTAGTCTTCATAGTCCTCTGCTAAATTCCTGTCGAAGTCATACTTGGGTGCGCTGCCATCACAAGTGAAACTGAGTTGATGGAGTTGGGCTTGGAGCTAAGAAATCTTGAACATAAGAGAGAGAAAACTTCACAGGGTTCAACAGAACCATTTTTTTAAGTTTAAAAAAAAAAAAAAAAAAGAAGAAGTGTGGCATCGAATTGACTGCCCAGCTGCCAGCCTTTTTGGGCCATCGATGGCATTTCCACTGGTTGATTCTCAGATGAAGCAAATTGGCTACTTGGCCAATTTTTGTTGTATTTTTTTTTCCATACAGTACTAATAAATGTATTAATAAAAAATCCTGTGCAAAGTAAAATTATTTCTAAATTATATAACAGCATCCGGCGGTGTAAAAACGACAGCACTCTGTATATTAAAGCGAAGTGGGAAAAGGAGGGTAATTTGACAATTACAGAGAAGTGTTGCGCTCACGCATGCAAGATACAGTGGGCTACCACTGGGTCTAACGTTTGGCGTGAATTTTGCTGGAAAAGCATTATGAGATTTTTCATTACCCCTGCTCAACAAAGATATCGAGGAATTGGTGATAAATGTTGGAGATGTGGGGGAGACGGCGCTAACGGCGCTAACGCTGTAAAGTTATTCGCCAGTATTGGTCTCTAATCCATGATCATTTACAAAATGTTTTTTCATTTGTTTTTCCTTCAACTTTTGAGACCATATTTTTGTGCAATGCACCAGTGGATAAACTGAATTCCAATGACAGAAGACTCCTGTATATCCTTCTGGCCGCAAGTAAAAAGCCTCTTACGAGAAGATGGCTTAAGCCTGAACCACCAACGATAGAAGACTGGATACATTCTGTACAAGAGATCTATACCATGGGGAAAAAGTGTCATTTTCTCTTAAACTTCAGAGGGATACCTTCTACGGAATATGGTCTAAATGGACAGACTATGTTAAGCATATGAGGTGTGATTTTGTGTATGATGTTACAACCCTGAGTACTACGTAAACCTACCTGCCCTGCTGCCTCCTAAACCTAGTTTTTTCTTTCTTTCTTCTTCTTTTCTTTTCTCTTCTTTTTCTGTCTTCTTTATTTTTCAATTATAAGTTAAAATGTGACAGCAAAGAAAGTGTAAAAAGGCAAACTACTGTTATGTTCAACAGCTGTCCCAATAAAAGAGATAATTATAAAAAATAAAAAAATAAAAAATCCTGGATCAGACTGTTGGAAAAGGCTACAATAAAAACTTTGCTGCAATAACCTCGAGAAGTTGTCGTTGTCGTTGTTGTTGTTGTTGTTGTTAAGTGAAACGAGCTCCATAGTTCAGCCACGGTTTGTTTCAGGATTGGACCTAAAGTCTTTTTAAAGTAGACTTACAAATGTGACTGATAACCAATTATTCAGATGACGCCAATGAATGCTTGTCTGGTCTGCCATGGGTCTAGCCAACTAGTATTACTGAGGTACACCTCAGTGTGGCGTTGATGCTGCTGTAGTACACAAACACGGTGACATATCTTCTCTCCATTTGATTGCATCACATCAGTTTTAAGACTTGTATCCTGCCAGCTAATCTATAACTCATATCTTATCAATAATTTAAGATTATCAAACACTTTTTTTCAACAAGGACTTTTTAAAAATATTTAAATATAATCAGGTGTTTCAGATTACAGCTTACAATGTCAGATACATAGTGCTGTTTAAAAAGCGTTTAAGTAAATCTTGGCTCTGACTCTATATCAAGAATGTCAGAGTACTAGGACTTCAGATCAGTGCCAAAAAAACGTATCACTGTCAACGTGGAACTTGTAGAGAACAAAGATGTGTGTGTTTAAAACAAATAAATAAAACGATGGTTACTTCATTCATTCATTCATTCATTTGTAGGCGGGGCTTCTGTGCTCATAGACAGTTAAAGCCCAGACTACACACTCACATGCAGAGTATGCACTTCCTTGCCTTTCTCAAACATAATTAATTTGCACGGTAGCACAGTTGTGTATGTGCCTTAAAAACGTACACTTTAATCTAAATAATCTAAATAATGCTGTTACAGATGTCTGAATTAAAGCACAGATCTCTCAATATCCTAAACCAGGACCAACAAGAAGTAGTCAGCCTATAGGAAACTGTTGAATGTAAACAACAGTCGTGCCCCCTTTCCCTCCATATGAAGGAAGGTGCAGCAAGCCTCTATCTGAGCCTGGTTTTGTAGTGCAAGCACTGCTGCACCACTATCACTCATCTCAAAGCTGCAGTCCTCCTCTGAACTTGGGCTAGCAGTATTAGGGTAGATGGGTGGGGAAAAGTGACAGAGAGAGAGAGGCATTGCTGGCTGGTCAGCTACATGTACAGTGGGGCAAAAAAGTATTTAGTCAGCCACCGACTGTGCAAGTTCCCCCACCTAAAATGATGACAGAGGTCAGTAATTTGCACCAGAGGTACACTTCAACTGTGAGAGACAGAATGTGAAAAAACAATCCATGAATCCACATGATAGGATTTGTAAAGAATTTATTCGTAAATCAGGGTGGAAAATAAGTATTTGGTCAATAACAAAAATACAACTCAATACTTTGTAACATAACCTTTGTTGGCAATAACAGAGGTCAAACGTTTACTATAGGTCTTTACCAGGTTTGCACACACAGTAGCTGGTATTTTGGCCCATTCCTCCATGCAGATCTTCTCAAGAGCAGTGATGTTTTGGGGCTGTCGCCGAGCAACACGGACTTTCAACTCCCGCCACAGATTTTCTATGGGGTTGAGGTCTGGAGACTGGCTAGGCCACTCCAGGACTTTTAAATGCTTCTTACGGAGCCACTCCTTTGTTGCCCGGGCGGTGTGTTTTGGATCATTGTCATGTTGGAAGACCCAGCCTCGTTTCATCTTCAAAGTTCTCACTGATGGAAGGAGGTTTTGGCTCAAAATCTCACGATACATGGCCCCATTCATTCTGTCCTTAACACGGATCAGTCGTCCTGTCCCCTTGGCAGAAAAACAGCCCCATAGCATGATGTTTCCACCCCCATGCTTCACAGTAGGTATGGTGTTCTTGGGATGCAACTCAGTATTCTTCTTCCTCCAAACACGACGAGTTGAGTTTATACCAAAAAGTTCTACTTTGGTTTCATCTGACCACATGACATTCTCCCAATCCTCTGCTGTATCATCCATGTGCTCTCTGGCAAACTTCAGACGGGCCTGGACATGCACTGGCTTCAGCAGCGGAACACGTCTGGCACTGCGGGATTTGATTCCCTGCCGTTGTAGTGTGTTACTGATGGTGACCTTTGTTACTTTGGTCCCAGCTCTCTGCAGGTCATTCACCAGGTCCCCCCGTGTGGTTCTGGGATCTTTGCTCACCGTTCTCATGATCATTTTGACCCCACGGGATGAGATCTTGCGTGGAGCCCCAGATCGAGGGAGATTATCAGTGGTCTTGTATGTCTTCCATTTTCTGATGATTGCTCCCACAGTTGATTTTTTCACACCAAGCTGCTTGCCTATTGTAGATTCACTCTTCCCAGTCTGCTGCAGGTCTACAATACTTTTCCTGGTGTCCTTCGAAAGCTCTTTGGTCTTGGCCATGGCGGAGTTTGGAGTCTGACTGTTTGAGGCTGTGGACAGGTGTCTTTTATACAGATGATGAGTTCAAACAGGTGCCATTCATACAGGTAACGAGTGGGGGACAGAAAAGCTTCTTACAGAAGACGTTACAGGTCTGTGAGAGCCAGAGATTTTCCTTGTTTGAGGTGACCAAATACTTATTTTCCACCCTAATTTACGAATAAATTCTTTACAAATCCTACCATGTGAATTCATGGATTTATTTTTCACATTCTGTCTCTCACAGTTGAAGTGTACCTCTGGTGCAAATTACTGACCTCTGTCATCATTGTAAGTGGGGGAACTTGCACAATCGGTGGCTGACTAAATACTTTTTTGCCCCACTGTAACTCATCAGTGCTTTCTGTGTTGAGCATCAGATTGATAGCTAACATCTAACCTTATAGCACAGCTCTCTAATATGTGATTTCATCTCCTAATTCACTTTTGTTTTTTATTTTACTACATGTTTAAAATATCTTTGCGCCAATATTTTTCAAAACAATGTTTGACACCTTTGGCTGTGCAATAATACCTCTGTTTGACAGCCATCCTACCAGCTATGTAAATTAAATTTTTGCTACTGGAACATAAAACAATTGTATGCAATTGATAACATTACTAGTCAAGTCTGATTTTAATAAAAGCTTAAAATTTTAACTTTTCACCTGGAACTTTTACTACCATCTTTGCTGATGTAGAGTTGTCCACTGATTGCTCTCATTGTGTCTCTGGCTTAGATAAATTTAAAGTAACTGATGGCTCACAGGGAATACTTGTAAATACCCTGACTTTATTATTTGATACTTTGGCCATGTTTAATTTGAGCATTTGAGAAATAACATAGCATAACAGGCCCACTTTAAACCCTGTATGAGTTTTTTTGCATGTGGTAGAGTCACCTTGCTTCTGTTTTATGACTGGCACTGACATTTCAAGAACTTGTTTATCAAGCCTCCTAGAGAGTGAAATGTGTCTTGACTGGCCCAAGACTCCTGCAGTGATGGATGTTTGGTGCTGCTTTTTGTAAAAGTACTTTGTCATATTTTGCTAATGAAGGAATAATCCGCTTTATCTGTTTGTATGGGAGCTGCAGTGCTAGTGATGAAACAAATATGTGCATGTTCTAGTTGATTTGGAAACTGAAGAATTTACACTGGAATTTCTCTTGAATACTATTATTTGGTGTCTGGGTTTATCTTTGCTATTTTTTCTTAAGGTATTGACTAGATTAGGTCATCTAATTATTTGTTAGTATACATATTTTCATAGACCTTGGATCTTGTTTGCATTAAATCCCAATATTGGATGTCCTGCTCTAAGGTGGAATTATTTTTAGTTGTTCCAGGAGTCAGGGTGACTCCTGCGAGTGATTCTGGGAGGGTTTATCCATCAGGTGACTGCTACTTTCTTTAAATCTGTCTGTAGTGTTGATACAAACTGGTGTCATGCGTTGACCTGCTGACTGGTTAAGTGGTTGTTGTGCCTGCAGGGCTAGCTGCCAGCTGATGGTGTGTACTGTTTTTGGAAGCTAAGAGCAAAGTAAAATCCAAACGGAGTAGCATGATGTTTGTTTAGCTGGCACTACTAATGGATGAAAAGGGACATGGAGAGAGAACAGACATAGAAGGATAAAGGGATGCAGTGTTTTCCTGAGAAGTGCTCTGATGGTGGGTGGAGGTATTGCAGGAATGCTGGTGGTCCAGCTTCTGGTTTAAAAAGTGCTTCATTCATATGATGATGATGTGCAGATTTGGGGGGGGGGGGGAAGAAACTGTTCTAGTAATCAATCTTTTTAAATGTTCATTATTACTTTTTTATTACTTTTTTTTTATTACTTTTTTTGGTGATTGTGGACCAGCACTGTCAAAATTTAAACAAACAACAAAACGCAACACATAGCTATTTTTTCCAAGAAATCCCAACAAAGCAGGTGGACAACTCTATACAACACAAACATATATACCTGCATGTTATTAAACAAATATTATATTTGACAAACATTATTTTCATTTTCTACTTGAGTTTCTTGACCCTTTAGAAGAGATTGCAGAACTGTAGTTGAAAAGACAGTAGCTCATCCTGCTCTGTGGTATTTGAGTTTGCAGACTGATTAAACTGGGAAAGAATTCCTTCTCTCATACTGGTATGCATGGAAGAAATCTCAGCTCATATCCACAGTGCGTCACTCTGGAATCTTCTTTGTTGTGTCTTCATTTCAGAATGTTAAATCAGATAAAATGTCCAATCAACAAACTTAAATTCAGCCTTAAAACAGCCAGCTGGTCTGTTTTCTCCTCTCAGTGACCTGGTAATAAACTAATGGCTCATTCACTCACGCATTTGTTAATAGTTAGCCACTTATTAGTCATTATGGAAAGTTTTCAGGACAGTGAAATGGATGATGGCCAGTGTGGCTGATGCCTCACAGACTGCTTTGATTACTTCTGGGTAGATGCATGACGATATCAGAAATTTGATCCCAGTACTTCCTAAATTTGAATACCAAATTTAATCAAAGAAAGACTCAAAGTAGACACTACTTAGGAGTGTGCAAGTGAATACATAGTATTACAACATTCAGCCCAAGTAACCTCTTGTGTTATTTTCAAGAAAAAGACTGAAGGAGTAAAAATGGCGCTGTGACAGTATAATGTGAAGCTGGAGCTGGTTGACACACAAATGGTGAATGATTAATTTTAGGATTGTTTAAAAACAACAACAAAAACAACCTTTAATAGATCAGCAACACGGTGCACATCTGAGCATCCTGGTTCGTGACCAGATGACCCCCATAGATACATGGATGTAAAGGGGGGACAAAGGTTTACTAAGATTTATTTCAAAGATTTAGTGACATAATTATTTTGCAGATTTAGATTTTTAACATAGTGGCATTAGTATAGTGGCTCTATGGTGTAGTGTTTAACACATTTGCCTTGTACACAAAAGGTTCCTGGTTTGAGAACAAGACACAAACAACTGAGAGTGTTATCTTCTGAGGGCCAAAGAGTGTAAAAAATCAGTCTACGCAAGTGCAGATCGAAGTGCAACCCCTTGTGAATAAAGGAGGAGCCAAAAGCAGTTCTACGTTCCTCACTTTACCCGCCACTTCCCACATGTGGGATTGTGGCATTTTATATTGATATAAAACTTTTTTTGGCATATTTTTTTTCTTCATGAAACTCTTGCTGCGATTTTCTTTTTATCCCTGCTGTGCTCTGTGTATATGACTTTGGCACCGTTTTACTCACCATGTCTGCTGCTTCTGTGCTCTGCTTTATTGTTACTTCCTGGTTGTGTGACATGTCGTAATATATGTTGTGAAACAAGTCCGCGTCTCAGGTGCTCTATGAGAAATCAGGCGTCACAGTCAGCAGACTGAACTCGCTGTCTGCAGCTCACAGGTGGATGATGTCATGGTTTCTCTGTGTATGTGCGTGAGAATGTAAGTCTGCGAGAGCCATATGTGACGCATAGTGTGTGTGTGTGTGTGTGTGTGTGTGTGTGCGGTGTTGCTGGGTGAAAAGCTCTATAGTTAGGTCCCTCCCTCCCCATCTCCAGGTTACCATGGGGACAGGAGGTAACTGTGTGTGTGTGTGTGTGTGTGTGTGTGTGTGTGTTAGTGTATAGCTATCATGAGGTGTGAATTGCTAGCTTTTCGTTTCACACTGCAGTGGGATAAACAGCGAAGTGAGCCAGTCAGCCTCAGCCTCTCTCTCTCTCCGTGGCTTGTTTTTTGCTGTTTCCTCCTTCAGTCCCTCCTTCCTCTCTCTCTGGTAGGACAGAGCGTTTCAAGTCATGACGGAGAGCTGAAAGCTGATGAATGAAACTCCTGGAACAACAGGCAAAAAGGCCCCGGGCATCCAGATCAGATCGTTATCTGTGTGTGTGTGTGTGTGTGTGTGTGTGTGTGTGTGTGTGTAATTTTTGCTGTGTCTGTGTTACCTTTATCTGTGTGTGCTCGTTTGTGTTTCAATTTTAGCTGTTAATATCCGTGTTTGCTCTAATTTGTGTTTTGTTTTGACTGGTTGTTTCCTGTCTGATATCAATCAAGATATTCTGCATGGGTTTCCTGAATCATATGAACGAACATGATTTTGGCTTCTTGTTTATGGTTTACCATCATGGGTGTTCTCTGTGTATATAGACTGTATATAAAAGATGGATAACAGGGAGAAGCCTGAATTTTCTCAAAACATCGACCTCTGCTTGTCACAAACCCTCGCTTGTGACATCTGATTATAAAATGCCAAAATGGTGATGATGAAAACAGTCATCTTAAAGCTTTGAAACAGGACTGCGGGAGTCCCTGGGTGATTTCAGAGTAGCTATGTCTGTCTGTTTGTGGGCCTGGTGGGTGTCAACCTGCACGATTTATAAGGCGTGTGGTCTAAAGTATGACATTTTTGTAATGGTTAGCAGAGGATGACATCTCTGATTTGTGAAAGACATGAGATATGAGCCTCCAAACTTTTTTGCCCTTCAGGATAGGGCTGTGCGATATGACAAAAATCTCATATCCCGATATAAGACATTTACTGACAACGATATAAATCACAAAAATGTAATATTTTCTGTAAATTCTGTGAATCTCGGGCAACTCGATTTGCGTGAAGTTTTTCTTCTCATCCGTAAACTCTCTGCATACTCTTTCCCGTGATTCAGTTTATTTTAAAAAGCCTCAGCAGGATCTTGAGCTTTATTGTGAAAGGTTTACGTGGAAAACAAACAAGCGGACTTGTTACCTTGTTTTACACTCATTGTTGCTAACGACAACACGTAAAAACAGGCGCTTGTCCGTCCGTAGTGTGGTTATATTAAATATAAGAGAAAGAGAGAACTTTAAGAAATTAATAAAGCCACTACAGTGACCATCAAAACGATGAAAAAATATTGCTGTAAAGAGTTTATTTTACGACGCCACAAAACAAACGATATACGTTTTTATATCGTCATCCAATATATATCGTTATATCGAACATCCCTCCTTCAGGGGCAAAAAAATCTGTAATCAATGTGCATGGATGCAAATCGGTTGATATTAGAGATGGCACGATACCACTTTTTTATGTCTGATACTGATATCATAAATTTGGATATCTACCGATACCGATATGAATCCGATATAGTGTATTTTTTTAATCAATAAAACAGTTTTTTAAATATTTTGCTGCATTTTGTATAAGTTCATACTCAAGTTTTAAAAAACAAAACAATAAAGCTATTCTGTTATATCTGTATGCAAAAAATACACTGCACCCAAAATATTTCATAGTTCAGCAATACTGATCAATCTAATAAACTTAAGCCTACACCATCCTCCCTATTCTGGTATTTTAAAGAGTACTTAGCGGAAATATTAAACAACCTAACTAATAGGTTAAAAAATAAATACATACATAAATAAATGAATAGGGAAACCCCCCCCCGCCTTGTGATGCTTAATCGACGTAATCTACTTTAATTTAATGCACGTGTAAAATAAAAAATAAATGTTAAAAAAAAATTGCACAGAAATCAATTATTTTTCTACAATAATTAAATAGATTCAACATCTTTCTTCAACAGAATTGCAGACTGCACAGATGGTACCTTCCCAAAGGTAAAAGTACTATAGCTTACTAGGGTATATATTAGACTTAATAGTTACTATATTTAGTAATAGACTTCTATACATTTTACATCAGATTAAAACTTTGGGTGTAAGATTCAGATAATTATTTATCAAAAGCTAGACATTTTAAATGAGAATAAGAAAGAAAAGTATTTCTTTCCCCCTTTCCCTGTTAACGCCCTACCTGCCCCCCTGGCAAAACCTTGCTAGACCTGCCCCTGCACAGTTACCAGCCGTCAGCTACGTAGAAAAGGATCCTGGTGTAGAAAGTAATATTAAATAAATTCTAACAACAGCTTATCAAGCATAAACATGCAAAGTGGGCCAAAAACAGACAAGAGAGACGGGACTCGCGACTGAAAAGCCGATCAGCTGATCATTGATTAGTTTCATGATTGAAGTAGCAGCAGGAGAGGGAGGGGGAGAGAATGAGAGGCAGTCATAAGCTTAACGTGGGAATGCTTTATGAACATTCAGAGATGAACTTACACACTTGCTTTACTTCTCTCTGGGATAACGTTCTCAGAGATGAAATTCCGGTTTGGTAGCGAGGCTCCAAATGCTCAACCAGACCGCCGAGAGGTCTCACACGCCACAGCTGCTGTACCACGTGACGCATACTGCTCCGATGTGCTAAAGTTATAAGCTGAGTTCTGCCATGTCGCAAGTTTTGTGAAGTGCTTTTGTGATATTTAATGGCTCGGATTACAGTTTTTATTTCTCTCCGATAGCCGATCCAGTAATTTAGGTCAGTATTGGACCGATACCGATACGTAATGTCGGATCGGTCTATCTCTAGTTGATATGACATCTGGTCTGATGAAAATTGTGTCCTGACTATTTCACAAAGTACCGTGAGACTTACTAAACACAACATGCTATTGGCTGTGGTTCCCATTACCCTCTACTTTGTGATTGACATACAAGAATCCAGTGTCCCTCACTCTTCACCTCTGGTTTAAAACAAAAAGATGTTGATGGCAAATAATGCTCATTGTGAGGTTTTACAGTGGGGAATTTACAAACCAAGATGAGTTCCTCTTTCTCCCCTGAAAAATAAAACCTTGTGCCTATGCCTCACCAGGGTCATCTCTGGGTAGCTGCTGTGCTTGTACCATATTTTTCAGACTATAAGGTGCACTTATAATCCTTTAATTTTCTCAAAAATCAACAGTGCGCCTTTTAATCCGGTGCACCTTATGTATGAATCCTGGTTGTGCTTATTGACCTCGAACCAATTTTATGTGGTACACGGCGCTCGCTATTTTCCACCTAAACATGATTTCTGAAAAAATTAAAACGTACAGCACTGCTACCACTTCCAACATAAATGAAGACAGAAAACTAAACAGGAGTGTATTTTGTAGGGTTACTGAAGTTGGGCTAGCTGGCATGTAATGATGTGCTTCGTGATCGCTAGCGACACATCTATGTTAGCATAACATAAACACAGTGAAGCTGCAGGATGAACGCTAACTTCTTTCTAGTCAATAAAAGTTAACGCGAAGGTTCCCAATGGTAAGGGACAAATGCAATCGCATTGCAGGATGCTGTAAACGGACCAAACTTCAGTCAGGAGAACAACTGAGATAATCCATCCACATTATGAGGTTAGTCATTAATATACTGCAACAACATAGAATAGAGCAGCTGTGAGAGAATTCAACATTAATGAATCAATGGTACGGAAGTGGAGGAAGCAAGAAGAATGGGTTGAGTAAATTTTGACTTATCTGACTGTTTTGTTTCGCTTAATGTGCCCTATAATCCGGTGCGCCTTATAGTCCAAAAAATACGGTAATACAACATTGTAAAATCTGTGTATTACAAGGAGGTAGACTGCAGCCATCGATGGTGACAGGTGGCTCTGTAACTGTGAGGCTATGTTGTGGTTGGGTGACATGAATAATTAGGTAAACAAAGCAGAATATTTTTTTTGGTGCCGTCTAACCCCACGTTGCTCCAGGGGAGTTCATGTCAAGAGTTTCAGTTTTATGTTCTGGTGAAATTCATTGGACGGGGGTCAGATCATTTTGTGTGTGTTTTTGCTTTCTTTTTGTTTTTTGGATACACCAAGTATTTAGCTTTGTATTGTACATGTTTTTATCAGTTTGAGGCCTGGTCATTTGTAGTGCATTTTTATTTTATATTGGTTGTTTTTGTTGGTGAATAGCAAACAGTGTCCAGGTTCCAGAGGGTGTAGTTGGTAACATGTTAAATCCTACCACTGGTGAAAACAAGGAAATAGTTTATGCAGACATTTCTTTTCCAAAAATATACTATTTAATTGGCTTTGATTACTGATAAATACTTAATATTTGTTTGACAATATGAAAATCATACTACCAAAAGGTTGTGAAATATAATTTCTGCCATTATGAGCCGTAGCTTCATATTTCCTGTCATAATTTATTTCTCTCTTTTAATCTGGGGATCTATTTTAACTCGACTCTTCTTCAATTTAGAGTTTTCTGTTCATGTTTGTTTATAAGTGTCAGTTTTCTTCACATGGTTGTGACCTGTTGTTTTGCATGTTTCAGTTCTACCTGCAAGACACTAAAAGCAGCAATGGGACATTCATCAACAGCCAGAGGTTGAGTCGTGGCTCGGAGGAGAGTCCGCCCTGTGAGGTCCTCTCCGGCGACATCATCCAGTTTGGCGTCGACGTCACTGAGAACACACGCAAAGGTACAAAGATCACATGTGGAATATGATGACATACAGTGATGTATTATGGGGCAAAGCACATATTTTATGCTTCTCAGTCAGCATACATAATGGACAGAGGATTTTTCCTTACTCTTACAGTTAATAATGCACACATGTCAAGTAATCACACTTGACTAACCTTCAAGGATGGCTCTGGGCTCATTTAGCTTTGGTCATATGAGCTAATGCATACATACACACCAGAGAGCGCATATTAAGGTCAGATTTTCAGCTCTACTTAAGCCATTTTCATACTGGAGTTCCAACAGGCATTAAACTTCTGTCAGAGGTTATGAAAAAAAAGACTGATCTATGCCTTTTTACAGATTTTAGAAGATTATATCAAGTTAAATTATATAATAAAAAATATACAGTTTGTTTTACCAGAAGAGACTCATAACTACTTTAATTTATCAGCAATATGAAAATAAGTCACTAGGGTCTAGAAACACGTTTTTGTTTTCACATCCTGGATTTGCGCCAGTGCATGCATGACAAGCCCGATAGCTTTAGAGAAGTGTGTTCTGGGAACTGTTGTTATGCATTAAAAAAATAAGCAAAACGACAAAAAGCTGTGTCTAAACAAATTTAGTCTCTGTATACTGGAAATAGGATATGTATTTATTCTATTAACACTACCCCTTCACAACAATAGTTGTCTTAAGTTGCTTTGTACTATAAGAACCCCATCAATTATGAGAAAGAGAACACCAACAATCAAATGATCCCCTACAAGAGCGAGGAGGAAGAAATCTCTTTTAACAGGAAGAGACCTCAAACAGAACCAGACTTGGGGAGGGGCAGGATCTTCTGTGGCCAGTTGTGGGGTGAGAGGAGGGAAAAGAGAAAACGGACAAGAATAGAGATGATAGTGGCATGTTATCGTACAGTTAGTGAAAAGACGGGAGTAAAGAAGAAATGCTCAGTGCATCATGGGAAGTCCCCCAGCCACCTGAGTCTGTCGCATAACTAAGGCATGGTTCAGGATGACCTGATCTAAAAATCCCAGTCCCTCCATGTGACTCCCTCTTTTCTGTCCATCTGTGTGCCTCTGCACACAGTCAGCTCACATGCTGATCCAGGCACTACAGCACGTGTGCTTTTATTTAGCTCAAAACAAACCACTTCTTTGTTGTGACACACAGGACACAAGCTTGACCTGGTAGCAGTTACTGTTTATGGCAATATTTTATTTTTTTCACCGTTTTGATGGTCACTGTAGTGGCTATATTAATTTCTTAAAGTTCTCTCTTTCTCTTATATTTAATATAACCACACTATGGACGGACAAGCGCCTGTTTTTGTAAATATGTAAGAAAAATTGTGTCTGTTTCTGTTCTGTGTCCTGTGTACTGTTTGTTGTATGTGTGTCTTTCTGGCTGCTGTTACAACCAAATTTCCCCTTGTGGGACAATTAAAGGATTATTCTATTCTATTCTATTCTACACGTTGTCGTTAACAACAGCGACGGCAAAACCATTGCGTGTCTGCTTGTTTATTTTCCACATAAACCTTTCAGAATAAAGCTCAAGATCCTGTTGAGACTTTTTAAAATAAACTGAATCACGTGAAAGAGTATGCATAGTGTTTACGGATGAGAAGCAAAAAAGAGCCGTCAGGTGCTAAAAAATAAACCTTAGATTCAAACGTTAGAACAGGCTTTTCCCCGCAGCATGCCGTGTAATAAATACTCACAAAGAAAATGGCGGCCATTACAACTTATGTCTAAAAATGTATAGTTTCATGCATTGGTTAAAACATTCGACTCCATGTACACGACGCCCAGCTGAAAACACTTCACGCAAGTCAAGCTGCCCGAGATTCACAGAATTTTCAGAAAGTGTAACATTTTTGTGATTTATATCGTTATCGGGATGATAGAGGTCTTATATCGGGATATGAGATTTTGGTCATATCGCACAGCCCCAGAAAGAAGCAACATACGCTCAAACACTCAGGCACTGACTCACCATGTGTTTGACAATCTGTGGAATAATCTTCAACAGGGCTGAAGGTAGTGGTAATACAACAGCTCTGCAGCTACTGGTGAAAAAATTGCCTTTTACTCGTGAGCTACTGGTGATTACTCTGAACCATACCTAATTATATCAGAAAACCTTCAATAATATGAAATTTGATACCTCATAGGATTTGTTAATATGGGCCAGAAAGGCAGAAATCTTTTCCTTAAAAATTAGGAACTTTGACACATAGTCAGCCCGGGATGCATGTTTGACATGGATTCTCTAGAGTCTCTATATTCGCTGATGATCCAGGACTTTGTATATGTAAACATTCTGCTCTGTTTTATTTCGTTTTCTTCATATGAACAATATTGAAGTGTCTTTTCTCTTTTTGTCTGCAGTCACCCATGGCTGCATCGTGTCAACAATCAAACTCTTCCTACCTGATGGGATGGAGGCACGCCGACGAAGCGAGTAAGCACCACTCACATTGATCCATGAAGATTTGTTTATGTAGTAATAACAGACTATATTTTTTAACAAAGCTTTCTACAGTTTCTACACTACACATTCTTCTGAAAAATTGGGATTTATTGCTGCTCATTAAAGCAAAAGTATACTGATACAGACTTAACCAGATGTTGTTGCTGATTTAATGGTTGTCTGGTTAAGGTTAAATGCTTTCTCTCTCACACACACACACACACACACACACACACACACACACACACACACACACACACACACACACACACACACACACACAATTTCTGCTTGTGTAGTGATGTGATTATTATCAGTCTAGTTGACGATGAGGGCAGTTAATGAGCTGAGGATAAGGGTCTGCGAGTGTGTGTTAATAATTCTGGCCTGTGTAATAACCTTTTGAATCAACTGTTCATTTGAGTTTTAGGGTCCCCCCCCCATTTTTCTTATATTGACTCATGCTGAGTGTTTACATGTATCTTTGCCTTTCTTTGTGTGTGTTTGTGTTAAATGGGCTGTAGCTGACCAGCCGCTGACCCAGCATGGAACTTCCTACTGTACTCAGAGTCCCACTTGCGTGTCTGTGTGTTTGTAATTGGCTGGACGTGTGCATTAGTGTTACTGGGGCTCAGTGCTGTGTTGGGCAGTGCCATATGCTGCCATGCTGCTCAGCTTCCAGTCTGGTAAACCCATCAGCCACGCTGACCGGAGTCTTGGGTCTGGTTTGTTCATGCTGTCTGTGCTAGAAAACAAAAAGCTGGGTTGCAAAACTAAAGGACACCAAGAATTAGTTGTTAACAGTATGAAAACATTCACAAATAATTCAAACAAGCCCAATCTAATGATCGACTATTGTTCCTAAAAATGTGTGTGTTTGAGATCTATTTGTAACTGTTAATCACGTTCTTCAGGAATCAAACTGTATTTTACATGTTGCTAAAATGTGCGGCACTTTCATGTTGTCACACGTGCAGGACTTTAAGATTAGTTTGCCAAGTCTAGCTAATGTTAGCAGTGCTAGCACTTCCTTCCACACAGAGGACCGGAAAACACTGCTGTGGTCAAGTGGTTTTATTTCAGTTTGCTCTGACACTGAACTTCTTGTCACTGAAAGAGAGGGGCTCCTACCTTGTGCCATGTGGCTACATAACATGTCACCTCTGGTAGTTAACTGGTTTTCTACTTAGTATAATATGAATATTTTGTTTAAGTAACCACGTAGCATTACTACTGACAACTACTGAAATCAAATGTTTAAATCTCTAGATGACAGGCCACACACTTGTCTAATGAATAAAGCTGAGGTCTTGGGATGCATTTAGAGCTTACTTTGACTGTTTATCCAAATTTGGACATTGTGTGATACATTTTTCCCAACCTGGAAAGACGGCTTTTCATTTACAACTGCTTTTTGTCACAAACAAAGCTTCACAAAGTGAAGATTCTGATGCACAACTAGGAAGTGAAATCAATAAGAATTGGAATATAAAAATAACCTGGATGGAATAATCCATTAAGACATTTGTGAGACATCAGATATTAGTTACCAGGATTCTGATTTGAAATTATGAGTAATTTTGCTTTTTGAACAAGTGATCATCAGTCACTTTCTGGTTTCTAGTATGTCTTTGCACAGGAACAAAATCATTTCAGTCTCTGTAATTTTTTCCCTTGTCTCTCTGTCACTGCAGATGTGTGGTATTTTAGTGGTGAGTTGTGATGAATTGTTACGACCCCCTCTGCTAGGCGGCAGGAGGGGAGTAACATACACAAGCCCCCACACGAAAACTGAGTAAAATAAAAAGGCCGTAACAGAATTGTCCTGGTTTATTTTCAGATGTGCAGGTTTGGATTGTAGTTCAGCACAGGTTTAAGAAGTCCATCAATTAACACCAACGGTAGTATTTTATCCACATGGTCAATAATGCATGAAAGTGAATGGTGCTTACCTGAGATCTAAAGAAGCGTCCAACATGTTCTGTGGGGAAACGACTGTAGTCTCTAGTTTGACCTTTGACCTTCAGCATCTGATATTATATTCCCAATATATTGGAATATTACGGGAACAATTACAGCATTTTTTGTCTGTTTGTTGTGTTGGTTTTTGTTTTTTGCCCTTTATCATAGTTCCTCTCCCCCGCTGTTTTTCTTTCCCTACCTCTCTTTCTCTCTCCCTTTTCTTTCCCCCAGTCATGTCTGTCCCATGTGTAGCAAGTGAAAATAAAATAAACAATAAAAGCAAAGGTGAATCAAATAGACCAATACGGCAAGGCCGGGATTGTCCATTTGGCAAAGTAAATCCGTTGGGCATCTTTCTTTGCCTTTAGACAATAATTCTGATGGCAAAAGAACCAAACGGGACAGGCAGGAAAGAAAACAAAAACAAAACAAACAATTACGGCATCATAGACTTACAGAGCAATGATGCTACCTTCTGTCTCAGGACCACATTTGACATTTTTTTTTTACCTCCAACAGGTCAAATTTCACTTTTTTTTTTTTTTTTTACCATTTCCTTTAATCAAACAGCTCTTCTTATTTAACTAACAGTTGGACTCTGTCTCTAGAGTGCTGCTGAAGGGGAGGGATGTCAGAAGATTTATTAATAGCTGAAGAATGTCTCAGCTCCCTGGTATTAGAATTAGCTTTCTGGAGATCTGCCTACAGCTTTATAAAGATGGTTACTGTGTTTGCAATTTTACATTAAACCAAAGCTGGGTCTTTGAAAACTTTGATAGTGACAAATGTCCACAAGAAAGAAATTAATCAAATAGAAAGAAGGCAAATTACACTTTTTATATAGCAGCACGTTTAGAACTAAATTTCATTTAAAAAACCCAAAGACCAAAGAAAATGCACAGAAGACGAAAAACGACAGTTTCATAACCATAACTATGCTTCAATTTTATTTTATGAACATCTTTATCTATATAATGAACTCCACTCTCCTTATAACCCTTTAAAGATACTCCCCAAACTGAACCATTTTCAGATTTACATCTTTATTTAATATCCCCTTTCTCCACATTGATACTGCATTTCTAATTTCAAACAACCACTAAATAAACATTAATAAAAATTTTTTAGTAATGTGAAAACTTTGTTTACATAATCTGTGCTAGACTTTGCCCACAGTGATGTAAATTAGTGTTGTTGACAAATAAAGTAGTTTTGATAACTGACAATGTCATTATTATATAATATAAAACATATGAGGCACAGGACTGGACTTTGTGCTTCCCCATAAGTATTTTTCAGCAGTATCCATTTCCACATACTGATAACTATTTAGCCGTCATCTCTTACTCTAAACATTTTCTCTATAATATTAAATACTTTTTATAGATCAATGAAAATGTATTGAGTTTTATTGCTGTTTGATGCTCAGAAGTCTCCATAAAGTCCTCTGAACAGCACAGCTCCCTGGAGCCGCTTCAATTATAGTTCATTTAAAATAGGAGGTAACAACGTGGGAGTGTTTCCTTATTATTCGGTCTTCCATCTAATCTAAAACACCTGTTGTGACCTCACTGGATGACTTGTGGCCAGAAATGTTTGTAAGTGAGGATCAGCAGTTTTCTGCCTTTGTGAAGTCTTTTTTTCCCACAATATTGTTTATGTGGTGAGACACAGAAAAACACATACAGATCCAAAGAATAAATTCGAGCAAGTTGTGTGTTAGTGTTCCTGCATTGCTCTGTTGAACTACTTCTTTAAAATAATGAAAGTTAATTTTATAAGGTAAACATTGAGCTATGAATTATTAAAGTCTGGCCTGTGCATGCGTCTCGTGTCATTGTTTTGATCACAACAATAGTACTTCTTTGTTTCCCCTATCAGTCTGTTACTGCTGTCCGTATTTCCGTAAAACACTCACGCATACTTGTGGTCATGTGGTTAATGGGGGTGTTTCATTTTCAGATTCACTGCTCTTCCAGCCAGGTGAGCAGGACAATAAAATGTCAGCTCAAAAATAGGTTGGGATTAAAGATGATAAATCAGTTGCCAAGTGATTTATCCAGGCTACCTTTGACCTCCCACAAGATGATAAAGGTAGTGAAGAGTCATAGTTGCAGCAGAGAGGAGTGTTTCCTCACAGTGAGTGCCAGGAGGGGTGGAGCTACAGTACCTTGCACAAGTTAAAGGAAGAAACTCAGCTGTTTGTTCAGAGGGGAGGAGCGGAGAGACGAAGAAAGCAAGTTAGTCTTAGACTTCATGCGCTCCGTGGAAAAGTAGAGAAGAATCAGCTGCTTCCTCTGAAACCAGAAGAGAAATGAAGTAAAAGTTAGAAGCTGTGGAGGGGGGCAGGCATTTCTCAGAATAGTCAGGGTGAGGTATTAGCTGAAAGGTGAACTTTGGCCTGTGACAAATCACTACCTGACGTACGAGGAGAATACCTCCCAGGTAAGGTCTTTGAGGTCCAGAATTTCAGGCAGGTTTCTGGGCAACACTGGTCGGACTGTTTTCATGCTTTTGATATTTACAGAGCTTTAAAGTCAAATAGTACCATGACCTAAAGTTTGTGTCTAAACAACAGTGTGTCGCTGCAGCTGCTGATTGTATCTGTTCAGTGTTTCTCATTGAATTTCTGTATGTGGTGGTGACAGGGGAAGTGGCTCTCTGTGTGACCGTTCGACCAACCTGTGCTTTCTTTTATAAATTAATGAATAATAGTTTATATTGTTTGTGACAGTTATTAATTAGATGCATCTTTGATTTCTCAGCTCGTAGACAGACTTCAGATCCACCATCTTGGTCTGCGGGTAGCATTGTTTTGTGTTGTTTTGTTAATGACCTCAGCGCACATGAGCCAGTTCTCCACTTGATGCTGGTTGTGGTTGGGATAGGCAGCAAGGACAACTAATACAGTTACCAGCTGCAGTTTAAGGTGATGAAGATGGAGCCCTTCCGAATACATATTATACCTGGGAACCACAGGCATTTAAAGTCTGTGTGTGTAAAAAGTAATTGGTGGAAACTAAAACTAGCTTTGCAAAATATTAAAATTCAGTGAAGTCATTGCTGTTCCTGGTGTGTGGATGCCAGCATTGTTACAGAGTACTGGAACTGAAGTATTTTCTAGATGTTGTTAGTTTTAGTTCCATATTAACTCGCATAGGAATGTTTGCTCTATAAATTTTAACACATGTGCAGCAAGACTTGTTGATTAAACTCTGGTCATTTTTTTTAAAAGCCCGCTCAGGCTGTGGTTAAATGGATACTGAATGTTTGTGTGCAGTATTTTTATTTGTTTTACCACTCGAGATGAAATTGGACTATATGTTGCCAACAAAACTAAAATGAACTAAAGCTGGAAATCTAAAAAGGGACCTGATTGGTTGTTTGTACAGGTCACTGTTGGGTTTCTTAAAGCTGATGTGGCAGCTGTGTAGAGAGCTTCTTTATACTTTTTTTATTCTTGGCATTTTACATTATCGCTTCAGAAACAACCTGCTCATTATCAAAAGTGTAATCTCTAAGGTTAATCTCCTGATGCTGTCCTCCTGATCTGGAATCCTTTTAAGCCCGTTGGAGGCCCAGAGTTTAAATTTATTGCCTGCACTTCCTGCGGTGAAATGCTGGTTAGGGGGACTGTATTGAGGCCAGGGGTTTAGTATTTTTAAATACTTTCCTGACGTTTTTTATGGTTAACAAAAAAAAAATGGGATTACCACTCCAATGGTTTTTTTCTTTTTCTTCACTGACAGTGGAAATACATGGGTCTTGGAAGCTTTACACCAGTGAGACATATCAAAAGGCCAGTGCAACAGAGATGAAGAGCAATATCAAACCTATTAGAGGTGGAAGAGAAATGTGCTGTGTGTACAATACATTTTTTTCTATCACTAGGGATGGGTATCGAAAACCGGTTCTTGCTGAGAACCGGTTCCCACTGTTTCAATTCCAAGGAATTGTTTGCCATTTTTGCAAACGATTCCCTTAACGATTCCAGTCGCCCCAAATGACGTCATCACGTTGCGGAGCGTCATTTACCTGGCAGGAAACACGGCGGCTCAAACGCTCAAAAGTTTGATTATACTTTACGAGAACGGATGACAACAGGGCAACTTGCAAGTAGACATTTCATTTAAGGGAGGAAACACTACGAATATGCAAAAGCATTTGCTCACAAAACACGCGATGACCTTAAATGAATGTCGTGTTTTTAATTCCGCTCCGGACTCGTGAATCTCAAACCAGCAGTAGCGGTAACGTTTGCACATCCTCCCCCGTTAATGCGGCAGGTAAATAATCAACTAACAGTGCATATTATGTTAGCGCAATCTGCCTTATTACAAAACCTGCCATTACTGTGCATTTAGGTGACCATGATGAGAGAGACAGACAGAGTCTGGCTGGCTCAGATGCTGGCAGTTCTCGCTGCAGTCTGGTAGCGTCTCCTTTCAGGCCAGGATAGATGAATGTCACCGAGCAGTGACTAAGTTTGTGGTCAAAGGCTTGAACCCATTTGCCACAGCAGATGCCCCGATTTTCGGTAAGTGAATGTGTTTAATTGTAGGCAGGGATATTACTGGATATTCTGTAATTGCTACAGAATAATTTATGTTATACTTTGTTATTGCTACAGGAGAATATTTATTTTATTATTTTACATTTACAATTTTTTTTCTT
Source organism: Diplotaxodon limnothrissa (assembly GCF_057381915.1). Lineage (NCBI taxonomy): Eukaryota > Metazoa > Chordata > Actinopteri > Cichliformes > Cichlidae > Diplotaxodon > Diplotaxodon limnothrissa. Next base: position 27,097,097 of record NC_140600.1, read on the forward strand.
GGGGACCCTGTGACACCCCATTGAAGAGCCATAGGCTAGATCTCTTAAGATCTCACTGTTGGGTTTGTAAGGCCATGTTACTCCTAAATTTCTATCTTGTTCAAAGAGAAGATATAAAACAAAGTTCTAAGCTAATCGACCTTAGTGTTCTCCTTTAAAAAAAAAAAAAAAAAAAGAATCAATAAGAGAATCGATAAAGAATCGAATCGTTAAACAGAATCGAAAATGGAATCGGAATCGTGAAAATCTTATCAATACCCATCCCTATCTATCACTGAACCAAAGAAATCCACCTATCAACTATTTTGTCTTGTAACCTTTTATGTGAATTGTTCCATCACATCTATGATAAGACTTGAGATAATCGTGGACGGATCCATCCCACTGATTGGCCCAAGTGAGCAGAGGATGGTTTTGAGTTTTTGGTCAAGATAAAATGTCAGTTTTGTTATCCTGCAGCTGACTTCTTTATCTAGATAACATTTCGTAATGTTCAGTTCAAACTCTTGTGTCACACCTCTCTATGCTATTTACTCCCACTTTGAGAATGTTATTAACTGGTGTTATTAACTGTTTTTAAACGTACAATTGTGTTGCTGCCGAATGTCTAATCAATGGATCTATCTCTAGTTTCACCTTAAATAAATTCAAATAAATCTACAAACAAATCTACAAAATCCCCTTTAAAAGAAAAAAGGTGAACAAAAGATTGAGTTTTCAATAAAAGACTATGCTTTAAATTGCGAGGACTGTTTTTATAGTATAATAAAATAGCACAATATTGACGAGAACATAAAGAAACAACAGAAAAGAAGGAATCAATGAATCAGGCTTTTACGCTTCCTTGTTTACTTTGTAAAAAAAAAAAAATGTCCCACTAATAAATTAATTGTTAAAACTTTGATGTAAAAGCAGTCTTTTGATCCAGAATTTCCCTCAACCACGTTTGGGTTTTTTTTGTGTGTTTTTTTTTTTTAATAGTCTGTGCTGCAGACATATTTTAGTAAGTAATAGATGACCATGTAGAGCTATGTTTGTGACAGAATGAAATGTTCTCCCGCACTGTTTTAAAAACATGTGAGTATGCTGCAGATGGAAACTACTGGCAGCCTTTTGCTGGACTGCATGCAAAACACTCAGCCTTTTTGTTTTCCTGTTGCTCTGCTCTGCACTTTGTGTGTCCGTGTAGGCAGACTTGATGTTCTTGTGAGCCACAGTTGAAGAGCTGTGAAATTAGATCATGTGATGGCGTAGATATTGTTCCATCTTTTTAAAAATGTGTTGCTTTGGAGCCATGCTGGTCTGGTCTGTGCAGGCAGTATTTGATGACTGGAAATGAGTAATTTTCTTGATGCAGTCAGAATCTGCTGTAAATAACTGCTGCAGAGCCTCTTGAATCCCCTGAACCGGCCTCTGATCCTTCCTGATCTTTGTACAATAAATTTTTGTCCTGCATGTTTACTGTACTTTTTTTTTATTTGCTTATTAAGAGAAGGCATAATTGCTTAATCAGATTGTGATTAAGAGATTTATCTAAATACTGTATTTTTACTGTTCAGTCATGCTCTTTTTTTATAATTGTTTTTACGTTATTGATAATATTTAGTTTAATGAGCTATTCGACTTTCAGTTGTGTTGTTTTTGTTATGAGTTATTTGCTTTAGCTGCTGTGACATAATAATTTCCTAACTTTCTTGGATAAATAAAGTAAATTACATGAAATACAATTAAAAGAAAAAAACAATACCAATGAAAGAAGAAAAGTTTAAAGTAATTGTTTTTCCTGGCATTGAGTGGATAGCAATCTTTTCTTGTTCTTTCTGGTAACTTGATAAATAAAATGCCTTCAAGCTGAAGTAAATGTACCCCAATTATCCAAATTAATGGAATCAGTTAAATAGATGTGTTTTTATTAGTTGGAGAGACACATTGTAACTGCAAACTTAACTGTGATGATGTTAACTCCTTCCCCTATGAAGATGACATTTACTCTTAATGATGAGTTTTGACCTCTCAGTATATATCAATAAAGACATGGTTTGACGACCATTAGAAAAGTTTCTCCATTTTTCCAAGGGTAGCTGCACAGCCAGAGACCACCCTTTATTAACTTCTGATGTAGTCATTTTGTTTTGTAAGCAGGCCTGAAATATGACAAACTCCTCAGTTTAACTTTACTTGAGTTTAACTTGCCTTTATTGTAGGAACTTGAATAGAAAAATGTTAAATCACACCTGAGAAAACAGGTGTCTGCTCACCTTTAAAGGCTTAATCTGCTAGCATGATGTAGCTGAATGACAACAAACAGCCTATTAGCAAATGATTCAAGGTCTATTTATGTTGCCATAAACAGACCTGTATAACAGGAATTCCCATATTTATTTTTTATATTTAAATTTCTTGCAAAACATGCCCAAAATATCCCCTGATACATAAAATATTCTTCTCTGTAAAACAAGCAGGGGAACAAGTAAAAACTGTAGTAAAGTTTGGTATGTGAACTCTCATTAAAAAAGGCTTTTTGGTCATGAATTGGCAAAAGAGAAAACGTACAAAAAATGTAAGTGCCAAAACTGCAAGCAGTGCAGTTTAATGACCTGAAGGTGTAGTTTCTTTAAAGGACAGTTATCTTGGCTTATTTACGTGTTTGTTTGTTTTTTGTTTTTTTTTTTAAACATTTTTGGTGCCTGGATCAGGGTTTCAAATGGTCAAAATGAAGAAGATGGATTATAATGTTCTGTTGTATCTAAGAAACCTCATTGTCTTCACTGTACACAAGCCATTAATCCAAACCTACAAACTATCACAAAAACCCATATTTCTGTTATGTATGGGTAAAGAGAGAGGCAAAAGGCTAATAATAATAATGGATTGGATTTATATAGCGCTTTTCAAGGAACCCAAAGCGCTTTACAATACCACTATTCATTCACTCTCACATTCATACACTGGTGGAGGAAAGCTACAGTTGTAGCCACTGCTGCCCTGGGGGAAGACTGACAGAAGCGAGGCTGCCATATCGCGCCATCGGCCCCTCTGGCCAACACCAGTAGGCAAGTAGGGTAAAGTGTCTTGCCCAAGGACACAACGACCAGGACAGAGAGCCCGGGGATCGAACCGGCAACCTTCCGGTTACAGATGCGATTCCCAACCCCGTGAGCCACGGTCGCCCCAATCATTAGCATGAGCAGTGCTGATGTGAAGATGGTATCTGAATACTAGAACTGCTGCCAGCTGTTATGCACAGAAATGTGACAGCACTGTGACTGAATGAATGCAGCAGGAACAAATTGTTGGAACAACACAGTGAAAAAGAATCATCATCCCTTCAGGACAAGAGTCCTCTGGAAGTGCCAGTGCCCAGCGTACAAGTGTTACAATGCTTATTTGCTGGTATCCAGTTTAAAAATATGACTAGGAGATTTTAACAAGATAAGAGGAAACATGGAATACTGTATGAAAGACTAAAATATCTAATGTTATGACATATTTAGGAGGATTGCAGTTTTTCCATTTCTTCTTGCTGGGTGTCATGTGATCAGCAGGCAGTGGAGCTCTGATATGAAAACGCCCAACTCAACATAAAGTACTGGGTGTTTACTGTGATTGACGATGTGGCTCTGTGGAAGCTGTTTGCTCTAATCTCTGCAGAGAACCTGCTCTGCTGGTCCTAAATGTACAAAAATCCTTTTAAATCACTGCCTTAACCTTTTAAAGTGCTTGTAATTATTTTTCTGACCTGCAGTTTTGGCCTTATGTACAAACTGAGGTTAATGAAAGTGCTTTTCTCAACCCATCTATTTATTCACTGCAGATTTCTGGTCGTGTATTGTCATCTCATTAGTTTGTGAGGTACTGCCATCCAGAAGAAAGTTGCCTAAAAATAGTGAAGATAAAACTGTTGGCTTTTATTTTTGTTGTAAGACAGCAGTGGTCTGTGGCTAAACCATTCCCTTGTTCATGGTTGTTTTGTGGCTTCTTCAGTGCACCTGTTGTTACTTTGAGTTGCCCCTAACTGATAAAATCGATGTACAATAGTTTCTGCATCTTCATTCTTCTGAGCAGAATTTTACATGCAGCTCAGTAACCAAGCAAATTTGAGTTGGAGTTATAAGTATGTTCAGCTGAAGTGTGTGCTGCAATCCTTTTTATAAGAGGAAATGTATTGAAGTCCAGCTTGTTCTTGTCTCCTATAGAAAAACAACCAATTATTGATTTGTAAAATGTGTTTTTGTCATGAGAATTCATGCGACCCGTGAGTTTTTTGTTAAAGGAGCTGCTGCGTTCTACATTTCTGCAGGGAGTAGTGACACATTAACAGTGTTGAGTTATTTTTTTGCCCAGAGTTGAATTTACATTCCTGAACTGTGACTGTTTCTACGTAATCTCCACACTGTCTCTCAAACAAACCTGCATGACCTTGCTATGCTGTAAGATTACAGTACTTTGGGTAAACACTGCACAAAATGACAGAGGCCCTGTTTCTGCAGGGCAGCAACTGAAGGTTTCACACTGTGGTTTTGGTTTAGATTTATTCTTCATTCAGCTCCTGTCAAAACTACTGTGTTTTTTAATTAATGCAACACAGAGAGCAGTGGAAGCGACTCACAGTGACTGTACTATATTATTATGCATGGTTTGACCTAAGGAAATGGAAAAATGTGATCCTGTGGAGCAGTGCAGTGTTAAAACAAGTGACCTACAAATTTATTGCACTGGTTTGTGATTTTTTTTAAAATGAATGCATTCATCTTCTGACTGCTATGTCCTGCTGTGTCCTACATATCTTTACAATATGAATCCCACAGTTTACTGAAAAATTCAGTTATAATAACGAAGTTAAATCCATGGTATTACAAGAAAAGTGAAGCTGTTAAAGAATAATTTAAATGGAAAGCTATAGAAGATGGTGGCCACTGTCTCTAAAAAGCCAACCAATAGCCAAAACAGGAAACAGATGAGCCAATCATTTGTTGCGCTTATGCATATGCAACAGAAGATGGTCATGACAGTTTCCACTGTATGGCTGGTATGTCTACATGCTATTGTGGCTAATATGGTAATTGGTTAGTACAAGTGAATGGTTTTTATATCCTAGTGACCATTAAAAGTGCAGATACATATTTGACTTTGGGTACCTACCTAAGCAGACACAATACAATGATTGTTGCTTGAGGAGACTGTATCAGGATATTCATGAGCCTGAGCTTTTGGTTCACAGGGATCATGTGTGTTCAAAATTCTTGAGCCATCCTTTATTTCTTTATAGAAAGGCTTAAGGGGAGAAAAGGTTGAAGTATGCCAAATTGCATAAGAACTGGACTGAAAATTAGTGGCGGCAGTCTTATGGGCCTGTTGCAATACCATCTTAAAAGCTTCTGATTGGTAACAGCTTCATTTTTCAGCATGGCAGTGATCCCAAACACTGCCAATGCAGTAAAAGCATCACCTGAGTGGAAAAATGCACAGCTGAACACCATCAGTCATGGATTGACCTCCCCAGAGAACTGGACCTCAGCATTATTGAAGCATTGTGGGATCATCCTGACAGAACAGAACAAATGGCAGGCATCTGTTTTTCCTTTATTTTTGCACTTGATCATTTACTTCAAATGTGCCCATTTCCCATTTTCTAGCAAAATGTAAAGAAATGATTGGCTTAAGACTGGTGCACAGTACTGTAGATGACTTTATTTGAAACGTTGGCCATGTTTGATATGAACATCTACCACTGCAACTATACATGACAGGAAATAAGGAAATGGATAGTAGATGCACTCTAAACTGTTATTATGTTTGCCTACTCTAATTTCTGTTTATTTCTTAAAGAAAATTAGATTTTCTGAATTCATTGAAGTTTATCTCATTGAAAGTACACAAATTTTAGCTTAAATTTTTACCTGTAGCTAATGTTACAACTGATAGCAGTATAACCTTAACAAAACTGTATAGTCAACTACATGGTTGATTTACAGGGTCTGACTGAAAATGTTTAATTTCCAGGCCTACTTGAAGACTTTGTTTGTTTGGTTTGTTTGTTTGTTTGTTTTCATCAGACAGTGATCTTTTTTTGGAACCTTGCAAACTGTAGTAAAGTAATTGTATCCTGTGCTTACACATCTCACTTGATTTGAGTGAAACGTTTCAATGCACTGTTTGGTGTTTTATTGGTCCATATATGTGAGTTTGAGATGTTATTAAAGTCAGACTTTATGTAACAGGATATTTTTGAGACTGGCCTCAAGGTGTTGTCTGCAAGAAAACAGTCGCATCAATCTCTGACTTTTCCTGTACTTTAAGGGAAATCCTCTCAGGCTTAAGCTTGACTTGACTGTGTTTGATGTAATTGCAGCAACCACACCACACTGATCCAACATACACAGCAGCCACTGCAGTGTGATTCAGTGCAAGTTCACTAAAAGTTAAAAACACATATGTGTCTGACTGTTTTTCAGGCTGCAAGTGAAACTGATAATGAGTATGTGAATTAAATTAGTCAACTAATAATATTATAAAAAAAAAAAAAAAAAAGGAAACCAGTTATCTGCCATTTTGAAGTAACACATGGCAATATTTATTTGACTCTTAGGTTTCAGTTTTGTTCCAGTATAGCAGGGTACTTAGGAATTTAGACAGTGTGATTTCATGTCTTTCCAAAAGCAAACACACAAACAAAAGATATCCACTCATCTTCCTATAAAAGTATCACTGAGATACTGAGTATTGTTATTAGTGTATGTCACATAAAACCCACCTGAGTGCAGTCTCTGATGGAGCATTTAGCTGAGCTCAGTGGGCTGTGAAACGTGTGAAAACAGGTTAACTATTAAAAATGGTAATAAAAAAATACTAATACTACAATAATTATTCCTACTGCTACTACCGCTATTACAGCTACCACCACTACTAATAACTGACTGGGATTTTTTTCACACACTTGGTCATAACCAGGTTATTATCTTTTCTTGTTAGTTTCACCCTTTTATGGACTTTCCTGTCAACAAAGGTTTTGTTGCAGGCTGTAAACATGATTATTTATGTTGCAAAGTTAGACATTTTAACATGTGAGTCTGTGCCAACTAACTCACTTTAAAAGCCTGCCTTAAGTGGCCATTAGAGGGACTGCAGTTATTTTCTTCATGAATTGACTTCATTTTTCAGACCTGGAGGTTTTTGCTTGATTAAATTACATACATAAATATGTAATATATAAATGCTCACTTTTTATTTTTCCCCAGTTGCATAAATAACCTATGAACATAACCAAAGTTTTAGTCTGAAAAGTTAGGTTTTTTTTTTCCTTTGTCTTTTCCTCTGCTCTTCCCATCTAAAAATTGTTGCAAGGCTCAGTTGCTGAGTGGATATTTTTTACATCAAGTGATTTATACCTGGTGAAATGTCAGAAAGGTGTGGGAAATGGACTCCTTGTTGCCAGTGACTTGGTCGTAATAGAATGAATGTTTTATTAAAATGAGCTGAAAAACCGATGTCACAAGACTTTTCCAGGAACATTTTTTTTATTTCGGTCTCCGTGGTTACTCCACGTGTCTTTGCTCTTTGGTGTTTCTATGGTGACGAACTTTTTTCTCTCCTCTCTTCCTCTTTCAGTGTCATCCAGCCTCCATTACCACTACCTATAGACAAGGTAAGAACAGAAGTATGTATGTGTGTGCGTGTTTTTGTTAGTGTTGTCCTGTCCCATGTCAAAGTGTCTCTCACTCACTCACATGTAGGGCTACACCTCAGAGAAGCATCTAAGAGTGTGTGTTTGTATTTCTAACACACATAAGTGGTCTTTAAACACACAGAGTGGACTTAGTCAGCTGACAAAGGAATGCAGAGATCCCTGCCAGTTGGTGCTGCAGCATTACAGAAATCCTTCATGTGCATCAAGAAGCAGGATTTCTTTTTTCTGCCACTGTACAGGCTGTGGTTTCACATACATTTAGATGTTTGTCCACTCAAGTTTAAAAAGAAATTTGTTATGTTCTCAGAGCTAGGATGTGACCTCTCTAAACTGAAGTCCCAATGCTTTTGGAGATCAACTATTTGTTTAGATTCATAATTAGGGGTGGGATTTATCAATTAAAATCGATTCTGGCTTGGATAACGTGATATCGATTTAGGGCTGCTCAATTAATCGAATTTTAATCACGATTACGATCTGGGCTTTCAACGATCATTAAAAATGACTGAGCCGATTATTAGCCCCTCCCTCATTTATCCGCGACACCTTAAAGGCCGGTCCGTGAAAATATTGTCGGGCATAAACCAGTCCGTGGCGCAAAAAAGGGTGGAGACCGCTGATTAAGAGGACCCGAGGGAAGCTCGGAAAGCTAAGCAGAAGTTATTTGGAGAGTGACTGCCGTTGGTTGAAAAGAGTTAAAAAAAAAAAAAAAAAAAACTTCAGTGGTGTTGCACACTATTTTATATTATTTTTTTAAAGTCATTGTTAACCCTTTAAAGCCGGTCAGAGCAGCATGCTCCGTTTTGCGTAACTATTTTTAAATCCCTGTAGAACCTGAACCGTGTAAGCTAGCGCAATAATTTGTTTTGCATATGAAACCGGAGGAGTTGTACTTACATCTGATGCCATCAGCTTGTCCTCGGTCACGGTTTCGTTCCACATATAGCTTTGCAAAAACTGCATAAAAAGCGCTTGCAGGAACAAAAACATAATATTCCAGAAACACGCTTTGCCGTTCCTATCAGCTGTTCGTAACACTTCCCACAGTGAAATGATGCACATGCTGTTTTCTTTGCAAATTTGCATCATAGGATTGTTTTTTGTTTTTCCTGCAGTATATAAAAATTGCTGTATCTCCAAAATAAAACTATGAAGACACTCAAAATAAATTTCCTGTGGTGGGAAACTATTTTTTGCAACTTTATTGTATTTAAAGTTTTGAGGGATAAACCTCTTAAACTTCTCCAAGTAGAAATATATGTAAACAAAACAAAAGCGATTTTCAATTTTTTTTGTAGTTTATTGCACTTTTTTGCAATTTATGTAATTACTATGCACTTAATGCATACATATTATTAAAATATGGGCTATAACAGTTGTATTGATGTATAGCAACTTGAAATGCTCCCACAAATGGCACTACAGCATGTAAAAAAAATAAATAAAAATAATATAAGCTCTGGTGGACTTGGTTCTATAGTAGGTCTTAAAGGGTTAAATAAATATCGTCAAATAATCGTGATCTCAATTTCAGTGAAAATAATCGTGATTATCATTTTTGCCATAATCGAGCAGCCCTATATCGATTCATTAAACTCCTGAATCGATTTTTAAATATAAATTTATTTTGCCTGAAATACCAGAATCTCAGGTTAAACCTCACAAAATTTCTACAACCACCAAACAGCTAAAACAGTAAATGACAGCAGGTACACTGATTCTGCACAAAGACGTAAACATAAAACGCAGACCCAACGCATCCGAATCAGTGAGCTGTCGTCTTTCTCACCTGACGCACGTACGCTGACACGCCGTCGGGGCTGAAAGCCAACAGCTCACTGATTTTGAAGCGTTGGCGGGCACTTTGTGTTTACGTCCTTTTTGCGCTAGATTCTGAAGCTGCAGATTTTATCTCTCTCCAAACAATACTGACTGAACCAGCAGCCAAAGACGATCCAAACTACGCTTCACATTTCGCTTCACATAAACATCGTCACGAATTTCCTCTTACTTTTGCTGTTTTGCTTCCACCACGATAAAATCACACTTCATGTAGAGCTCTCTCTCTCTTTCTCTCTCTCAGGAATAGTTTCCCATCTAAAAATCTGTTTTTTGCATTATTCGCTTACTTATTACCCACCAGTCTACAGTCTGCTGGTTCTTTTTGGGGTTTTTTTGTTAACTTACTTCCGACAACAAAGCCTCATTTCTGCTGTTCAATACTGAACAAATGTAAACTTAAACTTAAAATTACGCAAAATTTCAAAATGCTTAGCTGTGTCTCTAATCAAACCTCTGTAACTTTGCTCTGCTTCACTTTGTTTTTGACTGCACAATATGTTTAAGGTCATCTGCTATAAAAACCCAGACCAGGAAAACCGCCTTCATGTTTTTCTGTGTTTTATCCTCAGTTACTTTGACACAAAGGAATCTGCTGTGATGCTCACACCTTTGATAAAGTCTCACAAGTGTCAGCTTTCTTTTTATAGATATAAAAAATATAGATATGTACTGATAAGTGATCAGAATTGTAATATTTCTGACTGCCTGAGGCAAAATTTCCCCGATTCGAATCAAATCGTGGATCGAATCGATGCGGGACCTTGTGAATTGGAATTGAATCAATTCTAGATGAAAAGTTATCTGTAACCTGTTACGAGTTCAAAAATTGGGGATGGAGACAAGAGAAAAAAACCACAATAACAACACTAATCCAAACAGTATTTCTTATAACATCATAAAACAATATCATTCATCCACAATAAATCAGCAGTCTAATGTAATGCAAATCAGTTTAACTAATGCAATAGTTATCAGCTTCTTCTAATTCAGGAGAATAATGCAAACTAAAACTACATAATAATTCACAATCTTTAATTAGGGGTATAACATGGCATAAAATAATATTATAACGTAACAAACCCCTCACTAGAAAGATCCGTTATTTGCAGCATTTCACATTTCAGTTATTGATTTGGAAATTCATATCTATGAAAATCAATTCTAGCTTTACCAAAGTCTACATCAGCATGTGGAACACTTCAGACTTGCGTGACTCGACTTGCCATTGTTTATTTTAGTGTGCTTTAAAGTCTTCTCCTGTGTCTTCACGGTAAGGAGAGATGAAGGGGTGAATAAGCAGCTAAGTTGCTGAGCTGTGCTGTGACTGCACACATGCCTTGACTCCGGTTGTGTTTGGGTTAAATGGGATGGGTTAAAAAATGTTTTAATGTTTGAATTGTGTGTAAAAACTGCTTTTCACAGATAATGTCCATAATCCACACAGCGGGACATTATCTTTTATACAGTTGCACGGTTTAAATTTGGGCCAGCTTTGGTGGGATTTGCAATCCTGCAAATCTAACACTCAAAATTTGGTTTTCCCAATTTACAGTAATATTGGTCATTCCTGTCATGCTTCTTGGAATCTGCCTCTCCATGTGGGGTGAATTTCCAAGCCAAATTAAAAGATGCTAAAATTTGCAACACTGAAAGCTGCTGTTCCAGGAAGTCTCACAAACCTACACAGACAGGCATCAAAGAGCATGAATGAAGCCAAAAACAAAATACCCTGTACAATTTAAAGTACACTTTTTTTTTTCTACAAGTCAGGTGCTAAATTCAGTCATATAGACTTCTTTTAAAGTTCCAGAAGGAATTGAGGTTGATTCTTTAACCTCAGTGTTGTAACATTGGGAAAATTCCTTAGTACTGTAATTGGGAAATTTGCTGTTAGAGTTTAGCTGATAAATTGACTAGTACCAATGTATTGTATGTACACTACAAGATAATTTCTGCATATAAAAATATTGGAATTTATCAAGAGACTTTGAGCTTCCCACAAAGTAAAATCTTTAGATATATGAAAATATTGATTTTAATCAGTGGTTTTTGTTTTTGTTTTAATAGTGGGATTTCCTTAGAATAAAGTTTTGTCTTTTTTTATTTTGTTTTGGTTTTTTGCAAATAGTCATAAAATATTAGGAAAGTGCACAGATTTATGCTCAGTAAGGCAACACGGACCGTTTTGAGAATGTAAAAACCTGTACTGGTATCAAGAAGTTCCAGTAATAAGGTATCAACCATTTGAAAAAGAAATAAAAAAATGAAATCAGTAGAAATTACGAGCTTTAGTTGCTCTGGTTTGTTTTACAGCTACTTTGCAATTAGTTGAATTAGTCCGCATGCAACAGCTGGCTCCCAGTGCTGTGTTCACACAAGGGATAATTTATCATGTAATTTGAATGAACGAGTAAATCTTTGTCATATCATAACGAACACCTTTCTATAGTTTCCTGTACCACACCACATGTGATCATGTAGACACATGGTACTTTAACAAATTTATTTAAACACATTATATAGATGTAATGTAATGTAACTCTATGTGTCATACAGTGCAGTACCAGACTAATTGTTTACCCATAGTGTGTTGTACCAGGCTTCCTCTGTTGCCTCGCCCTGCTCTGATTCTTCCTCAGAGCAGCAAAGACTCAGTATAACCTGTCTGAGGAATGTAGGCTTGTGTGTGAGCACGCCTGAGAGGAGCTATGATTACATTTGAGCCATTCTTAAACATAGTTAAGTGTTCTAAAGCAGGATCCTCACATCTCCCAGGTCTCAACACACAGTCATATGTGTGTGTGTGTGTGTGTGTGTGTGTGTGTGTGTGTGTGTGTGTGTGTGTGTGTGTGTATAAATGTATTAAACCTTATGTAGGTTAGCGCCACAAGTGTAAAAGGTGTTTTCCTCATTATGTTTTCATACTGGTAACAAACATAAAACATCGATAGCAAAGGGCATGCTGATTTGATTTGTACACATATATACAAGGATAAAAGAAAACCAGCTCACAGATCTATTATAAAAACCAACCAGCAGGAATAGCTGTGGACATACAAAGGTGACCATGCGGCTTTGATATTTCATGGTTAATCTGTTGTCTGACAACAGGAACATATTTATTATTTGCCTGTATTAAAATACTGTGTAAGTGTAAAGTCTGTGAGAAGCAAGCAGATGGAAATGGCTAACAGAAATCCAGCTGAGCGTAACACTAATGGACACTATCAGTACTCGTTATCAGTCACTCCTTAAAGTTTAATTTTCCACAGAGCTTTTCAGAATCGTGTTTATTGGCCAAATATATGTGCAGACACATACAGGGAATTTGGTTCCGGTAGATGGTGGCTCTCAAGCACAGCAATGTAAAACACAAACACACACACACACACACACACACACACACACACACACACACACACACACACACACACACACACACACACACACACGTGTCTATATACACACATTACACATACATACATACACAAAGCTGTGTAAACCAACTATAAATAACGAATCTAAACTTATATACATAAAATACAGAAATGAATGAGGTGTACATGAAATCTTTCTTCAGATGACTGGAGAACCTGAATATGTCAGTGTGGTTATTTGTAGGCTGTATTGAGTGTTTTCATCACTTTGCTTGCTATCACGCAGACCTATTTGAAATTTGACTAGATTTGTTTCGTTAAGGATTCTTTCGTTAAATTCAACAGCCTCCAACAACAAAAAGAAAAGCAGTACTAACTTTAACACTTTTTTGTGCTAAATATGTTTTGCTACTGGCAGTCAGTAGCAGATAGTTAGCATCCATTCTATGATACACAACTTAGCACTGACCCAGGCTTAAAGTGTGGAAAAGCATGGGGCTGTGAAGGTACTGCATGTAGGCCACCAGAAGTAAATTACAATAAATATGTTGTAAATTATACAACTTAAAAAAAACAAACAGAACTAAGAAGAATACACTACATTATTCATTTTCTGACCCGTTTTTGATACTGAAGTAATTTGTCATTATCAGAGGGAAAGCGGTAAAAATTAAGTTGTGGCTACAACAGTAACAGTTGCATAGATGCATAGATAAACATTACTGACTGACAAACAGATATTGAAATGAAAGTTATTAACGGAGAGTCGTTCAGAGAATTCTGAAGCTCAAAGTGAGTCAATGAAAGCAGAGAATTATATATTTCATGTCATGTTTTAATGATCAGAGATGTAGTCAGACAGAAGTGGACACTGTTCCTGTGCTCTGTCTTCATGTATGTTTGTTGTTGTATGTTAAGGTCAGCTTACTCTTTAACCTTTGGTTTTTCAGCTGTTTATTGACTCCTTGCATTCAAACAAAAGGCTGAATGAGTCTCAGACAACTGTCAGCATGTTTCCATGGTTTGTATTTGTGTTCGTTTTTTAGGTTGCAGCCAACACTCCCAGTATGTATTCTCAGGAACTGTTCCAGCTCTCCCAGTATCTACAGGTAACACACTGACACCTACTGGACATATTTGAGAACTACACTAACAATAATGAGTCTGAAATGTGATTGTGCTTCTCCTTATTTTCTTATTTATATAAATATGTACAAACACAGTTAAACTGGTGCTTGCTCACATACAAATAATCATGGTGAGCCATAAGTTCAGGCTTCGGACTGCTCTAAACAGCTGGTTTATGGCTGTTTTTGCACCATCTATATGATGCCATGCAGAGGGATATCCTTCATATAGTTATCAGGCTTGAAGGCTCCACCCACCTGCTGGTCAACCCTTGTGTTTACCAACAGGAGCCAATCAGAAGAATGCAGGCTTACTCTGTTACACCCCAAAGGACTAAAGTTATGAAGCTGGGAAATGAACAGAATAGGTCTGCTTTAACAAGACAACATTGGTAATGTGAAGACTTGACAGGAGTATTTCTCTGATGTGAAATTGATGTGAATTTTTATCTGATAAAAAAATAGATTACATAATGAAAAGCATACATCAGAGGTCATTACTAAAAACCAACTTTCTATAAAGCACAAAGAACTGAAATGAAGAATACATGTTTAAATTATTTCTAAAGGAAGAGTGAAAAAATCTGATTACTGGTTTTGTTTTTATTTTTAATTTTTATATTATCCGTTTTTAGCTACAATCACTTAAGATTGTAGCTAAAAACGGAACCATGTATAATATTATCATAAATGTTGATGCACTGTACCAGAGTTGGCTTAGAACTAATTTGCATCCTCATTCCCTCGGAAGGTTCCAAGCAAAGATTACAATAAACCGCAAAGAAAAAGCAGCTAACTGAAGTTAACTGGTGCACTAATATTAGTGGATAAAAATCAGACATTGTCATAAATAACTGTGTAAGCTTTTGTTTGTGCTGAGTTATTTTTCATCGACGACCTCCCTCTCACTCTCTAGGAGGCCTTACACAGAGAGCAGATGTTGGAGCAGAAGTTAGCCACTCTGCAGCGTCTGTTAGCCACCACTCAGGAGGCCTCAGAGAGCAGCTGGCAGGTAGGAAATAACACGTTTCATTCTTCACAAGTTGAGGAACAAGTGCAGCTGTGATCATGCTTTCTGGCAGCTCAGCATTTAGTCTTTTTAGTAACATATAAGTATAGTGTTTCCCACAAATCACAAATATGAGCACAACAAAATGAGGCACAGCACTTTCATTGGTTATTTAATAATAGAGCCTATATAGAGTTGTGAACTTGGATTCACCTCGAGTTTGCAACATCATATCTAACTGCTCATATTTAATCAGGGTCATTTAGTACACTACGCTGCGATTAGTTAAACTAATTTGTGTTGTTTTCATCTATAGATGGTATCTAATGTGATAAGGACTGCTGTAAACTAAGTGTGTGTCTCCTACAGGCTTTGATTGATGAGGACCGTCTTCTCTCCAGGCTGGAGGTGATGGGCAGTCAGTTACAAGCTTACTCTAAGGTATACATACACATAAAAAAATGGCTGCATACTTCTACAATGAATCAAAGCAAAGTTAAAATGATCATCGCATTTTAAAATTCTCTTTCAGTCCCAGACAGAGGAAGGGATCCGTAAGGAACTCTTGGCTCTTCAGGAGGACAAACACAACTACGAGACAACGGCAAAGGAGTCTCTGAGGAGAGTTCTGCAGGAGAAGATTGAGGTGGTCAGGAAGCTGTCAGAGGTGGAGGTACAATACACATGTGTATATGGTATGCACAGAATGAAACTAATTAAAATTTCTAAGCTTAACATTTGGTGCCATCTCTGCTGTTGTGCAGCGCACGCTCAGTAACACCGAGGACGAGTGCACCCACCTGAAGGAGATGTCTGAAAGGAGTCAGGAGGAGCTGAGGGAGCTCGCCAACAAGTACAACGCGGCCGTTAATGAGATCAAAGAGCTCACTGACAAAATTAAGGTAACAGTCAAGGAAAAATTATTTATTTTCCTGCAGCATTACTTTATTTTAGAACAAGTTTTATTTAAATGTGTTTTTGGGAGATATATTTAGAATAAAATTATCTACAAATTCAGTAGAGGGAATCTGTGCTCATTTTAAGCTCATTTTGTGTTTTATCCTTAGACTCTGCTAGAGCAGCTTTGCATTATTTATAGTTCAGAATAATCCTTATTTATCAAAAATGGGAGCTGTGTTTTATGTAGCATATAATCTTTTTTTCTGTTTGCTTTCTCCCCATTTCCCTCCTTATTCCACTTTTTTTTACCCTTGTCTTTGTCCTCTTCTGTTCCTTCCTTTGGCTAACCTCTCCTACGTCCTTTTCTCCTCCTCCAGGCTGCAGAGGGAAGACAAGAGGAGCTCACTCAGCGGGGCGCGACAGAGAAGAGGGAGTTGGAACTACGGATTGAGGAAATGGAGGAGAAGGAGCAGGTTCTCCAGGCTCGCATCGAGGCTCTGCAGGCAGACAATGACTTCACCAATGAGAGGCTCGCTGCCCTGCAGGGTACAAACACACGCGCGCGCACACTTCAATTCATGTGGCATTACACAGACTTGGACGCTTAATCCAATCATATGGTTGCGTAAATCAAAGCTTGATCCCAAAATGTAATAAAAGCAACTGGACAGCAACTTCTCATTCAGGAGGAGCTCAGAGTTGATCTGCTACTTGCAATTAGACATCTGAGTGTATTTAGGCATCCGATTAGGATGTTGGATCTGTTTTGCAATAGTTAATGGAGAAAATGACAAAAAGTGTATTTTGACTAAATTGTGAGGAGGTCATATTACTGTAGTATGAGACAGGTGGCTGGTCAAAACAATTTATAACAAATGAAAGGTCTCCTTTTTACCTGTGCTTTAATAACATGCTCATCCTCTAGTCATAATCCTTTTCGCAGCTTAAAAAATGCCAGCCCTCTCGTGTACTTTGTGGTCCAGTAACTTAGAATATTTATAAACATCATAGCCAATTTCAGTTTTGTACTGAATGGCCTGGTTAAACTCATGATAGGTTGGATACATTAAATGATGGTTTTTCAGTCACCTGGTGATCAATCTGCATCATCTGCATCTTTACAACTATACACAGAGCAAACACACTGTCCTATTTAACCCGCTGGCATAGTGATCCCTTTACGCCAGTCACTTTAATAACATAGCGCCTCTTGTGCAGGTCAGATCATGTCTTCGACCTGTGCTCGGACTTCCTGTCAGTCAACACTTCTCTCTGCTTTTGTTGTTGTTGTTGTTGTTGTTTACAGTGCGGTTAGAACAGCTACAAGAGAAAAGCATTAAAGAGAACAACAGTCTGGGTGAGTCCACATGTCCTGGGTTTGCGTCATCTGCATCACCGTCTGTTTGTGTATCTCTATCACTTCCTCAGCCTCCACTAATGATGCATGACAGCTTCCTGCATGATTTCCATGTAATTTCCTGTTGCTTGCTGCTCTTATCACTGAACTTCTATCTGTCTGTCACGGGAATCTGGGTGTCTTCTGTTTTCGTCTTGTTTATGGTAGCATGACATCCAGCCTTCGGGTTTCCATTTCCTCCGGTAGTTTATATCTTGGTGCAGGAACTGAAGCGTTCAAATAAGTCCTGAGAGTATTCAGAAAGTGTCATCTTTTTCCACGTTTATAATCAGAAACATAAACACTGAGATAAAATGACCTAAATTTAAGTTTTCAAATATTAGGAAGGTTTATAATAATTAGTTTTAGGTGATGTTACTTATAGAAATACGATGTTACACAGCAATATTACTGGGGGGTTAACAGGAAGTTAAAATAATTTATCAGGAATATATCCAGTTTTGAAAATCAGTGGAGAATATATTGGGCATGGTTGTCAGGCTCAGTTGCAGCCCTCTCCTCTTATACAGACCTATTATATGAAAAGTGGCTGCACATGAGCGCACCCTGCAGCATTATTGACTAACTCATAAGTCACCAGAAATGGGAGCTGTAGGACCAGCATCATTTATGCTTATTACAGTATGAAATATAGCAAATATTTCCAACTTTGTAAAGGTTGTTCTTATTATTCCAGTTATGACTTATTTGAATAAGTAAACAAATAGTAAAGCTTTACACTGCATGTTAAAACAAATTAGGGGATTAAGGCACCGCACACTAGCTGCATCCATCATACAGTATGTGGGTTCTTGTGCAAAAAAACGTTGTGGTCATTTTCCAGAGATTTTTACGGTTCGCTCACCAATAAAGCAGCTCAGTTTTATAGTGTAACTACATATATCTCTACAATGATTCCAGCTGATGTAAGATGTTGCACTAGGCAACGAGAATAGAGGGAATAGAGGCGAGTTCAGAATTGATTGAGCAACTTGAGCAAAAAACTTTCTTTGTTTGTTTCTCAACTCTTCAGCTGTGATTCTTCTGATGCCATTAAGAAATGGAGGGGAAGCTTGATGACGCCCTTAAATGGCAGCTTGAGCTGTTTGGTTTAACTTTGCTGTGAGATAGTGAGAGGAAGAAAAATGTCGTTTGGAGAAAAGTGAGCGAGATAGGGTTATTATTATTATTTTTGGTACATTCTGAAACTGGGAGTTGAAATGTGAAAGTGGGTCTCTGACGAACAGGTAAAAAAGTATGACGTGAAACTAAGGCGAGTAAATATTTTACCTAAAACAACCAAAGGTTTGCTGATGCTGTGGCTCTGGTGATCTGAACTTTAATTTATGTTAAATTAGTAGTTTTTACCCCTCAGCCGTAAAAGGCTGATGAGGTATTGTTGTCACACCGCCTAAAGCGTTTTCTTTTTAATGATTGTTCAGGGGTACATCTTTTCCTTAGGGATTAATAAAGTATTCTGATTCTGATTCTAAAGTCTTTTGAAGCCAAAGTGTTTCATGTGACCTTCAGTTTCAGCTCTGTGTGAAGCCCGTAGGATTTGTACAAGGCTTCATGTCCTTTAAATAGCTCGATGGTCGGTATATCCACTGGTGATAGTGATGGAAGTTTTTTTTCTGGGGCTTTTTGGATAATCTGGGCTGTTTCTCTGGTTTCCAAACTGTCCACTGCTTTGTTTTTCTTCCTGTGGGGGGAAAAGTAGCCTTGGTCACTGATTGACTTCTGGTCATTGAATGCCTGACACTCTGAACATGAATGCTGCGGGTGACTGCCTCACTGCACACCTCGCCACAGTAATCACCTTATGACGGAACCCGCCATCATTTAGACTCTGTGCTCAACATTTCTGGTGACATTTCGACAAAATCGTCTATATCTGATCTGGTCACATGACAGATGTCGTCACTGTCCCCCACGGACCAGTAGAGGAGCTTGTCGAGGACAGAGATTCCACACAGCAGATACGCGAGAGCCAGGAGGAAGACGATGATGAGGAGGATACAGACACCGATGATGGTGCAGTTGGGGAAGATGGAGATGGTGCAGTTGGGGAAGATGAAGATGCTGATGGTAGTTTAATTATCATAATAATAAACTATTTAATTTATATCTAGGCTTGTTTTTTAAAAAGGTTTTCCTTCACAGAATTAACAAAACAAAATGCTATTGTAATACAAATAATTAGAAAAGCATTTAGGGAATAATTTGCTCTTGATATTATTTGGGGGGGGGGGGGTTCCCCAGGTTTTTAGATTTTTATTTTTTTTATTTTTTTATTTATTCATATATTTTTTTTAACATTGATCTTTATTTTAGGATACAGACAAACACTTTCTAATTTAAAAATGCATTTTATTTTTTTAATCACTCCTTTAAACCCTCTTAGTGAGGAACTAGTTTTACCTAGTAATTTATGAGTGCAGAGTGACCTTAATCCCGTTCAAATCTGCCATCTCTAATTACTCCAACCAGGAGATCATGTGCTTGGTTTGGTTTCTGTCCTCTGGCAGGATTCAGGATTCAACTGAACACTGCCTTCTGGGCCAGTCGATCAATGCTTTTTCTGTTCATGGGTTTGCATACTGTGTAATGACACAATATCTCCTAAATTGGTGCCCACAGTGGTCCAAAATGTGTTGGATTTTTTCCCCTTTCCATTTCTTTTTTTAATGAAGTGGGTTAAGATCACAGACACTATCCAAGTTTTTTTTTTTTTGTTTTTTTTAAACAACAGCCAGTTAAACATTCCTGCCACATCATATTACGCATGACTATCCTCCAGTTTTCTTGAAATAACCTATTTCAGACGGTGATACTTTACTTAAAATGAGCCTCATATTTTGCACATTTAAATGATAACTTGTTTGATCCGAGCCTTGAATTCAGTTTTTGTGATTTGTTAGAATTTTGGGAGTTAAACTGTATCATCTTTTTGATTTCACTTTGTTTTGGAAAAGTCTCTACTTAGATGCAAAAATGAGGTGGAATTATTATTATCATTATTATTATTTCTTCAAAGTTCGAGCGGACTTGTGAAAACTGTTGGGCTGGTTAACTCGTTATTTCTTGTGCGTGATGTTGAAATGAAAACTTGCTGGGAGGCTTTGTTTCCTGTCTGCTGTTTGCTTGTCCACATCTTGTCTGATGTGGTATCTGTCCAGAACCTTTGTGTTATAACTTTCTGTCTGAAGAGACCAATTTTGGCTTTAATTTCAGCTCCATCCTTTTATTGTGCATCTATCTGTCCTCATAGTTCTCTGTAAATCGTTCTTTCATGCATTCTACCTGCTTCTACCTGTTTGTCCGTCATGATTTCTGTCTTTGGTTCTACCTGTCTGGTCTAAAACCGGGTTGGGTCTGGAGAGCCAATTCTCCACTGGATCCTGTTCCAGATTTGTCGATCCTTAAGGACAATGTTTTGTGATTCTGCTTATCTAATCCAGAACATTAAGTTTTATGGTCTGCTCTTCAGTGTGCTTATATTGGCTACACGGGCACAAGCACGTGGGATGCAGTAAACCCACTTGTCTTGCAGTTCAATATAATATTGCAATAAAACCAGTTTAGAATCAGGACAAATTAAAAAAAAAAAAAATCAAAATCCAGAAATTCAAAAAAATTGTATCGATCTGCGTTAAATCCATGGTTCAATTTACCCTGGCATTGATAAGCAGAATCAATAAAATCGAAAAGAAATACCGGGCTCTGCTCTGATAGTCTTAATAGTAATGTCAGTTCTCTGTGTTTCTATCAGACAACTGTCATGTTAACAACAGCGGAGGAGACTCGACTAGAAACCAACAATTAATTGACTGTCCGCGTGAGTACAAGCATCCATTTCTGCTGTACACCGAAACACTTTTTCCTCATTATTTCCTTTACTTTCTTCCCACGGAGGCCAAACAATGCCAGGAGAAGCCAAATGAAACTGTCAGAGCGCTTAAGTCATAAAATGAAAAGCACAACATTTAAGTTATACTTAGGCAATTTTTATTTTGTTTTCCTCAGAATTATAAGATCTGGACACTAACATTTAATAACTAAAAATTTCTTCCACTAAATTCCAATAATACCATAATATCCCACTTTGTAATGATTTTAAAAATTCTAAATTTCGAGATGTGATGTAATGAAATCTACATTTTTCTTACTCATTCTTCACATGCCTTAACACATCATCGCATCCTTGGATTTTCCTGGTTTAAAGTTGTTTCTGTTCTTGCTCATTCTTCTTTACTTAACTAGTGAACTGTGATTAAATCTTTTGGATGAAGATTGTTTTTCTTTAATTGGATGTTTCTTCAGAGCAGTTTTATTTTGTGTGAAACAGGCTGGTAAAGAGTATTCTGAGAAAACTGCAAGTGTTCTTTTCATAAAGATGGGCTAAGCAGCATAAACTTTTTAAGGTTGAGTAGTATTAAGTGTAGTATTTAAACCTTAAGCAGCCAAACTATTTTATGCAGATATAATTGTTTAATGGCTATGTTTGTGTTTTCATGGTTTCAATCAAATGTTCTTTGCTGCTGTGGGTCTTTTAGTTTGTTCACTGCAAAATATCATGTAGTACAAAGTAAAGAATAAAAATAAAGTATGATTTTAAAACAACACAAGAAACAAAACAACATCGATTTCTAGCACAATTTTCTATTATCCTTGCCACACCAAAGGATGATCTCTTAAAGAAAAGTTGTAGATAAGGTTGGGCGATATGTAAAATTTTTCCAGTCCAATAACCGATGATAGGCGATATATTCATGCAGGTGACTTTTTTTTATTGGCGGAGCAATGTGATTATGCACAGACTGATTTGCGTGTTTAGAATTTATACGTTTTGTTTGGAGGGAATATTCTACCTTCTTTTCACTGCGGCCACAGTGATGCGGACGCTGCACCGGTCCATCGTGGTGAAGAGAGTGTAAAAGCGAAGCTCTCAATTTACTGGTCGATCTACGTCCCTATCCTCACCTATGGCCACGAGCTGTGGGTAGTGACCGAAAGAACGAGAGCGCGGATACAAGCGGCGGAAATGAGCTTCCTCCGAAGGGTGGCTGGTCTCTCCCTTAGAGATAGGGTGAGAAGTTCAGCCATCCGGGAGGGGCTCAGAGTAGAGCCGCTGCTCCTCCACATTGAAAGGAGCCAGCTGAGGTGGTTCGGGCATCTAACAAGAATACCTTCTGGGTGAGGTGTTCCGGGCATGTCCCACTGGGAGGAGGCCCCGGGGCAGACCCAGGACACGCTGGAGAGATTATATCTCTCGGCTGGCCTGGGAACGCCTTGGTGTTCCCCCGGATAGGCTAGAGGAGGTGGCTGGGGAGAGGGAAGTCTGGGCTTCTCTGCTTAGGCTACTGCCCCCACGACCCGGCCCCAGATAAAGAAGATGATGGATGGTTTTTTTCTGATGAAAAAAAAAAACAGTCTATGCTACTCTGCAAGAGCGACATCTTGTTTTTCTGTCAGCAGCAGCACATGAAATTTACCTCACTGCAGCTGGTACAGACATGAATGAGCTCTCTTTGTGATTGTTCCTAAAATCACAGCACAGCTGTTGTTTTTGACTGTTGTGAATGAAGAGAGCAAATATGTGTTATTGGGAAGATTAAGTTAAAGTGTTAATACCATTTGTCAGATCATTTGAGCAGGCTTTAGCTGAAAAATTGTGAAACTAGAGGTTCATCATGAGGAACCAGGACCCACCTAAGCCTTAATTTCAGTTTTATTTTTCATGGTTCTGTGAGAATAATTAGATTACATTTGGAGCCTGGTGATGTTTCACTGACCAAATGTTCCTGCATATTGAACTCTTTCTTCCTCTTTTTTAAAAAAAAAGCCCACACATATATATTGTTTGCTTTGATTTCCTTATGGCATCTTTTATTCTTCTTCTCCTGGAGCAGTGTTTTTTCCTGCATGCTGCTTTTATGACTTTTCACTAACGTGAAACAGATTTTTTTTGCTCCCTTCTATTTTTTTCCCCCCTCGTCTTCCTTCTCTTCTAGTTTCTTCAATTCACATAACTTTGGAAATTTTACCTTTTTACACATTGACCATGTCTTCACTCATACCAGAAACAGATTGAGTAGCAAGTGTGTGAAAACATTTGAGGAAACATCATCCACTGTGGAATTTTTATTGCTGCTGTACCTTGTCGGTTGATTACATTTACTGTCAGCTGTCAGCCACATTCTGGTGTGGTTTATAATGCACAGATGGAGATTAGGACTTTAGATGAAGCTTTAGTTTTAAGGTCATTTGGAATTGATTGAAGTGAGCTGTGTTAATTTTGTAGTTTAATTTCACATTTATTGTGTGAACAGCTAATAACAGCTGGTAAGCGTAGTTTGGCTTTTTCAAGGGTCTCGATTGCATTAAGTATTTATTTTTTATTAACTTTATTTCCACATTTGAATTCAGTTAGTTTTTGCTGTACAAAAATGTCATTGGATTTATCATACTGAATGTAAGGATACATAAGTGAGATGTCACTGCAGTAGTGATTAATTACTTCAAGCTGTCAGCTGGTTCAGTGTTTTACACGTTTTTTCCTGTCATCTGATAATTGTGTTAAAATGATTCATCTCTGATTCAGCTGTTCAGTTTGAGAAGTTTGAAATAAAACATTACTTTTTCTGAATTTGTATACTAACACTTTTACTAACCAACTGCTAATCCAGCTGATAATGGTGGCAGTCAGATTTTATTTTCTGACTTTTTTAAACTGATTCCTTCTGGTTTTCTGTTTTTTTTTCTCTCTGCAGCTGTCATAGAGCTAAAGAAGACCGTCAGTGATTCACTCCACAAACTGGCCAACTTTGATGGTAAGTTAATAACTCAGTTTCTTTTGGATTTCTTTTGTTTTTTGAGTCCTGATATAGATTCATCCATGAACAAAAGCAAGCTAAATGGATTGCTGTTTTTTAAAACCTGAACTGAAATTTTCACCCTGATGTTTCTGTTGAAGTGATGGACGCCCACTTACAGAACAACCAGACGGCGGGAGATGACATCCTGACCAGCCCTGATCGACTCAAAGGTAGAGAACACACCAGAGTTAGAAATTAGGTTTTATGATATTGTTTTATTTTTTTTAAATGTTCAGTTTTAATGATCCCAAAATTACATTTGATTTAAGTAGAAGTATAAATCTACCTGAACACTGTGCATGTGTTCCAGCTGATTAAAGTAATTTATTGGTTTTGAATTTGATGGCACGAGTAAATGTTGACTGTCAAGTGATTACACTGTAGTTTTTTAGTTAGTCCTGGCTGATGTGCATGTTTGTTTTCGTGTGTACGTCCACAGGGAATCAGATGGATGCCAAAGAGTCAGACATGTCCGACACTCTGAGTCCCAGCAAAGACCGCAGCAGTGACGACACGTCAGGTCAGTGAAAACACCCATACATTCTTGCTCATCGGTTTAAGTCTAATTTTGGCAATTCCAAAATTTGTCTTGTGTTTTCTCAGTTTTACTGGAAAGGTTTTTCTTTTCCACCTAATTTCGAATAGCGTTGACATCTGTTTAAAGTTTAGCTGTTCTGTCTCACACTGTCTGCTCTTCAATCTTTAATTAATCATAGAGTAGCTTTACAAATTACTGAGAATGTTTAGATTTTTTCCTGAGGGTCATAAATGAGTTGCCTGAAAGAGATTTGTGTTATGTATCTTTTAAAATCGCTTGTTCTCTCTAGCAGTTTATTATGTCAGTATCTGATTCGCCTTGAAACTGCTGGAGTATAGATCCTAAAGCAGCCACAGGAGTTTTACGCGTTTTTGTGTGTTTCAGATGGAAACATGAACGACCAAGAGCTGAATGAACCCCAGAACAGAGTAGCTCTGCTCAAAGGTAACTGTGGCCGTGCACCTGTGATCATAAACCCCAAAACACCGGGCCGCCCAGTTTGATTATTGTATTTAACTGACCATTAGGAAGATGTTCAGCTGTGCTGGTCCCTGAAGGGCCTGGTGTTTTTTCCATTTTAGAGTTTGTGTCTACAGACTGTATAAAAGGCGGATGAAGCGAAGCCTGAAGTGCCTTAAACTCTCACCCCTGCTAATGGCCAGCAGGGGGTGCCTTTGGGTGCAATAAGAAGTCTAGGTGTATTAAATATGAGTGGGGGAAAAAGGCCTCATTGCCATGACCTGTGACCTCAGTAAACTATTTCCTGCAGTTTGTGGTCTCAGGCGATATTTTAAATAAGCGCATTTTTTAAAGCTGGGATTGCATTTACTTATGTCTAATATACACATGTAAATCTGAATAACTGAACCAGGACGTCATAGCAACTTCATCCGTCTTTTCAATAAAATATCTACTAGCTACTATCTAGTCAGCTGGACACCCCCCACCGCCCCCACCCACTACACTCCTGACTGACTGAATAAAATAGTCCAGTCAGTTATGTTCAGTAAGTTGATATCCACACTGCCACCGTGTGCTCAGTCATTTATTCATATATGTATTTATTGAACAGTGAAGAAGTTAAGTCTGGAAAGTTCCTGTTTTTTGAATAAAAATACAGATAATTTGTAGACCCTGACTTTGTCATTGAATAATAATAATAATAATAATAATAAATAATGTACTTAACATTTTGTATGTGTCTGTGGTTAGATGAGCTACATCGGGCCGGTCTAGAGCCTGGAGACACGGAGCAGGTCATCCACCATCTCCACAGAGAGCTTCTGGAGGCCCAAGAATTAGCCAACACCGGCAAGCAGAAATGTCTAGAGCTACAAGGTAACAGTGTTCTCACAATGCTGTGGATTATATTTTATAATTAGAATTTTAATTATAATTAATAGCTCGCAAACTTTGTTTGAATTAAAGTTTACCTCATACATTTTTACTACAGTATTGTTGAGTTTGTGAGATTACAGTTCTTGCCCTGCATCGCTTCAATTATACGTTGCATGAAAATATAAAAGAACAGTGGTATAAACATAATGACTGTGTGACTCTTGGTGTGCAGCTCTGTTGGAGGAGGAGAGGAGGAGTAACTCTCAGCTGACTGAGGAGTCGACCAAACAGATCCAGTTCTTGCAGAGTGAGTGAATACAGAGAAAAATATGTACTATAGATTTGTATCAATAAGTATTTAGCTGCCACATCTCACTTCCTATGTGCTTGTGTGTTTTTAGCTCAGCTTGGGAAGCTTCAGGCTGACATGGAGGCACTGAGGGAGCAGAGGGAGAGCACCATCTGTAGCACCAGAGAGGAGCTTTACTCTGCCCAGGAGGAGGTACCTCTTCACCTACTGTTGCTTCCAGTTCTTCATCATAACTCTTCCTTACTTCTCTTCCATTCTGTCTTGAAACCTCTCTTGGCTAATGTGTAACATGTCAGACTCTTCATGGACTCCAGGGTTTGAGTGGGTCATTAATAACCCTTTAAAAGTTGAAATTGCTAATAACAGCTTAAAAAAAACTAACTAAAAAAACTGAACTAAAACTAATAAAAGGGAAAATTTTAATTAACTGAAATAAGACAACAAACTGAAACAACATTGTGTGCAATTAAAAATATTCAGGGAATGTCTTTGGGTTTACTCAGTCTGGTTACATTTTTTTAACACACAAGTCCTCAGGAGGTTTTAGTGCATCTTACTAGGGGTGCAACGATACACAAAATTCACTGTTCAGTTCGGTTCAGTTCAATACTTTGGTGTCACACTCCGATACAAATTTTTTTTTAATTTGTTATTTATTGAAATTATAAATATATATTTTAACTCAAAAGTACAGTTTTTAAATTTAATGCTGAAACAACAAAATAATTTAAAAAAAATCTATCTGATTGAGGAATCACTCATCTTTGGAAAAGAGAGTTTATTACAGAGAAATGGCTCTTTCCAAAATAAAAGCTATACTATACTCTTCTTCCGGGGTATATTCTCAGCAGCATATTAAACATATCAGGTCCCCATAAGGTGCTAACGGCTGTCTAAATGACTCGGGTAAAGTTTGTAGCATGCGTGCTTGTTGTTTTTGTCTGCTTCCAATTTGCACTAGGATGATGTCGGTGTAAATGTGCAGTCATATTCGTTGTGTTCCCACTAGTGCTGTCAGTGTTAATCTCGTTAAAATGACATTAACGCCATAACGCGGCAAATCTCCGTTAACAAGTTACCGCAGATCGCCCCGTGCATGGGGCTGGACGGCGTCAACACGTTAACAAGCTAACTGCGCTAACGCACTAGTTCCCACCAATGTAATTGAGCATTGCGTGGCACATCCAACATACTGTTTTACTTTTGTCCATGACTCGCTTACCATCAGGGTCATACGTCACATGAAGACCAAAATAGTTCCAAACGCCAAATCTGAATGAGGGTGGGGGAGGTTCAATTTGCCATGTTGCAACGAGCTTAATTTTTGTCTTGCTAGCTTGTGCTGCGCTCAGTGGATCTGCGCTCGACAGTGCAGCCTAGGCAGAGTAGTCGAACGCAGATCCACTGAGCGCTCAACACAGACAGCATCGTCAGAAGAAAAGTTGATAAAAGAAATAAAAAATTTGTATTGTTCAATATCGATACAAGTATCGTTGCACCCCTACATCTTACATCTTGCCTGAGGAAATATTTTTAAAAATATTTTCTTTTGAAATCATTGTAATAATAACAAACATTGAAACTAATAAAAATGAAATTGTAACTAGACATTCTTGTTTTAAAAATGACAAATAGTAAACAATGTGACATTGTTCGCTCATAGTCCTTTCTAAGTTTATAAAAAACATTATAAGGATTTGTTTGTTTGTTTAAATGAGTCAGGAACCCTGGAGTCTCTGTCACTCATTCTTCGTTATGCAAAAAGCCTCCCTGTTTGTCAGTTTGCACCAAATTGTAGTCTCATGAGAAAGTGACCGAACCACCGATTGTGTTTTTGCTCTCAGATTCTTGTCCTGCGACACGCTATGGAGGCGGCCACGGCGGAGCGGGAGCGTGAGATCACTGTCCTGCAGGCAGACCTGGTCAGTGTGCGCTCCGAGCTAGAGCACTGGAGGAACACAGCCGCCAAATACGAGGAGGAGATCGCCCGGCTGCAGGAGGCCTTCACGCAGCAGGAACAGCAGCAGACTGCTGCCAGCGAGCTGCAGGGTGAGCACTGCCTGCATGTTTGTCTGAGGCTGTCTGTTCATGTCTTTGAATCACTACTAATCATAACTGTGCATCCTCTGTCTCGCTGCCACAGTGGAGTGCACTGCATTGCACCAGCGGTGTACGTGTTTGCAGCACGACTGTGATGGCCTGAGAGCTGAGAGGAAAACACTCACAGAAAAACTGCACCGCCTGGAGGCTGAGCTGAGCAGGTACACACACATTGCTTTAAATTTTTTTATCTGAATCCACTGTTTTATTTTATTTTATTTATTTTACTATACTGCAGTGCTGTCAGAATTATACAAGATCACATTTAATTATTTGTCAAAAAAAGATCCACACAGCTATAAACCATTTTGAATATAGCGTTACTAAATAAACACCACTTTGAAACTTATATTCTCTTAACTGGATCTCAAGCTGAGAGTCTCGAAACCTGGAACATATCAAACTTTGTTAGGTGGACGTTAAAGTCTTTTGACAGGCGTGATCGAGTTGATGAATTCTGGCCCAGGACGGCTCTCGGGAGCAGTGCCAAGTCGACAGATCAGGTTCAGAGTTTGGATTCAGCATTAAAGGGCAGGCTGAGGGCGAGACTGACAGAAGGAAACATGGTGTCCAGCTGATTCAGGCAGAGAAAGACGAGGAGATGACAGCTGACTGACAGCTCACTGAGACTATCTGCCAGATTTGTTCTCCACTGAGAGAAAACACTGCTGCATGTTCTCACCACAACCACGTCCTCAGCAGGATTTTATCTGCGCTTCAGCTACAATTTTTTTTTTTTTACTAGTTTACAATAAACTGTACACATCTTTTGACTTTCTACAAAGAGATGAATGCACTTTGGACATGGACGATTCTTATCCGGCATATTGACAGCTGAGGTAAACAGTGAACTGACAGCCTACCCAGATAGCAAAAACCTCCAAGCTGGATCCAGTTCGGAGTCACTTTGCTGTCTGAGTACACTCACTACAGATGAAAGGTGGTCAGAGCTTTTGAGGTAATTCAAAGGATAAAAAAATAGGATACTGCAAGATAGTTACACACCCATCTGTTTTGTATTTCCTGGTTTATTACTGTTGTTGATATTATTCAAAAAAGTTCAGGTCGAATGTACAAAAAACGTTTTCTTGTAAACAAACAGTAAACATCCATTATGGGCTAATCTAATATAAATGTTTTTTTGATCTTTTGACTGAATGAATCACATTATTCCTACAACAGCCACCTCAGCAGGAATGATCCGGTTGATTTGGGAGGAGTAAGCAAACAATTTGAACTGACTGAAATCTATGGACAACTAGCTTTGAAATCTTACACACTGTAACTTTAAAGTTTAAAAAGGAATTTATTTAGATTTATTTAGTTGTTATGGAAGATAAATGACCTGTAGAGTCAGAACCATGTTTTGTACCAGCCTGTAAACAGGTTTATTTCTGCTCTAAAGTTGGAAATCCCTTTTGGAACCAGCCTCAAGTGGCTGTTAGAGGAACTGCAGTATTTGGGACTACTTTGTTGGCTTACTTTTTTATTAAGGTCTAGTGTAGTTATGTTTGTAATTGCAAGCTCGACATATATTTTAACTACAGTTGCACTCAGAAGTAATCAAGCATTTTTTTTCTCCTGTGTTTTAAAGTTATCAAATCCCAGGAGAAGACTGAAAACCACTTTAAAGAGATCTCACTAATGAGAGTTGTCAGCATTTCCAAAGTTTGATTTTGCTGTTTGTGGATCAATTTCTGCATTTGAACTCTTTCTGATGACATTTAGGGAAACAAGTCAGAGTGTTTTTTTAATGTTGTGACATTTTGTTGCAGCATTTACATAAACAAGCTAAATACAGAAATCACTGTTTACAGTACCAGTCGAAGGATTTGATCCACATGTTGGACAGAAGGTTTTCAAAACTATAAACACATGTATAAACTCCATGTTCCAGTTTATGTTGCATGTAGCTCTATAAGCAGAAAATTATATTGGAGAGCTACGTCAAAAGGAATTTACCAGTATAAATTCCAGTAAAATGTTCTATCAGATCAAAATCTTCGCTGTCAATAAAAGAATTCCCGTCAGCACATAATTTTCCATATCATAATGCATTTGTAAGATGGATGAGGTCAGTCAGTGCCGAGACACACTGAGGACTTGGCCAAAAACATACCCCTAGTCTATTTTTGATGGATGGTGCACCAAGCTGCATAGTGCAGATAAGCAGGACAGGAAGCCAGACACAGAGAAAGCATACAGTTTGGTCATTTGTATGAACCAGGCACTCATCTGTTTACCAGCAGTGATGGTGAACACATGACTATTGAGAAGACACGACTATTTGTTAACATTAAGTCTCACTCTTCATAATAAAAAAGGGAAATGCAATGTTTGTGCCTTTTTTTGCTAAAATTATTTTTAAAAATGTTGTACATCATGTGTAAGGTATCCCAGTTACACACAATGATTTATATATTTTTTGTTTTATAATGGCGTCTGGACAGAGTACAAAGTAATCTCTCTCAGTATTCCTACAGAGGTGCACTTTTTTACTACCATTGGATCTACATGATACTAATAAAATCACAGCTTTAATTGTGACCACAGAAGCCCCGCAAAGGGTGTTTAAATCATTTGTCTATAAGACACAGCCAATTATGGGGGAAAAAAGCTAGTCTAAATAGAGAGAAGCTAAAACAGCTTGTTTCAGACCGGATAAATTGAGGGCCTGCGCCAAGGCAAGTATAAATTACTCCAGAGTACAGTAAAAAAAAAAAAAAGGAGCCTGAAATGAGTCTCATAAGTCTTCAATAAGGTCACAGCATCGCAAATCCTTCGAGAGTTTCTAACATTGTTGAGAAACGTAGTGGAGTGATTACTGAGTCGAGGTGTGATTTGGTGTGTTTGCAGCACCAGGGAGAAGAGTCTGGTCCTCAGCAGCAGTCTGGAGTCTCTGGAGAAGAGGGAGGAGGTTTTGCAGGACAAACTGGGTTCTCTGGAGAATCAGCACCTGCAGGACGCGAGCAGGCTAAAGAGCCAGCTGGACCAGGCCCAGGCCCACACACACACACTGCAGAAAGAGGTACGCACACAGAATGGGATTTAAGAAAAATAAAAATAAAACACAGAAAACGCCAGGTGAGAAACAACAGAACAAATGGAAGAGATGAAAAATAAAAGTTGGAAATGGATCAATGAGTCTTTTGATAAATCCAGAGAGACTTAAGTCAGCATGAGTGAAGGTGGTTGAGCAGATGCCTAAGGCAGATGTGAATAAAGAGAGGAAACCA
The DNA here is from genome assembly GCF_057381915.1 of Diplotaxodon limnothrissa. Classification (NCBI taxonomy): domain Eukaryota; kingdom Metazoa; phylum Chordata; class Actinopteri; order Cichliformes; family Cichlidae; genus Diplotaxodon; species Diplotaxodon limnothrissa. The sequence goes on from NC_140600.1 coordinate 27,128,835, forward strand.
CACTGGGGTTCTCAGAGAAATAAAATAAAATGTACCAAAATCTCCACAGTGGGGGAAATGCATACAAGCAGCAGCCTGAATGAATTTTTGAGCTCTTTTATTTAAACCCCCCAAAAAGGTTTCAGCTAAAAAGAACTTTAAGATAGACAAACAGCTACACAAGCAAGCTGCAGTCAGTATCTGTTCAGTGGAGCACATCAAGTGACATTAATTGACAAGTTGGTGATTTATTGATTATATGTTTGCTTTGGGTAATTGAAAGTTGTAAAAAATGAAGGAAAAACATCAATCTCGGCATTACCAAAATGCATTAGCAAAATGATAATAACTCAGCAGGTCAATAGTGTTTGTCAGATAGTTGTATAAAAAGTCCAGTGTTTGTCGACTGAGTTATTGGTAACAGCAGCTAGTGAGCTTTTGTAAATGTGGCACTTGGTGGATTCTCCATCAGTTTTAAAGGAGCCTGTTATTCTTTTCTGGCAGTTTTTTTCTATTCTTGGATCTGTATGATGTCACAAGGAGAAAGGGATATCCCAAAGAGGTTAACTTTACCTGGAAGTGAACCCTTTATGCAAATGGACATAGAAATGACAGTGGTCATAGAAATAACAGTGGCCTGTGTGTGTGTGTGTGTGTGTGTGTGTGTCTGTCTGTCTGTCTGTCTGTCTGTCTGTCTGTCTGTCTGTCTGTCTGTCTGTCTGTCTGTCTCTGCAGTATGAAGACACACAGTCCCAGCTATCTGATCTCCGTCAGTGTTATGAGAGAACAGAGCAGGAGAAGCTGAACATCCACCAGGAGCTGGAGCAGTGCAGGAGCAGCCTCAAGCTGCTGCAGGACAAGTCCAGCTCTGTGAGTGCCCACACCAACACTCTTTGTTCCTTTATGATAAAAAACACAGACTTGTGCTTGGACTGTTTTTTTGTAATCTATGTTTGCTCAGCTTTAAGTTTTACCATAATTTATTTTTGCTTTAAGGTTGCTTTTTATGCAGGTGAAGCTGCATTTTTATCCTGACCTGTGAGAAATGTCACACAGCGTTAGTGTTGTCTAATGGCCAATAACATCTTTGTTGAAAGTAGAAATGCTCATAATGCCAAATAATAACTGGTGAGGTAACAAAATAACATTTAAATTGTGATTTTTAACTGAATTCATGCAGCTCTGTGAACACATTCAAAGCAGTTGTGTTTTTTTGTTTTGTTTTTTTAAACTGACTCCTCTAGCCAAGGTGACATGTGACCTCACCGTCTCTCCTGGTTTATATCCTGTTCTGATAAATAAGCTGATGGATAAAAACTCTTGGAAACATTAATCAGAAAATCAGTGAGGCGGAGCAGCCTACTCTGTACCCCCACCCCCCTTCTTTTCTTCCTTTCCTCCTCCCTCAGCTCTTAAAACACGATATATCTAAAGGCCAATTTCTCTTCATTACAACCTTGTAATTTTGCTTTTTTAGTTTTTTTGGTAATAATAATGTTGCAATATCTGAGATCTGGGAACACGAAGGCCACACTAGAAAGTCTCATTGTTTCTGTTTTTTTATTTTATGTATTTTTTGATACAAAGTCTACAATTGATATCTATTATAAAAAAATAAATAAATAAATCCACCATTGCTGTATGTTAAGTGAACTGATTCTCTCCTGTCCCACTTTTCTTTCATGGTCTTCTCCAATTCTCATTATCCTCACAGTGCATCGTCTTTGGGTGTTGCATGGACTAAACTGCTAGTGGTCTGTAGCTGATACAGTGTGGATAATGGAATGTGACGATTGGTTTGGAAGGTCTTCCACTACTTTTTGCTGGACCTTGCCATCCTAAATTAGGTTAACTATTGATCTAATGATGCTTATAAACTGGGTTGTAACATAATTGGGGGCTTGTCCAAGACCAGTTTAATTCTTTTGTGGAGACTAAAATGCAGGATGAGTGAAGTTTCATTTGAGATATCTCCAGATAGAAATCATTTTTTATTCAACTAGGCAGATTAAAACAAAACTCCAGATTTGATTGATTTATTTGGAAGGAAAGATGAATGGCACTGATGTGAGCTAAAAGTGTTTTTGGAAATGTCCATCAGGGTTACAAAAGATTTTCTAGACAAAAGTATTTGTATCTCATTTCACTGTGTTCCCAGATCTCATTAACCACTGTTTGCATTAATTAGCACTGATAGCAATGGAGCAAATAAGAACCTGATTATAAAAAAACTAGAGTTACCCTCTCTTCACTCAGTGCATTTCTGTTAGGCTTCTTTGTATGAACCGGTGTCCGTCGTGCTGTAAAGATCAGATTGAAACCAGCTGACAGACGGCAGCTGGAGGAGATCTGTTCCTGCTGCAGAAAAGTGTTGCTGTTTTAAAAGAGCCTGGTGACGGATGGCTGCTCCTCCGTGGTGATTGTGAATGTGGCTGCTGAATGTGTAGAAATGTTGGTGCTGCTTTGTAGAAAACGGCTGATTGGATACAAACCCAAACCCCCTCTCTCCCTTTCTTCCCTCCCCCCTTGCTGTAGCTGCTCCATCCTCCATGTTGGTTTTGGTTGATTTGCTGGCTGATTTCTTCTTATCCACTCTCCCCCTCCAACCCCTCTCCTTTTTAGCCATCCATATTGCAGCCTGTCCAAGCCATATTCATGGGCCTTGTCCTGGCTCTGCTCTACTGGTGTTTCGGCCAGTTGTGGTAGAAAGGTACACACCGACATGACATCAGTCTATCTCTCTGCCGTCCTGTCTGTCTGTCTCTGATGCGTCTATCTGTTTGTCATCACTGGAAGGTGTCAGAGGCGAAAGGGTCGTTCTGATCTGTGATGAATTCAGGGTCATGAGTTTCAGCTGGAAAACTGACGTGCTGAAATTGAAAAGAAATCTCCCTCTGAGCTCAACACAGGTTTCCGCCGTGAGAGCTGATTATTTTTGAAAATAAGAACTACAGGCATTGCTGTTGAAAGTGAAAGCTCCTGTAAACGTGTCCAACACATAAATATATTATTACAATTCTTTAAGTCTAATAGAGAAGCATTGCATGACTCATGATTTTCTTATACTGGGCCTTAATGCAGAACCTAAGTGTGAATCCTGCTGTTTTAGCTCCGCCCACTTTAATTCAATTGTTTTTTGTTTGGCAGCCCCTCATAAACAAAAAGTTGGAACACTTTCTGTACCTGATATGAGGCAAATTTGTAGGTCAGTCTCTCCTTCCAAACAAGCTACCAGAAGTGCATTCCCTTTTTTTCCCCATATGTCCACACTTTTTTTTTAATGGTCATAAATTCAGTCACAAATTAACCTAAATAAGGAGGGAATGTAAGTGTAAGGAGCAGGTTATTACTGGCAAGCATCCAAATATTCCTAAACGACATCTTTCACCATTTGAATGCTAACAGCTCAGGATGATGATGTGTTGCGGTGCAGGGTGATGATACATAAAGGTAACCCAGCTGTTGAACTCTGAATTCTGATCACCAGATCGCTCTCTTCACCTCCTAAACTTCCATTTAAGACTAAGGATCATCTTAGCCATCATCATCATCATCATCATCACGGCGTCTGGTCCCTCGTCTTCTGATATGAGAACCACTAACTGCATGGCTGTCAGTCTGCCTGTTCGTCTGCCAGTCAGTCTCACTTCTGCTTCTGTTCTGCTGCAGTATTTAGTATTTATTTATTTAGTATTTATTTATTTATTGTCATTGTCGAGAACAATGAAATTGCGTTTGGGGCTTCCATACAACCCAAAAAAAAGAAGAAAATAATAAATACCCCTTAAAACCCAAGTGTACATATTTAACCCAGTGTGACTCCAATGCAATAAGACAATCCTTAGCAATAATGTTCGTAGAAATTCAGACAAAGACCTGAGAAACATGACAAAATACAACAATGCAACCCATTCAATATTATTGTACTGTGAGATATGATATCAGATATGATAGTTATCTATTTAAGAAAGAGAGGGGGGGGGCAGGAGGGGGAAGAGAATAAAGATATGATGCACCAATGCAGACCAGTTCATTGCTATTAAGAAGTTGGATATGGTTATTGTCCGTGAGAGGGGGGCAGAGAGTTCAGGAGCCTCACAGCCTGTGGATACAGGCTGTTGGCCAGTCTGGATGTTCTGGCCTGTATAGACCTGTACCTTCTCCCTGAGGGCAGCAGATGGAAAAGGTGGCGCGCAGGGTGATGTTGGTCCCGCAGGATACTGTGCACCCTCCTCAGACAGCGAGTGGGGAAGATATTACTGATCTCTGGCAGACTTGTTCCAATAATTCTGCCAGCTTCTTTCACCACCCGCTGGAGTGCTTGCTGATCGGCCTTGGTGCAGCTGGGGAACCACACTAGAAATCCATACGTCAGAACGCTGCTGATGGCACAGTTGTAGAAGTTCAACATCAGAGATCTGGGAATGTGTGCGCTCCGCAGTCCCCTCAGGTAGTAGAGGCGCTAGGGATGGGTATCGAAAACCGGTTCTTGTTGAGAACCGGTTCCCACTGTTTCAATTCCTTGGAATCGTTTGCCACTTTTATAACGATTCCCTTATCGATTCCAGTCGCCCCGAATGACGTCATCACGTTGAGTAGCGTCTTTTACCCAGTAGGAAATACGGCGCCTGAGCGGCACAAACGCTCAAAAGTTTGGTTACACTTTATGAGAAAGGATGACAACAGGGCAACGTGCAATACTTGCAAAGTAGAGATTTCATCAAAGGGAGGAAACACTACGAACATGCAAAAGCATTTGCTCAAAAAACACGCGATTGCGTTCAACGAATGTCGTGTTTTTGATCCGCTCCGGACTAGCGAAGCTCAACCCAGCAGCAGCGGTAGCGTTTCCACGTCCTCTCCCGTTAATACTGCAGGTAACTAATCAATTAGCATTGCACATTATGTTAGCGCGATTTACCTTATTACAAAACCTGCTATTACTGTGCGTTGCATTTAGATAACCATGATGAGAGAGACAGAGTCTGGCTGGCTCAGATGCTGGCAGTTCTCGCTGCAGTCTACCGGTAGCATCTCCTTTCAGGCCAGGATAGACGAATGTCACCGAGCAGTGTCTAAGTTTGTGGTCAAAGGCTTGCACCCATTTGCCACAGCAGATGCCCCCGATTTCACTTTGGTAAGTGAATGTGTTTAATTGTAGGCAGGACATTACTGGATATTCTTGTGTAATTGCTACAGAATAATTTATGTTAAACTTTGTTATTGCTACAGGAGAATATTTATTTTATTATTTTACATATACATTTTTTTTCCTGGGGACCCTGTGACACCCCATTGAAGAGCCGTAGGCTGGATCTCTTAAGATCTCACTGTTGGGTTTGTAAGGCCATGTTACTCCTAAATTTCTATCTTGTTCAAAGAGAAGATATAAAACACAGTTCTAAGCTAATCGACTTTAGTGTTCTCCTTTTTTTAAAAAACGAATCGATAAGAGAATCGATAAGGAATCGAATCGTTAAACAGAATCGAAAATGGAATCGGAATCGTTAAAATCTTATCAATACCCATCCCTAAGAGGCGCTGTTGGGCCTTCCGTACAACTGAGGTGATATGGTTGCCCCAGGACAGGTCCTCGGTCACAGTTACCCCCAAGAATTTAAAACTGCTCACCCTCTCCACCGCCTCACTGCCAATGAAGAGAGGCAGATGGTTGTTATGACCCCTCTTCCGGAAATCTACAATGATCTCCTTGGTCTTTTTGGTGTTTAAGACCAAGTTATTGTCGTGGCACCATGACTAGTTGTTGCACCTCTGTCCTATAGTTTGTCTCATCATTGTTGGATATAAGTCCGAGCACTGTGGTGTCATCTGCAAACTTAACAATGAGATTGGACGCGCAGGAGGAAATACAGTCATGGGTGAAGAGAGTGTATAGCAGAGGGCTCAGAACACACCCCTGAGGGGCACCGGTGTTGACCACAAGGGTGGAAGAGGTGTTCTTACCCACTCTGACACTCTGTCTACGGTTAGTGAGGAAGTCCACAATCCAGTTGCACAGAGAAGAGTTAAGTCCCAGTTGGTGGAGTTTGGGACGGAGTTTGTATGGCCGGATGGTATTAAAAGCCGAGCTGTAGTCTACAAAGAGGAGCCGTGCATAGGTGTTCCTGTGTTCCAAGTGCTTCAGTAATGTGTGCAGCACTGCAGCTAACATTAACACGCTCTTGGGGCTCCCTCCACCCACAGACCCTCCATTTAAAGGGAGCCTTGTACATATGCTTCATGCTCTTCACAGCAGCGGTGTTTGACCTATCGTAGCAGGGAAAAAAACGGGTAGACAAGGCTTCTTATTGTAGACTTGACATAAAAGAGGCACCTAGCTTCCAGGTCTTTAAATACAGTATGGAAGTGCAATAAACCTGTACTCTTTCTAATGACCAGCAGGGGGAGACTCCTTTGGCTGTAAAGGGATGCCCGGGTGTCTAGAAGAAATCACCCTTCAGCTCACTTGATCTACCTCAGTAAACACATTATTAAATGGAACACCATGTTTATTTTATAAATGATGGTACAATTGGAGTCAAAAGGGTGTTATAAAACAGGGCGTGTCTACTCTGTAACTGACATGTGAGCTTGCAGTGCCCCTCAGTTTTTCCATCACACCAACCCTCGCTCGACGCGTGTAGGTTCGACACAAGGTGACTCCTTAAATCTGTTCATCTGGACGTTGTGTTTTCAGAGTGAGAAATATTTTTTCACTAAATCGGAGGATTTCTTCACTCTCTGTTAACTGTAGCTTTACCCAACCTTATAAACAGTACATTTGGATAATGACCAAAACTAGCACCACTGACTAACAACCAGCTGCGAGTTCAGTTAATTGATCAATGGCCATGAGTGCCATTCTGAATGGTACTCCAGCTGTGGTTGGAGTGGCTGCAATCACTTTTTTTAGATCACCAAAAAATGTCCTCTTTTCCCACCACTCAAACCTCAGCGTTCCTCCCTGTCCCGGATGTGCACATCCTCATTGAAAGAGTGGCCATTGGACTGTAGGTATAAATAGACTGTAGAGTCCTGGCCTGATGAAGTAGCTCTTCTGTGTTGTCCCATCTGCTTAGCCAGAGGTTGTTTGGTTTTCCCGATGTATAAAATCACGACAGTCTATAGATGGTATATAGCACTTTTCCACTCTGAGCACTCAAAGCGCTTCGCACAACTTGCCTCATTCATGCAAGCACCTTTTTTTTTAATATATGTTTTTCTATGTAAGTGCTCTCTATTTAACGTTCACACACATTCATACTCTTAGCAACTTGAGGTAGTATGTTGCCCAAGGTTATTTGGAATGCAGACTATAAAAGCTAGGGATCAAACCACAACCTTCCGATTAGCAGATGACTTAAAGCTACAGCCACCGTCTGTGTACACTATATTACTGTGTTTGTGGCGGGGGAAACACATCCTTGTGGTTGACTGATCTTTAGTGTAGTGTGTTTTGAGGTTTGAAAGCCACAGAAACGCTGCGTTTTAATGAAATGCTTCTTAGCGGTTTTGATACGGCTGACATATAAGGAGTCATTAAAGGTTTTTACTGAAGCAATGATACTAGATTCAGTCATTATGGAAATTTACTGTTACTGGTTAGTTTAAGGTTGGGAAAATCAGCTGAGACTGAAAGTCACTTGGATGAGTGACAAAATGGTTCTCCCAATGAAAATGCAACGTCCAGATAAGCTGATTCAACTTTACTGTAATTTTCTTACAATGATGATCGAGCATGGATTGAAACAAAGCAAAGAACTGCAGAAAAAATAGACTTTAAAAAAACAAACAAAAACAAAACATAGGTGGCATCCATCTTTTAGATACAGTCTGTGATGGCACTGAGATCTTTAATTAAGCTGCTGCAACATCAGGACTCACCAAGTTGGACACAGCCATTTATTTATTTATTTTATTTTGTTATTTACATGCTCAAAGTGATCTCAGAAAGGTATGTCATGTAAGATCAAAACAAATGATTTCTGAGAGAATTGAAACAAGGTATGTGGCTGTAGTGACTTTATTTTTCTGGAAAAAATGCATAAATAAATCAATCTGCCGATAATCCACCCATCTCCAAATCCACTGACTAGATGAGAGGAATGTAAACAGCCTGGCTGAAATCGAAGGCACCGTAGGCCTCCAGGGTGTTTAGATGTGTATGATGGATGCAAATTTTGTGTCACCGCTGTACATCTATGCACACTGTACTACTTCAAAGCTTTGCCTACTTTGATAGTTTAATGATCAGGCAAGAAACCATGACCATCCTGGTAATGTCAGTCAGCAACCTAAATTGAAAATCCCAAAAAACACAGTGGAGAAAAAAAAAAAGAATCCCAAATTATTATTTTATTTATGTATTTTTTGCATTTAAAAACAAAACAAAAAGAAAGCTTTCATTTTGGTGGGAAAATGTATACAGTACAGTGGGACCGGTGATCTCTGCTCTAGTCTTTAGACTCCATTGCGTGCTAACAGCTGCACCAGGAAGCGTGCGCTTACCTGATTTTCACACAAAAAGGAGTGACGTATTATTGGCTGTGCTGCAGGAGTATGGCTCGTCACAATATTACACAGATCGGTTTTTAACCTAAGCAAAGTTCAGTTGTCAAACTTATTAAAATGAATGAATTACTGTGAGGAGCAGTAACTAGAGCCACGACTAGAGGAACAATAAGTTTCTGTGTTTACCAATCCAGCTGCTGTACACAGCACTGGTGTGAAACACCCGTCACATGCACCTGCGGCTGTTTTCTTAAGCACGATCTGATATCCTCGTGTCGGTGTTGTTCCCACATCATCATAATAAATGTTGTCCCAGGTTCAACATTGCAAGTGACCAATCACATTGTTGTGACATCATACTTTTGCGACTTTGGGAAAAACCGCCTTAAAAAAAAATCGACTTGACTAGCAAGACACCGCCTGATCCAGCAATTTGAATTCTTTGCATTTCAGGATACGGTTCTTTGATAAACGGTAAGCATTATACATGTTGTCCTTGCAACACTGGAATTCCATAAATGAATGAATGGCTTGGCTTGCAAAAGTATGACGTCACAACAATGTGACTGGTCACTTGCAATGTTGAACCTGGAACAATATTTATTATGATGATGTGGGAACAACACCGACACGAGGATATCAGATCATCCATTTTCTTACTGCAGCTTTACTTCATCATATATGAAAACGTGGCTGTCCCACACTGAAAGCAGCACCTGAACGCCTCCTGTGTAAACAGACTGCTGAACCGCTCACTCCTGACCGTTCACAGTCAGCAGTGTGTTAAAATTTTAAGTTAAGAAGAAGCGAAATGACAGAAATGAAGGGAAAAAAGTTAATCACAGCGTTTTAATGTTTATGTTCAGCCCAGTAATCTTAAATAAATTACAGTGATCCTCCTTTTGATTTGTCACTTTATCTCTCCCCGACCCGAAGAATTCAACAACATTTCAGTTTTATTTTAATTCAAAGAAAAGTCTGTGAGAAATGTAGATGAGCTTAATTCATCTGTGGAAACTTCTAAAGGTCGCCCTTCTGTTTATTTGCACTCTGTTCCCCTTTAAAGAGGCGTGCTCTGACCATCGCATCTTAAAGGCTAACCCTCTCCTTCCACCTGCCTCATTCAGTCACTCTCCTCTTCCTCTCCGTTAGGTTTTCGGTGCTTTATTTTAATTACATGTTGCTGTTCTCTCATGTTTCTTTTTGCAGGGTTTGTTTTTAATTTCATTTATTAATCTTTTTTCTTCTTCTGTGTTCTTGCATCCAGCTGCTGCTTAACTTCAGTTATTTTCATCTGTTACTGGTTTGTTTTTTTTATTGTCTCTTTTTCTGCAGCCATTCTTACTTTCTTTATTTCTGAAGCATCCATCATCACGTCCATCGTGTTTGTGTTGTGTTTGCTGCTTGTTTGTTTATTCGGGAACGTCTGACCAGTATGCCCAGTTGTTGTTTGCTTTGAGGGGAAAATGTTCTGTAACTTTTCTGTTGTTCTGCTCAGGTAACCTAATTTATTTTGCTGCTTTTTGTTTTTGTTTTTTTTTAATTTAAGTAATTATTTTTTTACTTGTTTTCTCCACCTGTCCTGAAGTCCCAAAAGATGATATTGATTAAATTTGTTTCCTTTTATCGTTCATACACAAACCAGCAGAGAACTCGAGTAAAACTCGATTGTCCTTGGCAGGGATTTAAAAACTGTTTTGAATTTGAAGCAACACACACTTGGGCCTTAATTACATATTTGGTGCATAAAAGGGAAGTTGCGTTAAGCCCCTATTGGACGTAATCAATGAGGAAATTGTACTTGGCATGTTGACTTGCTTGAGTTAAAACCTTTGTTGTTTCTCACCAAAAATAAAGGATGAATCCTGAAATACCTGAAGGTTATTTGGCTACTGTAAAAATTATTCGTTTTTCTAGATACCTAATAACCTGATTGTAGTTGAAAAGGCCTTTTTTCCCCTTAGAGCTTTTCTTTGACCACAAGTTCAAAGAGCAGCATTTATAAGGACCTTGCAGTGCTGAACTGGCAGCTTTAGTCCCAACGGGCATCCCGTCTTCACATTGAGCTGCTGTCTCAAACTAGTGATGCTTCCTTTAAAAAATCTGCTGCTGTCAGAGGTCACTGTTTTAATTCAAATCTACAAAATTAGACTCAAGGCTTCTCCCTTAAACTAGCAATGTTTTATAGTGAATAGGACTTTTATTGTTTCAGATTGATTAGACAAAAGGTTCCTTTCATTTTTCACCTCTTATTTTGAAACAAACTTTACTATAAAAAGATATTTTTAACTGGTTTTAGTTGTCTTGGAACTACATGAATAAATGAGTGTACATGTTTACACTAGTTTTGATTCCACAGACTGCAAATAAAAGATGGACGCACCCATCGTGATGTCACCCATTGTTCTGTGGGCAATCCATTGATAAAATACTGAATTTGATTAGCCATATTATTCAGATCATGACATTACAAATATTCTGAAGGGGAAGAAGTTTAGCTGACCCTTTTGAGCAGCCTGGGTTTGAAGGCCGTCTGCTCTCTTCCCACTTGTGTGTCAAAAATCTTCCCTGTCCAATCAAATAAAGGCCAAAAAAAGGCCAAAAAATAATGTTAAAAGCTAAGAAACGGCATAAATGTATTTGAGAGGTCCAGTTCAGCCACCTGTTTCTGCGCTGTTGGTCAAAGCAGCCACAGCCTTGAAAATCTCAGCCTCAGTTATTTGAAAAATCCTGTGTAGTTGTCAGAAGCAGCAAACTATCAGAGGTCAAACCTATGTTTTTGCAGCGGGCGCTATAAAAGTTACATTTTTACATTTTAATTGGAGCCAGCCTCAGGTGGACATTTTTGTCACTTACATGCAGTTTGACTGATTCATTTACGTTGTTCTCGTTAAATAACCTTTTTTTTCCTCAATCAGATGAATTTTTGCACGAGAAAAAGAAATGAAATATCATCTTTTGGACTGAAGTGGCTTCTCTTCTTTTGTCTTTGCCTCTGTCCACTTTTACTCGTAATGTTCAAACTAACTTTATTTATTCACGCGTTTCTTCGTCTGTTTTTGTCTCGTGTGTGTTTTTTCGTTCATCTCTCTCCAACAGAGCGGCTGGAGCCCCTGGATGCCGGTCGTCGCAGTGATGGTCGCCGTGACGGCCGCCGTCCTCTACCCCAACCTCTCCAAGAGCAGCTCCACCTAGGACACAAAACACAAGCGAACACACACACGGAGCGCCGTGAGGAGAGCGTCACTGCTTTACTTGTATAAAGTCTAATTGTACATAATTGTAGAGGGATATAAAGGTTGTGGTTTCTACAGAGGACTCAGAAGCTTCTTGGATTATTTTGTTTTGGGTTTTTGTTGTTGTTGTTTTTCCTGCGGCGGGGAGTTTTGTTGTTTTTATTCTCCGCTCTCTCAGCTCTGGTGGGGGGCTCCTTTTTTTTTTTCTTTTTTTTTTCTTCCCCCCCCCTTTCCCCCATTTTTTTTTGTCTCTCTGCTGATTTCCAGGTAACAAAACGTTCTCCAGCAGGTGGAGCTTCCACATACACACAAAAACCTGCTTAATGCTAACCCGGCGCTTTCCAGCAGCTTCGAACGTCACTGACAGGTAAATCTGTCTGTTTCACCTTTACCTCTGAGGACAGAGTTTCTGAAGAAGAGATGGCTTTTCTTTTACACAGCTCCACATTCAGCTTAAATTTACTTGCTAAATTCTTCAAACCAGCTCGTTGTGTTAGAGCAGATCTAGAGGAGGAGCCACTTTTTCTTGATCCCAGTTTACAGACGTCAGCTGTAATTCACCCAGGGGATGTACCCATCTTCGATTTATACTAATAAATACTTTTTGAATCTCCTTCAGGACACAAAATAACCACACATTTCATTTTAGTTTTCCCTGATAAAATGCCCAAAACAGATGAAACAAGAATTTAAGGCACTTCCTTGATAGCAGCTGTTTCCAAACAGTAACTAAAGGTTAGAAGTGTAGTTAAACCACAGCGGAGGTTTATTTTAGGGCAAGGTTGTAGTACTTGAATGGGCACACCAGTAAAGTGGCCCACGGTGCTGCGACATCCCTCAGCTCCACCGATTGCTACAGTTACTACAATTAAAATGATAAAAACAGAAACGTTCTCTGGTTTCCTGCTAACATCTCAGTTTCACTAGAGTTAGAGTAATTCGAATGCTTTGGGCTTTAAGATCTGTTTTTGGTCAGATAGACGTTCGTTCAGTGACTTCAGGTGTTCTGCCTTAAATGTGAGTTCATGTGACCGTGCATCACATCGGGCTTGAGCAGGTCTGAGTTTATAGACTCGGGGTGATCCTGGCTCTAAGAGCACAAACGAAGCACAAATGATGACGAAGTGCACCATGTCATCGTGATTAACCCGAGGCTGCTGGGAAGCTCTCGCGCTGAAGCAATTTCAGGAAGCTCTGCCCTGTTCTGCTTTCAGTCGGCCATGTTGGATGTCTAACTTGGCGTTTTCTCTGGGGTTATTTTCATTTGTTTCTGTTTGGGGAAATTCTGGGGTCTGAGTTGAAACTTGAAGCCAAATTATTGAAATAAAATCTGATTTATTTTGTGTTGGGTTTACTTTTTTCTTTCTCCATGTTGGGGGCACAGAGAAAAGGGGTCAAAGTGCCTCTGATGTAACTAACACCACACTTTGTGTATGTGTGCAGACACACACACACACACCTCCCCTGATATATACACACACACACTTGGTTTGACAGTCAGAGGTTGCTTTTTCCAGGGCTTTCAGCTTAATCACAGCTCTTTAAATGTCTGAGAATTTCCCAGAATTCAGATTAACCAACTATACAACACCCGAAGAGCAAAGTTTAAAAGGAGGAACAAGAAAATTTGTAAAAAATGTTTAACGGGCCAAATATCAAAATCTATTCATTTTTTTAATGACACACAAGACGTCAGACCTCTGATGAAATATTTTGAGAGACATTGAATCATTTCAAAGTGTGTGTGTGTTGGTAGACAGGGATGTGTGTGTGTGGGTTCACAGTCTGGACTCTTGAGCAGCGTTCGTCATCGTTCGTGTACTCCGTTTCGTCTCCGTGTTTAAAAAGAACTAAAATAAGACAATGAACAAATACTCCTGATGTGTAAAGAGAAAAAACACTACAGAACAGAGAGAGAATTGTAAGATAAAATGTTATCGACTGATGTGCTACTAGACTTATTTTGTTAAAACTGTTTAGAGATATGAGAGGGAGCTATGTAGAGAATATGATGAGGATGTATTGAATATGCAGAGCGATGTTTGGATTAAAGTTGTAGCAAGCTGACCCACCAAACCTGCTTCCTGTGTCTTTATTCACAAACACTCAGAGATGAACTCATTTTGGGTCAATATAAATACTTCAGAAGGTTGAAACTATCCTGTTTTTTCCCCATCTGGCTTCTGCATGCTGTTATTTTGAAATGGCAACAGCAGGAAGGACATTAAAGGGATTTTTACTGTAACTGCTCACAAGATTTAAAACTCTGCATCGTGTAGAGATGGTGTGCACTTTGTGGTTCTGAATTAAATGCAAATAAGACACTTTAAATATTAATGTTTCCAGATTCTTGAAGACTGTTGTGTTAAAGAAAACATAATTCTCTTTAATCCATTTTTACTAGATTAAAACACTGCAAGAAGAAAGGTAAAGATCAGTATGAATGCCTTCATATCTGAAAAATCTCTAGATTGGAGCATTATATTAAACTGATTTGTGAATTTGAATGATTTTGTAGTGCACAAACAACTCCCAAGTACAAGAAAATGTTTATAAAATATGTAGTTTGATCGATACAGGATTAATGAAGTGGCTTTTTTTAAGGGAAACTAATGTTAGAGTAAAGTTTTCAAGACAAAATTATCTCAAAGTTGTTAAAGTTGCTTTATCCTTAAGAAAAATCTTGAAATATCAGCACCTAAAATCCAAACGTGTGCTGCTACAAACCCTTAATTTATTATTTTTACTTTTGTTTCATTAAAGTTACAGAATTGCAGTCAAGTATCTCTGGTTGAATCTTCAGAGAAAAAGAATAAACATCATATCATAGTCATGTTTTCTTTTTGTGTGTTTATGTGTGTTATTATATACAGCTTTTCTATGACGACAACCAAGAAAGATGCCTAAAAATAAATTATTGGTTGATGTATATATGTTTTCACGTGCTATATGTTCATGTTCCTCTGTGTATGGTTGTTTATCAGGGTGATGAAAACTCAGAGCAAAAACCTAAAATAACAATATTTTGTCCTCTTGAAAGTGAACACATCACATAATTCCCATGTTCAGACCCCCCCTTTTTTTTGTTTTTGTTTTTAGGTATTAAGATGTTTGAAATGAAAATTAAAGTTCTGCGATCAGATGTAATTTTTTTTCACTCTTGTTTGGGTTTCCATAAAATCCTAAAACCCTATAATGAGGTGTGATAGGAGGACCAGGATGCATGAGACAACAGCTGGCCGCAAAAGAAATGATAAACTTTATTGGTGGAAACAGAAGTCCAAAAGGGCACAATGGGCCAAAGCCAGCACTGCAAGCAGATAACACATGGAAAATAACCATTGGTACAACAAAAGGACCTGAAAAAGCAAGAGATGATGCAGTTTATACTGTACACAGAAGACCAACTGACCCAAGAGGACAGAATCAGAGAGGAGCAGCCAATCACAGAGGAGGAAAAGGGGCAGGAAGTAAAAACAGGAGGAGACACTAACCTTCAAAGTAAACCAGGACATTACTGAAAGATAACACTAGGGAAACTAGAATAATACAGAAATCAAGACAAGAACTGAAACCTATCAGTAGAACAACTGTAAAGTCAAAACAGGAACAAAAAGAACCAAAAAACAAAACACTTGAAAACCCTGGAACTATGGCACGCCAACTCCTTATAAGAAAAATAAATCACTTTATTTTTGCTCTGCAGAAGAAATCATCCATCTGATAAAATCCAAACATCATGTTCTGAGCTGTAAGCCTTCCTCCGTGGGTGGAACCTGCTCACACCAACGTTTATGGACACTTTTCTAAGAAGTCTCTTGATTTTGTGTTTTGCTACTTGGAGCACCTCAAACCGAGTGCAGTTTACTTCTCTCCCAGGTTTCTCCATATCAAGAGAAGCCTGAGATCTTTCCAGAACAATCTTCATCTAAAAAACACTGCAGGTCAAGTGAGTTTGAGGTGAACTGTCCCTTTAAGGCAGAGTGAGCTGTAGGTGATGTAATGCAGACATGAAATAATGAAGAGAAGCAAAGGTTGCACAATTAGACAACACAGGTCTGGACTTGCATATGAGTGTGTGTGTTTGATATAAGCTGAATGTCGTCACACAACAAACACGCATCAATCATCTATCCGGAGCATGATGTCACCTTTTATGAGATGGTTTCAACATGCAGACAGAATAAAAAGTACTCATATTTCTGTCTGTCTGATTCTGAGTCAGAAGAAAAGAAAAGTAAGACACGATTTGATTCAGGTAAAACTTAAAATACTGGGACATGGGCAGAGGGAGTGTTTCATGACAATAAGCTTCTTATAAAGTGGGGGAGGCCAAACGGTCACTGGACACATGTGGTCACATCTGGTGCTAATAAAGTGGATCATCAATCAGCATCACATGGGATAATCACTGCAGTATTTACAGAGCACAGACAAGGGCGTGTAGATGTGCTGCAAAGCAGAGATAAGTCAAAAAGAAATAAATGTGGAAAAAACAGCTGGGAAATTCTCAGAGTCTAAAGGAGCTTAAACCAACTGAAATCAGTGTTTTTATAAACTTACCCCAAAGTCATAAACTTAGATAAATCTTAGTCTTAGCTTTATGGACACAGACTGTAAATAAAAGATGGACGTAGCAGCAGTGACATCACTTATCTGTTAGTGAAGTCCTGCTATGAAGCCTCTGTCCGAGGGTTTTCATCATAAATAGCTTAGCCTTTTGAAATGAAGACTTGACGAACGAGGATTGGTACTAACTATTAAACCAGTGAACGCTGCATCCTTATTGGCTGATCAGAGTACTCTCCATCCTCCTGTTTCACTCTCATAAAGAATGATATACACAAAGTATTGTGTAGTACTCAGTAATAGTAGCACCTGAGCTACTATAAAAAAAATGAAGGGCAGTTTCCACATAGTGTTATACAAAAAAGGAAATAACCAGTGGAATCGCCCTCTGCTGGACAGAGTTCAGGTGTAAGGCACTTACACTCACTGGAAATAAACTGAAGGAAGTAAGCAGGACCAAACCCTCTGCTCTCCACTCCAAAAAATATTTAATGTGCTGGAAATCTTCTTTGCTACAATTTCTCCACAATGAACAAATAAATGGGAAATGCTTTGAGTGTTATGAAGGTCCATCCTCTCACATGTAACCTTGCCAGACCACAGTAATAAAAAGGTAAGAGGGCTTAAAAATGCTGGAAAAAATAAAGCCTCGAATTTCAACCCACCCAAATGGATGTGTGAGGGCCTGAAACTCAAATTAATGAAGGTTTATGCAAAATAAATAACTAAATTTACAGAATGTGAGGTGAAACTCATTGACACAAAGGTTATTAACTAGAAGAAATATGAAATTATGTTTTTACATGTATTTATATTCAAACCGAATCTATAACTACTCTGTGTGTAGTGTCTGCATCTGTGTCCAAGGTGCGGAAAATAAATAGACTTTAATGGACTTCAATGCCGTTGGGAGGCGGTAAAACGTCGCTGACGGTGACTAGCAACTCAGACAAACGCGAAGAAGAAGAAGAAGCTGATTAATCCGAGCAGCACCTGAACGCAGCGGCATTAGTGCGGAGAAAGTTCAGACCGAGCTGCAGCAGCTCCGAGGAAACAACGCGGCAACACAGCAGGCTTACCGGTTAACTTTCTGTAATTTCTTACCCATCTCCGTGCCAGAAGACTTACACACAGTCAGCGAGGAAACTTATCAAAGATGCCGGCCACAGAGAAGGACCTGGCGGAGGACGCTCCGTGGAAGAAGATCCAGCAGAACACCTTTACCCGCTGGATCAACGAGCACCTGAAGTGCGTCAACAAGCGGATCGTGGATCTGCAGCTGGACCTGGGCGACGGCCTGAGGCTCATCGCCCTGCTGGAGGTCCTCAGTCACAAGAAGATGTACAGAAAGTACCACCCGAGGCCCACCTTCAGGCAGATGAAGCTGGAAAACGTGTCGGTGGCTCTTGAGTTCCTGGAAAAGGAGAACATAAAGCTTGTGTCCATAGGTGAGTACCGGGTCCATTCATTCATCTGGAAGCTTCCTCCTCAGCTGTGCGCCTCCGACAAAACTTTGTAACATAATAAAAGAGTCCGCACACGACAGGGATACTGGAATATCCAATATTTCTTCTCAGAGTAAAGTTTTCATCCAGTTTTCACTCACTATTCCAGGTTTAAAGCCTCATCGCCCCGTCTTCTGTCCTGGAATGCACGGGCTACCATTTAAAATTCAGGCATTTTATATCTTTGGCTTTTCTATGCGAGAACAAACGTCGCACCTGACTGCAAATGCAGATTTTTGATAATTTTGGACACACTCTTCAATTCGGCAGAGATTTTTAACCCAGATAGCACAAATATTCTCTGTAAAATATCAGATTTGTAAGTTTCACGGCGCCGCTATTGCCCGCTTGGTAGCGTTTGGTTAGCAAGGTGAGGCATTGGGGAACTTGAGTCTCTTAAAAGCTGATAAAGTTCACCATTATGCACTCAAAGTAAGCCTGTAGCGAAAGGTAGAAGAAACGTTATTGCTTAAATTATCCGTAATTTAATAAATTCACATTCCCGGTGGCTTCTGTACGTGTAGAGCAGTGTACGACAAGAACTCCTTGCAAAACGTCGTCGATAAATGATCTTTTTAATAATGTCGCGCGTTTATCTGCGATATTAAAGTAATGTTGAATCGATTTAATAAAACCTTTAGAACTAGCGGATGTCCTTTAATACGGCGTAAACTCATCAAAAATACTTGGACTGCTTTTTAAATTTAGGTTATTTTTATTTTAACGTTTAAATCTGGGTCGTGTGAGAGTCGTAGAAACGTGGGTGTAAACTTGGCCTTGGCATTCAGGGTAATTTCTGATTAAGTGAATGGTTTTGTTTTGTTTTTCTGTCAACAGCAGCGTTAAGTGACAGATTTCTGAATTGAGTTTGGCGTGTTGTGGGTGCAGAGTGTGTTTTTAATGAGCAGTCTCCCACAGAGGTGAGGACACACCTGTGTTAATGAGGCCGACCTCGTGGAGAACTCAAGTCTTCTCAAATATTTCACCCTCGGACTCAAAGAAATCAAAGTCAGAGCTGAATGATGTTCAAGAGCTCTTTCCCCCCTTTCCAGTTTTTTTTTTTTTTTTTTTTTGATCTGCTTTGCAGTCATTCTGCTTCGTGTTCTTTACAAGCTGCTCTTTGCTGGGTGACTAACCACACCTGAATTTAATTTCCATTGTTTGTAGTTTACGTCCCTTTTGTAAATAGATTTTTGTTCCCTTAAGGTAATGTTTTAGAGGGTTAATCATCACTCATGAAATTGATGAGTCAGTGGGGAGGAAATGGATATAGATAGATATAGAGGAGAAAATAAATTTAATTTTTTTGCGCTAAAAAATGCCATGCAAATTTCTGGTTTCAGCTTCTTGTATTTGAATATCTGGATTTTGGTTATTGGTGGGACTTTGGTAAAACTTTGATCATAGCATCTGAGAGAAATGGATTAAATAATTCGATCTGTGGGTTTTTGTTCTCCCCTTTTCACTCGTCATGAGTAATCTGGACAAAAAAAAATTTGTGTTCTTTTAAAAAGAGGGATTTTATTGATGTTTCACTGACTAATGCTTTTCCTTCAGACTGAGAAGTGACCCAGTGATCTAGGAAGTTGGGGGGGGAATTCCCTCTGCTTCTCTTTTAGCTTGTTTTGCACATCTCATCTCAGTGCTTGGCGATTCACTGCAAATCTAAATGCTCTAAATAATTAGATTAATCAGCATAAACTTGATGAAGCAAGAGTACCTGTCCCTGAAAGTTTGGAAAAACAAAAGCTCGTTACTCCCAGGACACCTTTTTGTTCTTGTACCTGAGTTTTCATTTATGAAATGAATGAAAATGAGTTAAACTCATGGTCTCTGGATCCTCTGTGCATATGGATGGTTATTTCTGCTCTCTGAGACATTTTAAGGTGTTTGGTGTCAGGTAGAGAGCTGCTTAATTGGCTCTCTGCTCATGTTTTTTGAGGGTGCTGAGCTGTTTTGCTGTTCATACTGGTGTAAATGGTGGACAAAATAACAGAAGAATCTCTCCAATCTTTCATAGAGGTGTATTTTCTTTATATATTTTTTCCCCATGAGTTTTAGCTCCCTCAGTTTGGCTTTCACACATTCATAACAGAAAACCTACATTTAAAACAAATTGGAGGCATCATGTATGAAAGTTGGACCTTCTCCCAGCTGTTATGGGAATTGTAGTCAAACTGGTCAAAGATTTTTCTTTTTTACTCCTGTGTTTAAAAAAAAAAAAAAAAAAAATCTCAACATTTAAAATGTGAGATTTTAATCCCAAACAAAATGAAAGAAGAATTTAGTCATCTGCACCAACACTGGTATTTTCAAATTTCCATCCCAGCAGTGCCGAGTAAAGCGGCGGCTGCCGTTTGATTTTCACTAAATGCGTTTGCACTTTGTGCACTGGCTTCACTCCTGTCCTCCGAGGTTGGTGCCCATCCTTGGTCTGTGTCAACGAGCTGATTCACAGCCTGAGTCAGTGTCATCTCTGAGGCAAAATGATCTCATCTCCTCCCTGTGGTTACCTGTTGGCAGGACCAGGTGTGTGTGCTTTGTGATGTGACGAGTAGTCTGGGTTCTTGTTTCCCAGACGGTGAGTTTTGGTCTTTTCATTGGAGCTGCGTTCAGTCCAGCACGACATCCTGTTCAAGAATCGTTCAGTTAAACAAAACACAAAACGTGACACCAAGTCGAGTCAGTGCCAGTATTTCATTGTACTTGTACAATGACAGTAGAGGGCTATTCTAGCCTTTTCTATTTTTATAAGTGTCATACTTTAAAGGCTGAAAAGGGCATAACAGACAAAAGTCACTAATATTTAAACTAATAATAATAATAACAAAAACACAGAAAAATAAGAGTCCTTGACAAACTGACGAAATGTTTATCTGCCGTTTTCACCTGAAGGTCACCTGCCTGTTCAGCTCTTATAAATAGCACCACTACTTACATGAAATGGATTCAGAGCATGAGTTAATAGCTGTACCTCATTTATTTTAATGTTTTGACAGAGTCCTGAACAAGCTGCTGGTTATCTTTTTGTAAGAGGGGGGGATCACCTTGATCCAGCTAGAGATGAATGCACTCTGTTTTTAATAACAACAGTGAGTCAGGCTTTGGTGATATTTCTGAGATGTAAGAAAGCAGTTTTCGTAATAAAATCAAAGTGCAGTTTGAGTCTAAAATAACTCAATGACCTGCCGCTGCTGAGATTAAACGAGTGGTTAACTTTAGACTAACAGATTGTGTCCAGAACGTCTCTCAGAAGCCTGAATGTGTCGCGTTTCCACAGCTGAGCTGCGTACAGCCTGCTTTTGAGTTCATTTGAGACCAGAGCAGCTTTTATACCTAATCAGACGTCTCCATCTGAACTCTGGTTGAAGAGGGAGGGAGACACCTAAAAAACTAACCACGCCGAGTGAGCTGAGGTCGGAGTGCGTTCAGCTACGTAACGCTGTGGTGGACAGTTGGTTTTTCCACACTTGAAAGGAAATGACTGCCTGACTGGGTGGGACGTGCACACAGTTGGGCAGAGCTGGTCCTGTTTCAGCTTCCAGACATGAAGCAGAAGACTGTGATTACCTCCTTTTATGAAGAAGGCAAATATTCAGTGCCTGCTGACAGTGACTTTATGTAACCTATAGTGTGTTCATTATAACAAACTCTTGTTTAAGTAGTAGTTGATTATTGGTGAGAGAGAGAGCTGAAGGAAGATCAGCTCTCTTCTATCAAAGATCTTGAGTGATGGGAACCATCGGCCTGCCTTACGGGTTTAGGTTTGAGGAAGTGTTTTGAATACAAAAGGGTTAGCTGATGGCTAAATTTGGTCGAAAAATTTGTTCCAAAACAGAAGTTGTTGAACTCTGTGTGTTCAGGAATATCTCTGTTGTAACAGAGAAAGGGTTCAAACTGCTGATCTCTCATTCTGACATCCATCTCTTATCCTGATGTGATGTCATGAGTTCATGTGATCATGTTGCTTTAATGGCCCTCGTAAACCTGCAGATACAGAGTAGGACATCAGAGGCCTGCACGATGAAGCAGGATTTGAGGGCTCAGCGAGTGAACTTCAGGTTTAATCCTGAATTTTCAGGTTTAAAAATGTGGTTCATTCATATTGGGGGGGGGGGGGGGGAATTTGTGCTGCAGACTTCACCTGCTCCACCGCACGTTATGTTCAGAATAGGAAGAGAGATCAGCAGGTACGGCTGCCTACTGGGCAGTCACATGGTTTCCTCTTTCAGGTGAACGTGCTCATAACTACATTGATAAACCCTGAGCTGGCTTATCGGTTATTCCAATTAACCTGATCGATGTTGGAATAAGTGAAGCCAGATAAGGAGAAGGGAATGATGTACTTTCAGCACATCTCTGGGTCAAACCTGTTTTCATTTTTCTTCATGGGGTAAAAGGAGCCTGTTAGCTGTGGAGAGTTCATAATCACCAGGTGGATTTAACATTAGATTAGCTTTTTAAATGAACGCTTAAACGGCACGTTGACTCTGGTTTTGTGGAAGTGAAGCATGTCCAGATCTCAGACAGGCCATTTGGAGCTGATCCAAAACCACCTTCTTGCACGTCTGGTTGTTCATTTATGCGCAGCGCTCCAGCTGCTTTCACTTTTTATTGTTCAGCTGCAGTCTGAAGGGCGTGCCATCTGTGGCACAGGTAGTACTGGCTCGTTTTAAAAGTCGTGTTTCGCAACACATGTAACATCTCACAAATGTTTGCATGTCAGTGCAATACTCGGTAGTCTGAGTTCACTGTGACGCATTTTACAGAAAGTCCACACGACATCAGTGTGAAAATGTGCTCAGGTCCCACCTGGACGTCTAAGAGGCTCCGGTGTGTTTTCACAGGTGCCGACAGCTTGTCAGATACCTCACCACCATGACAGGTGGAGCATATGAGCCAAGTAGGAAGGGGTGAGGGAGGGCAGGCGTGTGGAAGCTCGGTTAGGCCATGTCCACACTCATACGCTTTCGTTTGAAAATTCATCTTTTTCTCTCAGATTTGGCCTTCCGTCCACACTGAGACGGCGTTTTTGGTCAAGGAAAACTGAGCTTTTTGAAAATGCTCTCCAAAGCAGATACATTTGAAAACATTGTTTTCACGTCAGTGTGGACCACGAACCTGGAGCCTTTTCGAAAACGATGACGTATTTTAGTCATGTGTTGCAGTCGTGACCAATAAAACTAAGATTACGCAGAGCGTTTTTAGACAAACGCCATTTTCAAATTTATCCGGATTAGTGTAGACATAGCCTTAAACTCATCACCCTCTCACCTGCACACTTTCACTCCATTTACGTGTTTGCGTTAAGGGTCTGCACCTGAGACCACGCCACAAGTGCAGCGCATGTTTTGCGTCTCGTGTGGAGGAAACTCTTAAATAAAACAAAAATGGAGCACAAAGTTTCACTAAACCTATCTGTTAAGATTAAAAATGTCTTATTGAAAGATTAGGGAAGAGTTTACTGGTCCTAAACTATAAATGTCAAAAAGGAAAGCTGAAAAGTCACCACAAAGTGACTTGTCACCCATCATTAAGGCAACCTCCCCTTTAGCCTTAATGATGGGTTTTCACAGTTCAGTATATATCAGTAGTTTTTTGTGTTTTTCAAAGGGAAGCTACACTGCAGCAATGACTCTTTTAACTTCTGATGCGCAGACAGTTATTTTGTTACATGAGCAGGCTGAAATATGCCAGAAACCACTGGGTCTTTGAAAAGGTTGCTCCCACTCTGCTTTCAAAGGGTTAAAACTCAGTCGGTGAGCAGCTGGTTAGGGTTTGGTTGAAGGAGAAACTACAGATTCAGTGCAAGCTTCAGGGACAAGCTAATTTCCCACCACAAAAAATAAGTGGTGAGCTGAATAAAACTGAATTTCCTCCAATGGCGATGTGACTTACTGCATACTGGAAGCTCGTTTCCGTCACAGAGGCGAGGCCATCTCAAAGCTCGTAGCTCATATCACGACCCAGCCCCATAGTTAGGAAACCCTTCAGCAACCAGAAGTGACTCCACACGGAGTTGCTCATCAGACTGGGAGGGTGGAGAAGACAGACTGGCATGTGGCCAAAGTGATGTAACTCCACATCCTTTTCAGCTCTGTTAATGTATTGCTGTGGTGTGGGGACCCCTGAAGAAGGCCCCTGGCTTTTGTCTCTAATGCACACTGAATATTTTCAGTGCGTGCGACCTCTTCAGAGCTTGAATGCACTTTGTTTAATTTTAAGTTTTGGTTCAGGGACAGCTGCCGCTGTGCTTTCAGGCTCTCTTCTGCCTCTCCTCGAGCTCCAGGCAGATCAATAGTTCCTCAGTCGACTGCTTTCAGTGACTGCCGGGGTTCAGGGCATCTGTGTCATGTTTAAACACCAAATGTCACAGTGGTAGCAATAAAGCACATCGATTACACCACAGCTGCTCGGTTTTGTATGCTTAGATTCTCACCGCAATCTTAAATTTTCTGTCTTTTATTTAATTTGCCAAAGAAATTTCCTTTATCATAAAATCAGAATTGGAGTGACTTGAATCTTATTTACGACCTTGGTAAACACTTTCCTGATTAGTTTATTGTCTGAATAGCTGGTTTCAAGTCTCACTGACAGCATGGTGATGTTGATTCAGTAAATATTGCCTCCTCATTAGTGCTCGAAGAGGATAAAGCAGGGTATGATTTTTAGAACAGGCCTATCAGTTTTCAAGCAGTGTCACAGAGAAGGTGTTTGTAAGCAGGAGGATGGAGTCACACAAGTTACCTGGACTTTGAACTGAGAGATCACGAGCTTAGCCGTCTAGACGTTAAAGTCATTTGATTGTGGCGTAGTTTGTTTTTTCTTAACCTCTGGCGATTGGAAACTCGTACACTGGCGTCAGCTTGAAGATGTAGTTATTTCCTACAGAGCTAATGTCACACCAACAATGCTAAATTTGGGTTGGCTGACCAAAAAAGACGAAGGGAAAAAAAGCACTACTTTGTACAGCAGCGGGTTTCCTCCTCAGCTGGCAGCAGAGCAGCAAACACAGGAACACCCACCGGTTTCCTGGCGTATTTTGTCTTTGTGCCTCTGTCCCCATCCTCTGCATCTCAGCTTCCACTTAATTCAGCTATGCATCGTGGCCTTTAGATATGCCGGACAATCAAAGTGAAATCACTCATATTTAACTCCTAATAGTTTACGGAATAACTATTAAGCTTCGTTAGGCAGTGCAACCGCAGTGAAACCCTACAATCCTACCAGATCCGGGCTTAAAAGCAGAGGCAATGGAGCTTTTTCAGTGGTAGCTCCTAATCTTAGGAGCAACTCACCTTTTCACATATAAGCTGCCCAGGCCCTCAACACTCTTAAAAACTTATGTGGATAATAAAAGCCAGTATATGCTGCTCAGCAAGTCCCAAAAACAAGCAAGAACAGTCTCTTATTTATTTGGTTTGTTTGGTTTTTAAGTGTATATTGTGTTTAGTGGTTATTTTATAGTGTACATTCTCTTTAACTGGTAGACATTTGGTCAACTGAGGTTGTTTAAAATGTGCTTTAAAAATAAACTTTGACTGGACTTGAAAGTTGAACTTCTGTGTATGTGTGAATGAATACATTTAATGCAGCCGGCTAAATGTCTGGTCCAGATGACTAATTTGTTTCTGCAGCATGGTTCAGGTGAAAACTGTTCATGAAGCTGGAGCTTGCGAAGTTGCCGTGTTGTAACGCTTTTTCTGCAGGTTCCCGAATCTCTGCAGAGGCCGTGTTTATCCTCTGACAGGAGTTTGATTTAAGAAGCAAATCTTTACCGCCTTAGAGAGAAATCTATCCCTGAATGAACCTTGTGTGTCTGTTTGGAGCTGGAATCATCATTCTGAGATTGCGACACCTTATATGCACACTTTCTTTGCCTACCTCTTTTTGGACATTGGCCAGTGAGTTGAGAGGTGTTGTGTACAAAAGGCGTTGGCCCATCCACTTGTGCAGACCGGTGTGCTGCATCATGATTGGGAAAGCTGATGGATTTATGGAGTAGCTGTGACGTGATCAGTTTAAGTTGGAGAAAAACATCTGGATTATCTTGCTCATCTGTTAATCCTATGTTGGCTAAAACAGTTTGAGTCACTGGGGCTTCTTAGCTGTTCTTTGCCTTATACACATTGTGACACAGTAAATGGTAAATGGCCTGTATTTGTATAGCGCTTTTATTAGTCCCCCGTGTGTGCAGACAGCGCATGCTCATTAAAACATGCTTGTTTGTACAAGTAGTTCTTCTCTGCTTCAAACTGCTATAAAGATGGGCCATGTCTGACCATGAGGGGCATCCAAACAGTAGAAAGATGGCCGAAAGGCAATAGTTTCAGGCAGTTGAACCCAGGGGATGTGTTGTGGCCCTGAATGAAACAAATGGCATTAGTGTGAACTGGGAATCATGCAAAGCTTATAGACTAACAATATGGAGTTGGAAAAAAATCACGATGGGTGTAATGGAGGTGTTGCGTTGTTATTAGCAGTTTGTGTACATCTAGTTTATCAGGTTTCTGCTGAGGCTGAAACGAGGAATAACTGCATGGAAAAACAAATTTAGGATTTGGAAACACTGGATGGAAATCTGTGCAAAACCAGCGTGAATGCATAACAGAAGTGCTAAACGCCACCAATTAAACAAACCACCTGGGACAAATTGTAAGGCGAGCAGAGGTAAGTATTTAGCCTTGAGCCAAATACTTTTTTTTTTAATCTTTTTTTTTTTTTTTTTTTTTTTTTTTTTTTTTTTTTTATACATGTCCAACATTAAAGCTGCATAAATGACTTGCAGTGCATATAATTACCTTGAGTGGCTTTCCTGCTACTGGTGTGACTAAAGTGTGAAAACTAAACACACATCTGAACAAAAGAACTGTTTGGATAAATTCACACGCTCTGCATAACATTTTATGTTTAAAGTAAAATGCAGACGAGACGGGTACCTCGATGGTTGCATGCTGTGAAAGATAAATAGCTACATTGCTACCAGGATAACCTTGCACCAGAGCACATAAGATAGTGGTGCTTCTTTCTCTAGGTGTAGCTTTAAATATTCACAGCCTTGCCTTCAGAGTGACAGTTCTGTCACTTGAGCAAAATTTAAGTTCTAAATAACGTTTTTCTTTTATGGAAGCCTGAAATGTCTCTGCTTCCTGTTTCTAGTGCAGCTTTTGTGTAATTGCACAAAATCATATAATGGAAGCTTGTGTTTGGGAATGGAGAAGTAGCTGTAGTCTGTTTTATGTCCCTGTCTGATCATTACTAACACTCTACAAGCTAGCATTGCTTGCATGCTCTTCTTAGCCTGTGCTTGCCCCGATTAGTGTTTCTTCATTTATTGTGTCAGGAATATGACGTCACCTGTGCTGGTAAATTTAGTTGAATAATCCTGCCTTCAACTGGTTTCTGTCCCCGTTTGCAGTGCTGTTCTACATCTGCCTCAGTGTGAGAGGAACCAGGTGAGAACAGGCCTGACAGGATCTGTAGCTTTCAGGTGTGACCTTAATCAGGCGGCGTGACCTCTTCTACATGCAGAGTTAACCCTGTAGTGCCTCCAGGCCCTGTTTTTCCAAGAACAACCCCAGCTTTCAGTGGGAGAATTTTTCCACTTCTGTTTGCATTTTCAGAATGTCAAACTTTCCTGGTTGTTCAATCGGCAGCAGACAATCAGTCCTGCTTTTTGTTTTGGGGTTTTTTGTGCTCTTTCGAGTCTGTTTCTCATGTCTCACAACAGATGTGAGATGGTGTGAAATCTTTATACTTTGATCTACTGTTAATCAAAATGCCCCACACTCACAGTGAAGGGACTGAAACGGTTTATTAAAACAAAGAACTAATTGTTTCCTCCTCTTGTCCTGCTCGATGCCACGCCTAATTGACAGTATACCTCAAAGATTAAAACTGTTCTGCAAAAGATGCACTGCTGTGTCCTCTGTTGGCTCCTGTCATCCAGCTACATTTTAGGAAATTATTGTACTCGAGCATGGCGTACTGAGGTTGACTGTTAGGTCATGGGCGGGATGGAGACACAAATGAGGGGAAAAATGAAAAAATCCTGCTTTTATCCTTTGCTTCACCTAGCGTGACCCCCTGAATGTGACTGATCAGACATGGAACTCAATAGAGTTCAGTAAACTCATAGAAGACCTCAACACACTTGTTGTATGACGTTTAGTGAATTCAGAGCTGCCACACTTGTATAAAAAGAATCGCCTGTATTGAAAGTGTTAGTCTTTCTGGACCTTGACACAAAGTTGGATCTGCAAGATTAGATTTCTTCTTGTCCTGCTGTTTTTACTGCTACCTGCGTGGAAGGACGACTGACTGGAATGCCTTAGGACTCTGGGAACTGTCACAGGAAAATGTTGACTAATGTTTTGAAAGTTGGGGAAAAAACTCATCTAATGCCACCTGGAATAGCTAGCTTTTTACACCGAAACTGAGTCCTTCTGACCCAAATATACAATATTGTATATGTGTAGTCTGTACCCTTCAGTATCTTAGACAAATGTTCACTTTTTCTTTTGAGTGCGCAGCAATTACGTTTACATCCAGTCAGGCTTCTGCTTTTCTAAAAATGTTCCAATGAAAGAATTTAAAACTTGACACTTCCTGGAAAAACGGGAGTCGAGACTTATTGATTCTGAGTCTTGACTTTGTACTAAATGGATTTGACACTCCTGTAACATGACTAATCATTGACAGATAAATCCATAATGAAGATGCGCATCGTCTTCATATCTGCTGACGAGCGTCGGGCCGCTCTCGGCGCATTTAGTGCTGCCTCCCTCGGTGAGATATTAGCTAATCTGCTGGCTGGCTGCTCCTCTCTGGGAGCAGAAACCTCACCGTGCACGCACTCTCACACTCTTGAGTTCACCCTTTCTCTTTTGGCCATTTGTTGCCATGGTGATGTGTATCAACAACAGTCCACGTCCAGCTCGCCTCATTGAACTCTGACAGCTGATAGATGTTTGGTTTCTGTCTGCCAGGTCTCGGTTTAAAGTTCAGGCTTTGACACAGATTTCTGGATGTTCTGTTTCTGACGTGTTTTCTGTTTTCATTTTTGTGTGTTAGTTTACCACTCTAAACTTTTTATCAGAGCTCAAAACACAGATAAGAGAAACGGCTGTCAGTCGAAGAGTCACTGAAGCACAAACTCTGAAACTGTTCATGCACGTCATGTTACTTGCGGTTTTTATAATCTTCCGCCGGCCTGGACCTGATCATAATCTTGATGCCAGCAAAACTGGCGAGTACATTAATGGGAGAAACGCAGCTGTGTGAGAAGATCATCTCGACAAACTCAGCTGTACATCTAAAGGACAAAGGCCACTCTTTCGTGGATGCCAGAATTCACACTTTGGACTGAGGAGACGGTTGGTTTGAAAGACGAGCGAAACGGGCCGTCTCTGTCCCCTGAATAACACAAACTCACAGCCACCTACAAATGCAGACTTGAGATCCCTTCTCAAGCATCTCAACCCCAACTCGCAACTTGTGTCAGGTGACCTCAATAGTTTGTGATTTGGTGGGATATCTACTCGTTTAACCCGAAACCTCTGGTGGTAATGACGCCCACCTTTTTCCACGCTGTCTGATGTGATAACACAGATGATCAGTAATGGGTCAATGACCTTCTGTAGGGTTCATACCTTAGGGTAAATACATGGGACTCGCCACCTTTTTTGGTTTTAGAACTTAAGTGACTGGACTTAAGTATTTTCCTTTTAAGCTCGTAAGATCACCATGACCTGAATAACTGAGAATCAGCCACACCTTATGCTTAATGCAAAGGGTGGACATGACCACTGTGGTGTCGGCATTGGAGTTTTGGCTGCTGTAAAATTTTTATTTATTTTTAAAGTCAGAAGTGACCATACCTGTACAAGAGGGTCAAGTTATCAGCTAACACTAGCAACTACTACTGACAGGTTCACTAAGATGGCATGTACTGATGCCACTGGCCGATATTTCTGCTGCTTATTAGCTTTGCCATCTAAATGTTGAAAGATGGCATGAGGCACTGAGACTTTATAGAAAGTCTCTGACCGAGATTTCTTAGTTTTCCTGGAATAATGGGGAAAACATGACTGCAAAAAACCAAACCAAAACAGTGCAGCAGCATTGGTACCCAACCATCCTGACTCTGATTAGTTCACAGTAATTCAAACTGTAATATCCTCATTTATGTTCGGTTTCAGCCACAGACTCTCTCTGTGATTTTTGGCTCACTGACAGACTTTCTTAAGGTTAGTTATTCAGTGGCTCCAGAATGAACACTTTCATAGAAACCAGAAATGGCTGAAACTGAATTGGTGACATTGTTGTTGAGTCTCATCACTGTGAAGAACAGTCGGTATCGAGGCAAAGATGGAGGTGTGGGGGCTGAACGCACACACACACAGAGGAGTGATTGATAACACTGGCAGAAAGGCCTCAAGGTCGGGCCAGTGAGACGCATTCTTCCTACTTGTCATGGCAACCTCAGTAAACAGAGCTGCTGATTGGCCGAAGTAACCTGAGGGTGGCGGATGAGTATGGGTGTTAATAAACAGGAAGTGTCACGTAACTTGGAGCATTAAGAGCATGCCTCATGATGTGTTCAGGTACCATGAGAAAGGTCAGAGATTGTTCTGTGAGGAAATGCAGGTGACGTTGCAGCACACGGGAATCACAACCTTACAGAACATTTAGTCACTCTTTTTGTAGCATCCAATTAAAGAAGTATAAAAAATTTATCTGAATAAATGTGCACCTCTTCTTGTCATTTCTGATCATTTAATGAACTGTATGTGATACTTGTATAAATCAGAAAACTGGTGTAAAATTATTACAGTATTTGATGGGAGCAGAAGACTTTCTTCAGGGTGTTCAGGAAAGAACTCTTGTGAGATGTGATGGTAGAAGTTCTGTGACAGAAACCAGGTAATGCTTTTCACTTTGTCTTTGGCTGATCCTCTCCTTCAGCGTTATCCCCATATACACTTGGGGACCACTTTCAGTATTGAATGTTTTGGATTAGATGCGTTCAATCTGTTGTGGATGAAATGGAGACCTGCCAGTTTTCTCTAAATGCATTCATATACAGTATCGAGCTATCCTACTGTCATTCAAATGTAAGTGGGTGGATATCAGTTTGAGTTCTTGATGTGCTCTGAGGGACAAAGACCTTGCATCAGGCCCGTTGTCTCGGATACCCAATCACTCAATGGGTGATCCAAACATCTGTTCAGTGCATCCTTGCCTGAAGGATCTAGTGATGAGCTAGTCTACCTTTTGAGCCACAGCTGCCCATCGATCTTTGGTGTTCATTACATTTAATAATAAATAAATAAATATTAAAAAAAAGTTACAAATGATAAATTAAACCCAACTTTTCAGTTATTAGACTATATCAGCCTAATGACTAAAGGTCTGTGCTGGTTTTAAGTTTCCACATCAGTCGTGTAAGCTGCTGATTGGATGAGGATTGCTTTCGCACATCTTCTTAGGTGACCTCACAGAAACTTGGTTTGGGCTGACTAACCAGCGTCAGTCTCCAGAACCAAGTTTCTAAAATTAAATGTTCTTTTTAAGAGAATCAGTTTCACACTCGTACTAAATTTAACAGCAGTGGATTTTTAGTTGAGCACAGCACTTAAAACATAATTAAGTGCAGAGTTCATGATTTGTTTTCATTTCCTTTGGAAACTGGAGCTTTTAGGATTCTCGGAGGGTTCCTGTGTCTGAGTCATTGGACGGAGGAGTGTTTAAGTTGGCCGTGTTTGCGCTCACTGAAACCTCATCGCTCCACTCTTACCGAAACCTGTTTGCTCCTTCATCTGTTTCACTTCCTTGGTTTCCATCCTCCAGGAGGAGAACAAGCCATCATGGCGGTGTCATATTTATGGCTCCGGCCTTCGCTCCTCTTTGCTGCAGATGTTGCTACTGTGGCTTGACTGAACTGTGTCAGCATGTAGAGGAGCAGAAACATGGGCCATCCAGATGAGGTTGTTTTCAAGTCCGCAGTCTCATCCTCAGCTCCGTTTACAGCCTCTGTAGAGTTGTGTGTCATCACTGAGAATAACTGCAACCAGATCAGTAATTGCAACCAGATCACAGCATGTGTCACATACAATAAGTCCAAAACTAGAAGCATAACTAGATAAATCTGGATAACATCTGCAGTGTTTTATTCTTTGGTTCTTCAACCTTGAAGGATGGCATTAGAGAAATTAAGGAAGCATGACCCAAGGTGTTGGAACATAAAGCACTTTTTTTTTCTCTCTTTTTGTAGGGAAAGACAAAACTGCTTTCATGTTTTCGCTGTCAGAGCAAGCTCGCGCTAACACACTATAAAAACCACCAGTGCGAAAAACACCAGCACATTCCCCAAGTTCTCCTCGTCATTCGGTGGGTTTAATTATACATTTCTTCCTCAGAGCCTGTGAACTGAGGTTATTGTGGAGACCGGGTAACTCTGGACCATGTAAACTCTTTGCAGTGTTATTGGTCTAGTCTAAAATTGTGAGGTTATGGTATAAGTGGCAAACTGGAAGAAGTAACTTTCTGTGAAACGCTCAAAGATTCTCAGAGTAAGAGCTTTATTTTTTTCTATTCCTGACTTAACTGGAGGAGCTCTTCACGATTTTGCTCAAATCCTTGTGTTGGGAAAGTGGCACAACTTTGGGAAACTGTCATGATTTTATTGCATTACAGCATTTGTCTGATACTAAAATTACTGGGAAAAGTCGTTCGGCTTTAGGCCAGCTGAAACTGTTGATCCAAAGGGGTCCAGCTTCAACTCCACCTTACGCATCTCCTCGCTGAGAAGCAATAATGTCTAAGTATAGACGGTCGGTTTACTCACTGGTGTAATCCTGGTTTGTCTGAAGAGGTAAAGGTAGTTTTTGTTAAGTCTAGAAGGTTTAAATCATTGTGAATTATCTAAAGCTGTTAAAGAAATTTGAAGAAGTTAAAAACTGCTCTTTATATCAGAATGAATCAACCAGGCGAGTCATAAGAACATTTCTGTAATGAGGATTTC
Organism: Diplotaxodon limnothrissa; assembly: GCF_057381915.1. Taxonomy (NCBI): domain Eukaryota; kingdom Metazoa; phylum Chordata; class Actinopteri; order Cichliformes; family Cichlidae; genus Diplotaxodon; species Diplotaxodon limnothrissa. Next base: position 27,161,660 of record NC_140600.1, read on the forward strand.
CCCCAGTACGTAGTTCTCTGCCCCCCTTTTTTTTTTTTTTAAATTTTTAAAACTGCTCAATGTCCATCTATTCATTTATTAGTATTGTTTTATTTATTTTTGTTACTATTGGCATGGGTTCACCAGAGTCCCGGGAGTTTGTACAGCTGCCTGTATGAAGCAATCATGTTATTAAAATTACTCATTCTTTGGGATACTGACCCAAGAAAAGGCAAAGCCTCTTGTTAAAATGTTGGTAGGGCTAAACAAAAATAACGAAAGTAAAATATCAGCAGCACACACCCTGACAACAAAACTGTGCTAGTAAAATACTGTCCTGGTGGTGAAAATTTGAGTTAAAAATGTCGTATTAACTCAAAGTATCTAAAGGTCTGACTGGATGCTTCTTGGTCAACTGCACTATAGGAGTTGCACTTAAGGCTCTTGTCTAAAAATGTCAGTGTTCTCACAGGATGTCTTTTTTTTTTTTTTTTTTTTCCTCCCTGTCTTTGCACAAAGTAGGTTAAATAACAAGTGTAACAATGCAACACACAAAGTGCTGACATTTCTAAAATCCAGTGTAGCCTCACAACAACACACAAAGCTAAAATGTGCTGTCCGTGTGCCAAATGTCTCATTCAGATGTGACTGAAATCTCCTCAAACTGAGGATTTGAGAGAGGAGGAAAAAAAAACTGGCCCCAGGGCGAGTTTCTGCGCCTGAGAACATGTGAGGCAGCGCGCTCTGATTGGACGATCCCCCGGTGCGGTTGTAGCATTTGATGTCGACCTTGAAGATGTTTAATGTATACACATAAATAAAGGGTTTGTGGTGTTTATAGTTTCGTTCCCTCCCACGCTAATGTGTGTGAGACCCGGGCCTCAGTGTGGCTGCAGAAAAGGTAACACGAGAGCGGCCGGGATATCGACTTACACGCATGCTCGCCCCTTCTCTGCACACAGAAAAGTACCTTTGTTTGTTTCGGCTGTAAATGCAACAAAAAAGTTTTTGCACTGAGAAGCTTTAAAGAAGCACATGTCAGCTGAAATCCACCAAACATTTAGAGGTTTTACTACAGTTTCACCTGTTTTTGATTGGAGTTGTCACAGTTGAGACTTGTTACTTATTTATGCTCCTCTAATTGGGTTCTTTTAATTTTATTTAGCACTGAAGGAAATTTGTCAGCATGGAACAGAATGACAAACACAATCGCTCTAAAATCAGCCGTTTTAAGGATATTTGCTTTTTATTTCCCCCTAATAAGGCTATTGTGGCTCTATGGGTGGTAAGTTCACACACTTCCTCACCTGTCGAGTCCGATTCCAACAAAGACTGGTGCCTTTGTGAGGAAAATAAAATGAAGCCATTGTGGGAAGCACTATAAGCTGCAGTTCCTCTACTGGCCTCTTGGTCTGGCTGCTTTCAGGAATCTTCCAATGGTGACATAAAAGGTGGACGGAGCTTCTGATGATCTGAACGATGGCTGGGTACCCAGACAGAAAACGAACTCCAGGTTTTTGGGACTCCTGTGAGCCTCTGGGGCTGATCACCAACACTTTGTTCACTTATAGTAAAGAAAGATTTATAACAATACCCCAAACTCCCTTTAGCTCTGGTTAAAACCTCTTTGAGAAGGTGCCCAATGTGTTTCTCTGACTGAAACCTCTTGCATGTGCATGTGGAAATCTTTTGGTTTGGTTTGAATAGACATGATTAGAAAAAGGGATTTCAGTTTACAGGAAACTGTGCAGATTGTTTTTCATTTTGGGGTATTGTAGTGATGCGGCTACAGTAGATTAAGTGGCGCTATGTTGGAAAAACAAAAACATGGCACAGTATCCTGAACCCAATAAAGGTTTGATCGTCGTGTCCAACTATCCTATCAGCTGACTGTTTGGGTGTTTTCAGATATCTATGAAACTTGTGAACAGGAACAATGGAGACCGATTTAAATTATGTTGCGTTATCATCAGAGGTGAAAAATGGCCCACACTCACACAGACGCTGGACTGTCTCACAGCTGATCATGCATTTATGAAGGGGAGCTATTGTCATGTCGTCTGTCATTGTGAATTGGTGCTGAGCTGTTTTTGATGCAGGAAGTGTGATCTTTTGTCTGGGTGTAGTGGCAGCAGACATGACGCAGAGTTTAGCGCAGCCACTGTGTGCCAAATATTTAGTTAATGATGACTATCAGAATGACAGGAAGACGATACACTGCTGGGTCTGAAAACACAGATGCACATGCAGGCAGACTGAGTTCAGTGCGTGTTTTAGATTTAGTTGTAGGTTTAATTTGAGAGGTGTGGGGGGGGGGGGGTTGTGATGGTTTACTGAGGATTGTTCACTGATAATCACTGCGGTGAACCTCCTGCAGCCTGGCTCAGCTGCAAATATCCCAAATGCTTCTCATCTTACTCACTCCATTTCTTCATCTTTTAATCTTTTGCCCCTCTTCTTCTTCCTCCTGTTTTTCTATATATTAAAAAAAATAAATAAATGATCCAGTCACTAAACAAGTCTGGTTTTAGTTATTTTCCTATCTGAGTTTTAAAGGATTTGGCTGTTTTTAGGCTGCCTTAACTTCAGAAACTGTGAATAAGTTGATCATTTCTGTAGAGTAATGTTGGGCTGGGGTGGATTTTTTTTTTTTTTTTTTTTTTTTTTAAATTTTAAGACAAATGGTCTCAAGTTATTTAATACATATGAGGTAATGACAGGTTTGTCCAGTGCACTCCAGTGGACTTTGTGTTGGTGTACTCGGTAGTTTAACTGACTCATTTCTATTACTGACTTTATTTTAATTGATGTTCATCACCAGCTCTGTCACACAAGCTGTAATCCATCGAAGTGGAAAATGAAGCACAGCTGCACAAAAGTGCGTTCTTATATTTGGACTTGTTACATAGTCTGAACCTCCCCCTCCACAACCATCACCTGAGGGTTTTGTCAAACCCTTCAAGGAGCTTTTGAACCTTCAGCTGCTTTCGTCTTTGTGTGCGAGCTTGTGGCTGCATGTCCACTTTAACTCTTTTCCAGTTTTCTCCCCTTTTCCCTTTTTTCTCTTCTCTTCTCGATCAACCTCTTCTTCCTCACCACATGGCAGGTCTGGTTGTGATGACATCATTGCCTGGGAACCAGCAGGGTGAGGTCATGCAGGGCTAAACGCTGCAGTGTGTTTGTCAGTGTGCGTCTTGTTTATGCATGCAGACGTCATGCCAGATGTTTGTGTGTTAATGACAGGGCAGCTCTGCGCTGGTTAGTGAGCTCTTGTGACTCCTCTGACCTTCAGATTTCTTCTGCTCTTTGTCCATATCATACTTGTTGTTTGCTGTGTTGCACATCATGCTTGCGGTGTCCCACAAAGCTCAGTTTTAGGCCTGTTATTGTTTGTGGTGCACAAGCTCTTGCATTTCTGCTGCTTGGTAAACTGCCTGCAGACGCTGGACGCTATCCAGTTTTCATCATTTGGTTCATTCACTCGGAATCCCTGTGAACGACTCTCTAGAACATGGGAGCAAACTTAGTCTTTGATCTGTGTCTGTGCAGCTGTTTGTGCCCAACCAAAACCAGATTAAAGACGGAGAGAGAGACAGAATGACACAGACTCTGTATCCTGCTCACCGCTCATTACCCAAATCAAAGACATTAAAAGCCTCTTGCTTTCTTCTCTCTGCCTGTAATCTGGATTTTGTTGCTGGGATCACCCCTTCTGAGCTGCTGGTGCATGATTCATGTGACTCCTATTAGGCGCCACTCTTATTACACCAATGCATCATGCGGTGATGTCATCAATGGGTGCCCCAGTTTGGGAGCACCGACCTGATGTCTAGCAGTGGAAGTTGAAAACTGATTTCTAGTCATTTTAAAGCTCACTAAACCCCCACTGGAGACCTAAAAACTAATTTTTATAAACATCTGCTAAAGGTTTTACTCATCTCTGCTACTTCGTAGATATGTCTGCGGAGAAAAAGGCTTATTTTTAATGCATTTTTTTTTTTTTTGAAAAAGTGGTTCCAACTATTTTATTTTATTCTGCAAACAACGCTTGATTACAATAAAACAATCAAAATCTTTTATATTTTAAACGTTCATCTGTGGGATCGTCATTGATGTGGCTCCAGGATCGTGACTGCAGCTGACCACCACGATGTGGTGATTGGAGTTTGTTTGGGTTTAACTTTAGCCCCTAAAACGACTTTGTTTCTACAAAAATGAAGACTTTAAGACTATTTTATGTACATTTGCACACATTTTTGCTCAGGAATTATTATTGCAACCCTGATTTCAACCACATCCACCCCCAAACCAAACCCTGTGAATGACGGTCGTTATCGCTGAACGTGTCGTCCGTTTCTCAGCACAGAGGAATGTCATGCATCTTTGTGTCTTTGTTTGCGTGTGTCATGTTTCCCGGCAGTGTGTTGTGTGAATTGTGTTAATAATCGATCTGACAGCAGCAGAGGCTTCCTGCTGAGTGTGTGTGTTTATAGTTATTTTAAACTGAAGCTCAGATGTATACTGTGTGTGTGTGTGTGTGTGTGGCTTTTTGTTCCTCTACCACCATCCATTGGTCCTCAGCAGGGTGGAGGGTGATTTACAGGCTTAGTAGATGGATGGGTGGGGGGTGGGCGATGGAGTTGATGATCTCACCACTCAGGAATCTGTGCAGCAGAGGTCAAACCACACACGCGGTAGCTCCACATCCTGTTTACCACTGCAGGTATCCTTTGTCCAGTTCCACCCAAACTTTTACTTTTGCAACCAAATTTCAAATTTATTTTTCCACCTAAATTTACTTTTTTGTCTTTTTGCTGATGTTGCAACCTGCCATAAAAATGGTTCCTTTTAAAATCTGTGTTAAAACATATTCGTTCACTTCGCTTTCAACATGGGTCCTTGCAGTGTCTGGTTGGCACAGCTCATGCCCCTTGTAATAACCTCAGTCACTCCCTGACAGGCTGGGGCAGGTTTAATTCAACTAATGCTGAAAGATATTTGGAGACTTTCGACTCTTTGGAAATACTGATTTCAACAAGTCTATAGAGGAACCCCAAACACTATATTAACAAATGTATGAGTATTTGGGTAATAAAGTACTCTTAACAATTTCTTCTTGGGTGTTGGCAGACATTTGCCACAATAGCACCCCTCTGTCTTACTGAAGCACAAAGTAAAACCCAACGTAATATTTAACAGCAGGCATGTGGCCTCTAACCACAGCAAGAAAAGTGGAAATGATAAAATTGGTTAACAAGTTTTGTCGTATTGTTTACTGTGGTGAATCTCAAAGCACAAGTTTGAAATGGTTTGAAGCTGGAGTTTATAATTCTGAGGCCAGTGTGTTGGTGAAAAGGAAATTGAACACATCCACTGGTCTTCAGGCTATTTCTCTTGATTTTCTGCCGTTATCTCACCGCATGACATCGTTAAAATCGTTGCTGCTTCCGTGCGTCTTCGTGCATGTTGGCACCAACTGAAGAGATTTTAGACTTCCACCAAAGGAAGAATCAGGACTGTTGTGAGACTGTGGGCTAGTAGCGTTTAATTGACTCAAACTGAAAATTTAGCTTGTCTTGAATGATCAAAAACATCAGAAAACTGCTCAGACATCCTGTAGGTCACCCTGTAAGAGCCCCAGGTTTAAAAGATTTGGTTTAAATTATATTTACAGGAATTTGCCGTTTCAGTGTTCAGTCCTTACGGTGTTGGACATCCAGGTGAATGTTTTAGGCGGGGTGTGGTTGGCTGAGATCAGTGTGATGATCTGCTTTAGGCATAGACTGTTCTCTACTGTTGAGCGGTAAATTATTGGGTAGGAAGCTGAACATGTGTGTCTGCAAGTCATCGTGCAAAGGAACAGCTGTAAGCGGTGCAGCAGCCGTGCCTCTGAGGGCGAGATGCTTAGAAAGAAAGTGAACTGCAGTGACCTCTGCTTATGACAAATTTTATTTATTTTAACAACCGCAGCGCATTTGAGTTATACAAAGCTGGAAGAGCCTGGTATCACAACGTAGGTTTATGGTGACTTTTCATATGAAAGGACTTGTTTTGAGCGGTCAGCTGTCCGACGTGATATGACCCTTAAGTTTGTATTGTAGTGATTTTCTTAAGTGAATTATCAGAAAACAGATGCTCTGCTTCCTTTGTAGACCTAAAACTGATGGTTTTATTGAAACTATCATGTCTCCCTACCTCTTTGAAGCTGTGTGAATATTTCCTAAATTGAAGTCATTAAAAGAAGTTGGCTCAAAATGCTGGGGGTGGAGGTTTAATGTTTAGTTTAAGTACAACATGCAAGAACACTAAGATGTACAAGCTATCCACATTTTAATATCTGTTAGACGGTTAAACTTTTTGATCGGACTGTTGATTGGTTGCCATGGTGCAACGGTCTTTGTTTGACAGGGTGTGTCTGATTTTTGTCTAATCGTAGGACATTTCCTCATTTTTCAGCCACCTCTCAGATGTCTGTTGTCTCAGATTTCCAGGACTGTAGCAGTCGTACTTGTTCGTAGTGGAGATGCTCTGTGCTTGTGATCTTTGACATTCCTTAATTCACCACAGCAGATGGGCAAAGGGGAGACTCTATTAAAAGGCTTGGTGAAAATTGAATCAGTGCCCCAGACAAGCTGATCTGTTACACTGGAAGAACTGTTGGGACCATTCTTTGCCCCACTGAAGCCTCCACACAGAGCAGTAAAATACAGTTGAATCTATTACGGAGTCTAATGGGAGAAAAGTGAAATCTCTGGATTTGAACTGTATCGGCGTTTAGGTTTTCCACTCCATCAGTGAACGCAGTGCCCAGTTCTTCCTGTCTATCGAAAGACTTTAATCCTGGACTGTCCATTATTGAAGTTGGGACACAGCTCCTCTTCAGTAAATGAATTGATGTTGCTGAGGCTATCCAAAGCAGCATGATGGAGCTTCTACTCGTATTGAGACATGAGTCGTGTTTCACTAGAAGTCAGACATTTTATTATGCGAAATGTGAGGATGAAAGCTTAAATACCTGCTGCAATCCTAGAAGGGAGACAACTTGGTCATGAGTATAGAGTCATTTAAATAGATCAGAACTTTTGTGGCGACAAAATGTAACCAAATTGACTTGGTAGTAATGGTTTTTGTTTTTTTTCTCCATACCTGCATTTAATTACCTGTTGTACCTGGCACTGAGCTTTATAGGTAGAGGTGGGATAGCTTTGGTCATCACATTACTTTGTTAGGAAACCTGAATCAGTTATGGAGAGATCTCAGGGTTTGATTGTGGCTCTTATGTGTAAACGTTTTGTTTACTTCTCCATCCTGTCTGTAACTTGGGTGTGAGATGAGGATTTTCTGGAGTTCTAGGTCAGCAAGTAGGTTGATTAGTTCAGCTTAAGCGCTCAGGGCTCATTATGCAACTTTCTGTAAGAGTCCAGGTTTGACTCACAGATAAGAAAGGCATTTAGTTTCGTTCAGTTCACCTTTATGCTATCACAGTCCTTCTTTTGCTTTCTATTTCTCTTCATGAAAAGGAAAAAATTCCACGTTTCTTTGTCTGTCCTTATGCAAACTCAAACTATCCCAGTACTTGCTTCTCCAGTCCTGTCCTTGTTGTGTTGATATTGTTTTGTCTCCATAGCAGCTGGTCAAATCAGCAGGTATGGGCAGGAAGAGCATCTTGCCGAGAGGCAAAAACATTGTTTATGTGATGCAGATCCGGGCTGTATTAAATGTGAGCCACTTTGTGAATGGAGCTGTGGATGGATGAATCTCAGAATAAAAGAGGTGGCGACTGCAGTGGTCTCTTATCGCTGGGGGCGCAGGAGTTGAGGCAGACCTCTCGTGTCAACCTTTAATGGTTACGGCATGTTAGCTGTGAATACTGAGTGCACTCACCTGCTCTACACATGGTGTAAGGGACAGGTACAAGAAGGGAGATGGGTTCAATTTACTATTTAAAATATTGTTTAAGGGGTTTAAAAAAAAAAAAAAGTATTTTAAACTGTAGATAATCACAGAAGTGGATTTGACTGAAGAGAAAATATTTCCCATGACTTAATGCAGTCATGCAGTTTCAGTCTTGATTGTAGATAATGTGACACCAAAGTCGGGACCTGTGCATGGGAGAGAAGGCAGTCGTTCTAGAAGAGTCTCAAATATCAGCAGCTGGCTTGAAAAAAAAAAACAAAAAAAAAAAAACCAGTTTATACGGTCCGTTATATTGAAGAACTATCTGAATGAACTTGCTGGTCACTGGGACATAAACCGCATGCACAGAATTACCGGTCACATCTATTTAAAAAACAAAGTCTTAAGTTTGACTTTGGTCCAAAATAATGCTGCTGTAGATTTAAATTTAGTTTCTTTTGAGTGCAGCTTTTGTTTTCTGTCTTGGCCAGTTTCAAGCCTAAAAATGTCAGCTCTTTTAATAGTTTTTTTTTTTTTTTTGTTGTTTTGTTTTAACGGCAGATTCTGTATGTAGGTGTGACGAGGTTTGCATCGGGACTTTATGTAGTTCACAAACATTTGTTGTCGAGTAGGGTAAAGTAGTGTCGAGCAAAACAGAGGATTGGGTTTGGAGTGTGATTGGTACAGATAATAAAAAGGCCAAATGGGCTCTGATATACAGGTTTGTAGGTCGGGTCATGCAGAACTGTTTTGATCCTGCTATAATCTCTTTATCCATTGTATGAAAACCACTGCAAAATGACTCATATTTCTTGGTTTGTGGGCTGGATGGAGTCAAATCATTGCCACAGTTAACAACTTCAGTCATTTCTTGAAATGAAGAACTGGTGAGAAAATTTGGCTTTACCTGCCCAGGTGTGCGTTTCAGTTGGCAAGCTGCTGCTGCTGGAGTATTTATGGCTTTGTTCTTTGGACCAAACCCAGAACGTTACATCAGGGTTTATAATGAGTTTCTCTTGCTGTTTTGAAATATTAGCTGAAGACTTGTAGCTGGCTGCTGGAGTAATGTCTTCTCCTCAGCGCTACCTTGGAGTCTGTCACGAGGGAGGGAAAGGAGGGCTCAGACTTTAACCGGCAGGGAACAATGCAGCAGATTATTAGAGCGGTTAAAGCCGTCTGTAACCTGCTCTCTGTGGCACTCACACGAGCTGAACTCTGGAGATGCCACAAACGGTCCTCGGGTTTATTGTCTCTGCTCCTTCTGTCATCGTTTTAACTGGCTGCTTTTTAAACCCCCCCCCCAAGCCCTCCAGTCTTTCTGCTACTCTCGACCTTTATATGAACAATGGGGGTACCATGGTGATAGCCTCGTTACCCACAAAACTGTGTCGACAACGGCGCACACACGGTGTTTAGTTCCCAGCCTGATGTGAAGTGTTAGAGCAGAGGTTCAGCCAACCTACATCCTAAAAATGAGCGTGGAGTTTAGCACTACAGCTAGTCCTCCAGTTTGAAATGAGGTATGAAGATTATTACGAACTGTTTATTCGGTATGGTCCAAAATAAGTAGTGAGCCCATAAATTGAGCAGGAAAATTACTACAGAGGTGTAGAAGCTGGTTTTCAGTGCCCTTCTTTAGGAAAAGAAGTGTTTTTGGAACTACAGCTATTGCTATCTGTTGGCCTTGAGATGGATTCAAGGTTCCTCATTGGCTTTTCTTTGAACTGGTTCTGACAAAAGATAAGCTGTTCCACTTCGCCAGACTCATTGACAAAAGTGGTAGTTTTTACCTCACAGTACACAAGAAACTCGAAACACTCAACGCTCAGTCTTGAGGTAAAAACAGTTTTCGTCTGGTAGCTTTGTCTCATTTGCACAAATCGAACTCTATCATCTGTTGTCTCACAATTTTAACGTGAAGTTTAATGTTTATGTTCAGTGGATCGTTGCATTACACATGGTCACGATTCCATATAAACACAGGAAACATGCACAATTTTAAAAAGTCCCTCTGATCCAGACAGTTTGATTTCTAGTCTTTGCTCTGAATCTGATCATAAAGTAGGGATGTCATTATATGGTCATGTACACACCTCTGTACAAACCTTCTAATTGTCAGAGACAGCCAATCAGACAAAAGCTGCCTTAAATGGCAACTTTCATGAGCTGAGGGGCTGTGCAAAAGCTCGCTGTGGGAGAGAAAAGGATGGTCTTGATCTGTGAATCATGCATTTCTCATGCATTGATGTAACACTTTGTTACTCACAAATTCTTAATGCAGAAAGTGTCACAGCTGGTGTGATTAAACCGTTAGTAAGCTGGGTGGATATGTGAGTTGGGGGTAAAGTTCACTGGCAAAGTGTTTGCAGTTCGTAGTGACACACATACTTAAAGGTGTGGCATTACAGTCTGAGTGGGAAAGAAGGGAAGAAAGGGAGAAACCATAGATAAGAAGCTGTATGTTAATAATTCATGCAGGTGGGGAGAGTGAGATGGATGGAGGAAAAGCAAATGTAGTTTGAACAATGAGAAACAGGAAAAGAGGGCTAAAGGACACAAAAGGGAGATAATAATTTTTTTTTTAAAAAATGTAGAAAGCAGGATGTCGCAATGCACACAGTCAAATGTTGTCACTGGGCGAGGCGGCAGCTCTGCAAAGCTCCACCTAAACCTGAGCTGTCGCAACATGTTGGGACTACAGCTGTCCTGCTGGCGGTGGAGCGGAGCTGAAGTTTCACGGGGTGGATCACAGGATTTCCCACACTCTGTGGTGGCGTGTTTAGCGGATATAAGCTGTGTCGCGACTGTGTCAACAGCTCGCATTAAAACGCCAACACAGGCCATTTATAAGGCGTGGATAAAATGAAACAAGTCGTTTCGCAGAGGTAGACTGCGGCCTCGTGCAGCTCTGCTTCAAAAGAGCCTGATATCAGATGTTTTAATGGGATTATAAGCAGTTACTCATTAGAACAAGTTTTTCTGATTATCTCTGCTAGTGGCTTTGTATGAGTCAAAATGATCTTTATCAATATCGGTTCATCTTCAGTCTGAAACCAAATGTTGTTGTTTTTTCCTCCTCTCCATCTAAGCCAATGTCACCTCTCAAACAGAGTTGAGCAGCAGCTGGATTAGATGAGCATATTAGGAATGGGGACTCTCAGTGACATCACACAGATCCAGTACTCAAAGACAAAGTCTGAAACTGTTTCTAGAGCAGTCTAAGCCTGAGCTTTACCATAATATGGCTTTCTTTGAGAGGCTGGAAAGTATGATGGGCAAAAGGTTTGACCTCAAACTATAAAACACTCTTTAAAGATGTTTAGTCCAATACTTTTTAAAATATTAATTACATTTGCTTTAACTATAAATGTATACACCATTATAAACATGTCTTCTCCAACATGTTCCTTTTACTTAAATATAACCTTCATTTAAATATCACACGCTTGCTTTAACAACTTGCTGCTGTTATGAGAGACTCTGAATAAAATGATTTTATCTGCTGTGGTCTGAACTCTGTGTGCAGCAGCTGAAGATGAACTCATGTTGCTGTGTGGTACCAGCTGGTACAGTAAGGTCTGGTTGATGTGAAATGTTACCCAGCAGCGCTTTGTTCAGACTGTGAGCTAAAAAGGTTTACAGCCACAAAGTCAGGAGCAGGTTTGTTGCTGGCTTGCACTTCAGATCTGCAGCTAAGCTCAGTGTTGCACAGTTCTGTGAAATGAATTCTGCAGCGTGAAATATCCAGTCCTGTGTGGCAGCAGAGGAAAGTGGGACACGTTGTAAATATGAATGTTGCTGGTTGGAGGTTAACGACAGTAGGATCTGGATCTGGACCCAGATCAGTGTGTCATATTTGTGTGAAGATGGGATTAAATGTGTCCTGGCTTACGGTGTTAAATTATCCTTACAGAAATTCCTGGATCATGATTAGTTTCCTCTCCAGTTAATTTTAAGTCCATCCAAGCCTCACTGTGGTAACTTCTTCTCGTAATTGCATCCATAACTTTGTAATCCTGCTAACAAACTGTACCAATCACGAAACCTCACTAAAGGGGGGGAAAATGAGCCAATAAACATTTAATAAAAGGACCAGTGTCAATACTCTCCCAGTTCTCTAAGATACTGGAAAAACTCTTCATAAAAAGATTTGACAGTTTTGTGGAAAAATATGAATTAATGACAGTCAGTATGGGTTCAGAAACAACAGATCAACAGCTTTGGCACTGATAGATTTAATGGAAAAGATAACGGAATGTATGGATAAGAGGTATGCGCTCGGAGTTTTCTTAGATCTAAAGAAGGCGTTTGATACTGTTAATCATGAAATTCTATTAAAAAAACTGGAAAAGTACGGGTTTAGGGGAGTGGTTTTGGAATGGTTAAAAAGCTATGTAGGGAATAGGCAACAATATGTACAAATAAATGAATATAAATCTAATTTGATGGATATAGCTTGTGGAGTACCTCAAGGTTCAGTACTGGGTCCAAAAATGTTTATTATGTACTTAAATGATATCTGCAGAGTATCAGAGATTTTAAAGTTTGTAATATTTGCAGATGACACAAATATACTGTGTTCAGGTGGGGAATTGCCACAGGTTTTGGAAATGATCACACAGGAATTAACGATATTAAAGAAGTGGTTTGATATAAATAAATTATCATTGAATCTCGATAAAACCAAATTTATGTTGTTTGGAAACCAAAAGAAAAACATCGAAGTAGAAATATGTGTTGACAATGTATATTTAGAAAGAGTAAATGAAATAAAATTTCTTGGGGTGATCATTGACCACAAGCTCTGTTGGAAGCCACACATTACTTATGTTCGGGGGAAATTGGCACGGGGCATTGCCGTCCTGGGGAAAGCAAAGCATATGTTGGATCAGAAAGCACTGCACATTTTATACTGTGCTTTACTACTGCCATATATGAGCTACTGTGTAGAGGTCTGGGGAAACACATACAAAAGTAACACACAAACAATAACTATAATACAGAAAAGGGCCATTAGATTAATAAATAATGTAGGGTGCAGGGACCATACAAATGCACTCTTTGTCAAAATGCAAGCTATTAAATTCCAAGACTTGGTGAAGCTTAAAACAGCGCAAATAATGTATAAAGTCAGAAATAAATTGCTTCCCAAAGAAATCTGTAAATTGTTCATAGAAAGAGAAGGTGGGTATAACTTAAGAGGGAAATGGAATTTAAAAATACAAAGTGCTAGAACCACTTTAAGAACTATGTCTATCTCAATTGCAGGAGTTAAATTATGGAACAGTCTAACAGAAGAAATAAAAGACAGTCAAAACATAAAACAGTTTAAAGTAAAATATAAAAACCTAATTTTAAATAAGTATAAGAATGAAGAAAACGGGGTTAACCCAGGACGGTAATGTTGCTGGTAATGGTGTTGCGGTTCTTTTTTTGGTTGTTTTTTTGTTTTTTTGTTTTGTTTTGGTTTGTTGTTTTTCCATAACTTGTGTATCTGCAAATATACACATTCTGTATTTTTCATATGAAAGAAACTATACTGTGGTGGGGCTTGCTAATTTCTTGTTTTTGATTTATGTATGTTATGTTTTGTTTTACTTCATATGTTTATATGTTTCATATGTTGTTTGTTTAATTTAAGACAAAAAAAATTTAAATGAATGAGAGGTAAAACTTGGGGTAGGGACAAATAAGTAAATACTTCAGCCTACTCCTTTTCAAACAAATAATGGAATGATATTTTGTAATGATTGTGAAGGCACATGTTTGAAATGTTTGAAATAAAAATGAACTGAACTGAACAAACGGAGGGATGTGACGGACGGAGATGAACCTTTTTATGGGATTGTGGTGCTTGGTGACATCTTAAAGGAGGGGGGCAAATAACTGATCTGAATCTGACCTGAGGTCTGCCTGTTTCTTTCAGACTCTAAAGCCATTGTAGATGGGAACCTGAAACTGATCCTGGGTCTGGTCTGGACTCTGATCCTACACTACTCCATCTCCATGCCAGTCTGGGAAGGCGAGGATGAAGAGGTAACGTCCAGCTCGTGGTTTGGTTTTTAAAAATCACTTGTTTTTGTGGCTGTAAATGGAAAGCTATCTTCTTCAGGAGCTTTCTAACTGCAATGTGCTTTTGTATTCAGGCAGAGTCAAAGACACCCAAGCAGCGTCTGCTGGGCTGGATCCAACACAAAGTCCCCGATCTACCAATCACCAACTTCAGCCAGGACTGGAGGGACGGCAAAGTACTGGGAGCACTGGTGGACAGCTGTGCACCAGGTACGCCTTGTTGTTCCAGGCTGTGCAGGAAGTTTACCGTAACAAACTTCATTAGCAAAAATTTATTACACTGTATCGTCAGATGGCATTTTTGGGTGAAGCTGGAACTATTTGGCATGCAGCAAGCCTGTAAGAGCGGCTTTCTCACAGCATGGGTGTGTTTCCTTTGGAGTTTAACCACACTGGTATTTTTAATTACCCTGTGTGTGAAATCGAAGTGAAAGCCAGGCTCCATGTTTATGTATGAGATTCCTAAAAATGCCAAACTGAAAACATCAGAATTATAAACACTGTCTTTTAGATTACTTTTTAAACAAAGAATAATGAGTTTTATCTTATTGTGTACAACATGTAAGTGTTGCTAATACAAGCCCAACTCTTTGTAAACTAATTGTTTTGTTTCTGTTGTTTGCAGGCCTGTGTCCAGACTGGGAGACCTGGGATCCAGTCAGACCAGTGGAGAATGCCACCGAAGCCATGCAGCTGGCTGATGACTGGCTGGGCATCCCGCAGGTTGGTTTTCCCTCCATTGTTTGCCGTCACTGCTCTGACCTTTAAATTAACCTTTAAAGCATTTTCAGTGACATTAAAAATTCAGGTGACGTCATTTAGTGCCAGAACTTTTGTCTCCACCTCAGACACTCACTGTTACTTTGTTTTCTAGCTTTAGTTGGCTTTTCAAGTCAAACGCTTTGCTTGCTTTAGCATCCAAGTGTGAGGAATGCAAGAGGCTTTTAGTGTAAACAAGCAGATCACAATGGCTGCAGTTCTTACAACGCCATGCATTTTGTGTCACGCAGCCCAATTAAGGCAGAATCTGCTACTCTGTGAGCTGCTGCCAGAGGTCAGAGGTCAAGAACATGGTCAGATTATTATTTTCCTGATTTTTGCTGCAACACAGGAAGCTTTTTCATTTTTCAACACAAGCTTGTCTGAGGTTGAGGCAATGCAAGCCTAGAGTTTAACAGCTGTAACATTTCTGTAATGAAGAAACTTCACAGGAAGTGATTAGGAAAGTGTCTTCATCTTTTTGGAAGTGGGTACTTGGTGTTTTAGATGTTTGTTTGAGGATAACAAAATACTTTTCTCTCTGCAGCCTCATTTTTAATCTTAAGGAAAGAAAATGGTTGATGCTTGATGTGTTTCCTGTTTCACCTCCAGTCAGCTGACACTCAAACAGAAGTCTTCTTTAGAGAGTAAACGAAAACCCAAAGACTCACGGCGTCAGAGTTCATTCACATCCACATTTCCACCTGAAGTCATCACTAATGCTTCTGTGTCTGAAGCGACTGAGCCAGAATATCAGACCAAAGTAGTCTGTTTGCATTTCGATAGATGAAGTAGTCGCATATTTAATGTGAGCAAACCCCATTAGACCAGCGTTTCAAATTATGATGCAAGGGGTGTAAAAGTAACCCCTGTGAACCAAAAGTTCAGGCTTCATACTTTAAACATTGGGACATTTTCCCCATAAACAAGTCCGAATTGTTTTCCATGAACTTGACTCCTCACTAAAACTGCTGAGTTTTCCTTAATCTGTTTTAAAGCTACTAGAATAGCTTTGAATCATTCTGTCCAAAATAATCTTTACGTGTCTTATGTTGGTGCTCTTCTTCTGATTGGCTGCAGGTGTCTGCCTCTTCCTCATGACATCTTACAGATCCAAGAGTAGAAAAAAAACAGCATGAAACTTGAGGTTTTGACAGAGGTTACTTCTACACACTGATGTCATTACTTGAAACATTGCCCATGTTTAATTTATGCATCCACCATTGGTTGTGTGTGTGTTTATTCAGCATACACTGTGTGTACACCCTGTTTACACACACGCTCCAAACAATGAGCTCCATTTTCCAGGATAGTGACTCTTGGTTCCAATGAAAGGAAATATTAATGCTTCATTATATTTTTAACAGCATGCATCAAACCTTGGTGCAGTAAAGCCCACCCCCCCCCCCCCCCCCCCCCAACTTCCTGTTTCCACATGACAATGCCCTCATGAACAAGGCCTGGCGCAGAAGGAAATGGCTTTCCCAGTTTGGTGTGAATGAACTGAACTCATCTGTAGAGATGCCTGAAATGAAGCCAGCTCAATAAATTTGGGCTAAAAAAAAGTGACATCTCCTCATGCAGCGCCAGCATTGGATCTCATTACTGCTCTGGTGCATAAATGGTTTGTAATTGGAAGGAAATGTGAAACCAACAACAGATTATCGCCTTGTCAAAATCTCGTTCGACTATCACATGTTCGTCTATTAGCTTTTTTCCTTTGTATCTAGTTTGACTGCCTGTGTGGTTGCTGCGCAGTTTCCGATTCTGACTGATTACTTGGTAAAAGATCGTATCCTGAAGCTACCATATCATGTAGAGATGACTGCAGATTAACGTGGAAATGGCAGAGTTATGTGTATCAGTTTATCTTGCGATAGGAAATATCAAATGTAATTCATTTTGTTTATTTCAGTTAAATTGCCATAATTATGAAGATGGCGCAGAGTTTCTCAGCTTTTAATGGCAGTCTTGTGTCTGAGCAGGGAAAAAACAAACAAATCCTGTTGGTCATCATCAGATAACCACATGTGAATGACATCCTCAAGAACTAAACAGAACAGGAGATGTGTGGTGGTAGAAATAAACACACACTCAGATTCTGCTTTCCTGTTTACCAAACCAGAGTGCTCAGGGAAAGCTGCCTTCACACTGAGAGCCAAGTTCTGACTTCTAGGGACAGTCGGGTTTATTTATTTTGGACCAGCTGTAAACGGTTTGTGCGATTGCAGGTGATCGCTCCAGAGGAAATCATCGACCCCAGTGCGGACGAACAGTCGGTGATGACCTACCTGTCCCAGTTCCCCAAAGCCAAACTGAAGCCCGGAGCTCCACTCAAACCCAAACTCAACCCCAAGAAGGCCCGCGCATACGGACCGGGTACGCGCACAAACTTGCAACACAAAATAAAGATTTTAACACTTCTGAAAACACTCGAGTTCATCTGGTTACGATTCAGTAATTTGTTTTTCTCACTGTGTTTGAGCACTTGACACGCTGCGAGGAAACAAGCAGCTATAATCTAAACAATGGGCTGCACTCACATCTGATCCACACAAACACAAGGTGGTGAGGTCAACATTTGTTCTTTAACTTGGACTGTGAGGAGGAAATACCAGGAAATTAATAACAAGGCAACACAGACATCAACACGCCCACAGCAGCTACAGACTGACGGCTTGTGCTAGAAAAACAAAAGCACAAAAGATTTAAATATTTATAAAATAATAAAATGATTATGTCAGGAGCAGTCTGTGTGCTGCAGCAGCTGCTCCCTCACAGGATTCTTGTCTAGAATTTGAAAATTGCAGTATTTGAATGCTTTCAGCTGAGCTTTTAATCTGTGGTCAGAGATGAACTAGCGAGAGCATGTTAATAAGGACAATTTGAAAGGGAAAAGTACGGAGACCCGTTTGTGACAATGTGAAATTCAATTAAAACACAGTACGTCCAGATTAGTAAATGTACACCCACTCATTATGGAATCTGATGCTGGACTCTGTAAATCAAACGGTGCACATAGAAGAACCCTTAATCACTCATGTCACTGTAAATCCATCCTGTGTGTTTGTGGTTCAAATATGTGTGCAGAAGGTTTTGATTGGGATTAAATGTGCCGCTTGTTGATCTCTAAAGTTCCTGAATTGACCGTCGTCCTCTGCAGGTATCGAGCCCACAGGGAACAGAGTGCTGCGACCTGCTGTCTTCACAGTGGACACATTCAGCGCGGGTCAGGGGCAGGTCACAGTCTACCTGGATCATCCAGACGGCACAAGAGAGGAGGTAAAATCCACCTCCGCATTATAGAGTAGCATCTAATGACAGGCATAAACATATTTTGCTTTATGGATATGCATTTTTGTTCTTGGACTGTGCTGGGCAACCCAGAGAGCCAAAGTTTAAGGAAAAAAAAATAGTGAAATTGTGTTTATAGCTGTTTAACTTCACAAACGCTAAACTCATGGACCTGTGTGTATACTTTTACTTCCTTTTAATTGGTCCCCCTTTTAACTACCTTAAACTTGCATGACATCCACTTGCATTTGTGTCGATCAGCTGAATGCGGAGCTTAACGAGGGCAAGAAGACGTACAGTGTCACCTACATTCCTCAGGTCATGGGAGCCCACCAGGTAGGCTTTGTTTTGACTGTGAACACGTTATTATAATTGAATCAGGACAGAAGAAACCCACTTTCTGTGTGTCGTGGGGCAAGTATTTATTTAAAAAAACAAAACCTAAAGGTTATTGTTCCTCTCAGCAGATGTTTAATTAGGAATTATAACTTGTGTAATACGCTAATTTGCTTATGTTTCAACAACAGAAAAACGACCAGCAGATAAAAGCAGTGTATTAGTCAAACCTTTGGAATTAGAAAACACTGTCACCTACCTAGAAAGTGTTAATTTTCACCACGTCAAGTTTTTCTATTCTACGACTCTGAGTGAAGAAGTCCAGAAATACATGGACTTTTTTTACTGTAGTGAAGATTTGTGGTTCGATGTATTTCTTATTAAGAAATTAACCTTTAAAGAAAATTTATACATATTTATACAGTTGTATTCAATTTAATTGGAAAATGCAGTACCAGTAAAAATAGTTTTTTAATTTGGATTTATTGGAAAAATTAATGCCAGGTTTTTTTCTCATTGCTGTGTAATGAAAAGTTTTAAAATTACACGAGTTGTTTTTATGATATTGTTATTTATTGTTATTATTATTATTATTATTATTATTATTATGAATATATATTTTTTAAAGCAGAATCTAGATATTTACTTTTAAATTGTTCTAGGTCACTGTGTTGTTTGCGGGCCAAGAGATTCCCAAAAGTCCCTTTGAGGTGAATGTGGATAAAGCGCTTGGAGATGCTTCCAAAGTCACAGTGAAAGGCCCGGGAGTCGAACCTGTGGGCAACATCGCCAACAAACCAACTTACTTTGACATCTACACTGCAGGTAAGAGCAGTCGGACACAAGAAGAAAAATCACTCTTTAAAATGTTTCTACATACAGAGGTGGTGTTTTTATGGAGAATCAACACTGATATTAAAAAATCGTCACTGTAGGTGCCGGTACAGGAGACGTGACAGCCATGATCAAAGATCCTCAGGGCCGGCAGAACACTGTGGAGGTGATGATGGAGGATAAAGGCGACAGCGTGTACCGCTGCACTTACCGACCCACGCAGGGTGGCCCGCACACAATCACAATCACCTTCGGAGGCGTTGGAATCCCCAAGAGCCCCTTCAGTGTGGACGTGGGCCCCGGTGAGTACATTGTTTTTCCCATTTATCTATTGCACAGCTTAAATCCTTTAAATGAAAGAGTCATCACCTGTTTACTTGTGCTGTCTCCTTCACTGGCAGCCTGCATGCCGGGAGCGTGCAGGGCGACAGGTCGAGGTCTCCAGCCATCAGGTTTGAGGGTCAAACAGGTCGGTGATATCAAGGTGGACACCAGGAACGCTGGCAGTGGAGAACTGAAAGTGACAGTCAAAGGACCGAGTGAGTGCGGTTAATATCTTAGAAGCTTTTAAGAGAAGTGAAATAAGCTCAGACCTAATAACAAAGAGCCACCTTCAGAATCTCATTGGCCCAGTTTCATACAGACACTGCAGTTTTTGTCCATTTTCTGTTTAGTGACTTCACGTTCAGGCTTCATGTTGTATCCACCGGCTCAGTTTCCATTGTATGTTTCTGGATGTTTGTTTTCCAAAATGTCACATTGCTATTTCAACTGTGATTTAAAAGCTTGTTACTCACTCGGTTTTATTTATATAGCCTCATATTACAGCACACAAGTTTGTCCCGTTCCACGATGTGCAGACATATCACATTATCTGTGTGTGGTTTCAGAGGGCGTCGAGGAGCCAGTGAAGCAGCTCTCCAGTCAGGATGGGGTGTTCTCCTACGAGTATCACCCCAGCAGTCCTGGGAAATACATCGTCTCCATCACCTGGGGAGGTCAGCACATCCCAAAGAGGTGAGCTTGTATGCTGTGTGTTTCACGGCATTACCTCAGCACATTACCTCATCTGATCTGAATGACTGGGTCTCCTGGGGCCTCAGGAGACCTCATGTTCAAGACCTCGTTTTCTTTTTGTCACCTTTCTGTGAAGCAGATTGCTTTTCTTTCTTTTTTCTTCCCTCTTTCCTTGTGTGAATATTAGTAATGGTGTAGGGTTTCTGAGAAGCAAAGAACATATATCAGAAGATGTACATGAATCTGAGGGATAAAACTGAACTGTGTGTAGTTCAGTCTTAAAATCTAGACCTCTTCACAGGTCACAACAGGTCAGAAATTTCCCTCAGCCTTCACATCTTTGGGGCAGGGGAGTTGAGAACCCCTTTAACAGGTTTCTGTTTTGTTTCATCCGGCACTCACCATTAGCTCGCTAAACTAAGCTCAGAGGAAGAAACTCCTTTATATAAGGAATATAAACTATAGCTGATCTTGAATCTCACCAGTGTCTGTAAGTCCAGATGTGGAGAAGATGGATGAGCCGAGAGGCAAAACTCCCAGGCATAGGTAGTCCGGTGACCTCAGCCTTCACGTAATGCCTCTGTACTGCAGTGCTTTTATTCATTATTTCAGTTTAAGACTTCCAAATTTTGGAATTTTCTACTGAAGTGATGTCTGCCTGCCCTTTAAGATTGATGCTCAAAAGTATGTAGAGGTACATTGTTTTTTTTTTTGTTTTTTTTGTAGTGACCTCTTTGGCCCAGTAAGCATAGTCATGGTTTGTGCCATTGGTGGGCATAAGTTTCAAAAGGCTAAGACAAAACTGGGAAAGTGGAACATTTAAAGGGGAAAAACTGTAAATCCGCACAGGCAGTTTTATTTGGAGAGCAACAGACATGAACAGCAGACTCTGTGCACACACACTGTAACTGCAGTGTCGGGTTTCAGTCCTGTGGGGCACTGTGGTTGGCTTGTTTGTTGACAGTCTTTTGGGTGATTTCAAACTGTGTAGCGGTATTTAGACGCACGCACACACACATACCATGCTGTTTTTATGCATATGTTGTGACATTACCAAAACAGCAGCAGACTGTGTGATCTGATTTCTATTTTTTCCCCCTCTCCAGTCCATTTGAAGTAACAGTTGGTCAGGAGGCGGGGCCTCAGCAGATCAGGGCCTGGGGTCCAGGTTTGGAAGGAGGCATTGTGGGTAAACCTGCCACCTTTGTAGTGGAGTCCATTGGCACCGATGTGGGAGTGTTGGGTGAGTGATCACACCTGGTTCAGGTTCACCTGTATTTATCAAACTGCTGCTGAACCAGCAGAAGACATCAAATCTTTTCACCAATCATAATTTCCTTCACTACATCCATAAACCTTCTCCCGAAGGGGGATTGGGCTTTGAAAACAAGTGAAGGGGTTAAAAATCATACGCTACATATAAAAGATGGATGTTGCCACTTCAGTACTGGTTGCAATTTTGAGCCTGAAATGTTACCACTGAATGTATCCAACCTGCAGTTCTTTACACCCTCACTAACTTAATCTAACCTGCTGTGTCTTCAGGTTTTGCCATCGAGGGACCTTCACAGGCCAAAATCGAGTGCGAGGACCAAAATGATGGGTCATGTGACGTTCGTTACTGGCCAACAGAACCTGGCGAGTATGCCGTCCATGTGACCTGTGATGAAGAGGACATCGAACACAGCCCCTTCATGGCCTTGATCATCCCTGATAACAACACTAGCTTCCCAGATAAGGTCAATGAGACTCTGAACAAACACGAGCACATGTTCAGGTGTTTTTAATTGAACAATGAACACTTAAGTTGGGGAATGACTTTTGTTTTGCGTTTGCAGGTCCAGGCTTACGGGCCGGGGCTTGAGAAGAGCGGCTGTGTCGTCAATCAGCCTGCCGAGTTCACTGTGAACGCTGAGCATGCTGGGAAAGGACCTCTGAACATCACAGCTCAGGTCAGAAGCAGAAATCCTGCCCCAAACTTTTAAGGATATATTATTATTATAATAATAATAATAATAATAATAATAATAATAATAATAATAATAATAATAATAATAATAATATATATATATATTTTTTTTTTTGCAATAATGCCTACCATTATAAACAAAGATTAGCTTAATATTTGTTCACCTTTAAGTTATATTTTTTAATTACTGTAACAAAGTTTCCAAACATGACTGTGGGAATAAACGTGTGGAATTCTTTTTTGCATCCAGTTCCTCATAGTTTGATCATATGGTGAAGTTCATGTTGGTTTATGAGCTACATGTAGATGAACTAAATCAAAGTTCACAGGTTGCATGCAAAGTGTGTGAGTGCAGTTAAATGTTAAGACATTTTTGACCATTTGCCACTCAAACTGCTTAGCCATGGGGTGACCCAGTTTTTGAAGCTGTTAATTCAATGTGGTGGTGTTTTGAGTGTGAAACCCTGAGATCAGACCCAGGGAAGACTTGCTGCTTTGGGTCTGCTTCAGTGTCACCCTGAAGATGGTGGTGGGAGTCTGCTTAGCCCTGCTGAATAGACTGCCAGGAAATGAACGAACAAATGGATGAAATGTGCTTTTGCTTGATGTGGTTGTCAAGTTTGTCTGCCTGCTTAGTTCCTGGTGCTGTTGTCTGTCATGTGATTGAACTATGTTCATGTTACCTATGGTTTCATAACAAATCCTTCAATTAAAGAAACTTTAATCAGATTTCCCATTATAACAAGAGAAAACGATACCATTTAATTCATTCAAATATATTTTTTGTACCCATCTTTGTCCTATTGATTAACTGACTTCCTGTTTGTTTGTCAGGACGCAGAGGGGCTTCCTGTGGAGGTCAAGATGAGGAGCAAAGGTGATGGACTGTATAGCTGCTCCTACACACCCACCTCCTCTCTCAAGCACACCGTGGCTGTGTCCTGGGCGGGAGTCAGCATCCCCAAAAGCCCCTTCAGGGTAAGCAGCCAATCACAGAACCCCGTTACTACAGGAAATGATAATTCCCTGCCCAAATCTGAGCATCTTGCCATGGCAGAAAGCATCAAGGTTGTTCAGTCGGAGCATTTAATTAAGACAGAGAGAGTAGAAGTTGTTCAGTCAGAGCTGAAGGTAAAAAGTACAGATGAGAGCTGCAAAACTAAGAGGCCTCTGATTATCATAACTACATCTATCGAGGAGAGGTACACCTCTTAGTTTAGGTGCACAGAGGTTCATCGTACAACAAAAAATTTAAGAAAAACTTTAAATATTATGAGAATTAAACACTTCACATGAAGAAATGGTAAACTGAGATGCATGGATAAGCCTGTAACTCAGTAGATTGCTCATTACATTTACATTCAAGTATCTGGTATTCAATATACCTTCATAAATGTGTTCAGTTGGACGTGGGAGGATATCTGTAGTTTGGGTTAGTGAGTTTGTTTTCTTCGTCAAGGAAGCAAACCTTTCTCTCAGCGTGTATCTGTAAAGCGTCACAATCATCAACAGATGGTTGTTAGAGGAAGGAATCAATATCTCGTGTCTGATCAAAAATTTAGAAGCTGAAATGTTTTTGACTTTTCAAATGTTTTAGTTTACACTGTTCTAATGAACTCCGTCATAGTAATGTTGTCACTGTAACAGCTGTTTGTCCTTCACATTATCACTTAAAACCCCTAATCTTAAAACTTGTTATGTAGACTCTTGATGTAACCAGTCTTCTGCACTGTAACCACTGTCCATGCATTTTTATTTTTTTTGTGTAACACTTTTTGGGTTTGAGTCCCACCTGAAAATCACTCACCTGAACCTTTCTGATCCCAGCTACAAACCAGCTTTGACGTATCAGCAGTCATCATCTCCAAAATGTCAGTACTCACCATATAAACCAGCTAGATTCATGGGTCATAACCCTTAAGAAGAATCCTAAACTGAATTTGCTCAAACTTTTTAGGCAGTGCTCACTAAATAGTCTACAATGTAATGACCCCTGTGGTGCTATATACCAATAACTATCAGTTTTGTGAGCCAAACTTTATTCTTCGGGTTACAGATAAAGCTCCAGTTTTGATTTAAAGAAAAAACAAACTCTTTACTGTAAGTATTAATGATGTCACAGAAACGAGGGCTGCTTTTTGGCATCTCAGATTTTGATTTTGGGCATGAAGTGAGCAGCAGCCTCATGATGACATCGCTTTCAGGACTACATTCAGCCTTTTTAAGTACATGCACTTAAGATTTAACTACATTTCTAATGTTTGGTTATCATTTAAAAGTAGACTTCTTCAAGGGGGTGGATCCTTTTTTAAAACCCTTAATGGGATTGGATTAGCAAAATACTAATGTCTTAGTCACAAAAGTGGTTTCCTGTCAGAAAATTGAAAGAAAAATGTTTTCTTTTCATTTTTGACAAACTAAAAATGTAGGAGAGATCATGCAAAAGCAACTCCCATCATTGGTATAAACGTGTCAAAGCTTTCCGGTGTAGCTGGTTTAAAAGATTTTGGATTTAGCCTCAGTTTACCAGAAATTATAAGACTCAAAATAATGAACTCTAAAGAATGACAGCATTCTTTAGAGTTCACATTTATACTCTGCAAAGCCAGAGAGGTTCAGATAAGTGAATTTTTAACAGCATGTTTGTTGTTTTTCCCTCCTGTTAAATGTGTTCATGTTCAGGGAAAACCTTTTCATTCCATGTGTGTATTTAATGAGATCAACACACACTTTCAGTGTAAAGTTGCTGACGTGTGAAAGTCATCCACATCAAACATACATTCTGAACACAGATACAATTGACCCATGATTTTGAGTATAAGGGCAAAACTGAGAGTGAAAAGGTTTTCTTTTTCCATTCATGTTTACTAACCAGTCTGTAAACCTTTTATTTTACTTTTTGAAATCATTGTTTGAGTTGCTGCTGTTTGTTTTGAAGCAGTTTATCGGCTCTCCTTCTCTTTGATACAAGTTTAGTTCCACATACATTACACACAAGTCCCATGAGAAACTGCCGTAGAGTCTGAGATTCATGAAGATCCCAGCAAGCATGAAGAGCAGGCAAAGACATTCAGCTTGTTGCACGTCTGTTATCCTTTCAAAGTGTTTAGGGCTAGACTAGACTTTCAGAAGCTTTTGCAACAACCTGACTGATTTCTGTAGTGTTCACGGTGGTCCATAAATCACTTCAGCCGATGGACACCTTGTGATGTCTTAGTCACTGATTGTTCAGCAGGCTTGTTCTGAGCTGCAGCGACTTGCGTGCAGGCTTCCTCGTTCTGACTGCGCCTTTCTCGAATTTCAGTGAAGATACTTTGGGTGGATAAAATGCAAACAGACGCACCCAGCTCTCAGCACTGCTGGGAGCCTACAGCAGTGACACCTTTTTAATCAAACGTGTAGGAAAAGAATCCAGCATGGGAAAGAGGTTCATGGTTCAAATCTGGCTCAGTGTAAACTGTCCACTGCTGTGCTGGTGAGCTACAGACGAGGGAGTAAAGAATCTGTTTAAAAGCCAGAAACTGAAGCAGAAAGTTGATTCTTTTGTGTCAAAATGAGCTCACTTAGGCAGCTTCCATACACACATTGTATCTAAGGTGCAAAGTCCATCTCTGAATCCCTCTGGGAACTTATTTGGGCAGTTATTTTTAGAAGTTCTCTCGGATGACTAAAGCAGTTTGATTCCAGTGTTTACTGCGACATAAAGTCCACACCATGTTAGCAGCTCTTTTTATGCTGTCTAATTTACCCACTAGTGAGTGGACATGGTGTCTGTCGCTCCCTAAGCCGAACGGTTTACCGCTGCCTGCTGTGTGTCAGAGCGCGTATCGTTTATCTCCCGGCTTCTTTTGTGACTAATCCTCTGGAGTAGTTGCAGAATAAATCAACCTCTACACCCTTTGACAGTCTGCTTGGGTTGGGCTTTAAAAACAAGTCTGAAAAGAGCACTCATCAGCTTAAACACAAGTTGCAGAAACTGTTTGCACTCATTGCACTGATTTCTACTTTTATTATATAGAATGAGTAGATTTCCTTTTTTAAACATCTGTAGTGACTTAAAATCCTTTAAATCAGCTTTTAGAAGTTTGCAGAATTGTTTTTTTCCCCCTCCGTTGGCACCTCATTTGAGATTTCTGTGCTTGCATTTTTGTTTTAAAATATTCCCAGTAAATCTGTAACTAACGTGTTTACTGAAACCAACTTTAATTTCAGTCTGTACTAAAACAACAAAGCACTTAAACACTTTAATTGCCACAAGTGGAAGTTGATTTCAAAATAAATGAACATTTTATTTAAATGTTGTTCTGTTTGGTTCATTTCTTTTTCTTAGGCTTTGCTCATTCAGTTTCTTTCTTTCACTCGTTCACTGATTTCTTGTTTAAAGCAAAACAAAGTACAACAAAATCTAAACGCTACATGCAAATGCAGGGAAAGGGGGAAGTGACCAAAGACCAGGCAAAACAAAGTCAGAATCCTGAATCGGACCCAGTAACTGTAGCTGTGATGTGGAATAATTATTGTACAGTCTTGCACTGGAGATGTTATCTAAATGGCACAAAGGACATTTAAGACTTTGTTTCTTAAAAAACAAAAGTTTTTATGATGGTGGTAAAATTTTAATATCACATCAAGACACTAGAGTTTCATATGGGATCAAGTTGATGATCATGAAGTAAATTTATGGCATTTATTAGTTGGACTTTTCCCCCTTTTTAAATGCCAGAAATTCATATTGAAGTCCCAGCAGTTAGTTTTCTGCACCTGTGAAGTTGTTAACCTGCACTTAGGCAATTTACTGTGTTTCACTTTTCATTCAGTGTCTTTTTATTATCAGTTAGTTTTATTAGAAATGCTCTTTACTGTTAGAGTAAAATTGCACAACTGTGTACATTGTAGATGTGATCTGCCTGTAGAGAATTCACTGTTTAATGCCACCACCCTGGTTTATTGCTACACCTTTCAGATGCTTTTTGGAAACATTGAATCCTCCTCACCTGCTTTCCTCTTAAGTTATAGCTGTGTGAAGCCAGCATTTAATAAACGTGATGTTGAAATGTGTTGCAGTAAATATGCTAAGAATAAATTTAAAAAATGAAAAGCTGTGCATCTAGTTTGGAGCCTTGTGGTTCTCTGTATTATAGCATTCATTGTCGTCTTAATTTTATTTTATTTCTACAAAATTTGACTGCCTCACATCCTTAAGGAGATTGAAATAAGTGATGTCACTTCCTGTTGGTGCCCGTAGGTAAATGTGGGTAAAGGCAGCCACCCCAACATGGTGAAGGTGTTTGGTCCCGGAGTGGAGAGGAGTGGACTGAAGGCCAACGAGCCCACACACTTCACTGTGGACTGTTCAGGAGCTGGAGATGGTAACTCGAACACACTAAGAATCATTTAGACAGGAAATCCTGACTGTTTTATCACACTTCAAAAGAACTTGCTTAAAGGGGATGTGCTTTTCTTTGGCTGGGACATTAACATGTATAACCTTAAACAGTGGTGGATCCACTTGTACTTCTGTGGTGTCACAGAGTAGATATGCCTGATGTGGCCATTAACCAAGATAATAGCTTCTAATTTAGACCCAGAGTTGGGGGGGGGGGGGGGGAGAGAGGGAATTGTAATTTTGTGCTTTGTATTTGGTCAAGTTGTTTCACAAACTTTGGGGTTTGAGTGTTAGGAGTAAGCAAGGTGTGTTCTGTTTCAGTGTCAGT
This sequence comes from Diplotaxodon limnothrissa, assembly GCF_057381915.1. Lineage (NCBI taxonomy): Eukaryota > Metazoa > Chordata > Actinopteri > Cichliformes > Cichlidae > Diplotaxodon > Diplotaxodon limnothrissa. The sequence goes on from NC_140600.1 coordinate 27,189,530, forward strand.
CCAAGCAGCAGTTTATTAAAAGCTAACAAAGTATCACAACCGTAAAACAACCGGTTTTGATACCAATATGCCGGTTCAACACCAGACTTCAGATTTGGATATTCTAAAATGAATCAACTGGAAAAGATTTGAAGCAGAAAAACTACTTCCATGAACAAGTTACGCTGACTGTTCTGTGACGTTCGAGAGAGTAGCCTTCTCCTTTTTTTTTCCCCTCTGATTTCATCATCAGAGGGTACCCACTCCTACATTCATTTCCATTCTGCTGCATCTTATGAACTCTTATCTAAACTTGCACTTCAAACAAGTCTGAGGACGACTAGTATTTGTCACTGCATTAGTGAATAGAGACAAAGCACACGTTCAGGTTTGAGTGTGCATATATTCTTTTAATGTGGTGGGGAGCATGTTTAGGCCGGTGCATGCGGGTGATGAAGCATGATCCTGTGTTACTACTCAGGAAGGGTCAGATGGATGAATTTCCTGTTGGGATGTTTCTGCCTTGAGATCATTGCCATGACATACCAGAGGAAAGAGAGGGGGGGTCGGGGTGTAGGGTATATTACTGTAGTATCATTCAAAGGCTACATTCATTTTAAAGTGAATGCACATGTTACAAACAATGTGTTTGTTTTTTTTTACTCTGCTCTGTGCCAAAAGAGCTGTTGAAATTCAATTCAGCCTGGGGGCAAAAAAGTAAACTGCTCTAAAAGGCTAAAAGAATTATTTGCAAATGCTACTAGAATTTATTTATTTTCAAATTATAGTATCAGTATGTTCAAACTGGAGAAAGTAACACTTATGTAGATTTATTTATTTTTCTTCTTCCATGTCATTTTCATGACAGGAAACGCTTCTTTTATGAATCCCCCCCCCCCCCCCCCCCCCCCCCACCAAAAACACACAAAACTTTGCCACAGTGGTGATGCTCATATTAGTGTGTGTGTGTGTGTGTGTGTGTGTGTGCACATAAAAACTGCATTTGTTTTAATCTTCTAGAATTAAATTCTTAAACATTACAGTATGTGCAGTGGGGTAATTTGAGCTTTTTCTTTGGGACAAGAGAGAATTGTGAAGGTCATCTGCTAACACTCTGTATAGAAAGAAAAAGGGTTTCTGAGGAGTTTCTCAGGAGTGGTTTCAGGTTATCAGTGGTTTCCCTTCAGGGGTGGGCAGTTTCTGTTGTCTGACATGGTTTCTTGTCCTTTTCTTATCTCTCATACTCTGAATTCCTCTGTTGTGATTGATAGCTCGGGTCTTGTGCTGCAGGGAGTGCCGATTGTGTTGCACAGGTGGCTTATTGTTTATATTAGAGTTTTTGGCAATGCACCATCCCGGAGGTGTGAAGTGTTTCTGAGAAGAGACGATTGACTGAGGAGCAGAAACTGAAGCAGGCAGCGCCACCTTGTGGCAGCCGGTGTATACACTGAAACTATCATCGGCCAAGAAATGAGATTATTTGGAGTCTGAGTCATAACTGTATGTTCACGATATGGTTATGGTCAACTGTGTTTGTTCAGGTGATGTCAGCGTTGGGATTAAGTGTGACGCCAACATGATCAGCGACAAAGAGGCTGACGTGGATTTTGATATCATTCCCAACGCCAACGACACGTTCACAGTCAAATACATCCCTCCTGCTGCTGGAAGGCTCACCATTAAAGTCCTGTTCACTGACAAGGTACAAACACACTCCTGAAAGGATCGCCCTCTGGTCTGAGTGCTCGCTGTCCACAGTCTGGAGTCAGAAGTGATCACATTTAGATGAGTGTGGAATGCAGAGCATGATTTACTCCATAAACTGCCTGCAAAGTATAGATAATTTCTATCAATTGATAAAATACTAATTTTTCCCCTAGTGTTTTAAGTCTGCTTGAAGTCAGATTTGATGAATTAATGAGTGCCAAAAAGACATCTTTCTATTTTAATGTTTTCATCATTTCTAAGTTGCTAAACCTGCTCTGATTCCTACTTGTATACCACTAGTGAAATAGCTCACTTTTTTTCTACGGGAGAAGTCTAATGTTGGTGAAACACAACATAGAAAAGAGCGAGTGTCTCTTAAAATCTGTTTGACCTCATGATTTAAGGCTTGTATGAAGAAATGCATCGATTTTTCTGCGTTAAATATGACGTGCCAATAAATGTGTTTACCTTTTGGGCTTTTCTTTTCGCTCCATAAGCTATGCTATAGAATGTCCACTTTTAAGAAAAAAAGGTCTTACTGTGATTTTATTCTGGTTACTTAACACAGGAAGTTCCTCAGAGCCCCTTCAGTGTCAAAGTCGATCCTTCACATGATGCATCAAAGGTCAAAGCAGAAGGTCCTGGACTGGCTCGCACTGGTGAGAGAGTGGATTTAATGGGACATTAAATTTATTAGAATAGGTCTTAAACAAAAATCTGTCATTGAGCCCAGTCTTTTAAATCAAAGGTTAGTCCTTGATATGATCTGCTATTTGTAGGCGAGACTGTGACAGTATACAGAGAGCATTATTACAAGTAACCCCTTCTCTTATTCTGTCCAGGTGTGGAGAGCGGAAAACCGACTCATTTCACCGTGTTGACTAAAGGAGCAGGTAAAGCACCGCTGGATGTTACCTTCTCCTCTCCCGTGAAAGACTTTGACATCATCGATAACTACGACTACTCTCAGACTGTCAAGTACACACCTGCACAACAGGTACATCAGATTATTTCTAGTGCTTTTTATATTTTGGCAAAACCGAACACTTAAGGTTCGTCATGTCAGAGTGTCACAGATCTTGCAAACTGTCCAAAGTCATGATGGTAAATGAACATAGTGCTTTTAGTGTTTGTTCCAGAGTAAATGATCAGTTTCTTTGCAGGGGGAGATGACAATCGTGGTGAAGTTTGGAGGCGACCCCATTGCCAAGAGCCCCTTCACAGTTGGAGTCGCTGCACCACTGGACCTCAGCAAAGTCACTGTGGATAACATGGATGGAAGTAAGCTGACTTCCTCTTCTGTTAACTTCCTCAACTGTTTAGAAAAGTTCTCTGGCAAAGAAAGAACACAAGTTATATCTTAAAAATAAATACAAGATTTTGTTTTTCTGACATGAGCAGTAAAGCATAACAAATGACTGCTTATGCTTCTGCAAAAAAAGAATACCTGCAGATTTGCTGTTGGTTCTTTTATAACATGCAAGGAACTTCAGGATGGTTCCTTCCCATTTCTGGTACATGAGTCGTTTGGTTTTGTGTTTTGTTTTTCTTTTGTTTTTGCTTCCAGGGTCTAATGAGAATTGATGAGTACTTTTCATCGGAGATGAAATCAAAGTTAAGCATTGTACAAATGTTTGACTGTAATTAAAGTTACAGTGACAGTCAACAGAAATTGTACAAGAGTGATCTGGATGTTGAGCTCCCGTTCTATCAGTCATCAGTTTTAGTGTTTGTTTTTTTGTTTTTTGGCCGTTTGGCTCTTTTGCCATCAGAATTATTGTCTAAAGGCAAAGAAAGATGCCCAACGGATTTACTTTACCAAATGGACCATCCCAGCCTTGCCGTAATGGTCTATTTGATTCACCTTTTATTGTTTATTTTATTTTCACTTGCTAAATACGGGACAGACTTGACTGGGGAAAGAAAGAGGGGAAGAAAAACAGCGGAGAAGAGGGACGGGGATGAAGGGCAAAAAACAAAAACCAACAAAATAAGCAGACAAAAAATACATATATCGATCACCTGTTGAGAATGAAAAAAGAAAACGAGCAGAAGAAAAAAGAAGAGCAATACAATAAACAACATTGCAATGATGTATGGGAATATAACGGTAAATATTAAACATTATTGTGCAGCACGTAAGATCGACAGCGCACATTGTGCTTTGAGCTGGGAGCCAAAAAGGGTGTCGTTTGTGTGTGTGAGCACCCGTGTGTACACCTGTGAGCATGAGCGCGCTTGTATTTAAAAGGTTCCTTCATGTAATGATCTGCTAGAGGGTGTGGGGGGGCCACAGCCCCGTCCTCCAGGGCATGAAGCAGGTATGGAGGAGAGCAAGACTCCAGACATCCAGAGGCCCCCAGAACACAAGAGACCAAGGAAGCCCAACAGAGGGGCAGCCGCGCCACTGTCCCAGAGAGAGCTGAGGAGAGTCCCAGATGAGGGCTCACTCAGCAGCCGCGGAGCAGAAGCCAGGGGGAGTTGCAGTGATGTGCCCGTGAGCTCCGCCGGCAGCCAGCTGTGCCAGAGTGACCGAGCCCCGGGCCGAGAGGCCGAGGGCACCCCGCCCCCCGAAGTGGCCCGAGCGAGCCCCAGGCTCCAGGCCATAAGCAGCCACCAAGGAGTGAGCCGGTGTGTACCCGGGCGCCCACCCCCGGACACAAAGAACCACCAATGCACTGATGTCTGAGGGCGTCTGTCAGGGGAAGTGGTGGGGGGAGATAGGCCTCCATACCTTAGAGGGCCTGAAACCAGTTTTGGTGTTAACAGAAAGTTTCTAGGTACTTCAGGAGCAGCCACTTATAAGTGACTAATGTCTTTCAGGAGTGGAGGTTAACCAGGAACAGCAGTTCATGGTGGACACAAAGGGTGCTGGAGGTCAAGGTCACCTGGTGGTAGAACTGGTGAGTGTCAGAGAAACCTCATATTGACCTGTGTGGGGAAAAATATAACTGTTAGTAAGAGTCAGTCTTTTTATTAAGGTTGGATAAGGAAAATACTTTTTCCAAAAATTTTAAATTCTGGAAAATCTGTTTTCTTTCTGCATATGTGGTGTTAGCTGAGTCCCAGTCAGCAGGCAGTACCTTGTAAAGTTGAGCCTCAGCCCGGTAAAGCAGATGTCAGTTTGGTCCGTTACACCCCCACAAAGGAGGGAGTGTATGCTGTTAACGTGTCTTATGATGGACACCCCATCCCAGGAAGCCCCTTTCCTGTGGAGGCCCACCTGCCTCCAGACCCCAGCAAGGTAATATCAGTTTGTTCTGTAAGCTGACAATTTTACTTGGTCTGTTTTAACATGTTAGACACCTCCTATGATTAATAATGCGTTACATCTTGTTTTAGGTGAAAGCCTTCGGTCCTGGTCTGAAGGGAGGCTTAGTGGGGAACCTAGCTGAGTTCACAATCGACACCAAAGGTGCCGGCACTGGAGGTCTGGGGCTGACGGTGGAGGGGCCGACCGAGGCCAAGATCGAATGTTCAGATAATGGCGATGGGACCTGCTCAGTCTCCTACCTGCCCACAGAGCCTGGAGACTACCTGGTTAACATCCTGTTTGAGAATGTCCACATCCCCGGATCGCCATTCAGAGCTGACATCCAGATGCCCTTTGACCCCTCCAAGGTGGTTGCCTCAGGATCGGGCCTGAAGAGAGCCAAGGTGAGTCTGCAGGGGGAGTGAAATCTGGATGAGTGCAACAAATATGCTGCTACAACACTGCTTCTGAATTTCTCTGCAGCTCAGAATTTTGGCTCGTTAATCTTAAATTTGTAAAGTTAGCTGCTCTTTTATGTGGTGATCTCTGGGTTTCAGTAGGAATGCAGAACCACCTCCTCCTCCCCACTTCACCCAGTAATATGTTCCAGTCTTTGTTGTAGCAGCATTTTCCAGTCTTAGTGGGAGTTTCCGTCATATTGCGCAAAAATCTTCATAGCTTTTGACTGTATGGTGTAATTTCCTCCACTGGGTGTGTTACAAGCAGCGAGAAATGTGACAAATTGACCTGCACTTGATCCATGATGGCAGCCTTTCCTGCTTTTCTTACAGCCAGTGGATTCATTCCTCTGTTTAGGGAAGGTGTGTGTGAAGTGGTGACTTCTGAAAAGTAGTGCCAGTCAAAATGTGTGACTAACTAGGGAATGAAAAAGGGTGTCCCACATGAACTGAGACACCCGGTCAGCCAATATGTATGTAAATGGTAAATGGCCTGTATTTATATAGCGCTTTTCTAGTCCCTAAGGACCCCAAAGCGCTTTACATATCCAGTCATCCACCCATTCACCCACACGCACCCATGTGGTGGACTCTGCTGAAATGCAGCCAGGAAGAAATTTTCAAGTTCCTCAGAATTTATTCATGCAATAGGCACAAGTTCAGTTTTTCATTGTTTGAAAGTTGTGCTGCTTTTTAAGTTCCTTAATCTCATCTCATCCTGTCCTGTGTCTGCTTTAGAGTCTGACTCATCCTTTAAAATACTCTCCTGTCCTGAAAGTCATAAAGTCTGATCCATGTTACTGTCTCTTCAGGTTGGGGAAACCAGTGTTGTAAATGTGGACTGCTCTCAAGCTGGACCGGGTGAACTCAGCCTGGAGGCTGCGCTAGATTCACCCCCAAGCAGCCCTACTGGTTCAGGCCTGGGCTCAGGTAACTATTTAATTCAGTCATATAAAAGTTATACATGTTCAAAAGCACATTTAAAAAGCTGTATTCAAATAAAGGCAGAGCCAGCCATTATTCACTGTTTATGAAAATTGGGATTTAGAGACTTAAAAGAATACTTGATGATCAGTTATTTCAAGTGAAGAAAGTTTCCATTTCGTCCCCTTTGCTTCTTTAACATGCCTCACCAGGGGGTAAGTGTAGAGCTTATTTAATATCATGAAATATGGCTGGAAAGCTGTCGTTTGGCTTTGTCAACAGACATGTTCATTGGTGAGATTTTGTATGTTTAAACTCCAGGTTTTCTGTTTTAAAGCAAAAAATTTTGGTGGTTCTCCATGTAGCACAAATTCTAATTTCATATTCCAGGTGCAAAAGCGAAGACTGAGATTGTGGATAACAAAGACGGGACCTACACGGTGACCTACATCCCTCTGACTTCTGGCATGTACACCCTGCTGCTGAAGTATGGAGGAAAGACGGTCCCTGGTTTCCCTGCTAAGGTGATGGCGGACCCTGCTGTGGACACCTCCAAAGTCAAAGTGTTTGGACCTGGAGTGGAGGGACAAGGTACAGTATATATTTAGTTTGATACAAATCCAGTTTAGGAAGAATAATTAAATGAGTGGTGTTCAAGTTGAGCAGTACTGTTTATTTTTTCCTGTTTGGTTTCTTTTGCTTTGCATTATCCTGCACAGTTGAATATTATACAAGTTAGAAGTCATAGAAAGTGAATTATACAACTTAATAGCATTCGCTACAGTGGTTAATGAACCTAATATGATCATCCCAAGCACACGGCTGAGAGTACATAAGCTCCACCCACCTGCTTATGTTTAATTGAGGGGCAGCCAATCACAAAACAGTTTTTTAAATAGGGTGGCCTTACAGGGGGAGGAGATAAAATGACTTATGTCAGACTGGGTTTAATTGAGAGACTCCACTATTGTGCTGAACTTTGAAGTGTTAATATTCAGTGCTTCTCTTCATTTTTTGTGAATTGAAGAATTTTGTGTTGAGGGACTGTGTGTATTTTATGTAGTATAGTTTTTAAATCCCTTTGTGATATCGGGGTAATTTCCAACTTGATAAAACTCCATAAGTCAACAGGTAGAGATGACTTAACAGCCTGAGTAAGTTTGGTGATGATCAAAAAACCTCTTGTGCCCAGTCAGAGTTCTGCTTAAAACACGCCTTCCTCTGTTTCCCTCCCTCCAGCTGTTTTCAGAGAAGCCACCACAGAGTTCACAGTGGATGCTCGTTCTCTGACCCGGCGGGGTGGCGACCACATAAAGGCGGCGGTCAAGAACCCGTCTGGAGCTCTGACAGACTGTGTGGTTACAGACAAGGCCGATGGCACCTACTGTGTCGAGTACACTCCTTTTGAAAATGGTAACGCATCCAGTCAGAACTGAACTGCTCAACATAAAACCTTTTTGTTGTGAAGTCCGTTTCATTTGTGTCAATCTTTATTTTAGGCGTCCACAGCGTCCAGGTTCTGTATGATGACACTCCAGTTCCCAATAGCCCATTCAGGGTTTCTGTGTCAGAGGGATGTGACCCGAGCAGGGTGGTGGCTACTGGCCCCGGGCTGGAACAAGGCCTGACTGACCAGCCCAACAACTTCAACATCTTCACCAGGTACTGCTGGGCAATAAAGTATGCACATATATCCTTATAAATAAGGAGCAATAAAGTAGATAACTGTATGAGTCAGTAAAGATTATAGTTAACTGACAGAAAACTGAAACTACACTTTTACAGGGAATATTTAATTTAAGACTCTTTGGTTATATTTTTAAATGCACCATGTGTGACGAGGCATTATGCCTTTTTGTTTCAGTCTTTTTTTTCTTTTTTCTTTTTTTTTTTTTAAGCCAATACAAACAAAAGGTAAACATTCTGTCATTTGCACACAACATTTGTGCGCAAATGACAAAATTGGCAATCAAATCATGTAAATCATCCTGTATCATCTGCAAACATTTGAACATTTTGGTAGATAATTAAAGTACAAATAATTTGGATGTGGTGTTCCTTCAGAGGGGCAGGTATTGGTGGCCTTGGCATCACTGTGGAGGGTCCATCAGAGTCTAAGATGTCTTGCACAGACAACAAAGATGGCAGCTGCAGTGTGGAGTACATTCCCTTCACACCAGGAAACTACGACGTCAACATCACCTATGGAGGAGAACACATCCCTGGTGAGATGATCTTTATTTTTATTAATTTGGTTCCCTTACTAGCATAATAAGCTGTAGCACAGGGGATGGTTAAACCTGTAAAGCGTGCAGGAAAAACCCTACCTTTTAAAAATGGAAAGACAAGCATTCAGAAACAGTTCAGAGTAAACCAGGTGAGGTGTTTCAGGCATGTCCACGCTGGACACAGAACACGCTGGAAAGATTATTTCTCTGAGCTAGTTTAGGGAACACCTCAGCATCCTGAAGAGTTTGAGTTTAACAACCCTTGTAGTTTATAAAACAACTTTCTTTGAGTGTATTTCATCTTAAGACCTTTAGCTTAGACTGCTGCCCTTGCAACTCAAAGTTGGATAAGGAGTGAATGGAGAAGGCATTTCATTTGTTTGAGACAATTTTCAACTGCAAGTTAATCACATTTGAGTCTTTTGTGTGCGAGTTGGTTAAAATAGGGTGGAAAGATCAGTATTTCTGGACCACAGATAAACAGGAACTGGATCCAGATGGTTTGGGTCAGTTTTCTGAGATTTGTTGACAACAGAAAGAGAGAAGAATTTAATCAGACTTAATTCCGGTAATGTGAGAAGGCTCATGAATGGAGGAGGAATGGTTCTCATCAACATGAAAAACAGGAATAAACTAATTTAGCACAGCTTCACTAAGCTGTTTCACATGTGTTCATCTCTTAAAGATCTTTGCCTTTTCTCTCATTTGTACCTATAAACAGATGCTAATGATAAAAGGTGCAGTTAATGTTTAGTTGACATTACAAAAATGCTGTTATTGGTTGTTTGAAGACATGTTGAGGGTTTTGGCTTAATGTTTTAAAGATGTCACAGTTTTAAATTTCTTCGACTGTGGTCTGAAAAGTTCTCATGTTTCTTTGTTTGACAACTTTTATGCGATGACTTTGTTTCTGCAGAGTCATTCAGCAGATACTGCAGCACTGTTATCTCTGTAACTTTGCATTTGTGGAGTGATTCACAGACATGTTGTCAGACAGTTATCCAGTATCTAGGAGTGCATTTTATTAGCATTTATTAAGAGGTGGCTTCACTCTGCACATCTGTCTACATGTCTGTGATGTCTCTGCTGCATGTGCTACAAACATTAAAGTGTCAAACAGCACGCTCTGCTACGAGTCTTGCTAGTTGTGTTTACACCTAATTTATTTTTCTGTACTTAGGGAGTCCATTTAAGGTCCCAGTTAAGGATGTGGTGGACTCTAGTAAGGTCAAAGTTTCTGGTCCTGGAGTGGCGTCAGGAGTCAGGGCCAATATCCCGCAATCCTTCACAGTGGACTGCAGGAAGGCCGGCGTGGCGCCCCTGGCTGTGGCAGTCGCTGCTCCCAAAGGCATTGCAGAGCCTGCGGAAGTGACTGATAATGGAGACGGGACTCACACAGTGTCCTACACGCCGTCTGTGGAGGGACCGTACTCGGTGGCTGTAAAATATGCTGAGGAGGACGTCCCACACAGGTACACAGCTGTAGCAGTACAGCAGCAGAAGGAGTTGGGCAACTTTGTGAAAATGTATACATTTGATTTGTTCTGGTTTGTTTTAATTGAACTGCTGACACCTCAAATGATGGACTTAAGCTAAATTTAAGATTATATGAAACTACAGTGACTGATTATCCAGAAAAAAATGCATGCAAAGCAGACCTTTTGAGTCGATTCACTCTAACAGCCAGAGGTGAACACTGTATTACTCTATCGCTGGTAATTTTTGTCCCTTTGATATCTGCTTGCTGTTGTGGTTCATACCGTTGATCAGTCTTTACTGTCTCTGATCTTTCAGTCCCTTCAAGTTTCGGGTTCTGCCCACTCACGATGCCAGCAAAGTACGAGCCAGCGGCCCCGGGCTGACCAGCGGCGTCCCCGCCAGCTTCCCCGTTGAGTTCAATATCGACGCTAAAGATGCTGGCCAAGGCCAACTGAGCGTGCTCATCACGGTCAGTATCACACACATAAGCATACACACACTAAAGTCGACCCCACACAGATTGTTATTCACTTCCTTCCTCTTCAGGACCAGGATGGCAAACCTAAGCAGCCCAGGATCCATGACAACGGTGATGGTACATACCGGGTATCATACATCCCTGACCGTGCTGGCCGGTATACCATCGTTATAAAATATGGTGGCGATGACATCCCAGCATCACCTTACAGAGTCCGTGCCACAGCAACTGGTGATGCCAGCAAGTGCACCGTGACCGGTATGTGATCGGAGTCTGACAGAAGGAATCTCATTTATTTTTAGGAGTCTGATTAATTCACAACGTGTACTTCTCCCAGGTTCGGGCGTGGGTCCCACTGTGGCCATTGGTGAGGAGCTGAGTCTGGTGGTGAATGCAAAGGGTGCTGGTAAAGGGAAAGTGAGCTGTGTGGTGGTTCAGCCCGATGGCACAGAGGTGGAGGCCGAGGTGCTGGAGAATGAAGATGGCACCTTTGACATCTTCTACACTGCGCCAGCTCCTGGCAACTACGTCATCTACGTCCGCTTTGGAGGGGAAAACATCCCACGCAGTCCCTTCAAAGTCACGGTGAGAAGAGAACGCATATTAGACAAACACTTTGAAAGCAGATGTCGCGGTCATCCAGAGTATCAAACATGTCCTTGTACACTGATTAACCTCATCTTAGTTTGACTGTTTGTTTTGTTTCTTTGATTTTCCTGCTCGTTGGGCCTTTCATCGTCTTTCCTTGTTTGTGTGGGAGGGATCATTTTCTCCACAAAGTCATGTCACAGTGGAAGAAATTTTATTTGAACTGATGCGTATTTCAGTCTTAACAAAGCAGCTGTCTTTAGGCTGCACAGACAGATAAATGGTATTTCTTGAACTCTGATGTGATCAGATGTGAAGACTACATTTTAAGTGGATTAAAAAAAATGGGTTGGCTTTTGTGCTTACAGCCAGAGCCTGCCCAGACCATATCAGGGATATCTGACTTCATATCAGATGGTGTTTAGAGCAGTCTGATGCCTAAATTTTTGGCTGGACAATAAAGGCCGAATGCACAATGGTTCTGCTTTAGAGAAACTTGCATAACTAATTAGAAATAAATATCCTGAAAAGGTCCTCAAAAATGGAGGGCAAAAAAAATATAGGAAATTGATGCTATTCTTCTCTTATATTCCTAAAAAGTTTATTCCAGCCTGATAAGTGGGTGGAAATATGAGAACTTGATGTAATTTCTTAATGTTAAGGACAGAACACGTAAGATGTTTCTAGCCATTAATGGAAACTGCTGGTGGTGATCGCAGGTGTTTGCTTTCCACTCCAAACATAACTATGGACTTTGTGTAAAGAGACTCCCACATGTGTGTGAGATGTGTTAATCCTTACTGTCATGTCACCAGGCTACTGATGAGGTACCCATGATGAAAGGGCAGACATCTCTACAGCAACGGGCCGCTCCCCCTGGGGCTGGCTTCAAGCCATGGGTACCCCATTACACACACTTACACATGTTTTTAAGCCCTTCAGCAGATCGTTAGTGTCCTTTGGAGACATCTGATTCCAACTTTATTCTGCAGCAGAACAATTGGCCTTAAACTGGGGTTAGAAACATTAATTGGTTCATGATTTGAATAATAATGGTAATGGGGAGGGTTACATCTTACCAGTTTGGGCATAATCACTGACGCTAGTCTTTATTCGAGTGAGCTGCAAAAGAAATCAGATGTTTTAGAAGCTCTTTGGAGGTGCAGGTCTGTCAGTAAGCTTATAGACACAGATATTGCAATGTTCTTCAGCTCACCTGAGCGCTGTACTAAGTTATTCAAGCAGGGATCTTTCTATTATCTGGATTCCTTTAGCCTCATATTGGATCAGCGGTCACATGAAACTGGATATCCACTCACTCAGTTAACCCACACGTCATGACTTTTTCTACTAAAAATGATCACCATGTTCCTTTTATGATGCAAGATAATATACAATTGTAATTATAGTTGATACTGATAAATCTGTTGACAGCTGAGAGCTTTCATCCTTTGGAATAGGCTTTATTCTTAAGACCTGTCCATTTTCATGTGACCGCTTAGTCTGATCACTCTGTCAGGATGGCTTGAACCAGATAAGAGAGAAATCCTGGGAATGTTGAACCTGCCTTGTAGTACAGGCCCCAGGGTTGGTTAAGGCTGTGCTGCAGTGTGTGGTTTAGGTCGTCTTTTTCACTGTTTGGAGGACAGTATTTATAGAACACACTTTATATTCCCACACACCCTCTCTGTTGCGGGTGAATGGCTGCTGGTTGAACACTTAACTTCTCTCTCACTGCACTCCTTAGTGTATTCACTCAAACACTTTCTTTCCTCCATGCCATCGTTCACAAACCACCATCTGTGTGCGAGATGCATTGCACAAAGGTGTTGTGGTGGTAACCTTTGCTCCTCTTCTTTCTTGGTGCACTCTTCATCACTGTGGCTGCATCAGTCACCCCATCATCACAGTCATCCACCTCTTCCTTCCTCATCCTTCCTTCATTGCACAACTCCTTTTCAGGATGCCCTTGTGTGGGCGGGGCTTGGAGGCAGCATGCTTGCATTTCAGGTTGCTGAGAACATTTTATTTTATTTTTTTCCCCCCTCACTGACATGCTAAAGTCTGTCTTTGTGCCTGTCTTGTATTCAGGTGAAGTCTGAAAGCTACCAGCTAGATGGTACGAGCGTTAACGGCAGTGGCTTCAGACCTTTCGACATGGTGATTCCTTTCGCACTCAGGAAGGGAGAAATCACCGGTAAGGAAGAAAGGGATGGATGGTCTCAGTGAATTTGTGCTTATTTGAGGTGTTGAGAGACACAAGGTTTTATCATAACAAAAAAAAAGCACCAGCAATTCTAGAAAAATTTTCATAAGTTATTTAAAACTTCACTGCACACGGTAAGTGATTAAACACAAGAAATGCAATTTATTCAGATCAGCAGAGGCTGAGGACACATTTTCAGCTTTCTGGGTTTCTCTGCGGTACAAAACCTGCATACTCTGCCACCTGCAGCAGTATATTATTTTTTTTGTGTGTGAATCGACAGATGTGAGTAACCAGTAAATTGAAATGTGGATGAGACATTCATGGGTTAATATAATCAGTTTAGTTATTAGAAATGACACAGTCTGTACAAACTAATATGTTAAAGGGGATCAGAGTTTAAGACACTGACCAATAAATGGACAGTCTGACTCTTCCATTATAAAAATGGCTAATCAAGAAACTTCTCTTACAGGTGAGGTGTTGATGCCTTCAGGTAAATCCGCTCAGCCTCTAATCACAGACAACCTGGATGGGACGGTCACAGTGCAGTACTCTCCTACTGAGGCCGGTCTGCACGAGATGCACATCAAATACAACGGCACACACATCCCAGGTAAACACACACTCATGTGACATTAGCACCATGATTAGAACCCTTATAGTGATAACTACTGAGCTTGCTCCTCACAGGGGCCTCGGTTTGTCAGGATAAATCTTGGTGGGGTGTATGAATTGAGTTCTGAAGTGGCTGGTTGGGTTTACTGAGGGCTCATGAATTTCACAGTATTATTACTACTACTACTGCAAACTTAGTTTGCTGTAATTAGGTTCACTCTGTGTTGCAGAATCTCCCCTTCAGTTCTATGTGAATCACGCCAGCAGTCCCAACGTCACAGCTTACGGTCCTGGTCTGAGTTATGGTGTCGCCAACAAGTTGGCTACCTTCACAGTCTTCACAGAGGACGCCTCTGAAGGTACGGGTTATACATTTTATTTTTCATTATTTAACAGTCTGTTTTGACTCAGTTCAGTCTCGCTGACCAAGCCCGTCTCTCTCTCCAGGAGGTCTGGACCTGGCTATCGAGGGTCCGTCCAAAGCAGAGATCAGCTGTGTGGACAACAAAGACGGGACCTGCACTGTCAGCTACCTGCCCACGCTGCCAGGAGACTACAACATCCTGGTCAAATACAATGACGAGCACATTGCTGGCAGCCCGTTCACTGCCAGGATTACCGGTCAGGCACCAATGCACAATATTAGTACTGTAAATTGTCTACCAGTGTAGCTTGTTAGCTCACTTGTTTAAAAAAAGTTGAGCTTGTTTAAACAAGTGATTATTTTGCTACTGATGTAGACATGAAATCAGATTATTTTTTTTAAACATTAAAGAAATGGGTTTTTACAGTTCTCGTCTCAATAATTTAGCCACTGTAGTCTACACTGGGTTTGCTATATTTTGTCATCTAACACTTTACCTTCTTACTTCTGTTCGTCTTTCAGAGGACAACCAGCGGCGCTCTCAGGTCAAACTGGGCTCGGCTGCAGATTTCTCTCTGGACATCAATGAGACGGACCTCAGCCTGCTCAGCGCCAGCATCAGGTCGCCCTCTGGACGTGACGAGCCCTGCTTGCTGAAGAGGATGGCCAACAACCACATCGGTAAGATCCACAAAGGCACATTTGAAACAAATGAGTACAACATTTACCGAAATTGCTCCTCTCACCTTCAACTCTTTTCTCCTCCTCACAGGTATCTCCTTCATCCCCCGGGAAGTGGGCGAGCACCAGGTCAGCATCCTGAAGAATGGTCGTCATGTCGCCAACAGTCCCATCACCATCATGGTCGTCCAGTCTGAGATTGGCGACGCCAGTCGAGTCAAAGCTCACGGTGACGGCCTCGTCCAGGGAACCACCTTCAGCAACTCGAGCTTTATAGTCGACACGCGGGAGGCAGGTCAGTGTCAGCCTGTTCTAAACAATGCATTTATTTTCTAATATAAACTCAAAATTCTTCCTTTGAAGCACTAATAATAATGACATCAATGCCAATGATGGCGATCTGTTTCCAGGTTATGGCGGTCTGGCTCTGTCCATTGAAGGTCCCAGTAAAGTAGACATCCAAACAGGGGACATGGAGGACGGGACCTGTAGAGTCACTTACTGTCCGACCGAACCTGGAAACTACATCGTCTCAATCCGCTTCGCTGAGGAGCACGTGCCAGGTAGAGAGGAGCAAAAGTAGCTGAAAAACAGTTTGTTCAGTGTTCTAATGAAGCGTGCAACTTAACGAACGTGTGGCGTCAACAGGAAGTCCGTTCACAGTGAGGGTGACGGGTGAGGGTCGTATTCGGGAGAGCATCACCAGACGACAGAAGGCGGCGTCTGTCGCCAGTGTCGGGAGTGTGTGCGACCTCAGCCTAAAGATACCAGGTACACAGACGTTTGGTGACTATGTTCATGATGTTGCGTGTGTGTAACACAAACTTCAGGAAAAATAGAACCAAATGGATTTTTTTTTTTTGTTTTGGGCCGTCTCTCTAAGTAGATCAGAGCTGCTCTGTCTGAAACTCCAGCTTTTCCCAGTTTTCCTCGCTGCTGCTCTGTAGTCTCTTTGACATTTAACTTTTCTTATTTCCCTGTTCTATCATTCCCTTTCTATGAGAACTTTTCACTCATCTTATTTCCTGTCTGCCTTTTATCTTTCATCGATCTTTTACTTTTTTTCTTCTCTCTTGTCAATCATGTCTCTCCTTCTCCTCAGCTTCTCCTCGTTTCCTCCTCTACTGCCTTGTTCCCTTCTCCTACCCCTCAATCCTTTCCCTTCCTCTGTATGCTCTCTTCCTCATCTTTTTCCTCCAGTGAGCTGGTTCCTCCTCGTCCTGTCTCGGCAGCTCCTTTCTCACACCACCTACCGCTCCTACTGCTCTCTCTGGTGGTCTGGAAGATCCAGCGTTCCCATGACTCAATCCTCTGCTGCTACCCGGAATCAGAACCTGTCTCCTGGCTGTGTCCGGCTAGTCTCTGGCCTCTCCGGTCTGGTGCTGGCAGGGGGAGCCAGAGCAGTGAGGGGTGTTTGGGTTGTTGATGCCCCCTATTTGGGACGCAGTGCTAGGGTGGAGGGTGCGTTGTAAAACTAGCTTTAACTGCTTTATTTTTTTTAAGTGGGCATGAAAGATTCCACTTCATCTTTTATCAGTTTGTTTTGATACAGAGTAATTTTTCTGCATCACACACGCAACAAGGGAGTGCTTGGCTGCTCCTACCTACAGCAGCACCAATATAAGATTAGGGGAACTTTAGTTTTTTATTTTTGTGTTATGATATTGATAAAGACAACTGGTTAAAGATGTATAAAAGCAACCCTTGTGACCCTCAAGGTAGGTGTTCTTGGGTAACTTGCACGGTTGCATTTGATCAGTAAGTTGTGAACTGGATGGTAAAGTTTGCACTGTGCAAGCAACCTCGCAGTTGTTCACTGTATGAAGGACCTTGTGTTACTTCTGATTATGTCTCTTGGAGGTCGTAGCACAGTTTAATTTGAGTTAAATTTCCTTAAACCTCCCTTTTCCTTTTCTCATTTGCCATGCCTGTCCTTACGGTCACAGCAACCGGTTCTGGTATGTTTCAGCTTTAATTTGATCTGAATAACAAATAAAATGACAAACTCATGAATGATCATGTGGTGAATCAGTCAACAAATGTAAATGTATAAATGTCTCCTTCCTCTCTTCTCAGCGATCGACATGCAGGACGTCACTGCTGAGGTCACCTCCCCCTCTGGAGCCAGTCAGCCAGCAGAGCTCGTGGCCACGGGTAACGACGCCTACTGTGTGCGCTTCGTGCCCACTGAGATGGGCGTGCACAGCGTGAGCGTCAAGTACAGGGGCGTGCACGTGCCAGGCAGCCCCTTCCAGTTCACTGTGGGGCCGCTGGGTGAGGGCGGGGCTGGCAAGGTGAGGGCCGGAGGTCCAGGACTGGAGGGAGCACTGGCAGGAGAGCCAGGTACGCACAGAACACCGGATCCAAAAGTCTGTCCATTAAATGTCAAAATTAAAGAAACTCATCCTGTTCCTCTGTGCCACAGGCAACACTGTTGTCAAAAAAAGGTTCACACAGTGCTACATTGGTTTTTACACAAGTACTTTTAAAATGTGGACTGATGGAGAAGGATCTGTGCCTTGTGAATTTTCAGTTTTCTTGTATCTTTTCACCAGCTGAATTCACGATCTGGACGAGAGAGGCAGGAGCTGGTGGTCTGTCGGTTGCCGTGGAGGGACCCAGCAGGGCTGAGATCTCCTTCGATGACCGCAAGGACGGATCCTGCGGCATTTCTTATGTCGCTCAGGAGCCTGGTAGATGATTCACACACGCTCACGCTTTACCTGCTGGCTGTTTGCTGATGTGTTAGACTGAGTTTCCTTCTTCCCGCCTCCTTTTCCAGGTGATTATGAGGTTTCGGTGAAGTTTAACGACCAGCACATACCCGACAGCCCCTACCTGGTTCCTGTTGTCGCTCCAGTGAACGACGCCCGTCGCCTCTCTGTTGCAGGTCTTCAGGTGAGGCACGAGGAGACACCTCCACACCCAGCCTGCCCTGCTTGATTAAAGGGTGCTGATGAGGCAGTTGCATAAAAATGTGACTTCATTACCAAAGCAAGGACTCGAATGGTTTGGGCTGTTAATCATTGATTTTAAATTGGATTCAAAGCGACATCTTAAACAGCCCGAGTCAGTCGATCCTCAACAGCTGCACAGATACTCAAGTTAAACTAAAGTTCTTTATGCAACTGCTCTCATGGATATGACCGCAGCCAGGCAAACGCATACAGTTTCCACTTTGACTAAAAAAAGGGTTCAGTCCGCTTTAGGTTCACTTGGTGTCTTGAGTGGGTTTACTCATTTTAGTTTAGCTCTTATTAATTGTTTGAAAGTGTTCAGTTTTTAGTATTTAATGTAATTATAATACAGGTGTGGGTTTGTCAGGTGTGGACTTTTAGATACTACAGTATAAACATGGTAATTGGGGTTTGAATGGCAGACATCCCAGCAAAGCTTCCAGATGCTTGTTGGGTTGAAGGACTTTATCATGTAGACGATGAAGAAATTTCTTTTATAAATTGAGTTTTATGTGCATTTTATCTTAAGGGTGGCCACTGTTTCACAGGTTTGTACTAGATTTATTATGTAATGTAAAGTAAAAAGCTCTTTCGAGTGGCTGAGTTTGGGTACCTGTGGTCAGGAAGTCGTCCGTGCAGTTTTGCCTGGCTCTGGTCATCCCTCGCTTTGTCTGGTGTGGAACTGTTGGTGTTTCTCTTGTGTTTCATTTAAAGGCTTTTAACAGTACAATCATCCGTTTCATCAGCTCCTGGGTGTCCCAGCTGCAGCAGACAGACTTCCTTGTGTCTTCTTAGAGACTGTAGTTTGTTTTTGTCTATCGCTTGAGACATTCTTCTGCTCTGAGTCTGCATTATTTATGTTTGTTCATTTTGGCTCTTGCAGTTCAGACAGAAGATAAAGATCTCGGTTCTTAATGAGAATAATGAATCACTACTGTAAGACCAAGGAGATGGAAACACTTTAAACCAAAAAGTAGATCAGCTTTATGACATTTTTTCCTCATAATAAGGCAAGGCAAGTTTATTTGTATAGCACAATTCAACAACAAGGTGATTCAAAGTGCTTTACAGAGATATTAGAAACAATAAGACTAATCTACTGACAGTCTAACCCTTCTGAGTCTGTCTGCTGGAGTTGCACTAAGTGGAGCTCAGGTAAGAGTAGAGCAGAGGATATGCACTGAAGTTATTTGTCTTTAGCACTCTGATCTTCAAAAACCAGAGTGTGTGTGTTTAAGATGTTTTTCCTGTTCGTCAAATGTCCGTCCTGTACACTGACTTTGTGCGAAACCGACAGGAGTCTGGTCTGAAGGTGAATCACCCAGCATCCTTTGCGGTGCGTCTAAATGGAGCCAAAGGCAAGATGGATGCCAAAGTCCACAGTCCCTCTGGAGCTCTGGAGAAGTGTGTCGTCACAGAGCTGGAAAGAGGTGTGTGTGTGTGTGTGTGTGCGCGTGCCTGTTTTTGTTGTTTTTTTGTTTGTTTGTTGTTGTTTATTTTTTTTAATTGTAAAAGTGATTTCCAGAGGATTTATGGAAACTTCAATAAGAACAAAGGCACATACTATGAAATCGCTGCAGCTAACAGACCCTTCTGTACTGTCTTCTAGACAAGTACGCTATCCGGTTCATCCCCAGGGAGAATGGCGTCCACACCATTGATGTCAAATTCAATGGCTCTCACATCCCGGGAAGTCCTTTCCAGGTCCGAGTCGGGGAACCAGGACAGACTGGAGAGCCTGGTTTGGTTTCAGCATACGGATCAGGACTGGAGAGAGGAACAACAGGTGAGTAACTGTTTTACCTGCTGCAGCCTTAAATTTTTCACTTCATAACTGCTGTGAGCCTGTTTAGAGCATAAAGTTGAGCAAAGTTCAGTGTGATTTATCCACTGCTCGGTTTTACCAGCTTGGAGTTGTTCAACAAAACATCACTTCTTAAATCTTGCAGGTACCCAGTCAGAGTTCATCATTAACAACACTAAGGCAGGCCCCGGGTCCTTGGCTGTGACCATCGAGGGCCCGTCAAAAGTAAAGATGGACTGTCAGGAGGTTCCCGAAGGCTACAAGGTGCAGTACACTCCCATGGCACCTGGAAACTACCTGATCAGCATTAAATACGGAGGCCCAAACCACATCACTGGGAGTCCCTTCAAGGCCAAAGTCACAGGTAAAATGCTGCTCTTAGTTAAAGCTGGTTACAAATGTTCCGTGATTCAGATTTGGATCACTTTTCAAGTTCATCCAAGCCCAAATTCTGGTTTTAAAGCAATATAAACTGCTGGATCGAAAACTGCAGACTTCACATAACCTCTCTGGCAGTGGTTCATAACAAGAAATGGCTGTTGAATCTGCCTGCACCACATGGTAAAGTTAAACTTTTTTCCTGCCTTTCAGGTCCTCGCCTTGTGAATGTAACAAACGCCAGCGAGACATCAACCCTGACACTGGATCCGGCAATTCGGGCATCCAGCAGCTTCACGCAGAGCGCCATGCCCAGGCTGGGTGACTCCGATGCCAGCAAGGTGGTGAGCCGAGGAGCTGGCCTGAGCAAGGGCTTTGTGGGCCAGAGGAGCAACTTCACTGTCGACTGCAGCAAAGCAGGTACGGAGGAACTGCGTGTAGAAGCCATCTTTTAAGAGAATAACTTAAGTATTTCCTTTCAGTGCACAGGTTAAAACTCACAAAGATGAAAAGTCACATATTTAAAGATTAATTTGCTATCATACATGTTCTTCTACCTCCTCCCAGGTAAGAACATGCTTTTGGTGGGTGTGCACGGCCCACAGGTCCCCTGTGATGAGGTGCTGGTCAAACACATGGGCAACCTGCAGTACAACGTCAGCTACGTGCTGAAGGAACGGGGCAACTACATCCTGGTGGTCAAGTGGGGTGAGGACCACATCCCGGGCTCCCCCTTCCACGTCGCCGTCCCCTGATGAGCCAAGAAACTTTCCGTCTCTCCTCCAGCACCATTTTGCATCCCCATTTGAGTTAAGACACATTAGCTGCACTACAAATAACTGTCCAGTGAACAAGCTGCTGAGCAACGTTTTCTCTGCTAACTTTGTTTTCAGCTCAAATCAGATGATTTTTGAGGATTTTCTGAAGCAACTCATTTACATTTTGAAATGTTTCTCCTTGATATAGAACAATGTCAGAATTAAAAAAAAAAAACATTAGAGAAAATAAATGCACCACTGAGTAGAGACTTTGAACTCTTAGACACTTTTCTGGTAGTGAATCATTGAAGCGGAATGGTAGATGTACTCTAGTTTACTAGATTGAACTGACTGAAGGTTAAAAGATCTAAAATCTGTCGATTTTAAAACTGCCCTGCAATTTTCAATTGGCTCATTTTGCACTTGAATTTTTATCCTAGATTCGTGAATTAACGTTTGCTGGTTTTACACAGGTAGTTAATGCACCTGCACATCAGCTGGTATTGAACTGAATATGTTAAGTTTGAAGTGAAACGAGTAGATCCGAAGCTTTTAAATACCTATGTGCAAAAAGATATATGCATAACTGGAATTTCACCTTGACATGAGGTTTCCTATAGTTTAAATGCACGATGAAGAGAATATGCTACTGGTTTAGCTGGGAACCGGGCGGTTATCACCACGTCTGTGCAGAACCTTTCCTCAACAAAATTACTGAACCACTGTGATGGAAAAAAGAAAAGTGATCATCTCAAAAAAGGAGAACTGGATTTGTCTTTGAGTTGTTTTTTTTTTGTGTTGTCCGTGTCATTAATTTACTCCAAGACAAACTAAACTGTCAAACTGTACGCCAACTACTGATGTTTAATGTTTCTTGCGCCTAAACTAGCTGCCAGAGTCCCACGTGTACTAAAGGTTGCCATAACGAGTCAATGATTGTTTAAGATGCCTTACTGTTTCCTGCACTGTTCAACAGACTACTTAATTATGTGCTGGAGTTTAGATGTCCTCCTGTCTTCTCGCTTGTTTCTTCTTGTATTTTCATACGAGCAGATCTGACTCAGTTTTGATTGAAAACAGATCTAAGATGGAAAATTAAAGGCCAGAACTTTAGTTTTTGTGTAAATCTGAAAATCTACATGAATTTAATGTTGCCTTATCACTGCTACTTTTGATACTTAAGAGATGAAAGTTGTGGGGTTCTTTTGTTTTTTGTTTGTGGGGTTTAAGGTGAAACTTCTCATTTTGTATTGGGGAATTGGTGTTTTAATGTGAAACTAAACCCTGAGATATGATGTACATTTGATAATTAAAATAAAGAACAGTTAGAATGTCAGAGTTAAGTGTTTCATTTCATTGATGTCATGTCTCCAGCTGTCTTCCAGTTTTATTGGATTGGCACACAATGCAAGTGGAAAGCTGCCTTTTATTTGGCAGGCAGGAGTTTTTACAACTGTCTTTAGTGCCAAATGTTGGTGTGCCTCATTTTGTATAGCAGGATTATGGTGCCATGATTTGTGCTGGAGTGACCAGAGTGGGCAGGATTAGAAATGAATAGAGGAGCAAGAGAAAAATCTATTATTTACATTGGGTTTTAAGTTTAAATTTTATCGACGCACCTATTAATTCCTCATTGTAACATAAATTCTCTGATTGTACTCTGTCAATATCCCATAATCCACTAATTTTTCATAAACGGGGTCCTCTTTCCTCTGTCACATGCTGTCACAAAAAATAGCTGAAAAATATATTTTAGTATTTTTGGACCAATCACAAATTAAGTACGTACTTTAAAATATCCTTTCCACCCAGAGCTAAAGAAATCCCTGCATAATGACCTTCATCTATCCAGTGCCATTTAAAGGTAAAGACTTAGTTTACAAGAAGCACATTATTGTACTTTAAAGGTAAGAGCAGAAAATCTCATTGTTTCGGGTATTATGGAAATTGCTTGGTGAGTGGTGTTTTTATTTCCCTCTTCTATTAAAAACCCATCTGTGCCTGTTGGAGCTAATGTTTGATGTGATAGTGGGGGGGCCTTAATATAAAAAATAAAGACCCACCCACCTTCACTTGATGGCAAAGGTAATTAACTATACACATTTCAGAAATCTTGGTTCTTTATTAGGAAATAATTGAAGCATGTTTCTGCCTTTATATTGTTTGACAATTTGTGTAACATCTTATGCAGTGATTGTTGTTACATGGCAACCAGTTCTATTGTGCCTAAGGATTGTCTCAAACTGCTAAAGCAATATTTGTGGAAAAAAAATAACAGCTGTGTTAAAGGCATCATGAACAAGTTTGAAGCAAACGCACTGCCAGGAATGTCAAGTTTTAGTTTTCTAACTTTCTCCCACATTGGATGTACTATTAACGAGCTCTGATCAACTGACAGTACCTCGCAATCACTGTTAAACATTAAATAAGTGACACATCTACCATCTAAATATTTTTCGCAGTTGTTGGTTAACAAAACGCACCTTTGTTCTCGTTAAACTGCAATCTGTAGCTGGTTATCCAAACCAGAAATTTCTTCTTCCTCTGAGAAAAGCACAAGCAGTGCGAGAGAGAAGCTTCAGCTTAAAGACCGAAGACCGACAGAGACGACGACAAGGAAAACCTGTGTTTTCAGCTTCTCTCTGAGAAAAGATGTCTTTCCAGTCCGAGGAGGATCTTTCCTGCCCCGTCTGCCATGATATCTTTAGGGATCCCATTTTCCTGTCATGCAGCCACAGCTTCTGCAAGATGTGTCTGAAGGACTGGTGGGCACAGAAGCTGGAACAGCAGTGCCCAGTCTGTAAGAATATATCTGAACAGAGTGACCCACCCTGTAACTTGGTCCTAAAGAACCACGCTGAGGCCTACTTGCAGGAGAGAGATCAGTGCTTCAGTGGAGTCTGAGGTTTTGTGCAGTCTGCACTTTGAGAAACTCAAACTCTTTTGTCTGGACCATCAGGAGCCAGCCTGTGTCATCTGTCGTGATTCGAGAGCACACGTCGACCACAAGTTCAAACCCATTGATGAGGCTGTGCAGGATCACAAGAAAGCGCTTCAGAAATCTCTGGAACCATTACAGGACAAACTGAAGGTCTTACAAAAAGTGCAAGAAAACTTTGATATAACACAGCAACGCATAAAATTCCAAGATCAACACACAGAGAAACAAATCAAGGAGCAGTTTAAGAAGTTTCACCAGTTTCTACACGAGGAAGAGAAGGTCAGGCTCACCGCTTTGAAGAAGGAAGAGCAAGAGAAGAGTCAGAAGATGAAGGAGAAGACTGCAGCTTTGAGCAGAGAGATGCCATCTCTTTTACAAACAATAGGAGCTGCAGAGGAAGTGCTGAGAGCTGAAGATGTCTCATTCCTGCAGAACTACAGCGCTACACTGAAAAGTGTCAAGCAGTATTCCTCAACGGATGATCCACCGCTGGTCTCAGAAGCTCTTATAGATATGGCTAAGCACCTGGGAAACCTGACTTACAACATCTGGAACAAGATGAAGGGGGTGGTTTTTTACGCTCCTGGGACTCCAAACGCTGGTCATCCAGAACGCTCCGTCTCCGAAGATCTGACCAGTGAGAGGCACCAGTCTCCTGACAAGCCAGAAAGGTATCCAATTTTTCTGTCTACAGGAATTCCCACTAAAGGGTGTGGTGGACTCCAGTAAGGTCAATATTCCTGAGAATACTAACAAAAAATCTACTGGGTTTGGGATTTAGGAGAAAAATACAAATGACTGATAGTGTTAGGATACTATTATTACCTGCTTTGATGACTTAATTCTCACTGGGTTTAATCTGATGTGGGCCATCTGATGATCTACGTTTTGGGCCTTTTTTAGTATTGGATGAAGTACATAGTCCTGTCTCTTCTTCTTTGTACATTTTATTTTGAGGTGGGTTAAAATTCACTTTCTTTTTTTATTCAGCACCTTTCAAAATTAGACACAGTAAAAAGTTCAGCATCAGAATCTTTTTGTGTGTGATAATGAATAACTAATTTAGAGGTTGTGCTTCTGATTTGTCTATTCAACGATCAAATGAAGGCGACAGTGCAAAGGTAAAACCCTCTTAACAGGAAGAACCTTCCTGCAGAACCAGGCTCAGGGAGGGGCAGCCATCTGGTGTGACTGGGTATGGGTAAGGGGAGGAAGACGGGACAAAAGACATGCTGTGGGAGAGAGCCAGAGATTAATAATAACTAATGATTAGATGTAGAGCGGGGTATAAACACAAGGTGAGTGAAGAAGAAACACGTAGACCTATTGGAGCGTAACTAAGGGAGGATTCAGGGTCACCTGATCACACCCTAACCATAAGCTTTGCCAAAAACAAAGTTTTATGCCCAATCTTAAAAGTAGAGAGGGTTTCTGTTTACCCAGTCCAATCTGAGAGCTGGCTCCACAGAGGTGGTGCCTGAAAGCTGAAGGGTCTGCCTCCAACTCTACTTATATTATTCTGGGAACAACAAGTAAGCCTGCGATGTGAGAGTAAAGTACTCTAATGGGGTGATATGGTACTATCAGGTCTTTAAGGTAAGATGAACACTGATTATTTGGGACCGTGTATGTGAGGAGATGGATTTTAAATAATATTCTGGATTTAAACGGACACCAGTAAAGAAATATCTCTTGCCAGTTGGCATAAACTGGTCAGATGGTTGTAGCTAAAATATCTGGGCATTTTCATATCTGGTTGCTGCTGTGGTTCATACTGTTGTGCCCTGAGAATCAGAGTCTGTGCTGATTGTCTCTGATCTTTCGGTCTCTTCAGGTTTTGGATTCTGTCCACTTACGATGCCAGCAAAGTACGAGCCAGCGGCCCTGGGCTGACTAGCAGTGTCTCTGCCACATTTCCCGCTGAGTTTAACATTGACGCTAAAGATGCTGGCCAGGGTGAACTGAGCGTGCTCGTCGTGGTCTGTATCAGACACACTTATATACATACGGTAAAACAGATATCACTTTAACTTCCATTCCTTCCTCTTCAGGACCAGGGTGGTAAAGATAAGCAGGCCAGCATCCATGACAACGGGGACGGTACATACCGGGTATCATACGTCCTCAACCGTGACGGCTGGTACACCATCATTATAAAATATGGAGGTGATGACATCCCAGCATCACCCTACAGAGTCCATGCCACATCAGCTGGTGCTGCCAGCATGTCCGCATTGAGTGGTATGTGACACAGTCTGACATCAAGCATCTCATCTTTTTACCAATTTGATTTATTTATAATGTGTCCTCCCCCAGGTCCTGACATGCATCCCACTTTGGCTTTTGGTGAGGAGATGTTTTTGTATCCCATTTCAGTGGCAGCACCGTTGGAAGAACACAGCCCTCATTTGTCGCACATTGTTGGGTTATATGGACTGCAGCAAGATCTGCAAAGTCCGCAATGGCCATGAAGCCCGCTAAAGCCTGAAGTGATTAACTGCTAAAGGGAATAGTCTGACTTTTACTTTAGAAAGACTTAAATTATTCCCATTAGTAACACAATTAAATCAATTAGCTAATGTAGTTATGAGACTAATCATTAAAGATTATATTGCTATATGAATGTTATTAAAAATGGGAAATGGTTGAATTTTTAAAAAATGATAATAACTTTATAAGGCATCTTTCTAAAGAAAGTTACAAGAGACAAAAGTAAAAGGAGATACAAATGAGTAATAAAGAGAATGAAAAATCAGCCAATTAAAGCTAATATAAAAAATAAATTACATTTAAAATGATCACTGAGACAAGATAATTTAAATAATTATGAAAGACAACAAATGCTCAAAGTGGAGGTGTGGAGGCACAGGAAAAGCCTGAAAGAGATACTGTTCCAAAGACAGGATTGTGGGATAGCAGAGCCTCGGCTGAGGACCTCAGGTTACGACCTGCTCGTACGATGTGAGGACATTTGAAATATATAGTGGCATGAGCCCAGATTGGACAGCAACATCAAATAAAATCTATTTTAGAAATTGATAGGTAGCCATTAATAAGTGTTGCTGTGAGTGTGTTGGACACATCAGAACCAGTCATGATTATTCTGTCTTTTGCCCATTTAGCTGCAGGAAGTTCTATGGCATCCAGCGTTTAATTTATGGATACAGTACATTGAGTTTGGAAATGGTTCTAAAATTATCCAACAGAGTCTAGAGAGGGTATTTTCAAAAGAGGTTTTATGAGGTTTTTTTAAGTATTTAGCTACAATCTGTTAATTCTGTTGTTGTACATTTTATCCTACTTGTGCTCAAGCCTCTGTAATACAAACATGTCACGCTTGCCAAATGTTTTCTTGCATCTTGTTCTTTAAATATCGAATCCCAAATAAAGAAAATCTCTAAAGAAATCTCCTACAAAATGATCTTCATCCATCCAGTGCATTTTAGAGTTTAACATTTGATTTAGAGCAATGAATGTGTTTCCTGTGGAGTTTATGGAAAGATCATCACACTGCTTCACACTCACACACTGGTACTCTGGAAACAAGTGTCTATGGGTGATGTTTGACAGATATTCATTAGTCCATCTCCTCCCGACTTCCTCTGACATACTGAACTCTGTGCCACGTTTTCCCAGCATGCAGATCTTTTGGGACAAATTTTCCTGGTTGAAGTGTGGGGTGGGGGGACAGAGGTAAACTGTTTGAGGTAATATGGCTCTAGGCCTCTGAAATCATCTGAAATCATGGAGGCAAGGTGGTAAGTGTATGGGTTTTTAAAAAAATAAAATAAATGACATAACATTAATTACCTATAAAACTGTGTTTTATAGCAATCAGTAGATCTGCAGACATATATGAGATCAAGGAACAAACATTCAGACAGACTGAATATTTCACTGAGTTTACCATCTGGTACAGTACATTGTTTACCCCAACAAAATTTGTCCCTTGACAAATGACTCAATATTTGTAAGTCCTCTTTGAAGGCATCGTTTTGTGCTAGTTTAATAAGCACAAGGTCAGTTGTCAGTGTTCCTGTCATGGACATTTATGGGTTTTGCTGTTTTGTCTTTTTTGGCTAGTTGCTGAATTCCCTGGATTTACTGCTGTATGCCATTGTGGAAATGTTTACGTTTGTCAGAATTTTTTTTCTCTTTCATTACTTTTGTTTGTGGTCCTTGTTTCATGGCCTGGGGTCAGTTTACCCACTGTTTTTTGAGTTTGTTTGGACCAAAATTAATACTGTAACCATAAAAAATTTTTTAAACTATAAATATTTTCAAATAATATAACTAAGCAGATCCACTCAGAAAACAAACCAAAAATCAAACTGAATTAATTTTTTTTTGGATGGAATTCAAATAAAAGCCAATTAGAAAATACAAAACTGTAATAACTCTGCTGAGAACAAAGTTCTTCAAATATCCACTTCCACCCAAAACAAGGATACAACAAAATCATGAATGTTTTCCATCCTTCACGTGCATTTTGAAGATTAAGATTTGGGTTTGAGAACAGTGAAGTGATACTAAAAAAGGAGAACATCTCTTGTTTCATGCTGTCATACCTAGCTTTTGTGGAAATGGTTCACTAAGTGGTTAACCCGTGGAAGTGTCTTTGCTGATGAATGATTGCAATCCGACCGAGCGTGGCATGATCGGCGACATGGCCGTCTCCTGTGATTTATAAAAGACTTAGAATAGCAGGTTTAAGTTTCCCATGCCTGGTGACAGGCACCAGAATGACTCCATCAATCATTCCAGTATTTTTAACTATGTTTCACATGTTAGCGAGAACATGGGGCGATCGTGGCTCAAGAGTTGGGAGGTCGCCTTGTAATCGGAAGGTTGTCGGTTCGAGCCCCGGCTTGGACAGTCTCGGTCGTTGTGTCCTTGGGCGAGACACTTCACCCGTTGCCTACTGGTGGTGGTCAGAGGGCCCGGTGGCACCAGTGTCCGGCAGCCTCGCCTCTGTCAGTGCGCCCCAGGGTGGCTGTGGCTACAATGTAGCTTGCCATCACCAGTGTGTGTGTGATTGGGTAGATGACTGGTTGTGTAAAGCGCTTTGGGGTCCTTAGGGACTAGTAAAGCGCTATACAAATACAGGCCATTTATCATAGGGAAAATTAACATTAAATTACCAACCAATCAGCACATTAAAGATAACAGTGATAACACAAACCTCTGGTCCTGTAGTCACGGAGATGTGATTTGATGTTACTGGATGGAACAGAATAACTAACTTGAAGAAAACTAAATAAAATATCCAGCTAATTTTTTCAGGTTTAGTCCCACTTAATCCAGTTTGTCAACAAAACCAACCGAGCAGGTATTGGTGCAAATGTTTATTGAGAATAGGATGTCTACATGATAACTTGTGTTATAAAACCTATTACATCATCAGTTTTCCCCTGATAAATCATCCATATTACAGTGCAGGAAACCAAAACAAATACAAGCTGCACTCAAATGACAACACCTGGAACTAACAGGAACTGAAATAGAAAGAAACATTCAGAAGGAAATGAAAACAAAATGCATTGTTGGGAAAACATTTCAACATAAGAGAAATAAAGAGCTGACTCGCTATAGTGTAAAGTATTTTAGTAGCCACATATTGGATAACTGAATTCAAACATAAAAACAGACAGACCTCATACATTTAGTAGATAACATATCTGTTGACCTCCTAAAATGAAAACTGTTTAACTGGAGCAATCCACATAAATGCCAGATAATCTGTTACTTACACAAACACATCATTTTATACATTCAAGCATTAAAGCTGAGATTATCACTTCTCTTTTGTATGATTACCAAAGTGTCTCATAAACAACACAAAAGAAGGATTCATCATATTGGACTGAAATTCAATTTCAGTTGAGACTCGTTACAATCAGTCGCCCCAAGGTTTTTTAGGTTGTAACAGTTGGTATCACAGAATTTAAAAGCCACCTTACATATGGTTATAAAGCTATAAAACACCGTCCTCTGAAAAGGATTTGTACCCCAAATCTATATAAACAAACTGCCCCATTAGACTAAGCTGAATCATTTCTCTACAGTTAAATAGTATTAATATGAGATAAATGTGTCATAACTGTGAAGTGTATTTATTTATTTTAAACAAGGATAGTTTTATCATGTGAGCTCTCTAACTAGTTGTCATGCAATTTGTGTGTTTATTTCCACCACTTCTGGCTTCATGGCTATAAACTACCACTCTACTTCACTGATGCGGGCAACATCTTCAGTGGGATTTTACTCAGATTACTTACGTATGGAAACATCTTCTCAGTGAAAGTGTGTGTGAAGGTGTGTATTTGTGTTTTGGTGTCAGGATCAGAGAATGACACCTTCCCCCTGTTCCAGTCCAGCTGAACTCTGACCTTCTTGACCGCCTTTAAAAAAAGAACGATGGAAGACTCTGGCAGGGAGCGCACGGTGTATTCACCTTTATAAAACCCTAGCCTCCATAATCCAGATTGCGGCTCTCCCTTCCTTTTGACAGACTCTGCTAACACACCGACTTTCCAGTCTGTGCTGTTTCCAACTTCAACATCCCAGCTGTGAGTGCCTGAATAAAAGCCCTCGGAGGCCATAGCAATCGGGTAGAAGTCAAACCTCTCTGGATTGTCGGGAAGCTGCCGTTTCTCACTGACGCTCACACCGGTCAGATCTTCAGAGATGAGGAGATTTGGCTGGGCAGAGTTTGGGTCCAGAATCACAGGAGAGTAGGAGACCATCTTCTTCATCTTGTTCCAGATGTTGTAACCCAGGTTGCCCAGGTGTTTGGCCACATCTATCAGAGCTTCTGAGACCAGCTGTGGGTCATCCAGCTGGGGGTACAGCTGGACCATGTTCATTGTACCCTTGTAGTCCTGCAGAAAAGCGACGTTTTCAGCTTTCAGCTCCTCCTCTGCAGCTCTGATTGTGGCCGAAAGAGCTGCCATCTCTCTGCTCAGAGCAGCAATCTTCTCCTTCATCTGCTGACTCTTCTCTTGCTCTTCTATATTCAGAACAGCCAGCCTGGTCTTCTCTTCCTCATCTAGAAACATGCGAAACTTCTTAAACTGCTCCTTGATCTGCTTCTCTGTTTGTTGAGCCTGGGTCTTAATGTGTTGCTCTGTTATATCAAAGTTTCCCTTCGCTTTTTGTAAGACCTTCAGTTTGTCCTGTAATGGTTTTAGGGATTTCTGAAGCTCTTCCTTGTGATCCTGCGCGGCCTCATCGATGGGCCAGAACTTGTGGTCGACGTGTGCTCTCGAATCACGACAGATGACACAGGCTGGCTCCTGATGGTCCAGACAAAAGAGTTTGAGTTTCTCAAAGTGCAGACAGCACAAAACCTCAGACCCTGCCGAAGCGCTCTGATTTTTCTTTTTTAAGTAGGCCTCAGCGAGGTTCTTTAGGACCAAGTTACAGGGTGGGTCACTCTGCTCTGACATTTTCTTACAGACTGGGCACTGCTGTTCCAGCTTCTGTGCCCAGCAGTTCTTCAAACAAGTCTTGCAGAAGCTGTGGCTGCATGACAGGAAAACAGGATCCCTAAAGATGTTATGGCAGACGGGACAGGAAAGATCCTCCTCGGACTGGAAAGACATCTTTTCTCAGAGAGAAGCTGAAAATGCACCGAACAGAATTGTATAACAGGAAGGCGGCCAGGTTTACTTTCACTTTTGGTTTGTGTTATAAACATAATATTTCGTCTCCTTAGAAGGGAACAAATGAACTCTTACCTTAACTATACTAGTTTCGCCTTGTTTTCCTTTCTCTGTTTTGATTTTAACCTTGAGATAAATTTCTCACCCAGACAACGCTTTTGTTTTTCTCAGAGGAAGAACGCCCAGGCTTCCTTTTTTGTTTTGTTTTTTTACCCATAGCTGAAAGAGCGTAGTCAGGTGGGCGGAGACAAAGGTGTGACCTGTTTTAAAGTGCTCCTAAACTATTCCCATTTTAAAGCTTTTTCAGCAGTACAGTAGTTCAGACGTGGAAACAGACAAAAAATAAACTCAACAATAACAACAGCTGTCTTATTAAATTAAAGATTGTGGAGGTATGTAAAGACTACAGGAGAGGCCTCAATATGTCTCACTCCAACTTTATTAACGGCTTCACTAGAACTCCGTATACAAAAAGCGCCAAACCTCCACCCCATCACTTCCCTTAACCTTGGGTGTGAGTGGAGCCACCTGGTGGTCCGACCCCCCACCCCAAACACACGTGAACGAGGCTGGTGTAGGCGGGCAGGACAGGCAGTCGGTTGGAGGGTGCTCCTGGGGGAAAACCAGAGTCCATTCACCCCGTGGCAGGAGGGCGGCCAGAAGAAGAAAAGGATGAGGAGGGGCTCTAACTGATAATGAACATAACTACAGGCTTGGAGGTCCTAAAAGTCAGGTATAAAAGGAACGGTTTGGGGGTTTAGAACACATTTTGTGTAATTATAACAATGTGATTTATGACCCTGTTACACAGACATTCAGTGTAATACAATCAATTCACTGATCTTAATGTTCTCAGGTAGGATGGCTCAAAATACTTGTAACAATCAGAGTAACAAAATGAGTATTAAAACAAGAAAAAAGAAGAAAAACCAACAAAAATGTTTTAATTATTCAGCTGTGAGGTAATTTTTTAATAAAAGAGATTTGTTGCATATTTAGTCTTTTAGGGACTCATCATGTGAACATGATTCATACTTTCAGCTTTTTGAATAAAAGGCAGTTTTATTTTCTATTGCAGCCCCAAATGTAATATTATCAGACAAGATTACTTTGTACTTTGAAAGTCTGTATGGATTTATTTACACATTTCAACTAAATGTTGAATTTGGGGGTTTTACCTTAAGAGCTAAAAAAGATCATTTTTTGACATTTGAAACATTTACATCTTCAAAAACTCTGAGGCCAAATGTACAACACTGAATTGTTTACACCGAGTCAAACCTGCTCCATCAAAGGGGTTCAGTGTTCCTTTGGGTCAAAGGGTCCACTGATTTATCCGTGTTCACCTCTTTAAGTTTACTTTGTGTTTGTCTCCACCTAGTGGTCGATGAGAATTACTGCAAATCAGTTCAATCATTTACCTTCTACCAGACAAAAGCTCCTCTCAATACTCAGTTAAAATGCAACAGAGTAACCAGAGAAAAAATGAATTCAAAATGAAATATATTTACCGTTTAGAAGATAACAAACAGCTGCAAATATTGTTAGTTTGATAAAAAATAGTCTACTTCATGTGTTGCAGCCAGTGTTTTTGACAGTCACAACCTCATAATACAACCTTTTGTTTGTACTTATAGTGTCTAAGTGATCTGTCTCTGTATGACACTAAGGTGTTATACAAGTTTGTGTATGCACCATAAAATAGGGCTGTGTAATCCTGTGTTCCTTTTTATTCTGTTGTACTTACCTTTCTTTATCGCTGTGGCCACTTTCACTGACAGCTGCAGCCAATCCCTCTGTGCTTGACTAATTGAACTGGACCTAACTACTCTGTGCTCTTAGTGCCTTTTTAGCATTTTAATAGAATTAGCTATCAGATCATTTTCAGTGCAGAACAAAATATCATTTGTTTTATGGATTTTATGGTCCAATTTTGTTGAGCTAGTATTTCTTTTTAGTTTGTTGTTTATCAGCTTTAATTAGCAGGAAAGAACTGCTTTGCGCAGTTTTTGCAGTTTGCAACCAACCTAGTATTTTATAGGTTTTAGGGTTTTTTTTACACTTGAAGGGAAAACATTGGTATGTGGCTATAGTGTCAGTCATCATCATCATCATCATCATCAACATCATGAATAACATCATCGTCGTCATCAAGAATGCCATTAACTGTTTCACCACCTCGATCGTGATCTCCTTCACTATCAGAGTCTGCACTGTCATGAGACACTCGTGGTAATATCTTCAATGGCAGTTCGTTCTTGGTGTAAACAAATGGAAAAAGTTTCTGAGTGAAAGTGTGTGTGAAGGTGTAAATGTTGATGTCAGGATCAGAGAATGACAGCTTCCCGCTTTTCCAGTCCAGGCAAACTCGGATCCTCTGGAGCTTTTTCTTTGGATGAAAGGAGGACGAATCTAGTGGGGAACGTATGAAATAACTACCCTTACTGAACCACACAGCCCACAATCGACACTTAAAGTCTGTTTGTCCCTTTCTTTTAGTTGATTCTTCAGCCACACCAACTAGCCAGTTTGGACTGTCTCCAACTTCAACATCCCAGCTGTGAGTCCCTGAGTCGAAACACTCTGAGCCCAGGACGATCGGATAGCCATCAAACCTCTCTGGATTGTCAGGAAGCTGCTGCCTCTCTCCAAGGCTCACACTGGTCAGATCTTCAGATATGGAGAGGTGTGATTCAGCTGTGTTTGGATCCAGGATCACAGGGGAGTAGGAGACCATTTTCTTCATCTTGTTCCAGACATTGTAGGTCAGGTTGCCCAGGTGTTTGGCCACATCTATCAGAGCTCCTGACACCAGCTGTGGATCATCCAGCTGGGGGCACTGCTGGACTCTGCTCACTGCAGCCTTGTAGTTCTGCAGGAAAGCAATGTCTCGTGCTCTCAGCTCCTCCTCTGTGGCTCTGATTGTTTCTGAGAGACTTGCTATCTCTCTGCTCAGAGCTGCAATCATTTCACTCATACTCGCACTCTTCTCCTCCTCTTCCTCTCTCAGAGCAGTGATCCTGGCCTCCTCTTCCTCTTGCAGAAACTGGTGAAGCTTCTTAAACTGCTCCTTGATCTGCCTCTTTGCGTGAAAGGCCTGAACCTTAATGTGTTCTGCTGTTTGAACAAAGTTTCCTTTAACTCGTTCAAAGGCCTTCAGTTTGTCCTGTAAGGGTTTCAGTGAGATCTGGAGCTCCTTTCTGTGATCCTGCGCAGCCTCATCGATGGGTCTGAATCTGTGGTTGCTGTGAGTTTTTGAGTCTCTGCAGATGAGACACGCTGGCTCCTGATGGTCCAGACAGAAGAGTTTGAGTTTCTCCGAGTGCAGACCGCAGAGCGACTCGGACTCTGCTGAAGCACTCTGATTTGTCTCCAGCAAGAAGTTCTCACACAGGTTCTTTAACACCAAGTTACAGGGTGGGTTTTTCTTTTTAGATGCACTCTTACAAACAGGACACTGGCGTATTTCTTTCTTTCTCCACCATCTTTTCAGGCAGTTTCTACAAAAGCTGTGGCTGCACGACAGAACAACAGGGTCTCTGAATATGTCTCGACAAACGGGGCAGGACAGCTCTTCTTGGATTCCAGACGACATTTTATCTGTGACTGACGCTGTTAACAAACCACACAAACAGGAAGTTAGAAACTTACTAATCTATAGAAGGTACTTCCACATTTTTAGGGCTCTAAAAACTCACGTAAACGAGGTGAAGTAATCCCAAATCTCTTCTCCTTCTGTGGGTTTTGTCTTCTGGTGAATAATATTGAATTTTTTTTTACAGAGTTTGAAGTTTCCCCTCAGTTGAAAAAGATCTGCTTCCTCTTTTTAGTAACGTAAGTCAGGAAACACGTGGAGCGCGCTCATACGT
The DNA here is from genome assembly GCF_057381915.1 of Diplotaxodon limnothrissa. Lineage (NCBI taxonomy): Eukaryota > Metazoa > Chordata > Actinopteri > Cichliformes > Cichlidae > Diplotaxodon > Diplotaxodon limnothrissa. Next base: position 27,224,864 of record NC_140600.1, read on the forward strand.
CAGAGGTGCTACATCACTTTAAATTTGTTTATAGTATTGAAGATATCAGTTAAAGAGACAGCATCATCTTCCGTGGATTATTTTAGCCTCTATCCACCAAGATGAGTTCATATAATGTATCATGATTTTTTTTTTTGCCTCTGTGCACCACGAAATTTTTTTTTTCAATCAGTATGTGATTGAAGTCCAGATTTTCAAATTTAACTCAATGAAGTTAATGAAAAAAAGTCTTTGTGTAGGAATTACATAGATTTTTATACAAAGACCCTCATTTCACAAGCTCAAAATATAATTAGACAAACCAACGCCTTGAACATGGGCTGCTTTTGAAACAGCTCTTGTTGTCAGTGACTGTCAGAAGTCTATAACTGCTTTTCTGCAACTGCGCAATCTCTTTTACATTTCCGGCCTTCTTCTTCTTGAGTGTAACCAGTGGTTTGCGCCTTGATGTAAACCCTCCTCTACATTCATGAAGGTATTTATAGATTGTGAAGTTTGTTTTTCTTAACCATGGAAAAAATTATGTGATCATCTTCTGCAGTTGTCCTCAGGCCTTTTCATGTTGCTGTGCTTGCCAGTGCAATCATATTGAGAGTTTGAGCAAACAGCTAACAACGCACTTTCAAGACTCTTTAATTTTGTAGCATCTTCAACTTAAAAAAAAAACTAACTTGAGACTTGAGTCAGTGTGAAGTGGCATCATATGTCTCTAAAAGTAGAATTTTTAGGTATCTGTACTTTATCTTAGTTTTTATTTTTCTGACAACTTTTTAATTTTATCAGTGACACATGATAAACTGTAGATTTAAATTTTACATGTAATGTCATAATTTTAATTACTTATTGGATTTTATATGTGTTATGATAAATTATGTATTTTCATTTTGTGAAATCTCCAGCAAAATAAACAAAGCTATACAAACTTAGTTTATTCAAATACTGGGTAGTTTTGTCCAAAATAAACAGGTTAGTTTGCAGTACTGTGGCGAATTCACAGTAAAGCACTGTGTTGGACTGATGCAAGGTGGTTGTGGTGCTCATGGTTTCATTTAGATTTAGGTTACATCAAGTGTAGCAAATTGCATTTAGGTTGACGATGCTTGGACTAATTAGCTAAATTTCATCTCTATACCAACTGTATACTGTCTAGCATAAAGATAGTGTAAACAGTGTAGGGGATGGACGTCAGTCAAGACAGCAGGTCAGCTGATCGCTGCATGTACACTAAGAAAATCTACCGAAGCTCACAGTAGAAAATTACTGTGAGTTGTGATTGTTTTCCGTGTGCTGAGCAACTAAACTGTTTCGATCATTACCTGCTAAATCCCACTGTAACTCCCGATTGTACTAATTTTCCTGTTTAGGTGTGGAGGTGAATTCACCATCTACAATGTAAGGAACAGAAAATTGTTATTTTTTAAAACTCTCTTTCACTTCATGTGTCCTACATAACAGATTCAAGCTTTCATGAGAATTAGAATTTAGACTGGAGTAGCATTTGCGTCCTCATGTACTAATATTGTTTTATATTATATTAATATAGTGCATGGTTCAGTTATCTTTTACAAGAATGGTTAGCAGAATTGTCCTTCAAAGAAGTACTTTTTTCTTTCCTGCGAGTACATTTCAGAGCCTGTATTTCACTTTTACTTGAGAAAAACAGCTGCTACAGTATTTCAGCTGTTACTAGAGTATTTGTAAACACAGGTACTTGTACTAAAGTAAAGGAAGTCTGTACTTTTGCCATCTGTGATAAAATGTAAGATGTAATGAACTACTGTTGCAGTGAAATGACAATAATTTGTATGCATAATCATAAAGATCTGATGCGAAATTATTTGCAGATATGTATTTTTTCCAAGTTTAAAAAGACAAAAACGCAAGGAAGGTCCAAAGAGCGGGACAAACACATTTTCATAAAATCTGCTGTTTAATAAAAACCATGGCACAAATACAATGTGGAAAAAAATTGAAGTTTTACACAGATGAAAGTTATCGATCTATAAATCACACAATTTTGTGATTTAAAAATAACATCTAAAGACAACCATGTGATTTTACTGCATTAGAAAAGAGACATTCAGATGTTTTTACTCTGCTATGAAACAAAATACTAAGCCATGAATAATGAGTCTTAAGGCACTGCTGGCTCATATAGATCATAGTTCAGTATACAAGTCAAAAATACCTAATTGATGGTGACAACACCAACTCTGTCTGTAGAAATATTTAGCCAATAAATACATTAGTAAACTGACCAAATACACAACACCAAATTAAGTTTTTGCATTAAAAAAAAATCAAACTTATCATCTCTTCGCAACTTTTCAGAAGCAGTCGTAAACGCACAGATGTATAGATGTTACGTTGTGCTCTGTAAACTTATGAACTTAAATATATATATAGTAATTTAATTTATTGATAAAAGATGTTATCTGGATCCAGAAATCTTTGTACCATTTAAACTACAATATTGCACCACTAACTCTGGTTTTGTCATTTCTTGTTTAAATTTTAAGCGCTTAGCAAAGAAACTCTAGTTTTTTTTTTTTTTAAAGAAATGTTAGTACATATACTAATAAGAAGCTCAATCTAAATGCAAAAGACTACAGCGATGGTATAACAGGCGTTATTTTATAACCCATGAAAACAAAATCAGTGCCAGTCAGTTTGCAGCTAAACATAGTCACCTAAAGAAGAAACACGATTTCCTCTTTACTACTTTCAATCTGAAGTTGAATTGCATATTTGTGGCATTTTTTTTTTACATGTTAAGTGACAAGTTTAAATCAGACTGTCTGTACAGTGCATCAAACTAAAAAAAAAAATCCGAGCTCTTTAAGTCGATGGTAAATGTTTTATTCTTTCTTTAGTATTTTAGCTTTTCTGCAGGTGGACTCCTCAGTGTTTGCAGACAGCTGTTTAGCCTCGACATGCATCTGTCTGAGGGAGTAAGGTTAGCGCACAGCCAATAGGAAAATATACGCAGCCTGTGCAGGGCCAATGGTTATGTGGATCTTGACACGCTAAGAACACTCCTGTAAAATATATTCTGAATTTCAAAAGCTTTCTTTCCTGGATAACCCCGTGAGGTCTAACCCACCCACCACTTTACAGACATTAATTAATCCTGATCCTAAACAAATGGAACAATTCCAAGAATAATTCCTCTGTAAAGTTTTTTCTTTGAGACCAGACTTTATCCTTGTCTGGGAAACAGATCCTGTATGCTTTTTAGAATGTGTGTTGGTTTGGAGCCTCGCTTGGTACCAAGCTAATCACAATGTGCAAAACCAAAATTTACATTCAGATAGCAAGGCCTGAAAACAGTGTTTCAGGTACTTGTGATTGCCAAAGATGAACTCGGAGGGTTAAATAAATTTAAGAAATTTACAGCTTCAACAAATATTAGTATAAAAAAACAAAACAAAAAAAACCAAAACATCTTTACTGCATATAGTTAGCTTTTTGATGCATGGAAAATTTCTTTTGAACAGTCAATGTGAGGAAGACATGGAAACTACCGGCCATCTATATATACATAAACTACAATCTCATTACATTAAACCTTATTTGCAGTGGAAGTAATACTGAAAAGAAAAAAAAAAGTCTTTAGAAAAAAAAAATGTATTAACAAAAATGCACAGGTGAGCTGTTGCATCCTGATTAAGCAAATCAGACTTTGTGTGGTGAAAACATTTTAAAGTGCACTGAAGAAATCCACATGTTGGTAGATTAATGTGTAAATGACATTCACTGTTGTACTACTTCAATACAAATAGGGCTTAAAATAGTTCTCACTCACAGTGAAGCCAAAATCGAATGTTGTCAAAGCTTCAGATTAAAGGTCATCACCGACAGAAATTACAAAAATATTCTGAGTTGTTCTGTTTTTGTATAAAGTAGAAAATATTTTTATACTTTAGGATGTAAAAAGATACACAGATGGGTACAGTTACAGCTTTACATAGAAAAACGAGAGGTTGGCGGGTTCAGAAAACAGCAAAACTCAATATACAAACAATATTGTTAGTGTTACAAAATTAAATAGGACAGTGGCAATAACAGAATAAATTATTAGCTATGGAAACATGTTCATTATCCTCACTGTAGAAAAGGCTGAGGATGAGACGACACGTGTCGGTTTGGTCACATATGGTGCTGCTGGCTGATTAAAGTTTAATCAGGTGGTTACTGTAGTGAATAAGGCTCTCAGAGTGTCCAGAAACTCGAGCTGTCAGGACCACGTCACTCAAGTTTGTCCCCAGTCAGTCTTTAATAAACTCTCTGCCTCGCTCAAGTCTGCCTTTCTGCTTCTTCACGTCAGTTTGTGTCCTCGCAGACATGCAAAGGTAATGACTGGTTATTCTGCCGCAGGGTACATTAGTGCTTATACTGAATTACAATTACTAAAACAAAATAATCAAGGTAAGGTGTAAACCTTTTTTATTTATAAATAAAATTTATGTTGACGTAGTGATATCTACCTATACAATTTGATGGGGACAACACAAACAGACCCCTTGTCTGTCCTCCACTGCATCCTTTGACTCATCTCTCCATCTCGCCTACTTACAAATGCCATCTGACTCTGGTGGAAACAGTGCAGCTGTTCTAACTGCCTCACATCTGGAGGCTTTTCTTTACCTAAGAAAATCAGAAGTCTTCAAACCAGTGCGAGTGCAGTCAGAGCTCACTTGCTGCCCGTTTCATAGGCAACTAATGGGCGACAATGACCTGACCTATGGCGTTTGAGTGTGGATTCCTCTGTGACATCACAGATTTGTGGTGATTGGTTGGTTTTCTTCAGTTTAAAAAAAAAAAAAAAAAATCTGCTACACATCCACAAGGCAAACCTCTGGATCTGCCCGAGTCTGTCTGTCCACACATCTGTCCATTAGTCTGTCTATGCTTAGCTCGCCTTCTCCTTTTTCTGCCTCTTCCTTCTGTCTCTTGGTGAGGTCACTCGCGATAGCCAGCGCTCCTCCTTTTAGGAATCTGACAAAGTTCTCTCCTACAAGCGGCCCCATGGCGTACATGCCTGGCCCGTTCGCAGCAATCACCCTGTTTGTAAACGGGTCCACCTCAATTGGGTTCCTCCGGCATGAGATGGGCTCCTCAGGGTTCATGCCAAGCGAGCGCCCGTTATTGTCTAGAAAGGAAAGATTGGGGTGGGCGCCAATCAGAACCAGAGCCTTAGAGACCTGAACCACCGTCCGCTCGCCAGCGTCTGACTCTAGAACGCACTTTCGGTCAGGTCTGAACTCGACAACCCTGTGGCGCGGGAAGCTCAGGTAACCCGGGTACCGGGGGAGAGAGGAGGAAGAAGAAGAAGGGTTGGAACGATGAAGATTCTGCGTATGGTCCTGTTGTGAATTATTGCGTTGATGCTGTTGAGTCATCATCTGGTGAACCTGGAGGACAAAGTACAGAACAGAGGTTAGGCGATTAAAATCCTAGACGACCCGGTTCAGCTGCCATGACGATCAGTCAGGAAATTGAGTGGCTCTGCTCTCCTCACCTTGTGGTATTCTGGGTAGAGCAGTTTAGGCAGCTGGTTGAAGATGAGCTCTGGGTCGTTGACTGAGCGTCTGAAGGCGTGGTAGACAGGGGTGTTGAGATGGTGGGTGGCAAGTACTGCGTCGGCTGCCGTAAGTCCTGCCCCCACCACCAGAACTGGGTCTGACGACTGGTCGAGCTCACCGCGAGCGATGGCTGCCTCTAGATCCCAGAATGAGTGGCACACGAAGGGCAGGGACTCGCCCTGTGCACCGAGTCTGGCCGGGATGTCATGCGTGCCCGTCGCCAACACCACATTGCGTGCTAACACGGAGAAAGGTACCTCCTCTGAAAGCGTGGAACCATCTAAAAGTAGGAGAGAAGAATCAATAGGTGAAAATCGGCTTTACTGAGAGGCTGCATGAAGTCCATATTAATATGATTTTGAGCAGTGAATCAAGCAAAACTACTTTAGTGCGGTCCTAGAATCCTAATATTCAGCTGGCAATGTGCTTTAACACTTTATAACACAACAAATCTTAACAGTGATCAAGAGAGTTTCATTCACTGTACCTCCAAGCTCTTCCCCCTCTCTCCGCTGCAGTCCTGTCACTCTCCAGCAGGGCGGCGACCCTTCCTGGCTGATAGGCTGCCTGGTCACAGAGGTGGCTAAAGTCCCACAGGCAAAGTTCTGCTCCAGGGACATCTGGGAAACGTAGTGCTGGTAGTAGGAGGCAATCTCTGCTGGTGTAGCACGGTCATTTCGCACATTTCTGTTGTGAAAGAAACACGAAAATACATTTGGATACAGGTTAAACACGTATTTGTTTACAGACACAGGACATGAAGACGAGTATTAGGGATCAGAAAGAAGATATTTACTAACGAAGTTTTGATTAAAAAAAAAAAAATCTGTAAATGAAAGAGTTGTTGGGGCGATATTGAAACACAAGTCTGAGTGTGGCGCACAGAAATTAAAGACCACTGTTCTGCTGCTATGGTCACAAATTGCTATTTTATGTAAATCAAGTGGGTCCAGCTGGGCTGAGTCATTTGAAAAACAAATTAAAGAGTGTGGCATGAAGATCAATGGCTTTGTTCTTTTATTTCTCTGCTCAGCTTACTCAGAAGAGTACTGTAACTGTATTTTCTTTGTGGTAAAAAACTTATTAATTTAGGCCTCCAAGTCTTAATTTCATCAATTTTCATTACATTATCAATTTATTTTCATTTATATGACCAATACATCTCCTAAAAGTCATTCTTGTTCTTAGCAGCCTCACTGCAATGACAGCTTGAGTCTAGTCTTAATAATCAGGGCTGTGGGGATTAAATTCAAGTATAAGCTAACTACAAGAGCAGCTCCATCATTGAAACTCAAACCCCATTTAGCTTTAGGTTCTCAGCTCGTAAACATAAGCCCGGGTGGTCAAGATTTGTTATTAATAAAGGTAATCAGATAGTATTTGTCCACTGTGGAGACATCTTTTTGTACACAAGCCTCTCTGCCAGGAGCTTTATTACGGTTGAAAACTTCATGAACCCTGTTGAGTGTTTAAACAACACGTCGTACACGCTCTGTACACAAAGTGGCGGTTTTATTATGAGCAGACCTGCGTTTGTCTCTCATCCAGTCCTTCAGCTTCAGCCCGGGAAGCTCCATCCAGTTAGCCAGGCTCAGCGTCAGCATGGAGCCCTCCATTGCCTGCACACAGCACACACATTGTTAACACTTTTGTTATTCAAATCCTGTTTGCCTTCTATCGCGTGCACATCAACTTCTGTGTGTAAATAAGCAGCTGGCAAAACATTTTTTTTATGTGTTTGCTAACCATATCTACTTTACGATCGAATTCAGGCCATCTTATAAAATAACATTTTATGATGATAAGGACTAAACAGACGACTGTTTATCCTTCTGCTTACACAAAACAGAATGGGTTAGCCTTTAAAACCTATTCTGTAACTTACATGCCAGGCTCCTCCAGGTGGTCCCTTCCCCAGCACCAGGTGGGGAATGGCACGCTCTGGCTCGTATCGCCATTCCAGCGGAGAGGTGTGGTCGAATCCGAAGTCGCTGTCTGGCAGCAACAATGAATCAAAGAGCACCGCTACGGGGTTGGACGACCGCCCTTCCAGCCCCTCGCACAGGTACTCCAAGTCCTACAAAGGGAGCATCTGTGAGGCTCTGTTCACACTGCACTAATGCAACTTCACAACTTCACCGAGAAAAGAAAGACGTTTACCTGCTCCAGCAGCGACAGGTGAGGCTGCTCTGCCAGCTTGCTGTGCAGCAGGGGATTTGGATGTGATGCCTCAGGTGACAGGTAAGGGGTGTAACCTGATAACAGGTAGGACAGGCAGATGCCTGAGGGGCCATTACCTGAAAATAAATGAGAGGTAAGGTGGTGATTGGTTATACATTCAGAAAAAATGCAGTTTGGTTATTACCAATTTTACCGCACAGCTGAACACAGATCAGAAAAAAAAAGAAAAAGAAAATTTGAATAACTCAATTTAACTTCCAACAGAAACATTGCAAAAAACAAAAACAAAACCTGTCAATGAAAGGGGGACATTAAAGTCAGTGTACTGCATGATTCAGGGGGTTTGGATACAGCACATACAAGAGGCCAATGATTCAGCAAAACCACGTACAACAGTTGCACAGTCAGGTTATCCCACTTTCAGCTCTCTAAGTAATCCAACTGAACCTTTTTTTTTTTAACACAACAGCCTTTGCTGATGCGAGGATTCACTCTGATTTTTTTTCTGTGAATCATTAATCTGGATTCATCACTGATTCATGGACAGTAAAGCTCTTCTTTTCCATTAGTGAGCTGTAATGCTGCAGGAGTGTTCACCTGAACCAACAGTAGAAAAAAACCCCATAAGAAAGCCAGCGTTTGCATTTATAACTGAAAATGAGGAAAACCACAGTGGGTTTCTTTTAAAGTATTGCATTGTTTGCCTCACTTTTGTGCAACATCTGCTTCCCGCTGTTGGCGAGTTCATCTCTTAAAATCTAAGCCATATTTAGCCTATAACCAATTAATACCTTGGCTAACTATTAGGCTATAAAGTGGAATCCCACAGTCATGCAAAAGACCATAGAAATGCAGACAAAGCAAAACTGGCACAACTCACTTTCAGAAGTATATTTCTTCTCATGCAGTTCCCTCTGAGCTCCATCACAACGATCCAATTTAATGTTTGTCAGGTTTATTTCAAAGCTACTGGCTAATGTTTAGGGTGTGAACTTCATTAGTAACTGCTGTAATAACTTAATCGAGCACACCCCTAAACAAAGCTAATGACTGCTCCTTTGAGGTTTGTAACCGAACAATTAAAACTGCAGTTCTTCATGTGTGTTTTCTTACCAATGATCACCACAGGCAAGATGTCTCCAGGGAGAATTTCTTTGTCATGAAGGTCCATTTCAACTGCAAAGAGGAGAAAAGACATTTTTATACAAGACTGAGAAAGTAGTTCAACACAGTTAATGATTGTTGAGTCCAGTCAGCATTAACAATGGTGAGTCGAGTTCATTTTCATGTGACCTGTGGCACACACATGCACACACTTCCCCTGCAGAGCCTCAGTTTGACATCGTAGCTCGAGATGGCGTAGATAGAGATATGACGCTGCCACATACACCATAAACCACACAGGAAGACAGTCTCTAGAGAGACTTCATGTGAAGACGCTAATTTCTTCCTTGTTTACTCTCTGATTTAATTTTTTTCAAACCTGCAAGTTTGAAGCTGTACTTTACTATTCCTGAGTTTACAAACAAGTCAAGACATTAAGGTCAACTCAGTACATCAAGGTCGGCTGTAGAGGAACTAGATCTGTTACACACAGCAGTAGGTCAAGTGCGAGAATCAGTTTTACAACTAAAACACATCCACTGTAAGTTTAGACATTAACCCAGGGTGAAAAGGCATTAAATCAAATGTAATAACTCACTCAGATCACAAGATGCTTAAAAGCCTGAGGGCACACGACCTGTACTCACATCATATTTTACCCCCACAACATGCAGCGCGCCTCTTTTCACCTGTTAAGTTTAACTGTTGTGGATTAAATCAACAAATTTGGCCTTGGAGAGTCTTTTATTTGCTTGGAATTTTCTAAACACAAAGCTAATCTTTAAGCACTTTCACTCATTTTAATGTGCATCAATGTGTTTGCTTTGTTTCTAACTTTATTTATTAAAGGAACCAAAGGCCTCAAATGCTAAAATAAAAATCTGTTTGAAATGAAGAAACAATTCACACTTTCAACTTTTTCTTTTTTTTCTGAAAGGAGACCTTGCTGAGGATTTTTTGCACAGTTTATGTACTAAAGGACCACAAGCCAAGCGCCATTTAGTCTGATTGTATTCATGACGAGTGAGGCAACCTCTGGAGCTCACACGATTAAAAAGGGAAAATGTGAGTTTGGCGATTACAAGTTGTTTCATTAAAGCTCTGACTGGCCGTTTCAGGTGATACAAACAAACGAATGATATAATTTATTTTGAGGACTTCCAGGAAAGACTATCAGCATGAGACGATGTTGATTATTTTGGCCTTGCAGGTCTGACACTGAGAAAGGCTCAAACTGAGTGTTTTGTGATCAGCCTGACACAAAAATGTGACCATGAAAAAACAAAAAAAAGGAAATATTTGGAGGTAAAAAACAAAAATATTTGGAGTTCCATTAAATGAGAAAATCTTGTGTCCTTCAGCTGTTATCATGACCACGACAAGGAGGACGAAGCGTAGAAATGAACGACCGAGGAACTGATATTCAGGGAGGAACGTCTTACTTCGTATCGCCCCTGTGTTTACTGGGTACATGCCTCTCAGTGTGGTTTAAAATAAACATCAAGTCTGCTGGAATCTCAGTGTTTAGAAAAATTATTCCACAAGAAAAAGTGACAAATTTAACTCCCTTTTCCACCGGTCACAAAATATAGGCCTATATAGTCTAAAATTAAACAAAATTAGCAGAATGAATGAAAAAAAAAAAAAAAAAAAAGATGGTGGTAAAAGAAATGGTCTCCAATACATCCTCATTAGAAGGAGCTCACTGCTCATCAAGTAGCTCTAATAAAGGTCTCACTCAAAGGGTCCCTGTTTTCTATCTTTAAGAAATATTTCAAATCTTTAATGCACTGGTGACAGGATGGAGGCTTTTTCCATTAAAATAAACAAAAAACAACAACAAAAAAGCACCAAACACCTTGCATGAACTGCAGTTTCAGCAGCCACACAGGAGTGCGGCTGGTGTAATGGTGCCTTTATTTGTACCAAAACAGTGTGCAGTTACTTTTTCCCACCCCTGTGATGCAATGACCAGGAAATCTTTGCAAATATAGTTATTCATCACGGAAATGGGAGCAAGTCATTTTCCACATAGAAACTCTGTTTGTCTCTAACCCAACTCATTAAAACTTAACTGAATGCCCAATAAGTAAATTATGAAGCGTGGTGCAAGAGTGTAATGCATTTACCCCTTTGCAGACACTCTAGACAGATAGACAGACAACTGTAATATAGCTCATGATGTCAGCTAAGGTATGACGTTACTCATTTGCACAGACCTGCCCTTTACATAATCTGCTAAGTCATGCTTACACAGGGGAAAAGAAAGTTACTGCAGGACATGGAGGGAAAAAGAGGATGACTCAAAACAAAAAACACAAGGTCAAGATAAGCAAAGCACTGAAAAGGGGCAAAGAAAAAAAAGAGGATTGACTGAACCAGAATCAGCGTGAAAAAGAAAAGTAGCTGCGAGAAAGATAGAGGGTTACATAATCCAGCCCAAACGGTGGCAGAGAGCCCAGTGAAGGCGGGCTGCACACACATACAGTCCATGAATAAATGAAGCCTAGTAGCTGTGTTTCCCCCTGGGATTGACCTGCGGGGATAATTACGCTTCCTTAATTTCTTTGGCACAAAATGCCAAAAGTGTTTTCCAGGGAAATGTGACTAATGTGCAGCACAGACGTCATTAAACACTTTATTTTCAGTGTTTATGCTTACAAAAAAGAGGACTTTAGCTACAGCATTAAATGTACCAAATATAACAGTTATGCCAAGTTGTTATCTCAAAAAAAAAAAAAAAAGCAAACTTAATGAGATGTACCAACTTCTGTGTATGGTACTTCCAAATTACTATAGTTTATCAGAGTAAAGAGTTACTCTTATTTTCAAATTAAACACTCATTTAAATTGTAATCTAAATATAAAAAGAAAACTAATGAGTCTGCCATGAGGTACTGTGCATGTTTGCTTAACTTCAGCACACCTGCAGTGATCTCTGGGTCATATTACAGTTATAAAAGTCATAAACTCTAACTGCGTCAACTGGATAAAACACAACTGACCAGTCATAGCAGTCATCATTCATGACCCGTGATACCTGACAGTATAGTCTTTTTTTTTTTTCATTAGTCATTGTGCCAAACACCCATTTTTATATTGGATGTTTCAGACTTACATGTTATACAAGTTCATTTCGGTATTCCCATTCCAGGTGTAATAAGAGGTCGTTTGGTATCAAAGCACTGGCCAAAGCAATATTGGCCAGTGAGACATAAAGGTCCTAAGTTAGACTACAAATACTGCTTTAAGAAGCTGGAGACGTGGTGGTGTTACAAGTAAGAAGTGCTTTTAACCTAAAACAGGACCTCGGTTTTACACCTTGATTTAATTATTATATTTTCCCCCAAAAGGAGGTTTCCATTCACCTTTACTGTCATCGAAATCCTTAATAAAATTAAATGTTGAACCTGTTTTGATGTTTTACTTTCAGTCCTTCTCTGAGAAGAGGCATACTTAAAAAAGTAATGAAGCAACTACACTTCCAGGTTGTGTATTTCCTTTACGGTAAGACTTATGTTTTGTGTAAGTCAGCTGATACCGACAAATATTCAAATACTGTAAACCAGATATGTTTTATCACTACCTCTATCTCCCTATGTCTACCTGCCAAACAGGCTTTTCAACACAGAGCGTAAGCTTATGTTAAAGCATTTTTTGTTACACTTGCAGTAAGACTCATTTACTGCAAAGGAAAGTTTGTCCCGCCACAGGTGGCGTATATAATTAACTCAGTAACCACACAGCTATAACAATGACACAGCAGTTGTGTCTCGACTTATGTCAACTGCAGGTATGTGTGTGCAGTGTGCAGAGCCACAACAATATGGAGCCATGAAAGCCCTCATATTATTTCGAAACTACAGGGTGCAACTTCCTGTTAAGACTTGTCCTAAATCAGCTGCTCACCATTACATAATCAAATGTTTTGCTCATGCAAAAGACTCAAATCAGCAAATCGAAACATTAACTTAAAAAGCAGAAAACCTCCCACTTATTTAAAGACATATTTTAAATAACTGATGGCCCTTCGGGGGTGAAACTGAGGCACCATTTCTGATTTTAAACAACGGTCAGGCAAAGTCGTCTTTGCTTTACGTTTCTGATGAATGGTGCAAGCAAAGCAGTTACAAAAACAGGGGGGAAAAAACAAAGCGTTGGTGAGTTTCTCCTCTTTTGTGCCCCTGTGAAGCTTGAATCTCTATGACACTGGATCAGATTCTCTACTCATCAGGCTGCAAATATAGCAAAGGCTTATCTAAACTCTTATCCAACTGCTGCTGCTATTTTAATACAGGCTCTCAATCTGAGCCCCTTGATTTTATGCAACGCCCTACATGAATCTGTTTCTACCTGTGGAAAATACTTGAGAAATGCTCAATATGGCACCTGTGCATACGTCTACCTTAAAGCTTCCAGCATCTGGCCAGCTAATCCGCCATATGCACCTGCCAGACGGCTAATGAGATTTCAGTTATGTCTGCCTAGACGCCTGCTGCAGTCTGCAAAGTGTAGGGAGAACCAAATCGGTTCCTGTGCAGTATTGGAAACTAAAACACTAAACACATAAGTATTCACACTTCTTGATCCTTTTCAGCCAGCTGTCTTCTGACTAGCTCCCCCTCATGAACAAAAGGCTAAAACAATGGGTGGGTGGGATTTCTGTGTGCTGACAGCCAGTGCTGTGTGCCTGATACAATCTATTTGGTGTCATTATCATAAAATATCCAAGAGTGGGGTTCAAATGTCTGCAGTCAGAATTTACTGTACATACACTGACCTGTTTGTCAAATTTAACCAGGTGCAATATGAGAACATCACAGTAGCAGTACCTTTATGACAGAGCATAAATTAAAGCCCTCTTTAATTTTGTCACCTGTCTGTATAAACTAAACTCTTTTCCCTGTGTTACTCAGTTTCCTTCTAGGGATTTTGGCACTGGGTGTCCCGACAGCCCTCTGACCTTCCTGTCAGTTTCCTGTGAACTCTCAGCCATCACTGTTTTAGCAAAACCACCACCCACCGACTCCACCTCAAGATAAACATGCAACTGAATTCTAAAGCTGTTTCTATTGTTTCAGCACAGTGAAGCAGTTATTGACATTAACAACTATAAAACTATGTGCAAAACCCAAAGTACCAAAACAAATCATTCACCAGCTATTGTGTTACAAAATGTAAACTTATAAAAATATACTTTTCCTATAAAAATACTGTTTAGCTATGGTGTGATAATCTTTAGTATCCCTAAAATAATTTATATATTAAACTTAATGAAATATTTTCTACTTTTAATTGTACTAATATATATGTATTTATATATAGCTGTGTATAGGAAGCAAATGTGCTTTTAAAAAATTAATCTATAAACGTATCATTCGGTATTTATCTAAAGTTAACCACGCATGCTGTACCACGTGAATGTATATGATTCAGCATTGAGAGTACTTTTGGATGATGAAACTTTTCCAGGATTATGACGGACACTCAGATAAAGGGAACAAATACTTTTTTCCAGTAAAAATCCATTTTTTGTGCAGCACGTCTGCATGAGCGCTACAGATGTTATCTGCTCTGCATTCTTAAGGAAAACCCTAGAAACGTCTCTCCCCACGTTGCACTTGCACCCGCTCGGTCCGGTCGTGACCACCCACGCCCCTCCCCTGCCGGTCAGCTACGTGACTCACAGCTCCCAGCTCCGGCTGACAGGAGCCTGCCCTCACCATCTAACCGCTCCACGAACTCAGGACAATGACTCACGCCACAATGGATGCTCACCTAAATGAATGGATAAAGAAGAAAGATGGTGGCCTCGGGCTACTCACTGATTCGCGCCGGAGGTGAGGCTCTGTGTCCCCCGCGTGCTGTTTGAGCCTTTCAGGAGACACGAGGGTTTCACGTCTGTCTTCTGTTTCTGCTGCTTCTTCTCTTCTCTCAGTCTGTCATGTCGCGGCTCTGCCCCCTTCTTTTATAGCCGCCTTCTCTTTTTCCCCCCGCACGTGTTCAACGCGAGCCTCAAACTCCTGCGTCGTGCAGCACGTTCACTCGTTTAATGTAACAGTGCAGATGGCCCCTCCCCCGTCGACCAATAAGAATCACGCCTCTTTCCTAGACGCTGCCCCGGCTTTACCCCCTGAACGCCGCCATCTTTACGCTGCTACGTCGTCAGCGTAAAGCGAAGCAAAAATCGTCTATATTGCGAGATGGAGAGAGACGACGACAGGATGGACTGGATTTTCTTTCGTTATTGTTAAAACAAACGCCAGTCCTCGTGTCTGTATAACTAAGAAATAAATGCACAAGAAAACAGAAAAGAAATAAAGAAAAGACACATTTCTTTTATTATTACAGCATAACATAGTCATTGTCTCTGTATAAATAAAAAAGAGAGAAAAAAGGCCAAATTTAGATCTGCTTCTGGATTATTATAAATTTTGACTTTTAAAAAAATCTTACAGTATTTATAGTCGTTTTGCAGTGTGGATCTGCTTGTTTAAGTTTATTATTTAGAGAATCTCAGTTTAACTCCAGTTTTCACTTTTTCCGAGTTATTGGTAGCTTCTTCTATAACCTTAATATAATTTTCTTAAACTAAAGCTAAAGATGTTTCCTTGAAATTTTTTTATTTCAGTTTCGTAAGCGTACATGATTGTTTCAGTAAGTTAATTAGTTTTTATTTTCATTTTTGTTAGTTAAATATAATATACTTTGATCTCTGTCCTGTCAGAAGCATCCTTATAATTCTTTAAACAATGGTATCATGAAAAACTAGCATTTAAATGTCGCATACTGATGAGAAAACCTTTGTTCCCATGTTTAGCTGTTTGCAGGATCCACATTTGATGTGTTCCCGTTTCACAAGACCTAACGACTGTTTTACCTAAAATTTGAACTTCCCTGATGCTTGTGAAGAAGCTGATGACTGCAAAACCAACATGCTGAACATCACCACAAAGCACTGGAACAGTTATATAATCCCTGAGCATTCAGATTTATTTAAATCATCAGAATCAGCTAAACTTTAATTACATAAAGATAAAGCAAATCCATGTACACATATAGAGTAAATAAAAGTAGTAAGAGACACACCTCTCACACACTTCTGTCTAAAAAGACTATAAGCTTTCATGGCTGACTCACACTGGAGTTCCTCCAATATGGCTGCCATACGTTACACCACACTTCATTCACAGCTGGTAAAGTTTAGTCGTGGTTGTGTATTTTTGTTGTTTACCCTGCTGTTAAAGCGACGTCGCGTTAACTTTTCTGCTAAGACTGTTTTATTCCGAAAAAACAGATTTCATCATGTGGCGTTTGAGTTTCCTGGAAATGCAAACAGAGTGGCCACTCCTCTGTTTCTTCCCCCTCTAAGAGCACCAGGTGCCCTTGAAACAGAGCACTGCATAATGACAGTTTAATAACCTGAAAGGTCTCATGTCTAGCTGATGTTTCTGAGATATTTTTATTATTAGGGAGTCACATTTCCTCTATTTCTATTTATTTGATATACATTTGTAAAAAAAAATAAAAAAAATAAATCGTTCTGAGATTGTACATTTGTGGGCCACTTTTCCTTCTACATTCATATATAATATTGGTTGGAAATTAACGTTTGAGAACCCAAAGCACGATTTTATATGTTTTGTAACACATTAGAGCTAAAATTGAAGCGAATTCAGATGTGCGTGTGGCTATTTCCCTTCCACGTTCTGCAGTGATTGGTATGGAATAACAGCTATACATCCCAAAACACGTTAGATGACTTTGTGTCATGCAAGATTGTTGTTTTTTTAGTCAGACTGTTATGCAAGCTTTAACAGATCCTCGTGCAAATTAACAGTAGCACACCTGCAGTAGGGTTGTCCTTGTGTAACTTTCAATTTTTGACAGAATCTGTTTTTTTAATCACCACAAAAAAATCCACTTTTTCCTTATAATCGTTATCATAACAACCAATGTGATGAGAGCGGACAGAAAATCTACCTATTTTTAAATCTTAATATTGATTTTTCTTGTTTGGCTTTTACTTTCCCCACAAAGTCTTACTCAGAAGAGTGACTGTGATGGTCATCATGTTCAATGGGGTTTTAACACAAGCAGGCAAAACACAGGACTTCAGAATCAGTTAAACAAAGTCTTTAAAAGTCAATATGAGATGAAAGCTTCGACAGAGAAGCATCTCCAAAACACCCAGACCTCATAATCAGACAACAAGCTATAGGTTTGAAGCCAGGCACAACCATGCAAATAAGTTATTTTGCCTTCTTGGGTTTCTATTTTAAACACGAACAGGACTGTTAGTGACATGAAACCATTTATTGTGAACCCTTCCTAACAGAACAGATCACCAAGTGCTCCAAATGTTTGAGTTCAGCTATTTCATAAAAACAAAGATGGCAAACTAAGAAGAAAAAGTGTCACCAGAACAATCAGAGCAGGTCTGTGCACTTCACTTCACTTGACATAACATGTTAATACCAAATCCCGTACAGGTGATGGTAAAGGTCGTAGGACACGATTAACTTAATTTTCTTCCTCATTCAGCGCACATGCTCCACGGAGAGGGGAATCCTGAAACACATCATTCCCATGAGGATAAAAATGTGTCGTCAGGACAAAGCTGATCAGCTAGAACAACTTTGTATTCATCTATATGCAACCAACAACATAAAATAAGCTGGTTTATGTTTTTCCTTCAGTATTTAATTTTATTTATTTATTTAGGACAGTGTACGTTAATGAACATAAATGTAAAAAAAATTACATGAATGTAAACATACCAGATTATAGCCAAGGGCTAATTTCCATCTGTTGTCCTAAAACATAAAAAAATAGACATAATAATTCATAAAAATTCATCATTCATTCATAATAAAGACTCCATCACCAAACTTACACATACACACCATTCTGTTCCTAAATAAAACATTAAAACTATACAACTTATACATGATCACACACTTTCAATGTCACTCATAGATGTACTAATCATTCCAGGAATTTCACCAACATTATCCTGAGATAAATAATTAAAGGAAAAACCTTTTCAAAATTACTTCTAAGTTGAGCCTTTTTCATTGTTATTTTTACACCACAGTGCAGGTAAAAGTCCTTTAAATAAAATTGTGTGAGAAGACAAATTTACAATGGAACAAATTTACTGAAAAAACACATTTTAGTTAGTCTGCTTGCCTATTTGTTCCACTTGCACTTGAGTTACAATCAGCTGATTTCAGCTGATATGCTGGAGAAGGAAAACAGTGGAGCAGTCTGCCGAGTGGATATGGGCATTTTATTTATATTTTATTGCACAAAAGGATGAGAGTGCAATGGCAAAGTGGAAACTTCATCCAGGACAGAAACAACTATATCATACTGTTAACACAACTTCAGCTCTTTGCAAACACTTGCTCGGACAGCATGCTAACGCTGGGTTAGCCAAGAACCCAGAGTGATGTTAAAGCTGAATGCCGACCCCAACTCAGCAGCCAGACCCTGAACTTCAACTGTGAACAAACTCATGAGCAGTCAGACTCCAGCCTCCGTTTCTACCAGTTCATCACCATGACGACCGTTTTGAAGTCGCTTTGCTTTGTGTTTCATCTTTGCTTTGTGTTTTCGGCTTTGTGTTCAAAGGTTAATACAAAGAAAGAGATCATATGTTAGGATAGGGATTTCTGTCGGTGTGTAGCCTCAGGTTTATATTGTTAATTGGTAATTATGAGACGGTGGTTTTCAGGTCATTTTACAGCGAAAGTAAAGTAACAAGTGGTTTAACAAAATACTTTCTACTGGGAGTAATTAAATAATGCACTGCATTACTTATTATTAAAGTGTTCTGTGTAATATGTATAATACATTAGTTTTTTGAGTAAGACTCAAATACAGATCACAACAAAGTGGGGAAATACCTACAACGTGCAAACATTAGACAACACAGCAGCCAATTCATTTGCTGTACTTTTCCTGTACTTTTGTAAAGCACTCAAATAAGTGCTTTACAAAAGTACAGTAATTTAGAATAGAATAGAATAGAATAGAATAGAATTCAACTTTATTGTCATTGCACATGCACAGGTACAGGGCAACGAAATGCAGTTTGCATCCATCCAGAAGTGCTTTAGTGATATAGATATATTACAATATATATTAGCAATAGTATAGATATGTAAGTATACTACAGAAATGGGTCTATTATGGGTCTATTTACATTCCTTCTGTATTAATTTACAATTGTCCTCATCATGCTCTCACTTAACTGTTTTGAGCATTGTAAGATTAACAGTAGCGTGGTCTAATGCAGCGGTCCCCAACCCCCGGGCCTTGGCCCGGTACCGGTCCGTGAGTCGTTTGGTACCGGGCTGCGAGAGTTGAGGCTCAGGTGTGAAATGTATGGTTTTCAGGGTTTTTATCAGTTTTTAGCGTTATTTTCTTATCGTTTTTATCGTCAACTCGGTTTTTCTGGGTCTTTTCACGTGTGTTATGAATAAATCTTCTTTTTTCAGTACCGGTACTAGTTTTATTTTGTTGTATTTATCCGCGACACCTTAAAGGCCGGTCTGTGAAAATATTGTCGGGCATAAACTGGTCCGTGGCGCCAAAAAGGTTGGGGACCGCTGGTCTAATGGCATTGAAGAGGGATGGGAGAGAACTATTTCAAATGAGGATGGTGCCACCTAATGCACCCCTCTAGACACGCCCCTGGGCTTAAGGTTGGGGACATTAACCATGAAACCTCAGAAGGTTATAGTAGACTTCACCACATTATCCAAATAAAAAAACCTTGCCCTCAGATCAGACTTCAAACTTTGATATTTGACAAAGCTTTGGTCTAGTTAGAGCTGGATCATATGATGCTGAATCCTCCCTTAGTTAGTTTCAGGCTATAGGGGGACTTCCCAAGATGCAGCAAGCACTTCTCCTTCAGTCCTCTATTTTCATGTGTTGCGTGTCATTAACTTTTGTCTTCTCTCTCCTTTAGTTTGTCTTTTGTCCTGTTTATTGTTTGTAGTCTCTCTCTCTCCCCCCAACCAGCTTCTGCAGGTGCCTGCCTCTTCTGTTCAAAGAGTGCGTTTCCAGCTAAAAAGATGTTCTTCGTCTCCGCTTTTACCTCCTCGTAGGGAATCATCAGACTACTGTTCTTGTGAAATGATCACTTAGAAAAGCCACAAATTACACAATGGCAAATGCAGATGTGGTTTTACATCATGTTTAGATAAAAAGATTTGGAACCACAGCATAACAGAGCTAATCACCGTAGAAGTGAATGGTTCAGGTTTTCCTTTCATTTGCCAGCTTTAGATAAAGGAAAATGTTAAAAAGAAAAAAGTTGAGTAATTACAATAACTGCTTTATTTTTTGATCTCACTGGTCTATTTCATGCCACACAATAATATATTTGCTGGTAAAAAATATACCCCTCCTTGAATCGCTACCTTATCGTGGTGGAGGGGTTTGTGTGTCACAGGGATCCCAGGGGCTATGTTGTCTGGGGGCTTTTGCCCCCTGGTAGGGTCTCCCATGGCAAATTGGCCCTGGGTGAGGGACCAGACAAAGAGCGATTCATAAGACCCTTATGAAAAGGACACCGAGGGAACAGTTTACCCTGCCCGGGATAGGGTTACCGGGGCCCCGCCCTGGAGCCAGGCCCGGGGAGGGTGCCCGAGGGCGAGCGTCTGGTGGCCGGGCCTTAGTCCATGGGGCCCGGCCGGGCACAGCCCGAAGAGGAGACATGGGCCCATCCTCCCGCAGGCCCACCACCCGCAGGAGGCGCCATAGGGGTCGGGTGCATTGTGTGTCGGGTGGCGGCCAGGAGCGGAGGCCCTGGCGGACTGACCCCCGGCTGCCAAGACTGGCAATAGGGACATGGAATGTCACCTCTCTGGTGGGGAAGGAGCCTGAGTTAGTGCGTGAGGTTGAGAGGTACCGGCTAGATATAGTCGGGCTCACCTCTACACATGGCTTGGGCTCTGGAACCAGTCTCCTGGAGAGGGGCTGGACTCTGTCTCAGTCTGGAGCTGCCCCTGGTGAGAGGCGGCAGGCTGGGGTGGGTATCCTAATATCCCCTCGGCTTGCTGCCGGTACGTTGGGGTTTTTCCCAGTGGACGAGAGGGTTTGTTCCCTGCGCCTTAGGGTCGGGGAACGGGTCCTGACTGTCATCTGCGCTTATGCGCCGAGTGGCAGTTCAGAGTACCCAGCCTTCTTAGAGTCCCTGGGGGGGGGGGGGTGCTGAAGGGTGCTCCACCTGGAGACTCTGTTGTCCTGCTGGGAGACTTCAATGCTCACGTGGGTAACGACAGCGAGACCTGGAGGGGCGTGATTGGGAGGAACGGCCTCCCTGATCTGAACCCGAGTGGTGCTCTGTTATTGGACTTCTGTGCTAATCACAGTTTGGCCATAACGAACACCCTGTTCGAACATAAGAGTGTCCATAAGTGCACGTGGCACCAGGACGCTCTAGGCCGTAGGTCGATGATCGATTTTGTAATCGTATCAGCAGACCTGCGACCATATGTTCTGGACACTCGGGTAAAGAGAGGGGCTGAGCTGTCAACTGATCACCACCTGGTGGTGAGTTGGATCAGGTGGCGGGGGAGGACGCTGGACAGACCTGGTGCACCTAAACGCGTAGTGAGGGTGTGCTGGGAACGTCTAGCAGAGGCCCCAGTCCGCGAGATCTTCAACGCACACCTCCGGCAGAGCTTCAACAGCATTCCGAGGGAGACTGGGGACATTGAGTCCGAATGGACCATGTTCAGCGTCTCCATTGCCGAAGCTGCTGCATTGAGCTGCGGCCACAAGGTGGTTGGTGCCTGCCGTGGTGGTAATCCCTGAACCAAATGGTGGACACCAGAGGTGAAGGGAGCCACCAGGCTGAAGAAGGAGTCCTATCGGGCTTGGTTAGCCTGTGGGACTCCGGAGGCAGCCGACAGGTATCGACAGGCCAAGCGGAATGCGGCTCGGGCAGTGGCTGAAGCAAAAACTCGGGTGTGGGAGGAGTTCGGAGAGGCCATGGAAAAAGACTTTCGGACTGCCTCGAAGAGATTCTGGCAAACCGTCAGACGTCTCAGGAGGGGAAAGCGGTGCTCTACCTGCACTGTGTATAGTGCTGGCGGAGCGCTGCTGACGTCGACTGAGAAAATTGTCAGGCGGTGGAAGGAATACTTCGAGGACCTCCTTAATCCCACTGACACGTCTTCCGAGGAGGAAGCAGAGTCTGGGGATGAGGGGAATAACCCGCCAATTTCCGGGGGCGAGGTCACTGAGGCAGTTAAACAACTCCTTGGTGGCAGAGCCCCTGGTGTTGATGAGGTCCGCCCCGAGTTCCTGAAGGCTCTGGACGTTGTAGGGCTGTCCTGGTTGACACGCCTCTGCAATGTTGCGTGGAGATCAGGGGCAGTACCTGTGGACTGGCAGACCGGGGTGGTGGTCCCCATCTTTAAGAAAGGGGACCGGAGGGTGTGTTCCAACTACAGGGGGATCACACTCCTCAGCCTCCCTGGGAAAGTCTATGCCAGGGTGCTGGAAAGGAGAGTTCGTCCGTTAGTCGAACCTCGGATACAGGAGGAACAATGCGATTTTCGTCCTGGTCGCGGAACACTGGACCAGCTCTTTATCCTCTCCAGGATACTTGAGGGTGCATGGGAGTTTGCCCAACCAGTCTACATGTGTTTTGTGGACTTGGAGAAGGCATTCGACCGTGTCCCTCGGGGTGTCCTGTGGGAGGTGTTGCGGGAATATGGGGTGTCTGGCCCATTGCTACGGGCCATTCGATCCCTATACAACCGTTGCAAGAGCTTGGTTCGCATTGCCGGCAATAAGTCGGACTCGTTCCCGGTGGGTGATGGGCTCCGCCAGGGCTGCCCTTTGTCTCCGGTTCTGTTCATAATTTTTATGGACAGGATTTCTAGGCGCAGCCAAGTGGCGGAGGGCTTTCGCTTTGGTGGCCTCAGAATCTCATCTCTGATTTTTGCAGATGATGTGGTTCTGTTGGCTTCATCGGGTGAGGGCCTCCAGCTCGCACTGGAACGGTTCGCAGCCGAGTGTGAAGCAGCGGGAATGAGGATCAGCACCTCCAAATCTGAGGCCATGGTTCTCAGCCGGAAAAGGGTGGAGTGCCCACTCCGGGTCGGGGATGAGTTCCTGCCCCAAGTGGAGGAGTTCAAGTATCTCGGGGTCTTGTTCGCGAGTGATGGGAGAAGGGAGCCGGAGATCGACAGACGGATTGGGGCTGCAGCTGCAGTAATGCGGACGCTGCACCGGTCCGTCGTGGTGAAGAGGGAGCTGAGTGTAAAAGCGAAGCTCTCAATTTACCGGTCGATCTACGTCCCTACCCTCACCTATGGCCACGAGCTGTGGGTAGTGACCGAAAGAACGAGATCGCGGATACAAGCGGCAGAAATGAGCTTCCTCCGAAGGGTGGCTGGCCTCTCCCTTAGAGATAGGGTGAGAAGTTCGGCCATCCGGGAGGGGCTCAGAGTAGAGCAGCTGCTGCTCCACATCGAAAGGAGCCAGCTGAGGTGGTTCGGGCATCTGACAAGGATGCCCCCTGGGCGCCTCCTGGGTGAGGTGTTCCAGGCATGTCCCACCGGGAGGAGGCCCCGGGGCAGACCCAGGACACGCTGGAGAGATTATATCTCTCGGCTGGCCTGGGAACGCCTTGGTATTCCCCCGGATAAGCTGGAGGAGGTGGCTGGGGAGAGGGAGGTCTGGGCCTCTTTGCTTAGGCTGTTGCCCCCGCGACCCGGCCTCGGATAAAGCGGATGAAGATGGATGGATGGATGGATGGATGGATGGATGGATGGTAAAAAAAATACCTTTAGTTTTATGTGTTGGTGTGTGTAACATGAAACAAATGTATAAATGATTTGCTTTTTCTCTACACTAACTCACATGTCAAACTTACAATGTCTTTACTTTCTCAAAAACATTTGCATGTGTAGGTGTAAATATAGCAGGCACAGCAACACGTGTCTTGTGCACATGCCCAATACACAGACTGCCACACCTTCTGCAGCACCCATGCTCAAAAACAAAACAAAAATACTGAAGGCAAATATTTTCTGCTGAGACCGAGCAGTCTGTGTCTTAACAGAGTGTAAAGATCCAAAGATGATTTATAATTTCAAAGAACAGAATTTGCTTGGTCATTATGATGTGTGTATCCACATAGCAGCATAAACATGGAGGCACAGATAAGGAAGGAATGCTACAACTGCGCCATAAGTTTATTTGAGCCAAATCTCAAAGCGAAAGCCAAGTTTCCTTTTTTTATATGCAGCCAGTTTTGTGCAAAAGGCTGGGCTGTGTGTTACAGGTAAGCTACATGGCTTTCAACTACACCTGCAATTCTAATGTAAAATTAAATAAAAACAGAGTGTAGAAAATGGAAACACATGAAATATCTAAATTAAGACATTTTGCCATTTAAAGAAAAAATAATAATAGCTCATTATGAATCTAATGGCAGCAACACGTCGGGCCAACAAGTTGGGCTGAAAAAGTAGGTGTTGGTTTATAAAAGCAGCTGGAGGAAAATTTTCCAGCTAATTAGGTTAATTTGAAACAGGGAAACCTGGACACCATATCCTCCGGGCTAAAGAGGAGAGGGACCGTCTGGCTCATGGTCAAAAGCCTGCATGGTATGGGGGTAGACCAGTGCTTATAGAACTGGCACCATCAATGCTGAAAAATGCTCCCAGTCAGATAACATCTTTCTCAGGAAAGGCTTTGCATATTTCAGCTAGACAACGTCAAGCATTTATTACAACAACATGGCTTTGTAGTAGAAGAATCCAGGAGCTGAACTGAGCTGTCTGCAGACCAGACTCTTCATTAACGGAAAACATTTGGGACACAATGAAATGAAAAATATGACAACTGCTGGACTTTTGAGCAATAATGTATCAGACAAGAAGGGGACAGCATCCTTCTCCCTGAAGTCCAGTAAACAGTCTCCTCAGTTCCCAGACGGTTAGGGACTGTTGGTAAAAGAAGGTGGGATGTTACACAGTGCTATAATGGCTGTGCTACTTTTTGACCCCAACTGTTTGAGATGTGTTCAAATTCAAAATGATATTTTTCTTAAAATGATACATTTTTCTCAGTTTACACATTTGATATGCTTTCTGTGTTCTATTGTGGAGAAAATACAAGTTTATGAGATTTTTGGTGGGGTTGTGCAGTGTGTCATCATGTTATCTTCAGGCTTGACTTGGCTGCAGGATAGCCCGCTTGTGCAACTGTAATCAAAAAGTATTTTGCTTAATTAAACTGAACTGTTAATAATCAGTATATTTGGTCCCTGATGGGATTTTCATTACAAAGCATGGTCTCCAGTGAAATAGAATTCGAAACCCTCCCAGGAACGATACTTGCACAGTCACTGAGAAGCGTTAGACCAGCTCATTTACTTACGGTGACTTGCATTCACTGACATGTCTCATGAGAGTATTTGAATATTTTTCATTGTTCAGTTTATCTACAACACACCTGTTATTTTTGTTACCATTCATAAAAATAATTCAGGTTTCAAATAAACAGCTCTCACTGGCCGTGCCGTGAAAAGCAATGCGGTGTGAGTTTAAAGAAGCCTTTTGGTAACCGAGCGATCCTCTGTGAGTCACTGCGTAATCCTCTCCAGGATGCCTTCTATTGTCTGTCAGCGGGCATTTGAGAGCTGACGTCACCCGGATCTGCTTTAAAGAGCAGAGATCACAGGCAGAGGATGAACAGCTCAGAGCGAGACAAAGGGGCCTGTGAAGGGTTAAAAGTACACAAAGCATTCCTCCTCTGCCGTTTTCCCAGGGACAGACGGAGACACAGCGAGGTACAGTGATGCTCAGACACCGAATGAGCTTCACACAGACCAAAGAAAACAGCAACACATGAGAAATGCAACGTAAGACTTTTTACACGGATGTGACGGTTTCTCACACACGAGATGGCCACGATGTAAGATGTCAGAGGATTCTCAGGTTCACTTTAACAGTTTCCATATATGCAATTAACCATTTTCTACTGACTGCTTCATTAAACGCTTTTTATTCAAGGCTTTTCCTGGAAATTACATGCAAAACCACATCTCAACACACAGACATCTCAAATTCAAATTCAAATTTTATTTATCACATATACAGTCATACATAGTACGATATGCAGTGAAATGCTTAGACAACTGCTCGTGACCTAAAGAAAAAAAAAAGACTATGAATAGAATAGGAAATAAATATGAAAATTAAAAAGGGTAAATTTAACCAGGATGGAATAAAATAAAATATAAAAATTAAAGTTGAAAATAAAATAACTGTACAACAAAATACACAATACACAGTATAGAAATATATAAGAATGCATGAAGAAATATAGAACAATAACAGCAGCTGTACAAGTATTAAATGGAAATGAAGAAATATAATGTCCAGTGTTGTGCAATCCACATTTGTAAGTGTCTTCTATGAGACATCTATGAGAAAATTACCCAACTTCTCAGTTTATTTATGAAACCAGTAAACACTTTCTTGATGGGTTTATGATTTTAAATGCTCTTTTTAAAGTCTTCCTCTAATCACTGTGAAGTTTATCTTGTAAATGATGGTTTTGTTTAGAGTAAAACAGATAATAAAATGTGGTAAGCTTTAGGTTGTGAAGATGTCTGCCGTATGGACCAGCAGTGCATTAAGATTCACCCATCCTGCATTAAAAGGTACTTTTAAAAAGTCACGTTTTTTAACCCAGACAACAACATTTATGGATTCTGTATATATCTGCGTTTTTCTTTACATGGTTAATTTTTATTCCTATTATTTATTTGTTCACTAGCAATGATTTTCAAAAGAGTTCCTGAACTTATGCAGTGATTTCAACCACATAATCACATTAGTCGTTGCTGCAGAGACTGGAGGTCATAGCACTCAGTGCTTGTTTTCACCACTTTGAGATTTCGCTGGATTCTCTAAGTATTTTAATGATATTATGTGCTGCGGTAAAAATGACCAAATTCTTTGCAATTTTACTGTGATAAACCTAATTATTAACAATTTTGTTCATGCAGTCTTTCTCAGACTGGTGAAAAAAACGTTAAATCAAACACTGCAGAAGTTTTGTTCTCTGAAACACACCATCTGTTGAAATGTATTATCACTAATCATGTTTCCTTCTGCTATTTTTAATTAAACATGAAATTAAAGTGAAAAAACATATTATACTTTACAAAGAGAATGTATTATTTTTTACTTCTGTAAACTGATCAGGTTTCATCTGGACATGGCCTTTGTATAATAAAAGACTGAGCTGTAAAACTGGGACAGCTCACTTGTCTGAGGCCTGGTCTGTGTGAGGAATGTTATTAATATTTTTTTTAATTATATAATATTTTTGGGCATCTTTTTCTTTATTACATGGGACATGTTCAGAAAGTGGGGAAAGAGTGAGATGGAAAGAACACTGGAGAAGGACTGCAGCCTTTAGTACACAGACTGACTGCTCAGCCAGGTGAGTTGTTTTTAGGTATATGGGCGATCAAATTGTAGATCAAATGGAGTTACTCAGACTGCAGGCTAAACTGACCCCTGACCCTGTAAGACCCCTTTCCCCTCCCTCTCTCTTCAGTCCAGCCTCAGTCTGGTTCATACCCTCTTATTGACAGAGGAGTTTGTTGAAAATTGGATTAAACTATTATATAAATTAGCTTATGTATTAATTTTTTCTTTGTGCAGAGAGGCTGACTGATTGGTGTGGATGTAGTTCTTTGCTGTAGGGGCAGAAACAGCACTCTTTGTCCACGTGCTTGGCAACAAACCTTCTCACAAACTTAACACTGTCCATCTTCCAACGACCATCTTCCTCTTGGCTGAGGGGAACAAGTCTGATGTTTGATGTTGACATAGCAGCTACACTTCCCAGTAACTTGTGCAACAGTTTGAACTATCGATCTTGGTTCTTTAGAAATATTTGCATGAGACATTTAAATGTGTGACATTTAAATTTCTCAGACTCGCATTGAGCTTCTTGAACATTTTCATTTTAGTGTGCGTAAGTTACGGAGGACCAAAATGGCCAAAATCAAAAATAAAGGCATAGGATTTTAAAAAGTACTTATTTTTATACTATGTTTACGTGGATATTATTTTTTGAATCAATTATGTATTTTAAATCAGTAGTTTCAGTCCTTCATACTCGGTCAATCTACTGAGGGATTCAACCCTTTTTAGGTGTCATGAAGCTTCTGACAGCAGATGAGAGGCTTAACAAATTAAAAAGGCTGCATTTTAAGGCAAGTGTGCATATGTGGGTTTTTGACTTGGTATAATCTTTCTCACACTGTGGTTGTTGTGTAATTGCTTAATTCCAGAGTAATGGACAGTTCACAGAAAATTACTAATTCACCCAAAAATGCAAAGTTACTTAAGTAACATTAACACAGTTTAAACAATATAAATACTGTGATGTAGTGAATATATATAATATAATGTTTTAGTTTTAAAAGATTAAAAGAGGACAGGGATCCTTTTAGATAACATCTTTCAAAGTTTAGAAGCCCTGGCAGCAAGCATTCACCTTAAAGTTTGCAGAACAACTAAATTGGCTCCACCAGCCCATCAAGCATATCAGAACTTTCAGCTTGTCAATTCAAAAGTTGATCTGAAGCTGATAGCAGACCACAGTTATGCAGGTGGAGATGAGTTATATAATAATTATTCAGCGTTGTGCTGAATCACTTCCTGAAATGCAGTGGTTGACGTCTGCAGAAAGGGTTGCGTGATTTGCTTTAATGCTTCAGGTTTCTTAAAATGGTTGAATCCCTTTTTCTAAGAAGGTGCTTTGTGCATGTTTATGTTGTAATCAACATCAGTTACTTGTCTGATTAATAAGATAAGATAAGATAAGATAAGATAACCTTTATTAGTCCCACACGTGGGAAATTTGTTTTGTCACAGCAGGAAGTGGACAGTGCAAAAGTTATGAGGCAAAAATTAGAATACAATAAGAATAAATACAGTACACAACTGTACAGAATAGAATAAAATACTATATACAGTAGAATAAAATAAAATAAATATACAATAAGATAAAAATAGAATACAAATACAAATACTATATACAACTGAGTAAAAATACAACGATGACAGAAAGGATTATTGCCGTTTAATCAAAAAACAGGATGGGCCTTTTCAAGCCCTGACACCTGTGAGTCATCTGATTTTGTTCAGTGATTTTTAAACAAGCTGAATGAAGTGACCCAACGTGGAAGTGAGTCTGATTATCAAGCTAAGCTATCACTATTTCATAAGTAGAAAAAATAACTTGTTTTTCTCCTTTGTATGGGAGATGGTTTCAGTGACAAAATAGTGTGCTCTAGCCTGTTTGGTGTGTTATGTGAGATTAGTATTAGAGGAAAACAGATCTAATTACAGAAAGTTACAGTAGCCTTAATGTGTGTTTTCAGTGTTAGAAGAAGTTATGAAGAACACACATAGGTTTAACTTTTTCTGTTTTCTTTTAAAGGTGTGGAGCCAGTTCGGCCTTGGTGACTCATGAGAGCTGGCCTACATTTCAGCAGGTTTGAGAACCAAACATTTTAATGTGTTTTTTAGGGACAGTTGGGGTAACTTACGTGGAATGAAAATCACTAGCCAGACTCCACAGGCTCCATGTGAGTTTAGCCATTATTGTTTGCTGCAGTGCCAAAACACTGGCAGTGAACCTGAGTTTTTGGACCTGATTTTTTATTTTATTTTTTGGGAACTACTACTGGTTATTTTTTATTGGAAATGTTTGGGATTGGTTCAAAATTGGGATCATTGATTCAGTGGAAAAACGGTAATAAATGACAGAAATACTGATCTATAACTGGAAGAAAGAAACCAGAAAAATAAGAGACTCTGAATATTTGTAACTTCAGAAAACTGGTCAGACTTTCACTAGAATGGCTGATGTGTAATTAAGTAACTGAAAAAATTCTGTTAGACAGATTAACTATTTCAGGCACAAAAAAACTATTGTAACTTATAATTAAGTTCTAAAGGATTCTGTTACCCATGACATGCACACATAGGTCTGTGTGTACATGTTGTTGGTAGAAGGACAGTACTATTGTTCATTTTAAATAAATATATTATCTTAAACTGTCATGCCATGAGTCCCGTTTCCTACTTCAGTATATTAAAGTTGCTCTCTGTCTTAAAAGTAATTGTACACAGAGAGCATTTGATGCACATGTATATGCAGCAATGCTGAATTAACGTTTACAAAAGTTTCCTATAAGAATGACTGAATAAATTTTGATGATAAGCTCCAGTTTGGGAATTGCAATTCTGTTGCATATTTAACAGGAAGTTTAACATGAACCTGATTTTTAAAAATGTATTTTCCCCGAAAAGCATGCCTGCTTATCTATTAGCAGCTCCGGTTTATACGTCCAGTGGTATGCTGGCTAACAATTAGCGAATTGTTGCGATACTGAAGATAACTTAAAAACCTGATAATTTTCACGTGACCTCTGTGTCACAGGACGCAACATCAGTACTGCACATCTTTTACTGCACACATCCCCCTGCAACTCTCCCTCGCAGCCTAAAGTTTGCATACCTTTAATGTACATAAATGCATGCAAAGGAGTTCTTACTAAATTATCCAAAAATGTATTTTCATATGGTTGTGTACTAAAACCCCTCCCATGCAGTGCATACGCAGTAATCTGACATCACAGGTAATATTTCTGTATATTTTTGTAGCTATTCCAGTTGCAGGGCATCATGAAGGAAAACCAGGGTCAACATGAGGCGCTCCAGTGTAATCCTCACCTGGTTACAGTCTGTAGACTGTGATTCAGTGGATGGAGATGCATATTTTTGTCAGCTATCTCTGTTTCAGTGAATTTAAGCAGCCTAGAGTCTCTAATGACGCTGGCCAGGTGCCTCCGTATGTGGAAGATAAGAGAGATTTATGAGATTTCACATCTCTTAATATAACCAATACTCCATCAAACAGCTTTTTAAACAAAGTGTTTGCCTTTTTGGAGACGAGATGAGAAGGTGAAAACTAATCTTACTGTGTTTAATCTAAGTAATCTAGAAAAGTTGTGAGACTTGTTGTCATCAGCACAAGCAGTTTATTGTTGCTTTGAATCACTTTGCAGTCTCTTCTGTCCTGTCTTTGGTCATTCTGAG
This sequence comes from Diplotaxodon limnothrissa, assembly GCF_057381915.1. Classification (NCBI taxonomy): domain Eukaryota; kingdom Metazoa; phylum Chordata; class Actinopteri; order Cichliformes; family Cichlidae; genus Diplotaxodon; species Diplotaxodon limnothrissa. The sequence continues at coordinate 27,255,903 of NC_140600.1, forward strand.
TCTCTTTGTTTTTCTTTGTGAGTAAAAAAACGATTTCCTTGGATATTTTAAACTGCTCACGTCCTAACTCATTAATACTTTCTTGCTGATTTTAAACCAAATTTTCCAAACTTTCCTTTCCTCCTTTCCCTTTTTATCTTTCGTCCATTCTTGGGTTTGACCTTTCTCACAGTACTCTGTGCTTATCTGATTAACACATTAACATTTCAGAGTCTAAAGTGCACTTTTTTTTTTACCCTTGTTTCTTTTGCTCGCATTAGTTTCCCCACTCTAATAGTGTTAATCATTAAAAGGCTATTTTCTTAGATTTTTCCACTGAAGGGCCTGCTACTCATTAAAGATTTTTTCGTGAAAGCCAAGACTTCAGTTCAGTGTTCATGTGAATTTGTTTGGATTGATTGTTTCAACAGTGTGTCAGCTATTGATTACAACTGCAAACTTAGATGTGAGGTTTGCATTTTTTCAATTATTTTTTTTTTAAAAGGGGCAAAAATTAAACAAAATCCATCATTTGATGAAGTCTTTATGCAACAACTTGAGTGTTTTTGTGGTCCTTATAACCCCACTAATATACTGGAGATCCTCCTCATCCTTTCTACTTTTAAATGATCTTTTACTCTCTGCATTGAGGGCAATGACCAATGTTGCAACACTCATATCTGTTTTTATCTGTACTTAATCTGAAATACTATTATCTCCAATCTGGTTCATTTGTTTTTAGGTAGCTACTGAGTTAGAAAAACAAAAACTATCATAGTTTTTACAGCTGTCTTTATAGCTGATTTTTTATTTTCTCTGGTCGAGCTGTCAGGCTAACACTAAGCTTTCCCACCTTTTTCAGTGGTGCAACAGGTTTTTTCCAAACACTGAAAATAGGGAGGGAGGTTTGTGAGCATCTCTGGGCTCCTCTGGATTATGTGGTGGTTTTGAAGCGCAGTATTTTTGCAGGATTCATCTTGAAAGTTCACACAATGGTTAAAAAGAAAAAAACAAACAGTTAATGTCAGGGATTCCAGAATAAAAACTAAGCAAGTGTACTTAGTACGGGAAATTTCTGCTCAAGCAGAATATTTTACTTGTGTCATTTCCAGAAGGGTTGTCAAACTAAGGCTCACAGAGCAAACTAGTCCAATAGTTCGTGCTTTACTCAGGCCCACTTCTTGGCTCTGTAGAAGCAGGGGGAGGTCATTAGTTTTGGACTTTTTACTGTCTTTTGTAGCAGGAAGCAAGAAGAATTGATGTCAAGAAAGTGTTTGTATAAATGAATACTTTTGTCTGAGCAAGAAGTCTAAATCACCATTGTGTTTTACAGCCTGCAGCAGCAGCAGTTATGGACACTGGTCTGACTAAATGTGGAAAAACGCAATGGAAAAACAATTTTTCATAATCTACTTCTACCTCTTTATGCTCTAACGTGTTTCTTTAACTACTTTTCCTCGTGTAGCTCGTTGAGATCATATTGGAGGGTATTTGGAGTTCATGTGGCTCACGAACTCTCGCCTGGAGAAAAATAAGCAGGATTGCAGAATTACAGAATCCAACAGAATACAGATTTACTGCATGTCTATAAAATACAGCAAAATATTATTATTAGAGTTAATAATAAATGAACCATTACATGATAAGAAAATGCATTGGCTACCAAAATGCAGAGATCAGAAGCAGATTTACATACAAAAAAAACCACAAAACAGAAGGCCAGTGTAACTGAAACTGGAATTCATAAACAAGACTGCCAACAGGAGGGTTACAATACAGAAGACAGCAAATGAAAAAACTACTGTATACTATACACAGGAAACTACCTGAGAACGGGTAGAACCAATGAGTGCATGGTCAAACAATCAGAAAGGAGGAAAAAGGTATTAATCTAAAGAGAATGAAAATAAAATAAAACAGAATATTGCTAAATCAAAGACACGAAAACGGAAACACTGAAAAGAGCAAAAACTATGAAACATGAAGGAGAAAACTACAATAATAAAAACGAAAACAAAACCAAAGCAGAAACCTGGCATTTGCTTTGGCAGGTAACAGTTGCTTAATGTTGGTAAAGAGCTTTAGGGTCAATGAATATTTTTCTTAGGCAAAAGAATCAAAATTGGAGCAATTAATTTAAAACATTAGATTGCAGAGGACTGAGCCAAAGTCTGAGGTAAGTTCAAATGTCCAACAGGACTGAACATGTAATGGTGACTCTGCAGGTCTTAATGAGGGGATGGATCAACACAGATTAACAAAATGAATGTTCAGGGCTTGGATTTCTCTTGTGTTTTGCTTCTTTTGAAGCTCAGCCCAGTCGGCTCTTTTATCTCCTCTCATTTTCCTTGTTGCTCCAAATCTGGTCAATAAGCCAACAGTGTTGCTAAGGGACAGATAAACACCCCTATTACTGTGAATAGATATTAACCCTATTTCCCGTCTGCCCCACCCATGCACAGTATTTATGAACACAATAAATTAGTTTAAACTCAAGGACACTGATATTTCGAGCATCTTGTTGAAGCACTGGCTGGAAAGCGAGTATGTACGAGAGCTGGAATCAGCATTGGCTGAGGAAATGGATTTGCACTAATGCAAGGTCTAAGCATGGTGTATGTACAAACAATAATATCCTGGGCTGGAAAAGAAAACCAAGCCAGGAGCATTCAGACTAGAAGTGGACCAAAAAACTGAAAGATAAAAACTCCTACACCAGAAATTTCATGCCCTTTCTACAAGCCCTACATATCCACATCTACCTGGTTTATTCCATGAGTTTACCAATAAACCCGGCTCTGCCATTATTACCCTCACCTGTGTTTTTCCTGCTGTGACAAGTTAAAATATTATTTTTACTGTTGCTATTGCTACTAATTCTGATGCTGGTGCAGATGTTGTTATTTCATCTACTATGACAAAGGACTTTTCCCATAAACGTTACTTGTATTATCTTATTTCATTGTACGGTCATTTCAAAATCCTCAAAGACCCTCAGAGCTACAGAAGCACCAGAACAGATCACATGATCACATATGTCTACTGCCAGAGCGCAGAGTACAAACCAGCTGGGATTTCTTCCAAGTTGGGTAATTTCACTAACCGATCTTTACCTGCCAAATACCATAATACCTAAGGATGTGTACATGCAAGCACTTGAATATGTAATGTAGCACATTACATAACAGAAAATGTAAAGCCTGGTTCAACCTGTTTTTTTCCAGAGCCCCCAGTGTTCAAGCAAATAAAGGCATGGCGTTGCTATGTGGAGAGTTAAGGCTCTTGTGAACGCAACCTGAGCATTCAAAGACCACAGTACCACTCCTCAGTACTTAAACTGATTATTAAAAAGAAATGTAGAGGAACACCCACGGACACATAAACAAATATTCCCTCTGTTGTTTGACTTTGTGATTCTTTGTCAATGAGCTGACTTCAACAGGTCACACACACACACACGCACATACGTTTGCTACGTGCAGAACACACACACTAGTTCTCTAATCCCTCAGCCTGCTGAACTTGCTGACCCCGGCGCTTCAACAAAGAAGTGAAACCCTCTGTATTCATGTGTTCAACTCAGATATTTCCTTTTTGTGGATTCTGAGCTCCAAACGGTTCTTAAAAAAGCTCAAAACTCAGCTGCAAAAGGGCATGAACATAAAGCAACTACAAGCGTTTTTCTCGTGGGCACCTCACCTCTGCTTACACCCCTAAACCTGTTGTGCTTTTGATCTTCAGCGTTTGCAGAAGGGCAAATGAATTTTTTGCAGAACAGATCTTAGATGATTACTGTTACATTTGGTGCTGCCATCAAATTTAAAATTTTATTGGTTTAAACATTCAACATTTTTTCTGTGTTCTATTTTGAAAATGTGAGTTTATGAGATTTGCAAATCATTGTATTGAGTTTTTTTTTTCACACACACTTTCACACAACAACCAATATCTTTTGGAATTGGGGTTGTATGAAAGGCAAGCTTCATTTTTCTGACTCCTGCCTGATTGTTGCTCTGGATCAGCTTGGAGTGAGGTGCGTTTGATGTGTCTCCGTTTCGCCCATCTGTTCCCTGTTCTGATCTTTCCGCACTCTTATCTTATCAACAGTCAAGTAAATAACGATTTTTTTATAGAGCACCTCTTACAGGCATACAGTCACAAAGCACCTTACAAAAAACACATTTAGAAAAGACATTCATTATGGATACAAATAATAGCAAAAACCCACAATAAACCAGAAAACAATCTGAACAGAAGGCCTGGTTAAGCAGAAAAGCTTTCACCTGCTTTTCTAAAAAGGTCACAGAGTTAACAAAACATAGCTGTAGTGGTAAGCTGTTCCAGGTTGTAGCTGCCACAGACTGATCGTCAGTCTTGTATGAGGAATAAATAATACTTTTTGATCCAGCAAACAAAGACTGCTGTGCCTCACTTCAACAGACTGGAAATGTATTTTTTTCAATCTGTTGTTCAAAGTTTACATATCTGATCTCCTTGCCTCCAGCAAAACTGCTGCTTTTTAGGTGTTTAACAACAGTATTACAAACATAAAGGTAACAAAATATCAGCAGTTTTGTATTTCTACCGGTTTTCATGTACTTGGTTCAGTTATTGTTCATAAACCGTATCTAAAGTATGTCAACAAAAAGGGCGTCTGTAAGTTTAAGAGGTGCATTTGATAGAAACATGTGACTTTGCACATGTGTCAGTGGGCCAAATGTAGCCCACATCTGCATTTCCCTACGAGTCAAATTTGTCCTTCATTGAAGTTGCTGAGTCAGTGTGTGTGTGTCTGCTGCAGCTCAGCGAGGTTCACCGACATGTCTGATGTGTCCCATTTTGGGCTCTTCAGGACCACAAAACAACCTGCTGACGCCCACGTCAAGCCTGGTGGACTAGATGTTGCTCTAAAGAGCATTCACCAAACATCTGCCTGCTCATAACTTAGCCCACATGTGCCTGCTAATCAGGGCGTTACACCTCATGTAGGTTTTTTAGCTTTCGATTAGAAAATATCTTTTCAGTTAATTTGAATTCAAGTCTAGTTTTTCTTCTTTAAGGTGACTTAAATTGTTTTGTTTTTATTACATATTATGACTATAATAACCTTGACCCCCCCCCCCCCCCCCACTAGAATAAAACACACTAGAAGAAAAGAGGACAATGCAATAATCAAGATAAATATGCTAATTAATCATTTTTTAATAGATGCTACGTGCTGTTTGTGTTTATAGTCAGAGGTTTTCAAACTTTTCCACAGTGAACTATGCTATGAACAAGTCGTTTTGTTTTTATCTCTAAAGCAACTGAGGTCAAAGTTTTTACACTCAAACAGCAGTAAAACTTTTCCATCATGTTCCTTAAGTGATAAAACGGCAAAGAGAGCTTTTCAAGCTGTTTTAAATCATCTCACTGACTTTTATTGCAGTTGCACAGTGTGCATTTTCTCTGATACAGCTAGAGCTGGTTTGGGGGAATTTTTTGTGTAGTGTCCACACTAATGCTGCATTAACATTGGCTGTGCAGTGTTTGTTGACTATGGAACGCCAGGACTGCCATAATGAATTAATTAAATACACCATTAAATAATTAATTAAATGTGGCAATAATTAATTAAAATTGGAATTAATTAATTAAATAAATAGTTATGACACATGTAATTAATTAATTATTGACACATTTAATTAATTATTTATGTATTTCACATTTTAATTAATTATTGACACATGTAATTAATTAATTATTGCCACATTTAATTAATTATTTAATGGTGTATTTAATTAATTCATTATGGCAGTCCTGGCGTTCCATAGTTGACACAACAAAGTGGAAATGAAAAAAAAATTATAAATTGATGGCCTAAATTTTTTGCTAATTGTAAAATCAGCAAAAAAAAAATTGTGATACAAACTGATCATTTCTAAAAGATTTCATTTTTGTAAGTCTGGAAGTAGCAGCTTGGATTTGTGGTGTCTTTTTGCAGGGTTGCTGTTTGTGTATGTGTGTGTGTTAAGTGTTGAGATTACAGGAATTGCAGAAGACCGGGTCAGTGCTCTGCAGGGCTATTTGAATCCCTCCTTCCATGGCTTTGGCCCTGCTCCCGCTCTGCTCCACTCCTGTGACCGTCTCTGTGGTGTCCCACCACTGTCACCCAGTTTATCTGAGATTTCATTTTAATTTGCTTTTGCACATGCAACATGTATCCACGCACAACTTAATACCATTAATACGGATTTACAAACATCATCATTTTGTGTTTAATGAATCTTTGATGATCCTTATTCTGACCTGACCACAGAATCAGTGTCTTCTATTCTAACCTCTCCACGTCCAAGGGTAGGATCAAAGCAGTGTCAAAGGATGCCAGGAGCTGAATTAAAGGCAGTTCAATTCTTTTTTATGTACATAGCACCCAATCATGACAACAGTCACCTTATATTGTAAGGGAAGTTATCATCATCATAATCATCATCATCATTATTATTATTATTATTATTATTATTGTTATTATTATTACTATTAGTAGTAGTAGTAGTAGTAGTAGTAGTGGGGCTAGTAGTAATCTATAGCAGTAATCTGCAGTGGAAACGTCTTTGCTGGTTTCCTGTGTCTGGGTTTCCTCTGTATCTCATGCACAAGGCAAAGTGACAGGTGACCTTTTTATTGGCTTTTTTGACAAGGTTGAGGGTTTTCATCATTCTTTTTATCTTCACCTGATTTTGAATGGATGGAAATGAGCCTAACAAAAGTGGAGAATGATAGGAGAGAGGCTGTAGGACTGCTGTACCAAGAGGGAAAGGGACAGATCATAGTGAATTTAAAGAAAATTTGAAGAATTCAGGCAGACAGATTATTGGATAAATGCAGTGATGCAAAATTTTGAATGAGACTATTTCGACACTGTAGGAAAACAGAGATTAGAGCAGCACAAATAGCTCAGCCATGAAAAGGAACAGAGACGAGAGAAAATTGATCTTCCTCGTTGAATTTAAATACAAATTTCCCTGCAGTCTGAACCTGAAGAGTGTTTTTGCTGAAACTAATTCAAACAGTTGATGTGGCATTTAGGTAGTTTTTAGGAGAAATGGGAGATTTGACTTTCAACTGATTTTGCTTTGAGTTTCTTTAAGGTGAGCCGTGCGGTTCAGAGTCTTGCTGAAATGCTGCTGGTTTCTGTCATTGCGTGCTGTCACAAAGAGCAACCCTTCAAATTGTAGCATTAGCGTTTAATGCACTTGACAAAAATCTTCTAAATGTATTTAATGTAGGCTCAAAGCGACGACACTGAAAGCCTGAGCTCACAAACTGTGAGTAAAATGGTTTGTGCTCCTTCTTTGAGTGTGACTCGCTGCAGTTCAGAGGACAGTGCAGTGAAATCGTTTCATCAATAAAGAACAGATTGTGAGTTTTCTCTCTCTCACACAGAGTGGCTGAAGTGCGTGACCTGGATACCGCTGTCATGTGAGGAGGCACGTTACTAGACTTTTCCCTCCCCCTCACATTATTCGGAGCCCTTCACTGTCTCTGTTCCTCTTCGTCCTCCTCTCTGTTTATTGTTTTACTTGCATTCTCACTCTTTCATGCTCAGTTTGATATATTTACATACTGACAGGTTTACATTTCCCCCCTCTTACTGTGCTTTGGTTTTAATTTCAAAATCAGGTGAAGAAATAAATAATAACAGAGAAATAAAGAACTGAATTAATGAAAAGATATAGCAGAAAGGTGGGAGGACGAGGAGTGAGGTCGCACTATCATGAGATTATAATGACCTAAAATAGTTCAGGAAGGGTCGACACTTGTCTGAGAACTTTTGGAATTTGCCTCAGAGAGAATGTTTGATCTTATCAAGTTTAAGAAAAGACACTGTGCCAAGGATGCACTGTGTGTGGGAGTGGGCACTGCTTTGCAAATCATTTCATTCTGCTTTCATCTAAATTTCACACAGCATCTTATCTTGTTTGGAACTGGGGTTGCATATATGAAGCATTATGAGACCATATCATTAACATTTTTTGTCATGCTACATGACTGAATGAGGCACCACTGAAATTCCAGCTTTAGCTTCAATTCCAGCATCAAAATTATGAGTATTCCTCATTCTGAAGATAGGAATACTCCAACCATTTTTGCCAAACTGTCAATCTGAAACGTATCCATAGGCTGTTTTACAGGCTGGTCTCTGGACTTGTGTTGTTTTTGTTGTTGTATGACAAGATGACACTCTGTAAGCTTGGTTAGCTGGTCGATGAGCTGCACAGGTAAAATGTACAGACACAAATAACTGCTAATTAGTGCTAAATAACAGGTGGACAAACTGAAGCACATATTTCTGAGATGGCCAGTACTTCACATTAAGTCATGTTATTATTCAGACAATTCTATTTAAAATTCCCCAAAATAGAACAACAGCACAAACACGGCGGTGTTCCCACTTTTCAGCATGTTCCATGAAGCCATTTCTAGAAGACAGAAGGATGTAAACTCATCATGAGGCTGCTGCTGCCTTGAGAGAAACTTGTGATGGCATAGTTTCAAGGAATAAAGTCAAGCATACAATATGTTTGCTGTTGAGAGACTTTCAGTCACGAGAACAGCACCGAGATGCTTGGATGTGAGTCTTTGGGACCTTTTTCGGCATGAAGTCAGGAACAAGAAGGGAAAAGGTCAAACACTATAGACGTTCTCCTTACAAAGTGAGCATCACACTTCTTTATGCATCTCATCTTTATTTTGTGGTGTTTTTGTGATACGATTCAATTTGCTTCTGCAACACTGCAATTTCAAATTTTACTGAGATCTTTGCGTCTTAACAGATGACCCAACATGCACTGAGTTTTAAGTGCTGACTCTCTTTCCTCTAAGGAGGAATGCTTTGTTTTTGTTTGACTCATTCTTCTTCCTCAGCACCTGTGTTTCCCACCATGCTCAAATGTCTTCATTTCTCTCTGGGATTCAGTTTGTTGTGCAAGAAGCAGCTAATGTAGCCCCAGTCAGAGGTCTGATGAGCTCACTCCATGAATACTTTGTTTCTTTTCTTTTTTCTTTGCCTGTCCCATTTGGTTCTTTAGCCTCAGAATTGTTGTCTGAAGACCAACAAGGATACCCAATGGATTTATTTTGCCGAATGGATCATCGTGGCATTGCCGTATTGGTCCATTTGATCGACCTTTGTTTTTATTATTTATTATATTTTATTTTCAAATGTTACAGACGGGACAGACATGAGTGAGGGATAGGAAAGGGAGAAAGAAAGAGGAAGGAAAAGAAAAACAGAAGGGGAGAGGGACAGTGAGAAAGGGGGGGAGAAAAAAAATCTCCTGGATCACCTGTTGAGAGAAGAAGAATAGAAAACAAGCAAAAAAAAACAACCCCCAAAGCAATATACTAAACACAACACCATCACATTAATCTAGCTAAGTGTAAACAGCAGTAAATACTAAAAATTCAATGTTGTTGTGCAGCACGCAGGACAGACAGCGCACAATGTGCTTTGAAGTAGCAGCCAAGAAAGGTGTAATTTAAGTCTACGAGCAGTGAACACCCGTGTGCACACCTGTGTGGATCAGCGCGCTTGTATTCAAATGGTTTCCACATGTAATGGTCTGCAAGAGGATGTAGAGAGCCATAGCCCTGTCCCCTAGGGCATGAAGCAGGCATGGAGGAGATCCAGGCCCCAGACATCCAGAGGCCTCAGAGTACGAGAGCCCAAGGAGGACCACCGGAGGGGCATCCGTGCCACCCTCATGGGAAGGGCTGAGGATCCCCAGACGAGGCGTCACCCAGTAGCCACCGAGCAGAAGCTAGAGGGGGCTGCACCGGCGTACCCGCCGGCTCTGCCGGCAGCCAGCTGTGCCAGAATGAACCGAGCCGCAGGCCCAGAGGCCGGAGGCCCGAGGGCCCCCCGCACCCCGGAGGAGGCCTGACCGAGCAACAGGCACCAGGCCCCGCCAGGTAGCCACCGGGAGTGAGCTGGTACATACCTGAGTGCCCAGCCCCGGACACCAAGAACCACCAATGCACCGACCCCTGAGGGCATCAGTCACCGGCAGGGAGTGTGCTGAGGGGAGATAGGCCTTGGAGGGCCTGGGAGTTCCCAGAGAGGTGGAGTAAGACCTGACCTGACATATAGACACAGACAAACAGGCACACACAGACACAAACATGCATTCCCACCCTCATGCACACATATACAAACACTCAGCACTCACCCAACGTAAGGACTGACATAAATGGACATGTACACACAATCACACTCCCAAAACATACTCTATAACCCGGGTCCAGGTACCCTCGCCCCCAGAGGGGGAAACAGAACCCAGACCCAAGAGATGTTACCCTTCGCCCCGGGGTGGAGGCAAGCAGACCGTCCCAGGCTCCGCAGCAGCAGGGAGGCCAATCGGACAGAATACTTTGTTTCTAAGCCAAAAGTCTTTGCCATGATTAAAATTTTAATCCTTTTCAGCCCAAAATATTTATTGAGCTTCAAAGAGCTTAAAGAACAAGTTTATTTTCCAAATCACCATCAACATTAATCAGTTAATAAAAATGAGTGTGTGTCCTTGTTCTAAATAAAGACCAACACCTGCTGCAGTAGATTTACAAAGAGACGCGCCAAATTTGGACGCGTGAACATGCAAACTTTCCTTGTTTCCACAACACGTGACATGCTTTAGCTACAAGGATTTACTCACAGTCGCTTTCATTTTTAAAAGAGAAAGATAATGCGCACAAACCAGTTCTTCCAAACAAGACTGGGAAAAAACAAACTTTGTTTTTTTTTGTCCGTGAAGATTTCATGAACAATGCTTCAGCAGTTAAAGTCACCAGAAGCAACACTGTTAGAATAAATTCAGACCAATAAAAAAGTTTTATTTTGAACTGTGACTCGTGCAAAGGCCAATAATAAAAATATAGAGCTGGTAATGAGCATAGCAGGTTGTCTTTAAGGACTATAAGGTCATTCAGGATAAGCGTCCCCTCCCTTGAATGAGCACAATATGCTGTGCAGCGATAAAAAGCAGCGTAATAGCGGCCTTTCCGACTTGTTCAGCAGACCGGAGAAAGTTGAGAGCAGCGTGCTCCATCAGTGTTAAGCGGCTGCCCCCTACTGGTGACAGAGGGCATTACACATTAAGCCTGAAAGTTTTGTTTCAGTTCTAAAAGCTGATCTGCGACAGATGTATAACTTAGGCTTTTTGTGTGTATAAAATATCTTTCTTCATAAAGAATTTCTATGTTTGCTGTGATGAATGATAACAAACTGAATATATTTGTATTTAGTGTTATTATTCAGACATAAGAGCCATTTAAAGACAGTTTTTCTTTCACGAGTTGTTCAGGTAAACAAAGGAAGACAGACATTCAGTATTAGCCTGCAAATCACTCTCTGCAACAGCAGTTTCTTCATATGGATGTTTAATAAACAAGGATCATCGCTCATTTCAGCACAAATAATCAGCTACATAACAGCCCGACACCAACATGACGGCACACGGGTTCAAGTACTGGAGAGGGTTAAGAGGGTGTTACACTGCAGTGCATAGGTGTGGTTGTTCTCAGGTAAATATTTAGTTTTATCTAAAGAACAAAATATATTTTGAAGTCCATCTCAGTGACTTTTCTCATGTTAATGAAAACACAGTTCTCATTATTGTTCGTTTCTATATTTATCCTCATCTTAAACACAATATTATGTCCCATGAAATCAAAGATACAGGTTTTCAGATCTAAATCAAAATGAACATGTCTTTCCTTACATACTAAAATTTCAGCTCCCTTCAGTTTTCCGTCCTGCTTTAGCTTGGAGGTGAATGCCAGTGGTGCAATCATGACCTGTGATGTGGTCCCTCTGAGGTTCAGCTGGTCAACTAACTACATCCAAGGCTGACGAGTATAAGGCTGAATCAAGACGCTGAAAACTCACATGGCACTGCAACCACCTGGCCCCACATCTGATTATGTCCCATTTCTACTTCTGTTTGACGGTGTTGACATCTACAAGTCTTGATTTTATTATTTTTGAGCTACTACTTTGTTCTCTGTATGCCGCCTTCTCACAAAGTACAGAAAATCTGAACTCTTGCACGGTAAGATGCATTTTGGCAGTGTTTTCTGATTTATAATTAAAGTATAATGGAAAGATAAGTACATAGGATATATGCACCACAAAAGGTTTGTCAATACCAGCCTTGAAGTTATCATAATTGATAAAGATTTTTTATCTAACTCTGTCTTTGTGGTCCACTCTTACTGCCGTTGTAGCATTATTTTCAGCTACAGCAGGCAGCTGATTTCAGAGGAGAAAGCTCTCAAGTGTATTGACCTCCTTAGTACCAAAGACCACACAGAGACATTTAGAGACCAGCTTTTAAAAGTAGTGGAAAACTTAGCAGCAAAAGACACGAGAGAATGAACATGGGTAAGAAGCAGGAATAATAAGGCCCCATGAATTTGTCTGTATCAGCTAATCAATCAACCCAACTCACCTAAACAATGTGCTGGAGAACTCGAGTCAGACTTACTATAGTTTTGTATCTGTAAAAGTACAGAATATCACACCAGTTAATTTTTTTCCTTCAGAAGTCTACCTTTTACTTATTATTCTTTTATTTAAACCTATAATGCTAAACTATAATAACCCAGACTCAAGTTTCTTGTGGATATTTGTTGAGAAGTCTGATTCAGCGGTTTGTTCAGTTTAGACAACAAACATCATTTTTAGTTGTTGTAATGTGGGATTCTCTTCTAAGCTGCTAAACGTGACATTCACCAACATTTAGTTTATCTGCCAGCTTGAGATCAGTGAATTTTAAATATTTAGAAGCAGTTAAAATAAGTCCTCAGCCTCATTAGTGCAGTAAGCAGCAGAGGTAGATAATAAACCCAAATCAACACCTGCAGCCAGTTTATTAGATAAACCGAGTTCACTGCGGTTTGTAATTTGCACTCATTTGTTCAGATTATTAGTCCCAGTGCCCGATAGTGTTCCCATACATTTACATATTCAAACTGGAGGTATCGTATCTAACCAGTTCCTCTGAGCAGCAGGTAGACAGCAGAGATGGTGATGGCAGTGGCGGTGTAGGCAAACACTGCATTATAAAGATTGGTGGTCCTGATTTGTTCTCCCAGAGTCCTCTGAGTCTCCTCCAGACTCCTCACCACTGCCTCAGACTCAGCTCTCTCTGGTCTCTCATGTAGCAGCTGACCAGCTTGTGTCTGAAGCTGTGGTTTGGTCTCCAGCAGCTTCCTCATGGTTGACACTTCACTTTCAACTTTCCCAAGCCCTCGTTCCAGTTGTCCCAGTTTTGGTGGCAGGGACTCTAAGAGGGACTCGGTCCTTTTGCTTCCAGTGTGGAGATCTTTTAAGGCTGAAACAGACACAGAGGGCGAGTGTGGGGCTGTGCCTTCTTTGTCCTGGCGAACAGCTCTCCTCTGTGCGAAGGTTTCACTCAGAGCAACTCTGAGACTGTCAATGAGCGTTCGGAGCTCGTCCTGCTGGGAGCGATGGTTTCCAGCCTGGATTTTCAGGGCTTCCTGCAGGCTCTCTGGACCTTTCTGGGCCTCCAGCAGCAGATTCTTCAGCTCCTGCAGAGGAGAAAAGAGAACGTATATGAGCTGAAATAACTGCTGTCTTGGTGAGGATCAGATAAAGGCAAGTGTTAATTACAGATGGGTGACATATTAAAGGAAAAATCTACATTAAGGAGGCTAGTCCAGTCATTTTTCTAACTTAACCTGTTTTTAAGTCCAAAATTGGCCTCATGAAGGCTCTCTTAAAGGAACATGGCAGTAGGTTTTGCATAGCAAACCTTCCAGAAACAGGAACTACAGTGCTATTGGGTATGGGTATAGTTCCTGAGAAAGTCCACCACTTACTCCATTTGACTCGCAGTTTCAACAACGCTTGTCAACTGTTCTCATTCATCTTTTTCATTTTCTTATTTCTTGTTGGCATTTATAACAGTAAAGCTAAAAACATTAATAAAAAAATATGAGACACTTTTCAAAAACAGGTACAAAGCTTCACATTGTTGTTAGTGTTTAGTAAGACCTAGAGTTTAGGGGAGGGTGTTGGAACAGTGCCAGCGCAGTTGCTTCAGGTAAAAAAAAAAAAAAGAAATAAAAAAAAAAAGAATCGGTGCACTGAATGAGGTCCCCTAGTGTAGCACCCCTCCTCACCTGCAGGCGGACTCGGTTCACATATGTTGACCCCATGACTCCGATCAGGGCTCCGAGCACCGAGCCAATGATGGACCAGTTCTTGGTGCGTTCTGCTCTCGTCCTCTCCTTCTCGTGGCTTCCTCTAACGGCCACAGAGAATAAAGAAAACTTCTCCCTCTCTGAACCCTCTGCGTTCTCGTACGCTGTCCGGAGGCGGCGCTCCTCCTGCAGTGACAGAGAGGTGGGGTTCAATTCAATCTTCTTATCAGACATCATTAACCTCCTAGGACCTGGCGTCCACATATGTGGACATCACACTTTGGGTTATTTAGACCAAAATACTCAATTTTGCTCTACAAGGGCCTGATATCCACTTACGAGGAAACTATAGAAACTTTAAACGAATGTCTAACGAATGTTAGAAACCAAAATCAGGTAAAAAAATAAAAATAAAAACCTGGTAATTCTTTGTTCTTACATTCATTGGGTCCCAATACGCCCAAATATCAAAGAGTAATTAAAAATGCATGCCATGGAAAAGTTCAGGTCTTAGGAGATTAATGATGTATGATTGTATAATGTGAACTGTGGTTAACTCAAAATAAAAGCACTTCCACTTCCACTACTGACCTCAAACCAACTATAAAACCTAAACCAACAGTTGATGGACCACGTGTTGTTATGGAAGTCTTGACCTCAATTAAAAATAAATAAAAAATTTGTTTTTAAATCCATGCTTAATAGTCTCCAACAAACCAGTGATACCTGCAGTACGGTATTTAATTTTATTTCTTGTCACTCATGGCAGTAAAGTGAATCTCTGTGGTTTTTCGACTGTCTGTGAGATTTTGGTTTGTTTTAAACAAACCATCTGAAAAACAAATTACAACAAAAGCGACATGAAATTTAAGACATTTAATTTTTAATGACTCAAGGACATGGGTTTTGTGTATTTTAATAGCTTCAGCTCACTTGTAGGAGTTTGTGCTCCATTGTGGCCAGTTCCAGGTAGTGTGGCTCCTCCCTTGAGACTCTGTCCAGTCGGTCTCTGATCTCCTTCAGCCTGCCCTGCTGAGCCTCCAGGCTAGCATGAGCCTCACGAACTATCCCTCTGGCCACCATGAATGCTGCCTCAGCCTGGAAAATACAAAGATCTGTCAGAGAACTGTATAACAAGCACCTGACATTCCTTATTCATTATCCACTAAGTCATGTCGGCACAGACTAAACTTGGACGCCGTGTTTTTACTGACCTCAGTGACCTTTGTCTGAGCCTCGCGGACCTCATTCAGCCCCACAAACTCCTCGTACTTCTCCCACCAGTGGTTTACTGTGGCAGTGGCTGCTTGAGCCGACCTCTGACTCCACTGCCGCCCAAACTCACCTGCATGCTTAAAGATAAGAGAAGAGAGAAAAAGGATGACAGTGTTCAAATTTGTTTCATTGTGTTTTGAAGTTCTGTTGTTACCGTAAGAAGAAGATCCTTTTTGTACCTGTAAGACAGTCAAGGCACGCTCCTTCAGAAGCTCTGATCCTTTTTTCCCTTCAGAAGGGGAAGGCTTGTTTGGAGGTGGTGGTGGTGATGAACCAGGCTGATGGAGAGCACTGTAGGTTCGTACCTGAGTGAGTTTGCCAGGCAGTGAGTAGCGGGACAGACAGCATGAGCCATGAACCCAGAGATAGATCTGAGCACCTCTGTACCTGACAGAGTAAAGATAACATTAACCAGTTATATTTACAATCACAAATACAGATACAATGCTCACACCAGTACCTCATTGAGCAGAGCAGCAGCAGTACAGGTTAAGAATAGTCAGAGATTGACCGTCACAGCAGCCAACACTGGAACAGGCACCTGGGAGAATAAAGGGAAAACAATTTAATTTGATTAACTGTCAGCTTTATAAGATTTGTGGCATCTTGCATAAGGCAGTCCGCAGGGGGTGTGCTGTTGTAGAAGACAGACCATCTAGTAATATGGAGCTTCTTCAGATAACTTTTAAACCTCCCAGAAATCCTGCTTAGTAGTAGTGGTTATAGGCACGCTTTCAAAGGCAATTCAGGCACAGTGAGAGCTTAGTCTGCCAATAATAAGTCAAACTCGTTCCCGGTGGGTGCAGGACCTCACGAGCACTGCACTTTGTCACAGATTCGGTTCAAAAAAATGTCTGGATATAATTTTAAATATATCAAGAGTACTTTTCCACCAAGGTTACCTACTTCCTAGCTAGCTAGATGTTGCTCCATGTAGCTACCGGCTAGCTGACTTTTCATAAGTTTTAAACTGTTTTGGGACTCTGGTGATACTGTTATGTACACAGCGATATAACAGAGCAAACATACCCGTTTTCTTCAATTATGTCAGCGGACGCATAAGACACGAATTACGTTTCTTTAGGGTAACAGGATTGTAGCATATTGATGTCAAGTATTTTCTTTGAGACAGGCAACAAGCGGTCATTCTATTTCCGGTTCAACGGGGACCTAACAGCGCGGATTAGCGAGAAGTACCAGTTGTCTTCGCAGCAAACTTTCCTTTCATTTAAATTTTATAACAAGCTGTAACCATGTCTGGAAGAGAAGGTGGGAGATTGCTTCATTTGAGATTCGTCTGTAAAATCTGCACATCTTAAAAGATACTGACGATTTTCAGTTTAGCACGTTTATAGTTGGCTAATGCTAGCTGCCGCTAAAGATAACGTTTTCTCTGACCAATCGGCAGTTAAAAATGTGCCATATTACGATTTTTTTCTGTTTTGGGATATACATACGGAAGATAGAAGATATTTTAGGCCATTTTTTTTAATTATTGGGACTGAATGGACCATTCGGCTTATAAATATTATCTCAGGCAACAGACAATATAAACGAAATCTTTAAAAATTTAAATATATTCCTTCTTTCTTCGAATAACCCGTGGTGGTAACTAACATTTGTATTCGAGGCTCAAGGTTTCGCGGTCATCTGGCTGCCTGTTAAGTTAAAGCAGATTTTAAGGAGTTTAGGTTAATTTTTTTTTCCAAGCAAACAAAAGTCAAGAACGCTGTGTTATTTGAATGACGTAACTTGGATCATATTCCTTCGTATATTTCATTTTTATTCACTGGCTATTGTTTATTAGATATTGTAGATTTAGTTATATTTTATATTTTATTTTCATAACAAGGTAATGAAGATTGTTTAAACTTAGTCAATTTATTTTAAAGAGAAACGTTCAGACATTGTAGTCCATTGTTATAGAATGCAATTTTTTCCCCACTGTTTTTATTAGTATACTTTTACTTTGTGGATCTGTTCTTTAAATACGTTTGCCTAGCTTAGGTTTTCATATTTTGTATCTACTTATTGTGTTATTTATTAATTTACTTTTATAGTTCTGAGTTTCATTTTGCTCTCACGGTATTTATGTATCTATGTAAATTTTATTTCTCAGGAGGTAAAAAGAAACCACTGAAGGCTCCCAAGAAACAGAACAAGGACATGGATGACGTATGTATCTGGCTCTTTCCCCCCCTCACCATAGACTGTGTAAAACATTTAATATCAAGCCTCTAAATCATTTGCATCCCTTTGTAATCAAGATAACATGGATAAGACACATTTACATTGCATCATTGCAATATTTTATACATTTCGTTTTTGTTTATTTTTTAAAGTAAAGCTGTTTTCACAGATAATTTGATACGTAAACTTTGATGTATGGATCATTTCGCTAACCCTTTCTGTTTTTTGTGATCTACTTTGTCATTTAATTCTGCTTTAGTAACCTGTATTAATGCCCATTGAAAATTAGAACTGGTGATAAAAATGTATTCCTTAACTTGTTGATAACAAAATCAAATCAAATCATTGTTACACAACCCAGTGCGATGTCTTCAGGTGTCAGCTGAGAATCTGATAAATGGAAATCAGATGAAATATTAATTTTTGTTATTTGACTGAAGGGAAGAAATATTCAGAGGTAAATGTCAGCTGTGGTTTGGAATGAGCTGAGCATAAGACAGAAGCGTAGAAAGATTTTAGATTGTATGTGTCTCCGTAGGATGATGTAGCCTTCAAGCAGAAGCAGAAGGACGAACAGAAGGCCCTGGATGCGTTGAAAGCCAAAGCATCAGGAAAAGGACCTTTGAGTAAGAGCTGTGTTTATATTTTTACTTTATTTGTAAAGAACTATGCACAAAAACAAGAAGTGAAGAAATGCACCAGATTTATGTACTCCCGCAACTACTGCTACACTGCTCCGTGATCAGGTGCACACAGGAGTGATAAAATGCAAAATACATACTCAAAGCACAAGTTACAAGTGGAGTAATATAATACATGAATAATACCAATAATACCTGAAAACCTCCAGCCCCAGTCCCACACACAAAAAACAAACCAAGAAAACCCACACACTATAAAACCTTTGTATCTATATCCACCCAACATTCAATCACCAGACCATCCCACGTATATAGAAACAGAAAAAATCCAGATCAGGTTGAATTTATTAATTTTGTTTCATAATGACAAACCTTACATATTTCCAAACATACACATCATGATCATACACACCAGCTGTGGTGTTTCTATAACTGATACGTTACCAGCACACAGTGAGAGTTCAGGAATACAGTGACTTCAGCAAAGTGCTGAGCTGCAGGATTCAGGTGATCTGCCAGTTTCTGTAGCCATTTCAGTTTTCAGGGTTCACTTTTTGCAATTTTCTTATTTCCGTCCATAGACTGCTTTCAGATGTTTGTCAACTTGGTAGCTTAACCTTGCTTAACATTTCTTACCATGGCTACAGTGAAAGCCTCAGGTTAGCCCTGGTGTTTCACTGTACAGCTTGCACTTTCTCTGCAGGTCAGGAAACTGAAACAAACCCCAAACTTGCAGCAAATTTAGTCCAAAGTAGACCTCATGTCTCTCTGATGTTTGTGTCTCCTTTAAAATTCAAATATTTTATACTTTGTTTATGCTATTTTGTTTATGCAGTGATCTCTTCTTTTAAAAAAATAAAGTAAATTTATGTTATTGTTTGAGAAAACCTCTAATTTTAAAGTCTTTCAGTCATCAATATATTTTCAAACTTGAAATCTCACTGGTCACAGTTGTGGCTGCAGTTTTAATTAGATGCTTTCTAACACCCAATCTTTTTGTTTGCTTTCTCTCTCTTTCAGCTGGAGGTGGCATCAAGAAATCTGGGAAGAAGTAAAACCTGAGCTGCTGATTTTTGTTTGATCCTGTTCTCGCTTCCTTCGTCTTTTTGCTGAAAGACTACAGTTTGTTTTGCTCGTTAAAAAATAAACCGCATCAAACTCAAAACCTGCTCGGGCGCTCAACCTTTAGTGGAGTAGTACAGGGAATAAATTTAACGATGTTAGGTTTTCAAGGACAATGGCCCTCCAACTGTGATATTTCACTCATACACACAGATCAGCCACAAATCATTATTGTGTGGAGGCGTTGGCAGTGGATCTCTTTGGGCTCTTTCTGCCCATCGAGCCTGATTAGATTGAGGTCTGGGTATTTTTGGAGGCCAGGCCAACACCTTCATGTTTCTTAAGCAGTTTTTGCTTTGTGTATAGTTCATTGTCCTGCTAGAGGAGGCTGCTGCCATGCACCAATGTTTAGGTAGGCAATGACATCCTGTTCTAATGTTGTGGCTGATCAGCGTATATTGACCAATATCTTTAAATCTAGTTATGAAATGAAATGAAGGCCTGCAGCTTAAGATGTGGAAGGACTGTAAAACTAATGTCCACTGCATTTTGTGTCCATATGAAATTTCTAACCATCACAAACCAGCCCAAGTCCATGAGTTTTGTTATCTTGTAAAGAGGGAGATGCCAATAAAGTTTTTTGTTTTTAATTAATGCTTGTTATTATTTGTTCTTTTTAAAAGAATTTGGTAAGAAATCACTTAAAGCTTAATTATCAAGCTGTGTTTAAAATAACAGTAGTGATGAAGCTTTATTTGAAATGCTATTAAAATGTTTAATCTGTTTCTGGTTTTATTAAATTAAACAACAGCACTTTAGGACTGAAGAGACAACTGAAGTGTTGTAGTTACATACAGATTAAACAAAAAGGCACATACATGCTTGTAGCATTTTTTTTCAACTCAATATTTCTCATTCAGCAATAGAAACTGCTCTCAAAGTATGTATATAAAAGATGTTGCTTCAGTCTGAAAAGTGAAGCCAGTGCAGACATGCCTGGAGACATGTCTAATAGCCAGCAGGGGGTGGCAGAAAGAGTAGTGATTGTATAGGATTATAAAGGAAAGCGCTCACTGCTTTTCCTTTTTGACCTTAGTAAATACTTTAATGAGTTCATGGCCGCAATTGGTAGTTTCAAGTTTCACTGAACACGATATGTTTATTTTGTAAATTATGTTCTCCATTAATGTGAAAAAGCTACGCTAGATCACTCGATTTCATGTTAAGATCTACTGCGTACTTGTGACTTTGGTGAAAGTGGTAGGCAATAGCACTTTGCAAATCAGTGGATGATGTCACAGTGGCACACCTTCCGTCTTTCATCTATACAGTCTTTGAAAGCTACAACCCTGTTTATTAAACCATGAGTTAGACTCTAGCTAACAATTATAAGTAATGCTGAGCCTGAGAACAGATGTGTTAACGCTATTGTATGAAATCACTTTTCCAATATTTCCATCTCCTTTAAAGTAACTCTTATCTTGTGGATTTTGTTGTCCCAATAAATACATAGTATAAATTGTAAAATTGTGATTTTAATATTTATTTCAATTGTGTCGTGTTAAAAGCATAGCTTCACAGTCAGTTTTTTTTAATGGGATATATATACAATTTCATTACAGTAGAAAATTTTAAAATATAACTCTTAAAGGGGACTAAGTGACAAAAACTAAATCCCTGTGATAGGTTTGTAGCATAAACCTATTCGCTGGAACGTTAAGGACAATTTAATTACACAGCAAATTAAGACACGAGTAGGCAAAGTTTTTCATGTTTCTCGTGCACGGGAGAGAACTGGACAAACGCCGCTCCTTCGCTTGACCCCAGTTGCTCTCATCTTCTCCCCCGTAACACTGCTCTTTTATTGAGGTTACATGAATATGCATAGGTGCATTAACATACACACAAAGAGTACCTTGCCTGTGCGTTGTGTAAGTGTGTGTGTGTGGGGGGGTGGGGTCAGAGTGTGACCCCATAAACAACTTCCCTAACCCTGCTGGTTTGGAAGTCCAGCAGTTCATCTAAACAAAAGGCACTTAGACTAGAACAGATATAGACAGTTTATCCTACCATAAAACAATAAGAGAAGGTATGACCTCTCCCATGCTCCCAGAATGTGGGTGTGAATGCCAGAACACTGTGGAATGCACACCAAGCCTATGCAGACTGCCAAAGATCACACATCCTATCACTACACAATCGATTATACACCTCTAAGCATATATGGTTAAATATTTCTAAGCATAAATGACAATAAACAATATAAATCTAACACCCTGAATTAGAAAAAGAGTACAGCTCAAATGAGGTCAACCGACAGGGACAGCAGGTTATACTGCTGAACTCGTCCAACCCAAAACAAAAACAAACATAAACAAACAAACGCATCACAAACTTCACATCCTCAAACGCAGAAACAACTTAGCTATCTTCCCGTCAATATCATTTTCATCCTCGTCATCATCATCTTCATCCTCGTCATCATCATCTTCATCCTCATCCTTGTCATCATCATCTTCATCCTCATCCTCTTCATCCTCATCATCGTCGTCAGCTGGTTCCACATTCTTGGCGCCTTTGGCTCTGTAGGCAGCCACTTCCATCTCATATTTTTCCTTCAGTTTGGCGTACTTGGCCTCATAGGGGGTCTTTTCTGTGGTACTCATCTTTTTCCACATCTCACCAAACTTCTTGGCGATGTCAGGGATGGAGATCCCCGGGTTATCCGCCTTGATCTTTTCACGGTGTTCAGAGGTGAAGATCAAGAAAGCAGAAGGTGGCTTTTTGGGCGCGTTGGGGTCCTTCTTCTTCTTCTTGCCCTTCTTGGCACCTGCAGGTGGTACATAGGACTTCATCTCCTGGTCATACCGGCGCTTGTCATTCTTGGCCATCTCTTTGAACTTTGCCTTCTCCTCAGGTGACATGGACTTCCATTTTTCTGAGCACAGTTTGGAAACCTCTGTTAATATTACTTTGGCTCCTGGGTGCTTCTTCTTGTGCTCCTTATAGAAGTCCACAACAAAGAATGCGTAGGCGGGGGTTTTTCCTTTCAGCTTTTTGGCTGCAATTAATTTGTTCTAATTAATTAATTTTAAACATGTTTGCATGTATAAATATTTTCTTTGAGCAGAAAGTTCATATCACACTTTGAACATGTCAGGAAAAAACAAATTCTGCATCTAGTTGATTTTGAACTCACTCTCTGAACATGATCTGCATATATTCAACGTAAGCATATCTTTCTAACAAATGTCTAAAATGTGTGTAAGTTTTATTTTTTACATTTTTGGGAAAGATTAAAAAAAAACATTTCTTAATAAGAATGAAAAACTGACTTCACAATTTTAACAGGTCTTGTAGTATTATGGTACATAAGCCTTGGATATGCATAAATATCCTGCTTACCGTTTCTTTCATCTGTCTCAACTATGGACTTCAACTCAACCTCCACTGGATAATGGTCACTCACTTTCAGAGCCTGCAAAAGAAACAAAATGTACTGATTAATAGTTTTTGAACAAATATCGAGGTCTAGCTGAATGTCCCCATGAATCAGCGGTTTGTGCATGGGGTATGTTGTCTGGGGTTGCTAGGGTCTTACAAAAGCAAAATGGTGTTGGGTGAGGGGCCAAGAGAGTGTTTCACAAAACCCTATGAGGACACACTCAAGGGACCAGTTTACCCTCCTGGGACAAGGTTAGGTCTGGGGTGAGAGCTTGATGCTGTGCACCTGGTGTGCAGGTTCAGCCTGAAGAGGCAAAACCTAATGACAGTGACATGATCCTGGGCCATGTTGGCCCAGCATTCTTAGTTTTCATGTGTTTTGGGTTTTGTTCTTTATGTATGCCGTGGTTTCTAGGTTGTTCTGTTAAGATGTTCCTTATTTGATTACCCCCCGTGTGCCCCTCTGTGTATCTGTGAGCCCTCGTTTCCCCTCCTTGTGTTTTATTCCATGTTTTCCCCAGCCTGTTATGTCTGTGCTCTCCTCAGGCTGTCTCTCTTTTCTCTCCAGCAATAAAGCTGTGTTTTTGAGTTCATTCCTGCCTCCGTGAGCTTGCGTTTGGGTCCTCATCCTGCCTGCACACAGCCGCAAACATGACAGACAGTATGGAAAGTATCCATACTGTCATAATGACAGTATGGATACTTTCCATACTGCAGTGGTTTACATTTTCAAAGACAATGAGCTGACAGGCCAAGGGTAGAGTCTTTGTCAAACCCAGGTCATAGAGTTACCAAGGACACTTGAAAAGAGTGACTGTAACACTGTTAATAATTTACCCTAAAGTTTTGTTTGTAAGAATAAAGGTCCGACGTCACTGAACTCTCTCTTTTTTTCTCCCCCTATAAAGACAAGTTGAAAGCTTGCTGATTTTCAACATTTTTGTGGCCATTGATTGACGGCCTCTTAGGAATTTTAATTAAAGCCATAACACCATACCGCAGCTGTACTTTGGTACCGTCTTTAAGCAACCATGCCAGCTTTTACACACCGAGTTCTGTTTTTCATGTCCAGCTATTTCAGTGATCTTTAAACAGACTGAGTGATGTGACAAAAACACAATTATCTGCCTTATAATTTAGTGTCTAAAACCCTTCTGACTAATCATATTCTACGTGTGATATTGCAAATGAGGCAGAGAATATAAGAGTAATTCATTTGGTGAAAACCATTAATCAAAACAGACCTGCTCATCATCGAGATTAAACTCCTCCTTGAAGTTGAAGGCTTTTGCAGATTCTGGTTCCACAGCATTAAGCATGTCATCTCCATAGACCACGATCCTTAACACAGATAGGGAAAAAGGCTTATTTTAAAAACCCATAATACCAAATTTAAATACATAATTAGAAAAAAGCAAGAACATTTAGCACCACTCCATTTTAATGTGGCAAAACAAAAGAATCTACTCCTCCTTATTTCAGATAATTTGAAGAAACAGCGTGATGTGTTTATTTTCTTGCTGACGAACAGATCGATACCAGTCTCACGTCTGTCGATTCAAAATAAAGCTGCAGCCAGCACCTGCTATGCATTACCTGTCATAGGTGTTGGTGTTCTTGGTGCTTGTTGTAGTGTCGACGTTATCTCCAATCAGCCAGTGGAAGTTCTCGTCTTCACGAATGCGAATGGTCTTCATGTCACGGTTGGAAACGTACGAGCCGTCTGCATTGAAGTCACCCAAGATCATAATGTTCTGCAGCACAGACATGAAATATTTGCATTTGAGTGTTTTGCTTTAACTCCTCAATATATATTTGTTTTGTTTTCCCAGTTTAGTGGTTGGATTGGTTCATACGCCTTTTACTACACATCCATCCATCCATCCATCCATCCATCCATCTTCATCCGCTTTGTCCGGGGCCGGGTCGCGGGGGCAGCAGCCTAAGCAAAGAGGCCCAGACCTCCCTCTCCCCAGCCACCTCCTCCAGCTTATCCGGGGGAATACCAAGGCGTTCCCAGGCCAGCCGAGAGATATAATCTCTCCAGCGTGTCCTGGGTCTGCCCCGGGGCCTCCTCCCGGTGGGACATGCCTGGAACACCTCACCCAGGAGGCGCCCAGGGGGCATCCTTGTCAGATGCCCGAACCACCTCAGCTGGCTCCTTTCGATGTGGAGCAGCAGCTGCTCTACTCTGAGCCCCTCCCGGATGGCCGAACTTCTCACCCTATCTCTAAGGGAGAGGCCAGCCACCCTTCGGAGGAAGCTCATTTCTGCCGCTTGTATCCGCGATCTCGTTCTTTCGGTCACTACCCACAGCTCGTGGCCATAGGTGAGGGTAGGGACGTAGATCGACCGGTAAATTGAGAGCTTCGCTTTTACACTCAGCTCCCTCTTCACCACGACGGACCGGTGCAGCGTCCGCATTACTACACAACTCTGTCAAAATCTACAAATTTTCACGAAAGTATGAATTCCTGCTTTCTCTGTTGTGCAACCAACCCAAGCTACAAAGCTTTAGACACTCTCTAACTTCTCCTTACATCAGTATTCCATTTCGTCTTAATAATCTTGATGACATCGTATAGTTCATCGAGCTCCTCCACAGAGTCCGTTGGTTTGGTGTGAACTGGGATCATAACCAGGTCCTCCACAACTACAGCGAGAACACAAATACACACAGTTTACATCCATGACTCAGTAAAAGGGCTAGATGTTACAGTCCCTGATAATGCATTGCTTTAAATGGAGAGACTCTTGAGGGATCTCTGTTATGAGGAAAGGCAGCCCAGAAACTTTACCAGCAGCAAACATCGTTGTGTGCCTCAACTTTCGGTCTTTTACCCAGGCTAATCTGCCATTTTTTCTTCCTTGGTTAGGTTTAGGAATTAGAGATCTGATCTAGATTATCATATTAAAATTTGGGACACATTGTCAATTGTGGACCTTGGATTCATCGGGTGTTTTGGCCATTATCACTAAACACCCTCATCCAAGGAGGCCCTGCCAGGGTTGATCAGGCCCTGGAGTGTGTCACTGGTTTATGTTATTTCTCTTCTTTCTTCTGTTTAGTTTTCTACAGTTTATTTTCTGTCTATTCACTGCAACTGAGAAATAATACTTACCTCTTTAGCATTTATGGAGCCTCACTTCTTCAAAGGGATAGAAAAGGTGATAGAGAGAAGTAAGACAAGAGGGACAAGATAGGAGAGAGCAGAGAAGAGAGCTGGAAGGGGGGCTGGGGCTGGCTTTCCACACCTCCCCGCTGGATTGGGCTGTACGCTCTACCTCCCCACTGCCTCCCAGAAAAGGGAAGAAGAGCAGAGGGGAGAAGAGGAGAATATTTATTTTCTCTCGCAGTTAGCTGACTGCCTTAACTGCCCAAGTGATGTCAGCCCTTTTTAGGCATAGCCAGTGACTGGTCCTCTCAGCAGTGTCCTCTGATCCCAATCTCTCTAAGCAGTTTGGCTGTTGTACTGGCAACACAGCCCCTGCACCCCACTTCCACCTGGTGCACCTTGATCTTCCAGCCTGTGTCCTCTGCCTCAACTGCCAAGTTGGCATAGCGCAGCTTCTTCCGCTCAAATGCTTCCTCAATTGCTTCCTCCCATGGTACCGTCAGCTCAATGATGTACGCATGGTTTTGAGAGTTAGACCAAAGGACGAGGTCTGGTCGCAGAGTAGTTGTTACGATCTCTGTGGGAAAAATTAGCCTCTGATCCAAGTCCACTTGCATCTGCCAATCCCTGGCAGCCTTCAGCAGGCCCAGGTCCTGGGCTGAGGGGCTTGTCCTCGGCTTGTCTCCCTCCCGGACAAATGTTGATGAAAACTGATGCTCCTCTTGGTTCGTGAAAGGTTGAGCGTTGATGGATTTCCTTTTGCACTCAACTTTCTCGGCTAGACACCTGAGGACCTGGTTGTGAATTTGTGCTTGAGTGTATCTGGGACTGTACACAGGGGGCAGGACTACATTCAAGTCTTACTGATTATTTACATTAGTGTAAATTAGTTCAAATTATTGATTGCCTTTTAATAACATTTATGAAATAATTATATATTACTTAATTACCCTAAAGTTAAAACCAGCTGATTTTCTCTCCATACAAATACACACTTCCCCATAATGTGTAAACAGATTTAGATTATCACAGCTTTAAAAAAAAAAAACCTGGACCAGAGACTCATCTGTACATCCAGGTTACATAAAGGTGCAGCCAACAGGAAGGCCACAGAAGACATAGTATCAGCTTTAAAGTGAGCTGTTACACTGATTACACACAAGCTTAACTCCCTGTTGATCCTTGCATTTGTTTCCATGACAAACATATCCTACCTGTATTGCTGCATCTTAATTTCAGGATGTAGGGGTCTCTGTTAATAACATCTTTTCCTGTTGTTGCCTCTTCATTAAACTGCTCATGGTTCACCAACGTAACCACATCACTTCTACACACACACACACACACACACACACACACACACACACACACACACACACACACACACACACACACACACACACACACACACACACAC
The DNA here is from genome assembly GCF_057381915.1 of Diplotaxodon limnothrissa. Lineage (NCBI taxonomy): Eukaryota > Metazoa > Chordata > Actinopteri > Cichliformes > Cichlidae > Diplotaxodon > Diplotaxodon limnothrissa. The sequence continues at coordinate 27,283,232 of NC_140600.1, forward strand.
AGTGTGGATGTTAATAATATAGTCATCTCAACTCTGGCTCTGAGCAATGAAGCACTGTCCACCTGCTTCCGTTTGCATGGACAAGCCAATCTGAAGAAAGTTTGCTTAAAGCAAGAGGGCTTTAAGGAGCACTGCACCAAGGCCCGGCAGAACTGTGAAGCATGCAAAGCTGCTCTAGTGAGTTCAAGAATAAAAATTTGAAGCTGCAAATGAACAGGATGTGTGTTGTCAGTGAACTCTCACTTGTAGATGAACATGAACTGCTCCTTGTAGCGTGTACTGCCCAGACGATCACTGATGTTATAGGTGTATCCCTCGTGGACTCTGAGAAGATATAAGTTGAGAGAAATTTTGTATAATTCTTTAATTTTGGTCCATTAAATCATGTTATGTCCTCTGATTCTCTGAAAAGAATTGGTTCAGGATGAATGTGTAACGCTTTAGTGAAACATTACCTTTTCATTTAACACAAAAAGCAGGTCAAAGTTGAATTTTTTACATTCATTCAAACTTTATTTCCAAATTACAGTTTGCCTGACAATAAGATGAACATGACCAACAACATAAATTGTTAACATCAGCAGTTTTTAGTGTTGTCATTACAGCTGTCACGCTATCAGACTTTAATACATGATTATTGAAGCCGAAAGAATTCCTGATAATAATATTATTGCATAATACTATTATACAGATGCTGCCAATAAGTGTGCTATTTAAAAAAGGAAATGTACCATTGTGTTTATAATACACAAATAACTTCAGAAGTAACTGTGTAAATATTCTTTAATGTAATAATCCTTAAAAATCGTAATCATTTTTGGTTACCATGAGAAAATTGTTATTCTTTGGGCCACCATCATCATGCTTAAACACGAGCACCCTAAATGATAATAACAGCGATGATGCTGGAAACAAAGCATTTCCTTACTTGTTGAGTTCTTTCATGAAGATTTCTATGGACTCTCCGCTGGTGTCCACCACCTCCAGGATCAGAATGATGTCATATCGAGACACAATCTTTGAAACAGAGAGAAAAAAAAAGCTGAACTGATCAGATGCGTTACTACCTTAAAGATAATTGTTCAGTTAAGATTTAGCTCTTCCAGATATGTAAAATATAAACTGACATTTTTCTATGTTTTAAAAAAAAATACTTATGTAAATATTCTGAGTTGCAACAATAAAGCTGAAGAGGTATCAAAAAAAGACAGAGATGGGAACAATCAGAGAAATGCTGAGTGACTTAAATTGTGTGGTTATAGAGGTAATGGTGGTTCTGTGAATGAAGGGCAAGCTGCCACTGAGCATGGTTACTTGAAGGGACAACAGGCCAGTGGATCCACGTTTAAATTAACACACCCTGATTGTGTGTTTGCTATTGTGGTTCCTAAACAGCCGACACTCAGGGCGGCTGACCTGTACAGTGGCTTGTTGACTAAATATGAAACAGATCTAATACAATAACAATAATAAAACATGGGTTTAAGCAAAGAATTGGAAATGTAACCTCATCACCAGAATAAAAGTAAAGTAAAAACCAGTGATTCAATGATACAGCAAGAAACCACAAGTCAAAATACAACTTACTCCATGTATTTCAGTATATTTTCAGATGCATATATAGGATTACATTTTTACTTAAACAGTGAGTCCTGATACTTATTTTACCACTTTGCAACTCAGCTATTTAATAGAAAGTTTTTATATAATACTTAATTACTTAAATACTTAATAATTGGTAGGAGGGCTGGACTACTTTTCTACATTGTTATCGCCCTCTGTCTTCTTTCCGTGACAAAAAGGCAAAGCTTACTATTTTGTCACATGATCAGACATTTTAATGAAAGCAGGAGCCAGACCTGCAGGTCATTTACAGTTTTGTAAGGTGAAAGTATGTGTGGGCTTTTATACTGGTTATTACCTTAGTCAGGATTTCGAGGACATCAGGGTCTGACACTTTCTTCTTTCCAAACTTCTTAATGTTAAAAGATGCTATTTTCATGATGGCTGCAAAAAGAGGACAAGCATAGCAATCAGAATTATTGTCTGAAGGCCAAGAAAAATTCCCAACAGATATTCCCATTTTTCCAAGTGGACCATTATTGCTTTTGCCATACTGGTCCACTTGATTGTCATAGTTTATTCGATCTACCCGAGCACCCAGCCCCGGACACTGAGAACCACCAACGGGTGGGAGCATCAGCCACTTGCAGCGAGCGTAGTTGGGGAAGATAGGCATTGTATAGGAATTTCTTTTACTTATGTATTAATCACATTATTTTATCGTATAATGCCTTGATGCCACTGGATTTTAACATATCTCACACTCATACAGTAAGATAAATGGTGGGGTCTAGTAAGGACGTTGGGGGAAGCAGACAGCTCCACAGAAAGAAACCTTTGTCTCTTTGAGGACTCTGGGAGGAAGCAAGGGAGTGTGAAACAGCTGTGTACTGCCTTTTGTTCCTGAAGAAGGTATTTAACTGGGAACCATGTTAGGCTCAGTTATACTCATCCAACATGGAGGCACACAGAACTAAACACTGCACACACACTCATACCACCATCATCCCTGTGCCCAAGAACAGCAAACCCTCATCCCTGAACGATTACCGGCCAGTTGCACTGACCTCGGTAGTAATGAAGGTGTTTGAGAGGCTGCTGAAGAACATCATCTCCTCCTCCATCCCAGACACCACAGATCCGCTGCAGTTCGCCTACAGATCCAACAGATCCACAGAGGATGCCATCGCCCACGTCCTACACACCACTCTCAGCCATGTGGACAAGAAACAGGGTAACTATGTGCGAATGCTGTTTGTTGATTACAGTTCAGCGTTTAACACAATAGTGCCCTGCAGACTGTTCACAAAGCTGAGGGATCTGGGACTTAACAGCCGTCTGTGTGCATGGGTGTTGGACTTCCTCACTGGCAGAACTCAGGTGGTGAGGGTGGGCAGGTGCTTCTCCAACAGCATCACCATCAACACAGGAGCACCTCAGGGATGTGTCCTCTCGCCACTGCTCTACTCCCTCTACACTTCAGACTGTGTGGCCACCCATGGCTCCAACACCATTGTGAAGTTTGCTGACGACACAGTGGTGTTGGGTGCCATCTCCAACAACGATGAGACGGCCTGCATGGATGAAATGAAGAATCTGGCATCGTGGTGCCAGGACAACCACCTCCAGCTGAACGTCGGCAAGACCAAGGAGCTGGTGGTGGACTTCAGAAGGGGTCAGCACAGAGACTACAAGCCCATTATCATCAATGGAGCTCCAGTGGAGAGGGTGCAGTCCTTCAAGTATCTTGGTGTCCACATCTCCTCAGACCTGACATGGGCTGCCCACATTCAGGTCCAGACCAAAAAGGCTAGGCAGCGCCTGTATCACCTACGACAACTGAAGAAGTTCAGGGTCTCTCCAAAGATCCTCAGGATTTTCTATACAGGTGCTGTGGAGAGCATCCTCACACAGAACATGACATCGTGGTTTGGGAACAGCTGTGTGAAGGACCAAAAAGCTCTCCAGAGAGTGATCCGTACAGCAGAACGCTGCTGCAGGATTGCTCTCCCCCCGCTTCAGGACACCTACACCAGGAGATGCCGGACTAGAGCAGCGCAGATACTGAAGGACCCGTCCCATCCTGGCAACAAACTGTTCCAACTTCTGCAATCTGGTAGAAGGTTCCGCATCTTCCGGGCAAGGACAGAGAGACTCAAGAGGAGCTTCTATCCCCAAGCCATCCGTGCCCTAAACACACACACCCGCCCTCTCACATCATCTATAATTGACTGAGTCAGGACTCTTCCAGACACTAAACCAAGGCACAATGTACATTTCAATTCCTTTAATTTTAAATATGTTTATATTGTCTATCCTGTAAAATAGTCAGATGTCTATTCACATTAATGTGCAGCACCCAGCACGCCCCTGCGGGCGGTTTATCCTTCAAGCTCGGGTCCTCTACCAGAGGCCTGGGAGCTTGAGGGTCCTGCGCAGTATCTTAGCTGTTCCCAGGACTGCGCTCTTCTGGACAGAGATCTCCGATGTTATTCCCGGGATCTGCTGGAGCCACTCGCCTAGCTTGGGAGTCACCGCACCTAGTGCTCCGATTACCACGGGGACCACCGTTACCTTCACCCTCCACATCCTCTCGAGCTCTTCTCTGAGCCCTTGGTATTTCTCCAGCTTCTCGTGTTCCTTCTTCCTGATATTGCTGTCATTCGGAACCGCTACATCGATCACTACGGCCGTCTTCTTCTGTTTGTCTACCACCACTATGTCCGGTTGGTTAGCCACCACCATTTTGTCCGTCTGTATCTGGAAGTCCCACAGGATCTTAGCTCGGTCATTCTCCACCACCCTTGGGGGCATCTCCCATTTTGACCTCGGGACTTCCAGGTTATACTCGGCACAGATGTTCCTGTACACTATGCCGGCCACTTGGTTATGGCGTTCCATGTATGCCTTGCCTGCTAGCATCTTGCACCCTGCTGTTATGTGCTGGATTGTCTCTGGGGCATCTTTACACAGCCTGCACCTGGGGTCTTGCCTGGTGTGATAGACCCCAGCCTCTATGGATCTTGTACTCAGAGCTTGTTCTTGTGCTGCCATGATTAGTGCCTCTGTGCTGTCTTTCAGTCCAGCTTTGTCCAGCCACTGGTAGGATTTCTGGATATCAGCCACCTCCTCTATCTGCCGGTGGTACATACCGTGCAGGGGCCTGTCCTTCCATGATGGTTCCTCGTCTCCCTCCTCTTTCTTGGGTTTCTGCTGCCTGAGGTATTCACTGAGCACTCGGTCAGTTGGGGCCATCTTCCCAATGTATTCTTGGATGTTCGTTGTCTCATCCTGGACTGTGGTGCTGACACTCACCAGTCCCCGGCCCCCTTCCTTCCGCTTAGCGTACAGCCTCCGGGTGCTGGACTTGGGGTGAAACCCTCCATGCATGGTAAGGAGCTTTCTTGTCTTTATGTCAGTGGCTTCTATCTCCTCCTTTGGCCAGCCTATTACCCCAGCAGGGTACCTGATCACGGGCAGGGCGTACGTGTTGATGGCCCGGATCTTGTTCTTACCATTCAGCTGACTCCTCAGGACTTGCCTGACCCTCTGCAGGTACTTGGTGGTTGCAGCCTTTCTAGCGGCCTCTTCATGGTTCCCATTTGCCTGCGGGATCCCCAGGTACTTGTAACTGTCCTCTATGTCTGCAATGTTGCCTTCTGGTAGTTCAATCCCCTCAGTTCTGACTACCTTCCCTCTCTTTGTTACCATCCGACTACACTTCTCCAGTCCGAACGACATTCCAATGTCATTGCTGTATAGCCTGGTAGTGTGGATCAGTGAATCGATGTCTCGTTCACTCTTGGCATACAGCTTGATGTCATCCATGTACAGGAGGTGGCTGACAACTGCTCCGTTCCGTAGTCGGTATCCGTAGCCAGTCTTGTTAATGATCTCACTGAGGGGGTTCAGGCCTATGCAGAACAGCAGTGGGGACAGAGCATCTCCTTGGTAGATCCCGCACTTGATGGTGACTTGTGCTATGGGCTTGGAGTTGGCCTCTAGTGTTGTACGCCACATCCCCATTGAGTTCCTGATGAAGGCTCTTAGGGTCCCATTGATCTTGTACAATTCTAGGCATTCCAGTATCCAGCTGTGGGGCATTGAGTCATAGGCCTTCTTGTAATCAATCCAGGCAGTGCACAGGTTGGTCAGTCTGGTCTTGCAGTCTCGGCTGACTGTTCTGTCTACCAGTAGCTGGTGTTTTGCGCCTCTGGTATTCTTGCCAATTCCTTTCTGTGTCCCACTCATGTATTGACCCATGTGCCTGTTCATCTTAGCCGATATGATGCCTGACAGGAGCTTCCATGTAGTACTGAGGCAGGTTATCGGTCGGTAGTTGGAGGGGACCGGTCCCTTCTTGGGGTCCTTGGGGATCAGGACCGTCCGACCTTCGGTTAGCCATTCCGGGTGTCTCTCGTTAACTAGCAGCTGGTTCATTTGTGCTGCCAGACGCTCGTGGAGTGCAGTCAGCTTCTTTAGCCAGTAGGCGTGAACCATGTCGGGCCCTGGTGCTGTCCAACTCTTCATACTGGAGACCCTTTCTTGGATATCTGCCACTGTGATGGTTACTGGACCCTGTTCAGGGAGGTCGCTGTGGTCTGCCCTCAGATCCACTAGCCACTGAGCATTGCCGTTATGGGTTGCGTCCTTCTCCCATATGCTCTTCCAGTATTGCTCTGTCTCCAGCCTTGGTGGTGCTGTTCTCTTATTATTGTTCCCTTGCCACTGAGAGTACACCTTTGCTGGTTCTGTGGAGAACAGCTGGTTTATTCTCCTGCCTTCTATCTCTCTGGTGTACCTCCTCAAGCGGCTGGCCAAGGCTGTGAGTCTTTGCTTGGCAGTTTCCAAGGCCTCAGGTATGGACAGCTTGCTGTATTTCTTATGCACCTTCTTTGTCGCACCTTTCTGCAACTCCGTTAGTTGGCTAACCTCCCTCCGTGCTACTTTGATCTTGGCCTCTATGCTACTACGCAAGTAACCCCGGCGGAAGGGGCTACATGAATAGGATGACGGACCTATGGATATATGTATATATATATATATATATATATATATATATATATATATATATATATATATATATATATATATATATATAATGTTTTTCCTCTACACATGTTGAGGAGCGTGTCAGGCTACATTTCACTGTGTGTTATACTTGTATAACTATGCATGTGACAAATAAAGAACCTTGAACCTTGAACCTTGAACCATACTCCCCAAAAATACTCTGTACCCTAAGGTCCAGGGACCCCCAGAAGAGCAATCCACTCCCAGACCCAGGAAATGGTTCCATTTACTCTGGGGTGGACACAAGCAGACTGCCCCCAGTCCTGCAGCAGCAGGAAGGCCCAACAGCCCAGACCCCAACCAGACGGCCAGCTCCTTCTCCCGCACCCTGCCCCAAATGGCGCACAGAGAATGGGGTTATGAAGACCCCATACAAGGGGCATGGTACCAATGACCCTCTGTCAGATAGCAGCTGGCCTCAGCACGGCCCCTCCTGAGAACCCTCAATGTCTACATGTATTTAAAATTGAGAGGTGGGCACCTGCACCAGAGGTGAGGCTGAATAAACCCACTCTGGGCAGCTTTCCCAATCGGCTGAGGCCTTCATGAAACACTACAAAGTTCATATTTTCTGCAAATAACCCATGTTTTTTCCCCACGGGACAATTTAAATGTTTGATAGTTGTTTGAATTGTACAACAGGTGTATTCACCTTTATGGAGAAACTAAAAGGATGGACATAAATACATAAAATAATTAATGAAATCAAGTATGAAAGATTAACCTGAAATAAGTAAAAGAAAATCTTGTTCAGACTCCAAAATACATGAATACATTTTAACCTGTTTTTAAATTAGTGTTTGATTAAATCAGATGATTTTTTTCTGTGTTTATTTTTATTTTTAGTCGAAATGTATCTTTTGATTTTAATTTTTCTATTGCATTTGTTTTTCTTATTTGAGGACCTTTTTAAACAACATTAAACATTTTGGAGTTTTTTTTTTTTTTTGCTGCTGCTGACGTATTTTAACAAATCAGTAAGCTCTTCTCAAAATCCTCCCCACTGAGATCCCTCACATTAGTGTGAGGAACGAAGACAGGAAACCTGTTCTAACAGGTTCAGTCTCCGTCTTTACAGCACTGCTTTCCAAAGCCCCGTCTCCGTTGAGCTGAGTCTATACCTGCAGCTTTACATCAATACTGCACCTTTAATACTCTATCAGTGACTCATATACACTTTTTCCTAACCCACGTACCAGCCAACAAATGTAAAAGGAAATTAAAGGGTTTACTAGAAGTCAAAACACAGTGGGTGTGACACTGACTCCATGCAGCAGTTGTGAGTCTCCAGTGATGCCTTTTCCTGCCAGATATGCTCCTTATAGAAGCAGCTTCTTCAGTTTAACCATCAGCTGTAGGGAGTTTTAATCATTAGAATTAAAGGATCTAAGCCGTCATATATGGTTTTAAATAAAGACTTCAGGTCATGTACAAAGAATGTTTACGACCTAAACACTTTCTACCCTTTCATCAACATGACATTAATCAGAGATGATACTCCTAATATGCTCAAACCTTCCATTTGCAAGGTACAGCCAATCAGAAGAGAAGTTGAAATAAGTTGATTCAGACAGGGGATGAACAGAGCAGCACCGAGGCTTAGCACAAAATAAATATGGATTATTTTTAACTGAATCATGCAAAGCTACACATACAAGAAGTAGTTGATGCGTCAGCTCAACAACAGTCTAGAGAATCATCTGTACTGTGACTGATACTTGCACCTGACATTTACTGTGCTTGTTGTGTCTTTTTAACTACATTTATTAAACTATGCCTAATATGTGTTTCCTCATTCAATTTATATAACTATTTTGATTTTTAACTTTGTTACTGTAGTGTTTCTTTCACTTTGGTTTGTTCCATTTATAAATCTATTCTGACAAAGGCTGCATTCAGTTTTTCTTTTGGTATAAACGTAATACTTTAAGTACACAAGGACAAGTTAGAAAACCTCTAAGTAAAAAAAAAAAAGTTAGGTATGTAAGAACAGAAAAAAATGAGGCAGGTGTCTTGTTGTGATAGGGTGAGGTGCTCATCCTTTCAGGACTGCCTCTGAGCAGAGTTGGTTTTGGGTACTCGACTAGCCTGCACGCCTCCTAGATGTTTTGGGCATGTCCAAGTGGAGCAGACTGAGGACACGCTCTGCAGAATACATCAGCTGACTTGGGGAATCCTTCGAAACGCTGGAGTCTGTGGCGGGGAGAAGGAGATCTGGAGAGGCTCAGACTCAGCTAATGGTGGAAAACTAATAAACAAAATAAAGAATGAACAGTTGTTCACAGGCCTGGGTATGAGTCCACACACATCAAGGTGGATATTAACTGTCAGTGTTCCCGCCCTGGCGCCACTTATTGTTTCCAAGTTGTGGTTTAACCGAGCACAAAAAAATGTTGTCGGACTGGTTTGCTTTTGTGCTCCTATTTAGACACCCGATCAGAAGAGATTGCAGCTGATAACAGCTGCAACAAAGCAAGCAACCTCAATCCTGATGATGTTTTGGTAAAAACTGGGAGAAGGTCAGGGGTTCGAATCCACTGAACGCCTACCCTGAGGCACCCATGAGCAACGTACCGTCCCTACACACTGCTCCCCAGGCGCTGCATTGGTGGCTGCCCACTGCCTCACTGTGTGAATGGGTTAAATGCATTTTTCCACCCAGCAGTGGTGGTAAACTCAAAACAAGACGCAAAAAGAAACTATATCAAAATGGACCATGGACCATGACAGAAAGACCAGCACTCATTTCCTGTTTCAGACACCTGCTCAATGATGACCAAGGTGCACTAACGCCAACAAAGTATTAACTGCAACCCAAATAATCTCCTCTCCTTAAACTTGTCCAGGTTTTTTCCTACTAACCTAAAGGAGCACTTACCAAATCTTTTTTTGCTGTAATACGTCAGTTAGAGGGCAGGTTCAAATGTGTTCTTGGGTCATTTCGTTTGGAGACTTGTCGGTGGTTTGCACCAATCATGTGTGGTTCTCCCTCTGGCTGCATGGATTTTTATTGGGTACTCTGGCTTACTTCCTTCCTCCCTAAGAAATTCATTCTAAATTAGCCATGTGAATGTGACTGTGAGTGATTATCTGCCTCTTTGTGTTGGCCCTGTGATTACAACCAAGCCAGAGCATACCCTGCCTCTTTTCCCACAATCCTGAATTTGATAAGTAAATTTAATCAAATGGATTTGTATATTTGTATTTTTACTGCTCTGTGTAAGTTCACACTGAGATATTTATAATTCCTGCTGGACTCCTTTGTTTTTTTCTTTACTTGACTTTGACATTTGCTTTTCTTGCACTTTTACCTTAATTTCCTACATCTTGGCCTCTTTCATGAGCCACAGTTTGTTCCACCTCTATTTAACATTGTTCATTAAAAGCTTTCATTAAAAAACAAAAAACAAAAAAACAAAAACAGTTATGTATTCATAATAGCAGAAGGAGTCATTGTACTTTGGTAGCCTTTAAAAGGATTGCCATGGAAAAACAAGACAAAACATGGTAATGACAAGGTAAAGGAATCAGGTTTGAATTTGCAAGACAGAGCTCATCCTATTACTCTACCATGACATATTTGCTTACATTATGTGGCAGTCTCCAAGCAGTGTGACAGGCTCCTTTAAGTGAAACCCACTGATGGGTGGGCGAAGCTCCACCTCTAACCGCAGGACCAAAAAACACAGGAAATGTATTTCTCTCAGCTATTGTTCACTGGAAGAGAGGCTCCAACTGAGAGGAAAGGGGAAATAATTCTTCACAGCAGAAGTAAACGTAACACAGCATCGTAATCCTGCATTTCAACCTGCCTTTGACTGAAGAAAAACAAGCAAAGAGAAAGTGAAGTTGAACTTCCTCCTTTCATGCTCTGCGCTGTAGCTTTTTACTTTCAACTGAGAACGAGAGAATGGCTTATAATCCAGAGAAGGACCTGTCCTGTCCTATCTGCCATGACATCTTTGATATTCCTGTCGTCCTGGCATGCAGCCACAGCTTCTGTAAAACCTGTGTGGAGACCTGGTGGAGAGACAAACCCATAAAAGAGTGTCCGGTTTGTAAGGAAAGACCTTTGCTGGGTGAGCCACCGGTTAGTTCAGCCTTAAAGAACCTGTGTGAGGCCTTCTTACAAAAGAAAGATCAAAATGCTTCTGCATTCTCTGAAACTGTTTGCAGTTTGCACCATGAGAAACTGAGAGTCTTCTGTTTGAATCATCAGCAGCCAGCGTGCCTCGTCTGTCGAGATTCAAAAATACATCTCGGCCACAGCTTCAGACCCGTTAATGAAGCTGCAGAAGATCACAGAAAGGATCTCAAGGAATCCTTGAAACCTTTACAGGAGAAACTGAAAGTGTTTGAAGAAGTTAAAGAAAAGTTTGATGAAGCAGCAGAACACATTAGGGTCCAGGCCCAGCAGGCAGAGAAACAAATTAAGGAGGAGTTTAAGAGGTTGCATCAGTTTATACAAGATGAAGAGGAGGCCAGAATCACTGCTTTAAAAGAGGAAGAAGAGCAGAAGAGTCAAATGATGAAGGGAAAGATTGAAGGTCTGAGCAGAGAGATAGCAGCTCTTTCAGAAATAATCAGAGCCACGGAAGAGGAGCTGAGAGCTGAAGATGTCTCGTTCCTGCAGAACTACAAAGCTGCAGTGGAATTAATCCAGCAGTGCCCTCTGTTGGATGATCCAGAGCTGGCCACAGGAGCTCTGATCGATATGGCCAAACACCTGGGCAACCTAACCTACAACATCTGGAATGAGATGAAGGCGATAGTCTCCTACTTTCCTGTGATTCTGGATCCAAACACAGCTCATCCAGAGCTCATCCTATCAGAAGATCTGACTGGCGTAAGAGCTGTAGAGGGGCATCAGCTTCCTGACAATCCGGAGAGGTTTGGCTGCTATTGCATTGTCCTGGGCTCTGAGGGCTTTGACTCAGGCACCCACAGCTGGGATGTTGAGGTTAGAGACTCTACAGGCTGGGTCTTGGGTGTAGCAGCAGAGTCAGTACAAAGAAAGAGTGAAATAAAATCTGGACTTTGGCGGATAATGGGGCTAATTGAAGATAAATATGCAGCATGCTCCCCATCACAACACACCTTTATTCACCCACTGAAGGAGTTCCAGCGGATCAGAGTTCATCTGAACTGGGACGAAGGAAAGCTGTCATTCTCTGATCTCGATACTGACACACACATACACACCTTCATACACACTTTCACGGAGAAGCTGTTTCCATACTTCATCAATAAGAAAGAACACCAGCTAAAAATACTTCCGCTGAAGGTTTCTGCAACAGTAAAACTGCTTAATCAATGAAAATGATGGGATTATCAAATACTATAGGTCATTTTATTTGTTCAAAGATCTTTTCTTTGTTCTTGACTTCTGATGAAGCTAATATTGAAAGCATGCTAATGTTACTTAAATGACACATGCTTAAGATTTTGTACTGAGTTTGAATAGGTCAGATCATTTTGTATGGTATGTTAGGCTGGGAAAGAAAAAAAGTCTGAGTTGAATATGATGTCAATTACTATAATGGACATTTCACAATAAAATTCACATCATGTAAATATATTTCTTTCAGTAATATTGTATCCAATGTAGGCTAATGTAAGCGACTAGCTTATTTGGATTTTGGTATGCATGCCTTCTGGTCCACTGGCATTTTAGATAGCAGCTAAATTGCAACGTGCATGTCTGGTAGCATTGGCAATTTTTAAAACAAAAAGTTGGGCTATAGCAAATGCTTTTGTTTTGTTTTTGTTGTAAAATCAAAGGATTTTTCATTATAAAATGTTTTCAATATTTGTTTGTGTTCGTTTTACAGTGGCTCAATATTCATTTGATACAATAAAGGGATGGCGTCTCATTTCACCACAAAAATCAGTGTTGGCTAATACTGAATATACTGATCATGTATTAGTCTGCTGATGTTTTAAACACTTTGTGGTTCAAGTAGCTTTACAATTGTCCATCCATCCATTTTCTTCCACTTATCCAGGTCAGCGTGGTGTTGTGGTGGGGTGTATGTCAGGCTCCACCACAACACCACTCAGCCAATGCTATGCACTAAGTATGTAGCATTAGCTTATGAGTTTGCACCCTCTACGGTTCTGTGTTCTGTAATTTCCATTTATGTATTTATTCTATGGTGTGTGTTTCTTATAATCTCTCATGCATACTGTATGTCTTGACAAGTGTGTGTATGTGGTGGGGCTGATGTTACACACTTACATAAATATTGTCATGAATAGCAGTCTGAAGACAAACCAGACTTGTGGTTGTGGCAGGAACATTTCTTATATCTCATGTTATATCATTATAAGCAACACAAGCTTCTTCGCTAAAGCAATGGTAGCAAGTTTAACTGTAAATAAATATCTGTACCTGTTTTAAGGAGCTTCATTGTGTTTTATTTTTTCATTTTTTTTATCAACCAATAGTTTTCCATTCATACGCTTATCTTTTATTCAACTTTTGAAGAATCTGTGCATTCCAGTGATAAAATATCCAAACAGAAAATCCAAGAAGGTGAAGTAAAATTCGGGCGAAGAGATTACTTCTTCTTTGGACTGCTCTTTTTAGGGATCCTCACAGCAGATCATCTAATCCTGTCTCTAGCACCCTCTTCTGTCACACCACTGCTGCTGACAGTTTCAATTTCTAGTTTTTCCAATTCAATTTTTATTGACAGACTTTATGTCCATAGTCCAAAAAAAAGAAAGAAAAAGAAACAAGACAAAACACAACATATAAACCTTAATAAAAAAATATTAAATATTTGTAAAAATATAAAATCATAATATACATAAAATACACAATTACTTAGAAGAAATCAATAAATACACAGACACTTCAGCCAGTGCTTCCTCAGACTAGATGAGTAACTGGAACCACTCACCGCCGGATCTGTGAGTGCTAAAATTATACTGTTACTAGAGCCATCCAGTTGTTCCCTAAAAGTGAACATCAGATTTCTTAAACGTGCTTTAAAAATCCAAACACCCACAGCTACAAACATCTGACTGGCACTACCGCCTCTAGGTATCCTACGAAGGATTCTCATTGCATCATTATATGCAACATGCAGGTTCTGCGTGTCTGTGAAGGTTCTCAGTCATCCAGGTCATCGTAGTCTAAGGAGCTTGGAAAGAAAAGCGTCTGGACTTCTTTAAGTTGCTTGAAGACGTTTCACCTCTCATCCGAGAAGCTTCTTCAGTTCTAAGGTCAAATGGCGGAGAGTCCCAGATTTAAACCCCGTGGGGCTACCCCCAAAAGAGGGACAAAAGGACCCCCTGATGATCCTCTACCTAATCACATGAGCCAAGGTGTGAAAACAGGTGTGGGTCACAATTTCGGGTGAGCTCATTGTGAAACCTATCCCCACCCTATCATGTGATTTCCTGAGGTCAGATGGCCCAGGATGTGAGTGAGTGTTAAGGCATTTGGGAAGGGATCCCAAAACTGGATTAGAGATGGCAGACAGTTGGTGTCGTAAACCCCCGCCTCTGTTCAAAGATGGTCGCTCACAATGGACATAAATGGCTTCTTTCACTCCTCTTTCAAACCATCTGTCCTCTCTGTCCAAAATGTGAACATTGGCATCCTCGAAAGAGTGTCCTTTATCCTTAAGATGCAGATGGACTGCTGAGTCTTGTCCTGTGGAGGTGGCTCTTCTGTGTTGTGCCATGCGCTTGTGAAGTGGCTGTTTGGTCTCTCCAATGTAGAGGTCTGGGCATTCCTCGCTGCACTGTACAGCATACACTATATTGTTAAGTTTGTGTTTAGGAGTTTTGTCTTTGGGATGAACCCGTTTCTGTCTGAGTGTGTTGCTGGGTTTGAAATGCACTGGGATGTCGTGCTTGGAGAAAACTCTCCTGAGTTTTATGTAGCCTGATACACCGGCTACATGAGGGATGACAATGTTGTTGCGTCTGTCTTTCTTATCCTCCCTCGCTGGTGTCTGATCTTCTTTTCTGTGCATCTTTGCTGACTTTATAAACGCCCAATTAGGATAGCCGCACGTTTTGAGTGCTTCCTTTACACGTGTGTGTTCCTTCTTTTTACCTTCAGGCTTAGAGGGAACATGTTCTGCCCGGTGGTGTAGGGTCCTAATTACTCCAAGTTTGTGTTCCAGAGGGTGATGGGAGTCAAAGCGGAGGTACTGGTCCGTGTGTGTGGGCTTCCGGTAAACTTCGATGTTGAGTTTGCCGTTCTCTTCAATGTGCACAGCGCAGTCCAGGAAAGGCAAACAGTTGTCCTTTGTGTCTTTCCTGGTGAACTTGATGTTTTTATCCACGGCGTTAATGTGCGCAGTGAAGGATTCCACTTCTTGTGTTTTGATTTTGACCCAGGTGTTGTCTACATATCTGTACCAGTGGCTGGGTGCTCCCCCTTTAAAAGAGCTAAGAGCCTTTCTTTCCACTTCTTCCATGTAAAGGTTGGCTACAACAGGTGACATAGGGGAGCCCATGGCACAGCCATGTTTTTTGTCTGTAGAAACCCTCGTTGTATTTGAAATATGTGGTGGTAAAGCAGAGGTCTAACAGTGTGCAAATCTGATCAGGTGTGAAGTTGCTGCATGCGGGTTCTGCATGCTACATTGTTTGTAGGATGACCACAAGGGGGAAGTATATAGCAGTGTGCAATATGCTTTAAACAAAGCCACTTTAACTGGAAGTGAACAAAAGCTGAATTTGCGTGCAATAATATTTGCCTGCACATAGAGCTTACAACATTGTCTGTATATGTCATCATCATCATTCATCATTCTCAGCTGTATGGACAAATCATCAACATATAAATTAAATAAAATTGGAGATAAAATCCCACCCTGTCTGACACCATTGCTAACACCAAATCCCCCATTTAACCTGCATCTTCTAATGAGTGTACCAGCAAGACAGAATCCTCACAATGTATCGAGGAACTCCCCGTTGCTTCAATTTATCAAGAAGTTTTCTGTGGTTCGCTCGATCAAAAGCTTTGGAGGCATCAATGAAACACATGAGGACAGATTAATTTTTTGCCCTATTCTTTGAGTGCATATATGCACATCCCAGTGCAGTGCTTTTGGAGACAAACTGATTATCCAGGGAAGAGATGAACACACTATCTCTGTCAAACAAGATTCTTTCTAGCACATTAGATAAAATACTGGCTAGTGCAATCGGCCTATAATTATCCAGACAGCTCACTTTTGCAGCTTTATCCTTCATAACTGGTACAAGTAAAATACACAGCATGGAGTCTGGTAGTACTCCACGAATCATAAACCCAGTGAAGCAGAGCGCTAGAAGAGGAGCTAGTCTTAAACTAGCATGTTTTATTCTCTCAGCTGCAGACTCATTGCAGTTTAAGGTTTGACAGTAAATATGTAACTGAATTCAAACATAGGCTTAATCTGTTTGCAAATTTGATATGAGGCCAGGAAATACAGCATATGTGTCCTGTTTTAGGATCATATAGCCTATTAGACTAATGTTCACAGAAAAATAAAACTGTTGTAAAATTGTTTGCTGCCAACAAAAAAAAATAGATGCAAATTTATTCCTTGATTTAAGAATCTATCTTCATTACTGATGCCTATCAGGGAAATGCAAAAACTTTAAACCCTCTTACCCTCCCCACAAAAGTCTGAAGGAACTTCAGGAAGGGTGACACTATTTTCTGGAGAATTGATTGGTAAATACGCAGTGATTTCATATCTGCTGACCTCTAATGTGAAACCTAATCTGGTCCAGAGCAACAGCACAAGTTACAGTGGTGTTCTACAATGGTAAGAAGTGAACCACCATCATAGTACAGAAAAGCCAGGGTTAAGACTAACAAGGAATCCTGCTTCAAAGCACAGGCCTCAGCTCATTTTCTCTTCTTTTTTTGGCAGTTATACTTCTACAGCATGTTTGCAGAATTCTCCTATTATCATTTAAAAATACTTTGTCTTTCTCTTCAAATGTCCCTGGAATTGCATAAAACTATAAGTTGGTGCTACGTTTCATACCTTACCTGAATGCAGCAGAAATAAGTGCCTAACCTACTTCTATTTTAGTTGTTACCAAAAAGGGGAGGAGCTTCTTTTGTTGGTCTTGTCTAATACAGAAACTATATTTAAGGTGCTGTGCCCTGACATAGTGGCTTAATGTCTGACACACATTACCTGGAAAAACGTCACCTAAGAAATACCTGGAAACGGTTGTTGCTCATCCAGTAGGGAGAAAGAGACACGCCCTGAGAGGGAGAGAACGATTATCTCATTCAGATCAGACACACGACTTCCTGAGGGGGGAAAGCAACAGCAGCAAATACTGTGAGTACTGCAACTTTAAATTGCTATCCCATCTGTGATTCTAAGAAGGAAAAACAAGAGACTGGGATCTTCCGGGAACTTTCTGGAGGAGTGAGATTAGCCACGAATGACTGCTGTCGCATTGTGCTTTCTGCCTGCCGTGTTTTCAGCTTCAGTGAGATAATGGCTTTCCAGTCTGAGGAGGACCTCTCCTGTACTGTCTGCTTGGATATTTTTAAAGATCCTGTTGTCCTCTCCTGTAGCCACAGCTTCTGTAAAAGCTGTCTGCAGACATGGTGGGGTGATAAAACAGTACATGAGTGCCCTCTTTGTAAAAGGAAATCATCGAGGAGTGACCCACCTCGAAACCTGGCATTAGCAAAGGCGTGTAAGGCATTTCAAATGGAGAGAGATCAGAGGGTTTCTGTGGAGTCAGAGGCTCTCTGTTGCCTGCACTCAGAAAAATTCAAACTCTTTTGTCTGGACCATCAGCTGCTGGTGTGTCTTATCTGCAGAGACTCAAAAATGCATACCAACCACAGGTTTAGACCCATCCAAGAATTTGCACAGGAGCAAAAAAAGGGGCTCCAGAAATCCTTGAAGCCTTTACATGAGAAACTGAAAGTATTTGAACAAATTAAAGAAAAGTGTGATAAAACAGCAGAACACATTAAGGTCCAGGCTCGCCACACAGAGAGACAGATTAAAGAGCATTTTAAGAGGATGCACCAGTTTCTACAAGAGGAAGAGGAGGCCAGGATCACTGCACTGAGGGAGGAAGAGGAGCAGAAGTTTAAGACAATACAGGAGAAGATTGAAAGTCTGATCAGAGAGATAGCAGCTCTTTCAGAAACGATTAGAGCCACGGAGGAGGAGCTGAAAGCCGAAGATGTCTCATTCCTGCAGAACTACAACGATGCAGTGAAGTTAGTCCAACAGCAGCTCCTACTGGATGATCCAGAGCTGGCCACAGGAGCTCTGATAGATGTGGCTAAACACCTGGGCAACCTGACCTTCAACATCTGGAACAAAATGAAGAAAATGGTCTCCTACTTTCCTGTGATTCTGGATCCAAACACTGCCAACCCAGAATTTATCCTCTCTGAAGATTTGACAAGTGTAAGTCACGGAGAGCGACAGAAGCTTCCCGAAAACCCAGAGAGGACTGATTATCATCGTTCTGTCCATGGCTGGGAGGGCTTTAACTCAGGGACCCACAGCTGGGATGTTGAAGTGGGAGACAACACAGCCTGGTTTGTTGGAGTGGCAGCCGAATCCATTCAGAAAAGGGAGCGGGTAAAATCAGGATTCTGGCAAATCGAGTTCTATAATGGTAAATACAGCACACGCATACTGGGAGCCCCACCGTCTGCTCTCCGAGTAAAAAAGAAGCTGCAGAGGATCAGAGTTCATCTGGACTGGAACAGAGGAAAGCTGTCATTCTTTGATCCTGATACTGGCTCACACTTACAGAGTTTCACACACTCTTGCACTGACAAGCTGTTTCCATGCATAGGTACTTTAAACGACATGCCACTGAAGATATTACCAGACAAAATTTCTGTAACAAGAGATTATCTCAGTTAAAGTTTGGTGTATTTGATAAGCAGATGCATTGTCCTTCTGTGCGTGGACAGACACCAAGGTAATGTGTCAAAGTATCACACACATGACCCAGAACCTAAGGTTTCTCAGCAGAAAACTGCAACGAAATGAGAAGATTAATGGTTTTCTTACCCCCCGTAAGTGGTTTTAATGTTACTAATGTTTGCATGCTGTAAAATCTGTAGACTTGACCCCCCAGAAATCAAGAAGTGGGAAATTCTGCCTGCGTTTCAATCATGTTCAAAGTACTTATTTACCTACTTAAGAAGGATAATAGCTGATTTATCCTACAGCAATAAATGAATGGGGTGTATTGCCATGAACAATTATGTCAGGTTTGTTTTGAATTAATGAAGTGTAAACCATGGTATATTGGAAAACTAGTACATCCAATAACAGTATTGAAAAGAAGAAAAATGCGAATTCAAATGCAAGGCTAACATTATGCTAATGTAGACATATGCACTTTTTCTTGTTTTTATAACTCGGTTCTGATCATCTCTCTACAACCCACATTTCAGAAAAAGTAACGGTTGCTTAAGGTTTGTCATTTTCAAGTTAACATTATCAGCTCAGTTTCTCTTGTGATGTCGGGTGGCTGTAGCTCAGGAGGTAGCGCCGGTTAACGACTAGTTTCAAGGTTAGTGGTTCAATCCCTGGTTATTCTAAACTGTATGGATGCTACCCAAGAATGGGTAAATGGGGCATGTTGTATACGGTACTTTGGGTGCTTAGCTAGAATATAAAAGTTCTATATAAGGTCCATGTTAGGGTGATAGAGACACATAGATATAAAGACATCATTTACTACAGCACGGTTTCAACAACAGTGTTAACAATTAAGCTGAAAAGAGGCAATAATGTAGCATACTGAAGTAAAACTACTCTACTTAAAGTTAAATGCACTTTTTATTACTTTAGTTCAGATAATTAGAATACACTTTTTAATGATGTGCACCATACACAAGTTGTTTGTACTTGTAGAAACTATACAACATGTTAAAACACCCAGAACTCACTGTTGTCTCATCTGTGTGCCCCATACACAGCACAAATGTGTGTATCAATTATGTGACAGATCTCCTCTGTTTCTATCCTATGCCTAATTTGCTGTATTTACAGTAACACTGGTTTCATTAACATTTGAATGATAAAATGTAACATGAACTTTGACTGGTAGTCACTGATCACTGCAGAAGTCTTGGAGTCTTTTAGTTTGTTTTAATCTGATCCAAATCAGCGTATGAGTTTGCAAAACTTGGAACATTTTCCTGGTGTTTGGAAAATGTTGAACAGTCTTTGAGCTGCTTCCTGGAAAAAGAGCCCATGCCCGGTGGATTACATGTGATGCCTTTGTTTATTTTATTGCTAGTTGGTACAGTCTATGCATTCTGCACATCCGAAAGAATAACATTTTAACATAACTGGCTTCTTTTTACATACATGTTCTGAAAAATAGCTCAATATAACCAAGTCAGCTTGAAAAACTAGCATGGGTTGGCTTAAATACACTTATAGAGTAAGTGCAGTGTTTCCTGCTTGTCTGGTGCCATTTCATAAAATGACCACATGGGGAGGCTGTAGACTTTTTCATTTTCATTTAAAGCCTTGGTTGTCACTGAGACTTTATTGCAGTCAACAGACACTTAAATAGGTACATCTTACTGATACTTTGTTTTGTTCATATTAATGTGACAGCATCATGCAAATTGCTCTTGGTTCTCCTTTGACCTCTGACATCGACGAGGCAGTTTTACTCCTGCTCACTGGACATTTTCTCTTTTTTTGGACCATTCTCTGTAAATATCAGGGATGGTTGTGTGGGAAATTCCCAGCATATATGCAGTTTCTGAAATTAGCCTGCCTTAAATCACCTTTGTTTCCTATTTTGATGCTTTTTTTTTCAGTTCTCACAGATGGGACAGACATGGCTGGGGGATAGGAAAGGGAGAAAGAAGAATGAAGGAAAAGAAAACCAGAGGGGAAGAGGGACAGTGAGAAAGGACACTTAAAAATATATAAATCTCCTCAATTAACCGTTGAGAGAAAAAAAAGGAAAAAAGAGAAAACAAGCAAAAAAGAAGAGAGCGGCATAATAAACACAACACCATCGCATTAATAGCTAACAGCAAATAACAGTAAATACTAAATATTGAACAATGTTGTGCTGCACGCAGGACCGACTGCGCACAATGTGCTTTTGAAACAGCAGCCAAGAAAGGTGTAGTTTGTGTCTGTGAACAGTGAACACCAGTGTGGATCAGCACACTTGTTTCTCCACGTAACGATCTGCTAGAGGGTATTCTGACGCTTGACTTGAACTTCAGAAGGTAGTCTTGACCTGTGTCTACATGATAAAACGATTACATGTTTTGACTTGCTGTCATGTGATTGGCTAATTTTAACTTTAACAAGAAATGGGAAAATGTACAGAAAAGTGAGTTTACATGTGCGGCGTTTGATTTGCACTTTTTGAATGTTACGCAATTGGTGGGTGTGTGTGAAAAAAAGTTTTTTTTCAAAATGCTTAAGAATAAACATTAAAGGTGTCTTTGTTGTTTTCTGTAGTTATTTTTGCACCACATATCTGTTTTTTAAATACTTTTTTTTATACATCCGATCAGCATTTATCGGGTTTGTGAATTTTTGTGTTTTGTTCTTCATATTTTCCTTCTTTACTTTTCAAACATTTCCCTTTTTCCTTTCAAAATATAAGAAATACTTTAAATGCTAATCGCTTCCTTTCATTCAACTGCATATCGTTAACTCTTACTGATGCAGTCAGTCTCAAAACTACACTTTATAAGAGAGCCAGTGTCATCCATACCATCATGAATAGGACTCATCTGGAAATTAATTCTTGTTGAATCTATTTATCTACCTGTCTATTTTTTTTAAGAAAACAAAGGTAATTTAAAAAGTATCAAGCGCGTTGGCAAAATTTGCTTTTACATATCATCTTTTTCATAATGTCTAATAAGCTTCATACAGTTAAACACAATTATTATGACTGAAACACACGCTTATTCTCGCTATTAATAAAAGTAGTATACATGTATGCCTGAATAAAAACAAACAGATGAGATGTTAGAACTCTTTTATTTTTGGAGCAGGCTTCAGGATCTTTATTACCTCCTGAATTTCCTCCTGAATTTAAATATTTTTAATGTTAGATTTAATTCAAAGTCAGCTGTTTAAATAAGAACAGCACATATTACATGAGGGGATATGACAGGTGAAATATTCAGTTTAAAATATACTGACAGCTCTCCAAGTAAGACTCTAAACTGAAATAAAACGGTTCAGTTATGAAGAGCTTAACTTTAATCTCAGCCAAACACTAAGATAAACCAAACATGAACATTTCTAAGTTATCTAAGTGACATCAACCTGAGTTGAACACGACATGACGGTTTCTGCAGTAAAAAGAGTGGCATTGATCATCATGATCGCACCGGCAATGCAACTGAAGCTCAGAGCTGAAAGGCTCACAATCCAACCACTGAAGGACAGAGAGAAACACACAAAGATCAAACATACAAGAACACATACTGTGAAAATAGAGGTTTAAAATAGTATCCTCATTTGTCCCTAAAATTGAATAGGTATTGATAAAACAATATGTAAAGCAGGTATTAAATATGCACTTATTATCATCACCAAATTAAAGACTTTTGAAGAAAATAAGCCTTTTTTCAACTCATTCGATTCATTTTTATGGCTTACAACAACTATACATGCATGATACAGAGAACAAGCAATGCACCTAGAATGAACAAAGTGCATGGGCAAGAACAACAAATGTAGGAATCACATTGCTCAAAAGATTCAGAAAGAATTTTGTATTAGTTCATTAGCCAATATGATTGGACTACCTTTCTCTATAGTTAAAAATAAGATCCAAGTCTTAATACTTCCAAATGAGCAGGATTTCTAGTATTGTTTAGACTTTAACTGAGCCATATACTTTTGGGTTTTAATGCAATAGTTGCTTTTCTATCAGTTTGACCTACTGACTGCCAGCAACCACTCGCCAGCTAGTTTTTAGCTGGGATAACAAAGAGATGTTTGTTTAGGTACCTTACCTGAACCCCCAACCAGGGATGCCGATGGTCATGATGACAAAGACAACCACTTGGGCAAAGAAAATGAAGAAGAAGGCAAAGAAGTTGAAGGAGCTGTCATTCCTAGAAGAGGGAACAATATAATTACTGAGCTGTCTGCACAGTAACTAACAACTCAGACAATTTTTTGTGAGTGTACTGAGCAAAAACCAAAAAGGAAAACAACTCTGAACTTCTTCACCAAGAAGGAGGTACACACCTGAAGGCTTTGTACACAGGTCGATACCAGCAGATAAAGGAGCAGGGAGTGAAAAGTACGACCCACAGGGCGGCGAGGCACAGACCAGAGCGAGCATCACTGGACGAGGTGATGCAGAACAGGGCCAGGGAAGAGGTCAGGTTGAAGAACAGCTTGCCTGTGCAGACTTGACATAGATAAACAACAAAGAGACTATGAATAAAAAGGAAAAGAACTGCAGCCTGACTTTAGGGATCAAAACCAAACAATCCTTCTCCCTTTTGACTCTGGCTGATGCAATATGATGCCATTTTTCACAGGTACTGTTGTCGTCTGCTGCCTGGTCAAGATTTCAGAGTGTGACAGGCCGTTATTAAAAAAGCTCCACACTGTTTTTAAATCTCTTGTTCTTTGCATTTTCACACAGAAACTGCATAATGTAATCTTAATAACACTTTCACAGTTTTCCAGGTGTCCTCAAAATCTGATAATTCTGCAAAAATCTAAATTATAATTATTAATGACACAAGCAGTTACAGGCTGTTTTTACTGGATACACCCTGTGACAGCTCAGTCAGCTGAATTGCATCAGCTCTTAAGAAAAGATGCAATTTGATGCCATCTGTCCATCTGTATGGACAGATGGCAGGAATATGCCAAATATGGTACTTTTGGTGCTGTCCTTTGGCATCTGATACCAGGCAGTATATCCTGCAGGTCTTAAAGCAAACAGTCCCCACTAAAATCCCCTCTCTGAAACTTCACAAAATGCAGTTAGAAGTTCAATATTTATGCCCTCCATCATGTTTTCCAAAGCCATTCAGTGGTCCAAATTGGAATTTTTGCAAGGCCAATTCTGGCCTCCAGGCCTTATGTTTGACATCTCTGCTTTATCCATTTAAAACTGTAAAAGAACAAAACTAGAACTTGTTTCTGTTTTGTTTCCCTTCTATTTAGCAACATTTACTTTCTCTCTCACTTTCAAAATCCGTGTCAAGTGTCAGTATCAAGGAAATATTAAAGGCTCCTCTTACACTTTTTTCCTGGCCTAATCTAAGAGACAAGGTGTGGAGAAATTCTACAATTTCTCTTTGAAGGACTCAAGGAGAACTTCTGCAAGCTTAACCAGCTGGATTGGTTGTTTTGCAGATGCCCCATGTCAGTGTCCCCAAGTCTTTGATCTAACAGTGAAGCGCGAGTCTTTGTACAAACATTCAAGCTCTTGTGCCAGACAGTGTAGGAGAAGTTACGCATGCACGAATCAGTTTACTGTCTCCAACTAGGAAGTCTTAAGTCTTGGAGGGGGGGGAGGGGGGGGCAGTTATTCTCCCAGGCTGAAGAAGAATAAAGTCAAAAAACACTTTGGTGTCACTGGGATGTCATCAGTTCATTTCCTATTCATTTAACAGGTGTTACAATGTATGAACACATCTGTTAGAGCCAATCTATAGAGAAATATTTTTGATACTGTTTCAGTTATTATGTTACATGTCGTGTAAGAAAACACAGCCATAAGTAAATTTAAGAATTTCAATGGATGATTATATTTCTCCCACTGAAAACCCTATGTCCAGAGGAACAAAATCAACTTTTGGGGATATTAGAACATTTCTTTGACAAAAAAAAAAGCAATCAGTGACAAGAAGTACTCTTTCTTCTGAAGAGTAGTGTAAGCTCCAGCATTGCAATGTCCTTTTTTAAACCATGACACCAGCACAATGTCACCCCTCAGGGCGTCTTTTTTCAATGCGCAGAGGGAACTTCAGCTACTATCAGCTGCCTTAGGTGCTCCTTAGGTGCTTTTATGAAGCAGATTAGGTTAGCTGGTGTTATCGCCAGGTACTTTATATAGAGTAACCAGTTATCCACCCTTCTTCATGTCATAATGAATCCAGCATCATGCACTCTGCTCCGTTGCACATATAAGTCTGGAAATGTGTTATATCCATGTTGTTATTATCTATTTATAAACTCTGTTGAGTACACAAAGCAATGAAAAAAAACTGGAGCCCAATTCTTTGTATCTGTGCATATACTTGATCAATAAAGCTGATTCTAAAAAAAAAAAGAATGTGGCTGGCTTCTTTTACTTGTGAAGCTGTGGGTGCTCAAAAATTGCAATAATCACGTACACAGTAAGAAATAAAAAATAATGTTGGACAACGGTCTTTTAAATCTGAAGGTTTCAAATTCTCTGACTTCTACACTTAACTCCCGTTGCTCCTGCTACGAGGTTGTGTGTCACAAGCTTCCGCTCTATACTCTCCAGCCCCTGGGGTTTCTTTGCCAGCTCCTCCTGCTTCCTCATCAGCTCTGCCTTAGCAGCATTCACTACAGGCTAGCACAGAGTGAATTAGGCATTAGAACTCTATGTCAAAGTTATTATGCATAATTACATATATAGGTCCCAAAGTTGCTCCAATGGTTGTGTTTAGGTATATTGCTGGTTCAAGTGAGTCATTCAGGCAGGTCTGCTTAAAATTGAGGTGGGATCCATAAAGCTGGTGGCATTAAAAAAAATCATACAAATGAAATCCTGTCCTGCTGATTATTTCTGGGATTTCTTTTTAAGCATTCAGCACCCAGATATACACAGCAGAATTTAGTGCAACGCTTCCTTTTAATAGCCATGAAAACACTCCTGCTTTTCTAGATCCAGCTTCCCCTGAACGTTCAGATGGTAAGCTGATATAAACCACAGTAAAGAGGGTCTTTACTGTATAGTGTTTACCTAGGAGTTGTAGGAGCCATATTTGTGAGACTCCGTAGGCGTTGTCATGCTCTTTGGGGTCTGCACAGGTGCAGATGGAGGAATGGTGGAGGAGGCTGTAGCATGGTTAAAAAACAAAACCCGACATCATACTTCAGTCTGACAAAAAATGTGGTCACCAAAAAATTATTCCAAAGAAATTCACTTGGATTTAGTTAGTGAATGAAAGAATTATGAATTAAAGAATTAATTGTTAATTAATTAAAAGTATTAATGTATAAGAGCATACATATACAAATCATACACATTTTAAAACAACACAAAAAAGTAAAATTACACATTTATGTCCACAAGTAATATCTTACTTTTTGTGAACTGATCTTTCTAGATCTTTTCTGAGTACAAAGCTGCAGGGAACAGCATTCAGACCTCTTTATTCTTCATTCTGAAAAGCCTTTTATCCCATATCTCACACACAGCTATATCCTGTGGTGCAATAACCTTCTCTACTCATGGTGGCTTCACTCATTTGACTTTTATGCCCCACTGGGTTAAGCCATTATCATTATCATCATCCTCCCCTTACTTTCAAAATTTACTTTATTTAGAGTCAGTTAGTCAAACCCTTATTTTGTTTTTAAATGTATTTATTTATTTATTTTTTGCAGCACATTATTTATTTTTTTCCTGTTATTTTAGGGAGAAAAAAGGTCAAAAGGTACCAGAACAGAACTTTGGGTGATTCATTTTAACAGACAAGACGTGTATAACTAAATAAACAAAAAAGGATGATATTAATATGATAATATAATAACTCTGGGTTTAAGTAAGGAGTAACATTTTAAAGTGATGTATTTCTAGACCCGGTTTGTAGAGTACGCTTGGGGAGTGTGATCGTGTGTACAGCGTCTCTTTATGTCTGTCTCCACGTTGGTTGAGTGTGGAGTAAGTGCATATGAGAGCATGAGGGTGGGAATGGATGTTTGTATCTGTGTGTGCCTGTATGTCTGTGTCTATATGTCAGGTTGGGTGTCAGGCGCCACCTCTCTGGGGACATCTCAGGCCCTCCAAGGTTTGGAGGCCTATCTCCCCCTACCACCACTTCCCCTGCCAGTGGCGGACTCCCTCAGACATTGGTGCGTTGGTGGTTCTTTGTGTCCGGGGATGGGCGTCCAGGTACACACCGGCTCACTCCTTGGCGGCCGCTTATCGGGGCCTGGAGCCTGGGGCTCGCTCGGGCCACTTCGGAGGTGGGGTGCCCTCGGCCTCTCGGCCTGGGGTTCGGTCACTCAGGCACGGCTGGCTGCCGGCGGAGCTCACGGGCGCGTCACTGCAACTCCCCCTGGCTTCTGCTCCGCGGCTGCTGAGTGAGCCCTCATCTGGGACTCTCCTCAGCTCTTTCTGGGACAGTGGCGCGGCTGCCCCTCTGTTGGTCTTCCTTGGTCTCTTGTGTTCTGAGGGCCTCTGGATGTCTGGAGTTTTGATCTCCTCCATACCTGCTTCATGCCCTGGAGGACGGGGCTGTGGCCCCCCCACACCCTCTAGCAGATCATTACATGAAGGAACCTTTTAAAAAAAACAAAAAAAACAAGCGCGTCCATGCTCACAGGTGTACACACGGGTGATCACACCCACAAACTACACCCTTTTTGGCTCCTACCTCAAAGCACACTGTGTTCTGTTGATCTTATGTGCTGCACAATAATGTTTAACATTTAGTATTTACTGTCATATTCCCATATATCATTGTGATGTTGTTTATTCTATTACTCTTGTTCTCTTCTGCTTGTTTTCTTTTTTCTTTCTCAGCAGGTGATCCAGGTGATTGATATATGCATTTTTTTTTCTCTGCCCGTTCTGTTGGTTTTTGTCTTTTGCCCTTCTCCCCCGTCCCTCTTCTCAGCTGTTTCTCTTTCCCTCTTTCTTTCTCCCCTTCTTTCCCCCAGTCAAGTCTGTCCCGTATTCAGTAAGTGAAAATAAAATAAACAATAAAAGGTGAATCAAATGGACCATTACGGCAAGGCTGGGATGGTCAATTTGGTAAAGTAAATCCGTTGGGCATATTTGTTTGCCTTTAGACAACAATTCTGATGGCAAAAGAGCCAAACGGGACAGGCCAAAAAAAAAAAAAAAGTGATGTATTCTCTTCATTTTGCCCATATTTCCTCAAACTTTAACCACCTGGAGTATCATGAAGAAGGCGATGTTTTACCTGTCTTCTATGCCTGGGATTTCTGGTTTAAGCCACTTCAGATCATAATTCTATAAATGCTATATTGACAGCAGTATATTTATAAACACAGTACAAGTATATAGGACAGTATGTTGGACCCCTGTAGTTCTAGGCATCCCCCCCACACACAAATCAATCAAACCATATCTGATGAAAAGAGCTTAAAATGTCTGCTGACTTTGCTTCACAATAGTTTTTAAATGGACTTCAAAAGATCCCAGCAGTGTATTCATATGTGTGGATTTGTGACATTACTGTAAGCAGGAAGTGGCCCATCTGTGTGAGAAATGTAACACCAAAGTCATGGAAGCTTATGCAAAGTTATTTACCACCATTTAACAATATAGGCTTTATTGTAATGTAATTTATTTGTAAATGTTCCATAATTAGGAATCTTATTTTGACATTTTTCAGTGTACAGTTTAAAAAAATGAATATTACTGATTTAAGTGCTACAGAATCACCAGTTTATGTCTATATTAATGTTACAATTATGCTATTATACTCTATATTATATAATTGACTCATAAATGACTTGAGTCTAATATTTTAATTGCTAGAACAACTTGGTTGCTTGGGGGTTAAAAGCCTTTTTACCTTGTGAAGGTACCACATCTTTACTGTTGCAAAAGTCCCCCACAGATTTCAATTCAGGATTCTCTGAGTGCCATGCTTCTCTATTAGAAAGGACTCTGTTCTGCATTTTAGGAAAAACGGGATTACAGAATGGTGCAATTCACAAATATACTGTAAATATTGTTGTGAGAAGGTATGCAGCTTGTGAGCTCTGCTACAAATGCTACATTTTGCTGGTTAACAAAGATCCGTTAACCAGCAGAACCAGTCCTGGTCCTTCCTCTTAAAGGAGCCCTTTCCCCCCCACAGTTACCATATGCGTGCGCATAGAGAATTATACGATCACTTGGATTCTCTCTCTAATATTCTGGGGTCCTTAGTTTACAGTATAAAATCCCTTGGGATGACTGCTGTATACAGTTAAGGTCAGAAGTACACAGTCATCATGCGCATTAATCTCATGAAATTCAAAGGCTTTTAATTTTTTTAACTGTTCTTTTTCCAGGGTGGAATGACTGTACAGCATACATATTTAATCACTCTATAAAACAAGAATTGGGTGCGCTAGTTATTTTGGATTTTCTCTTATCCATACAGGGTAAAATACACTTAAAGGTGATCCTGAAGATTCAACAGTTTCTTTTAGCTTGACAGGGCCGAGACCTATCAACTTCTCATTATTGCACACTTTCTGTAAATCTAATAAACTTCATTTCACTTCAGAAATATCACTGTGTGTGTCTCCTATATGATATATTTAACTGAAATGTTTTATTATAACAACCAACGATTTATACAGGAAAATAATGACTATTAACAAGGTTGTCTAAACTTTTGCATCCCACTGTATATATAAAAATTCCCCGCTCGCCCCTGCGGGCGGTTTATCCTTCAAGCTCGGGTCCTCTACCAGAGGCCTGGGAGCTTGAGGGTCCTGCGCAGTATCTTAGCTGTTCCCAGGACTGCGCTCTTCTGGACAGAGATCTCTGTTGTTGTTCCTGGGATCCGCTGGAACCACTCGCCTAGTTTGGGAGTCCCCGCACCTAGTGCTC
The DNA here is from genome assembly GCF_057381915.1 of Diplotaxodon limnothrissa. Lineage (NCBI taxonomy): Eukaryota > Metazoa > Chordata > Actinopteri > Cichliformes > Cichlidae > Diplotaxodon > Diplotaxodon limnothrissa. The sequence continues at coordinate 27,312,638 of NC_140600.1, forward strand.
AGACTACCACTGGGACCACGGTTACCTTCACCTTCCACATTTTCTCGAGCTCTTCTTTGAGCCCTTGATATTTCTCGAGCTTCTCGTGTTCTTTCTTTCAGATGTTGCTGTCACTGGGAACCACTACATCTATCACTACGTCCGTGTTCTTTTGTTTCTCTACCACCACTATGTCCAGTTGGTTATCCATCACCATTTTGTCCATCTGTATCTGGAAGTCCCACAGGACCTTAGCTTGGTCATTCTCCACCACCCTAGACGGCGTCTCCCATTTTGACCTCGGGACTTCCAGGCTGTATTCGACACAGATGTTTCTGTATACTATGCCAGCCACTTGGTTATGACGTTCCATGTATGGTTGGGTTCCATGTATCTTACTGATGTATTCGTGGATGTTTGTTGTCTCATCCTGGACCGTGGTGCTGACACTCACCAGTCCCCGGCCTCCTTCCTGCTGCTTAGCGTACAACCTCAGGGTGCTGGACTTGGGGTGAAACCCTCCATGCATGGTAAGGAGCTTCCTTGTCTTGATGTCAGTGGCTTTTATCTCCTCCTTTGGCCAGCTTATTATCCCAGCAGGGTACCTGATCACGGGCAGGGCGTAGGTGTTGATGGCCCGGATCTTGTTCTTACCGTTCAGCTGACTCCTCAGGACTTGCCTGACCTTCTGCAGGTACTTGGTGGTTGCAGCTTTTCTAGTGACCTCTTCATGGATCCCATTTGCCTGTGGGATTCCCAGGTACTTGTAGCTGTCCTCTATGTCTGCAATGTTGCCTTCTGATAATTCAATCCCCTCAGTTCTGACTACTTTCCCTCTCTTTATTATCATCCAACTACATTTCTCCAGTCCGATTGGCATACTGATATCATTGTTGTATATCCTGGTGGTGTGGATCAGTGAATCATTTTCTCATTCACTCTTGGCAGTAGGCATGAACCATGTCGGGGCCTGGTGCTGTCCAACTCTTCATACTGGTGACCCTTTCTTGGATGTCTGCCACTGTGATGGTTACTGGACCCTGTTCAGGGAGGTTGCTGTGGTCTGCCCTCAGATTCACTAGTCACTGAGCATTGCCGTTATGGGTTGCGTCCTTCTCCCATATGCTCTTCCAGTATTGTTCCATCTCCAGCCTTGGTGGTGCTGTTCCCATATTGTTCCCCTGCCACTGAGAGTACACCTTGGCTGGTTCTGTGGAGAACAGCTGCACATTTACGCCGACATCATCTTAGTGCAAAGACAAGTGGAAGCAGATAAAAACAACAAGCACGCATGCTACAAACTTTACCCGAGTCATTTAGACAGCCGTTAGCACATGATTCTCCTTATGGGGACCTGATATGTTTAATATGCTGCTGAGAATATAGCCCAGAAGAAACGTAGAGTATAACTTTTATTTTGGAAAGAGCCATTTCTCTGTAATTTTTCCAAAGATGAGTGATTTCTCAATTTGTTGTTTCAGCAACATTAAATTAAAAAACTGTACTTTTGAGTTATTTATAATTTTAATAAATGACAAATTAAAAAGGCATGAACATTTTTTTGTATCAAAAAAATATCGAACTGTGACACCAAATTATCGAACCGAACCGTGAATTTTGTGTATCGTTATAGATGTATAGTTTAGTTGAAGATCATAATTCTATAAAAGAGTGAAGTGAAAAGTGAAACAGAAAGCATGAGGACACCAAAATGACTCTGCAGCAACTTACAAAAAGAATTGGAATTAACACTTATTCACAAGAACAATTGTGCTTTACTAAAGATAATATCTCAGAGCTCAGGATTATCTGTGTGAGCATGCTTTCTTAAATATTTGAACCAACTCAACAACCAACTGGTTGCAAACCAGAAGCCAGATGCTTAGAAAATACACAGGAAGCATGAGAAACAGGCTCTCTGGGTCTCTGTGACCTATGTAACAAAAGCAGCAATAAAAAACTGGTTAAACCAAATAATGCTCACGTCAGTTGTATTGTGAACCAGGTTGTAAAGGTCCAGTGTGGTATCCTATGTGTCTGTTGTGTTGAGTCACTGCAGGGTCAGACAGGACAACAGACAGGACAAAGACAGAGTTATTCAGCATCCTTATTTATCAGTGGGCAAACACTGAGGAGGATCTGGCAGGCCCTAAAATAACTCACATGAGCAACAACACACCATCCATTACCCTGACGTTAGCTTCATGTCCAACATCTCTCACCTGAAAAGGGTAAAACTGAGAACTATAAATAAAAAATGTAAAAGCACAGTGGCTCTTAGAAAGGGAAACATGAAGAAAGTAGCTCTAAATTTAAGAATAAAATATTAGAAGATAAACATCTGGGAGGAAAATGATAAGGCAAGTAAACTTGTTATCAAGTAAATTTAAAATAATTTAACAAACTATAAAGATACGAACAGGGGAAATAAGACAACAATAGAGAAAAGTTGAGAAAAATATAATTCAGTGAATAAACGAAAGCTTAAATAAAATAATTACTGTTTAGAGTGTAATGTTAACAACAACAACAACAACAACATAATTAGAAAGTTGTAATAAATGTCATTAAGCGTAACAGGAAAGTAAGAGGAAGGAAGGCAAAAGTGATTACACTTGAGACCTTTTAAGGAAAATGAAAAGTTTAAATTGAAAGAAAAAGACTGGCTGTGAAAAGAAATAACAGAAGTAAAAGCTGCAGAATACATGGCTGGCCATCCTGCAGCCGCGAATCACTACAGTTGCCTAAGAAAAAAAAAGCATTGTCAGATCTCATGAGAAAGAATTAATAAAGGGATCTTTGGTATCTGGAACACTTTCTTTGGTGCTGGTCAGAATGTGTGTAATCTTTTAGCTTGTCTTGATGTCAGTGGCTTCTAAGAAATAACATTTTGAAGAGTTTTAGAGGAGCTTGGCATAGGGTTAGGTCTTAACCCTTCAAACCCCAGGGTGTCAGGCTTGAAGCAGGAGTGTTTGTAAGTTTATAACACTCCCACAACATTAGAGGGACTTTGGCCACCTAATAGGTCATCCCAAATGAAAATTGTGAACAAACCCCAAATTAGAAAATGGGGCATAGACGGTCTTTCCTCTGTGTGGCAGGGTCCAGTTGTCTGTGGATTGACGCATTCAAATTGCCCAAAATGCATACTCTAGCAGGAACTGCTGGACTAAATGACTAACTCTATTCTAGTTATAGTGTGCAGAAGTAGAGTTTGAAGCACTGAGGAGGGGCATGCAGTCTGACTGGGCACTTGGCAATCAAGAGTTGGGTATGGGGCAAACTGAGAATTCTGTTGTTCCTTATTCTACTTGTTTTCCAATTTTGTTGTTGTCATTCAAAGTCTGTTGTTTTCTTTCAACTTCCGTTGTCTTTCATTCAAAGTCTGTTGTTTTCATTCTAATTCAATTTCATTCAAAGTCTGCTGTTTTCATTCTAATTCAATTTCATTCAAAGTCTGCTGTTTTCATTCAAAGTCTGCTGTTTTCATTCAAAGTCTGCTGTTTTCATTCAAAGTCTGCTGTTTTCATTCTAATTCAATTTCATTCAAAGTCTGTTGTTTTCATTCTAATTCAATTTCATTCAAAGTCTGCTGTTTTCATTCTAATTCAATTTCATTCAAAGTCTGCTGTTTTCATTCAAAGTCTGCTGTTTTCATTCTAATTCAATTTCATTCAAAGTCTGCTGTTTTCATTCAAAGTCTGCTGTTTTCATTCAAAGTCTGCTGTTTTCATTCAAAGTCTGCTGTTTTCATTCAAAGTCTGCTGTTTTCATTCAAAGTCTGCTGTTTTCATTCAAAGTCTGCTGTTTTCATTCTAATTCAATTTCATTCAAAGTCTGCTGTTTTCATTCAAAGTCTGCTGTTTTCATTCAAAGTCTGCTGTTTTCATTCAAAGTCTGCTGTTTTCATTCAAAGTCTGCTGTTTTCATTCAAAGTCTGCTGTTTTCATTCTAATTCAATTTCATTCAAAGTCTGCTGTTTTCATTCAAAGTCTGCTGTTTTCATTCAAAGTCTGCTGTTTTCATTCTAATTCAATTTCATTCAAAGTCTGTTGTTTTCATTCTAATTCAATTTCATTCAAAGTCTGCTGTTTTCATTCAAAGTCTGCTGTTTTCATTCAAAGTCTGTTGTTTTCATTCTAATTCAATTTCATTCAAAGTCTGCTGTTTTCATTCAAAGTCTGCTGTTTTCATTCAAAGTCTGCTGTTTTCATTCAAAGTCTGCTGTTTTCATTCAAAGTCTGCTGTTTTCATTCAAAGTCTGCTGTTTTCATTCAAATTCAATTTCATTCAAAGTCTGTTGTTTTCATTCTAATTCTGTTCTTCTCATACTAATTCTGTTGTTCCTTATTCTACTTCTGTTGTTTTCTTCCTAATTTTGTTTTCATTCAAATTCTGCTTTTTTTTTTCTTCAAATTCCATTGTTTTCATTCAAATTCTACCCGCCTACTACGCTTGCAAAGGTAAAATGATTGGCTAGAATTCAAAGTTTATTACATCTCAGGGAAAAAAGCACCGAAAGAAAGCACCGAAATGTGCGCTGCTTTTCGGTCTGGTTACTACCACATATCATACCGGTACCCATCCCTACTGAGGAGTGACAAAATTTTCTCATGATAGTCTTTCTGGTTTAGCAATACTGTGTACCTGCCCTTGTCTGCTGGAAGGATGATAATGTTATTGTCTCCTCTCCTCCATGCTGATGTTGGATGCTGGGGGCTTCGCATTGCTGAGACAGGCTGAAACCTTCGTCCGTAGTTTCTCTGCTTCCACGTCTGCAATATTGTTGTTTCGAATTGCTGTTTCTGTGGCTGTGATCAGCTCCACTAGCAGGATATGTCTCGGCATCACAGCAAAATTCAACCCTTTAGCAAGGATGTTTTTCTCTGCTTGGGTGAGCTGTCTGTCAGACAAATTCTTCACCCACTTGTCCACATTGTCGGTGTGGCATCCTCTCTCCATGGCCACTGATGACATTCTCCCTATTTTGCTTGCTGGTTTCCGACGAAGTCAAACTTCCTTTGTTACCTGGTCTTAGACTTCTCATGCTGTGCTAGATGAGCCTTCTCAAGGAATTCAAACACCTTTTTAAGAGTATTGTCATCTAGAAGCATTGTAAGTCTCTGTCGGATCTGCTCCTTTCGCCATCTTACAATGCTGTGATTGCAGCCAGTCCCCAACTCTCTGTAAATGGTACTCATGGCCATTGATCAGTAGTCTTTGATCAATGAGCTTTGATCAGTGGTTGTTGATCAATGGTCATGAGACTTTGCATATTAATAATCAAGGAACTGACCTCCCAGCCCATTGTTCCTTCAGTGGTGCTAGTTTCAGTCATTATGCAAATGTACTGTTTATAAGATTGGGGAAACCTGCAGTCAGCTGAGACTGAAGAAGTCACTTGGATGAGTGACAAAACATTTCTCCCACTGAAAACACCAGATGAACAGAATCAAACTTTACTTACCTGGTTGATTGAGCATGCATCAACACATCATTATCCAGCATTTTGCGCATAAATTGTTATTATTAGTTGTCACATCCTGTTTTTGAGAGTTAAAATACATAACATTCATATAAGAAATAAACTGTGTAAACTTGTGTAAACTGTATGTGGTGTTAAATAGGCCTATACTACTGTACTTTAATGTCACTCACAAGGGTGGTACTTCAAGAGCCATATATTTTATTTTATGAGGTGGTACTCATTGTGAAAAGTTTTAGAACCACTGGTCAAAAGAATTACAAGTATATAGTTTCCCTCTGTGTATGTGTGTGTTTGTGTATCAGAAAATAACCTACCAAAAAGCTGTGGTCAACACAAATGGTCATCCTGACACACGCACAGGTATCTTCACCTGCAGAGTACAGGGTACCGATTACTTCGACTTCCACACTGTGGAAACACGCTGAGGAACACAAGACAAAAATATGAGGCAGGGAACTGACTATGGTAAGCAGACAATCTGGCGAAGGTTCAATGTGAGCACTGGTCATAAATACTGCTGAAGTAATTGCCAACAGGTGAGGAGCGAGGAGGGCTCCACCCAGGGGAGGAGAGCCAATGCTGTGGAAAATTACTCAGACTCACCCAGATCATGACAAGAACATTGTGGAGGGCTGCACCAATAAGCCTATAGGACACAGGAGTCGATCTCCAGGCCTCGAGGGCCGGAGTCCTGCAGGTTTTAGATGTGTCCTTGATCCAACACAGCTGATTCAAATGGCTAAATGACCTCCTCAGCATGTCTTGAATTTCTCCAGAAGCCTGGTAATGAACTAATCATTTGATTCAGGTGTGTTGACCCAGGGTGAGATCTAAACCCTGCAGGACAACGGCCCTCGAGGCCTGGAGTGCGACACCCCTGCTATAGGAGATCAAATTAATAAACTGAATGTTACAGCCCTAGCAGGGCCTCCTGAAACTGTCCTTGTGTGGGTGTGGTGTTCTTTCTCCTCCTCTCTTGCACCACCCCTCTGTCTCTCTCTCACTCTTCTCTCTCCCCGGGACACAGCTACTTTTTATTAGCCTTGTTTACCAAGGACCCAGTCAGCAATCACCTCTCCGAGGCTATATAAGCTGGGGATGACCTGCAAGGGAGGTGGTTTTTTTTTTTTTTTTTTTAATACCCCTCTGGTGCTACATGGTTTTTTTTTACTAGGTTTTAGAAAGGCTCCTTTGAGTAGTAAGTAGATGGGCTTGTGGTCCCTGGAAGTGTTTCCCCATGGTGAGGAGTTAAGTAAGAAGTGTGTTTGGTAGTTTTTCCTTTTGCTGTTGCAACTGCTTCCTTTGTTTCATTGGCATTATTGGTAAAACGGTGTTGCCGGCTCTTTAAGTTAAGGTTATTTGTAATAAAACTACATTGTTCGTAATAAAACTATATTTTTATAGAACACCTCTGTCTGTTTTTCTTTTCATTCCATTCCCGGACCCATTTGTTACTGGTCCCCACACTCACACCCGTAGACCACTTTGTGGAGATGTAACACTGAAATAGAAATCACAACACTGCTGAATTAAAGACTAAACTTTTAACATAACTGGCTTGTTTTTACATATCATACATGTTCTGAAAAATAGCTCAATATAACCAAGTCAGCTTGAAAAACTAGCATGGGTTGGCTTAAATACACTTATTTAAATAGAGTAAGTGCAGTGTTTCCTGCTTGTCTGGTGCCATTTCATAAAATGACCACATGGGGAGGCTGTAGACTTTTTCATTTTCATTTAAAGCCTTGGTTGTCACTGAGATTTTATTACAGTCAACAGACACTTAAATAGGTACATCTTACTGATACTTTGTTTTGTCCATATTAACGTGACAGCATCATGCAAATTGCTCTCGATTCTCCTTTGACATCTGACGTCAACAAGGCAGTTTTACTCCTGCTCACTGAACATTTTCTCTTTTTTTGGACCATTCTCTGTAAATATCAGGAATGTTTGTGTGGGAAACTCCCAGCATATATGCAGTTTCTGACATCAGCCTGCCTTAAATCACATCCCCCCCTCCCCCTATTCTTATGCTTGACTAGAACTTCAGAAGGTGGGCTTGACCTGTGTCAACATGATAAAACGCTTACGTGCATTGACTTGCTGTCATGCTGTTATGTGATTGGCTGAGAAATGGAAAAATGGTAAATGGCCTGTATTTGTATAGCGCTTTACTAGTCCCGATTATATAGAAAAAAAAGTACATAGAAAAATATATAGAAAAGGGAGTTTACATATATGGTGTTTGATTTGCACTTTTTTAATGTTATACAATTAGTTATACAATCGAGGTGTGTGTGTGGAAAAAAGTTTTTTCAAAATGCTTAAGAATAAACATTAAAAGTGTCTCTGATGTTTTCTGTGGTTATTTTTGCACCACACATCTGGGTTTTTTTAAATACTTTTTTTATAGATCCAATCAGCGTTTATCTTGTTTGGGAATTTTTGTGTTTTGTTCTTCATATTTTCCTTCTTTACTCAGTTACTTTTTAAACATTTTCATTTTTCCTTTCAAAATATAAGAAATACTTTAAACAAATACTGAAGACTAATGACTTCCTTTCATTTGCATATTTGAGCACATTTTCAATTCAATTCATTTTTGTTTATAAAGCGCCAAATCACAACATCAGTTGCCTCAAGGCGCTTTATATTGTAAGGTAGATGCTACAATAATACATACAGAGAAAACCCAACAGTCATATGACCCCCTATGAGCAAGCACTTTGGCGACATAGGAAAGGAAAAACTCCCTTTTAACAGGAAGAAACCTCCGGCAGAACCAGGCTCAGGGAGGGGCGGGGCCATCTGCTGCGAGCGGTTGGGGTTAGAGAAGGAAGACAGGATTGAAGACATGCTGTGGAAGAGAGACAGAGATTAATAACAAGTACATTTGAATGCAGAGAGGTCTATTAACACATAGTGAGTGAGACAGGTGACTGAAAAGCAAAAACAGTGCATCCTGTGCAGCCTATGGCTATTGCAGCATAACTAAGGGAGGATTCAAAGCCACCTGGTCCAGCCCTAACTACATACTTTTAAAGCCTAATCTTACAAGGTCATTAAGATAAGATCGGGCCTGATTATTTAAGACCTTCTATGTGAGGAGCAGGATTTTGAATTCTATCTATCTATCTATCTATCTATCTATCTATCTATCTATCTATCTATCTATCTATCTATCTATCTATCTATCTATCTATCTATCTATCTATCTATCTATCTATCTATCTATCTATCTATCTATCTATCTATCTATCTATCTATCTATCTATCTACCTTTGAAACTGTGATCAATAAACCACATATCATGAACCATATTTTCTTGTTTTTTAGCATCAGGTGTAACAGATTGTCTTTAAGTTTATAATGACACAGTTTATATTTAACTGAAACAGACTTGTACATCTCACAGTGCAGACAAGTCAAAAAGATCTTTGTGATGCTGAACTGAAACTATAACCTTTATTTAATCACTGTTCTTGTCGGATCATGAGTTTTACTTCCTTCCTTATTTTGCACAGTGTGTGTGTGTGTGTGTGTGTGTGTGTGTGTGTGTGTGTGTGTGTGTGTGTGTGTGTGTGTGTGTATGCATGTCAGAAAGTGTCAGGATGAACCACTGACTCATTTTTTCAGTTTAATAAGAAGTCTGTTCACCAACAGAAGGAAATCCCGTCCTTCCATTGAAGATCCAACAATCAGAAAACCCGACAGGTGAGTAAAATAACACATCAACACACAGAAAACATGGAATATTGTTAAATATTTGTTTGTCAACAGCAGGGCAGTGTATATAATAGAAATGTTAAATAACTTAAAGATAAAGTTCACAGTGTGATCATCTCTGGACCAACTTTCAAGTCCTTGAGATTGTTAATCAAAGATAAATTAGCTACAATTAATGTGAACAAGAACAAAATCAATTTAAGCTGTTTGTAAACCAGCTTTCCCTTAAACTAAAAGCTTACATCAGCCACTAATTTTGTTATTTCTAGTAAATTAAATGTACCGAAGGATTATGAACAGTTATTATTATTAACGGTTTAGTCTTAAACAATACAACAATGTGATGTGTCATTTTATCCTCTATTCTATTCTAGTTTATTGAATTGTTTCAATTGAAATTTATGAATATATGCTTGGAAATAGCTGTTGTATAAAGTTTCTACAGGATTTGCAGAAATAAAAGTGAACATTTCTAATCTGAGTCCAAAACATAAAGTGTCTTGAGGAAGCAGAATAAATGTAGAAAAAGACAGAATGTTTATGTCTTTACTTTGTTTCTTACATAGTTTCTTATTTGTAACTCTTGACTTTGACCAGATTCATCTTTGCAATCAAATGTTAAATCCAGTGTTTTGGACCATGGGTGGTAATTATGGGCTAGCGGTCTTGGTGGGCGTGGCCATACTTCTGGAGGCTGTCCAATGTCAAGTGAGCTGCAAAGGAGCTGATGGTGAGCGAGGAGTGAACGGCGCTCCGGGCAGAAATGGGTTGCTTGGAATGAAGGGAGAGAAAGGAGAGCCAGGTAACACCCTGCTAAATGCACAAACATTAACCTGCTTACCGCACTTGGTTTATGTACTTATTATATCTTAACTGTCAATACAGAAGTTGAAAAAAATAAACAACATAAGTTGAATAAAAACAACAGAAGCTGAATAAAAACAACAGAATTAGAATTATAACAATCATTTATCTGCATTATTATGTTATTCTTTTAGAACACATTCTACTTTATCGTTCTTTCTCTCACTGTTAGTCCTCCGCTTCTTTTCAGCTCACCTCAGTGCAAATCTTCACATGTTTCAGTTTCTGTCACTTTTGCAGCTCTTTCTTTACTTTATTGTCTCTCTACTGTTGTGTTTTTATTCAACATCGTTCTGTTTTGTGTGCTTTTGCAGTGTTTTTCTATTTACTGGTGTGCTTTGAAATTTTAGTTTACAGTTTGATGCTCCGTGTGTTACAGAACCACTACACTAAAGAGTCAGACGTGCTCCACTGATAATGAGTGACATTGTTACTCTGTAATTGCTGGATGTATAAATAAGAAACAAAGTCTTCACAGGTGCTTTTGTCACCCCTCAACTGGTATAAAACTCAAAGACTGATGTGGAATAATTCATTTTCTATTTGTAGCTGTGATGATTCAAGGTCCAGTGGATACAGCCAGCCTACTGAGGCAGAAAGGAGAGTCGGGAAATCGGGGCACGCAAGGACCCCAGGGCCCAAAAGGTTTCCGCGGAGATTTGGGGAAAGAGGGTGAGGATGGCCCCCCAGGTCCTCCTGGCCCAGACGGCAGGTTGTCCCAAGGTAACGAAGAGATCATTTCTGACCTCGCCATATGCTAACATACAGAGTATATCTTTTAAAACACAGCAAACATAATGCTGAACTCATATTGAGTACACAATAAGTTACACAATGGATAATAAAGCAAGGCAACGTGGAAATGAGAGTTTTTTTTCTTTACTGGTACGTTTAAGCTAGCATATGTAGTCAAACAGTTATCCAGCATCTTGTGCATAATTTGTGACATTCACATGTTACTCATAAGCACACATAGTGTAACATCAGAATATCGAGTGACCACCAGCATTGAGTGTCCAGTCTCATAACATAGCCATGAGTTCTACCTTATAAATTACACATTAAATGCATCATTCATACTTGTGTGTATGTGTGTGTGTGTGTTCTCTTAGCAAGACACACCTCTCAGCAGGAGTCCCGTTCGGCCTTCTCAGTGATCAGAACCGACAGAAATTATCCTGCCTTCAACCAGGTTCAGTCTGATGCCCATCACACCTTTCACTCCCTCAGATGTTTCATTTCTCATATTCTTAGTCTTAATATCTGGACATGAGTCCCTCTTAATGTCACACACACGAGTTTGTCACCTCCCTTCAGCAATATTTACCCATGCAGATATTTTCAGTTTTATCAAGTCACAGTTTGTGTGGACACAGAGTCCTGACACAAAATACTCTTTTAAGAACAAGGTCCAAATGTGACGATTACATTTTTTTCGTTTGAAGCCAAACAACTGCCACTTTTTGACCTCAATCTCAAAATTTTGACTTTGAAATCAAATAATCAATATTTTTTTCTTTTTTTAATGCGGCCCTAATACTGCTTCATAAACAACAGCCTCTCGTTTTTCTCTTACAGTTTTTAGTTACAAGGTTATTGTTTTCCTCTTTGTGTGTGTGTTTGTGTATCAGAAAATAACCTACCAAAAAGTTGTGGTCAACACAAATGGTGATCTTGACACACGCACAGGTGTCTTCACCTGCAGAGTACAGGGTACCTATTACTTCAACTTCCACTCTGTGGCCAAGGTAACTTGCTCCTGTCTGTTCCACTGTAAAATAAATCATACATATTGTGCACATTAGTGTGGCTTATGCTATCATCTTGACAGGCACATTGTGTGTTAAATGCAGTGAAAGCTTTATAAGCTTATCCATATTTCTTCCCAACATTTGTGTGTTGTGTGTTTTTAGGTCAGCATGTGCCTGCAAATAGTCTATGATGGACCAAGAAGAACCCTGGGATTCTGTGATAATAACAGGTCAAACAGGCAATCTGAGCAGGTTGGTTTCAGGTCCAGTGAGAAACATGGAGGGAAAACATTTGATCAAACAACCACACAAATATCTGTTTGTCTAAAAGAAATCCTCCTCTAATAATATCCCTGTATATTGCCTTGGGTTATTCTTTACACTAACTGCAGCATTTTGTCACGAAGCCTCGACTTGATCGGCTGTGTTGCCTTTCAGGTGCTGTCAGGTGGTGTGGTTTTACAGCTCGCAGTTGGACAGAAGGTCTGGCTTGAGTCCTTTAGGGAAAACCAGGCACCTACTGATACCAGGGAGAACCAGGAAAAAAAGATCATCTTCAACGGCTTCCTGCTCTTCCCAAGTCCAGCATAGAGTTCAGCTGTACGCTCAGAAATTTAACTTCACAATGGAGTCTGTGCTCAAACACCAGACTGCATCACTTTGTCAGTTTAATATCTAAAAATCTCATATTTCAGTTGTTGTTTTAAAAGCAGCATCACAGCATTAACATGCATTATCATCTAAAGAACACAATTTCATGTGAACATGTAAGCAGGTAATTTTGTGTCTACTCATGTCAGACTCATGTAAATTTTGATTATTAGCACTGACTAAATAAAATTGAAGGCTATTATTCACTGTGATTGTGTCTGCTGATATTAAATCAATGAGAAATGTACTTTCATACAATTTGATAAATTAAATTGTATTCATCTTTAGCATCCAGTAAAGTAAAAATACAGAAGATATAAAACCTCCTCAGGATCAAGGCTAGAGAGCCCCAAAAAAACCTATTTCAAATGGGAGGGGTCGCCACAGCGTGTTTGAGATACAAACCTCCCAGTGATTTGTATCTCCTCCTGATACTGAACCAGAGAGCTTTCACATGCTAGGTTAACTACTAAACAATGTACATCATGCAATGCAACAGACAAGGCTAGAGTTAAAGATTGATGCTTTTAAAGGTTTTTGTTTTTTTTCCAAATACATGCTCTTTGGATTCCAGTACTCACAGATATAGATTGTAATATATCAGTCAGCACCAAGCCCATTATTTCTCACTGAAGAAGATGTCGTCTGCAGGTCATCTCAAGAACATTCAGGAATAGTTTCAAAAATCCACTGCTGTAAAACAGTTGTAGTTTTAGATAACAGTGTTTTATGCTTTGTTGCAGTAGTGGAAGACTCAGTGGAGTGCCTGGAAAAACTGTAAAACTTGTGAAAATACAGTTAAAAGTCCAAAATGTATGGAATAGATTTTGTGACTGGCTGCAAAGTTTTCAACGAAAAACATAAAAAATTAAATCTTTGGGGTAGCCTATTTTTAAAAAAATATTCTAACGATGGTTAAAGGTTATTTTACAGTGACAGGTTGGCTATCTCTGCACACTGTTGTTGTTGTGACTGTCCGGGCTGAAGAGAGTGGGTTGTACCGGAGCACTCTCCCCGGAGTTAACGGCCCATTTGCCTGTGTTACTGAGTAAACAGACAAACTGAGATCAAAGCGTCCGGTTCTTGAGAACATATGTGAACATTACAGTATATATATTCATATATGTGTATACTGTTAATATGGCTGCTCATATTAAACATCATCAGTGTTTTAATAGAGGTCAATGTAAGGACAAATCACACCACATCAAATTCCCCAAAATGAGTGGTGTGATTTGTCCTATCCAGGTGCAAGTGATGAGATGGAGTGATGCTAAAATTTTACCCCCTGAGTCTGAACTCTCTGTGTAGAGATGAAACTCCTCCTATCTCTCTCTCTCTCTCTCTCTCTTTTTCTCCAGCTAAACAAAAACAAAACTGAGGTAATAGTCTTTGGTGCCAAAGAAAAACGATTACAGGTCACCAGAGAACTTCAATCTATACACCTAAAAACCACAATCCAGGCGAGAAATTTGGGTGTAGTGATGGATGCAGACCTAAACTTAGAAAAACACATTAAGACAATAACAAAATCAGCTTCCTGTCACCTCAAGAATATATCAAGGATAAAAGATCTGATGTCTCAACAGGACCTGGAAAAACTAGTCCATGCATTCATCTTTAGTAGGCTTGATTACTGTAACAGCATCTTTACAGGTCTACCTATATTTCACTCAGGCAACTACAGCTCATTCAGAACTCTGCTGCTCGAGTCCTCACTAAGACCAAAAAAGTGGACCACATCAGTCCAGCTCTGAGGTCTTTACACTGGCTGCCTGTCCGTCAGAGGATAGACTTTAAAGTTCTGATGCTGGTCTATAAAGCTCTGAATGGTTTAGGACCAAAATACATCAGTGACCTCCTAACCCAGTATGAACCTTCCAGATCCCTCAGGTCACCTGGATCCGGTTTTTTCTCAGTTCCCAGAGTCAGAACCAGACACGGAGAAGCTGCATTCAGCTTTTATGCTCCTTATATCTGGAACGAACTCCCAGAAAGCCTCAGATCAGTTGAAACACTCAGTTTATTTAAATCCAGGTTGAAGACTCACCTGTTCTCAGCTGCATTTGAATAAAGCACCAAATCCACACTGTTAAGCTTAAATTTCAAAACTAACATTTTAACTACTGATTTTATCTACTGTTCTGATTTTACCTACTGTTTTTTTAATCAATTTTAAATCATGCTTTTTATTTGTTTTTGTTCTTTAATGTCTCTGTAAAGCACTTTGAATCACCTTGTTGTTGAATTGTGGTATATAAATAAACTTGCCTTGCCTTGCCTCTTTTTTTTTAATTTTATTTCTGCCCATGCACAAACAGCTTTTACTGCCCATCACCCTTTAGCTGTCTAATTTATCAAACAGGAATATTTCATGTGAGCCCCTCCTAAGGTGGTGAGGGAAGTGAAACATGTTCTGTTGTTCGCACTTCTTCTTTTGGTAAACTTTTGTATCTCAGCAGACCTCTAACTTCTGTTTGTGTGTACATTTGGTTGAATTGCTCAAATCTGTTCTTCAGATTCTGTCATGAGTCAGAAACGTTTCAGAATCTTGTACTTTCATAATCCCACTTTTTATACCAGTTTCACTGTGGTGGTTCACAAACGAATAACATTCATGATTAGGTGACCTTTGTAAAGAATCAGTCACGCTTGGTCAGGACCCCAAGAGTCAGTTTTTAGGACCATGGGTTAAAATGTTTCATTTGGCATTAACTTTGTGAGCAGTTTGAACCAAATCTCAAGTATGTATGTCTGGTGCCTAAGTATCCCGAAACTGGGTGAAACTAAAACAATACTTTATACCGAAATAAACATCTCTTTGTATTTAGCTTGATGAGATGATGAGATTACAAATACTTTATTTATCATCAAATACTTTTTATATGATTTGAACCTACTGTGCGCTTACCTCTCATTGTCATGACTTCCTTTCATAGTAAAACCTACTTCACCCCATAACCAGCAGCAGGTTCAGTTTCCTCAGAGTCTCTTCCACCATGGACCTCACCAGCAGCAGCAGCAGCTTTATTTAGGTTACAGAATGTAAAGCAGAATGTGACAGACTATCACCCCGGAACTAAATAATACAAATACTTCCAAAATGTGAAGGCCGTCCTGTCTGCCATCACGCTAGCTGACCATAATGTGGACTAACACAGCTGTAGGTTTAAATACACTTCATTAGCAAGTAGCAAAATAAAAAGTAACACAGACAATACAATGTCAGTTTGTTTATTTAAAAAAGTAACTAAACTGATCACATTGCTTGTAATTTAAATTACACTGAAAAACGAAGAGCTTGGTCTGAGGGCAAAACAGTAAGCACAACATTATGAGTAATGCAGCAGGTAGTTATTCCAGGCAAAATGCATCACCATGGCAACCATAAACAGGGATACAAAATCAGAGCTGTTCCAAATCTAACTTAAACCTTAATCTTTTCCTAAATTGAGGTATTTTGTAATGCTTAAATTTAGCATAGTTCTTATATCCTCACCCGATCCATGTTATGAATATAAAAGTCTTTATTTATCCCAGAAGTCTGAGAAACTGTGTTACAACAACCAGTTACATTAAAACAAACCCCAAAAAACCAAGACATCAACAATGATACAAAATGTAGATTAAATATCATTTTAATGCAGATATTTTTGTATGATGCAATGTGATATTTTGTGTCCACAGAGCTAAAACACACGAGAAAGGGTTCATGCCTTATAGGTGGCATGCCATGGCATGCAGCACAACCTTTCACCACATCCACAGTGATTCTGTGTGAGCTGATGGAGGAATCCAAACTCATTTAAACAGCAGCAACAATGACAAAATCCCTCAGAAAGCAATGTAGAAGCCAATGATAATTCAAATAACAACATATTGAATTTGAGTCTTTGGCACATGCCAGTCTCCAAATGTTTTGACCTTTAAAGTGGAAAATATTAAGCTTGTGTATATAGAGAGGGATTAATATATAAAAGACCGTAAGGACAGAAAATCTTGATTAGCAAAATGGTAAAAAAAAATCCCCAGTAAAATTCATGTCCAGAAAAAAGAATCAATAGATTAGAGGTTGTGATTATTTCATTGAGTCTATGTGGTGTAATATT
Source organism: Diplotaxodon limnothrissa (assembly GCF_057381915.1). Taxonomy (NCBI): domain Eukaryota; kingdom Metazoa; phylum Chordata; class Actinopteri; order Cichliformes; family Cichlidae; genus Diplotaxodon; species Diplotaxodon limnothrissa. The sequence goes on from NC_140600.1 coordinate 27,329,212, forward strand.
TTAGAATCGTGGAAAGGAAATTGAGTTGAAATGAGTTAAGGAAAAAAGGTGTAGGGAATATTAGTTCAGTTTGTTCAGTTTGATGATGAATAGACAATGGTGTGGTTAATTTTGTTTATTTAATTGGATTTCTTGACAATGACAAAACCACCCATTTCCTTATGCATCACCAAGACCTCACCTGACAACTGCAAACATCTGAAATGTTCAGAAATCTTTTGGAAAGATTAAAAGAAGAAAACTGGAGCCTTTTTTTAGGTTCTGGTAACTTTGCTAACTTTCTAGTTTAGGATTTGCTTCTCTGTTCTCTCTTTCTTTCTTGTGCTTCCAGCTGTCAGTAAAACCCAGAAATGCAGAACTTCATTTGCTCAGCATAGAAAATAATCAGTGACGTAAAGTTGCTGAATCTTTGCTTTTGACTTTGGTTTCCTTGTGCGACTGTAACACGACTCCGAGCGTCTCTTCAGTTTGCGTTTAACTCATCGTGGTTGGTTTTATTCTCCCGTCTTTTCTCTCAGGTGAGGTTTCTACATTTATGATGAATTATCTGTTCAGCTACTGATTGATCTGTTTGTTACTCTGAAGCGTTCATTGAAAGGGTCTCCTGTTTCCCGTTTGTTTATTATGTTTGTGTGTCCCGTGCATTAACAGAGGAATTTAAATTCAATAACTGATTTAAAAAAACCTTTCTGTTTCTGACAAATAATTTTGCACTTGTTGCTATTTCAGCGCTTGTTTTTCTCCTTGATGTTGTCCTTGTTTCCTCCTCTCCTTTCATTCCTCTTTGTCTTTGCTTTCCTTTCCTAATCCATTCTCCTTATCCATGTGCCTAGAGCGATACATGACTTGTTATAAATGACTTATTGGCCTATAATCTGTGAAAAATATGACTAACATTTTTCTCATGAACAATATTAAGCTATTTTAAGCCAGAAAGAGTACATCTATCACAAGGTAGAAGCAAAGATACTGTTACATTTTGGGTACTTATCCAGGTGAAAAATGTAACTCACACTAAAAATGTATTTTCAAGAGAGATCTGACCAAACATAAAATCACAGTTCTTTTAAAATAGCTTAAGGAATCAAAGAGGGTTTGATTGATTATGATGTCAGTACAATAATGTGGAGCCATAAAGATACTTGCAAAATATTCATTTCTTCATTTTATAGAAAAACCCTTCCTCATCACTACAGTCTATCTACCAATATAAGTTAAGACATTACTAATAAAAAAAACATCATTTTTCTCTTCTTTTGCTCCATTATTTGTTTGCTTCTCATCTTTTTCCATCACTTCTCCTCCCTCTCAGGATTTATCCATCATGCTCCACCATTGTTTCCTCACTGTTGGAGCCCTGCTCTCATTGGCAATATCCGGGCTAATCGCTATGGAGACCTGTCCAGCTACAGGGATGCCCGGAATGCCAGGCGAGTGCATTTTTGTGCACATGATTGTTGAGACTGATGTGTTTTTGTTCTCTATTGGTTTTTTGAGTTTCATTAGAACTTTCTGACCATCTTCAGGTATTCCTGGGCTTCCTGGAAGAGATGGTCGTGATGGACAAAAAGGAGAGAAAGGAGATCCAGGTATCTAGAACATAACTGTGTAAAAGCAGGTTATGATAAGGGAAAAATCATTTTGTCACCAATGTATCCTCTACAAAAGGAGAGAACAAACAAAGCGCTGTATTTAGGTCATTCAGCCAGCGCTTCTTAGGCCTGCCACACATATATTGCTGGGTCTTATCACTCACTTAGAAGCCTTCATCACCAAAACGATTCCACTGCAACCATAGATGACCATAGATGGCTCTGGAAGCAATCCCTGTGGCTAATGTTAGCAGCAGAGCTATGAATGCACAGATTCATACATCTGAACATTGGAATTATTGGGACTTGCACGTGATATAATCATCTGCAAAAGTCTGTCTGCTGAAACCAAAATGACTTCTGTTTAAGTGCTGGTCAGACTTACGGCTCCTGGATTAATTCAACTAAATGTCAGATTGTAATCCCTTACGTTACTGATCACCGAGGAAAGTAATTACATTAATGTACTAATGCTTCGAACTTGTTTCTTTAGGAACAAAGTTGCAAGGTGGTCTTGGGCCTCAGAAAGGAGAGAAAGGGGAGCTCGGGCCAGAGGGGCCCCCTGGTAAAAGAGGTCAGATTGGGGAGTCTGGGAAGCCAGGTACCCCAGGAACTGCCGGACCTCCGGGAGAACCAGGAGAACAAGGGTAGGTAAACAGTTCAACAGTTTACTCAGTAAACTGTCAAAGCTGGATTATACCCTGGCCAAATGAGACAACTGCTTGAGACCTAAAGCAGGTTAAATGCTTCTCCAGCTTTATGTGTGCTACATTAATTATATGAAACAAAAAAGGCCATTCCTTGATTTAACTATATGAAATGTATAACTGGTAATGAGTTTATTTTTTAAACCTATGTTTAATTCATTCATTCATTTTAATTAAATTTTGTGTAAAGAGTTCCAAATCAAAACAATAATTGCTTCAAGGCACTTCATATTGTTAAGTTAAGACTGTAAAATAATGTAGGAGCGAAGTCCCCCCCAAAATCAAACAACCCCTTATGAGTAAGCCCTTGACAACAGTAGGAAGGAAAAACTCCCCTTTAACTGGAAGAAACCTCCAGACTCAGGGAGGGACAGCCAAATGAGGGTCGTGGCATTTGGGAGGTGAGGGAGGGAAGGAAGACAGGACAAGTGGAAAGTGTGGAAGACAGCCAGAGATTAATAATTTCTCCACGGGGATCAATAAATTATACATTATTATTATTATTATTATTATTATTATTATTATTATTATTATTATTATTATGAGTAATGATTAAATGCAGAGTGATGTATAAACATGATGAGAGTAAAAAGAGGTGAATGAAGAAGCAGAATCATGCATCATAGGAAGGCAAGTATTGCAAAGGGAGGATTCAAGATGAGAGCATTATGTTCACTGTTAAAAACAAAACAAAAAAACAGTCCACTGCAGTTGTTCTGCATTAATTAGCTGCTTTAAAAAAATGGCACCCTGTTCTATTAAAAAAATACTCTCTGTTGCTGCAGGGCTGTTGTAGTCCAGCAGCAGGCGGCCTTCAGTGTGGCCAGAGCGACAAACCAATACCCAGATAAAGCCAGCGTCATTAAGTTCACAGATGCAATCACCAACATCAACGATGACTACAACATAAACACAGGACGCTTCAGGTGAGACATTTTTCTTTCAGGCCAGACCGATCACTGTAGGTGTGTTTGCCACTTTAATGTTGAATGATTAATGTTAGTTTTAAAATTGTAAAGACTCATTCGGCAGTGAAACGTGATGGCAACAATGATTCCTGCTCAAACTTTCATAATAATACATTTCACAATGATCATAGAGTTCAAGCACTCATACTATAACAATCAGAGACAACACTACCACACCATCATAATTATGATTTTGGAGGACTGCACATGAGCATGTCTGCTATTTTATTTAAATAGCACCGAATCACAAAAACTGTTGCCTCAAGGTACTTTATATTGTAAGTTAAAAACCATAAAGTAATACAGAGAAAAAACTTGCACTTGGCGACAGAGTGAAGGAAAAACTCCCTTTTAACAGGAAGAGGCTCTCAGCAAAACAAGGCTCAGGCAGGGGCACGCATCTGCTATGACCAGTTTGGGGTGAGGGGAGGAAAACAGGACAAAAGACAAAATGTGGAAGACAGCCAGAGATTAATAATAAGTAATGATTAAAAGCAGAGCGGTGTATAAACCTGCATACATCAAAACACTCATGCACAGTTAATTCCAATCATCAAGCTCCACGTTCTTCTTGCTTCATGAGTTACACCAAGAGTCTTTGCATCCAGTCTTTGCGTCTTTCCCATCCACTCGATTCCCCAGATTTAGCACTCTGTGACTTCCTCTTGCCAAAAATCTTAACCTCCTAAGACCCCAGCTCTTCCATGGCATGCATTTTTAATTTCTCTTTGATATTTGGGGCATATTGGGACCTGATGAATGTAAAAACAAAGAATTACCAGAGGAGGTTAAGAGTTTAACAACAAAGGCTTTGAGGTTAGATTGGGTCTTCTACTGATTGCTCTAGAAAGCTGTCCAAATGTGCAGAAGCAAAGGAACTGAATTGAAACAGGCGTCAAAAGGCTTGAAACTTTATGGTCTCACCTTGTAGTTGCTGAGACACACTACATTGCAAAAAAAAAAATCACTCATCCATCCACATCACTGAACTGAGGGCATACCACCGGTGGAAGTCCAGTCCTGAAATTTCCTTGTTACCAAATATTCCAGAGTTAACTGTGAATAACATTTTGATAACTCCGCTGTTTTGAACAAAGTAATTCTGCCCAATATGACATAAGACATAAGAAACAAATCCACTTGTATAGAATCATCTTCATTGTGTTGTTGTGTCGCATGTAGGTGTCGGGTCCCAGGAACGTACTACTTTGTGTACCATGCCTCGTTAGATGAAAAACTGTGTGTGTTGCTGAAGCGTGACAACATGCTGCTGGCATCGTTCTGCGATCATCGGCAGGGAGGGAAACAGGTACAAGCATCAGACGATAACAATTCCTATTATTGGGTCAGAGTGTATTAACCTCTGAAATAGATATATCCTCCATTTAATTTTTGAACTCCGCTGATCCTAGGTGACTTCTGGTGGCCTGGCGGTGTACGTGTCAAAAGATCAAGAGGTTTGGTTGGAGACTAAAGACTACAGAGCGATGAGAGGGACACGAAACGGATACAGCATCTTCTCTGGCTTCTTGCTTCACTCTCACTGACCACCCCCAGGTCAGGAAACAGAAAACAGTTTGACAGCTGAATGACTGAAACAACATGAAAACATTTTCTTACTGTTTCTTCACAATGATCATTTACCTTTGTAAAAGGCACAGAATGTTTATTTTTCATTTTCATTTTTATTCAGCGGCCAACATGCACCATTTTATTCTCTTTCTGCTGAATCAGCTCTGAGTTCCTATCAGTTGAAAAGCTGACACTTCAAATGGAGAAGATCTTTGTGTCTGTAACTGACTGTCGATGGTTCTGTCTAAAATTTGAAGTTTCTCTTGTTCAGTTTAATAAAGTTGGTTTCATACTCAGACTTTCTGCAGACTCAGTTGATATTAATGGGTGTGATTTTTAAATGCATTTCCAAACACAGTTTGATTTTTCTAATTTCCATCATTATCTCGAGTTCACATTTAAGCACAGAATGTCCCATCAGCTCCGTGCCTCGCTGTCACATAGTTTAAACAAACAAACTAAATAAAGAGCTGAGCATCAACCAAGCCTTTGTGTTGTTGTGATTCTTTGAATTAATGTCTCCATTTATTATATATTTTCCTTTTCTGTTCACTTCAAAAATGACCACACTTTCAATGATCACACACACACACACACACACACACACACACACACACACACACACACACACACACACACACACACACACACACAGCAAAGAGAACAAAATCAGTAAAAGAAAGTCGCATTTGAACAAACTAGCAGTAAAATTGATTGTCAGAGACTACATACATCATGAGGGAGAATACGACAAAGAATAGAGGGAGACAGACACAGGAGGGGATTAGGGCAGAGTGGACACACCTGGGAAAACAACTGGACAGAATCTAACCAATGAGACAGAGGAAGTAAAAGTGAACGCACACGAGAAGACGTAGTGGCCAGTTGACAGAACAAACAAAGCAGAACACAGGGAGACCAGCGAGACACAGGGACATGACTGGAGATACAGAAATGGATCACAAAAAGAGAACAAACTAGGATATGAACAGATGACAAACAGAGGATATGATACATGACCTGGGAAAACAACAACATACTAATATTACCAAAAAACAAACTTAAACACAAAAAACCAAATACAAAAAAAAACTTAAAATACTGAGTTGGAGACCCAGGATGATGACAGGTACTATGTGATGTTCAATAAAACCTGTGGAATAGGTTTAGATGATTGTGGTGCATTAAGGTAACAATATCTATCCTCCACACTCTCAACTGCATGACCAGAGCAGAAATAGGGGATTTGCTTCGGTTGCTGATGAAAGGAAGACAGTCAGGAACTTAGTTTCCCCAGTATGAAGTGAATGAATGTGGAGGTGTTTGTTTACATCCAGCTATGAATGACTTATCGCACCATAGTTAGTGACCATGAGTGCACACATACATTACATTGTCAAAAGCATTCACTCGTCTGCCTTCACACACATATGAATGTCAGTGAAATCCCATTTTTAATCAGCTGGGTCTAATATGACGTCATCTGAGCTTTTGCACCTATAACAGCTTCAGATCTTCTGGGAAGGCTTTCCAAGTTTACAGCTGTTTTTATGGAATTATTGATCATTCTTCCAGAAGTGCATTCGTGAGGTTAGACTGATGTTGGATGAGAAGGCCTGATAGTCTCCGCTCTAATTCATCCTAAAGGTGTTCAATCAGGTTAAGGTCAGGATTCAGTGTAGGCCAGTTAATTTCTTCCACACCAGACCTGCTCATCAATGCCTTTATGGGCCTAACTATATGCACTTATGTGCAGTTACGTTGGAACAGGACGGGATCATCCTCAAACTGTTCCCGCAAAGCTGGGAGCATGAAATTGTCCAAAATGTAGTATGCTGATATGTATGTTGAAGCAACATGAGTTCTTTTCACTGGAGCTAAGGGGCTGAGCACTGTAGCGCCTCTGGGAAAAACATGCTCACACCATAATCCCCCCCTCCACCAAACGTGGCACAATGCAGAAAAGGTCTCCTGGCAACTGCCAAACCCAGACTCGTCCATCGGATTACCAGACGGAGAAGCGTGATTCGCCACTCCAAAAAATACATCGTCACTGCTCTAGACTCCAGTAGAGGTGTACTTTACACCACTGCATCTGGTGTTTTGCATTACTCTTGGTGAGGTAAGACTTGCCTGGAACTGCTGGTCATGGAAACTAATTTCATGAACTTCTCTGTGCTTCAGGGAATGGAGCTAATCTCAAGGCCAACTGAAGTTTCAAGGTCTTTAGCAATGGAGTTGGCGACCTGGACACTACATGTCTCAGCATCTGCTGACACTGCTCTGTGATTACATCCTACCACTTCGTGGATGATTTGCTGCTGCGATCTAAAATGCAAGAAATGAAAAGAGGATATGAGAAGAGAAAATGCCAAACTAGCAAATTAACAGGATGCCATTATTAAAAATAAACACCAGCTACATAATGTGGAGCAAATCAAATATTTTGTGGAACAGATACCAACATCCAGAATGAGGTTAGGAGTTCAGCCGCACACTGCCTGGAAACACTGTGTTTTTCTGACAATAAAAAAGAAGTTGATAGAAAAACAGAACAAAATGTTAATTTAGAGGAAAGATTTTTTTAATCAGATGCCCTCAGTGATGCTTCATCATCAATTCTTCATTTGGTGGAGACTTCTCTGACCTTATCTGAAACAGTTTCACTTCCTTAGAAGGTTTCAGAAAAAAATTACTTTCTTGGGTAAAACTGACTAAATGCAATAATCATAAAGAATCAAATGAGAACAGAACAAACAGGAAAAAGTAGATAAATTGAAATATATAACATGCTGGAAATTACTGGTAGAATGTAAATGAGACTGATGGATGTAATTTCCATTTTGTTTTGCTATATTTTCACTTCACAATATTTTAATAACAATATATATTTGAGCCATTTAATTCAAAAGTTCTTTATTGATTAAATTTGGACTTAAAAACATAAAAACACAAAGACACTGATCAACTACAGCTGTCTTTGTCAGGACATTTGTCAATAAACATCATCCAAACTGAGTTATCCTGGTGGATGAGTTCTAAGAAATTTTCCCCCACCCCCAGTTGTTATGAAGAAGGGGCCAAAATGTTTTGTATCATGTATTTCAGCTTTAAAGTTGCCACCTCTTTAAAAACAAAAAACAAAAAAAACAGTTATTTCCCTATAAAAATGTATTTTTGCTTCATGGATCCAATCAGTTTCACATGGGTTGTAAAATGATATCTGATGTGATGATGTTGGTTTATATTCCTCCAAGATAAAAAAAAATAGTCTTAAACCAGTGTTGAATAAAAAATAAAACTGAATAACTTACGTTATATTTTTAGATGTAGCAGAGACAGGGCCTCACAATCTTTTTTTTTTAAACTGTAAAATCAGTGTAGCATTTCCAAACATGCAGTTAAGAGTATGTACAATCATATATATAGTTGAAAGGCAAATCATTTCTGGATGTTCATGATGCAAAAACAATAAATCTCTGCTCAGTTTAACACTTCAGCGCTTCCTCCTTGGTATTGTTCATAACCAATGTCAAATTAGATGTAACATTTATTTCATTCATTTTTTGTGATTATTGGGTGTTTCATTTTGAATAAGTATATCTAGAGATGCAGTGGTTAGTAATTTTACTTCACAGGAAGACAGTCGTAGGTTTTAATCTTGAGGTCTGTGGACTCCAGTGTAGTTTGCATGCTCCCCCATTTCTGCATGGGTTCTCTCCAGGTACCCCAGCTATTCTATTCACTTTTTTTCACACACCACCAAATCACAACAACATCATCATCTCAAGGCAATTTTCATTGCAAGGTTAAGAGCCTACAGCAATAAAGAGAAAGCCCAAATAATCAGACCAGACCATATTTCTCTGGTAACCTAAACGGCCTATTAAAGACCTGCTGCAGTATCTTCAAAACCCAATAGGGGGGCCACAGATTGGATTTGTCCCTGTAAGTCCCTACAGAGTGAAGAATTAGTGTTGTACCACAGAAAGGATTAATAGTGACACCAATAGTTTTTCTTCTTGCTCTCTTAAGTTTCACTTCCTCTTTTTTCGCCCGATTGAGCTGTGGCAGTCACAGTGAAGCACAACGAAAAGTCTTCATCTCCGCTCCCCATCAGCTTATCGCTCCGCTGCAGCAGGAAACACTTTATTACCTGCAAATGGTGAGATGATTTTTACAGATACTAAAAAGCTAGCCAGACAAAACTGTACAGACTTGTACAGAAGTGTTGGGTTTCCTCACATTTCTTGCTGAATGGTTGTTCATGTTGGATTCAATGGTGTCAATTATCTTTCACTTTTTAAGTGTAGTTAACTGTTTTAGAGTTCTTGTCTTTTACAGATTTCTTTTTAAAGACTCAAATGTACTTATCCTAAACATTTTCCTGTATTTTTTGTATTTTAATTTATTATTTTTGTAAGGATTCAATACAATCTTTAAAAAGTTATATCTTCAGTTTGTAGCTTGTCACTCCACTTAGATGGAAATTCTTCTGAAAGCTTTATTTTATTTTATTTTTATGTTTTGGTTTATTTGTTTTTTTATATGAGGGTCTATTTTTTTGAAAGGTAACTCATATCTGTGTGATCAGGCCCTCCAGTGGCTGAGCTGCAGTACTGCAGTGTTGCTGTTTCTGGTTCACATCACCCCAGCTGACATGCAGTCCTGCAATGGGGGAATCTCTGGGATTCCTGGGATACCAGGCACTCATGGGCCCAACGGCAATGATGGTGCTAAAGGAGAGAAGGGAGACCCCGGTGAGCGCAGACTGCACATGAAGAGAATAAATACTCAATATTAACTGTACACTATATGGAGTGCAGGTTTTCGTTCCTATTACTAAAACATCTATTTAGTCAGAGGACTTCTTCATTAACAGATTTAAAAACACTTCATTGGTGCATTTGCCAAGCTGGCCAAAAGATAACTGATTATCTTGTACTTCAGTTTCAATTTCCACTGATATTTTTATGCTGTGTAATAACTGTTTATTTGCATGAGCAGGTGAGGCAGATCATACCATCAGGGGTCAGAAAGGAGAACCTGGTCCAATTGGTCCTCCAGGGCGACCTGGACTGAAAGGGGACCCAGGCCAACCAGGCAGTAGGGGGTTACCAGGTCTACGCGGGCCGAAGGGAAGCCCCTTTGGCCAACAACAATCCTATTTCTCCTTGAAATCTACGACATCATCAGTAGTAGATACTCCCATCATCTTCAATGGGTCAGTGTGCTGAAAGTTTTGAATCTTCAGAATGAAAAAAGAGTGATATTTTATTTCAGAATTGCTAGGTAAATATAGAAACTACCCAAAGCTAGTGGTAAGGAAACAAAAAGGGAAAAACTGTTTGATTGGATGACAGATAAAGTGACCACTGAGCACCTGATTAACTTAGTTATTCTATTTAAAAAACACTGACTAAAATAGCGGCATATAGTAAAGTCTCCACACATAACAAGTTTTAGATTTTTGTTTAAAAACATGAACAGTAAGTAACAGATTCATCAACACTGTGTAATCTTAGTTGAACCATAGACTGTATATGAAAGATGGCAATAGCTTCCAGGTCTGAAAAATGCAGCCACTGCTTAAACTTGCATTCTTTCTACTGGCCAACAGGGGGTGACTGGTCCAAAAAATCTGATTAATAGAAAAACGACACTCAGCTCCTTCGATTTATGACCTCATTAAACATCATCCTGAGGTGGTTATTGTTTCAAATAGTGTTTTTTTAAACTTTTTCAACCCAACAAGATGTTACTCTATTAAAATGTGGTTTTAATTAGAGTAATACACACTGGAGGGGGAGCCGAACCCGAATATGGTATTCGGAAAGGCACAAATAACGTGTTTTTTACAAATATTTATTTTGAACAAATATTTAAAAAAAATATTTGTGTTCGGGAATAAGAAAAACTTTATTATATTAAATTATATTATTATCTATTAAAAACCTGAGTTTCCTTATGAGACCGCAGAACATGACTAGATGAGTGAGTGACATGTGAAAGAGGTGACTGACACGCACTGCTCCACACAGCAACAGAAAAGGCTCGAAAAAAGAGTGAACTGCTTCACAATGTTTGCTGAATTGATATTTTTGTACCTGAACTGGGTTCCAGTTTATAACTTTTGCGAAGATCGGGAGATTATGCCATTGCGCTGCATCATTGACGTCTGCAGTTGGGTGCTCTGGTGTTCCTTTGTCTTTACATAGCTCTGTTAGCTCAGTAATTTAGACAATAGGCTGTTGACAGAGTAACGTTAACGTTCGGTTAAAAAGGTTAAAACAAGGTTAAAACAATGCTTGTGTAGTTGTCACTCATTAACTTAGCTGAAACTCCCCACATGGATTTGGGGAACCGAATAGAAGAATGTTGCTGCTGCTGAGCCATCTGGCAATGACGTTCAATGACGTTCCTTGTTACATGTTCATTGCTGGATTTATGGGAAAACATCAACTAATATTGCATATCCATAATTATTATAATGGATATAATTAAAGAATACTTACACTATAATGTTTGTTAAAAGTGCAACGCAAAAAAACTGGATTTTTACCCATTTTTAAAAAATATTACTCGAATACAAATACAAATACTTTTCCCTCCTCAACAAATACAAGTACAGATACAAATACCGGCTGCTTTGCACATCTCTAATACACACATTGCTATGAATAAAAAATAACCACAGCTCTTTGTTTTGTAAGAACTAGCACAACTCAAAACTTAAAAAAACAGAAAAACAAACTATCGTTGTTGATCTGTAAATCTCCCACAGACCAATTTTGGCTGAAGAGAATGAACCGTTTCGAGGAGAAAGACTGACAAATGATACAACGTACATCTGCACCAACAGAGGCATATATTTCTTCAGTTACCACATCTCAGGAAAGTATAAGGTGAGTATGAATAATTTATTCTTGTAAAACTACTCTGTATTTTCTGTTTCTGCCAAGTTCGTGTTTGTCCTTCTCCTTTTTAGTGTTCCAATATTGTATAGATTAAACTGCTGTCATGTTTCCTACTCAACTTTCAAGCTCAGTACTTACAACTTAAAGTATGAATATTAAAAGCCTCATAATAATTCCACCTGATAGTAAAAGGGAACAGTATCCACAATGAGAACATTGATATCAAAGATTTTATATATATATTTAAATATCTCTTGAATTCTTACTTGAAATTAAATATTTCTACATTAACAAAAAAATACTTCATTCTGGATTTTGATTCCAAATTGGGAAATATTCAGAAAACTATAAATTAATATGCATTATCAGGGAGGGGAAACTACAACAACTCCAGTGATCAAATTTCATACATTTTGATAGGTTTGATTGTTTGATTGTAAAAATCATTATTAGCAATGATTGTTAAACCTTTTGGAAAAAGCCTGTAAAAAAATGATTTTTTTTTCTCCATTACTTTATTTCTGCCAGTCTTTAAGCCAATCCTTGTCTTTTATATTTTTGTATTTCCTCATTATGTTGGAAAATAAATGTAAAATACACAAATCTTTTAGAATATAAAGTTGCAATGATTTCCATGATTTCTATTATTTACAATTTTGTTTGTTTTTGTATTATTTAGATTCTTACAAAAACAACTTTTGTAAAGTTTATGTAAAATGCAGTCACACCTCTTGAAATAATTCTTATATAAGGAATGCTTGTTTACAATCTTATAATAAATAAAATTCTGTGTGTGACTTGTGATCCTCTAGGTGTGCCTGAAGTTGGAGAAAAATGGTGTAAGTGACATGGAATTGTGTGACCAGTATAATGGGTTTCTGGTCGTCTCTGGCACGGCAGTTCTGGAGCTGGAAGTTGGCGACGTGGTCTCACTGAAGACAGTCAAGACAAACACCATCCTGACAGGCCAGGCCAGCGCCAGCACCATATTCACTGGCTTCCAGATCTTCCCAACCTCCTAAATCTGCAGTCTCCACAGTTTAATAAATTACAAACCTTCTGGGACAGTTAAAGGAACTAAATGATGTTTGTGTCTTCTTTTTTTTTTTTTTTTTTTTTTTTTTGTGTCTTGTGTGTTTGTGTTTGTGTCTTCTTTAACAGAGCAAAGACTACCCACATTTGTAAAGGTTAGCTCTGTGTTGCAGAATTCATCCCATTACACTAACCACAAATCATGTTTTACTCATGCATGCATTACGGAAACACAGTAAACAATTCCCCAGTTTTACTTCACTGTGTCTGTAGTGTTTTGTTAAAGGTCCAGTGTTTACTGCTTCCACATTAACTGATATGGAAATATTACAATAATGTGTTTTAAGCTTCTTTAGTTCTTTTGTTTAATTATAAGTTTAAGTCTATGAACACATTTAATTTTAAGCTCTTCTTTCACATGCCCTCAAAGTTTAACTTTCTTTACTCATAAAATTACTAAATGTTACTTTCATGATGTTTTACTATTATCAGATATTTTACAGGTTTACATGACTAGCAAATTCTTCCCTCTTGTGGTCAAATGTAAACACTCAAATGCAAATGTTTTTCATGTCCGCTGTGACACATCTTAAAACAGAATGAATTTTGTTAAATGTATCAGAATCAAAATCAGAACACTTTATTAATCCTTAAGGAAATTATATGGTTACAGTGGCTTCAAGACAATAAGAACAGTAACGCACTGAACTAAATTGAATAATACAATATATTACAATTATACAAAATATAAGAAATAGCTCTAATATATACAAATTACTAAATTATACATATCCAGAACATCACAGAGATTTAATATGTATGATTTACATTTTACTCTGAGCTGTAAAACTTGTCATTTGTTATTCTCACTGTAGAGGATGTGCACAGGATGTAACTATTGCAATGTGTACTGTGCATTAGATTAAGGACTTGTACAGGGAGATGGCCACAAGCAGGAATGATTAACTGTGTCGTTCAGTGGTGCGTTTGGGTAATCTCAGTCTCTCACTGAACATGTTCCTGTGACTGGCCAACACGTCATGGAGTGGGTGGGAGGTATTGTGCAGCATTGTCCTTATCTTGGATAACATCCGCCTCTCCTACCTTAAGGTGCAGTGGTATTTTTTAACTCAGTCCAGTTTATTATCAATGTAAACTTAAAGGTATGTATGGTCCTCCACAATGTCCGTATCGACCCCCTGGATTGAAACAGGGGTCACAGGTTTCCTGGTCCTCCTAAAGTCCACAATCAGTTCTTTGGTCTTTGTCATATTGAGCTGCACCACATGACAAAAGAGAACCACAGCCTGGTACTTTGTCTCATCACCGTCACTGATGCATCCAACCACCACAGAATCATCAGAAAACATGAAGATGGCTGGTCTCTGTGCGGTGGCTTAAGTCTGAGGTGTAGAGGGGAAAGAGGTTGCTGATTACCGTGTGAATGGGTGGATGACTGGATGTGTAAAGCACTTTGGGGTCCTTAGGGACTAGTAAAGCGCTATACAAATACAGGCCCTTTTTGTCAGACACACAATGCTGAAGACGCATATCTTGGTCTTCCTGTCAGAGAGGCATCTACCTGCATCACTATCAGCTTATCACTATGGAAGGTCGGCCTGATGGTATTGAATGCACTGGAAAAGTCAAAAAACATGACTCTTACTGTGCTCGCCGACTGGTCCAGATGGGCATAGACACGATTGAGCAGGTAGATGATGGCGTTCTCAGCTTGAGGTCGGGCTGGTAGGCAACCTGAATGCACACCATAAAACTAAATCCAGGTTCTTATTTCAATTTTTATATACCATTATAAAACTTTGGCTAAACCTTTTGGCTCTACAAATAGCTAATATCCACAGTATACTTACTACTAGTCATTGTCTTGAACAACAATTTGAACAACACAATTTTAAAATTAGCTCCACTGACTCGTTCTTATAAGGTTGTTTATTACTCTCAAATTTCTCTCTTTCTGGGCTGGTGATGGGGACATGGAAACTTATTTTAAAATAGTGGTAAGTATTATACAGTGGGGCAAAAAAGTATTTAGTCAGCCACCGATTGTGCAAGTTCCCCCACTTAAAATGATGACAGAGGTCAGTAATTTGCACCAGAGGTACACTTCAACTGTGAGAGACAGAATGTGAAAAAAAAAAATCCATGAATTCACATGGTAGGATTTGTAAAGAATTTATTCGTAAATCAGGGTGGAAAATAAGTATTTGATCACCTCAAACAAGGAAAATCTCTGGCTCTCACAGACCTGTAACGTCCCCTGTAAGACGCTTTTCTGTCCCCCACTCGTTACCTGTATGAATGGCACCTGTTTGAACTCATCATCTGTATAAAAGACACCTGTCCACAGCCTCAAACAGTCAGACTCCAAACTCCGCCATGGCCAAGACCAAAGAGCTTTTGAAGGACACCAGGAAAAGTATTGTAGACCTGCACCAGACTGGGAAGAGTGAATCTACAATAGGCAAGCAGCTTGGTGTGAAAAAATCAACTGTGGGAGCAATCATCAGAAAATGGAAGACATACAAGACCACTGATAATCTCCCTCGATCTGGGGCTCCACGCAAGATCTCATCCCGTGGGGTCAAAATGATCATGAGAACGGTGAGCAAAGATCCCAGAACCACACGGGGGGACCTGGTGAATGACCTGCAGAGAGCTGGGACCAAAGTAACAAAGGTCACCATCAGTAACACACTACAACGGCAGGGAATCAAATCCCGCAGTGCCAGACGTGTTCCGCTGCTGAAGCCAGTGCATGTCCAGGCCCGTCTGAAGTTTGCCAGAGAGCACATGGATGATACAGCAGAGGATTGGGAGAATGTCATGTGGTCAGATGAAACCAAAGTAGAACTTTTTGGTATAAACTCAACTCGTCGTGTTTGGAGGAAGAAGAATACTGAGTTGCATCCCAAGAACACCATACCTACTGTGAAGCATGGGGGTGGAAACATCATGCTATGGGGCTGTTTTTCTGCCAAGGGGACAGGACGACTGATCCGTGTTAAGGACAGAATGAATGGGGCCATGTATCGTGAGATTTTGAGCCAAAACCTCCTTCCATCAGTGAGAACTTTGAAGATGGAACGAGGCTGGGTCTTCCAACATGACAACTTGCACAATCGGTGGCTGACTAAATACTTTTTTGCCCCACTGTATAATAATAAGTGACAGTAAACGATGAACAGTAAATTGTTGCTGATTGAATCTGGGTAAGTGTTTGTTGACAAGTTATCTCTCAAGGTTAGCTGCTTGATATTAATTACAGTGATATGACTCGTGACATCAGGCTCTGGCCATTGACTACATATAAGATGGAGCTTTTGTGGCATTAGTCAAGCTTCAAGGTGGATCCCTCTGTGAAACTGAGGGATGCTGTACTTTTAGTACGTCGCCAACTTCAGGCCCCTCTTCTGTGGAACCAGCTTCCAGTTTGGATTCAGGAGACAAAATCCTGCTCCTCACATACAAGGTCTTAAATAATCAGGCCTCATCTTATCTTAATGACCTTGTAGTACCATATCACCCTATTAGAGCACTTCGCTCTCGCTCTGCAGGCCTACTTGTTGTTCCTAGAGTATTTAAAAGTAGAATGGGAGGGAGAGCCTTCAGTTTTCAGGCCCCTCTTCTGTGGAACCAGCTTCCAGTTTGGATTCAGGAGACAGACACTATCTCTACTTTTAAGATTAGGCTTAAATCTTTCCTTTATGCTAAAACATATAGTTAGGGCTGGACCAGGTGACCCTGAATATTTCCTTAGTTATGCTGCAATAGACGTAGGCTGCCGGGGGATTCCCATGATGCATTGAGTTTTTCCTTTCCAGTCACCTTTCTCACTCACTATGTATTAACAGACCTCTCTGCATTGAATCATATCTGTTATTAACCTCTGTCTCTCTTCCACAGCATGTCTTCTATCCTGTCTTCCTTCTCTCACCCCAACCGGTCGCAGCAGATGGCCGCCCCTCCCTGAGCCTGGTTCTGCCGGAGGTTTCTTCCTGTTAAAAGGGAGTTTTTCCTTCCCACTGTCGCCAAAGTGCTTGCTCATAGGGGGTCATATGATTGTTGGGTTTTTCTCTGTATCTATGAAGCGCCTTGAGGCGACTTTTGTTGTGATTTGGCGCTATATAAATAAAATTGAATTGAATTGAATTGAATTAAAATGAAAACGTGAGTACCAGCTCTCGTGGGCATCATAATTACAACTAATGATAAACAAAACAACGATAGTGAATTCAGTGAGACCTAAAACTAGAAATTGAGACCATAAACGCATCAGAAATGTTTTACTGAGATCATAAATCAGCTGAGCCGCAGCATCATTCCCTCATGGACGTCTAAATGCTCAGGCTTCTTTTGGCAGCCCAATAAGTCGCCTCCTCCTGGCCATGAGTAAGAAAGCAGGTCACAGTGGGTCGATTTTTTAGACACCATCCATCTTTTATCTGTGAAAAAAATATTTCCCCCCTCCTCGATTTCATTATTTGTTTGTTTGTTTGTTTGTTTAACTTTGTGTTGAACATTGGGGGGGGGGGGGGGGGGGGGGGTAAATCTGGGTAAACTCCTAGATGATTAAACATGCAGCTATTTTGCTGGTAATAGTAAATTAGTAAATAAAATCAACAGTCTATTTATGCAAGATTGGTTGGGTGTTAATATGGGGGGGGGTCATAACCCCCTAACCCCCCTGTAAATTACGCCCCTACCCCCTCCATGAGTGAAATCATAATTTCAAAACTGCATTTTGTAGATTCTGTATAGAGTCTACTTCCTCCACAAAACAACTGGTGAAAGTGGTTTTGTGAAATTGATTTAATGCACTTGTGACAGGAGTTGCAGGATTACAACATTCACTGTAAGATCAAACAATGTACGTGATTAATTAACATAAATAAACAGCTGACCTTATGAAACACAAACGCCTCAGTTACAAAACACTCAGAGAAGGACCTTTAGCTTGAAATTATACTGATCTATTATTCTTTTTTCTTCTGTCATATATGCTCTTACATAATTATAATGAAGGAACTGACCTCCCAGCCCATTGTTCCTTCAGTGGTGCTAGTTTCTGTCATTATGCAAATGTACTGTTTATAAGATTGGGGAAACCTGCAGTCAGCTGAAACTAAAGAAGTCACTTGGATGAGTGACAAAACGTTTCTCCCACTGAAAACGCTACGTCCAGATGAACAGAATCAACTTTTGGAGATGCTCTTACATTAATTGTGGCCAGACTGCTCTAAATGCCTGCTTGGTGTCAGGCAGTCTTCTTTATAATTTTGGCTCAGCATGAGCCATAACAGATAGGATCCACTAATGTGGTCAGTTCATCTTAAGCTCCACTCACATTCTGTTTATAGGCAGCAGCAAATCAGAGGAAAGTTTCCTTTAAGATGAAGGAGCTGGACAACTAGTTTCAAACAGATGATAAACTGAGGAGCTGCACCAAACCCCAATAAAAATTAAAGAAGGGTTATGTTGTACTGTGAGTCATGCACTATTTTTACAGTCCAAGAGCAACTATGGAGCACGAAATGAGCAGAAAATATAGTCTTTAAATAATTATGTTTAATTAGGAATCAATACTAGCCTGTGCTGTGTAACATTTCCTCTGGTGGCTCATTGGAATACACCTAGTACTCAGGTTTCAGGTGTATAAAGGTCAGTTGCTTCTTCCGGACTCTTTCCAGGCAAGATACTCATTAAATATCCAACACTTGGTATCAGGTAATTAGACACTTAACCCTACAGCCATGTGCATTTTAAACAGACAGCATTACAGGAAGTACTGGATTTCAGGATGGATTGATGGGCTGCATGTGCACTTTTTATTCCCATCACCATATTCCTGACAGGACATTTTATCTCATGATAAATATGACCACTTACAGGTGTACTCATGTATCAAAGCTTTGTTTTGTCTTTTGTTTGATAGGAAGTCATAATCTAAGTAGTTCAACACGTACCTTCGAAAACTTCTAAAACAAACAGAAAAAAAATACAATTTTTTTTTTAAGTAAATGAGTTTATAATACCAGGAAATCCCCAAATCACATTAGCCTAGGGTTATAGTTGGACATCTGTTGGCACGATTGCCTTTGAAGTGCTCTTTACCCTCATTAAAGAGCAGCCTCTGGTATGGGGTAACAGAACCTCAGCCTAGGGTATCGGTGGCTGCTGGGCGGCTGAATACCCCGTTCTTTGCATAGAAGGTGTTCTTCACCAAGGATGACCTGGCACTGGATGGAGTTCTGTAATCTAGCGTGTAGTCACCTGTGGATAAAGGAAGATTACAATAATCTGAAGAATTACAAATTTGAGCGGAAAGCATCTACAGATCTACAAATCTGTGGTGGCAGACAGGAACTGAGCACATTCACAGTAAAACCTGTCTGAGTTAATCACAGTCATGGTGTGAATGTTGTTCAGTTAAACTAAGTCTGACACTGGCCCAGTGACCTCCACAGGCTGGACCCAGTGATGCACTGAATAATATTTAGTTAATAAAAACTCAACAATTTCTATTACTACAACTGGAAGAAATTGACCTAATAACAAAAATCTGAAAAATATGATTTTGTATGAGTAGAAGCTGATAAGGTAAGCTAGCAAAAAATGTGCAGAAAGGATTGTCAGGCAGGACCATGTGTTTTTCTTTATTTTCATCATACATATATACTGTTTCAGTGGTGGATGTTCATATTAATCACGGCCAGAGTTTCAAATAATCTGTTCAGCACATGCACATGTAATCTCCCGGCATCAAAACCTAAGCTTTCAGACTGCTCTGAATACTCTAATTTACTTTTTTCCTCTCCTATTGGATCTATATGATGTTTGCGAGAAAGGTGGGACATGCCTGATATGAGGCACATACCTCTGACTGTGATCAGACTGAAAAAAAACCAGCTTGCATTGTGTAACCTTTAAGATATTTAAATTCCAAATAGTGACTATAGTTTAATCAGTCACTGTTACAAGATCTCCTGGTATTAAAACACAGGATTACTACCGATTTTATAGTACATTTAGTACCTAATGGTGATTTTTGATTCAACAAGTTTATCTTTCTAAAGTTTATGCATCATTTTACAGTCACCACACCACAGGGGGCAGATTGTGACTCCATCGTACCAAGCCTCCAGCCATAATCCCAGGAGGAGAGCAGGGGAAAGTTAAACTTCTCCTCAGGTTTAATGTGTCCACGTCTGTGCAAGTACAGAGTTCTCCCTTTGCCCTGCAAAAGACACATAGATTACATAAAACATCACTTTTACAAAAATGTAGGAATATAGGGATATACTGAATAAAATTACTAAAATGATAAAATGGCAGGGTTTATTTTATTATAGCTAATTATTAGGGGTGCAACGATACACAAAATTCACGGTTCGGTTCGGTTCGATACTTTGGTGTCACGGTTCGATATTTTTTCGATACAAAAAATGTTCATGCTTTTTTTAATTTGTCATTTATTAAAATTATAAATATACATTTTAACCTAAAAGTATAGTTTTTAAATTTAATGTTGCTGAAACAACAAAATAATAAAAAAAATAGATCTATCTGATCGAGGAATCACTCATCTTTGGAAAAGAGAGTTTATTACAGAGAAATGGCTCTTTCCAAAATAAAAGCTATACTATACGCTTCTTCTGGGGTATATTCTCAGCAGCATATTAAACATATCAGGTCCCCATAAGGAGAATCATGTGCTAACGGCTGTCTAAATGACTCGGGTAAAGTTTGCAGCAGCGTGCTTGTTGTTTTTGTCTGCTTCCACTTGTCTTTGCACTAGGATGATGTCGGCGTAAATGTGCAGTCATATTCGTTGTGTTCCCACTAGTGCTGTCAGCGTTAATCTCGTTAAAATGACATTAACGCCATAACGCGGCAAATCTCCGTTAACAAGTTACCGCAGATCGCCCCCGTGCGTGGGGCTGGACGGCCAACACGTTAACAAGCTAACTGTGCTTTTGTCCATGACGCGCTTACCATCAGGGTCATACTTCACATGAAAACCAAAATAGTTCCAAACACCAGATCTGAATGAGGGTGGGGGAGGTTCAATTTCGGGTAGCGTTGAGGCAGTTGCCATGTTGCAACGAGCTTAGCTTCTGTCTTGTTAGCTTGCACTGCGCTCAGTGGATCTGCACTCGACAGTGCAGCCTAGGCGGAGTAGATCCACTGAGCGCTCAACACAGACAGCATCGTCAGAAGAAAAGTTGATAAAATAAATAAAAATGTTTGTATTGTTCGATACATATGAAACTGAAAGCACTGTATCGAACGGTTCAATATCGATACGAGTATCGTTGCACCCCTACTAATTATCTTTCCAAGTATCTCAAAGGATTAAAGAGGACATTCATCATGGCTCCTGCCACAGCAGATACTTGCAGCTCACTTCACTCAGTTATGCTACAGTCACACTGTAGAAAACTGGAAATTGTGGCACAACCAAAATATCGTGAACTTGCAGTCTGATTGCCTTTGAAATGGTTGATTTGAACACAGGGACAGGTCTGTGACCACTTATGAGTTGCTATCTTCTATGTGTTGTCAGCAAGATGGAGTCAGTCCAACAGAGAGAGGTAAGTGGAACAGAGAGAGGTAAGTGACGGACAAGGTAAGCGAATCATGTTGTAACTGATGTCAGACCCCGGAGATTTTTGTGGAAAATTAAAGCGAATGGTAGTTTAGAATTTAGAATTGAACAAATTCCTTTAAGCTTCAGTATTACCAAATACACTTATCAATTGTCTTATAACTAACAACATTTGTCTAAATCATCTCCAACACCCTGGAGAACAACGGGGAGAGTTTAGAGGCTCTCCAAGATTACATCAATCGGTGCTTCCAGGATCTGGTAACGAAGAAGGCCCAGAGTGCACCTTCCCCGGCCAAATCGGAGACAGTGTCGTCGAAAAGATGTCGCCCGGCAGATTCCCCCGGCATAACATCGCCAGCCGGCAAAGATATTGCCGACATACTGGAGTCAATCGACAAACGACAAACTGCAAGTCCAGTTTCGATGCAAGGCTGTCCTTGGTGGAGATTCCTCACTGGGAATTTAAGCCCTTGCAAGAATCCCTGGAGTTCAGCCAGCAGCAGGTGGAAACGCTCGCTGCTGAAAATGCCACGCTAAGGGAGTCGGTGAAATGTCTCACAGACAATGTTACCCAGCTAAATAGAGAAAATAAAAAACATAAAAGAGACAGTTATTGATCTACAAGCTCGTGGCATGCGTGATAATCTTGTATTTTCTGGTATTCCAGAAGCCGCTGGAGAAGCCGCGGAGACTACGGTGAAAAGCTTCATCAAAACCCACGTGTGGGGGTGCCTACTGGGGTCAGTGGGGAAGCTGGCCCCAGGGATGGGTCACTTGCCCCTCCCTTCCTTCCCTCCCCATCTCCAGCTGCCTCCCTCTTCCCGCTCCACCACAATCACCCACACATGCAGGGCCTTGGGGTAAAGATGTGTCACCAGGGTGCAGGGGAGGCATCCCCCCCTCTGTCCCCTTCTGGCTGCCTGTGCCCCAATTTTATCTCACAATTTAGACATTCACATTACTCACACTCTCATAACACATACATATAGGATCTTGGGGGTGGGCACAATCACGGAGTCCAAATTACCATCAGGGTGTACACCTCACCCCTGGCGTCGTTGCCCACCTCTCAATTTTAAATACACTTAGACATTGAGGGCTATCAGGAGGGACTATGCGCTTACCTGCTGCTCCTTGGCAGGTAGCTCCATGCCCTCCTGGGTTTTAAATGCACCTTAGAACACACATGCATCAACACTACAATGAGCGGGTGGAGGGAGGTTTGGAGTCTTCTCCCACCCCCATTCTCTGCGGCCTGCTGGAGCGGGAGGGCTAGGTGGAGTTGGCCGTCCGACTGCGGTCTGGAGTGTGGGGCCTCCCTGCTGCTACGGAGTCGGGGTGGTCTGCCTCTCCCCACCGCAGGGAAAAGGGTAACACCACCTGGGTCTGGGTGCAGTTTCCCCCTCCAGGGGCAAGGGTACCTAGACCTGGAGCTTAGAGTACGCTTGGGGAGTATGATCGTGTGTACAGTGTCTCTTTATGTCTGTCTCCACGTTGGGTGAGTGTTGAGTAATTGCATATGAGAGCATGAGGGTGGGAATGGATGTTTGTATCTGTGTGTGCCTGCATGTCTGTGTCTATATGTCAGGTTGGGTATCAGACGCCACCTCTCTGGGGACATCTCAGGTCCTCCAAGGTATGGAGGCCTATCTCCCCCCACCACTTCCCCTGCCAGTGGCAGACGGCCTCAGACATCGGTGCGTTGGTGGTTCTTTGTGTCCGGGGATGGGCGTCCGGGTACACACCGGCTCACTCCTTGGTGGCTGCTTATGGCCTGGAGCCTGGGGCTCGCTCGGGCCACTTCGGGGGTGGGGTGCCCTCAGCCTCTCGGCCTGGGGCTCGGTCACTCTGGCACAGCTGGCTGGCCTACCGTCACTGCAACCCCCCCGGCTTCTGCTCCGTGGCTGCTGAGTGACCCCTCATCTGGGGCTCTCCACAGCTCTTTCTGGGACAGTGGCGCGGCTGCCCCTCTGTTGGTCTTCCTTGGTCTCTTGTGTTCTGGGGGCCTCTGGATGTCTGGAGTTTTGATCTCCTCCATACCTGCTTCATGCCCTGGAGGACGGGGCTGTGGCTCAGGCATTTGCTCGGTGGGCCGATGATTTTTTTTTGTAACGGTATAAACAATGAAAGGTGGTGGATTGGCCAGATGCTGGCCGCTGTGTAAAAATAACTCAGTTGTTTGGTGGTGGCTTTGGCGGAGCTTCCACAGATTCAGTAAAATTAACAAGTGGAGGCCAGCAGGTGGATGAGGGAGAGGGGAGACCCGAAGAGGAGAGACCCGAGGCAGCCGATGGTCCGAGTGTGAACTGAACTTCAGGTAAGAAGTTATGACCTGCAGTCTATCTGGGTCAGATATAAACCAAGTTTAGGTGGAGTTTATTTTCGTTGTGCTGACTTTTTACAGTCAGTTACAATAACTCATACTGCGTGAGCTAGCATGACAGTTTCTATACAGCTGGGTGGGTGCTATGATGTTACTGATAGTGAACTTTATTTTATTCATAAGGTTAGTTAGTGGAGTTGCCAACCGTCCCGTACAAACGGAATCGTCCCGCATTCAGAGAAATTATTGCGCGTTTCGTGTTGAGCTGAGAAGGGCTAGTTTGTCTAGGATGGAAAAAGACACAAAGACACAAAGGTGGATTTATTCTGTCGTTATGCTGCACAGCTGCCTCTTCTTCTCTCATTATCTCCCCCTCTCTCTCCTGTTGCTACTTTAATCATGAAACTGATCAATGAGCAGCTGATCGGCTTTTCTCTCTTGTTTGTTTATCGCCCACTTTGCGCCAGAAAGAGGAAACTGCCGGTTGTCGCGCTAAACAGCAGCACGTTTAAGCTTTATCAGCTGTTGTTAGAATGTATTTAATATTAATTTCTAGTATCAGTTGATGTTTGCTGGAGCCACAGCTGTAAAAGCTGCTGGTCATGATGTCGGTTTGTATATCTGGTGAGAGGGAAACATGAAGATGAAACCAGGAGATGTCCTTACTGAATCATCAGAGCTGAACAGGTGATGGAGAAACAGGTTTACCTTTTAGGTTACATGAGTGAGTTGAAGGGAAGTTATGAACTGTTTCTGAGAGACAAATAACACCAGGATCCTTTTTTATGTAGCTGACAGCTGGTAACTGTGCAGGGGCGGATCTGGCAAAGTTTTGCCAGGGGGGCCAGGCGGGGCATTAACAGGGAAAGGGGGGCACAAAGAAATACTTTCTTATTCTCTTTTAAAATGTCGGGCTGCTATTAAATAATTATCTGAAGCTTACAACCAAAGTTTTTATTCGACATAAAATGTATGGAAATCATACATATACCAACAAGACTGTACATCACTGTCACAACAACGTTTGTTTTCATTCAAAGGCTTAATGGCTTTAATACCTGGTGGGCCGGTCTTTAGTCAAGCCCGGGCTGTTTTTTTGTCCCAGTCCAGCCCTGGGCACGACACGCAGTGAATTAATCTGAGAAGGTGCATCAAAAAATAAATGGCCGCGCCAGCGGTGCACATCGCAAATCAGCTCGCATAGGCACATTAGTTGTGCCGCTTCTTAATGACGGTATCTTAGCTAATAACCCCAACTACCAGATTCAACTTGTAATTGGCTAAAAATAACTTAGCCTACTGGTAAGAGGGATGTTGTTAGCTTTCCATATTCCGACACTTCAAAAGCTTCAGGAGCTTTCCGCTGAAAGCAAAAGTGATGATATTTATATTTAAATGTTTAAATGTTAATTTTATGAAAGAGAGTTTGACTGTCAAAGTGATTCTTACATGGTGAGAGGAGTCCTGATACAGAGCCTCTCTGGTGTGGGGCGAAACCGGCCTCATTAGAGGAGGCACACTGAGCTGCTGTTCACCTCCCACAGAGCACACAGGAGGAGGAGAAGGGCGACGAGGAAGAAGGTCGCTCTGCTTCTCAGTAGTCCTGGCAACAAGAGGCACAACAGCCCTGATGGAAGATAAACAGAAAGTTAATGTTTATTTTCATGCGTGTGTAATGTCATGGTCGCTGGAATCTGTCATGTTTCTGAGGTTTGGACTCTTGGTTAATATTAAATCAAGTCACGTTTATTTATGTCCCACATTTAAGGCCAACAGACGCTGACCAAAGTGCTGCACAGCAATCATCTACAATGTTGGTTAATATTAGTGTCACATTCATGCCTAGCTACCCCCAGTAGGTTTAGTCTAATTATGTGGGTCTCAGTAACATCAGATAAATCTGCTTTTACCCAGACCATGAAAACAAATGATAGCTGAGCACATGTGGATACTCAAGACAACTAAGGTTTTAAATCTTCACTCTTCCACTTTAAAATAAATGAAGGGGCTCACTGAGGGTCAGCAGGTATCTTTGGCAGCTGTGGCAGCTGTGTGGGCTCTTTGCTGTTGTTCCAGGGATTGTAGCAGGATGGGTAGAGTTTGGCATAGCGGCTCCTCCAGGTTAAACGGGTCAACATCTCCTTCTTGATCTGCTCCCTGTAAGAGTTCTGGCTCTGAGTCGTCAGCAGGTCGCGCATTTCCTGCCCGGAAAGCCAAATTTAGTGTGAGAACAGCTAACACAGACGCACAAGTTGCTTTCGACATTGTTTTTCTGAAAGATTAATAGTTAACACATAGAACTAGAAGAAGCCCTCTCAGATAATGTTTATGCCCTAATTTTGAGTTTTAAAGAGCAGAATCACAATACCAAACATCTGTAAGATGCAAATAAATCACAAATGTCACTGTCTGGACAACTTTTCATACTTACAAATAATTGTGCATTTTAATTTAATTATCTTGTGTCCATTTTTTGATCCTTCTTAAGCTGGAGCTAGCTCTGAAGCTCTGAGTCCCTTTTATTTAAACAGCAGCTCCACAGAAACAACACAACAGCCATCACAAACTGGCCATAAGAACAGTCAATGAAAAAGTCACAACAACATATCCTACCAGAGTTATAAAACGGCAGATTATATTTTTATAGTATAAACAAATGGCAAAAGATAATTGTTAGATATAATATAGTTTACCTTTTGTTCAATGCCGAGCTGTGCAGGATCAGTTTCTCACTGTGGAAATGAGCTGTGGATCAGATAACGCTGGGGAACGCCAGGAAACACGACACTCCCTGTTTTTCAACTCCTACATACCTGTGTGTTTGCAAATAGATACCACTGTGGGCACTAATATCAACTAATAAAATTCCTCACAAGTTTCTGACTGATAATTTTTCTTTAGTCACAAGCTAAATTTTTGGCAAATGTTGAGCAAATGGGAGGCCCTGCCTTTCAAAATAAGTCTCACACATGTGTTTTGGCAATTGAGTTTTTCTGTTAAAAGCTTTTTGTTGTTGGAAATAGGCAAGAATAAAGAAAGACAACAGAAAAAAAAAAGAATAAATCATTCCACAATCAATCCAATATAATTTTACTAAAATTATTTCTGTACAATGACTTTAGTATATTAGTCATATTAAAAAATAATCAGGAGGGGAAGTGCCAGATACCATGTGATGCTAATTAAATGCATTTTATTATCAGCAATCACCTTCCCCCAACAGGGCGCAATAGATGGATGCACCTCTGTCAGCCTGGTTCTTCCAAAGGTTTCCTCCTGTCAAAAGAGAGTTTTGTCCTTGCCACAGCAAAATATTAGTAAAGGCTCTCCAAAACTAGAATGAGGAGTTGATTCTGATAACTGAGGAGTGTTTCATTTTGTGCCATTTAAAATGAAATCCAACAAACTCATTTATTCATGGCTGTTAGGAAATCTAGAAAAATCTTGGAAAGGAAGAGAACCATAATGTAGAAACTTATAAAGTGTCTGCTGTCATGCAGTCCTCCACTCATGTTTCAGCCCCATATTCTCTTGAATGCATCAAATATGAACTCTGAAATTTGCATCCTAGAATTGAGTTGAAGTAAAGCTAAAAAGCATCTTTACTTTATACAGTCAGCAATGATGACAACCCTGGTTTAAAAAATCTGTAATATTGCAATGATTTGATAACTTGACACATCAAATATATTAAAAAAAATCACTCACAGGGTTTTTTTAAACTTTGATTGGTCAAACAGCAGTAGTGTTAGAAAGCAGTTGCTTTGCTGAATCTTGGTGGTAATCTAAATTAAATCTCTACCAGGTTTTTGGAAACAGAGTTGTAAAAGAAGGCAGCACAGTGGCTCAGTGTGGTCTCACAGGAGTCAGGCTGGGGTACTTTTTGCAGCATCAGCTTCTTTCCGTGAAGAATTTCCATGTTCTTCCCATTCTGAGAGGTACACCCCCACCC
The DNA here is from genome assembly GCF_057381915.1 of Diplotaxodon limnothrissa. Lineage (NCBI taxonomy): Eukaryota > Metazoa > Chordata > Actinopteri > Cichliformes > Cichlidae > Diplotaxodon > Diplotaxodon limnothrissa. The sequence continues at coordinate 27,356,904 of NC_140600.1, forward strand.
CCACCCCTTTCCAGAAACACACTGTTCAGCTGGAAACTCTAAACTGGTGAGTCAGTTCTTAACTGGAAAATAAAATTGAATATTGAACCTGTTTCTGCAACTTGATAACGTTTGCAGTAAATCTCATCAACCACTAGATGGAGAAGTTAAAAGTACAGTCAGTGAGTATATTTACTGGATGGTTAACAGATTTTTTTGTTTTTTGAAATTTTCGACTCAGAAGTAAATGGCCTGTATTTGTATAGCGCTTTACTAGTCCCTAAGGACCCCAAGGCGCTTTACACAACCAGTCATTCACCCATTCACACACTGAATGATGATGATGATGATGTGTAAAATAAACACATTACAAGTCCAGGTTTCTGGGCACCCACATGTCTGCTGATCCCACCTGGACCCATGGATCCACCTCTGCCAACCCTGGAGGCCATCATCAGATCCTCCTGTTTCAGAAAAGCCAGGGCCATCCCAGGTGACCCCTTACACCCCACCCACTACCTGTTTGACCCGCTTGCTGATTGACCTGCCTGATTGACCTGCCAGGACCTGCCAGGTCAATCAGGTCCCACATCTCCAGACTCACAAAAAACTTCTTCCTGTGGGCCAGTTAGGCTGTTAACAAGCACTAGAGCAAATCTGAGCGTCTCTCTGCTCAGATCCCAAATCTTTGTACTTTTAAATCATTTTCCCTCACTCAAGCCTAGCCTTCTAGAAACTAAAGAAGCTTTTAAAACTGTTTATTTATCTCCTTCGCTGCCTGCTGGGCCTTAATGTGTTGTGCTCTTTTAGCACAATTTTCTTTAACTTATTTGAGAGGATTTCAGATCCTACTGTAATGTGTTCAGGGTTTTCTGAAGCTTCTTTCTGTGATCCTGTGCAGCCTCCTTGATGGGTCTGGGAATTTGTGGTTGATGGGTGCTCTTGAATCTCAGCAGATGATACATGCTGACTCCTGATGGCCTCAGCTAGGTTCCTCAAGACCAAGTCTGACCAAGAATGTGGATCAGGTCGTTGAAGGGTTTTTGTTTTTTTTTATAAACTGGCAACTCCCATTGTTTCTCCTCTTCCCACCAGTTCTTTAGAGACTCCCTCCTCCCCAGAATGGAAAGAGATCTTTTCTCCAAGTGAGGCTGAAAACACACGAAACTTTTAGTTGGGTATTTAAAAAATGTTGCTTAATGCCTGCCGAAGGTGGAAGTGGTAATTTTCATTCAGCATACCAGTGTCATGGTCCTGGGCCATGTGGGCCCAGTATTCTTAGTTCTTTGTATTTTTGTATTTCGTTCCTTATTTTAGGCCATGTTTTCTGAGTTGCCCTCTTGTGTTGTTCCCTTAGTGTTTTCCATTCGTGGCTTTTGCCCCCTGTGTGCCCCTCTGTGTATCTGTGAGCCCTCGTCTCTCCTTATGTTTTATTCCATGTTTCCCCAGCCCACTATGCCCGTGCTCTCTCTCTCTCCTCCTGTTTGCACCTCTGTGTACTTCCTGTTTTACTTTGACAGTCTCCCGTCAGTGTTGTTTACTCCTGCCATGTCTTGTTATGTTTATCTGTGTCAGCTGTGTTCCCATGTGTGGCCACTTCCCCTGATCATCCCTCTTGTGTATTTAGTCTCTGTGTTTCATGTAGTCTGTGTCGCGTCGTCTGTGTTATCTCCCCTACCCCTTGTCATAGTTCCCCAGCCTCAACTAGTCCTAGTTTGTACCTTGTTTAGCCATAGTTTTCCCAGTCTATGTTCAGGTTTTCCCTCAGTTCCTTTGCTGCCTTGTTCCTTATGTTTTTGGCCCTAAATAAAGGCTCGCCTTCTGTTAAGTCCGGTTTTGTGTCCTCACCTCTGTTTGCTCTTGGGTCCTCCACTCACTCCATACGGTCTGCCCCGGCGGTCCGTGACAGTACGACGCGACCAGTATGGACCCAGCGACACAGAGAAGGGAGGTCGTTCATACAGTGGAAGCGCTATGCTGTCAGTGGATGCAGCGTTCCGGGGAGGAGGATACGGAGGAGTTGCTTCACCCATTGCGGGTGAGCGTAACCGTGTTCCCCTGGCTGTGGGAGGCGCTACCCCCCCTGATTTCTGATTACCTCCGCACCATCCTCCAACCCCGTCCTCAGGAGCAGGCGCCCAGCGCACGGGCCACGTCACCACCGTTCCGCTGTCACGCAACTTCCCCATCACCGCCTCCACCATCTTGCGGCTCCGGGGTGATTAAAGTTGGCTCACTGAGACTCGGACGCAACCTGGGGTCGCTACCATCCATTCCTTCGTACACGAGCCGCTCACCCTCGCCGTTTCGTTCGGACTTCGCTTCTCCAGCCTCCTTTCTGGCACGGATGTGGTCGGAGGATGAGGAGCCAGCCGTCACAGCTATCAATGTTGTGTCAACAGCCGCTGCTAGGAGGAAGCGGCGCCTTCGTCGCCGCCGCACGTCAGCGCAGCCAGAGTCCGGGGTGTCGTCAGAGCAGTCGCCTGGGCCGGAACCGCTGGCCGAAGCCGCCTCCGAGTCCGTGTCAACAGTGATTTTCGGCTCTGAGGAGATGTCCCCACAAATCACTGCCCAGGACATCGCTGAACGGGAGCAGGTGGTTCTCGCGGAGCTGGAGGAGAAGCTCCGGTGGAAGCCGTGGCTGACCCCCGACTGTGAGCAAGTCTTTCGGGGAACGCGCCTCGCTCTTGGGGGCCCGCGGAGCTGTCAGGGCCTGCCCCCTTTCACTTCCCCTGCAACCGGAGCTTCCGTCACCGTGTCGCCTTCAGGGAAGAGGCGACGGCGACGTCACCGTGGCGCCGCGCGGCAGCTGGCGGTTGGGGAGGGTCTCGTTTCATCTCGTGCCCCTTCCGAAATGGAGGTGAGTGACTGTGCTTTTGCTCCACGTGTCTTTTCCATGGGCGAGATCATGCCCACTGCTGAACTGCTGCCTTGCGGGCTCAGCCATAAGAGAGGCGATCGTATCAAAGAGCCAGAGTCCGTGCAAATATCTGTTTTACCGGCCAAGACTAAAGAGACTGTAAATGGACCAGCTGATAGTAATACTACGAGCAGCAAGACTGAAATTGAACAGCTAGAGAGGCCCCCCAAGGGTTGTAGAGTGTCTCAACATGAATGTTTAGCGTTTCCATGTGTGACCTGTGTTAACCACCACTCAATCACTGATGATGAGTCTGGGGGCATTCTTGTTGCTGGAAATGTGAGCAAAACTGAGCGTGACCCATTAAGTGGGGTTTCCAGGAATTGTGATGTAGAAGCTCTTCACGTGGCCGTACAAGCGCCAACAGAAACCCTGCCAGTGTCATGTAGCGAGGATGGCAGGGCTGTGTCTACCTGTTCTGAGGGAGCAGATAAGGAAATCCGATACCATGTTAATGATTTAGAGAAACCAGAGACTGTTTCCTGTGTGGCTTATATAACTGAGCCTTTTGACTCCCAGTTGAATGCGTCTGAGAATGGTGACCATGAACCCACTCTAGTTGGTGAGGACGCCACTGTGAATTCTAGGCATGGGAACTTAGACCCAGAAATTAACCCTCCTCCATTCCGTGAGGGCAGGGCACCTGTTTCCACCTCTGCCAGGAGTAATTCAGTCCAGGACCTGAGACCAGGTGGCGAACTGATAAACAGTGAGTACATGGGCACGTTAGCCAAGAAGGTGAATTGTGTGTCAGAATATGCTCGGCCTGAGACAGTCATGACTCATGCTAGAGGGTCTATGGATAACCTGGACTGTGTTCTGGATGCTGTGAGAGATAAGGAAACTGTGTTTAGCTCCACAGCGAGGGCAGCCAAGGGCAGCAGAAGCCACGTTAATGGCTTAAAAGGACAAAGTTCTGTTTCAGGTGTTGCTCCCTCAGCCACGCCCCATGAAGCTAATGATCCCAAGGCTGAGTTTGAAGTGCAGTCTACTTTGGTTTTCTGTGACATGACGAATAACATTGTATGTGTTACTGATCGTGACACTGGAAACGTACCCCTAGGCAATATTTCCGCTGGCGGCCATGTGGAAGTCGTCCATGTGACCAAGTTTTCTCACATTAAACCTGAGACAATGAACTCTGAGTTTAAAGATTCTAAGACTGTTGACTCAGGAGACGTTGTGTTCTCAGAGTCTAACGCCGGTACTGTGAACATTAAAAGCGTTCACTTTCTTGACCCCTGTTTAAAGATTGCAGGTGCTAAGGACAGTTCTTCACCTGCCCTCTCAGAGCGTGGAGTTATGTCTCAGCGGTCTGTTTTGCCACAGGCTTCAGCCCAGCTAGCAGCGCAGCTCCCTGCCCAGTTCGCAGCCCGACCTGCATCTGCTGCTGGATGCCCGGGTGTGCCAGGCCGGCACCCCGCAGCGACTCCGCTGCTTCCTGCCACGCCAGCTGGAGGGCCCGAGGAGCCCGTTCAGCCTCCTGTCTCCGCTGGAGGGTCCGAGGGGCCCGTTCAGCCTCATGCTTCGTCGGCTGTACAGGCTGCTTCTCAGCCTGCTTCTCAGCCTGCTAAGGATGGCGTGAGCTTTCTCTCCGCCTCAGACTGCCTTCTGCTTCAGCCGTCTCTTCCAGCTGGAGGGCCCGAGGAGCCCGTTCAGCCTCCTGTCTCCGCTGGAGGGTCCGAGGGGCCCGTTCAGCCTCATGCCACGTCTGCTGTACAGGTTGCTTCTCGGCCTGCTAGGAATGGCGTGAGCTTTCTCTCCGCCTCAGACTGCCTTCTGCTTCAGCCGTCTCTTCCTGCTGGAGGGCCCGAGGAGCACGTCCAGCCTCCTTCCACGTCGGCTGGGGGGCCCGAGGAGCCCGTCCAGCACCATGCCACGTCAGCTGGAGGGCCCGAGAGGCCCGTCCAGCCTCACGCCTCGTCAGCTGGAGGGCCCGAGGAGCCCGTCCAGCAACATGCCACGTCTGCTGGGGGGCCCGAGCCGCCCATCCAGCCTCACGCCTCGTCAGCTGGAGGGCCCGAGTCGCCCATCCAGCCACCTTCGGCTTCTGCATCTGCTTCGTCTGCTGCGGCCCCGGCCTGTGCTTCGTCTGCTGCGGCCCCGGCCTGTGCTTCGTCTGCTGCGGCCCCGGCCTGTGCTTCGTCTGGCCCCGCCTCGTCTGGTCCCACCACGATTGGTCCTGTGCCCACCGGGCCTCGGCCAGTATGCCTGACACTGGAGAGCCGCCGCTGCCTTCCGCGCGGTCGGCCCCCTGAACTGCTCCGTCGTCTCCTTCGCCGCCGCCGCTGCCTTCCGCGCGGTCGGCCCCCTGAACTGCTCCGTCGTCTCCTTCGCCGCCGCCGCTGCCCTCCGCGCGGTCGGCCCCCTGAGCTGCTCCGTCGTCTCCTTCGCCGTCGCCGCTGCCTTCCGCACGGCCGGCCTCCGGACCAGCTCTGTCACCTGTGCCACCCACCTGGTCGGCCCCCCGACCGTGTGACCCGTGAACTCTTGTGCCTGTGGGCTCTGGGTCGGCCCCCTGAACTTTATTTGGACTGTGGTCATGTGCTCCTGTGTCCTCTGTTGTTTGTTTTTTGTTTCCCGTTCTGGTCCCTCCGTCCTGGTCCCCCGCCTCCCGCCCTGGGTGGGGTGTTTTCTGTTTTTGTTTTGTTTCTCGGGTTTGGGCTGTCGGGAGCCAGCCCTTTAGGGGGGGGTGATGTCATGGTCCTGGGCCATGTGGGCCCAGTATTCTTAGTTCTTTGTATTTTTGTATTTCGTTCCTTATTTTAGGCCATGTTTTCTGAGTTGCCCTCTTGTGTTGTTCCCTTAGTGTTTTCCATTCGTGGCTTTTGCCCCCTGTGTGCCCCTCTGTGTATCTGTGAGCCCTCGTCTCTCCTTATGTTTTATTCCATGTTTCCCCAGCCCACTATGCCCGTGCTCTCTCTCTCTCCTCCTGTTTGCACCTCTGTGTACTTCCTGTTTTACTTTGACAGTCTCCCGTCAGTGTTGTTTACTCCTGCCATGTCTTGTTATGTTTATCTGTGTCAGCTGTGTTCCCATGTGTGGCCACTTCCCCTGATCATCCCTCTTGTGTATTTAGTCTCTGTGTTTCATGTAGTCTGTGTCGCGTCGTCTGTGTTATCTCCCCTACCCCTTGTCATAGTTCCCCAGCCTCAACTAGTCCTAGTTTGTACCTTGTTTAGCCATAGTTTTCCCAGTCTATGTTCAGGTTTTCCCTCAGTTCCTTTGCTGCCTTGTTCCTTATGTTTTTGGCCCTAAATAAAGGCTCGCCTTCTGTTAAGTCCGGTTTTGTGTCCTCACCTCTGTTTGCTCTTGGGTCCTCCACTCACTCCACACGGTCTGCCCCGGCGGTCCGTGACAACCAGTACTTCATCTATCAGCCGAATTTGTGATTTTCTGTATTTATTTAGATGAATCTTCTCATGGTCCCCTGAAACGTTTCTCAGAAGAAGAGCTCTCAGACCTGAGTTTTATCTATTTTGTGTGGATCATCACAGCAGAGATGCGTTTCATTTTAAGGTGTACATTTGATTTATCAGAGCATGTTTGTTGGGTCAGTCTTTTCATTTCTTCAAAGTTGGCTGTTTGGTAGTCTGTGATTTATAAATAGGAGCAAATTAGAAAAAGACAGTACACTTATGCTGTGAAATTACTGCTGCCACCTTTTATTACCGTAAACATTAGTATGTTACTGATTTAATCCAGATTTCCATTTGTATTTCTTTCTAACTGCACCTTTCTGTACTTTGGCCTTGAGCCCATGTTGCTTCAAAGACTTCATCCCCACTCCTCCAGGCTGTTGCTATGAATGATGACATCATCCAAATAGGTGGCTGCATATGGAGTTTGGAGGCACTTGGTTCATGAAGCAATTGAAGGTGGTTGTAGCCCTAAATGGAAACCTAAATTTAAGTGTCATGAGCTCGTAAGTTTTTTTTTCCTAAAGGGAGTTCACACAGGAAGTGTGCAGAGATGAGGTGATCACATCACCACAGACCACAGAAAGTCGACCAATGATGGGTGAAGAAAAGGTTGGTGATAGAAAGTAGGCATATCCCAAGTTTAACTTTGAGGCAAGTGACTGAGCGACTACCAATGAAAACAAAGGATACAACTGACTGACATATGATAGATATGTTAATATATTACAGGGTTACCTAGGCAACTGCAGTCTTCAATCAACTCTAGCAACCAACCGCCAAAGGGACAAAGTGATGGATGATGAGCAAATCAGCTCCTGTCTGGATGTCCCTTTGGGCTCTGAAAAACCTGGGGATTAATCTGAATCCTGAGCCATTCACTTGACAAAATCCATACAGAACTGTACAGACCAAATCTTCTTAACCACAAGAACAATGAGGCTAGATAAGAATATCATAACAACCCATCTTGCATTTTCAGACTAGCTTTCAGTTCTTTTTTTAATTTTCTGCAAGAACTGGTAGCATGTTGATTGCACTGACACATACAGATGAGTCTCACTCCCCCAGCCTCACTGTTTATGATTTTTGTTTCATTCGCTGTGACACCACAGAAGGTGTGTCCCACTTGGTGAGCAATTTAGAGCTAAAGATGAAAGCAATATAACTATCTCCCCTTGCAAGTTTTCTAAGCTTGGTATTGTAATGTTGCTGTTTCTTGCCCTGGAGCAAATTATGCAGTGTAAACTACCTTGATAACTCTCAGAGCCAGAACATACTGAATTTAATTCCCCCCCCCTGCCCTCCCTACCAGTTTTCCTAAACAAGTGTTTCTTTTCCCATGGAGCCCACCAACAACTCCTGCACTGCAAACAACATAAAGTTGAGCCACTGCATTCATCATTGTGTATGAACCTACAAGTCATAAATTTTATATGCTTTGTCTAATATTCAGCAGTTCATACTTGGGTCACTACCTTTGCAGAGATGTCGTGTAAAGGCATTGCTTTAGCACATTCCGTTGCACAGCAAACCATCACAAAACATCTTTTTTTGCACACTTTGGTGAGACCTCTATTTAAGGTAAAGGATCTTTTGGAATTGACAGCTTATTAACTAGTTGTAATTCGGGACATATTAGCACAATACGACACAGCCCAGGTCATTATTCTATCCTGAGTTTTATCATATCTCATTTAACCAGCCATCAAGTTAGAATGAGCCACCTGGGAAATAATTTCCTGGTGCTATTTCTTCACCAACAACTGAGTGATTTCTTCTCCATGTTCAGTCTCATGGCATTACTCTATACAGTCTATAGAGACAGCAACTGATGTCATCATCAGGTAATACTAAAAAAAAAAAAGACAAACTCTTGAAACTCTAACTCACCCATTTTATTGTTTTATTGTCAGAACATTTTTCTGTTGAAGAGTGAACTGGTTTGCAGTAAAATAAATTGACCACAAGGTGGGGACAAACACAAACGAACTTAAAGACGCAACCAGAGATGAACAGCCAGCAGTTTGTGGTTGTAACCAAGCACACCATTGTTTTTCTTGTGACATTACCAATAAGTTTGATGTGTCACATGGCCGTCTTCCTATTGAAAAAATAAAAGTTGTATCCAAGATGGCCGACTTCTAAATGGCCACCATGGTCACCACACATCTTGAGGAGTTTGCCCCCTCACATATGCTAATGTGCCACAAACAGGACTTTAATAACACCAGCCATTCCCATGTTATTACGGTGTATCCATATAAATGGGCCACCCTGTAGATTAAATTTAACAATAATTTTCTTACATGACATTTGACAAAGGAAACATTGAACCCTGTCGATTAATCGGTTTAGACTATAGATATAAAATACACACATCAAATGAGTTTATGTAAAAATATGTTTCAGGCATTGCAGTGGAGAACAAACAAATGTTTCCTGCAGCATCACTTCAAGTGGTTATAATTAGAGTAAATCTGCTGCTGGTTATCCTCCTAAAGGATATTTTTTTAGCTCATTAGAAAAACTGTCAGTTCAACAATAGTGGTTTAGTATGTCGTAGTATTCCACCTTATGTGTTGATGTATTCATTCGTACAATTAAAACAGCAAAAAAATCATTTGATATGAATAACTGGTTTAAAAAACACCTTAAAATATAATGCAACACATTTATACTTCAACCTAAAATTCATTTTTGAATGTTTTTCCTTGTTTCTCTGATTATTTTACTTGAGTACAGAATCTGATCTCTTTCTCCACAACTATTTTTTTTGTTCTGTGTAACTCATGTGCTACCTCTGAAAAGTCTAACTTTATTTTTAAAAAAGGCACAATGATGTTCAGTGTTTGCAGATGTTTGATCAAATTTCTAAGTGAACCTTCTCTCTGGTTTAAAAATAGAACAATTGCTGCTTTATTGTTGTTACATTATTCTGAGCAGATGTTTTGGTCTCCATGTAAACCACATTTGTGTTTGGTATATGGTAGTCAGTGATTAGGCACACACACACACACACACACACACACACACACACACACACACACACACACACACACACTTACTTACTTACTTTCAAACATGAGCACATACCATTGTGGCATGCTGGTAGCCATGGGAACAAGATTGGTAGTAAGGCTGGTGTAGTGGTGACTCAGCTTGTTGCCGGGTGAATCAGGAAAATACACTGAGACACACACAGATGCACGCACACACAAACATTCGTACACACTTTGTGTTTATTATGTACTCGTTGCCACATAATAAATATGGAGTGAATGTGAACAGCCTGCATGTTTGATTAAGTGAACTGACAGCGCATAATCGCTAGTGAGTCATTTAATGGTGGTTTCCTGTCGCTTACAGTGGTGCTTAAAACCGGAACAGACCAACACAAAAGAACTAAATGGGACATCTGAGAAGGCTTTAGCATTTATCAACAATACCCAAGCACATATATGGACATTTTTAAATGCTCATTAATGTAAAAAAAGTAAATGGCCTGCATTTGTATAGCTCTTTTCTAGTCCCTAAGGACCCCAAAGCGCTTCACACTACATTCAGTCATTCACCCATTCACACACTGGCGATGGCAAGCCACGTTGTAGCCACAGCTGCCCTGGGGTGCACTGACAGAGGCGAGGCTGCCGGACACTGGCGCCACCGGGCCCTCTGACCACCACCAGTAGGCAAACACGGGGTTAGTATCTTGCCCAAGGATATTTGGCATGCAGCCAGGAGGCAGCCTGGGATCGAACCACCGACCTTCTGATTAGTGGCTGACCTGCTCTGCCACCTGAGCTACAGCCAAAAAGTCTTCTATGAAGACCTCTTTTATGTTACAACACCTGTCTCCATTGGGAAATGGGAGCATTTTCCTTCATTACGCAGACTACTTGAAATTTGGGTCATCTTTGAGACATGCAAAAACAGTACATGTGTACATAGTACAAAATATGCAGCCACCACATCATAAACACAAGTATCAACTATAGTTTTACTATTAAAGATAAGTGATTCTGAATATTCAAAGCTCTTTAGTCTATGAGCCACATTTGCACATTAATAGCATGTTTTGTTCTATGGATTTTATCTGCCCCACATCCAAAGCTAATTTTGAATCTGGGAGGAGACTGTATTTTTAGCATTTCCTACAACGAAAGTCATACAAACTCCACACAGAATGACCCCAACCCCCTAGCCCTGGGGGCAAAGGTAACACTAAAAGAAGTCATTTTAAGAAGTCATATTAACCCTCCATTGGGCATGGGGAGCAAAATCTTATACTCACAAAAGGGAAAATGCTCAAAAAAGTTCGGATGACCAAAATGCTGAAAAAGAACAACATGACATCAGAGCTTAATCTTTACTCACATCCCACACAACCCTGACTTTATTTCCTATGTGAAGTCAGCTAAGGTTTTAAGGTTTATACAGCTTTGTTCAAGTTCACTAGCCAAGCATGCATTGCTCATGAGGCTTATTTTTAGTAGGTAATAAAACAATATTTGTGTGGCTTTTCTGTTGTCTCATACTAACAACAGCAACCACATTAAAAAAACAAAACACAGCAACAAGATGCACTCAAACTTATTCATAACCCTACATAAGTAAAGGTTTTGTGAGAGCTGTTCGCAATAAACTTTTGAGCTGAATGACTGAGTTTGGATTTACAAAAAAATCAATGCACTATTTACTTATATCCAGTTATAGTAACATTGCAATGCTTTTTTATGCTTTTAATGCTTTTTATGCTCATTTCAATCTCGATATTTTTTTTATCATTGGACTCTTCTGCAGGGGCAGCAAGGTGGGGTAGTGGTTATCACTGTTGCCTCACAGCAAAAATGTCCTGAGAAGATGGCCTCTGTGACATCATCAAGAACAAAGAGTAGAAAAGAGCTCTTTGCTCTTTCTAAGATAGAGCTGGACTGGTCTGAAGTGAATTTGTAATTACCATATTTACTTGTGTGCGTGATGATCTTAGTATGTGAAACTTTGTGCATAATACGAACGTCCAACATGACAACATAAAAATACTGAAAACCATAATAGGTTCCATTTATAAATATTAGCATTTATTAAATGTTGTTCTGCACTTATAAACAAAAATCCTGCCTGCCATAAATGGCAATAAGAGCCACATTTTCAGAAAGTCTCTCCTCTAAAGCATTTATGGTGCTTTCCTCTGGACTGTTCTCAGTCAAAAGACCTGCGTCAAGAATGAAAAAACAGAGGTCAGTCACCTACTTTCACATCTGGCTAATTGGTCCATGGCTTGGATGTGACTGTTGGGTTATTTGTTTCTTAAAGCTGCAATCTAAAAAAAAAGTCTCACTCAGCTGCAGACAATAAAGAGGAAACAGCTGGACACCACTATAATTACAAGAAAACAAATGACTCCAAATGATTAATTTCAATTTTTTTAAGAATTAAAAACAGCAAGTGTGGCCTGTAAGATAACATGACCCTTGAGACGCCTTTTTCCTGTGCAGGCATTATGGTTTGAGCACACTAAACCGTTCAGAGACAAGGATTTCTGAAGCCAAATGCATCTGTGGCTCCTCACGGACAAGAGTGCTATAAATGTAATCCAACTCACACAACTCCCAAATTTTTAAATAATCATCAGGACAAATGTGGAAAAGACAGCTCAGAGGCGAAGCGTTAGAGAATAATATAAGCAAAACCTGGTAGCAAATCATCAGGTGGCCCTCACTGAACTGCAAACCAGGTGTTGGAAACTGTAACTATTTCCTCTTTTTTAATTTCACTTCATTTAATTTCATATGCAGCGCCACTTCACAACAGTCGTCTTCAGGTGCTTAATACAATAAATAAAGATCTTTCAATATTTGAGAAAAACTAAAACAATCTCGTAATCCACTATGAGCAAGCACTTGGTGGTAGTGGGAAGACAGAACCTTGTTTATAAACAGGAAGACACCTCAAACAGAGGCATATAAACACATGGGAAGTGAAAAGAAGGGAGTGGAGAAAAGTGTTGATTACATCACGGGAAGTCCCCCAGCTTGCTGAGTCTATTTCAGCATCGCTAAAAGTTGGTTCAGGGTCACCTGGTTCAGCCTTAAATACAAGTTTTATCAAAAAGGAAGTTTTAAGCCTGATCTTAAAAGTAAAAATGGTGTCTATCTTCCAAATCCAGACTCGGTGCTGGTTCCACAGGATCTGCCTCCCATCCTACTTTTCAATTCTCTAGGAACCACAAGTAAGCCTGCAGTCTGATAGCGATTATGCAGCGATTATGTTAATATTATTACTATACTATACTATCACACTATTACTATGAGTTCTCTAAGATATGATGGGATCTGATTGTGAGAAAGAGATTTTTAAATTCAATTGTGGGTTTAATAAGGAGCCAATGAAAATGAGCTAATATGAGAAAAAATATGATATATCTTTTCTTTAGTACTCTCACTTACATGTTTTTGATCAACTGAAGGCTCTTCAGTGAGCTGTTAAGGCAGCCTGACAATAAAGAATTACAAGAGTCCACCCTAAAAGTAACAAATGCACTTATTTTTCTGCATCATTTTAATTTAATGCTGTTTTAACAATAATGTGCAGATGATAGAAGGTATTAGGGCTGGGCCATATCATACCGTTCACGGTAACACCGGTATAATGTTAGGCAATGATAAGAAAATGAAATATCGCGATAGAATATGGGTAAAACGAGTGCGCAGTGCCTTTGTTTTCATACACACATGGTGGAAAAAGCATGGCGGCGACAGAGAATTAGAAGGGCGAAAGCGGATCGTTGATTGAAACAGATAAACCCGAATTGGTTTGTAAAAATGGTGCCAACTTCAGTGGTGTGGAACTGGTTTGGTTTTTGTCTGTCAGATACACACCAAAGCACAATTTTTGGTAGAACATCTAAGCAGCCAAAAAACCTGGCCACACACTGGGCATCCGGGTTAACGCGGTTATGGCTTTAATGTCATTTTAACAAGATTAACGCTGACAGCACTAGTTTTAATACGACTTTGATAAGCTACAAAGCCGCATGGCTTGATTCATTGTCGGTGTCACGGTCTGCGGAGGCAGACCGTGCGGAAATGTGTGTGGTGGACCCAGGAGCGAACACAAGCGAGGATGCAGGAGTGGAGTTAAACAAAAGCGAGCCTTTTATTCTGGCTGATGAAAGGAACAAAACAGAGTGAGGGCAGCATAAGAGTAATAGTTCAAACAGAAACCTAAACTGGACATAAACTAAGGAAAAGCTATGGCTGGAGATACGGAACACAGGGGGTGGTAACACAGACGACGCGACACAGACTACATGAAACACAGAGACTAAATACACAAGAGGGATGATCAGGGGAAGTGGCCACACATGGGAACACAGCTGACACAGATAAACATAACAAGACATGGCAGGAGTAAACAACACTGACGGGAGACTGTCAAAGTAAAACAGGAAGTACACAGGTGCAAACAGGAGGAGAGAGAGAGCGCGGGCATAGTGGGCTGGGGAAACATGGAATGAAACAAGGAGGGGAGATGAGGGCTCACAGATACATAGAGGGGCACACAGGGGATAAAAGTCACAAGGGGAAGTCAAATAAGGAACAACACAACAGGACAACTTAGGAAACATGGCCTAAATAAGGAACGAAATACAAAAATATAAGAAACTAAGAATACTGGGCCCACATGGCCCAGGACCATGACAGTCGGAGCATTACGGCTACCATTTCAGGAGCCTTGCGGAGTGATAGGTACTGTGCTTCAACATATGGATATGTCGGCCAATTTCCACTGGAAATTATTTTTGGTTAAAACGTCAGCAAGGAATTTGCATTTGCGCTGTTAAAATTTTATACAGCTTTAATGCACATAAAAAATAACTGCTTGTTTAATTGAAAATATATTGATGGGTTTTTTTTGCACTAATAAAGTTGTGAAGTGTGTAAAGCCTGTAAAGTATTTTGTCTCGCGTCAATTATATCATTATCGCAAATGTTCAAATATATATTGTGATAAATATTTTTGGCCATATTGTCCTGCTCTAGAAGGTATTCCTAGATATTTGTTTAATATGCAAGTTAAAGGACCTACACTGCTCCAAACTCACTCCAAGGTTCCTCACAGTGTCAGTGGAGGCTAAGGTAAAGCCTTGAGAGTAAATACCTCGTTACACAGTGCGATTCTCAGATTTTTAGAGACAACTTGCTACAAGTCAGTTTTGGCAGAAGTGATGAATAAACAGACACAAGTACGTTTTCTGCAAAGACTCCATTCGTGTTAAACTGGCTGATGACCAGTTTAGCTCTTATTGTCATCTCCCAGTAAAGTCACATTAAAGTCACAGCTTGTAGCTCCGCCCCGGCAGACTGCCGCGTCTTCAACACACAACAAACCTCCACTATGCACGGAGGCAGCAGCTTCAAGTGAGCCGAACGCTGCTTCGACAGGAAATTACGTAGCACTACAAATAAAAAGCCCCAACAAAGTAAACCTTTAAAAACACATTTTGACTCAGGTCTACTTATCAATGCATTTCAAATGCAACTTTTCAAGATAATTTCTTGTATATAAAATAAGGGATTGTGCAAGATGTTAAGGACAAAAATAAAGTGAGTTATTTTATTTGTTTGCTTACAAAATAAAAATGAATTGCCGCCACTGGAACTTTGGTAAAAGTATAATGGTTTAATAAACTTCACACAGAGGCAAAATATCCATTTATCACATTTAGCCAAGAAGACTAATTTTCACTTGGAGTCCCCAGCCAGGAAAGAGTTTTATTAGAATAAAATACCAAAAAAAAAAACAAAACAAAAAAAAACCCCAAAATAAATTTATAAAAGTTATCCCAAACAAATAAATGTTGTTGCTGTTGTTGTCAGATCATGTGACCTAATTGATTGTTCAATAGGAAACATTTTAAGGCAACATATTCATATTTGGAGGTAATAAATTCCAGGCAAGAACTGCTTGAGATGAGAGTGCTGATTGGCAAAAAAAATTGGTATCCATAATAATATGCAACAATTAGCGGTTAAAACTGACCACATGAGTCAATCTGTAGATGCAGTCACAAACTCCTAAAGTACTGATGGAGCACTCTATTTAAAATTTCACTATCTAAGAGAAGTCATCTTAAATTAAAAGTAATTTCATCTCAAATTACCAGTTCACAAACTAGTTCAGTGGGCTTCAGGTGCTTGCTGGCGTGTGGTTAGGCAATTAGTAATATGAGAAGAGATTGTATGCTATTATCCTCCATGTACAATATTTTTGTATTTCAAATGCATTTTGTTTTAAAGTCTCATTTCCACACAGGAACAGGCAGGTAATTTTAATCAAGTAAAGCTGCGCAGAGCTGAAAAACTTACCTTGCTTTAATGTATAAATTTCCTGTAAAATAAGAAACAAAAAGTGCCTTTTAGAATTTATTAAATATACTGTTTAACGTTACATGTATAGATTTCAATGGGAACTGGAAATGTCCATCTCAAAATTTTGAGCACATGTTCCCCAGCCAGTAAAAACATGAAAGAAGCAAATAAGAAAACAGCAAGTGCTTTGTGAGTTTGGTCCTTTTTAAATTATAACTCGCCGAAACGTGAAAACGCAATTTCGAAATGACAGAAAAATTAAAACTAATAAAAAAAACTACAGTGACTGAAATTTTAGATTGATGGCTTTTATTGTGAAACTCTTGACGGGATGTGGGCGCTGTCACTTCGGCTACCTTGATGCGCAGTTCGCGGACGCGCTCATTCACTTCAGGTTAGGACTCCCACTGGAGTAAGGAGAGAAGGACGGGGCAGCGTCTGTCGTTAAAACTCGCAGGAGGAAAACGTAAATCACTCGGATACACTCCTGGAAACAACGACTTTCAGAACGTTAAACCTGAGCAGCACATCAGCTGAAAGCCGCGTCGGTTTATTTTTGGGCCAACGGATTGATCCCGGACTGTGTGCGCGCGCGTGTTTTCCTTTGGATGCACATACACACACAAACACGCGCGCGCAGTCACACAGGTTGCTAGCGGAGTTAGCCGGGTTTGCTAGCTCGCTGTGGTTAGCTGGGCTTTCCGTCCGCAGGGAGTGAACGCAGAGCGGGGTTAAAGTTTAGAAACAGTGCCCGACATTTTCCAGACAGAAGGCTGCTGGTTCAGGCATGATGTGTGGGTTTTTCGGAGGTTTGTCAAGTTGGCCGGCTGGTAGCATTGGCTGACTGAAGCCCAGCATTAGTACCTCGGATTGGACTCATGTGTGTTCCCCCCTTCTTCCTTTTCCACTGCTGTTTTTAAACAGTTTTTTTTTTAAAAAGCGGACTTTGCCCTCGGGGTGTTGTAACTCCGCTCCCTATATTAAATAAAAGCCTCAATTGATTCTTCTTTTGGAGTTTCTCAACACTTTGCTGGAAGTTTTTATTTCTTTCTCTTCAAGGAGGAGGTAAAAAAAAGTTGTTGTGAAGTTGAGAAGGATTTTTCCAAGCCTGTGGAAAAAATGGATGCGGGAATAGAGAAAGAATGCAGCGCCTTGGGAGGGCTCTTCCAGCTCATCATGAACGACATGAAGGTAAAAAAAAACGGACATACAAGTCATCTCATTACATGTCGCTACATCTTTTTTTTTTTTAATCAAGCTGTTTTTTCCCCTTTATTTTTTGCATACTTATCCCAATATATTGGGTTACCTGTAATATCAGACTTCAAAAGTCATATCTGCTTCATATTAAGTAACTTCATGGCAGCAGCCTGTAATATTGTAAGCCTGTTATAATATTGTATTGAAGATTTGACCCTTGCAATGCTGATTTGGCAGTTCTATTTATTCTCCGTGAGACTTACACTTAAAAAAAAAAATATATATATATATTAAAAAAAAAAAAAAAAAAAAAAAATATATATATATATATATATATATATAATTATGACTGTCATGAACTATTTGATTGGGACAGATTTGGACATAACATCTAAAAAATGCATAAACAAAGTGGAATTTAAAATATAGAGTCTCAGGAAAGCACGAGTAAGCTTGAAATTTAGGTTATTAAAGGCTTGACATGGGATTTCTGGATGTGCAGTGCTGCTGATGTTGATTAGGTAATGAATGAGCAGAGGTTAAAACTGGAAGTGGGCCATCTGAGAGGGTAAGAGAGCTGGATGGGGGTGGATTTTACCAGCTGTGCACCCTTTGATGTTTGTCAAGCACTCTGCCCTTTTGCTGCCTGTCTGTCTGAGTTCCACTGCTCTCAGATGTTCATAGTTAGCAGCTTCTCTTTTCCAATCTCATCTCTTTTTTTTCTTCCCCCCCTTGGTCCAGAATAGGCAGCAAATGGCTCTGGTTCTACTGGCCTTTCACGTACTGGCACTGGCATGGGCATGGGTGATTTTTACTGATCAGGTTTAGCCATTTGTTGACATTTTGGAATCAGTTAATCAGACTTTGGGAGTTTTTAAATTTTACTTTTCACTGTGGATTTCCTTTAAACTCAGCTTATAAAAATAGATGCATAAATATGATCTGAAGTAAACTCAGCCTGCTGTGCTTGTTTGGGCTTTTAGGTCATGCCAAAATGAAGGTAATGTATGCAATGCATTAAAAACATAGGATAATACCATTGTGCTATGTTTAAGAAAAAAAAGGTGTCCGGTCCGATTGGTGTGCCAAAATGTCTATATTTGGGTAAGGTTGGGTTGAGTACAGTGGGTCGTCTACCAATGGGAAGGTCAGCTGATCGATCCCTAGCTCTTCCTGTAGAAAGGAGTACCATTATATAAGTACCAGTCTGTTTACCAAATCACCAAGATTTTTCTAACTTTTTTTAAGTGACCTTTAATTTACAGAAAAATCCATAGCTTACTGTTAAGTAAGGTAACTTTGGCAGTCTTCTAGAGCAGTTTATGTTTCTCATTTACATTTTTACCATAGAATTACAGATTAAAAGATGGAACTGTATACTGGGAGGCATATTGAGCCATGTTGTTGGACCAGGAGGTGACCATGAAGGGAGTAATGGATGTATATTCAGTCCTGTTCTTGGTTTTTATAGGGATGATCTCTGTACTTTTGAGCATGGCTGTGTACTTGAGTGTACCTGTTATTAATTATTTATTTTTAAGCCCAAATGTCCTTGTTCTTGATATATTTCTTCAATAACAACTTTTTTTTTTCTTTGTCAGTATTTGCTATTATGTATTGTCAGAGGGGGTGGTAAGAAGTAAGATTAATAGGTTAGCAAGGTATTCTAAAGCTTAAAGTCAGAGTTTTCTGTGTCATGGAAGTTGCTCTCTCCTTACCTGGCTAAATCACCATCATAACTTCTGCTGAACATATAACCAGAGCAGGTTATGTTCAGTCTGGTTTGAAATCGCATGCAAGCTCCAGGTTTTCACTGTTTCCTTTATTCATAGCACGTTTTGTGTGCAATATAGATTGTTTGTTGGGGAAATGTTAAAATGTGCAGCCTGATGAATAAAGACTGCTTTGTATTCTCACTGTGATGTGCAGGATTCAGCTGGTGATGCAAAAATGTGTACATATTTTAATACTTCATTCTGCAGGTGCTAGAACACAGAACAAACAGCAAGAATACCAAGTCAGTCGGTCAAATTAATTAATTGTCTACTTTATTATTCTATGGGACAGTAACATTTAATGTTTAAATGTGTCTGGTTAATGTACCGGAACTCTAATGCGCCACCATCTTGTTAAAAGCACATACTCAGCCATAAAATAATAATGAAAACTGAAACGTTTTACTAGAGTATTGATTTTCTCCATTAGCTTGTCTTATTTGTAACAGCGTTGCATTTTATTGTTATACATTTTTATGTTTCTTATAGGTCATCATTATGTAGATAATATTGTGGTAGGTGGCACTCATAGGGATCATTTTGTTATATGACATGTGAGCGCGCACAGAGCCTGAAGCAGATGCTTAACAGAGGAAGTTGAAAACCACCGTTGTGTTACCTGCCATCTCCAACTGGGGGTTTTAGCTTTTGTCAAGCCTGGTAATGCAAAAGAAGGTTGTTTGTGTTGAACTTGCTTCACTGTATCTTTATGCGTGCTCAATCATCCAGATAACTCATCCAAGTGACTTCTTCGCTACGTGCAGATGAACAGAAGCAACTTGTTGGGATTCCTTCATTGTACACTTTTCTGGTGTCCTGTTACGAAAACAACCTACAGCAGATGATTCAGTCTTCAGAAATACAGCGATATTGTGTAACAATGGATCTTCGGGTGACTCACGGAAGCTATAGCAGCTCTACTTTGAGCTGTTTTTATTTTTCTCAACATTGTAATGCACATTCTTGGACTGAATAATACACCTCTGATTGAAGCAGACCTTCATCTCTAATAGAGGGGTCATGTTGCTGTAGTGAGTGAGTGTTTGTTGTCTGTTACTGGATCTCTGTGTGATGAAGAGTCTGAGGAAAATTAGTTAAACGTTTTGCGCGTAACATGATGGAACTTGCAGACGTCCTGTGGTGAGAACAGCAAGCAGTACACATGAGTCACTTCTGCTGTCAGATAACAAGGAAGAGGAATGGTTATGATCGAGTGTATGTGCGTGTGTGGCATCATATCCTGGTTCACCAACATGGCACAGACCCAATAGGGGCACTGCTACCATCTGACACACACACACACACACACACACACACAGAGTCATGTCTAATTAAGTAGAGTCTCTCTTCAGATAAATCTCTCCTCCGGGCATCATAACGTGCCTGTGAAGATTTCACACTTCTGAATTAACCAATAGGCAGGGAGGCACAGATGCTTTTAGCAGATTGTAGGTCATTTTGTGATGCACTGATCCAACTTCTTCCAGTTCTGTTACTAAGTACTGATCCAGTACCGGTGTTAATAGTCAGGATTATCCCTATGTAGATTATGCTTTTCATCAGACTTTAAGGAAGAACATGAGAATATTATTTCCTGTGTAAGAGAATAAATCAGGAACTAGCAGGACCAGGATGGATTAAATAAAAACAAATATAACCGCGTATTTACATTATTTACCTAATTTATTTACACTAGTGTCAATTCAGCTCTGTGTGAGAGTTTTATACTGGATGCTGTTGTCATTTAATGTTAGCACATCTCACTTATGTGTTTAGACGAAACTTCTCTCCCTCTTCGGCACTTGTACAAATGGGACTTAAGAGTTGATTGGTGCAGTAGTAGTCCTGCATTTCCTCTCCCCATTGGACGGCTAGGAAAAAAAGTGACAGTGCTTCAACTCATGGTGGCCAGGAAAAAAATTACATAATGGAAAGGAGAAACCAGTTCAGTTAATCTAGTTACAGTCTGGATTATTAAGTAGATATTAATGGTAAATATAACTTCATTTTTTCCCCCCATGGACTCCTCAGAAAAAGGTGATGGGTGTGTCATGACATAGCCCAGCAGAGTGAATCATAATAGCACCAACAGCCCTCTTTTCTTCCAGGCTATTGTCCACACATGTCCTGATGTGGTTATGCGTTGCTCCAGTGGAGTGGTTATTCTTACACTTATTCTTCTTTCTTACAGCAAAAATCTTAAACACAATTATTTTGCGAAATATTGGGTTATGGATTATTTGATTGATATTAATTACTCACTGACTTTGGAGAAATTGTGGATTGATTGAACTCTTCATTGCATTTAAGTGGATTTCCTTGAAGTTTATTTATAATTTTTATGAAAACGAGAAAATAAATGAATATAAGCTCAATTAAATTTGTCTGCCAGGGTGTTAACTTTGACCTCCACAGAATAGCAAAAGCAAAGGAAAGGGTGTCATGAAAGTTAGAGTTAAAAAATTGCACAGCACAAACTTGCATACAGCAATTTAATTTCTATATTTAAATACAGCTTAACTGTGCTAGGTAGTGGCATTGTTATCTGCTTTACATTTGGCCATCATCGTTTAAAATTAAGAGAGAGAGAGCATTGGAAGCTTTGACTAACATGCACACCCACACCCAGGACCGGATGTTGCCTAATTTAAATGGACTATGGATTGCAGTGAAATATGTGGTTGATGTTTCACCATCATCTCAAAAATGTGTTGGATTGTGCGTTTTCCCCACATTATTACAATGCTGAATCAAGCATAATGAACTTTTAGATCCGAATGCTCCTTCAGTTCCCATTGGTAAACGAACACCGAGACGCTGCTGAGAGTTAAAGTGTCTTTCTCTCTCACCTCCAATAAAATAAACGGTGTATGTTCTTTAGGTGTTTAGGTGACATTAGGGCTGCCACAAACGATTATTTTGATAGTCGACTAGTCACCGATTATTTATGCGATTAGTCGACTAATCAGATCATCATCCATTGAACTTAAAACGTACAGCTTATTGCACCAGCAGCATCTGCTCTTATATAACTATCATTAGCTTACAGCTTTAAGCTTTTAAGGTGCTAACTAAAAATAAAGACAAGATGATAGTTTATTCAATTTTAATGAAATTTGCAGATTGTTTCGGTGAAGTTTAATAAACTCCTTGCTATCTAAAATATAACAGGACACCGGAGAATATTCTCAAGCATCTCACACTTCTGATAATCAGCTGTCTGCTTGACGTTTATTCAGCTGTGTAAAAACTATAACTTTAATCTCAGCCAAACAGATTTACTCAGGAACAAATAAAATACTAAAAAAAAAAAAAGCCAAACAATAACATTTTTAATTTATCTAAGTGACTCATATATATTTAACCTGAGTAGCGAAAGACAGCAGTGGGTTTGAAAACAATTTGCCGGGAGTCCGGTGTTCTCACGGCGCTAGTGACCTAGCCCCCGGCTAGCTATCGAGCTAGTGGGTAACAGACGTCTCCGAAAACGTCGGAGCGCTTTTAAAAATATGTGGTGTCCTGATAAACTGAGCCGATATTTGAGGTTTACACAGCTACATTCTCGCCTGAAAATATGTTAAACGTTTATTTTGTGACCCAGAAAGAATAATAAGAGTAATATTAAAACTAACTAGCTGCCGCCATTGTTGGAAACTGAGCAGGGCCGCGCTATGAATTCTGGGACACAGCTTCCTCTTCGGGGTTTAACGGCAGCTGGCATCCTTGTACATGCAGTGCTGCCATCTTCTGTTTCAGTCCGTTATTACACTCTTAAATCCTACTACTCATTCCTGCGTCTTTTGCGATCTTACAAAGCTTCAAACGACGCGTCGACTATTGAATCAGTCGTCGACGATTTTGATAGTTGACGTAATCGTGACTAGTCGACCAATCGTGGCAGCCCTAGGTGACATCCATAGATTTGGGGGGGGGGAGGGGAGATTCGAGGTTGAGCAAGTTATGGCCAGGCTAACATAAAAAAATTAGCACAGGGGAAATGGAGGATGAGGGTAATTTTTTTTTTTTCTGAGTAAATGTCCATGTTGAGGGTCCTTGATGGACAGTGATAATTGGCATCATAGAAAAGAAAGGAAAAAAATAGATCAAACTTTAGCCAAGAAATCATCTGAGATGATATAAGATTAATAGTTCAAGTGTTTCCTTGTCGTTTGGATTATTTGGTATCAGTAAAGTCCCAATCCTAAGTTTAATGCTCACTTAGAAATTTTAGTCTGACGAAGGGGGAATATTTTCTGAAGTGTTCTAATAGCACGAGTAAAAAAGCTGGAGAGTCAGAGTATAACTGTTGAATAGTTTTGCGAACTTGTGTCTGACAGAGCTCGGCAGAATGTTTACATCATCAGTTAACACACGGACTGTCTTAACAGCATGTGTGGAAATGCGTCCAAGAGCTAAAGAGGCTCTCAGTGTTCATTCACTTAAGACTCCTTAGCAAGCAGACTTTCTGTGCTGTCTTAAATTGAGGCTCCAGTCCACAGCTCTATAAGATAATTACATTATCTTATAGAGCTTACAAGTGGTCAGCTGTGTTTTAATCTCAACTCATCATCTCATTATTATATTCTCCTCCAACTTCCTCTTTGATGCAAAGACATGTTACCTATCAGAAGAAAATCCATGCTGCTGCAGCTTCATTAGACCTTTGAGTTCTCCTGGAGAGAGACAGACGGATTATTGATTTCTGTCTCGGCTATATCAGGAGTGGCGTTATGAGTCATCGACCTCCCACACTCATCTGTTTTTGCTCACATCTATCCTTCCATCCTGACATCCTTGGTACTTCTGTTTTCATGCTCTGACTGTATCCCCCCCGTCTTTATTGGTGACGTCACACTGCATTTGTCACATTGCTCATATAACGTTTATGGTTCCTCATAGTTTAGTGTGTGTGGGAGCGGCTGATTTCAGGGAAGTCTTAGTGTTGTTGACAGGATTATAGGCAGCCTCAGGTGAATGTGGGCGAGGACACACACTCTTAATGAGCATGCGTTTCTTCAGAACTGGCCAAACAAACTCACATGTAAAGGTGTGTCATCTGTGTGGTTATGTTGTGAGGGAAGGAGGAAGAATAATTAAAATGAGAGCAAATACAGAACTGAAGGAGGGACATTAGAAATAACAGGTTGAGAAATGGATAATTAGGAAAACAGAAGACAAAGAAGAAAAAGAAAAAAGTAAATGAAAGAAGAGATGTGCCTCAGGTGATGTTTTAAAGTTGAGACAATGAACAAAGACCTGAGCCTCCTCCCTGGATAAAATGATCAAACAAAGTAAAGCTACATGCATTCAGGTGCTTTTAAATCGATCATTGTCATCAGTAAGCTGCCCTCTAGCGCATTAAAAAACAGTAAAATCCTGCTGAGAAAAGCTTAGTGCTCACCAGCTTTACACTGTTATGATTTTTCTTCTGAGCATATGATAGATTAGTGTGCAGAGTTCATTGCAGCTCTGAACTTTTCCAGATATTACTTAATGGAGCTGTAAGGAGAAAATGAACAAACTGCACACATTAAAGAGTGCTAGCTTCCTGAGTACAAGGGTAAAATGATGTTTTGTGCCAATGTGAGAATAAGCTAGCTAATTGAAGCTAAATGTAGTGTCAAGTTTCCTTCTTTGCCAAAAACCAGTGTATTTTTCAGGACTAAGAAATGTCTAACTGCGTGTTGAGCTGGGGAATTGATAAGATTTTAATTTCATGAACAATTTGGTCTTTCATCAATTATGAAAACTAGATAATCAGGATAAAAAAAAAACAATACTTTTTGTTTTCTTTTAATATCCCTTTACAGTTGTGCCCTGTTCTAGTTCAGCTAAAATGTCAGGAAGGTTGTCTGCAGCTGACTTTGTCTTGAGGATTACCTGTTCTAATTTTGTCAGCACATGACTGAAGTGTTGGTTGGGTGTATGCTCTTCGTTGCTGTCTTCATGGCTACCATGCAAATCCCTGTGAATCCCTGTGAGCAGTCTAGACCTCTCTTTCCCCCGTCTGTCTTTTATCTCCTTTAAAAAAACCTCTTGATAAAATTAAAACTGTAAATATACATGTAATTTAAAAGTTAAGTAAATTTTAAATTTCAGTAATTATATGATATTGAAGTTAATAAATAACTGAACAAATGAACAACATTGAAAATATTGACTAAAAATAATAAACATACACCTTAATAAAAAGGTTTTAATGTTATTATCCAGGGCTTTTATTCATGTGGTCTACTTCTGTTCAAGCTGTCCTTTATGAGGCACTAAGATGTGTTAAACATTCTGGCCTAGCGTATTGTATTTCTTAATTACTGAACTTACAAGTGGACAGATATTAGCTGCAGTATTAAGGTATGACATTAACCTTATTTATTATCTCTTTGTCAAACTTCCTGTTTTGTTTTATGTGTAAAATGGTTAAAGGCAGCAGTAAGATAATAAGTTTATAACTTTTCTATTAAAAAAAAAGAAGAAAGATTATTAGGCTCTGTGGAAGGTCACCTTAGGTCATGTAGGCTGCTGAGCTTGCAATACACTGGTTTAAACCCTGAGTAAACTAACCTAGCCTCATTGCCTTAACTATATTCGAACCAATAATGCTTAAGCATACAATCACCCCTGAAGGCAAATTTGAGCAGGAAAAGTCCTGTGAAGACAAACTGATCATGCCCGTCTTATTCATTTAAACAGACTACATTTCTCAGATTTTACTGCAACCTTTCAGATCAGGCTGATCTGTTCTAACGTGCAGAAACGCAACCTCACGAGGATCCAGCTGGTGAATCACGATACAGCAACAGACTTGACTGTGCATGGAGTTCAGCTTAAAAGAGGGTGTTGGATTTAACTTACAAACACCTGGATATCATTACATACATTACCTATGAACAGTAGTCATTACATACTTATTTGGTAGTTCTTGATGCAGAACCTTTAATTAGTTGCAGGAAAAGAGTTGAAAGTTTCTTTCAAGAACTGGAAATTTTCATCTTTTTTGTTTTTGTAGCTCTGTAATGCTTAATGTTTTTTATGAGATGTGGAGAAATGGATGCCTAATCAGAAGGAGATTAAGTGGCAAGACTGAAGAGAAAGAGATACTCAAATCATATGCAAAGAAATGGTCACATGGAGATCTGCTGTCCTTTACTTCCTCTTCTCCACCCTAATGGGAACCCCTGTCAGCACTTTGGAAAACGACAACTGAAGATTAAGGAAAGAGCCAAGAAAATTACTTAACTGCTGGTTTGAGAACATGAAGTGATGAAATATTGAGCATTTCAACATGAAACTACAAGGAGCCACATATTCAGAAAACATTCAAGGCATCTGTTCAGTCTGTCTACAATGCATTAATGAATTTCTGTAACTAGAGTTAAAAGAAACTACAAGTACATCAACTAATGGGCCTAAAATAATATAGTAAAGAGTTTAAAGTACTACAATGTTTTTCCACAGTTTTATGTTCTGTTTGTTGCAGGGCAGCTGCAACAAACGCCTATGATATCAACCAAAGCTGACTCATAAAGTGGTAGATAACAGACTTCTTGAGCCTGGGGATTTCATCCTTTTCTGTAAATCTATAATTAGCAATTTAAAAAAAAGTACATTTACCATTTACTAAACAGGGCTGAATGGGGACAGCAACAATTATATTTTGATCTGCTATGTTATCATCTGAGCAAAAGCAGCCTGCTTAGGGTCTCATCTCACCAAAATTAAAGAACTCTTTAGACTCTTTATTCTCATTCTCATTAGACTTCGCCTGTGGTAAAAGAGAAGCCATACACAAAGGGGGGTTAGGTTTAGTCTTTCGAATTTTGGAAAGCAGATGGTTGTCCTTATTCTGCACTGCAGCCTTATGGGTCCTGGTTTGATTGATCTAACCAGGACATATCTAGTACCAACTTTTTCAGTTATGGAGAGGAGAGTTGGAGTATGACTGACTGTGAACCAGGATATTCTTTGGGGATGAAGCAGAACACTACATTTCTACATTTCCAAAATGAGAGTGATACATTCTGCACAAAGAAACTGGCCATGGACTGTGTTGGAGAGATGGAAAAATAGAAGTGCTATATCTTGGAGTCACAGCTTACCTGATATGAAAATTCAATGTTGAGATGAAGTGTCTGATGCAAAATGGCCACTGTTGTATAAATGAAGAGGAAGCACATGGATAGAGAAATATTATCTCTCATCTCTTTTAGTTCCTATTGTACTTCTAACGGTTCAGCATAATATTTTTAGTCTGGAATCAACTGACTGAGCCTGGCGGGTGCTTGTGGACCCTAAGGAGTAACCTTTTTGGCTCTTAAATATAGCAAACTACGTGAGCAACTTTATGGTATTACAAATGTTATATGAAGAAAGTAGGGAAAGATGCAGTCCAAAGAAAAAAATCATGAAACATAGGAGAGAACAACGAAGTGTACGGGAGCAAACTGAAATAAAATATTTGCGTGACATCAAGGAATGTATAATAAAAGAAGAGAAAGTCCCTTTTCCCCTGCCATTTTCTTATGAAAAAGAAATTCAGATAAAAGATCAGACTGCCGAGTGTGGACCACGTAGACTTTATAGAACAAACCATTAACTCGCGTTGACACATCCTTCCATCAACCCCCACTCCTTTTTAGTCTTCTGTCTTTGAGTCAACCAGTGTTACTCAAACATAACGTCAAACAAACTATCAATGTGCTGTTTGAACAGTCTCACCCTCTCTCCCCTTTGCTTTCTGATGCCTTCAGCACAGTTCCTTTGAGTGCGCCGACTGCCTCCGACATAATTGGCAGGCCAGTGGACAAAATGTCTAGTTTATATTTCCAAATATATATATTTAAGCTAACGTAGTAATTATTAAGTTAACTTCTAAGCTTCAGCTGTGCTTTATCCCAGATGAGAAAACTTTGTGGTTATGTTCTAGTTTATTTAAAAAAATTCTTTTAGTATCGCCATACCCTTCCATTATTGAATGAACAATCTCAAAAACAAACACTGATATTCCTGTGCCTTAAAAGTGCGACCAAAATAGGGTTGTGCCAGTGAATGATGGTCTTTTATTTCCAATAGCTTGCTATGAATCAGTCTTTTATTTAAAGAAAAAAAATCAAGCACATTCCATTTCTTTCTTTACAGTTTTGTGTTTTTGCTCTTCAATTAAAGCTCACTCACATCTTAGTTCGGCTCCAGTCAAGAAGACTAGGAAAGCCTGTGGCCAGCAAGACAAATCGATAGAAAGTAAAACCCTAAAGGTTTATGTGGGTGGGATTATTGAAGGGTGCATTTTTCTCCAAATTACTCAAGGTCTCTCAACCTCCATGACTGATGGCTTTGACGATCCGTCACTTCCACTGTTGTTACCATGCAGATCTCCCAAGGTGTGAACATCTGCTGCCCCTGGGACTTTATAGTTTGTGAGCTTTCGGATTATTGCTACTGATTTTTGTATCGACAGATGGTTTGCCAGATTACTTTTTGACATACTACTTTGGAAACCTGTGGTTCAGTTGATATTTATAAACGGGACAAGTTCTTTATAAAGAACACACAGAGATATAAATTGTTCAAGCAATTAAAATGTCATTTATTTAGCTGCAAACTCAGATTGAATTTTCCAGAAGGAAAAGGCTGTGTCCAAAAAGAAGCCAAGCAATATTGCAATCAAGAACAACTGGACTCTTCAAAATTTCCTAACTTCACCGTCTGCAAGTATTTTCATGCCCGAAAAATGTAATTTATTAAACAGTTTGTGTTGCATAGACTGCATAAATTGCACTATTTTGACTAAAATCCTCACCCAGCGACCGTCTCAGCTACCAGGGAAAAACGCACAGTCAACCCGCCAGACAGTGAAATTTGCCCCCTTTGTGATGCTGGTAACTTTTCCATCTTCAACCTGTGGGGACTGTGGTCGCTCAGCGGTTTCTTATAAACATAGTGGAGTTGTTTTTTTTTTTTTTTTCTTTTTTTGTCAGAAGTTCAATCATGTAAGAATGTGCTACAAGTGAGCATTTAGCCATTTGTAATTCTAATAAATAATACAATACAGTTTTACATTTTTAGGTTAAGAATTGAGCATAGATACATTTTTCAAACCTGAAAAACACAAAAATTCTTTTTTGAAAAATTTCTTTTAGCTGTTTTAGTATAAAATTTTCACAAATGGGTCAGTCTAACTCAAAATGTATATCTGGGTTTTCTAGATAAGTTTAAACATGCATCCAACAGATTTTTGGAGATTTATTGAACAATATAAAACAAACAAAAATAATGACGCTCAGAGTAAGAGCTCATTAGAACATTGTGTGCATTATCCAGTAGGTCAGTGAGATACTGAGAATGAAATGCAACCAAAAAGCCTACAACAATGTTTTCTGTTAATGAAATGAAGATGAAATGAAGGTAAAACTTACACATCTTAGTGGTGCGTAATCGCCAGGTTTCGCTTTCAAACTGGTTTCTGTGGAATTTCAGCCATCATATTGTTTTAGCAAATAACTTTTCCACGGTGTGACACTCAGTGATTTATGAGAAGGTGTGTATCAATAGACCCACACATGTCAAGAGTGGATTTTTCCACTAATAAAACTGTGGAATTAGAAGTAAAAGATGGGAAGGCTTGCATTAGGTGACCAGATGTTTTTTGTTTTTTTTAAGTAGATTGATGCTTTACTCAAACAGTGGTTAGTTTCCGATGATTAAGTTAACATTTAAACAGACCATTCTGCATTCTTATCCGATAATCTGAGACTTGGTGAAAGTGGCACCTCTTCTAGGTGTACTCAAAGACACTGAGGTCATAGGTAACTGTGGGTTGTTTGGGCAGTTTGCAGCAATGCTTTGTTCGGTCCTGCTGGTTTAGCAAGACAATTGGTTGATTCAGCTTCCTATGTGAAAGATGGAAACCAAACAATGCCTGTTAATCCATTTCACTAGGGTAAACATAGGGTTTTTCCCTGTACAGAACTGCCCTTTTAGGGAGTGAATATGGATGCAAGTATGATTAGTCCACATTTGAACTAATGAGTCTGTGTCACCTTACCATTTCATCAAAATGAAACTCAAATAGAAAAACTTTAATTTTTTTTAACGTCTTAAAAATTTTTTTTATTACAGCTGTCTGATTTTCCTTTGGAGGATGGTCAAAGCCTCTTCAATAAAATCTCTTTAAAATTTCTTTTTTTTTTTTTTATTAGTCTTTTTTGCCTATATAAATTAATGGCATTTTTTTTGCATGTTGACTGATGGATACAAGTGAGGTTTAGCCTTAATATCATCCTTTCATTAGGTTAAGCTTGTTAACTGAAGCTCATGTGAAACCTGCTTGTCCTGGAAAATAACAGCTCCTGTCTGTCAGTAATACCCACATCTACACAAACTCTTATCAGTTTATTTGTGTTTTCTAAAAGATGGAGCATAAAAAGCACACACACAAACTATGCAGTGAGCTGCACGCATGGCTGCACAAGTGCAAGTAAGACCTAAAGTACTTAACTATATTTGTACAGCAGCAAAATGCAGTTACATGGACAGAAAGAAATTCAATGGAAAATGCTACACAGCGCAGAAGAAAAGCTTAAAGATTATTTTAAGTACTCCTTGAATTATTAAGTAGACAGTACATAGTAAATAAACCAAGCAATATATATGCATATATATATATGCATATATATGCATATGCATATATGCTTCTGTTCTTCTTAATCTCTTGTTGTTCTAGCACTTTTGCTGTGCACTGCAGAAGTATTAGCAAGTATTAGCTATTTTTCCAGACTGTTTTGGGAACATCTCAGACTACTTGATGCCTTGATTGTACTTTCTCGGAGAGCTGGAGACATGACGGCCAAATAGTCATTCCTGTTATTATACTCTGTTCTTGTACTTCTTGGAAGTCCACCACATGGACAGAATGCATAGTTCATGCAGTGTAACGTAAAATCTCTGTTGCCGAATTCTTGCGGCAAAAAACGAACAAAACCTCAAAGACTCACAGGTCTGTCAGACTCGAGCAGACCGTAGTGAACTTGCAAGTGCAGAAAGTGTAATTGAAACACTAACTGTTCGCATAGCTTAGGGTAGCATTATGGTTAATTTACACTTTTGTGTTGAAGCATCATTTATACTTATTTATACTTATGTATGTGGTGTGTGTACATTGCTCTGCAATTTTGCCACCAAAACAATACTTGGTGCTGAGTTTGGCCTCGTCCAGTCAATTCAAATATTGGCGGTTTCTTTGGAAATGCATAGGAGGTAGGAAACGCAATCGCAGTTATTGTGGGTTTCACTGAGGTGACATGTAGTCTAATTTCTGGGGAAGTTGTGGCATAGGGTTTCAGGAGGGTTTGATTACAAAATAGTTTTGGCACTGAAGCATAACCTCTTTCAGTATTTCTGACATGGCTTTGTTATTTTGATAATCCCATTGACGTTAGTATGTTGCACCAGTAATTGTGCTTTTCACTGGTATCTGAACCTCATGTTATATCTCTGTCTGGCTGATTGAATGAATGAACCAATGAATTCAGTGGTTGGCTGACTAGTTGAATGAGTGGCTGAGTTAATCCTTGACTCTAGGAAGGTCACCAGGGCAGTATACTCACTTTCCTGAGATGTCACGTCTATCTCTCCTCTCTCTCGCTGCATCATTTCTTTGTGTTGGTCAGTAGAGCAAGTCAGGATTACCGTGGTAGGATTAGATGCTAATGGCAGGTGACTACACACACCGAGGTAATTCTATACCTATTAATGCTGCCCGGTTGACTAAGCAGATAGGATAACAGTGTGTGTTTGTATGTCTGTCTATGTATGTATGTATATGTGTTCTCTACAAGGAGAGCTTAGGCTGTGTGAATAGAGTTTACTGTGTCAGTGCCAGTGGAGGTTACGTACAGTTTCCACTCCTTGGGCAGAGCTTAAAGCAGGTATAAAAGCTGTTTGATTAAAAGAAGTGAAGATGTATAGTAATTATCAGACACCAAACCTAACACTGATTTTAAAACAACTCAGGGATTAAATTTAGGTTTCAACATTGGGGGAATTCCCCTTTAAATGTTTCCTTTAATCTTATTTATAGACTTTAGGGGAGGGATACTACCGATTGGAAGTACAGTATGTCCTATTCTTACCTCACATTGTGCTTTGTCATCCTTTTTTCTGTCTTTATTTTTTCTTCTTTTTTTTCTTTTTTTCTTGATCCCCTCTGTCCCATCACGTCACCACCTCAGCACTGGTCACAAGTTGAACAGATTTTTTTAAACGGTATTTACATAAACATATTATAAGCCACTTAACCAAGAAATGTATGTTTGAACTAATGGTTCACCTTGGCTTTACCTATATAATGTTCTTGAGGATTCACATCGTAAGCGTTGGCTTCAGTGGGACTTACGTTTGAACTAATCGTTCCAGAGTCAGTCGTTTTTTGCTGAGGAGTTTCCTCATTGATTAATTTGCATTTTAGCTAATTGAATGGCTTGGAGTTTGCACGTTTGAACCTGCTCCATCTGTCTGCCACTTTTCTGTTGGAACACCTGAATTATCCCAATGAGGAACAGTGAAGGATATTTCTGTTCTGTTCTTTTCTATTCTATCTGTGTACATTGGCAAGAGTTTCATTCACATCTAAGGGAGATTTTTAGTCTACCTTTGCAGCACTTATTGCCAGTTGTTGTACCTGCTAGATTTTCAGGTATGTTGATATTGTTTACAATACCTGCAATTCAGAACTGAAATTCAAGCCCTGCAACCAGGTCAATAATTTATTTAGGATTTTCTTTAAAAAAAATTGTAGACAAATATTTATTCATATATAAAAATAGATTCTTATATAAACACAAACATTTACTAAGAGTACCTTGAGTTTTAACTATCAGAGCTTTTTTTTTTTTTTTTAACTGTAGATACCCATTACCAGCTGTCTTCTCTGCATCTTTCCCCTTTTCCTCTGGTAGAGTCGGACTCATCCAGAGGAAACATTCCTGTTTACCCTCAACTTTCTCAAGATGTTTGTCCAGTCAAGAAATCTTTTGGCTAATCTGCTGAATTTGTATGTGAGGGGAAACAGTCAATATTTCAGGACATCTGGTGAAATCAGGAAAGAAAATGTAAACACATAGCAAACAACAGCTACCCAGTGCTTGATTTCCTGTTCCAGATGTTGCTCATTGGTTTTGTAAGCAGATAGATAAATGTAAAAAGCTAATTAAAAGCTAAATCAGCATACAAAGGGCTGTTGTTTCCATGTTATATTTCGTCAAATGCAGTTCCCCTTGTTTTCAACGTAATTCATTTCAATTTGGACTGAAAGTGGACTACGAATGGAAACCAGAAAGCTTCCAAATCAAGGATCTTTCACACAGATGGCTCATATTTCTACGCTGTGATATTCCCATGTGCTTAACAACAGCAGTGTAAAGAGTTACCATTTTGTTTAATTAAATTTGCCACTCTTGGAAAGGTTTTGGGAGCTTCAATAGGTGCATCTCTTTTGATGTTTTAGAAATGGACAATTTCTTATTTGGATTTAAACTGAAAAAAGACCCAAATGGCATTTTGGAGTAACAGTAAATACCACTAACATTTCCATTTGCATTTTCAACTAACACTCCAGAAATGTAGTAGAGTTAAAATGTAAAAATAGCTGTCCAGCCAGATGAGAGTAGACAGTTGTTTCATCGGCAGCTGTCTCGGGGAACCCGCTGGACATCATCAGTGACCCTTGTGGGTCCTGGGACCCTAATTTAGCAACCACTTCTCGAAACCTCTTAGTATCAAGCTGCAGTGGACCCTGATACTCTGGCTGCCTGCGGTCTCTTCAGCCCTGCCTGCTGCAGAACCAGTGCTGGAATATTTTGTCTGCAACCGACTGTGACATTCCTGGCAGTCACAACAAAGCCAGGCAGAATTTTAGGTTTAGCCGAGAGGAGGCAGGGGAACAAGAAGAGGCCTCCAAGAGCTGCACAGACTGAAATACAAGCAGCAGGATGTGCTTTTTATGGTACGCATTCTTGGTTTGTAGCTTGACGTTCTTGTCCAGGATGACGCTTAGTGTCTGCTCAACTTTAAAAAGGAGTCCAAGTTTAATTAGTACGGATTACCAAGATTTGTAGGCAGTATAAAAGAAAGACTAGATTTGACTTCAGCACATTGGTCATAATTTCTACTTTGAAATTCAAGCAAATTTTAACATAATCTATGGGAAAGAAATGTCAGTTTGACCAGATTAAATTTATATGAACGCTAATAAACCTGGGTAAGCATATGTGAACCCAAAAATGATCAGAGATTTGCAGCAACACAATTCAACAACCATACAGTACAAAACATGCATATACCCAGGCACAAGAGGTTAGACCTCATGCTATTAGATGTTAGAAATTAATTTCACATCAATTTCAGTGTTTCTCACAGATTTAGTATCGTTTCTTAAATTAACTATCAAATAATATAATTTATAAGTTTCCCTTTGAATATTTTGCCATGTGAAACTCAAAATCTATTGCTTTGGACTGCCTGACCAGGCTGGTCCTAAATTTGCAGAGTATCTCCAGAGCATGCAATGGACTACTGCCTTATTACAAGTCAGTGTTGTTGTACTCTGTCTAGTCAGTGGAGGGAATCGTCACTGGGAATAAATCTGAATAATGTAGAGCATAGGTCTTCAGTTAAAATTTAAGGAGGTCCATTTGGAGAAAATGTCCTCAAACAAATATCCAAAATGAGAGACACAGCACTACTCTGGAATCAACAGGGTAGTTGGAGCCATTTTTCTGGAGAGCTTATGGTAAATATTAGGGATGTTCTTGATGATCAATTTATTAGTTGATTAAACTTGGAAAATATAAAAGCAGAAAAGCCTCAGAAAACATTTAGAACTGAGCACAATCAAATGGACATGTTTAAACATTGGCCATATATATTGTTGCTTAAAAAAACTTTCATTAAATTTAAAACAATTTGATAACAAAATTGTAGTGTTTTAAAATGTTTTAAATGTCTCTGAAATGAGTGTCACACAATGCCACGCCTATGGAGAAAACGGTTAGGCAGCACTTCAGTCAAGTGGTTATATCGTTTTACTTTGACAAAGGCGACATACGACTGCTTGTTTTTGACATTAAGGTATTCCAGAAACAGTGCTGCTTTGCTCAGCTGCCATCTGCTTGCTTTGTACCTTGTTCATTTCCAACCTCCCATCACTGAAAGAGGGAAGGGTGTGGTTGCCCATCAGTGCTACAGCCCTGGTTAATCAAAGCTGCATTAAAACATTGTTAAACCAACTGGTTACTGCTGTTATACTTTAATATAAATAAATATATCAAGTTGTTTCTCCACAGATCAACTCTGTACTGTGTTAATGCCAATGCTGATAGAGATAGGATAATTAAAGTTGACTTAATTTAAAAACGTACTCGTGTATATATATATATATATATATATATATATATATATATATATATATATATATATATATATATATATATATATATATATATATATATATATATATTAGAGCTGGGCGATATGAGATTTTTTTCATATCACGATATGTTTTTTTCATTTCAGGCGATAACGATATCTATCACGATATAAGCCAAATAACTATATTTGTAAGATTTAAATGTGCCGTTGCTCACAAGTAAAATGTGAAATAATCAGCAGCTTGTTTTTATTTAAATATTTATTTCCCATAATAAGTTCAACAGGGTAGATGTACTTAAGGAACATGAGACTTTTTCAGATAAATAAAGGCAAATATTGCAAACTACACAAAAGGCAGCCGCTAAAGCGTTTAAGTTTCAAAATAGAACAAACGAAACAGACTAAATTGTCAATTCCACTTAGAAACAAAGTATTAATTCTAAAAATAAATCTTAGTTTGTTTTACAGAAGAACAGACAAAACTGACTAACTTTTGTCAATATCAAATAAACTGAGAACTAAAAGGAAATTCTCAATCTCTCCTTGTTGTATAGCTGAGCTTTTCAAACAGTTTTAACAGTTACTTTAGTCTGACAAAAGCCGAATGACGAATTAGCGCTTCCAGTCAGAGACTGAGGCTACGTCCACACGTACACGGGTATTTTTGAAAACGGAGATTTTCCGTTTTCGTTTTAAAAAATAATCCCGTCCACACATAAAGGCAGAAATGAAGGAAAACGCTGCTATGAACATGCCAAAGCAGCAGGTGGCGCTAGATTCCTAACCGTGCAGAAATGTTGGCCAATCAGAAGTCTAGAAGCCTCGGTGGGAAAAAGTAAACAAAGCTGCGGCATAGAAGCAGAACCGAGTCGTATGTGTGGACGGACAGTAACTGTGTGTATATGTAAGCATTTAAACACTGCAGAGAGTAGAATTAACAGTATTGTAGAAATTCATTTCACCGAAACAATAACGTGGCGCACAGCGTGACGCATGCACCAGTTTATTGTATTTCCAGACTTGCTTTCGGCACAATTTACAGTGCACGCTACTCTGTTTTTTGTCAGACTTGAAATAGCCGAAATACCTTCACACTACGGAACTTTTATGGCTCTTCCGTTCGACAATCTCTCCGGCATTGGAACCATCATCGGTTTTCTCTTCGGTCACGCTCGGTTGATTTTTCTAGTCGGCACACTCATTTCCTCCATTACCCGCTGGCTGCTTCCCAAACAAACACACGTGCGGCTTGGCACTTGTGCTGTACGTAACAAGTCACGCGACGTGACGCTACGGCTGTGATTGGTTCGGCTCTGCGCTACTTAGTTTGGATTGGCTGACCTTTTTTTTTAATTTTTTAATTTTTATTTTAAGAGGACAAGAGCGGCGAGGTCTATCGCGATAGCTTAATTTCTCTATCGAGTAAAAGTTATATCGCGATACATATCGTTCTATCGCCCAGCTCTAATATATATGTTAGTATATATAAGTTTTCAAATTAAGTCAACTTTAATTATCCTAAGTTATATAAGCTTTTTCTTAAACCCCAGTACAAATTTACTCCAAGTTCATCCTATCACTCCTCCACCCACAAGTCAGAAATGGATTTGGAGTGTAGTCTTTCCTTTTCTCTTAATTTTCGTAATTTTCTATTCATCACAGGCTCGCTGTTAGATGTTCACCAGAGACATTCTGCCCACCACCTGCAGTATTTCATCATGCACAGCTAAATCCCTGCAGCTAGTAAACCTGTCAGCCCCATGCTGCGTGCATACTTGGCTAGCTGTAAAGCGGGGGCTGGCTAACGGCTTTAGCAGTGTAGAGCTAAGAGGCTAATGTTGTTGTGTTAGGGGTTAAATCGGTATTATCCTCTCCTTGGTGGACCAGCAGAGACAGAGGACAGACAGGGTGACTGGGTTCATGAAAATATAGAGAGAGAAAGTGGAATCGGACCTCTGTTCGAGCAGGGCTTTCCTGTGTTTTAATTCAATAACCAGGACACTGCACCAGCAGCTGTTCCTTCAGATATAACCCAAGGTCAGAGCCTACATGAACCAGCGTTACATTACATAATCATTCAGCCGCTTTTACAAAATGTAGATAAAGAAGTAGCTTTGACCCCTCAACGGTAAATGCCAACAAGATATGTTAATAATTAATCTTTTTTCCAGCTCCAAAACAATGGTCTCTTTATTTTTCTTTTTTGTTACAGAGACCTGCTGTGATACTAGTGTTAAATTTAAAAGCTGTTTTACTCACTTTGAAGAAGTGCCTGAGCAATTATTCTTGTGTCTTAATCAACATCAAGTTAGACTTAAACATCACTTTCCCAACTTTGGAAGTTAAATATAAAAGGTTGAACTGAAATGATGTGAGTGGAGTTGACTGCAACATGTTATGGTAGTGCAAATGCAATAAAAGTTTCCTAATAAGTGTTAAACAGGGCAGGGATAGCTCAGTAGGTAGAGTGGTGGCCCCATGATCGGAAGGTCGGGGGTTCGATTCCCCTGAACAGCTACCCTGAGGTACCCCTGAGCAAGGTACCGTCCCTACACACTGCTCCCCGGGCGCCCAGTGGCTGCCCACTGCTTCACTGAGTGAATGGGTTAAATGCAGAGAGGGATTTTCCCCACGGGGACCAATAAAGTACACTTTCTTCTTCTTCTTCTTAAACTAAAAGTACTGACAATGACACAGAGAGAATGAAGTCGACAGGGAGATTTTTTTTTTTTGTTTGCCACACTTTAACAGTTTGTTATTTAAGTCACAAACAAATATACAAACTGCAAAAAAAATTAAACTAAAAATTTTAAGAAATTATACAAAAAGTTAAATTGTAAATAAATCACAGATATGACACACAACTGTTTTAATAGCTGAATATTCTGGCTTTGTAAAAGATCCCTGAAGCAAATTCAGTTAAATTTTTAGTTTTACATTTTTTTCCAGACAGAGTAGAGGGAAAATGAACACATTTCTAAAACAAATACTTGAATAAATCTGAATATGTAAATCAGTTACCAGAGCATGTTTGCAAACCTTGACAAGCAGTTGGACCTGGCTGATCGAAAGTAAGCATGGCCTCAAAAAGAGAGCTGGAATGCATTATACAACTCCTTTCAAAAAAGAAGTCAGTTTCTCGAGCAGTTCAGGCTGTTGACCAAAGAACTGATTATGATATATATGTTTAAAGATGCAATTAATTAAGCTAATTTGATTTGCTTGAAGTATGTTTCACAAAAAAACTAGTTTTGCCTGTTATGTGGGATGTGTTTATTTGTTGCAAGTAAGCACATTTGGTGCTCCCAAGATTTTTGCCAGGGGTTTGTACAAAACAAAAAAAGTAGCCATGACAAGTCTCCAAACTACTAACATTTTTCTAACTTTGGTATTTTAATATGTTGGCTTTCCAGCTAGCAGTTAGTGCACTGATGACGTCATGTGAAGTAGGTTTTGCATTGAGATCCCTGGTGTTCATGCCATCTTTTGTTTTTGTTGAGCCCTTAGGGTGTGTTAAATTGGTAAGGAGATTTAAAGCTTTAGGGATTAGGCAACTAATTGATTAATCAGTTGAATTTCTCATGTTTTCAGTGTTTGTTTTTTTTGAGTGCAGGTTAAAACTGACATCATGAACATTATGATGGATTCAGAGTGTGAACTGCAGTTTCATGGCAAATCAGCGACATCTGCATAAGAACATTAGTTTGCTCATGTTTAGCGCCACTCGGGTGTTTCTGCTCATTAGTTGTCAGGCTCAGAATCCCCATCCCCTGTCATAACACGCATCTAGAAGCAAAAAGTAACATGCCGAACAGCTGATAATTGCTTTGTTTTTTTTTGTTATGTTAGAGAAAATCTGGAGAACTCTAAATATATGTGAATGTTAGATCCCCTAGGATTCAGTTAAGAGCTGCATTTATTGCTTAAATCTGTCATTAGTTAACTGAAAACTGGCAATAAACTATCCAGCAAAATAGAAAACAAGGTTTTTGTCAAACCTTTCACTTATATTCAGTATTTATTTTTAGATTTTCCATCTCATTTGACCTAAATGTTTTACTTTCTTTAATACCTTCAT
Organism: Diplotaxodon limnothrissa; assembly: GCF_057381915.1. Taxonomy (NCBI): domain Eukaryota; kingdom Metazoa; phylum Chordata; class Actinopteri; order Cichliformes; family Cichlidae; genus Diplotaxodon; species Diplotaxodon limnothrissa. The sequence goes on from NC_140600.1 coordinate 27,396,071, forward strand.
GCTGCCCCCCCCCCCCCCCCCCCCCCCCCCCCCCCGCATTTGTACATTTCAGACCTCTGTTCTCTTTCTGTCATCCTGATTTTCATTTTGATTAAATCCCAAATTCATTTAAGTGGAGTCCATTAATCCTCACTGGATTTAATACTGCAGCTGTAATGCTCTGCTAAAGCACTGACAACATATTTTCCGTAGCACCTTTCTTTCTCTTAACATAGTTTGTTGGAATATGAACTCCCCTTAGGACTGTAATTTTTCAGTTTTTGTTTCACAGAGTGTTGATGTTGAATGCTCCTGTTGGATTCAAATAGGTCAAATGTTTCAGCTTTACGCGTCTCTGTTCAGTTTTGTGTGATTTGTTTTCTACACATTCCAGTCCTGTGCAGACAAATGTCTGGCAAGTTTAATACTAATACCTAAATAATGCCCCTTTCTCCCTTCGTTAAGGCTACAACTCCTTCAGGATTATGGCTGTGAAAGAAATATTGTTAACATCTCTTTTAGACTTAAGGAATCTTGTTGCATCCTGACTTGTGTTACAGAGGTTTAATGCCCTCATTTGTCTTCTCATTTCCCCCCCGCAGGCCAGTTATCCTACATGGGAGGACTTTGTATCCAAAGGAAATAAACTGCAGTCACAGCTCAGGTAAGAGGCACATTTTAACCCCTTTTTTGTGTGTGTTTTTAAATCAGCAGCTCATTATTAACATGAAACATTTTCACCTGTAGAGCAGATTAACCTGTAGATGAGTATGGGCTCAAAATGTGGTCATAAATATTTTGTACTTGTAAATCAGTTTTGTACTTGTAAAAAAAATTTGTGTGCGTAAAATAGATTTGTGTGTGGACTTAGCCAAAAAAAAACCCTGCAAGTTACAACTACGAATTTTGACCCTATTTTTCTTCCTTTCATCTGATTGGTGAATGTCATGTCAATCACAAATGTAACAATCCAATCAGAGAACAGATGGGTTTGGCTGTCGGAGGGGCGCTTTTTTTGAACTGCAGGTCTTTGAAGGGAATAAATGCCCTTTTACATGCCAACCCAGCATTTTACTTCATCACCACGAAGTAAAACAGTCTGTGGTCGTCCGAGTTTGGTGATTTTTGTGTCACAGGACTACGTGTTTAATACAGGGACTTCCACAGCCTTTTCACCAGCGCTGCGGACGCAGGGGGGGGGGGCAGTGTTTTGGAAATGACAGTCTTCATTACAAAGCTTTCTTCGTTATGAATTAGCATAGATGTTTTTATTGAACATTTGAAGAACTAGCAAAAAAACCCCACAAACTCTTGTAGTTCACATGAAGTCAGAGATAAAAACGACAAGGAGCAGGTGCATCTAGTACAGGTAGAGCTGCTGCAAAAACCCACAGAGCCCAGCAGCCAGCAACAAATTCTGGATCCTTTGCTTTTAGTTAGCAGTTAGCATTAGCAGCACATCCTGCGTCCGATGTGAAAGGACTTTTATGCTGCGCACTGTGACTCACAGCAATGGTCCCGGGTCAGCCCTGACGTTGTGTTAAACTAATCCTAAAGTAATAATGGTATTTCTAACCACTGACATACCACAACTTTATCCTTTCAACAGCTGCTGAAAGTAAGGGGACCTAGCTGCTATCGGATATTTATATAGAGATTACCCTTCAAGGACCTGCAGTTCAAAAAAGTGCCCCTCCGACAGCCAAACCCATCTGTTCTCTGATTGGATTGTTTAATTTGTGATTGACATGACATTGACCAATCAGCTTAAAGGAAGAAAAATAGGGTCAAAATTCGTACTTGTAACTTGCAGGGGTTTTTTTGGGCTAAGTCCACACACAAATCTTTTTTACGCACGCACAAATTTTTTTTACACATACAAATCTTTTTTACGCACACACAAATTTTTTTACACATACAAATCTTTTTTATGCACACACAAATTTGTTTTTACACATACAAATCTTTTTTACAAGTACAAAACCGATTTACAAGTACAAAATATTTATGACCACATTTTGAGCCCATAGATGAGGTCTCCTAACTGTATCACAAATTTTTGGTCATAACCTATTGTATAAAACCAGATATTGCCGTTTCACGCAACGATACTGTTTTCAACCACTCATCAAATCATCAAAGACAAGCTGTTGAACATGTCATAAGTGTGTCACAGTGACATGTTAGTTTTAACAGTTTTGCATGTTTCTCCTCTATTTATTCTCTCACTACCGAGTGTTATATTTTTGTTGTTTAACTCATTCACTGCCATTGACGTCTCTAGCTGTCAGTTGCAGTGAATGAGTCAATGGGTTTAACTCATTCACTGCCAATGGCTGGCAGTGAATGAGTTAATAGTGACTTGCAAACTGTTTTTGGTGTTGGTAAGTAGGGCTGGGCGATATGGCCTAAAATCCATATCGCGGTATAATTTGAAGCATTTGCAGTAATGATATATATCGCAATATATTTTTTCTTCCGTATTTTCTGCACCATAAAGGTGGAATTAAAATCCTTTAATTTTCTCGAAAATCGAAAGTGCGCCTTATAATCCGGTGTGCCTTATGTATGAATTCTGGTTGTGCTTACTGACCTTGAACCGATTTTATGTGTGACACGGCCCTCAAAAATCTATCAAAAATGTTTTAGTACCACTTTGGTGAACTACGAAGCCACACCACTTGATGGATTGCCGGAGCATTACGGCTTCCGTAGTCAGGAGCCTCAGTATATAATATATAATGATGTGCTACGTGATTGCTAGTGACACAGCTATGTTAGCATAACATAAACAGTGAAGCTAGAGGATGAACGCTAACTTCTTTCCACTCGATAAAAGTTAATGTGAGGGTCAAATGCAATCGCATGGCAGGATGCTGTAAACGAACCAAACTTCAGTCAGGACAACAACTGAGATAATCCATCCACAATACGAGGTTAGTTATTAATATACTGCAACAACATGGGAATAGAGCAGCTGCGAGAGAATTCAACATTCAAGTGCAGTTTTTGGCTTTCTTCAAATTCCAAAACGTGCTTCCTCTCTTCACTATTACTGTCGCCCAGCATAATTTGCAGATGATACTGCTTGCAGCTGCTGCGATGCTTTCGACCAAAGCAGGCGCAGCTTGATGACACTATCAACATGCACTTTCGCGGTAGAGCGGTATAGTCAAAATCTCTACCGTTGGCCAAATTCATATCGTTTCTACCGTATACAGTTTCTACTGCCCACCCCTATTAGTAAGGGAAATTATTTATCTTAAAAGGGAAAAAATTGCTAAATGAACCAGAATTTTTTTTTAATAACTTCATAGTTTAAATATATGAAGGTCATGACCATCCCTATTTAAAATAGGAATGTGACTGTTTGATATCTTTTATCAGTCAGAAAATCTTGTTGATCATCCTGCAACTCAGCAGAACATTGTCAGTTTCCCTGAACTATAATTGGATGGCATGTTGCCAAATACTTAGTCATGTTTTTTCAGTTCGTTTTTCCATAGAAAATATTTGCCCACGATGACAAATCAACCGCATCCTGTCTTGTGTCGTTGTGACATCAGTTTTAGGTCGCAGATGAAACACTAAGAGATTTGGGCTTTTAGAGATTAAGAGACTAAGAGATTTTTAGAGTGTAAGGTAGGGCTGCACGATTTTGCATAAAATGAGAATCACGATTTTTTTGGCTTAGAATTGAGATCACGATTCTCTCACGATTTTCTTTTCCAGTATAAATATTTATTGCACTTATTAACTGCTCATCAACTTCGTAACAGTTGAGACTGAACATAAAATAAACATAAAAACAACAAATGTCTCACGTTTTGTTGTTGCCGCAAAATGTTGTACTGCTTGAAATTCCGTCTCCACCGTTGCTCGACACTGCGTGTTTAGAGCAGGTAGTGCAACAATAGAAAAATAGTTGCGGGACAGCACTGTGTAGCGTTTGTCTAGGGTGTTGATCATTTTCCTAAATCCCTCGTTTTGCACAGTGTTAATGGGAGCCATATCTTTGGTCAGGTGATAAGTGATAGCCTCCGTAATTTCCACACATTAAAGGCCAGTCCGTGAAAATATTGTCGGCCATAAACCGGTCCGTGGCGCAAAAAAGGTTGGAGACCGATGTTTTAACCGATGCATGAAACTATACATTTTTAGACATAAGTTGTAACGGCCGCCGTTTTCTTTGAGTATTTATTACACGGCGTGCTGCGGAGAAAAGCCTGTTCTAACGTTTGAGTCTAAGGTTTATTTTTAGCACCCGGCGGCTCTTTTTTTTTTTTTTTTTTACTTCTCATCCGTAAATAATCTGCTCTTTCATGTGATTCAGTTTATTTTGAAAAGTCTCAAAAGGATCTTGAGCTTTATTGTGAAAGGTTTATGTGGAACATAAACAAGCGGACACGCGATGCTGTTACCGTTGTTGTTGCTAACCACAACGCATAAAAACAGGCGCTTGTCCGTCTGTAGTGTGGTTATATTAAATATAAGAGAAAGAGAGAACTTTAAGAAATTAATATAGCCACTACAGTGACCATCAAAACCATGATCAAAAGGGTGAAAAAATATTGCCGTAAACAGTTTATTTTGCGACACCACGAAACAAACGATAGCGTAAAATGAAACTAGACATTTTTATATCGTCATCCGATATATATCGTTATATCAAACAGCCCTACTGGTCATTGTTGTATTCTGTCGTTTTACATGAAAGCTGCACATGTTCTGACCCAGGCTAATTCTGTCCAGTAGCTGGCTTGGTTTAATGACAGTATAATTGCTGAATTTCCCAGTAGGCCAGTTTACTTTGATAAGCATCGCTCTGCTTGCTGTAGCCAGTCACAGTCCATTAGCCCTGCCAGTCAGCCAGCTATGCACACACAAAGCTACAGATACAGGCATAAATAAAGGGCATCCACTTTGCTCTAATGTTTAATGCTACTTAAAAGATCAGCTGTGGATAATTTGCACACACAAAGCTTTATTTCACACATTAACTTCACAGTTATATTTATTCATACAGCCACCAATAAAGATTGTTTGTTTGTTTGTTTATTAATTCACTTTTTCTTGATACCTTCTAGCCTCATTAACACTAAAACTTCACCAGGTAGTATTTCATAGCTTGAATTATGAAAACACAAAATACAGGCATGTCATGATTTGCAAGAGGTCCAAAGGCCTCAAAATGGAACATTGTCTGATGCAGTTGAGCTGGTAAAATGCTGTAATCGTAGTCAAAAGGAGGAAGTTTTGACAACAAATAGCTTGAGGCATGCAGAAGAGTTGGACTCTTCTGCATACTGGGCACACATTTAGGATATATGTGTAAATATAAATATTCACTGGAATTCGCATAAACGTATTTCCTTGTAGTACAGAATTGACAAAATAAAGTTTAACTTTCAGGCTGATCATCGAGGGTGATGAAACGGTTAACTCCATTTTTCCTGTCTCTTTTCATGCATGAACTGTTAAGCTTGACTAGCAGAGAAATTTTGCTGATAACAGACATGATGACATAACACTTCTTTAAAAATGAAAGATTCAAATGAGTTTACAGTTATAATAAATATAACAAGTCCGTTTCACTTGACATCTTTTATCAGTGATGGCTCATTGCTGCACCATTTTTAATAGCAAAAAATATGTTTCTGCAGTTGGGCTAATTAGAGATTTCAGCTAAAAAAAACAAACAAACAAAACAGTCAGACTCTGGTCTGTAGATCTGTAGTTTAACTTTAAAGCAGCAGTTACAAGCTGAAAAGACAAGCTGAAGCCTCTCTTAGGCTCCAGTGGGGTTTTCAGTCTTGCTAAAGTATTTGGGACTCTGTGTTTTTCTGCAGCACCACCAGAGTGTTCATTCAGTGAGGGATTTAGATGGAGAAGATCAAATACATATTTGCACATACAGAGCTTCAAGAGTGTGTTTAATTATATTATATGTTTCTTGTAGTCTGACTGTGTGTCTATGTGCTACAACACATTATTGTCAATGCTGGGACTGTTATTAGGTGTTTTTGGAAAGTTATTAAATTAAATTATTGTTAGTTACTTCTGTTCAGTTATTATATATAATTATGGACAGTGTGCACCAATTAACATGTTCTCTGGTTAATGCACCAGATTTATTCCTACCTTTATAAGTCTACTGCTGGTGCATTGATAGGACAACATGCAAAATCATATGGGCACAGCAAATTGGTAAATACGATTTAAACAGTGTGGTATAATAAAATATATTTAAAGGCACTTGAGCACAGACAGTTAAGAAAACACGACTCCAGTTCATGCTGTCTTTTTTCAAGATGGTATAAAGTTGGTATGAAGATGGAATTCATTAAGTGGATCTAAGCATCATCAACTAAAATTAAACCAATCTCTGCTACACTTGATGTAACCTAACTCTGACCATGAAACCACAGCCACTGTGCACCAGTCCAATACACTGTTGTTTACTTTAAATCCATCACAGTACAGCAAACTAACCTGTATCCTGCACTAACCTGCAGAGTGTTTAATGCAATCTTTAAATAACAAAATTAGTCTGTCTCAGTTTGTATAGGAAAAAACATAATGTCACAGATACAAACCCAATATCTGATTTAAAAACATGAGGACTTAGATGTGAGCTTTATATTTCCAGCTTATCAAATAACCACTGAGCAGTGCTTGTATAGCATTTACTATTGTTGTTGTTGTTGCTGTTATTATTATCATTATTATTATTATTATTGTAATTGGTTCATTAATTTGTTGAGTCATTTGACTATTTATTTTTTAATGTTTACACTTTTATTCTTCCATATTTTCTAAAAAGTTGTTGTAAATTGGATTGTTGTCTTCAGCCTATCCTGTTTGTGAACTGCATTGTTAAGTGTGTGTGTGTGTGTGTGTGTGAGAGAGAGAGAGAGAGAGAGAAAGAACTCTTTGGTCTTAATATGAAAGAGAATTTCCACTGAGGTCAGATGCACAAACTAGAGACAGGAGTGTCATATGATCTTCTTAGTTTGGCTTTCAGAGATAATGATTGTGTGTGCGTGTGTGTGCATACATGCACTTGCGCAGCTATAGAAGCATAGACCTGACTGGTAATTGACACACATACACAGACAAAAGATCCATTGATGTAGCTGATGTGCGCCTCTCAAGGTCTCCAGTTGCACTCCTAACACTGGCCTTTGCAGGTGATTGGACTCATTTATCTTCACCAGACTGACTTTCATAATAAAAGTGTGGGGGGGGGGGGGGGGGGGGGGGGGGGTTGGTTTTTTTTTCCTCGAGTAGTGCAGAGGCTTGTTCGGGATGCATCTTCTGATTTTGTGTGTGTGTGTGTGTGTGTGTGTGTGTGTGTGTGTTTCAGATTTAGAAAAAGTTCTTATGGTGGCACTTATGTGTCTGATTACCTGACCTATTTATTCCCACTGTTGCAGATTTTAACAGTTTGTCCAAACCCCAAAGGTACATACTGTATGCTGTAGTCACTTTGTTTATGATTCTGTATCAAATAAGCCATGCCTGATACCAGTGTGCACCCTCTGAAATGGGAACTTCTGATAAACACTGCTCAAGTGTGAACTCATTTAAGATTTTGTCCTTCTCGTCACATCTAATTTGTTTGCGTTGGCGGCTTCGTGGTCCTCAGTGAGTCTGAGCGTGACCACAGTTCCAGCCTCATGCAAATGTTCATCAGAGAGTGAGAGACTTTTTTCGTTTTAAACGTTACCATCCAACGGAAGTGTGGACGCAATGCCCATTAAATTGTGAGCCTGTGTCTCTTTGAAACTTGATTGAGACCCGAAGCACAAATAAGCTCTGCAAGACACCTCATCAGTGCGATAGAGCGTATTTACTAAAGCTAGTAAAAATCTAAAAAGGAGGTTTTTGTGTGGTATTTAACTTAATCCATCTAAAGAGTTGTTGGTTCTTTACAATGTCATGCTTGTGCTTTCAACCAGTTGATCGTCTACCTACGCATGTTGCCATGACACTGTGTGTTGGGCTTTTCTTGGAGGAGTTAATGCAGTGGCGTCTTTTGCTTTCTAAACCTGAACAAATGATAGCATGATGGAATGATATTATGTGTACATTAAGCACGACAGGTAACACGTGTTGTTTGTTTCAGAACGACCATCGTGGTGACCGGAGCCTTCCTGGATGCTTTTCAGAAGGTGGCAGACATGGCGACCGGAACCAGAGGTAACCACACACACACACACACACACACACACACACACACACACACACACACACACACACACACACACACACACACAGTTGACACGTTACTGTCTGTGGCCCAGTTGTTATCATCTTGCTCTGTGTTTTTATGTGACTCACAGCAAATCAAGATAAATGTTTTCTCTCTTTCTTTCTCCTCACAATGTGATCTTTCACTGTTTCTCTTTTTATTATAAATAGTAACATCATGAGGGAGCTAATTAGCGCTGTTAACTCTCCGTGGACAGTATGTGGGTGGGATAGAATATCAAGTAAAAACCATTAACCATTGTGCTACTAAAGGATGGTATGTGGCAGGACAAGCCCCTAGCTAATTGTCAGTACATTGCTCGTTCTATCTGCCTTTCTTTGATGGCCCAGTGATTGAGTGGCAACCTGTCCAGGGTATACCTCCTCACCATAAGTCGGGCTAAGTGACAACATGGCTAATTTTGTGTGTTAAAGAACCTTCGATTGCGTTCTATCAGGCAAATGCCATAAAGTGCTCTAGTTCACCAGAAAAAGCTTTTTACATATCAGGTTTAATCTAATGCTATTTTTGTTTACTTCAACTAATGAAGATTATGCTGTTGATGTTAATAAATAATGAACAGTTAATTAAACATTTTTAAGGGCTGTGATTAGTCTGCTGGACATACTCAACAAAAACTTGAACAAAAAGCAGTCACTAATTCAAATCCTACTGTAGCCTGTGGGTGCTTTTCGGTTTGCATGTCCTCAGGTAACATCTCAGGTCATCTGAGAAGTCTAATAATTTTGTTGAAAATGTATAGAAGAAATGCAAATTTGTCTGTAACTAAGGCTGTAAAAGGCTCTGTGTCATGGTTAAGACCATGACACATTTTAATGTGGGATTCTCTGTTTAGTCTCAGCCAAGATTTTGAAATGATTTCTTGTAGTTCTGGTTATTATTGAATCAGGGAGTGCTAAAGAAAATGTGTGTGTGTGTATAAGTGAGAGGGTTGACAGTGAATTGATTAACAGCCTTTAGGATACAATCTGTAGACAAAATTTGTAAACCGCCTCATCACATGTTTCCTTCATAGGTCACAGATAAACTGTAGTTCCTGCTACTTGAATCCAAGTAGCAAAAAAAAAATAAAAAAAATGAACGAACATTTTTGCGTTCTGAATCGATCAAAATCTCCAACATATAAGGTTTACGGTTTTTCATATACTCACCCAGCTGGCATAGGCTCCAGACCTCAGCAACTCTGAATCCATTAAGATTGGATTAATGGTTGGAATTTCCCAAATGTTGTTTTTTGCTTTTCTTTGGTTCAGAGAATGGGAAATTGAATAACTTTTTAAAACATCACACAATTTTCTTGGCTAGTTCTGATCTTCGCTATACGAAAGTCCTATTATTTATTTATTTTTTTTTAGTTTATTTAAACTGATTTTCTTTGTAAGAACTGTCATTGCCACCATAACCAATCAATGACGTTTGTCTGTTGGAAATTCCAAAATCTGTTCAAAAAAGAATGAGTCAGAATAAATAAACTTTTGTGTTTTCTCTAAATTGGCAGCAGATTACAGGACTTTTTGTCAGTCTAAATTAAAAAAAATAAAATAAAGTGTGATAGGCTACTAGAAGGAATTACTTGTACAAATTAATTCCATATAAACATTATTCAAATATGCTTACCAATAGTGTTGTAACTAGTGTTCCACCTCCCACATGCTTGTTGGTGGGAGGGTTATGTTGCTGTGTTTAGTATTGGTGTGCAATACTGCAGATTTTGGTATCGATCCAATACCCAAAAAAAATACAGAGCCAGTATTGCCAATACCAATACTTTTAACTTATAAAGGCAGCATATGTAGGGGAGGGCAGTGTGTAATGATTTATAGGGTGAATCATAATCGACCACTAAACCACTACGATTTACAATTTCCACATTAATAAGTTAACACAACAAAACACAACTTTCAGCTTCTGTATTTTGAAGTTGGGGTTCTTTGAGACCTGGAATGTAAATGTGCCTGTTTATAAAGCACTTTGGGTCATCTTCTGTTCCTTAAATGTGCTAATGGATTTAAATAAAATATACAGTCAACTCAAAACGTTCAGATCTTTTTTTGGTGCATGTTTAAGGTATATTTTTTCATTTCCTAAAAAATAATTTATTTAACACAATTCAGTGGGCTACATGCTGTACTTAGAGGAAAAAAGTAAAGTATCGATCCTGTCATGATGGTATGGATCCAGTACCAATACCAGCGTTAGTATCATGTCTGACTTGTAGATGTTGGAGAACGGTCACTTAAACAGAAATTACAGCATCATGAATTACAGAAGATAAACTTGCATACAGATTAGTAGAGTGGTGAAAATGTGGAAGGTTTTAGATACATTCCTCTTGACTTGCATATTCAGTTTTTCCAGTAGTGTCACACTACAGTCATTCAGTGGTAGACCCTAACATGCCAAGAGAAACTGCAGTGTGCCAAGAAGTCGGGGCTTGATTGCAAGCTAGTAAACATGGATGCTGTAGGTTTTTCATTTTTTTTTCTTTTTGTAAGACCTTTGCAGGTGGCTTATGGCCTAGAAAATAGTGCAATTCATTGATCCCCCAGTGAGCAATGTTGAAGCATAATTTTAGTTTACAAGAAGACTTCATACAGCCTGCCAACTCATTCAAGTTTGTTTAAGAAGGCACAAAATGTTTCAGTTCAGGTTGAGAGAATTGTTAATCAGAACCTGTTTGGTACAACATCAGAAGTCTGTTCTGCCTTGTATAATCTGTATCTTGGTATTTCTGAACTTGCAACAATTATATGAATGACATAATCGGAGGGTATTCATAGTTATTTTATATATTTATATATTTTATATTCATTTTCACTACAAAGCTTGTGTTTTGTTTATTATTTCAGACTAAAGAATTTAGAGTTTCTAACTGTTAGTGATGCCGCAGTGTTTGTTTGAGTCTGGAAACTGAAGAGGTGTCTGGACTCGGAAACTGCTAATGATGTATGATGTAAGAAGCAGATGGTCACCTGCTCACCAACTTAGCCGGCACCCGAAATCACGTGCTGTTTAATGCAGCCCTAGAAGAAGGACATTACTCAGCAAAATCTATCTAGAAGAAATAGATTTTGTAAAAAGTTTTAAAATGTGAATCTGTAGAAATGTTTTTACTGTTTATAGCTATAATAGTTGTCTCTGGATCTGTAAGGGTCTATCACCCAGTCTGCATTTGGTGCCACATGACTGAGGGTTGGGTTGCCTTAGGGCTGTGTGATATAACGAAATATACTAGATGCCAAAATTAAAACATCTATCGTTTCATGTTACATGCTATCGTTTGTTTAGTGGCGTCGCAAAATACACTGTTTACGGCAATATTTTCTTTCATTGTTTGGTCACCATACAGAAAATAACAGCATGGCCAGTGAAGATGAGGCAGAACCAGGTAGCTCCAAACAGAAGGACCAGTCAAAAGAAATCGAGGACCTTATTCCTAAGCAAGGGGCTACCTCTGTAGCATTGACATGGTTTGGTTATGAAAAGTCTGACATGGACCAGAAAACTACTATGCAAATTATGCCGCAAACCGGTCAACACCACAGACTCAAACATGACAAACCTCTTCTACCACCCACGTGAGAATCGCGTGAAAGTGTATAAAGAGAGTTTATGGATGAGAAGCAAATAAGAGTGGTCAGGTGCTCAAAATAAACCTTAGACTCAAATGTTAGAACAGGCTTTTCCCCCGCAGCACGCCATGTAATAAATACTCACAAAGAAAATGACAGCTATTGCAACTTCTAAATATATACTTTCATGCATCGGTCAAAACACTCGACTCCAGATAAACGACGCCCAGATGAAAACACTTCACGCAAGTCGAGTTGCCCGAGTTTCACAGAATTTACAGAAAATGCACTATTGTATGAAATATATCGTTATCGGGATGAAAAATGTCTTATATTGGGATATGAGATTTTGGTCATATCGCACAGCCCTAGGTTGCCTTGTTTGCAGTCAATCAGCCTCTGTTTGGCTGCTGTGGAGATCTCCAAAGAATGTCTTTTCCTGTTGTTTCCCAATCTATATGTTGTCAGGAGGGAAGGCAGGGACCAGCTGTTGCCCTTTTAAGATGGACTTTACATCCAATACTTTGTGCCAGACTCCTGTGTATCCCTCATCAAATCATCCACCTGTTTTTTTTTTTTGCTATTTTATGTTTGTTTTTCAATTAAAATGGGCTATATTTATATTTAAGTTTCTTCTAAAATGTCTTATAATTCCTAAATATAAAATAATTCGGAGCTCACCTCAAGGGCTTTAGGAATGTCACCATAAGTGTACCGTATTTCCCGGACTACAAAGCGCACCTGAATATTAGCCGCACAAGCTAAAATCAGGGGAAAATCCTGTTTTGTACATACATTAGCCGCACCTGACCAAAAGCCGCAGGTGTTTCAATGTTGACTTATCATATGTAAGAGAATATGCACAAAGCGAATTGTCAGGAAAGAGATGGCTGTTTGGAGACACACCCCTTTTATTAATATTTTGAAAAACAAGTTATGGGTACATATTTGCACATGTGCTGTGCTTCATAAATGAGTAACAAATGTAGTACATAACAGTAACCTACAGCACACCAGAAAAATAGATTCGGACTACCTTTTAGGCTCAGGTGCAGTGACACGGCTGTAACAAGAAGAAAAGTCAGTCATTCACCACCATCTTCCTGCGCACTAAAACCACCAAAGTCCTCTTCTCCAGTGTCGGAAACGAACAGGCTCAGGATGGCTTCGTCATCCACTCTCAGCTTCTTTCCTTCGTTGTCACTTTCAAAACCAAAGAAATCCTCATTGTCAGTGTCAGAGTCGAACACCCTCTGAAGGGCTGTGGCGGTGTCCTCCTCTTCATCATGCAGCAGTCCAGCCCTTCGAAATCCGTTGGTGATCGTGGATGTTTTCACACTTTTCCACGCTGTCAGAATCCACTGGTGGTGTTGAGCATAACTTGCTTTTCGCAAGTTTATCGCCGCTGGTCATCCACGACTCCCGCTGAACGCTTAGCGCTACTTTGAAGTTTGTTTTTCGCGCTACTTGTACGGCACTATGTTGCCTGGCGGATGGACATGTGACCAACATACCACTCTTGAACCCCGATCCTTCCGCCAGGCAACGTAGTGCCGTACAACAGCAGAACAAACAAAACAAATCGTCTTACGATATCACAAAAATCATGGACAATCCATAGAAAAGCCGCACCTGACTAAAAGCCGCAGGGTTCAAAGCTTGTGCAAAAAGTAGCGGCTTATAGCCCGACAATTACGGTAATTAAAACAAATGGTATTTAATTCACTTGCACTTTGTTCATCAAGAAAATGGACATACTAAACATCCAAGTCAGACCCCCTGTTTTAACTATATTGACCACGCACCCTTTCATGCTTTTGTGCATGGTCACACCTCCCAAAGGAAAGTGTTAATTTAATGAGTAGTCATGCTAAATAAATGAAATTATAATTACTATCCAAATTATAAAAATTAATTATATTTTGTGCCGTAATCAAACCTTGGTTCTTGTTTGGCACAGCGGTGGATGTAGGAAGGTTACCATCTGTTGGCACTTAGTTCAATGTGAAGCTGATATAGCCTTCACACACTGCGCGTTGATGAGACACATTCCTCTGTTGTGCATGCGCGCGCATCTGCATAGTGTTTTGACAGCTGCCTCATCCCCCTCATTCTCTGCAGTCTCAACTCAGCTGTCCAGTGTGTGAGAGAAAAGGCAGACAAAAGAAAAAGGAACAGCTGACTTTAAGCAGGGCCAATGCATTTAACACACACTCCTACACATGTTCACTTTTAACACTGGCAAGTCCTGGCATCTTGTAAATTCCCTAATTGTTTTCTCCTTTTCAGCCCCTTGAATTGCCTGCAGGGGACTACATGTATGTCAGAACTGGTTTGGCGGGTCTATGTGTAGGCACTTTGTTTGCTTTTCATGGTAATACTCATGATGTCATAGTTTTGTGGTATGGGAAACGGAGAAGTTGTGCATTTGAATTTTTTTTTCTACCAGGACAGACAGACAGACATGAGTGACAGGTATCAGTTGGTGTCTTGGTCAAAGGTGGCATTGTTCAACATTGCTGAACACCCCATGTTGCTGTTTCTCAATGTGGAAACGTGTCAGGACAACTTTCAGTGACAGCTGACTTTAATTGTTCGTTATCCACTTTCATGCTTCATAGACGCTGACAGCATCCTTGTGTTGTGTCAATACCTGTAACATCAGTTGTTGAATACAGCCAGAAAAGGCATGCGAAATAAAACCACACAGGTAAACTGTTGTAATTGAAGATTTTATTTTTTGACTGGACAGTATAGCTTTATTTAAAGTCTGCTTCCCACATATGCAACTATCAAAAAAATATGAAACTGTCTCTCCCTCCAAACGTCATAAAGTCACATTTATGCCATAGGATGCCGTTTGATTGATGGCAGCTGATTCTCATGTGTTGATTTTTTTGTCATAGGTTCCTGTTACAGGCATTGGCACACTTTAGTAAACATCCAGTTTTAAAAAAATATTCTAATAGGTGACCTCACAAATCAGCAAAGCCAGAAAATCTTTGTCCTGTGAGACATTTCATCCTCCTTTATCTGCTTTTGTTGTTGCTTACCAAACTGAGCACTTTGGCATGATTACAATTGAAACTGGCAGATTATTGCTAAATCCACAGAACTATGAGGCATCTTTTCTTACTGAGCTGCAGCTACTTCAGACCTTAAGGTGGTGTGTTAATATCTATTCATGCATTCATTTTCATACGCTCCAGTTCAGAGTTGTGGGGGCTGGAGCCTATTCCAGGTGTCACAGGGTGAACGTTTGGGAACGTCCTGGACAGGTTGCCAGTCTGTCACAGGGTTAATGTGTTAATGTAAGGCCCCATAATTCTCAACAAGAAGCTGGTTTAGAAAATAAGTCGGAGCTTTTAAAGCCACTTATGAACTCATTGCATTGAGCCATTGCTTTAAAGCAATCAACACCTGATCGGTTAGAGTATCCCTAAATGGAAGAGGTGATACTGTCTAAGGCTGCTGACTGGCTAATGTCACCTCTTTTTCCGATGCGTGTGTGTGGGGGATAGGGCTGCCACGATTAGTCGACTAGTCACGATTACGTCGACTATCAAAATCGTCGACGACTGATTTAATAGTCGACGCGTCGTTTGAAGCTTTGCAAGATCCCAAAAGACGCAGGAATAAGTAGTAGGATTTAAGAGTGTAATAACGGACTGAAACAGAAGATGGCAGCACTGCATGTACAAGGATGCCAGCTGCCGTTAAACCCCGAAGAAGAAGAAGCTGTGTCCCAGAATTCATAGCGCAGCCCAGCGCAGTTTACAACAATGGCGGCAGCTAGTTAGTTTTAATATTACTCTCATTATTCTTTCTGGGTCACAAAATAAACGTTTAGGCAAGAATGTAGCTGTGTAAACCTCAAATATCTGCTCAGTTTATCAAGACACCACATATTTTCAAAAGAGCTCCGACGTTTTCGGAGACGTCTGTTACCCACTAGCTCGATAGCGAGCCCGGGGCAAGGCTCACTAGAGCCCGTGAGAACACCGGACTCCCGGCAAATCGTCTTCAAACCCACCGCCGTCTTTCGCTACTCAGGTTAAACATGATATATGAGTCACTTAGATAACTTAAAAATGTTATTGTTTGGCTTTTTTAGTATTTTATTTGTTCCTGAGTAAATCTGTTTGGCTGAGATTAAAGTTGAAAAGAGATTAAAGGTGCTCGAGAATATACTCCGGTGTCCTGTTATATTTTAGATAGCAAGGAGTTTATTAAACTTCACCGAAACAATCTGCAAATTTCATTTAAATTTAATAAACTATCATCTTGTCTTTATTTTTAGTTAGCACATACCTTAAACACTTAAAGCTGTAAGCTAATGATAGTTATATAAGAGCAGATGCATGCTAGTGCAATAAGCTGTACGTTTTACGTCCAATGGATGATGATCTGACTAGTTGACTATCAAAATAATCGTTTGTGGCAGTACTAGTGGGGGATAGGATGGGTTATCCAATTAAATCACATGTGATTTAATTCTGTTATATTTCAGTAAACAATGATAAAGGCTCTCCTCTTTCTCATGGCTTTAACTGAGAACTAACTAATTCCTGCATTGATTTAAAGTCTTTGAGTGTCTTCCTCTTCTAATTTCTATGAGTAAATGAATGCCAGTATTTATTAATGTTAATTTTAAAGTGTGACAATAAGAACAGCACTAGAGTTCAATAAATCTCATCACAATCAGCTGATTTTCAAAGCAGGTTCCCCTCCTCTCTTGATTCCACATGACTGGTTTCCTCAGTAACCAAGGAACTGTTGACGTCTTTAGCATCATGGGGCTTTCAAAGCACACACACAGTTACACACACAGAGATCACAAGACGACCTACTGAGTCCTGACTAATTCCACCAGAGGTTTCCTAAGGTCAGCTTTCTCTGCATGTTTGCTTGCTCAAGTATTGCAGAGGTAAACATGCAGTTTTCTCTATATTGACTGGTCAGCTGGTCAGTTAATCAATAACAAGTGGATCAATAGAAGGGGAAAGGTTAAATGAGCCACAGTGCATGCAGAAATTGAAAGGCCTTTGAGTCTAAACTGATCAACTATGTAAACTCATGATACATAGGGTTTTTTTCTTCTCCTGATGGCCACAATCACAGTAGGTTTGGAGGAAAAGAAAACACTGGCGGCTAGTCTTGGTGGAACAACTCAGGAGCATAAAAAAAAATGACAGGAATTAATTCACACATACACACTTACAGGCTTTTCTGAAAGGGCCACATTATGAGCAGTGAGGAGGAGAGTGAAGCTGGAAAATCTGGGTTTAGGAGAAGGACAAACAGCCCTTGCACTGTTTCTCTGGCGTCGTCATTGGAAAATGGAGGGAAATTATCAGTGACTGGAGTTTTGTTTTTCCTTTTTTTTCCACTTAAGACTGATTGTAGTCATGTAATTCTTATTTACTTACATATATCTTGTTTTGGTGAATTATATTTCAATATTTTTAGAACTCTGTGTCTATGTCTGTGGTAAAAAATCCTAAATAATAATCCTAAATTAGACAAAAATAAGATCAAAACAGTTTGATGCCAATGCTTTGAGTATTAATTTGTCTGATGTGGTTTCCTGTCAAAATTTTGGAGTGTGTCCTTTAAGTATGGCTGGGCAGTTGATCAAATATTCTTTTCAGTTATTATTTATGGCTTCTGATAGTTTAAAGAAAGTCAGTCCCAGAGACTGGTCAGTGATCCCTTGGTGATCACAGGTTACTAAGGAAAAATTGGTATTCCCCAGCCAGTTGGCGAGTAATTGCTAAAAGTGACATAAGTTGCAAATAGGTATAAAGTACTGTACCCCTCCTCCTCCTCGTGATTGTTTAGATCTCTAATAGATTGCCACAGTCGGCCACAATGCCAGTCTGTTTCCAGTTTGTGTTTTTCATGGTTTCATTATCACTCAGCAAGCAGTTGGTGAGTGTTTGCAGACGTCAGTGTGTTCCATGTAGGCTACAGGGAACCTTAGCAATCTGCTAGTGACAAAGGAGTTTTTAAAATTTTATTTATTTATTTTTATTGCAGAACCCTGTTTGTGACTGATTTCACCTAGAAACAGCAAGGAGTGTCTAGCAACTACTTGCTAACTAGTCAGGCAGTAAACATTTTTTCCTCAGCAACCTATAGTTTTCAGGGGTTGCTGATGGGCTCTAAGCTTGTGTGATTGAAGCCTAAAATAAACAACCTCTATATACGATTCCTGCTTCGTCTATGGGCATGTGAAGTTTAACTACTGGTGTTTCGCCAAAAGGATGTGGAAATCGGTGTTGGAGGTCATTAAGGATCTTCTGTAAAGTGGAAGTTACAGAACCACATTTAGGGTGGTGTTTTCAAACAATAGTGGCAGTATTAACGTTATTATGTCAGCTGATGTAATACACATTCCAGCTAATGGCTTCACACAAATCTGCTGGCACACAGATGGCAGCAATATGCTGTCTGTGTGTTGGCTTTCTGTGCCAGAAAATTCAGCAAAGAACATCACAAGTTGAACAGGATTTAATTTAAGAAAGAAATGCTCCTGGCAAAAATATTAGAAATGGACCACAAATGGCATATATCAGGCCTCACAAAGACACAGCGTTGTATGATACCCATGGTCAAGCATGATTTACTGGTAACCAAATACGTCTGACCTTTTGGTGTATTTAAAAAAGACTTCAAATTCATAAATGCAATTTCTAAACTGCTTCAGAGCTTTAAATCTGCATTATGTCAAATTCAGAACACAACAAAATGTGAGAATCAAAAACAAACTCACTCCCACACTGATCTTGTCAGGTTACATTTTTCTCTGAAGTCATCTCCACGCCACACGGAGCTCTGTTAGACATGTCTGAACACAATCACAAGAACCGCCCACACTGTTCAATACCTGGTTGCACACTTTTGTTTCACTAGCCCTGTGGGTATTCTTGTTGATATATTGCATTTGACCTTTACACTAAAATGATCCATGAGAGCTGATTGCCTAATCCCAACCTTTTCACAGCCTTTTCACACCATGTGTGATTCATGTCTTATTAAATAAATGTTCACACCATGTGTTAGGGTTAAAGGTCTTTGATTGTTGTCTTATATGGAGGCAAAATAATGGGAGGGTGTCATAACTTAATGTCTTAATGTTGGTTTAAAATGGAGCACTGTAACAAAAAATAATTTCCCCCAGGGATCAATAAAGTATTCTGATTCTGATAACTGTAATTTCTAGGAAATGATGGAAGCACTGGGTTATTTGGAAAACAAAATGAAAGCTATCTACATTGTTGCTTTAAACTTTGGAGACCTGAAACTGCCAAATGGAAATGTAAAAAGAAAACAAAATAAATAAATAAAAATGGTAAATATGGGAACGTCTGAACGATGCTGTGAGGAACGTTACCTTAAAGTGATCCATATCTAAATGACAGAATGTTACACTTTAACATCTGGCTCAAGCTGTCCTTTTTTTTTTTTTTTTTTTTTTACCTCTGCTACAGTTGTACATTTAGGGCTGTCAACAATAACAAAAATATATAAATCAAATTTTATAAATTAATATTTCAAAAGAAATGAATATTCACTTGACAAATATTTAACTGTTAATAGTACCAATAAGTGCACTGTATATGCATCATGGTAGTACAGTAGTTAGCACGGTCACCTCACACCAACGCGTCTCCTGGTTTGAACCCCAGGTGAGGCATTTCTTTGGAGTTGGCATGTTTTCCCTGTAGCTATGTGGGCTCCCCACAAGTACTATGGCTTCTTCCCATTGCCCAAAGACATGCATGCTAGGCTGGTGGTTAATTGATCAAAGCTCTGTATACAAGTATGTATAGTTGAAGAGAGAATGATTAAACTCTTCTTTGGAAATACTTTGGATGTTGAACACAGGATGGCAAAAATGTAGAACTTGAACTGCACTGACTGAACAGATTGAAAAAATCTTTATCAATTAGCTCATGATAGAAGCGTCATTGACCGCAGCTGTTTTGATGGAAAGGTAATTATTTTTCTTTATGTGAATGTACTTAACTATGACCTATTTCATTCTGTGCAGGTACCGGTATGTATGACATGTTTAAAACATGTTCAAGACATTCAAACCTGTGTGAAGTTTTTGAATGATCTGGTTTATACAGCAAGGGTTATTTGAGCTTAACTTGAACCATGACACGAAACTAAATTTATCTAAAAAAGCCCAGAAAATCTTAGAACTGAGGGACCAGCCCAGACGGTGTTCATTTTCTGTCTACTGTAAGCTCATTAGCCATCGTTATGTCTTAGAATTTTAAATAGAGATTTAAAATGTATTTAAAGACTTAAAAAATATATATTTTTAGGCCTGTTGGAACATCTGCTGTAGCTGTATTAAGATAATGATGATATGACTGTAACATTTAAGATTTAATTGATACCTGAGCTGAGAACTTGAAGTGCAATAGGCAAATAAACACACCTCGCCCCACCCATGAAATGAACCTAAACTTCATACCTGAGAGTACATGTTTATGAATGTTACACATGCTGTCCACCATGTTGCTGCACATGTTGGGCTCATAATTATTTTGTTTAGTTACAGCAGAGAGGAGGTTGAAAGGAAGTAAAGGGGATAACAGAAGTCTGGAGGAGGGGGAGGGGCACTGAGGATGGATAAGAGAGAAAGAAAGAGGATCTATAGAGGCAGATGAAATGATGGACGATTGAGTGAGTGTTAATGTGATAGTCAGTTCAGTTTTACTCTTAAATTGCTCTTTGAGTGGATGAGCAGACACACCTGATCTGCCAGTGTAATTGTCCTTTTGTTTTAAACGTGTCAGTTATGAGTCAGCTTTGCAGCCTATGTGAGCCTTCCTGCTTCCTCCCTGTGCAGGTCTCTGATTTAGATATTCAAACGACACAAAATGAGTCAGTGTGAGCTCACACAGCTCGGTCTCTTTGCTGAAAATCTGCTGTATCACTTTCATCACACTAGAGCTGAGTAAAGTGGATGTCACTAATTGTTCGATTCAGTGTCAGAGTAGGAGAGCTGAAATCACAGAACATACCCACACAGTCACAAATCATCAAAAGACCTTTGCTAGAGGCCTGAAAAACATTGAAAGCACGTCCACATTTGTTTTAAAAGAGAAAGGACAATCTTGCTCCTCAACACCATTGCAAACTCCTCTCTTTTATAGGTAGAATTAATGGTTCCATAGTAGTGTCTGTTTTGTTTTTGGATATGCAGCCGATACAGACCTGCTTGAGGCCTGCTTTATATTTAAAAAATTGCAGTCGGGTAGTATTAGTCAGTGTAAGTAGAATGGGTGTGCCAAAAATGCCAGTTAAATGTCTTATCAAATGAAAACAAAGGACCTTGAGACAACAGCTACGTACTTTCACTTGCATCATAATTAACCTAATTTTAGCCTTGATGACTTTGTGCCATTTATATCTTTTAGACTTCTTATCAACTGTTTAGCACTTCTAATCAGCTGCTGCAAATAGCTTGGAAAGGCACTTTTCAGTTCTTCAAATGAATTTATATCCAGTTTTCACTGAGTACTCCAGGTTCCAGACATACATGTTAGGTCCGGTTTATTGATGAATCCTGTTGGTCAGAATGTAAATTGTTGTATGCCTGACTCTGGGTCATATAGTATATTGCCGACTCATCCAGGGTATACCCAGCCTCTTGTTCTTTGAGAAATAAGATAGACCCAGGGATCTTAAGTTAATCGAATAAACAGTTAAGAAAGTAGGTGGATGGAAAAGGATGATTGACCGACCAGATCAATCTAAAAAAAAACCAAAGCAACTTCCACATACCTCTGGTGCTTAGGATTGTAACCAGTTTAGGAATGTAACTGCCTTTGTTTTTTTGTTTTTTTTTAATTTGAATGAACTAACAGGATTGCTTTGTCAAAAGTTGTCATTTTTGTTGTACAAAAACGCAAACAAAACACAACAAAAGGAAAACGGGCTGTGGAAGTAACGGTTCTGTTTGTTTGTCTCAGACGCTAAAACATTAACAGTTTAACAGGAAGTGTTGTGTCCACAGACACACTGAGTCACACAAAGAAACCTTTATGATGAGCAGAGGACGACAGAGGACTCACTGTTGAAATGAAGAGGCATTTCTGTCCCCACTCTAGTTCTTCTGCCTCAACATTTATGTGACCTCCGAAATGTGGAACAAATCTGAATAAAGGTCCCATACACCCACCAGCCACTTTATGCCCAACTGCTCTTTATAGCAAATACCTAATCGGCTAGTCACGTGGCAGAATCTCACTGCTTTAAAGAATGTAGACATGGTCAAGACTACTGCTGGAGATAAAGTGTAGCATTGGGAAAGGTAGTTGAAACAGCATGAGTGTCTTTTTCAGAAACTGCTCATCCACAAGGAATTGAATGCGTACTCACCGTTAGGCTTCACATATCTGACATGTATATCTATCTATAGATATCTACCTATCTCTCCATAATACAGTTACAGAAAGTCTTAAGAAACAATACAGACTGTAAAAAAACTGGGCATGTATGATAGATATCAATAGGCTCAACACAGTGCAACCTGGATGAACCTTAGATATTCCTTTTAATAATACAAGCATATGCATATAAGCATCTCTGTATACATTTTTGCTGTATCATTTAGATGACAGCGTCACAATTTGGTGTAAACAGTAAAGAATGGTACCTGTCATGATTGCATTAACATCTCATGCTGCTGTGGTTTTTAGCCTCATGGTGGCAGCTGAGCAAGATTTAGTCATCATAGCCTTTCACAGTGTTGTTGCTGACCATGTCTGTCCCTATATGACCACAGTGAACTCATCTCTTAATGGCGGCTTTGAACAGGATACCACAACACTCATATCATCTCAAGCTGGTTTCTTAAACATGAGTTCACCAGGGGCTTTTAAAAGCCCCTGGTGAACTCATGTAATTTCTGTACTAAGAAACACTTGGTATAGAAACTGGTCCTGTTACACTGACTTGATGTGTTACGTTCACGCGTTTTCTATGGTGTTATTAAAATGTTCTGAAGTGGTCCTAAGGTTACGTAAGCTTCTTCATTGTCTAGTCATTCTGTCATCCCTGGTGAAATACACAAATAGTTGCCAGAGTTGGACAAGAGATGCCATCAAACTGCACTAATGGCAGTGCTATCCATCTTTCATACTGCGTCCTGGGTGGCCTAAAAGCAAAATGTGTAACCACAGAGAGATGGACACACACTGAGAACTTTATTTCCTACTTACTTTACAAAGGAAAGGAAAGGAAGCTATATCAGCAGGAGAGCTTTGTTTGTTGTTTGTTTTTTAACCTTGAATGAATAGGCCTACTGTAATTAGTGACCATTAGGCTACTGAATTAATTTCAGCTGATCAGCTAAAATGTTATTAAATCATAAAACTTGCCTGAATTGTGTGGGTTTTTCTCCTCACTTTTTTTTCTTTTTTGGGCCTGTAGTTCTAACTCTTTTAGTCTGGTTTTTGTGTGTAAATTGGCTCACCGTGGCGTCCCCACAGACCTCACCATTTTACTGACGAAAACAATCCCGGTGAAATAAAATAAAAAAAGTCTCTCCAAACTAGGGATGTCTTAACACCAGAAATTTTGTAGTCAGTATCAATTCCACCAGAATTACATGATCCTCAATCATGACACTCAAACTTGATACCAAAACAAAGTGATCATCCCACATACAAAACTCCTTTATTAAAAGCTTGTTTTAAAACATAGACACAGTGGCAGATCTTTAATTACATTTTGTTGGAGAGGCTTTAATGGAAATGTTAGGATAGTTTGCTAATATTATAGTTGCATTACATTATCATAAGCATCTAATACTAGGCATTGCAAACATTTAGCCTATGGAGCAGAGTTGATTTCACAGCGGCAGTGCCAGCTGTCTCAAACAAAATGATAACATGTTTTTCAGGAAAACATATATATTGGATGTCGGTCTTTTAGGTGCTTTGCTAAATTGTAAGTATTTCCTCCCTTGATCCAAAATACACGATAAAATCATTTGCATATTTCCTTTTGCAAATCAGTTTCACCCCTTTGGTCATTCCCCCTAAAATGCAAATTACTTCCCTAGCCAGCTCAACCTTCCTTATCAATTTTATCAGTGTGTCGCAGCAGAGCTGTCGTGGCAGCTGCACCAATCACCATTTTCTACGTGTACTTTTTACTGTTCTTGTGGGGTATCTTTTTATTTTTCGTCAAGTAAAGTTGGACTACAACACTTGTAGCTGTACGCTGCCTGTTTCATTTCTAGAAGAACTGTCACCTCAGTACATTTGGTACTATGGTAACAAAGAAAAACAAGTACCACTGCCTTTTCAGTATTTTGGCATCTATTGGTATTTATTCTAGTATTTATCCCTACTGCAAACATAGTGTTACATCAAGCCTAAATATACAATCAAACTAACAGATGCAAACACTTCTCTCTATTTCTGGTTTGGAGATTGTAATGGATGTGTTCATATATGATGTCTTGATTCATAACATGAAAAAATCACAGCTCTGGGCTTTCACCCACTCAGATCATTGTTCTTTAAAGTGGGAGCAAAATGGGGAATACCTTTTATAAATGATATAAAGATGGAGAAAGAGACTGAGAGAGCTAACCTCCTGATGTGCACACAAGCTCATTATCAAATGTGTATTAGTCAGTGTGTTTAAATGTGTCCTGGCTGTGTTTGCATTTGTCATGCTTTTGTGGGCATTTCAGCATGAAGCTAACATTGTAACATCATATAAACCCAAACTGGTTATTAAAGGAGGTGGTGTCTTTCTTACATAATTTTTTAACAAAATGAGACACACACCTATTATTTCAACACACATTACACCACTCGTCATAAGATTTTAATCCAATTGATTTCCAAATAGCCTCTAATGAAGCAACAACCTCACACAAACTGCTACAATGTTCAAGAGCTTCAGTTCAGCTCCTGTTTTTGTGTTTTACAGATCATGCAGGCTACGGGCAACAACTCATTTACTCATCTCAGAATTTTTTTCTACTACAGTTTTACTCTATTCACCATTTTTATTTTATTTAGCTTTTGTATGTTTCAAGCTCTTTACTAGACTTTTTAAACTTCATTTAGCTTTTTTATGACATGTTCGATTTTGTTGATAATTTTCATTGATTAGTTTTTGTCTGTTGTCATGACTGCAACTTAATGAGCAAATTCAGCTCTACTGGCGAAACATAAATACACTTAATACCGCTTGTCAAAGTCCTTCTATGTCTTCACTACGTATGTTAATATAAATCTGGACAATTAGACATAAATTGCTGCTGCAAGGGTTGCCAGACACTCAAAATCATGATGTGGAAATTCTGTTTAGTTCCATGTAGAGATATCATTTAGATCAGCCGAGCTCAGAAACCTTTAGATTTTTGGAGCCCTTACGTTGTTTTGAAGTATAGAAAGTTTAAGGTGGTGTGTTATACAAACACCTGACAGATATCCTGTCATCTGCTCATAATGATCTAGGTTATGATCTAGATTTCCTTCACTGGTTTTTCAGCAGCAGCAGCAAAAAGCTTTAAAAAAATAAATAAATAAGAGTCGCCACATTGATGATAGTCATCTGGGTAAAATCGCAGTGATAAGAGCTCCTTTTAAACTGACAGAGGTGTTGACTCTGTCTTATGTCTGGCCTTTCAGCAGCTCCTTTGATGTCTTTCACAAATATACAGTCAGCAAATACCAACAAAATCCAACCAAATCTCTCTAATAATGTGGATTACATGTCAATTTATTTAATTCATGCTAAGAGCATGCATAGCAAAAGGTGTGCGTATTGATGAACACACAGATTTTTTGCATTACTGGCAAATCCTGGTTTTCCTTAATGATCAGCCTCTGAACAAAAATGTTTGAAGACCACAGAGCTGGACTAGCTAGTTAGCTAAGATGGGTTTTTCCTGACTCAGACAGGAAACTTAAGCGTGGGGGTGGACTCCATCCGTAACAATGATCAGTCCCAGGCAGTAAAGCCACTGACTGTGCTTCTCACACAAAGTACTATTTCTCAGATTAAAAAAATAAATTAATAAATGCTTGGGTGAAGATATCTTTACTGTTTTTATTAAAAACTGTAAAAACATGTTGTTCTGTGTTATTTTAATTCATTTTCCGTCAGGTCTGGTTGAAGCTTTTTGTTTTTATGTGGATTAAAAAAAAGGAAAAGAATTCCTTGGTGCAGGAATCATGTCCTGAAAGGAAGATTGCTCTTCTCCTCTTGTGTTTTTTGATCAGCAGTGTTGGACCCTTAAAAAAACAACACTAACACTTGTTAGGAATTATAGATCAATAGAGCCGTGACTGATAACTCCTGTGGTTCTCTGTATCCATTTGTACAGTTAATCTCATAGAAAACAACTATATAAGCTATATACCGTAATGCCAAATACCGGAATGTAATTTATTTACATTTTATTATTAAATTTTGTGAGCACTTTAAAATTAACTCTATTCTGATTTTTTTTTTTTTTTTTTCTTTTTAAAAATAAGTTATTTTCTGATTGTTCCAGGTGCCACCAAGGAGATAGGCTCAGCGCTAACCAGGATGTGTATGAGACACCGGAGCATCGAGTCCAAACTTAAGCTGTTTACCACGTAAGACACTAATTCTCACCCTCCACTCACACACAGCTTTGAATATAATCTTTATGTAGGAAGGAGGTAAGGCAGGTGAAGGTTTGAATGATGGTGCGGTGACACCATTTATCAGGCAGTGTGGGAATTGGGTAATTATTTCCAACAGACATATGTTAACACCAACTGTGTGTGTGTGTGTGTGTGTGTGTGTGAGGGAGTGTGAGAAAGCTGGACTTGTATGCTATCCTGATTTCACCCATTATCACTGTCACTGCAACATTACAGCTGTCCTGTCATTACTGTCTGCTGTCATTAGCAGAGGTGTCAGTCAGTGACGCATATATTGTGTCTCATGCGGATCACGGCACATGCACTCAGAAGCCACATTATTAGGTGTACCTGTGCTGCCTGTCTGGAGTCCCCTACAAGTTTTGTTCTTCCATCTTCTTTCATCTATATAAATGAGAATGTTAAAGAAAACATCTTATTTAAAGGTAGCAGATATCTGCTATAACAGCTGCATTATTAAATTGTAAAGTTGTCTCTTTCCAGCCTGCTGAGGTAATGCTCAGGTTAAATTATTCTGTCCCTTACTGAGTAATAAAGTTGTGCTTTTACAGCCTTATTTAATATTTAACTCAGCAGCTTCATAGTAAAGACACAGCAGCAGCACATAATTTAGCATCAAGTGCACGCAGGCACAGATTCCCAGTTCAGTTATTTGAACCACTCATTTGAAGAAAAAGAAGTCTAGATTAAAGTTACTATTCAGATTGTTTGTTGTAAACTGCTTTTGTAGGGTGTGGCCAGTTTGTTTAAATTATGAAAAACAGTACAATGGAAGCACCTAACACATATACCAAAACACATTTGGGCTCTCATTCACTAAATATGGGGCCGTATTGTAAAAACCTTGGTGTCATTTTTGATCACTTCAGTCACAAAAAGCTTGTCAGCTCAGATGTTCAGTCATGTTTTAGGCAGCTCCGGAGACTCAGTAAGGTCAGCTCAGTTTTATACAAAAAGGAAATGTAGAGATGGTCATGGATGCTTTTATTTCCTCTTTTATTTTGAAAGCTGTTATACATGTAAGTCTACATAAAGTACAGCTTATTCCTATCATTCTTATTACCATGTAATTTTAGAATTGATTTTAAGGTTTTAATTGATGACTTGTTGCCAGTCTTACTCAATAAAATGTGTGAACCATGAGTAAATAAAGAGTAAATCAATAAAGATCGATACAATTTCATCACAAAGACGTTTGGTGCAGTTTCTCTCCTCCAGATATCCACAGTAACATGAGCGTATAAAAGCATTGAATTCTCACACTGAGTTTGTGAATGCGATAACTCAAGAACAAGATGATATGGGCACTTCAAATTGATACCATGGGTGCATCTACTAAACATTTTGGATCTCAGTGACTTCTGACCTCTGGTTAGAGGTTACGTTTTCTGAAAACCTTATGAATGCGCTAACTCAAGAACAAGATGATGTAGGATTTTAAAATTGATACCATAGGTGTATCTACTAGGAGGCTGAGTAGTAGAACCTACAATTGCTGGTATTTTTAAAATTGATAGAGCACTGGTCAACATGTAATTAAAGTTTTGTTTACTATTCCTTTAGTTACTGTAAACGGATGGACAAAAGTCAATTTATAAGTATCTTGATTCATTCTCAATCATCCAGGAAAGTAAATCTCCAAAAGTTGATTCTGTTCATCTGGACGTAGCGTTTTGTGGAAGAAACGTTTCGTCACTCATCCAAGTGACTTCTTCAGTCTCAGCTGACTGCAGGTTTCCCCAAATCTTGTAAACAGTACACTTGCATAATGACTGAAAACAGCCCACTGAAGGAACAATGGGCTGGGAGGTCAGTTCCTTAATCATAATTATGCAAATTCTCATGACCGTTGATCAACAACCACTGACCAAAACCCACTGATCAATGACCATGAGTACCATTCACAGGTAGTTGGGGAATGGCTGCAATCACAGCATTGTAAGATGGCGAAAGATGTACCCTTAGGCCCTTATTGGAACTTCACTAAAGTGCTCTTTTGATTTACAGTGTTAATTATTTTTAAAAAAATGTTTCGGCACAGTGTTTTATAAAGTGAGTCTATATCTCTTTTTGCCCTCAGGTCCCTCTCAGAAGGTCTCATCACACCTCTTGAGTTGAAAATGGAGGAGTGGAAAAAAGTGGCCAGTCAGCTGGATAAAGACCACGCCAAAGGTATGTCAACAGGCTAGCACGCACTCACAGACACTTAGGCAAAGACAAAAGCTTCCTCACTTTCTGCTTTTTCCTGTGGTTCAGAGTACAAGAAGGCCAGAGCAGACATCAAGAAGAAATCTTCAGACACCATCAAACTGCAGAAGAAGGTGAAGAAAGGTAAGAATCACCACCTTCATTTCACCTCCAGCAGGTTTTCAGCTGCACTCAGACAACAGAAAACAAGAAAAGGACAAAACTGTTTTTTCCCCATGTGTATATACAAGTTGTAAAACATGGAGATATTACAGCTTCCCCGGGCGCCTGCTTAGTGGGCTGCCCACTGCTTCACTGAGTGAATGGGTCAAATGCAGAGAAAAACAAGTAATTTCCCCATGGGGATCAATAAAGTATCCATTATTATTATTATTATTATTATTCATAGAAGGCTCCACCTTCTATATATGTAAGCCATCTTCCACAGTGAGCTAATCTCTGTAGTAACAACATGAATGTTTTCGATCCTGCCTTCATTGTGTTAACATGAGTGTTTTCAGCTCTCTGACGGATTATTTCATGGCCATCCTTCTGTCATCTGTGCCCCAAGAAAAACCCAATCTTAAAACATATTTATGTATTAAAAGAACAACTATGCACCACTTTGGTTTTAAGTATATAAAAAAATTAGCTCTTTCAAAGTTTTGACATTTTAACTCAAATACTGTCTCACCCCGCAAATATCAATAGTAAACAGTCACCCTTGCTTATTTCTTTGTACTAATTTGGAGCATCTGGAGAAATAGTGGTCTCAAAAACTCATCTATCAAATGTGATACACCTAACTTTATTGGGTTTAGAAATAATCTGTAGTACTAAAACTGCACTGTTAGTTTTGCACTAGAAATTCTCATTGACCTGGCCTGTATGGTGATGGAACTTGTTGTTCCTTAAATTGTGTTCGGACTTTGGGGTAAATAATGACTTGTTGACATGGGGCTTGTTGTTGCTACCTTGCGACAGTTTGATCTTATCTCAGGGTGTATCTCCTTCGGGCTTGTTAATCTTGTTTGGTCTTGTTGGTCTTGACTTTAGAATTACGTGGATTTGTTTCCACTTACTTTGTGCTTCTTGGACTGCTTGTGTTTGATTTGGGGCTTGCTGCAATTACCTTACGACAGTAAGGTAATTGCCACTTTTAGCACAGTCAATATGAGATTAAATGTCTTCCCTACCCAAAATGGAGGGGTATAGTCAGCTATTGTGCTTATAGTAATTTTGTAATTGATCATTATTTTAAATCTGCCAATATTTTTTCACTGAATAAATACTGTGAGAGCAGCCTCTGTACAGTGAGGCCTGAGGTCAGACTCCAGGCTTGTCAGTTGGACTTGTGCCAGAAACCAGGCATACTGGCAGGCAGATACCTGTGCCACTCCCTCCCCTGTTATCAAAGTAACACACCCTGCAGTTGCAATGGTTGCAGCTAGCCTTGACATCCCATTACCAAACAAACTGAAAGCTTGCTAGGAAGGACTGCAGAAGGCCTTGTATGCTAGAAAGAAATAAATTTAAAAAACAAAACAAAACAGAAATGCCACAAATGCACACGCTTGCATTCATAAACATACATGCATACACGAAGATTGAAATGCAACCTCAAGGCCTCTATACAAATATCTTCTCTGTCCTGTGGCTCTACAAAATCCAATGGGCAAATGCAAAGATAGAAAAATAGTTTGAGCACACATCACAAGTGCAGACCCGCCCAGGGTAAACAGTGATGCCTGTGAATTTAACATCCCTGAACACGTTTCTGCTACTCCTATTCCTTTTTGGTCCTTAATTCTGTTTTCTGTCTTTTTTCTGCAACATTCCCTTTATTCTGACTTCTGAGCTCAAAATGACTGACCACATTAGTTTCAGGCAGTCTAAAAGATCAGTAGAAAGTCAGAGCATTTGAAGAAAAGTTTGGGTTAATTACAGCTTGGGTCTATGGTTTCAGCTGTGCTTTCTACTTGTAATGATAACGCTGTGCTGAATATGTAAAGTTACAGATCTCACGTATCCGCCCTGAGCTGGTGCTGTTATGCGGGAAATTTTTATCTAAAGCTAAAAAGCTTTAATCAAGTTGATGCTAAAAATGTAGCTTCTCTGAATGTAGGTCAGTTTGAAAGTGACAAGCATATAGACAAGGCTGGCAGTGTTTCTAATCATCCCATGTTTTACTGTAACACTGAAAGTATTATAAAGTTCTCTTTGAAATAAGCTTGTCCAATGCAGTAATTGTTTATAGAAATGATGGACAAGGCTGCAAAAATTGAAATTGAGGTTTGAATGAACTGTACGCTCTCTATGAGAATTGCAAAGCTGTGAGAGACCATAAGTAAACAAGTAAGCAAAAGCAACTCAAAGACAGAGACTGAACCACAGCTTCACATGTTGTCACCACGTAATCACAGAGCACACACACACGCACATGAGAGCATTTTTTTTTCCCTCCCCTGCACAAAGCACCAAAACAGTCACCAATCAGGGCTTCACATTATAATTATCCTGCTGTACAGTGCTCTCTGTGTGTGTAGACACCATATAATAAGTAGGGACAGACTGAGAGACTAACTGCTGAGCCATTTGTTGGTACAAGGAGTCTTAAACAGAAATAAAGCCCACTGCGTTTTGTCATTTTATGGATTAGCTGTATTGAAGATGTTGTTTTTGTTCAATCTTGTTCCCAGTGAAGCTTTGCAGTATTGGATTTTTTCTGCACGATCATAGTCCAGACATTGATATTGTTGTATCATAGTTACACCTACATGAAACTATGTTGAACTCCTGTATTTTTAGCAGTTTTCCTCGCTGTGCAATCATCTTTTGCCTCCTCCTCCTCCTCACAGGCTCATTTTTGTAGTCTGTTTTTGCTGATGTATGTTTGAATTAAAGGAAGACCTCATAACGGTAAACATCTGTTCCTTCACTAATCATCTCATCCCATATGATTCTCTGTGTGTGAATGTGTACAGTCTATCATTATGTGGTGCTTAACCACTTTCGGATAGGGAATCTACAACTGGTGTGCGTGCGTGCGTGTGGGAGAGAGGCAGATGATGGGAAGAGTATTGGGGAAACATAAATAAGACATAAAGGTGATTTTAAGTGTTTTAGAAAATTGATGTCATGTCTTTTATTGTCAACACTAGTTCATAGCTCGAGTTTTACTTGTTTTCACATTTTAAAAGTTGCACTACATGTCATCTACTACCTAAAAACATGTTCGGTTGAGTAGAGGTTAAGTTGTAGAAGTTGCAATGATTCACTGCATTACAAGTGTTTTCATCAGTAAACAGCACTTTCAAATTGCTGTTTTTCACGGGCGTTTGTTGGCAGCGCAGAAGATGTCGAGGAAATGTCAGATATTGCCATGAAATTTGAATTTCTGGTAATTTTCCAAGCACAAGAAGGTCACTGCCTCAGCCCCTTAGGCCTAGAGGAGGTTTTTACATGTAAATAGCCATTCTGTGAGCTATACAGATGCAAATCAGGATAGTAGAAGTTACTTCAGTTTCTAAAAGGTAGTCTCATCTTTTATTTCTGTACCATTTATTTTCCATAATGCATTGTAATCAGTGATTGTTAACTAGACTTTAATAGTTAATTTTAGGAAATTATTATGTTATTTTATTATTGGTTCAACGTTCTGCCCTCTAACGTTTGCCTCTGCCACCTCACCAGCCTTATATTTATACATTTTATACTTGCTTTGTGTTTATGCTTTCTTTAACACGAGAAATATAAACTTAATTTATAACAAAATGTAGATACAGAAGAGGGTAGGAAATGAAGGGAGATTAAACAAATCTTGCGTGGTTGATAAACTTAAACATCCTTGTGTTGCTCTGGTAATAGAGGAGGAGGAAGAGCATGAGAGTGATGGGTTAAAGTCATCATCTCTATGACTCAGCTGTGTTTACTGTATTTAAAAAAAGATGGATAATGGAAAAATGCATTAAGAGGAGAAGTAGAGAGATTTGTAAAGAGAAGACAGTTGAGACAGAAAATGTGACGTGTAAACTCTGGAAATGGAATAAAAATAAAAGATAAAAGGTGGAAAAAGGGCAGCACGGTGGTTAGCACCGTTGCCGCACAGCAAGAAGGTCCTGAGTTCAATTCCACCATCAGGCCGGGGTCTTTCTGTGTGGAGTTTGCATGTTCTCCCCGTGTTTGCGTGGGTTCCCTCCGGGTACTCCAGCTTCCTCCCACCGTCCAAAGACATACAGCTTGTGGGGATAGGTTAATTGGATAATCCAAATTGCCACTAGGTGTGAATGTGTGAATGAATGTGAGTGCGAATGGTTGTCTGTCCCTGTGTGTTGGCTCTGTGACAGACTGGCGACCTGTCCAGAGCGTACCCCGCCTCTCGCCCTATGACAGCTGGGATAGGCTCCAGCGCCCCCCGCGACCCTGAAAAGGATAAGCGGAAGCGAATGGATGGATGGATGGATGGAGGTGGAAAGAATAACTGATGCCATCAGACGCTGGGGATGACGACGTTCATAGTGAGGAGCAGGAGGAGGAAGCAGTATTGTTGCTTTGCTCTAAAAGGCAAGAAAGAGTTAAAAAAAAATCCAGAGTGTAAGAGAATCGAGCGAAGCTTCATGGCTGAAGATGTCGAAGAAGTGAAGAGAAGTATTTGATGGTGGAAAATAGTGAGGACAAAGGAAGAATATAATAAAGATGAGAGGTTGATAGAGCTGGAAAGCAGAGTAAGGTAAAAGGACAGCAAGAACAATGAGGTAAAAAGGAGGCGAGTTGATTTAAGAGATTAAGAGCAGGGAGGTTAAAGGACGTTAAATGTCCTCATTTGAATATCCAGACAGTTTTTGCATACAGCTTGTGCTGGTTTCAACCTGCCTTGGAGAGTGCTGCAGAAACCTTTGACATCACCTAAAACTGCCTAACCACCTGTCTCACACCAAAGACATCATCAGCATGTGACGCAGATGGTCTAGACTGTTTAATGAGTAAGCTTTTAAAAGCAGCTGGACATCAGCATCAAAATTAGTCATTGTGCTTCAAAATTATTTTGCAGGCATCATTTGGCATTACAAGCTGTTGAAATTGAACAGTCTTCATAAAACTAAATACTTGCCCTCTATATTTTTTTTATTTTACCTTTGTGTGCAGAGAAAGTCATTTTGGTTATTCCCCGGGCCCTTTCTTTTTTTTTTTTTTTTTTAAAAAGCATGGATGTTTTTACACTAGTTTTAGTTCTAGTTAGTTATAATAACCTTGCACTAAATAATGAGAGATGGTATCAATATATGGATATAATTAAAGAGGTCTTAATTGATCTGCTAAGCCTCCAGTACCCAAGAACCAGGTTGGATTTGCTTTCTCTGAGTGAACAGATCATATTTTGGCTCAAGTCTAATTCCTTGGGTGTGTAGTTGGGTATGTTTTTAGGAGTTCATTTCAGATTGTGTTACATTTTTGGTCCATGGAAGATGTAGTGGTGGCTGGGAGGTTTTTGAATTCATACTTGAGCTGAGTTACTGTTGTCACTATGAGGAATTTTTCAGATGAACTCCACTAACAAATGATAATAGCAAAGTTTGATTAGGAGAAATCTTAAACATTAAGTTAAATGACAGTCATGTCCTTTTTTATTTTCAATTTTCAGTTTTGTTAGATTTTTAGATTCTAAAGTCTAACAAAACTGCAAGTGACACAGAGCAAAGAAATGTTCGTTTTTAAAGTTTGATGTGGAATCTGGTTAACCATATTTTAGACACAATAATTGCATTTAATACAAAGAATAATTCGTTTTATAGCTGCCCACAGCTGCTTTTTCCTTTTGGGATTCTGTATTTTTTACAATTAGTAAAGTTGTATACAGTAATACGAATATCTTCCACATCTGCATTTACCTTTTCACACTTTTGTATTTGTATTTATATTTTTGATCTTTATAGCAGCAGTTTAGAGCAACAGTTACATCAATGCACTTAACATATGGGAAGATAAATACCCTACAATATTAGTGAGAAAACCCCAATGGTCACACGATCTTACTTAGTAAGTAGACATAAGTAGACACTTCAGAACCAGGCACAGTAAAGGGGGAGTGTTGTGCAACGGCTGGTTTTGGGGGTAAGAGGAAAGATAAAGAAATGGGATCATGGAGCGATGAGGCCAAAATACAAATTAAAGGAAAGAGGAGACAAAAGTTAATGACATGCATTAACAGCATATAAACACACGGGCGGTGAAAAGAGTAGTAGTCTGAGCCTATAGCAGCATAACTAAGGGATGGTTCAAGGTCTCCTGATCCAACTTTATCTGTAAATTAAAAGGAAAGTTTGAAGCCTATTTTCAGAAGTAGATCGGGTGTCTGTCTCCTGAAGCCAGACTTGGACCTGGTTCCACAGGAGAGGTGTCTGATAGCTGAAGCTCTGCAACTAGTTCTACTTTGCAAACTATAAGAGCCACAAGGCTGCACTTAGAGAGTTAAGTGCTCCAGAGATAATATGATACTATAAGATATGATGGGGCCTGATCATTCATTATTTAACCTTGCATTTACTGCAACCGCTGCACCACCACTGTGCATTATATATGTATTCGGGGCCTGATTTAGTCTATTCTTTTGTGTCATTAAGTCTTGTTGTTGTACAAAAATAAAAATGCACTATTCAGCCATGCTGTTGCAGTTTACAAAGACAATATTCACTGCAGCTTGTGTGGAAGCAGCTCCACACACTGATAAGTGACCTCTTTCCTCATACTGTTTGACTGACAGATGATTACAGGGAAGTGCAGTCCAGAGGAAAAAGATTCCTCTCATTAACTTCTCAGGTTACATGTGTGTGACTTGAGTAGAATTAATTTAGATTTAGCTCTGTTAGATTTTGGCTTGCCTGAGGCATTTTCGTTTGTGTGTTATACATTGTTAAGCCATAAAAATCTAGAGATTGAGAAAATTAATGTCAAAATGGCCACAGGAACAAATTCTCAAATGCATTGAGGTAAGCTGGAGCTACATTTGGAAGCATCCATGAGGTGTTTTTACATTATGTCTCCCAGCTGGTGAGAATTAGCTTTGCGTGAACTGTGTTTCACCTTTAACGGCATGAATTTGCAGGATGGAGCTTCTGAGTTCAGGTCTTTGTGTTTTTGTGGGTGTTGAGCTGGAGCCTTGTAGAAACAGCAGCCTGTGTGTGTTTCCACAGAGCCTAGAAGTCAGACTAACAGCACACGCGGACACTGAGCTTCTGTTAGCAACGTGAAATTATCCTCAGTCTTCTCCATGCTCTCACACACACCTGAGGGAACAGGCTGTGTTTAGTTTGAGCTTAACGTCTGCACAGAGTCTTCAGTGTGTGTGGGTTTGTGTTTGGCTGTGGAAATTGCTTCTCACTGTTTTTCACAGGACTTGCTGTCCCCGTCTCTGTTTTTCCTACTTCTCGCTGTTGAAGTTTGAAAGAGGTCTTGTTTGCACCATGTTTGCTGGAAAAATATTTCAAGCTTTGTTAAAGAACAGTTGAACAGAAATCTGGTGAACAGATAAGCCCGGGGATCAGTTTGTGGGATTTTGCAGGTGGCTGTGAGCTGTAATATGAGATGTTAGATGGCTGTAATTCTTCATTTGAAACAATCATCTGCTTGCAAGTGATGGAGTTCAGTAAGAAAATATTGCAAATAAAATGTAGTCAGTATGAAAATACTCACTATATCATATAGCCCAGTGGCATCTATCCTAACTGATAGTGTTTGTTAACTTACCTGCATTTAGGTTCTCAAACTAAAATTCATCTAAGGCTGACAGATAAAAGTGTCAGAGACTATATAGATATTCTTTGAGCAATATCAAGTTAAAATAAAATGAAGAAACTGTGTATGAAACATGAAAGCTGCTGCTTTGCAAAACATGATACTTTGAATTCTTTGAAAACTTCTTTCACCGCCTCTGGGCTTCATTTTTACATCCAGTGGTTGTTTCCACAGTTGGGTGGTCTGCAGGTCAGAACTCTGTTTGTCCTCTCTACCTGTGGGTCTGAACCGCCAGACTCAGACCAGACAACACTGTACCAAACAGTTACACCTACAGACTCTGTTATTCCTCAGTGGCACTTAATTATTCCTGAAGGGAAATCTATGAGAGACTTTCTGTACCACTAAACCTGGTAGTTAACCTCCCTCTGCTCTCAAAGAGTGTGTTGTGCTGAAGCATGTGGAAAGTAGAGCTTAATACAAGTTTCAAGTCTGTGGAGGCAGACTTCCCGCTTCAATTTTCAGTGTAGGGGGTTGCCTCTTAATTTGAGGGTATTTAAAGGCTTGAGATCATTGCGTTGTGGGGATGAGCCACAGATACTGATTGTGTTGTCACTTGTACTGAGCTTTTAATGCAGCCATACTGTGACTTCACATATCTCTAGTAGAAATCTAGACTATAGTGGAAAAGGTTTTTAAACTGACCCTTTGCCTTTAACAAAGAAATAAATAAATAATCCACCCAGGAGCTTTGGACTGACAAGACTTGCTTCTAAAATTCATTTGGTTACATCTCTGCTCTGTCACATTCTCCCCCATATCCTTTGAAATGTTTTTGTAACATTCTCCTCCTCCAGTAACATTGAATGATTCACAGTTCAGAAATAATCCTTATTGCTTTGGTGACATCAAACATCTGTTGAATTTTGTGGAGGAGCAGTTTGCACTGACATTGACTTTCTTTGTGCTCACAGTGGCGACACATGGAGCATGTGTTATAAATGCCATAAAACATTTAAGTCATGTCTTTTACACACCATTTCAGATTGCCTGAAGTGATTTTAGCTTAACTTCAGTTTCAGAATCTTTCTAGTGCAACAAATCGGTCAGATTCTTAAGGGAATCCTGAAAATTATCCTGAAGAATTTGGTCTCAAAAATGTGCTTTGCTTTTTGTTTCTCCACTTGGATGTTTGAACTTCGCAGCAGAATGACGTATGTGCCGGTTCTGACACCAGAAGGCTGTTTTTACGTTTGTCTGCTGAAAAGGGGAAAGTTTCTTTGCACTCACCTTAAATGAGTTTAGCACATGTAGGTACAAGCAGGTCCAGTGTGCAGCTTACAGAAGTGTGATGTGGAAACTTGTGGGCTCCAGTGGAGAGACGCTGAGAATCTTGCGTGGAAATATCTGTTAGTTATGCAGCTTTGACCTTATACTACAGCCTGTCAGTGTGGCATGAAGACTGTTAGTTTGGAGTGGAAAAGAAAGAAATGAGGGAACGGATTTGATCACAGTTCACTGAAGAGACAGAGCCTTCTGTGAGCTGGTGAGAAAAAAAAAAAAAGTTCTTTGACTCAAAAGTGTGTATTCAGGAGTGTTTTGGTTTTTGGGGTTTTTTTAATGGCAAAAATTACATTTTGATGATTGTCAGTGACGAGTCCATATTCATAAAAACAGCCATGACCGTGTGTGCTGGTGCAGGATGCAGTTGGCACATTGTAAGCTAGCTGAAAGCTGATGCAGCATTTAAATGGATTGTTTTTTGTATGTAATCTTTATATTGGAACCTTGGAGTGCACCAGACTGAATAAATTTGGAGAAAAGTTGATGCTTTTTGAATCAAGGATCCAGGACGTTAGGATTTCAGTCTACCAAATACTTGGCATTTAACACAATTCAGCACTTTGTGTGTCATATTTGAATTCAGTTGTTCATATATAAGCCTTTGCTCACTTTATCTCAGTTAATGTGCCCTCTTCAGGTCTAATGGCTGGCGGTGTAAAAGAATAGACTCTGTATCAAAGATTAAGACAAGATGATGCCACCCATTAGTTACCGAAGTTTTGTTGTGAAACTTTAAGCAGACTTTTTTTTTTTTTTTTTTTACAGTTGCCATCTTGTTGTTTTCTAATTGAGAAACTAGGGGATACTACACACTCATAAGAGGCCAGCTGCTTTATCTTACTTTGTGAGTCAAATGAGGACCATAATGTAAAAAATATATATAATTTGGTTTTAATAACACTTGAAACCAGCATTTGAGATCAGAGTTTCACCTGGAAAGTGTTTCCTAAGTTTATAGAGCAATAGGGTAATTTTGTCATGGACTAACAAGGAGTTATTCCCTAATGGCCATTAGAAAGGTTTCAGGCTTTAGGCATCAGCTAAGCATAATACCCAGTCTGCTTTACAGGGAGGAATAAGAGCTAAAATGGTGATGACAGAACTGTAAAATATCATCTTCAAGGCAGATCACTCCTGAACTGTCCCATGGCTAGCTTTGTGAAGGCTATTATTGTCTAACAAAGACTCGAGGTTGTTGCAGTGGTGAGCTGGGTTTCAGGGCTTCTCATGACTCATGTGACAAGCCTGGTATGGTTCACATGCTGGCATAGAGTCCAGTAAACAATGTAGTAAATCAAATCAAAGGAGTCAGAGAAAGGGAAACCAATGTCCGTTTCTCTTCCTCAAACTCAAATTCCATCCCACTCTAAAGCACCTCAATTACTCAGAGCCTTTTACTGACACGTTATTGAAGGAATTCTAAGCATGCAAGATGCCTGTTAACGACAAAACGCTCAGTCTTCTTAATCTGAGCTGGGAAATCCTACATTGCCATACTAATTTTCACATTTTAGGCACTTATCCTTCTGTGTGCGCTGAACATAAGGCCGGGCAGGGTGTGTGACAAACAGCTGACTGCGTGTGTGTGTGTGTGTGTTTGCATGTGTCTCTTCACTGCTTTTATGTGGTGCTGTTCTACCCTCTGGTGGTAGCATATGGGTAACACATTGTGAGCCTGTGTGGTTTCCTTCACACACAGTATTGCTCATTATAAGGAAGAGATGTTAATGTTAATGTTGTTTATAAGAACTGTGATACTTGCTTTGGTTAACTGCCTCCACACCATGAATACACCAAAAGCAAATATTTTTAGATTTAACATTAGCTGGTTGTTATATTGCAGTAGAAAGTTGATCAAAAAGTTAAGGATGGATTTGTGAAAGTTTTTACCACAGATGGCGTGGTGGGAATTTTTTCACTGTTGTGTAATCAAGCATCAGGACATTTGCATAATATCCTCATTTTTCGAAAAACAAATTAACGCCGAATCAAATTAAAATTAAACAGTGGGAAACATTGTGGTGATAATGTAATTAAGTGCAGACTCACAGCTTTCATTTGATGGGTTTTACACAAAATAAATGTATATACTGTTACAAAATTACAGATGGTTTTTAAACATAGCATTTTTCACAGGTTTAAAAGTGTTTGGAAAACTAAAACGATGCCTATCATTCATTTGCACGAATTTCTATGTAAAGTTTCTGTGTGGTTTCCTCCACACACAGCTGTTTCATTCCTTGGGATTCTTTTTGAGATCTTTACTGCAGCTGCCTTCTGTTTCTGCTTGTTTGTGGTAATTTTATCCTCAGTTTTTCCTTCCTGCAGTGAAAAACATTTTTAGATGAGCTGAAGTGGAGAAGTCAATTTCTTTGCCTTAAGGGTTTCTTGAGTTGCGTTTGCTGTACGTTTAGGGCCATCATCCGTCTGTACGATGGCTCTATCATGAGCCTTTTCTTCTACATACTCTTGTCCTCTCATCATTGTTCCAGGAGTGTGTGTGTGTAATACTGGTGATTTGTATCATGAAGCTAAGATATCAGAATTGCTTTGGACTACAGACATTTCTGCTGTCTCCATATATTTCTATCATCTGGACCGATCTACCATCAGTTCCTCCTGTTTGTGTTTTAGGGAAGGATGAAGCTCGGGGACAATTGGACAACGCGCTGCAGGACGTCAATGTGCGCTACGCTGTGCTGGAGGACACCGAGAAGCGAGCTGTGTGCAGAGCACTGATAGAAGAAAGAGCTCGATACTGTAGTTTTGTCAGCATGCTGAAGCCTGTGCTGGTCAGTTGTGTGTGTGTGTGTCTGTGTGTGAAAGAGGGATACAGAACAAGACT
This sequence comes from Diplotaxodon limnothrissa, assembly GCF_057381915.1. Taxonomy (NCBI): domain Eukaryota; kingdom Metazoa; phylum Chordata; class Actinopteri; order Cichliformes; family Cichlidae; genus Diplotaxodon; species Diplotaxodon limnothrissa. Next base: position 27,436,688 of record NC_140600.1, read on the forward strand.
TTTTCAGACTTTTCTAATCTGGCAAAGTAAAATAAAAGGAGCTTGTCTCGTAGGACCATGAGATCAACATGCTGGGTGAGGTGACACACCTGCAGACCATTCTGGAAGATCTGACAAACTTGACAGCTGAACCCAATAAACTTCCACCAGCCAGCGAGCAGGTACCTTAACCATCTTCTCCATCTTTACTGATCTCTCAGTTTTTCTCTAGCACCCTCTGCAGGCCTAATATTACCCTTTTAGTGCTATTACTCTGTTTTCCCCAGATTTGGATTCTCTGTGGTGGGAGACTCTCATCCACAAATATTTTAATTGCCAAGTGCTGTGACAAGTTGACAGTAGCTCTTGTTCTGCAACCTTGGTGAACTTAATGTTGCAGCACACAGATCAGTTTTTGCAACAGGTTATGATTTGTGGCTCTTCCGCTTACTGCAGATCAAAGCAATTCAACACATGGAGGTGGGGCTTCTCTAAAGAAGTAGCCCAGCATGACAAACCATTTAATCAGCAGGTCCTTGTCATTTAAAAAAACAACAAAAAAACGAATTTGCATTAAAAAAAAAATAAAAAAATTCATTTTTCCCCCTTGAATGAAAAAGATTAAAAGAACCTTAAATTTCAACATAAGAGTGAAGACATTGTTTTCTCTGACAGATTATAAAAAATGCTCAAGCTGCCAGAAACATTTAGGTGGCTGTTAATATGCCTGGAAGGCCCCGCCCAAGTACATTAGCAATTTCAAGGCAGATGATGTTTTGTTTTTTTTTTTATTTTGTGTCTTATTTTCAGCAAATGTCAGAAAAAGACTACGACCAACAGTGATTGGGTCTACTGAAAGTGCTGTGTATGTATGCAAAGCATGGTTTATCTGCGAAGACCCATCTTTGTCCAAAAAACTACACGCTGTATTTTATTTTGACCCACACTGTCATTAACTAACTTGGTTCTGGTAATACCCACTGGAGTTGCAAATGTGTATTAATCCACCACTGAATATAGTTCCAGCTTCAGCACTTCCTGTATTTCTGAGCTTTATGCCTTCAGTAGAAACATCCCAACTTTGGAAAATAAAAGGAAAAACACCACAGCTGTCTTTTGTGTGTATTACAGGTGATCCTGGACCTTAAAGGTTCTGATTTCAGCTACACCTATCAGACACCTCCAGCTTCTCCCAGTAACACTCTCTCCAGGAAGAGCAGCATCAGCAGGTGGGTTACACACCAAAGCTGATATCAGTTTACAACATACAGTATTTCATATCACTTCATTTCACATTCTAATAATATCAGTGTGCATTGCTGCTTTCTTTTCATTTTGATGTTTTGTCACAGTGTTTGTAACTTTACTGTGTGTACTGCACTATATTTAAAAATCACACCTTAAACTTTGTTTCTGTGCAAGTTGATGCAAGTCAAAGTTAAATCCAGGCTCAGACTACATATTTTTCTGAGTTGTGATAATCAAAGTGTCAGATTGGACAGTTACAGTCATAAAGTCGTGCCTTTTTATGACTGACGCACATGAGAGTGTGCACGTTGTGCAGAGGTGATAACTCGAGATGTCCAGGATGAGAGTGTAAACAGACAATCACAACAAAGCGTGTTATATTACTGGCTTTCGGCTCCATTTCAAACTTTCACTGAGCTTATAGCAGCAACTTCATTCCTCTTTCACTTTGTTGTGTTTTGCAGTGTTTATGGCTTTTAATTCTTAAATAAGTTCTTTATTATGTGATTTTCACATTCCAGACAGTCGCTGCTTTTTTCTTTCTTTCTTTCTTTCTTTCTTTCTTTCTTTCTTTCTTTCTTTCTTTCTTTCTTTCTTTCTTCATTTCTTATTTTCTGTGTCTTGGCCTCATAGCTACCAGTCAGGATCAGTGAGACATGTTCCCTCTTTGGACTCTATCAGCTGTGCTGTGGATGGACTACACATGCAGGTAACGCACTTTTTAACCTTTGTTACAACAATTTTATTTCTGTTGTTCTCAAAAATACTGTTAAGAATATATTGTACACTATGTGGCCAAAAGTACATGGTCATCCCTTTTCACACACTCCTGTGTCTTTTAGCTCAGTTTTTTTTATTTCCAGGACAGTAATGGTAAATCTTTCTTATATAATTGTAGAAAGCAACTTCCTTCTAATTCAGATGAACTTTCTGCACTGCATCCATACTGTGCTTGCTAACGTTAACAGAGAATCACTTCATCCTCTTGTCCAAATATTTTAACATTTGGCTAAAAAAGGTGTATATATGTAAAATGGCAGCACCAAAAATGCTGTACTGACAGTTCAAAATGCAAAATATAGCTGAGGGCACGGTGGTTATGTCCATCTTTCTTAAATAGCTTATGGCCGACGCTTCCAAAGTGCATTTAAAATCAGCCTGACAGTTGTGTGTGTGCGCTCAGCTTTAGGCCAGATCCCCCAACCTCATTGTTGGACTTTAAAACCTTTCTGGCTGAATGGGAACAAATGTGGGCAAATGTTAGCAGCAGATTAATGCCCAGAAATCACAAGTGTAGCATTTGGGGCTGTCCATTGATTTCTAGCCATATACTGTACATCAGTGATATTAAGATACTCTTATTTCATTCAAACTTATATACTTTATAGTTTTAAATCAAATTTCCGCAATAAATAAAGCAAATTCTGGTCAAATATTTTCAATATCTTTAAAGGTGCATTTCACTTAAATATACCATTCCTGCAATGCTGTACACTCCACATTCTTCAGGCTTCATCCACATTTTAAAATGACACTGTCAGCTTTAAGGATCTTCAAAATAAAAGCTTGTAACAGTAACAACAAAAACAAACACATGCCACTCTAACCCTTTCCTGTGTGTAGCGCTGCTCCTCCCCCTATCTGCTCACCGGCTGCGATGAAAGCGGTCGATCTCTCAGCGAAGGGAACTCCCCCTCTCGCCTCGGCCGTCACGGCAGCCGTGGTCGCTATGGTTACGCAGCTGGCTATGGCCACCGCCCCGCTGAGAGTCGCCGCTTTAGCCGCAGGGATTTGAAAACTGTGAGGAAAAAACTATATAACTATTACATTCCTCCCGACCACCCGAGTGCCGTCCTGTGATTTTGACCCTTTTGTCTTCCATTGGTGTGAATCTGGTTTCAATGTCACATTGGCTCCAGCTATTTTACCTCTTTTGTTTTTTTTTTAATTCCACATTTTTTCATCAGCTCACACCTTCAGTTTCACCTTTAATTGTCTACGGCCTCCTCCACCCTCAGTGTCCCAGGATGGATCTCATATCTCAAATCCATTTTGTTGTAATTTTAGACGTAATTCTTGATCCCATTCCATAAAAAATGTTTCTGAGCCTTCACAAGTACAGTTCTAGGGACTCTGTAATTGTGTGAGTATTTGCAGTATTTGTTTATTTATCAGTGTCTTTTCTTTTCTTTTTTTCATTCTCTTTAAAAGTGGTTTTGTGTCAACTTTTTTATGCTTATGTTTCAGATTTATGTGTTACAGTTAAGTACTGTACTAATATTCAATTTAAAAAAACCTTACTTTTCTTGATAGCTTTTAGACTCAAAATGACACTTCTTTAGAGTTTTTTTTTTTTTTTTTTTAAGGAAAAAAAAGTCAGGTCTCTTCCCTGACTGCTTTCTCTAAGCCAGGAGTTTAGCTGGAAATGCTGTGGTCATTTTAGCTTAGTTGATGTTGGATTTTTGGATTAGGAATTCTAAAAAACTGCCCATAATATATTTTTGATATACGATCACCTGGACATTTAAAAGATTCATAACATCCCACTCCTTATTTTCAGTAGCAGTGAATGTAATAATTTGTTTTATTTAAAAAAAGAGAAAAAAAATCAAACCCGTCCACTAATGGCTTTACACAAAGCCAAACGTGACATATTTATTTTACTTTTTTCCTTGTTAACACTGTTATTTAATAAATAACACGATTGCTTCATCCCACCTCAAAAGCAAGCCTTCTCCTTATCTCAAAAACCTGTTATTTGTCTCCCGCCGCTAAGACGCCCTTTCTGTTCTTGAATTTTGGCGTAATGGCCTTTTAAACTGGTGTCATTATTGCTGTCAGTGGTGTCTTGTCAGTCGTCCTGTAATAAAAATGTAAATTTATGTTTAAAATTGAGGAAATTATCTCAAAATTACGTGAGAAAGAACAAAATCATTAAGGGTTCATGTTGCTGTTGAATGAGGAACTTTTATTGATATTTTTAAAATGACAAATAAGTATTTTCTGTGTGATGTTTCTCTCAGTAAAACGCTGGCTGAACTGCTAACATGTCGTGTTGATGGTCTAACATCAGCAGCCATTATGCAAGTCTGATATATAGAAAATAGAGCTTGTTTCTTACACATCTGATTAAAACTGATGGCTGTGCTGACATGGATGTAAGTTACAAGCTTTTATTACAAATGTATATTCTGTCAATTTCTTTCCACCAGAGACTTTTATGATGGCTGAACAGAACTATACTCTCTGTACTCTCTGCGGTTGATTTGTGATTCTACATTTGATGATTTGTACCTTTGATCCGCTCTGACTTGGTTTCTTAATGACAGGATTCAGTTGGGTCCACCAATCAGCTGGCCTCTGGGGGAACTGGAGGGGCGGAGAACGGCCTCTTGGCCCCTTCACACAATGCCTACATACATGGAGAGCGAGCTCGCGCCATGTCTGCATCTGGAAAGGTAAAACCCACAGAAAGCATATTTGGATTCTGGTGATTGTTCTTGTAAAATCTCATCTGTATCTTTCAGTCTACATGAAACTAACTGAAACAGTATTTGTGTGCTGTCTAAAATAATTTAAAAAACAACAAACAAACTGTGTTTGCTTGGAAAGCATACGGAAGGAATTGATGCCATCTTTATTGAGACTGGGAGGGTTGTTTGTGTATTATAATGTAAACCTGCAACACTCACAACACAAATGTTAAAACAAAAACCCAAAATATTAAACATTTTTAAACATCAAAGCTGTAGCAGCAAACAAACAACACTAAAGTGAAAAACTAATAAAAAGCTAAATAGAAATTAAAAGAAAAATACAAAACAATACATGAATGTATTTAAATTTCTGTTTAAATAAAACAACAAAAAACCCACAAACTAATAACAGCTGAATTAAAATGAGAAAAACCACTGTGGAAATTGCTGAAATGAAATGGAACTGTAACAAAAAAATTCACGAGAACGAATTAAAAATCAAAACTAATGATAAATATTAAAGTAAAATAATGCTGTACTAAACATCCCTGAAGACACGAGTTTATTTTACGTTTATATTTTTTGTTTACTGATCCAGTCTATGAACTAAGAAAAACTGTTTATTAAAACAAAACATAATAAATAAAAGTCAGAAAATGCATGCAAGTGTATTTTCAATGGTATATTATAGAGTTCAAAAACAGCGGAATTGGATCTTTAAAATAACCAAATCATCCACCAGAGGGCAGCAGGAGATCAGAGGACTAAAATGATCTGCACCCCTAATCTTATGGCGGCTCCTCTTCTCTTTTGTTTCTTTCTACTGTTATCAGTACCTTGTCTGTTTTGCTTTCCTCCTTTTCTTTGTCCTCCCATGTTCTTGCTTCCTGCTTTCAGGGAGTGACAGGAAGAACCAGGAGGTGCTGTTATGGCACTCCACTGTGACAGTTTAAGTGCTTCGGGGAAAAAAGAGAAGTTCTTTGTATTTCATCTGTGTGAAATTGTCACAGTTGATGTTCTCAGTCAGCATACAGATCCTTGTGGTGAACTGGTGTTTTTGGTGCTAAACAGGCTCTAAAAGGTGGTTGGTGGTTCTTGTGCAAACATCCTGTGGTTAAACGCACAGGTGATGTTCTGAGTCTGACAGTCATGGAGTTAAAACTACAAAGATGACATTCAGAGCGGGCTGCTTCTGTGGTTTTTCTCTAAAGCAAAATAAATAAATAAAAAAACTTGTTCCAAATACTCAAATTACATTCATCACTAATTGACTTTATGAATTAAAAGACACCTGAACTTATTTTACCTGGAGCCCTGAACATGCAGGCATATTGATAACCCAGCAGGAGGCAGAGGACGAGCATAGATTATTAAAAAGTCTCAAAACTAACAAAGTTGTGAGCCACTTTGTTAGCTTTGTTTGTTAGCTAGGTTGATCATATGCAAAAGCTCTTTTACAGGGATTTTCCTCCATAGAGGAATTTTTGGTGTCTCAAGTTGATTTGGCTGGAAATAATGAAAACATTTACAGAATGTTAACACTTTAAAAAATGAAACGTTAAATAAAACGTATTTTTATTCATGATTATGATCTAAATGCACTGCCTTTACTATATTGTGCTTATTTACCTCGTCACAATCCCGAAGGCCGATTATGAGCCAAGAAAATGCCTTTCTGTCCTATTTCTGCTATTGAATTTTATTTTTATAGCACTTTTCAATCCAAAGTAGTTTATTATTAAAAAAATAAATAAATAAATAAATAAAAGGGTTGCTAAAAATTAATGCTGAATACGTTTAAAATATTTACATAAAATAGCACAAACACCCCCTGTCCTCCAACCACACTTTCAAAAGCTTGACAAAAGTTTTGCGGATGTCACTTTGGACAGAAGCTTTGACCGCTGGATGGTCAACAGTGAATGAGAAGCATGATCTTGCGGGAGTATATAGATCTTTCGTTAGTTGAAAAGTTGTAACCTCATCAGTCTCCTTCTTTCACTCCTTTAGCCCTGCTTGGCCCAGGATCAGCTGGCATTGTCACTGGGTGCGCTGAATTCTGACGCCCCGAGAAGCAGCAGAGATTCTCTGCACTGTTCCAGCGGCTATAGCACCCAAACAACCACCCCGTCCTGCTCCGAGGACACTATACACACCCACAGTGAGTACATTAAAGCACAACACTTCTTTTTATTTATACTAAACACAGCTCACTGTGCTGTTAGGATTTTTTTGTTGTTGTTTTTGTCCTAGAGATAATAGAAAATCGAATTGAGCTCTTGATTAAAAGCTGTTTGAACCAACTATGTGGCCGAGACGAACATCATGTGATCCAAATACAACCTAAAGTGGCAGCAGCACCGCCAACAATAAAGCAATTAGATGTTGTGTTTATTATGAAAATGGAAACCCATTCTCTCACGGAGCCATAACCTTGGTGTGAATTGCTGCTTGTCTGGCTGAATTTCTCGGATTTACCCTTTAGTGGGTGTCATTTCTGATTTCTGACAGTGAAACTGACTCTCTTGACCTGCCTGCTGTTCACTTGTTTTTTCTGTGCTTTTCTGGTGTATCAGCTCATCTTTACTTCTTTTCCTGTTGTATTTCTTTGAGTAGTTTTGTGTTTTCTTGGTTAAACTGCCTTCCTTCTCTTCCAGCTGTAAAGAGAGATCCTCCTATCTATGGTAGGTCTCTGACTGCCTGTATATCTGCCTGCCTGCCTGTCTGCTTATGTCACGTCCAACATACCATCAAATCTACTTTTGGTTCATCTATTAAAGATCTTACATCAGCTGAAAGAGCACTGTTTATTTAAAAGAAGCAATAAACGTTGTCCTTATTTTCAAATATTAGAATCTTTTTGGCAACGATAAAATTATTAATTTTGGTGCCTGTCAGGGCACTTGTATGGCCAATTTTAATAACCTAATCATTAGTGGCTGCAGTTTCCTCTTGTTATCTCGGTTATCAAGCACAAGGAAAATAAAATCTCTCTTCTCAATTTTACAGTGTTAGTGTTACAAAACATAAGCATTTTCTAGGCTTCAGGACTGCGATTTTAAACATCAGCAAATTATCGATGATTCACTTGTGAAGCATGGTGCCCAGGAGGCAACACTTCTCTGGATAGTCACTTCTTGCTTACCCAGCAGATCCTTTAAAATAAATAAATAGATAAATAAATAAAGCTCCTTTTGTATCAAAGTATAAAGTGATGTAAAAATTGGCTAAATCTTGTGACACTGCTGTGAGGGCATCAGGCGGACAAGCTGACATTGTTTATTTTACCCATTAAGTTAATTAATACATTTTTGGATACAACGTTAATCCAGGTATGGAATTTATTTATTTATATTTTTTTTTTTAGCTTAGTCACCCAGCTTATAGGAGACTGAGGTTTCTCCCATCACACTTGCTTGCAAAGAGAAGACATTAATTACTCACATTTCATATTTCTGGTGTTGATGCTAGCAGATGAGAAGCTGCCAGAAGCATTTAAATTACGTAGTCCCTTTTTTTACTTAATTTTGGAACCCAAAACAAACAGAACATTAGAAACAAATTCAGCTGCTTTGTCTGTAATTTACTTCCTCCTGTGTGTGTCTGTGTGTGTGTTTGACCTTTTCAAATTTAATGTCGTTGCCATGAATTGACGTCTGTTTTTAACCTTATTATTTGGAACATTGAACTGGAGCTTTGCATGCGTTTTAAAAGTAATTAGGTTGCATGTTGCCCTGTTTTTGTTTGATAAGAGTTTCCACAATGATGCATCCCCTAATTGTTCATTCACAAACATGACAGTGAGTCACTGATGTGATTATGTGCTCCTGCTGCTTCTGTTGTTTGTCTGTCAGGTGAGCAGATGAGAACCCTTTACAAAAAAAAAAAAAAAAAAATGTCACTGAGATAATCCAGAGGTAATGAAAGGTCTGCCTGAAAGCAGAGCAACTAACATTTTAACATTCTCTCCCCATCTCTGCAGTCGACTATGAGTCCATCTCTCTCCACGGAGACACTGACTCTATCTCCTTACATCACCTCTCCCACGGCAACAGCCAGTCAGATTTCGACAAGTCATCGACCATCCCGAGAAACTCCGACCTCAGATTCCAGTACCGGGAGTTCATCCACTCCAAGCGTCCTGCCTCTACTGTCAGCCTATTGGCTGAGTCCGACTTGAGTGGTGTGTCTAACCGCCAGATGCCATCCCACACGGCAACCATCAGGCGCAAACCTTCATCTAAGCCGCCTTTTCGCAGAGGAACAATCAGTGGTGGGGTTCCCATCCCCATCTCCACCCCGCAGGTTCCACTCAAACCCCTCGGCGGAACCAACGGAAGCGATGAGAACGTTTTCAAAGTGCCCTCTTCTGTAGGTTTAGGTCACAGTAAACTCTGCACCTCCACCCAGAGCCTTAGTGCTTTACCACCCTCCTCCTCCCCATACTACCAGATTGTCCCAGGCCAGATGCCCATCCCAGTGCCCATACCCACTGTTCCTTCACTGCCATCTGAGGGAGGGAACAGTGTCAAACAACAGCAACAGAGGCAATACCAGCAACATCAGCAATACAGTCAACCACAGCAACAGCACAACCAGCAATTCCAGATTCAACAGTTCCAGCAACAGCAACAGATTCAGCAGCAACAGATTCAGCAGCAACAGATTCAGCAGCAACAGTTCCAGCAGCAGAAACAGATTCAGCAGCAACAGTTCCAGCAATGGCAACAGATTCAGCAGCAGTTTCAACATCAGCAGCAGCAGCAGCAGTTCCAACAGCCCCAGATTCAGCAAGCCCAGCAGCTGCAGCCTCAGCACGATCAGTATCAGCTGCAGTTGAACGAGCAGCAGAAACAGAAGCTGTTCCAGCAGCAGCAACAGCAGCACCAGGCCTACACTACTCAGGCAGAGCCCTCCGGTGTGCCCAACAACATCAACTACCAGCCCCAGGCTCCTCCACCCTCCAGCCAGGACCAAAACCCTGAGCAGGTCACCCTAGAAGAAGAAGAAGAAGAAGAAGAAGGAGATGGAGGAGGCAACAGAAACATGTTGACCCTTCTTAGAGGAGTAAAGCTCAGAAGGACCATCACCAATGATCGCTCTGCCCCTCTCCTACCCCCTCCAACCAATCACAAATGAGGCTGACCAGCAGATTTTTATTTCTCTGCTAAACTGTTAAGTTTAGTTTGGTTTCTGAAGAGATATCAGAGTGTGTCAGCACAGAGAAAACTCAAACACACTTTGAAAGTGTTGACAGATTGATTTTTTTTTGCTGGAACTCAACATTGCTTGTTTTATTTTATAAATTTACTTGATTGCCCTTTTAAATTTATGTTTTAAGCATTTTTGAGACTTTTCTGTTGTTGCAGCAAACGTCTTTTTGCCTTTTTTTTTCATGCATTTTGATTGTGGATAAAGTTTTTGTGTGACTCAGTCTTACAGAAAGAACTTTTGATTTGATTATTTTAGTTGGTACTCACTTCCTGGTCAGAAAATGTCATTAGGCAGAACAGGAAGCTGTTAGCATCTTTGGCCTGGCTGTGTTTGATTTGCTTTCTGCTTAGTCTCCCAGGATGGCGGGGTTTATCAGTAGTTCAGTGGACTCACAGTGGTTGAACCATGATCGTGGAGTTTCGAATTTACTGACTCTGGGTCAGTGATTGTCTGGTGTATTTGATCTGAGTATTTAGTTGGTTTCTGGTCATCTCAAAGAGCCAAATGCTAACACTCGTGACTTTGCATCTGGCTTTAGATTTAAATAAGGTAGAACAAGAAAGAGTTTGAGGACACAAGGACTGGGTTTGAGATATATATATATATATATATATATATATATATATATATATATATATATATATATATATATATATATATATATATATATATATATATATATATTTATTTTTAAGTGGCATATGGTCTGAGGTCACTTGATTGCTCTTACCTTAGATTGGAGATTTGTGCCACTCCTGGGACTCCAAATGTTTCCTCTGAACGTGAGAGTTTGTGGAATACAATGAAAAATGTTACTGTGGGGAAAAACTCTGGTTTGCTGTGTAAATAAGCATCAAATTTTTTTTAGAGCAAAAGTCACAAATAGACAGCGGTTTGTTGGCAACTTTATGAGGCAACACTGATGTTTCAGAAGAAGCGGCTTGACAAATGTGGGTTGCATTTTTGCTAAACATAGCTGGCTATGATGAGCTGAACTGTAGAACAAAACTACCACAGGGGACTGATGGTTTGAATGTACTTTATAAGGTAAACGCTGCCATGTTTCAAGACTTAGATTTAGTCTAGACTTAGTCTTTAGATTTATTTACACAGATATTTGCATCAACAAGAATGCTTTAAACATAATTTTGTTAAAGAGATATTGTGGACAAGATACTACATGAATACCAAGAAATAGGTTTTTGGCATTTCTTGTTACTTGGTGACCAACATATACATTAATCCAAAACAACTTTAAAGTAATTGTTTGTAGTTCTCTTTATTTCCACTATTATTGGAACCCACAGAACCTATGCATCGGTTTATTCTGGTGTCTTCTGTAAATGCATGACTGAATCTGGGTGGTTTGTAGGCCATGTCGTGATAATTCATGTTATGTGGCTTTGAAGTCCACTTGATGAGTGTGCATATCCTGGTTACAATATTTTAAGGAGTCCTCCTTGTTGTTGTTCCCCTGTATAGTTATAGGACATCAATGATGCGGATTTAAGCACCGCTAACATGTTGGCACGAGGAACATTGAATAATACAGTTTTATTCACAAGTAGTAAAAGTTATGCTGAAGTCATGTTTGAAGGGCATCAGGAGCAGATGTAACTTGACAATTATTTCGATTTTTAAAAAGAGTTATATTATTATATAAAATGTGAGAAAACCATAAAAAATGTCTCGTTTTTCTAAATTACTCAGATTATATTAAACTAAGTTATTTTTTTCAGCTCTAGTTACAGGTTTAAAAATTGTTTTTGAGTATCAACAAAGACCTTGTGATTTTTCCATATTGACTATTGGAAAATTCAGAAGCTACTTATAGCACTATGCTTTTATCATTTAGACAAACATTTTTCAAATTAGTTTCTATAAACAAAGGATCTGCTATATTCAGTGAAGTTTAGGTTTTGCTTGAAGTTTTCAATTCAACTCCACCCACTGAAATATCTCTGAAACATTCGTTTTAGTTGATTTACTGTAATCAACTCGGATAAAATGCTGCTGAGCCTCAAACTGTCGTAACTTTAAATTAAACATTTTTTCTACAGAGTTTGGTTGGACTGAAATAGCTGGTTCTATTTTTGATCTTTGTTCCAATTTGGTAAAATGTTTACCTCTGCTAATCATGACCTTCTAAATCGTATAAGTCTCTTTATTTTATTTTTTATTCCCTGTTTTGTTTTTGTTTTATTTTGTTTTTTAGTTTATAGTCCTTTAAGTCACACCTCAGATGTTTTCAGTAATTAACCTGGAGTTTTGTCTTCTGATGCACTTCAGTCTAAGGCCATGAGAAATTGGGGGCGCTCACTTCCTGTGCTTGAACCAGAAAAATATAGCATCAAGTGCAGGTTAATAAAAGTTGACTAAAGAAATAATTTGTAGCTTAGCATATTTTACCATGGCAGCCTCATTACTTGGGTGTTTCCTGCTAATACAGCTGCTAAACCGATGTGTTGCTTCTAAAAGTTGCCCATCTTCTTCATTTGTGAGCTGTTAGCATGTTGGACTCAGATTGTCCTCAGTTAAAGATTTGGCGAATTTGAGTGGTTAAAATAATTTTTGTTGGAGCAACAGCTGATTACTTTTATAATAATTTAATGTGGTAGTTCTTCTGTTGATTAATCCAACAATAATTAGGTTTATAAAAGATCAGGAAATGGCACAAAACAGTCAAATGTCCAAAATCCATAAATAGTCAAATTACAATTTTAGAAATCAAAGAAAAAGGTTTTTTTTTCTTTTTGTGTTGGGGGGTCTTTTTTTTTTTTTTTTTTAAATAATTGATTAATGAATTATTAATTTTTCCACATTGTTTTAATTCTTAGCTCAAAATTTTACATTCTAATAAATTATTTCCTCTGATTCTTAAAACTTAAAATTTTGGTTTAAAAATTATATAAAACATGGACGTAGCTTCTATATTTAAGTGAATACCTGCATTCTCACTAACAGCCAACACGGGGGACAAATGTTGTTAGAAAAAGAAGTCTGTGGACAAACAACCATACTTCTTACTTATCTGTGATCTCCCTTTCCTGATGAGTTGTTGGGCTCTGTCACTGCTTTGAATACAACGTTATTTTCATTTTAATTCTTCTTCCTATTAGTCTCATAAAGCAAAGTGAGGGTTAGTTTAAGCTGTGCAGTGTTTCTGGGATTCTCAGATTGCCCTCTTGCTCGTGCCAGCAGTGGGTGATTTCAGAGGCTACATCCATCTTTTATGTACAGTCTGTGCCTATTGGACAGAAAATTATAACATGATAGCAATTATGATACTTTCTACCAAAATTATACCTGAAACTGCTGAGACGACATTAAAGCAGGAAAATTTAAGTTAATTCAACCGGTAAATTTTTTATTTTGGTTCGTAGCTCCTAATTTCTTTGGTGCGAGGAGCTCTGGGCCTCAGTATTTCTAAAGTTCTACTTTGAAGCTGCCTGTGAGAGACCTGCTGCATGCTGGGAAATGCAGTCTGCTTTGTGGTCAGCTGGTCCTGGTCAGTTCCCGGAGAGACTTTTGTGTACTTTTTGTGACTTCCTGCAGCTTCATTCTGATTCGTCTTTAAGCCTCTCTTTTTGATTGGACCCAATGAGCCCCACAGCAGTTGTGTATGTATATATTAGTGCTTCTATTCCTGGGAGAGATCTAAGTCTATAAATCTATATAAAGATGTACGTATACGTATCCTGATTGTACTTTTATTTTGTTGATTTATTATTGATCTGATGACGTGGTTGGTTGGATCTGACGCTGCCAGTGATCGTCGCTCATCATATTTTTTTTTGTAGAAAAGCTTTAAAGGAGGAAACCCAGTGAACTTCCAGGTCTTTGAGGATCTGATACCTGATTGGACATCAGACTGTTAAACAAAAGGACTGAAAGGACATCTAGATGATATAAACCAAGAGAATGTAGACATGTTCTGTTCTTCATCTTTTGACGCTCGCTGTGGGATCAACAACAACAACAATAATAATAATAATAATAATGCTGATGCTAATTGGTTCTGGTATTTTTTTTTGTCTGTGTTCTGTTTACTGTACTCTTTACACCTGTAGCAGTATAAATTTGCTGTAGGAGTGCTCTGTTTCTATAAAAAGTTCAATATGCAGAAAACTGAAGGACTGCTGACAGCTATTCATAGAGCTGAAACTCTACAAAATAAGCAGTTCTGAAAACTTTGGTCAAACACTGCAAGTAAACATTCATCTTTTGTTTTTGTCCTTATTTTTGTTGTATTGCAGCTACTTTATCATTTACAGTACCAGCCAGCACCTCCTCTAACTGAAGTGCTCTCACATGATCCTCTGGGGTGTGATTTAGGCGTGTGTGGGGTACAAATACAAAATCCTTTCCACGGAGTACAGCGAACACACATAACAGTGTCCTCAAAAGGGACCCTTTACGCTGCTCCTTATTTTCTGCCATTTATATATTCTGTTAGTGGGATGGATGTTAATGTTAAACATGGCCAACGTTTCAAATAAAGAGTTCAACATTTTTACAAGTAATCACCAAGAGCCAAAATCTCAAAGTGCTTTTAGTTCCTTTCTACTCTTACAACTGTACGATGTCATTAATAGCATATATCCCTATTGTGGTCATCTCAGGACAGAAGCCCCACCCACATCAGAAGATATGCATCCTAAAGGGGCCCTGTTCTGCGTATTTGTTTGCCCAACTACAGAAGCTCAGCATGATTTATCCTGTAATGTTCACGCTGCCATGCAAAAGCAGTGGTACCTGTGCTTCTGTAGGACCAGTGAAGTGGCGGACGAGTAAAAAGCGATTACAGTTGTGTTTTTTTATTGAATTTATTGAAAGGATCCTCAATAATCTGAATGATGGGCAGTAAAAGAAAAAAAAAAACCCATTAAAAAATGCCTTTTTGTCAAATCAGCTGATTTCATTGTGTGAAGGGAGGAGGAGGATGGTGGAGTCGTCTATAACACCTTAGGAGCGAGGACATGACCACTTATTTTTATTTTCATGGTAAAGTCCAAACTGCATCCAAGATGCAAATGGCTATGTTATACTCCTGACACAACATTAGCTCTTTGCAAGCATCTGCACGGACAGCATGCTAACACAAAGGCAGCAAACAGTCCAGTGTGATGCCAAAGCTGAGTGTAAGCTGACCTGACCTCACTTTCAGCAGGTAACAAAAGCATTGGGGCCTCAGGTCCTACCTGCACGTGGTTGGTGATGGCTTTGAAGTCTTATCGGGCTGGTTTTTGGTTTTGTGCTCAAACTTGAACACTAGAAGGAAGATCATGTGTTTGTGCTCAGTAGGACATTTGGGTGGGGCTGCAGCTTAACTTTTATATTCCTAACTGGTTATCATCTTACACTGAATTTCAGAGCATGTAATGGACTGACACAGTAATGTAACAACACTGGCTACTGGGAGGCTGTTAGCACCCATCCTAGCTAATGCTAATAACATTCATGACCTCAGGCAAGATGAAGAGGAAGCATGGGCTTGCTGGCAGGTATTTTCCCACACAGGTGACTTTGATAAGATAAGGTAACTCTTTATTATCATTGCACAGTCATAAATAGTATAATGAAACTGGAAAACTGTCCCATGTCAGCACTATGTACAACACGACACGGTAACTTAACTTGGCTGCAACTCCCCTGAAGTCTTCACCTGTAGGCATGACTACTACATTCACAAGAGTATGTGTTGTTATTGTTGCAGTGGAAGCAGGTGAACTTGGAATTTAGGTGAAAGTTGAGGTAAAGATGGCAGCAGCTGTGACTGCAGGCTAAAGCAGTAACTTGGCTCATGTTGTCCTTTCATAAGGCACTGAGTCATCTTTTGAGCTTTGTGTTGCTCAGAGTCATCTGATGCTCAGGGGCAGCAGGTGGGAGGCGAGGGACTTGAATTAAAGACACGTGCATTTTTTTTTTTTTTTAAATCTTTGTGAGAACAGTTGTTGGTATAATGTATTCATTAACCCCTCTAATCCCAGCCTAAACCAGACTCTATTATGAATCCTGAAACCGAGACCAAACTCGCAAAAAAGCGCTTTGAAGATTTGAAGTCAGCACAGTCCAGACCCATTCTTCTCTTTAAGAGGTTCAAGATGATACTTGTCCACATAAGCATACAAAACACACAAAAAGACAGGTGAGTTTGTCCACTTGTAAGGAACTTAGTCACTGTTACATAAAACCTTGAAGCTGTGACAGCGGTGAGTCACGCTGACCCAAATACTGAAGGAGGCAAACTCTGCTCAGTGAGTCAAAGCCCACATCACAGTGACAGTGCACAAATCTCTGTGTTACACCAGTGTTGCAGCAGATGGAGTTTCTCTCTGTACCAGCAGAGGATGCAAGAGACCAAAACAGTATAAAGCCTTTACATGCACCTCTGAGAGTAAACATGCTTAAGTCTTATTCTTTTTTCCTGTAATTTCACCTCCGATTCTTTGCGTTTGTCCTGTTTCACACTGTCCAACTCTGTTCTGAATACCACAATACTGAAAATAAACTTAAGGTATTATATATGTTAAAATATACTCCTAATGATTAAACTACATTTTAATAGTGAGACAGTCTGTGAGCAGCACTTTAGATCCTGTAAGTAAAAGTTAAAGCCACCCTGGTACCTCGTATATCCCACAGTATTTAGTATACTGTATATAACATGATCCTCCCATCCCTTTTCTTCCATTTATTGGATTTCCGGTTACTGTGGGTCTGGAGTACATCCCATCGGTCACAGAGTGAAGGGCAAGGATCACCCTGGACAAGTCACCAGGCTGTCTCAGGGCCAACACACAGAGACCTTCTCTCATTATGAAGTTTTGAGCTGAGGCTTTTCGCTATTTTGTGTTTAAGGTGATTTGATCAGACAGAGAATGTGAGGAACACTGCAAGCTGATATCGCACGAGCGATATGTCGATCACAAAACTGTTTTATATTCCTTTATCACCCCTCAGCTGCAAAAGGCTGATTATGCGTCATCGTCATCCTGGCGGGGAGGTGACATGGACGCCCAAGTTTGTGATATGCAATAACTCAAGAACGAAATGACGTACCAATTCCAAATTGTTACCATAGCTATATCTACTGAAAATCTTGAATGTGACCTCAGTCTTAAGATCAAGGTCATAGGTCAAGTTTTCTGAAAATCTTGTGAATGCGATGTAGGAATTTCAAATTGATACCATGGGTACATCTGTTAGTAGGCTGAGGGGTAGCACTGGCTGCTGTCAGTCTTTTTATGAATCCCAGTGGAATCAAAATTCACTAAAAAAAACATTGTATTAAAAAACAAACTGAAAATAGCACCTCAGAACATGAACCTGTCAGAAAAAGTGTTAATGCCCCCTGCTGGCCATTACATTTCTGAGCTCAATTAGTCCATACCATTGACTGTTTTCTACAGTCAATGGTATGGGCAGAAATCTGTGCCATCAGAAACTGAATTTGAATAAGTTCAATTTGAATTTGAATTGCTCCGATTGAATCTGAATTGTAACTTGAATAAATGCTTTTGAAAACTGAATTTGAATTAGTCTAATTTGAAATTGAATTTATGGTTTGAAAATGATCATCACTAAATTGAAATTGAATTTATATTTTGAAAATGAATTGATTTGCTTTGAAACTGCATTTTATCCTTTAAAAATTCAGCTCTCGAATAATTTCAGTTTCACTTCTCACCATTCAGTTTCAGTTCTACAATTCAATTTCAGTTCCAAAATTCAGTTTTTTGGAACTTACATCCGGTTCCGGTTCAAGCGCAGATTAATAGAACTACGTTTTACTAGCGGACCGAAAGTGTTACTGACGGGAATCTACGGCGTCTTGAGCTGAATTAAGACTTCAGAAGTCATTCGTCATGTCGAATGACCAGCGGATAAACTCTCAGGTTGGTAATAAATGTATTACATGTATAAGAAGAAGCGTCATGTTAACAAAAGATAGCTGTACAGTAACTGTTATGCTTATTGTAGCTGTTAGCTAAAAACGCTAATTTAGCGTAGTTTACCCTGAATTCAGCTTTGACAAACAAATATGATCGACTGTTTCTAGTAGAATTCCAAAGTTGTTGTCTTGGACCCTCTCAGAGTACCCCCTCTGTATGCTTGCAGAGACCCCTACAGTAGGGAAACATGCAAAACGGTGTCCAAACCTTTGTATTTTAGCTTTATTTATGCCTTACACAGCATCCCAACTCTTTAGCTAACTTAATAACTTTAGCTAAAGTGAATAGTTAGTCTAATTCATTAGTGCAGCATTACTGGATCACCTCTGTTTGAAGTGATATAATGTGATATTCAACTATCACTGAAACAGCAAACTTTGTAAATAAGCAAACAACACTTCTCATTCTCTAGACGTTTGGCCACAGCTGTAGATTACACTATCAGCGCTTGTTCACTCTTGACAATAATTACATTTCTAAATTCTCTTTGTGCATTTACAGGTAAACAATATCTAATATTTTATCTAAATGACTGCTTTGTCTTTGAAAAGGGTGAAGAGCCTGAGGCCGGTGACAGTCCAGTTCTACTCTAAGTACATCCTTACAGTGGCTCACAGGACAAGGCCACATTCCTGTCCTGCCAGAAGAGAAGACAAACTTCAGAGTCTTCATGCAGTTCAACCACACCTGTCATATTCCATATGACAGGGGTCTCAAACTCCAGTCCTCAAGGGTGGACTGGAGTCATGCAACTTTTCCATGCCCTCGAGGACTGGAGTTTGAGAGACCTGCCGTATGGTGTTCATGCTGTTTTCTACCACACAGTTACAGCATGTCTGACTGCCTGATCAGCATATGCAAAAATATATGATGAGTTTAAGCATGTGATGAGTTTAAGCATGTGATGACTAAGGCCTTCCATTATGGTGTTTGTCATCACATGTCACAGACATCTGGATGATCATTTGGAATAAACAAAACTAAAAACTTGTTACTTCATCTTTTATCTTTATTATTATTATTATTATTGTTGTTCTTATTTTACACTTTTCATTGTTAGGCATTAGGTTTATTTGTAGTAGTCCTTTCCAACGTCTTTCCCTCTTCCATGTTACTGTGTCAGCTTGTCAGCATCTATTTGGGTTTGGAAGTGGAACAGAAAGTCAGGAAATCCAAAGTGCCATTAAAACCAGAAGAGGTTCTTATATTTCAGAAGAAGGGATTAATTCAAAAGAAATGACCTCAATGCCATATTTTATTTAGGAACACTAGAGAGCACTTTGCAAAATAACACATTCTTATAATTTCACCCTCAGATGAGCCAAGCTACGACTGTCAGGGAAGGTGATGTAGGTACAGAGCATATGAGAGTGGTTAAGTTAATGTCTCTTGTCTAGATGAAGGCACAATAGGGATCAATGGCAAGGCGTAGAGATTCAGTATCTTCAGTCTTCAGTGGACACTCCATTTCTGGCACAAAACACCTGTAAAAGATGGTCGATTTAGGAGGTGACCCGACAACTTCAGCCTGTCAAACATAGTAATGGAGCAGTATGTTTAAAAAATATATCTAATTAAGCATGCACTCAGTACCCTAAGAATTATTATGGTAGTTAAACACAGTGATAGTTGTATATCACATTATATCACTTCAAACAGAGGTGATCCAGTAATGCTGCACTAATGAATTAGACTAACTATTCACTTTAGCTAAAGTTATTAAGTTAGCTAAAGAGTTGGGATGCTGTGTAAGGCATAAATAAAGCTAAAACACAAAGGTTTGGGCACCGTTTTGCATGTTTCCCTACTGTAGGGGTCTCTGCAAGCATACAGAGGGGTACTCTGAGAGGGTCCAAGACAACAACTTTGGAATTCTACTAGAAACAGTCGATCATATTTGTTTGTCAAAGCTGAATTCAGGGTAAACTATGCTAAATTAGCGTTTTTAGCTAGCAGCTACAATAAGCATAACAGTTACTGTACGGCTATCATTTGTTAACATGACGCTTGTTCTTATACATGTAATACATTTATTACCAACCTGAGAGTTTATCCGCTGGTCATTCGACATGACGAATGACTTCTGAAGTCTTAATTCAGCTCAAGACGCTGTAGATTCCCGTCAGTAACACTTTCGGTCCGCTAGTAAAACGTAGTTCTATTAATCTGCGCTTGAACCGGAACCGGATGTAAGTTCCAAAAAACTGAATTTTGGAACTGAAATTGAATTGTAGAACTGAAACTGAATGGTGAGAAGTGAAACTGAAATTATTCGAGAGCTGAATTTTTAAAAGATAAAATGCAGTTTCAAAGCAAATCAATTCATTTTCAAAATATAAATTCAATTTCAATTTAGTGATGATCATTTTCAAACCATAAATTCAATTTCAAATTAGACTAATTCAAATTCAGTTTTCAAAAGCATTTATTCAAGTTACAATTCAGATTCAATCGGAGCCATTCAAATTCAAATTGAACTTATTCAAATTCAGTTTCTGATGGCACAGATTTCTGCCCATACAATGGTCCATACTAAAAACAGATTTATCTCTATCCTGTTAATGCTCCCATCTCATCATGTAGCGTTTAGGGGTTTTCAGCTTTTGCCAGCATGCTCTTTTTTTTTTTTTTTTCCAGTAAGTTGATGCTAATCGTCCCCGCTTGTTGAAAGCATCATTATCTTCAAGAGGTTTCCCCTCTTTGTGAGAGGGAGAGAGAGAGGATTGAGGCTCGTGGATCGTGCCGAGTTGTTTGTTCCTTTGTGTGTTCTTGTTCATGGTTTTGAAATAAAAAGTGTATTCATTAGGCTGAAATAACATTTTATGTGAATGTCCTGATGAGTCATGGTAAATGGATGATGGTGAGATCAACTCTGTGAACATTCACTCGGAGCCGGTGACTCATCCAGAGTGAAATGAGCTACAGCCCTCCCTGCGCTGTAGCACAGACACTAAAGTCCTTTTATCCTCTTCCAACAACACTCAGCTGGGTTCCTGCTGTGGATGTACAGAAAACTTGAAAGATCTCCACATATCTTTTTCCTGCTACTTGTTCCGCACCTTTTTTTTTCATCCGATTTTTCAGAATGAAGCCCAGCTGATACTGTATAGTTTAGAAAGTGTCTTAAAGAGATGCTTGAAAAAACCTAATAAAACATTTCTAATCACTTTAATAAAAACACTTGTGCACCTGCATATACAGAATTATCCACTAACACAGTGTATGATATTCTAGTGCATCCCATCTTGCTGATACTTTCCGGATGTTAAATGTAGGCAGCTGATCTCAAAACAAAAACCATGCAAGGTGTTTAATCTGCAGCTCTGTAGATTAAACACTTTGCTGATAACAAAAGTCACCGCTCATATAGGTCGGAGCCGACAGAATGGCTTCAAGAACTCATGAAACCACTCTTTACTCACAAAATGTATAACCTTGATATGACGGACTCGAACGGAACATAAATACGAGAATGCAGTGGACACAAACCTGAAGATCATAGACTGTATATAAAAGATAGACATAAAACCACAGTGAGAAAAACATTAAAAGCTAATGCTAACAAGCTCAATTAGCAACCAGCATTTGTAAACTGTATCAGTACAACGCATACACAGATCGGCTACCTTAAGAAAGGCTTCAACAACACCAAGACAAATGGGGAGGTGAGATGAATTGACACAAGTAAACCTTAGTAGACAGGTATATGGTATAGCTGCACACAATTGCACACCTGTCCATCAAAGCAAGCACATGTCCTTAAGCCTTAATAAAAACCAAAAAAAGATGAGTCATTGAAAACAATCCCCGCACATACAGCTGATAATAATGGAAACATAGCTGCAAGGAGTAGAAAGTGAACGTTTCGGTTTTAAGTTGAGTTCTTAGGGACTGACTTACTTTGGGAGCCGCCCTTTTCTTTTCTTTTCTTTTCTTTTCAGCATTTTGTGGGTCCAGACAGCTTCATGGTTTATTACCTCAAGTTTTGCCTCTACTGCAGGAAGACCTTTCTTCATCATTTGATTTTGACAGCATGATCAAATTTCACACGATGTGGACAAGCACATCGGGGGGAAAAACAATAAATGCAATAAAAATATAGCTGGATCTGAATTTAAAATCTGAATTCTGAATATTTAGTCTGTTTTCCTGTTAATGTTTGGCTTAACTGAGATTATGATAATAGGGAAAAACAATTTTATAAAGCATACTAAAAATCAGTGTTTATTACTTTTCTGGTTCGATAAATTCATGTGTCTCACAGAGACAAGGATCAACAAGGTCCTTGAAATACTTTAATAAAGAAACAAATAGTTGGGCTTTGTGATGCTTACAAAAAAAATGATGCTGAAGCTGAACCTCTGAGTTTAAAGTCCACCGAGGAAAAAACAGAAATTAAGGAAATAAAACATATACCAAAGACAAAAATGGTTGATGGAGCTGTTATCAAAAATATTACAGATACAAAAACGTTTGCTCTGTCTGTCAGAATAAAGTTGAAAGCAGTTTGAGATATTCAGTCCTCTGACTTCCAGCATGATGTCTGAAGGTAATCATCATTCTGGAGGATCGTTAAAAATTAATTTACAATTGTCTGATTACCCACGCTATTTAAAGAGGATTACTAATGACATTTTCAATGAATTCATTTGAATGGAACAAACCAGATGTCGCAGCCGAGCTCATTATTTGTTTCAGTGTTTAAAAACATTTCTTGTTCCTGGTGTTTTCATTAACACTTTTTGTCACTGAATGTTACTAATGGTGTTTATTAACATTAAAATGTGATTAATATACATTAATGTTTTCATTAATATATCGATTTTTCATTTTGATCCTTTCAGGTCCTTTTCCTGAGATGACTTTATGTGACTGACCAGGATTTGCTTCAGTTCTGATCCTTGAAATTAAAATCTCTCATCTGCTTGATTTATTGTTTGTCCCCAGTTCTGCGTCATTGTGATATCACTGAGGGAAATGATGACCAGATTGGTGGTGCATGGATAGGAAGTAACACTGTGCTATTTTTAGCTGCTTACCTCAGAATGATGATAATGCGCTGTCATGGACAGAGTGAGTCCTATTGTTCGTGTGTGATCGCATAGACTCGTCCCTATCAGAGATGGGCGCTAGAAGCAGTTTGTGAGGATGCAGGGTGAGTCCACTGTGGAAAGCATTGTGACTGGACAGGAAAGTTCAAAGACTTCAGGCTTGCTTTGGTAACGACTAGTGCAGTGCATTCGGGGGGTTATTTTGGCACACTGGGTTCCCTGAGCGTAGAAAAAATCCAATGCCCCCTGTGGAAGTTGTGACTCACCATTAATCATGTGCCTCATCACATGAGTCAAGGTGTTAAAAAAGGTGTGGGTCATTTTCAGCAGAGGTTTTGGGTGAAACCACCATGTGAGAAATGCATTACAAAAAGTACCCAAAGTTTAATATGGATTCTTTTTTATCATTACTATTAATGATTAAAAAACCAAAATCATCGCGGTGAATGGGCTGTCAGCTGACAGAAAAAGTTTGATATCCACTGTCTTAATCTGTAATAAAGGTGGCTGTGCAGATTAATGTAAACTGTGTATGGAAACATACTATTAAGGCTGGGATGGTGGTAGTGCAGGTCACCTACTGATTGGAAGGTTGGTGGTTTGATCCCTGGCTGCTCCAGCCTGTGTGCCAAATATCCTTGAGCAAGATACTAACTCCAAGTTTCTCTCTGATGTGTAAATATTTGATAGAAACCACTTAAGCCTAAAAAAAGTGCTTTGGGTGAGCGAGGTAAATGTAGAAAAACGCTATATAATAACTAGTCCATTTATGGCAGGTCACTCGGCGCTTTAGACATCAGCTTGCAAAGTTTCATATTGTTTATGTTTCTGAAAAGGTTTAAGTGCTTTGCCTAGATTATGTTTATGTTTATTCTGAACAGTGCAGACTGCTGGAGCTTAGTCACACATACACTGTGACACACAGCATACTTTTGTACTCTGTTGTACTTTTCAGACGCCCACGGGTTGTTTGCGTTTGTTTGATGTACCTGTTAGAGTCAGGTTTTGTGATGTTGCTCGGCAGGTGTTCAGCGGATGTAAGACGGCTGATGTCAGTATCTCCATGAGCGCGACAATTGCTTTTAAGTTCAGCGCAGTTTGGGAGTGTAACGTTAAAATTTAACACTATTTATACGAAACTGTCCCTACAGTGTCTAACTCAACCGCTGCTTCACTAGAAAAAGCTATCATGATTCTTTATCATCAGCGGTGGCAGCAAAGTCAGGATGAGTCACATTAAAGGCTTACTGATAACATGAAAATCAAACACTGTGTGCTCAACCTGCCAGTTATCTGAAACTAAACAGCGGCAAGACAAAGGAAAAACTTGGCCTTTAAAATCCCACAGATAACGCAGGGATGATGAGGAAAAAGGAAGAAGAGAGAACTTTAAAGCCTTTTAAAGAGAAATGATTTCCAGACTTTCCCTCAGTTTGCCAAATGTATGTATTTGAGAAACACGGCCCAGAGCAACCCAAGCTCTGCCTCAGGTTTTGAATATTTGTAGATCTAACTTTTTGTAAATGAATTACTTTTCATTTTTCAAGAGTGATAAAAAACTACAATAAAAGTAATTCAGTGTTGCTATAGGAACCAGCCAACTGAACTCTGAGTCTCAAAAGCAGATGTGAAACCTTTGAGCCAACACTAATATAATTTATTTTTGACATTATTACTTGAAAAAAAATCATTTTAAAAGCGAACCTCCTAGACTTTGGCATGCTTATTTACATGTGTATGCTGTTAGAAAGGATGTTCATCTTAAACATGGCCCACGATGAAACATTGAGGTTCACTGTGTCGTGATTTTAGCCAGAACAAGTGGATCCAAACGCAGACGCAGAGACACCAAGCAAGTTTCCAGGTATTTATTACAATGACTGGAGTTAGACTGGATGCCAAAGGGACTCACACCAGGGGGCAGAGGTGGAGAGCAGGTAGGCAGGTACATTCTTCCAGAGGTGACTTGATTTTCCAGAGGGACCAAACTTTTTCCTACAACTGAAGCTGTAACGATGTGGTGGATGGAACAGCTGAGTGGCTGAACCGGTTGTGTCAAATAGTCGGAGGATGAGAACAGGAGCTTGTGGAAAGACATGCCTCATGGACATATTTTCCCTCATAAATCTCTGAAATTAGATAGTTTAGATTTCGCCCTTGAAGAAGAAGCGAACTAACCAGCTAATGTCAGAGAGTAAGTGGACTGAGGGGCTACACCAAGACCCAGCTTAAGGCGAATAAGGATTATTTTGAATGTAAGATCATACAAAGCTTCTCTAGTGGGTTATGAGAAAAAAAAATATAGAGTTGGAAATGATCAAAACAGATTCTTAAGAATTCAGTTTATATCTCCATTACATGAAAAGTGGCCACTGTAGACGCAGACATAGACTGCTTCTGCTCTGACCTTCCCCCGGATAAGCATTACAAAACGATAGATGTCAGATGAATACACCAGATTTTTGAGCCTCTGTTTGTACACAGGTGGTGGAGAGTTACCTGTTTGCCTAACTGTTTATGGTTTAGTGTTTGTGGTAAGGACATTCAGCGTTCCTTACTGATAACAGATGGGACACAGAAGGGCTGTATAATGGTGATAAAATGTGACCAGGTGATTGACTCTGGATCAGCCTGTGTTTACATTGATTAAAACCATTTCCATCACTATGAAGACACAACTACACACTCGCACACTGTGTTTTTGTATACTTGTGAGGACGCACACTGTCCTACATGACTCCCGATTTCTCTTACTCTAACCTTTACTGTGACCAAACAACTGATCCCAGCTTCAAATCAGTCCCTAAGCCAAACCTGAGTGTGTTTGCTTTCTATCTATAAACACTGTGTAAAGGAACTCTGAGTTCCTCTTGCTTTTTTTCTTACACGACAGTGTGAAAGTATAGCCTTTACTGTGAAACTCATTCATTTTGGGCTCTAAACCAGCTGAGCTGTCCTGAATCCACCCTTTTCCTGACTGTTTGGATCAGGTCATTGCGGTGCTGAAAGATGACCTGCTACACCAGTCTTGACCACACACACAGACACACTCAAACACAGTTTTCCTGCCAAACTTGGGTCAGCTTGGCCAGGGGACAGCATACTGGCCCTTTCAGGGTGCCCTCACCATGGAAACTATTTGTGTCATGTTGCCGCCACACCATGTGACAAATGACCGCGTGCAGACATTAAACAGACCGGCACACACTGCTGACCGTGATCCTTTACAAACAGTCGTTTGTTAATGTAGTTACGAGCAGAGTTAAGTATTTAAGTATTTATTTGTGTAGCAATCATATAAAATATGGCTTCATAAGAGAAGTTCAATCAATGTGAAAAATTGTTGATTATTAATTATTAATGACTTTATAGTGACTACATCATCATCTCACTAAATGCTGGTATACTGTTAATAAATGAATGCGTAGAAAGCAGTAAAACAACGGACCTGGGAGAATATTTAACAGCAAAGAAGAGCTTGAGGTTCACATAAATGTTGTTTTTGGTGTTGAAATAAACTTTTAAAATGCTTTTTAGTTTTTTAAAATTATATAAAATCACCTTTTACCACTAGAGGTCCTCAGTGGGTCAGTTTGGGCTGACTTCATAACGAACTCTTATGCTGCTCTTTCATTTATTCTTGCAATCCCTTCCACTCTGATCCGTTGACTAAAGACAAAACCCCTGATCTGTCCAGTAAACACACGTCATCGTGTTCCTAACGGCCTGCCAAGTTTCACCTCCCTCTGTTTGCTTTCATTGATCTGACGCTGGTATTCCTTTTTTTCCCCCTTTCCTTCCAGGACCTCAGGCTGAATGCATGTACACTGCTCCCTTACAGCTGCTGACTGGATTTGAAACCAGAACAAACTTCATGACCACCTGCTTTTCCTTATTAAATTTAGTTAGATAAAACCAACGGGCAAGAAAAGAGAGAGCCACTACACCTACACTAATTCAGAATAATGAGGGCTCTGTCTCACAGAGCCAACTCTCTGATGGGATGGAGGAAAAGGAAGGGGAAAGAAAATCTAATAAATAATTTACTTTTCTTATGAGAAACAAATATCAGTTATTTAAGAGAATTTCCAAACAATTTATCCAGCTGCTTGAAAAAGCTCTAAATCCACCAAAACATGAAACTATCTTTGTTGATTAGCTTTAATGGCTGGATGTTCCTGATGACGCCTCAGGGGTTTGTGTACTTTTGTGATCCCAGGAGCTCTGCTGTCTAGGGCAGTTGGCCCCTGGTAGGGTCTCTCAAGCCAAAGAGATCAGAGCGGGTCATCTACTAATCGAAAAGTTGTTGGTTCGATCCCTGTCTGCTCCAGTCTGCATGCCAAACATTCTTGAGCAAGGTACTAAGTTGCTCTCAGATTCATCCATTGTAGTGTGAATGTGTGTGAATGTTAGACAGAAAGCACTTAAGCGTAGAAAAAGTGTCTGTGTGAATGAGGCATGTTGTATAACGTGCTTTGAAGTCTCAGGTAGACAAGAAAAGTGCTATATAAAAATAAGTCCTGTCTAGTCATCTCACCTGCAAGTATCTCTTGGCCAGATCTTGGTACATGGTCTTATGTGGACGCACCATCTGCATTAGGTGCCATACAGAACTGGTACAATGTGGACCCGGCTGATGAAATTGGATCCTTGAACATTGTCGTTTGGTAGGGGGCTTGGAGTAGAACTATTACTCCACCATACTGAAAAGAGCCAGCTGGGGTGGTTTGAGTGTCTGAAAAAGCTCCATCGTGGGGACCTCTTAGGTGAGGTGTTCCATGTATGTCCGATTAGAAGGAGACCTGCCGGAAAGGTTATGTCTCTGACAGGGAATTCTGGGCATCTCTGCCACCTGCATGACCCCAACCGAGACAAGCTGCAGGAGATAGATGAATGGATGCTGTTAATTTTTTAATTAAAGAGACTTCATCCTTGAGCAAACAATCTATATCGACCTGGTAAAAGCCTACACACGGCTCACACAATGTGACATGGGTAGCAAACAGTCATTGGGCAACCTCTTAACCCAAAAACAGTTACGCCGATGATGATGATGGTGATGATTAGGAGGGCGATATTTGATATGTGGTTTTACAACTTCAGGATATTTATAAATAGAAACATCTATATTAACAAGTAACGGTAACATAGAAGGCAACTTAACTGACCTAATTCTAAAATAAACCACCTGCAGCCTGAAGAGCCGTCACAAACCCATCTTTAAAAATAGATCACACATCAGTGGTTGATGTCACAACTGCCACCCGGAGTTTGAATGCAGCCAAATTCAAATAATTGAGAGATTATTACTTATTATCTGAAACTAAACCTTTGTTGTCATATCTGTCTTTATGTACCAGCATCAGGGCAAATTTCACTTGGGTTTGGCTCATATCTTGTCTATAAAAAGAAATAAAATAATACATTTGGTCCAAGACTGTTTTTGACCCAGTGAAATTGTCCTCTGTAGTTGGAGTCCACTGTGTCTGTGCACCCAGCTGGATCCCAGCAGGTGGATAATCAGCACTTGCCAAAATCACTTTTGTAATTATGGGGTGAGGCTGAATTCTAGCACAGCACAGCCACAGGCACAATCTGATGTTACTGCTGGTGTTGCTCCTAAAGCATCACAATCCGTCTGAACCATCACTAGTTTGTGATGGTGTAGTTTTAAAAAAGGCTCCACATGGCAAAAGAAAAGGTTTGCTTCCAGAAAGCAAAACCAGGATGGCTTTTCTTTGATGGTTACTGCTATAAGAGAGGCTGTGAACTTCTTATAAACCTAAAGAGCCTGTGATCAAAAATAAATCCACTAAATCTAAAAAAATGCTGCTACTACAAAGCTATGCAATGATGGTCCTGGAGTCCTGGAGTTATAGGAGCAACACCACACACACACAAACACACAGAGGAGCCATAAGTGAATCAGACTGCATACATAAGTTGCACGTTAAGTTGAGGGTTTTCACTATGAGGTGTGGACCTGACTTTGAAGCAGAGGACAATACACACTCATATAGTAGGGACTGAAGTATGATCTACTTTATCTTCCTTTTTGACTCTAATGGGGACCATAATTCACCAAGTGAATAACATGTTTCATCAAATAAAACGAGCAACTGAGAGCATAAAGTCATCGGGAGAGTGTTTGATGAGGTCGTAGATTCAATGATCTGACAGCCGTTTTCCCACAGATTTCTATATAGTCAGACGTCTTAAAACCACTCTCTGATAGGCATGAGAAAGAATGCAGATTTAATGGCTTCACTACATCCATCCTTTGTATACAGTCTTTCTTCACCCTATACTACAAATTTGCAAACCATATCCACCATCGGCTAGCGCGCACTAGAACTGGAGTTATATTTTTTGTATTTTCTAATTAGCTTTTACATTTATTCTCTTTAGTTTCAGATAGTTTCTAGAGTGGGCTGATTAAAACTGTTTAGTTTTACTTGAATTATTATAATATGCAGGGTGCTTTTGAGGGGCAGATTTAAGAAGTTCAGCAGGTTTTAGGACGGCAGTTCACTCCATCCAGTCTCAGTGAATAAATTGTCGATTTCCACTTTTTATTTTCAACTAACTAAAATATGCAGCAAAAAGTGTATTGAACTTAACTCAGATACATAGGCAGATGCACATGAACTCTGCCAACTGCTGTTTTAAGAAGGAGCATTGAGTTTTAATCTCCCACTCAGACTTCTTGTGTGGACTCGTCCATCTGTTAAACTGCTGCTCCTGGTGCTGCTGGTTTCAGCCTGCTGGCCTCCAGCCTGTGGCCTGTTTACAGAGCAGGTTGTGTTCAGAGATGCGTCGCCGGGGAAACCACCCTGCTGAACTTTTGTTCCCGTGTCCGCTGACTGTGGCGGCGGCAGCAGTAGTAGTCATGTGGAGAGAAAAGCCCGCGAAAAAGTCAGCAGCCAATTGGAAAGAGAGGGAGGAGGGGCTGAGCTAGCCGAAGGGAAACAGAAGCAGCTGGGAGAGAAAGTGAGAGTGTGTGTGGGTGGTCACGCTGCAAAAAGTTGAGTTACAGTGCTGACGCGCTGTGTGGGGACATTTTTACACACATGATGAACAGCAATCACAAATGACGGATGACTCGGATTATTACATGATCATATAAACTGTGTATGCATGAATGAAAGTTATTACCACTTATATCCAACCGAGGGTCAAAGAAGCTGGCCCTATTCATGTTGTCCCTACTTAAATGCTAAATACTTAAATAGTAATACACTAGACTAGTACTTAAATAGTGGTTCTCTACTCTAACTGAGCACTTAAAGTGCTTTATTTGTTTTTTAAAAAGGGATTCCCCCACCCCAGTCACATTCACATATTTCTTTATTCTGTGCCTTAAGTGGACTGATGAATACTTGGGAAGCAATCTGGGGTTCAGTAACTTGCCTCGAGGACCTTACATATGGACTGGAGGAGTTGGGAATCAAAACACTGACCTACCAATTAGTATACAGCTAGTTGTTTACTAAACTAGCTGTGCCTACCACCTGAAATACAATTTGCGACCAAGTTTACAATGGAAATAAACCACAACAAAGTTAATGCATCTTTTTCAAATTATTACCCACTTTTATATTAATCAGTCTGAGCAGTGAGGTAAAATGAAAGCTGTTAGTTGTCCTTTTGAGATATTCATAAAATATTCTCTTCAGTGTAAAAAGAAAGCAAAAATAAGCCTCATTCTCCAGCAGTGTTGGGAAGGTTACTTTTAAAATGTATTTCATTACACAATACAGAATACATGCAATGTATACATGCATGTAATACATGCAATGTATTCTGTAACGTATTCCGTTACGTTACTCAATGACAGTAACGTATTCTGAATACTTTGGATTACTTAATATATTATCATGCTTTTTACAACAACGTGAATGTAGTACTATTGCTGTGTGATTTATTACTATTACTGAAGGTCCGCGACTCCGAACTGTAGTAAAGGGACCTCTGACTAATACGGCGGGGTCCCTGTCGGCTCGCAGCCGAAAAATAGCTTTACTTTGTTGTGTGGGTCAACTTTTCTTGCGAGAGACAGAGAGAGGCGTTGAAAGGCTGCTCCAACGGAACTTGTTGTTTTCGGAGGAAAACACGAACACGGTGTACAGTCGAGTCTTAATAGCTTACTTACAACTGGGCTCGTCAGGCACTCTTCTTGGCTGCAGTGGTTATTATTATATTTACATGCTTCCAGCTCCCGTTTTTCCTCGATGACAACTCGTACCTTTCCACTCCCTTTTTTCTCCCTCCTCGCGCTCACAGACACATAACGTGTATGGCAGTCCATTCTCGCTGCAACACGGACTACATTGCCCATGATGCTACATTCTTTAGAGCTATGCTTGTAGCATTCTGCCTGTTAGCTTAGCACAACAACAACAACAACAACAACAACAACAACGAAAAGGCGCTCTCTCACCCAGGAAACGCACAGTCGCAGAGAGAGAGAGAGCGTCGCCCTGTAACCATGGCAACCGTAACGCTGCCGCCTGGAACAACAGAACGTAGCTGTCAAACAAAACCCAAACAGTCCTGACCCGCGACAAAATGAAACAGGAAAGTACCGCAGTGTAATCCATTTATTTCAACAAAGTAACTGTATTCTGAATACCACCTTTTTAAACGGTAACTGTAACGGAATACAGTTACTCATATTTTGTATTTTAAATACGTAACGGCGGTACATGTATTCCGTTACTCCCCAACACTGTTCTCCAGTTCAGCATCACCTTCATCGCACAGCACAAGTTATCTATTTGCAAGCGCTTACAGATTGAAACTGTTAGATTCACTTAGATAAAAACAGTCTGGAAAGTTTTAAAGCTTTAAAATGAGGATGCAGCTGCATGTTATTTAAATTTGTTGACGGAGCAAAGCTAGCAGCATCCTGTGGTGCAAATCCTCGCAGTGACGGGACGAAAACATTTAAGAAGCATCCAAACTGATGCAATGTTTGACATAATTTTAAAAGCATCTTATTAGAAAATTCATGCTTTTCATAATCTTCCTTTTTAAATGAGGTGCCAATGAGGTCTTTGTTAATATTTGTGCAGCATGCTCGTCGCTTTTTACAGTGTAGATTTTCATTTTGCATTTTCCCGCCACTGAGAAGCTTCTGGAGCCCTTTGAAGAACGCATTCCTCCGAGGGAGAGAGCGAGAGGGAGGGAGAGGGTGTGTGTCTTTCATTCACAAATGTGAACATGTTCGTGGGATGAACAGGAGCCGTTTCTCTGTGTGTGTTCGTTTTGCCCTTAAGAAAAAAATGCTGGTCGACTTTCGCCTGAAAGTAAAGCTGCAGGGGAGGAACATGCTTTACGTGTGTGATGTGTGTGCAGCTGTACGTCTACCTTTGTGAGAACTCGGTTCACTTTTAGACCTCAGGAATGAGGAAAGCGGAGCTAATTTTCTAACAGAGCGCTGGGGTCAGGTTAGGCGTATGTGAGGGTAAGGTTTCGGTTGAGGCATACAGTTGTGTTAGAATAGGGGATCCATTATGTGACTCAGTGTCCTCACAGCTATAGAAAGGCATGTGTGCATGCGGCGTTCATGTGATGTGAACGTGATAGTCAGGAAGTGAAGGTGTGACAGCAGCAGCAGAGTTTTATCAGAAATACACACACACACACACATGCAGGATAATGTTTAAAAGGACAAATCAGCTGACACACTGAAGTCACCCAACCTCATTACTGAACAGGGCTGCATATAAAGGATATAAAGAACATAAAGAAGTGTTGTTAAAAGCTGGCAGGAATAACTCACATATATGTCCAGATAACACTTTATTAGTGATAACACCATAACCACTGCAGAGATGTGCTGTCACTGAATTTGAGTGCAAGAGTCATGTAACATCTCGTGCCAGTGTGCCACATCCAGAGCTGATTTAAGACAGTGTATGTGACTTCAGAAACTGTTAATGGAGTTTCAGAACATATATTACATAGATTACTGTGCAAAGGTCCCGAACCACCACTCATTTTGTTATGCGTTGCTAGGGAAATTGAAAATAGGTGAAATGCAGTAAATAAGGCAAAAACAGAGTTTTTGAAAATCAGTATTTGGTATGGTCACCTTTATTCTTTGACACATCCTGAACTCTCTTCCTCAAGCTGTCAGGTCATGTGAGGACTGACTCCCTGCTGGACTCCCACCCTCAAGTGGTCACTAAAAGAACTGCAGATACAAGTTATAGATACAATAGTTCATTAAAAAATCAAAACATTTTATGATTTTTCAATGATTTAAAATTGATTTTAGACATGACAAAAAGAGAAGCAGACACCATGCAGCATGAGCCACCTGGACACAAGCAAGTTTCTGCTGTGTAAACTACTGTTTCTAATGTCTTACAATATCTGAAACATCTGCTGCCTTCAGTCCGGTGTTACTGTACTTATGCACTTGGGCCCTGATACAAAGACACAACAAAAATGTAAGTGTATTGTTAAATAATCCTCAATAAGACTTAAAGCTAACTGAATAACTTTTGTGGCACAGAAGCAAGAACCAGCACAGCTGTGTTTGTGTGTCCTTGCAACACTGTATCACATGCTGAATCTCTGGTGTGTTCTTAGCAGCACGTGGGCACATGTGGCTCACATGTGGCTCACATGTTCATGTTCACATACTTTCACCTCAGTCACTTTCACTCTCACACACACACACCTACACACACACACGCACACTTCAAAGTAAAGACGCTGACAGAAAGACATATCCTTTAATTTTTCCCTCTTCCACTGATTTGAAATGCATTTATGTTGCATCATGTTGCTTCACATTTTTGTACCTTGCTTGCTGAACCTGGTTGACATCATTGTCTCACTCAGTCTGTCATCGTTTGAGCAGCTGGTGGAGAAATGTTCAAAGGTTTCATTCACCAGAATTTTCTAGGAAAACTCGATGTAACGTGTGAAGTCCAGGTCAGCTGAACGGAGGAGCCTGACCCTCCACAGACCTCACAAACACAGAGCCGACTTTAAAAGTTTAAATAATGGTTAACTACTGAGGAGTTACACACTCTTCTGTGCCGCGACGGTTGAGACTTTGAAGCTTTCACATGTCCATCTCTTGCCAGTTTCCTAACTGGTCTCTATATCTATGTTTTATTTTTACCAAGTGGTACAGACATTTTATTTCTACACTTCTGAATTCAGAATTTTTCACTTCTTTTTAGCTCGTGATGGGCTTTGACCTGTTAAGTTCACTTTAAAGTGCAATGGCAATCATGCGTGCTGATGCTGAAACAAGATCTTGTACTGACACTTCAGCTGAAAGACTATTCACTGAAGTTGTGTTTTTTGGAACATGGCAGTTTTCTTGATCCTGCTTGTACAGGATTTCTCAATATTCCCGACCCCACTGGAAAACATTCTTACTGTTCACACCAAAACCGTAGACTGCAGTGGAATTTATGTCTTCTCCCATCCCACGGTGAAAACATGCTATATCACTGTGAAGCACTGACAATACTAACTCCGGTGAGAACACAACCCAGAATATCTGTCCCTGGATCCATACATATATATGTAGAACCTCTCTTTGTGAGCACAATCATTGACATAATACATTTTCCAGCCTTTTAATCCAACAACTAAGAGTTAACCATCCCATTTCAGAGACCCACTTTTCCCCCACTTGTTGGTTCATTGTATTCACTCACTGGTTAGATTAAGGGACTGGGTTAAAAGACAGCCCTTCACAACAATAACTTGTTTTGTTGACAGATGGTAAGTGGTAAATTAAGAGTGGATCTTCGTTGATCCTGTAAAGCAACATGCGTCACAGCACAGACTAAAGGACACCGTGTCCATAATTTACAAACTGGCACTAACTGACATCCTGGGGATGAGAACAAGCTGTGCAGGAAGGTCGGTACTACAGTGTTTGCCATCTAAATCATTGAAGGAAATGTAAACATACACACACACAACACACCCAGCTGAATTTGTCATCAGGGCAATACACTGCACACATGTGCCAAGTTTGTGTATACAGAATTAGAAAGATGCACACGCACATGCTCATATATTAAATATTTGCATATTATACACACACACACACACACACACACACACACCCACACACACACACACACGGACAGTTCAGGTTTGGCCCATCAAAGACAAATATAGCTGTTAACATTTCAGGGCAGCAAATTAAGTGAAATGACATTTAATTAATATTTAATGATTGCAGCACTAATTATATTTTTCCAACAAGCACTGTAATAACTTTCTGCTCTATTTGTCACACTATGAGAGATGGCCATAAGAAAATATTGGTCTCAGTTTGTGATTACGTACAATGTCATTATGTAGAATGGTGGGATGATGTGCAAGCAGCGACATTAGCCCGCGTTATCAATCAGCGTCTCTGTCACCGTTTGGAAAGTCAGCAAAATGACGAGCAACTGTTGGTCACAGAGTTGAGAGCTTTCATTACAAACCTACAATCTATAACTTCTTGTCACCAGGTGCATCTTTTCAGGCGTGTTTCCTCCATTTGGCTCATTCAAATGGAATTTATGCATTTCAGGGAGGTGGAGTGATTTCTAGAACCCATTTCTCGCCCTGATGATGCTGTTATCAAGCCGTTTAGTCTGAATCTTAAATTTAAGTTTCGTTCCTCTAGTTTTCATGTTTTATTTTTTAATATTTTTGCTTTTTTTTTTAATGCTGATTCTAAAAAAACACATGGACTTCCTTGGAAACCCATAAAAACTGTTAAAATATTGAAAGCAAGGCACCACATTGTGAGGCCACAGTTTGCCTCCATGTTTAAAACTTTGGTGATATGTAAGGTTTATTGTCATATTCATACAGACATATTTGTACTCGTAGTTACATTACATCTATGGCAATGTTGTAGACGTGGTTTAAAAAGTTACTTTCTTTAAGGGGTAAATAACTAAATTAATGCATCGCTTTTTGTTGAAGTTTTGTTAAAGTAATGCACAATGTGTACACAATAGAAAGATATAGAATTTCTCCAGAATTAAATTAAGTGCAAGAAAGGAAAAAAACAGACAGTTTCTGCATTATGACACCTCTGTCTGTGGTTGTAACTGTTTCTGTGGCAGGATGCCTTGGTATGTTTCCGGGAGAAGTGCTATGGGTTCAAACCCCTGATTGAGTCAGATAATTTGGGCTCTCCTCCCTCAGCAACAACCAACCATCTGCGCTGAAGCAACACAGGCTCCAGTCAACAAATGCTCACACTTGGTAACATAATCAGTTGGGCAACCTGCACATTTTCTGCAGCCAGCTTTGCATCTGTTTTAAAACTCACTTTCAGGTTGTGGTTGGAAAAAAAGAGTGAATCTACTACTAAGTTAGGTAACAGCTTGAGGTTTGGAAAGTAAGCTACACATTTCAGGATGTTGTATCATGAAAATTCATTTTTCAGTGTTCAGGGGAGCCAGATGATTTTAGGACTCAACATATCCTGAATATTTAAGTTTGAGCTTCAAGTCCCCCTCCATGCTTTTTCTGCATTTCTTTATATACTGATTAAAATTTCACATAATGTGTCAAACACCCCAAATTACTCTAAATGTTGATTTTTTTTCTGCTTTTAGCTTTCTATGATGTCATTGAGAGCACATGCCCCCTGTATGGTTGTCTCTGGCAAGGCGGCTCCATCTGCAAGCTCAAAAGCCCCGCCCACCTGCTGTTCATTTTTATTTGTGGAGGATTAGCCAATCAAAAACACCTTAAAGGAAAGGTGGGATTAACCAGGGAGTAGCTAAAGCACACAGTATAAAAGATTGTCAAAGCTTCTGAGTTCGAAAAATGAAGCTGACCCATGAGCTGCATTCTTAGTAATGGCCATTAATGGGCGATGGCCATGATTGCAAAAAGGCTTATTGTTCTAAAGAAGTCTATAGGAAAACGTTCCTCTGTCCGGACCTCAGTAATCACTTTCCGGCATAATAGGTTTTACTCATATTGGGGCATCGTGTTAATTTCTGTCATTCTGAATGTCAGACTGAAGAATTATCCAGGATGTGCTCGCCTAATGACTTGTGATTGACAAGTCTCACCTTGAGGCTTCATATATGGATTAAACAGTGGGTGACACCACAGTAGCTTTAACATTACAAACCACATCATCTTTTATAGTGTGTATGCTAAAGCAGCTTGTTTTAGACAGAAGATGAACCTATTGCCTGCTCCAAGGTTAAGAATCAGAAAATTATGGAGGAATCATTCAAACCTCTTCAAGTAAATTCCAGTAAATTTACTGTAAAATTGTGGCTGAAAGAGCCTGTTAACACCCAAACCAGGAAACATTAGCCTGCCATGTTTTTCTGCGCAGTGGAGGTTCAGCTGTTGGTGGCCAGCATCTCTCTCTACTCATCATCATTGTAAACATGTGGGTAAGTGTACTTTCCCTTTTTCCTTGGCTTACTCTATTTGTAATGTGAATTAACATGGCATTTGTTGAGTGCTCTGTTTGCATCAGCTCATGATTGAGCAGCTAAGCCGTAATCAATTGAAAGTGTGCATATCTGAAGTATAAAAAACATTTTTTTCTAACAAGTTAAACTTTATTTTTGGAACAATGTCGAATATTCCTCAAATCTGTTTTTTTCACCCTAATTGTCCCTTTCGTATATAAATAAGAGGATTTGAAACAACAACCTGGATTCCTTCCTAGATGAAGATGCTGAGTTTCCAGACCTGCTTATTGAAGAACTTTGTCAGCAAGATTGCTCCTTTTGGGATAGTCTATCATGAGCTATCAGCTATCACGAGACCACTGTCAAGCAGCATCAGGACAGAACTGCATCAAACTGTCTGTCATGGCTGCCAGGAGCAGGAGCCATGACTTTAGAAAATACTGTTAGAAATCATCTTCTAGGATCTGTTTTTTCTAATGAAGCAACTTAAATAAAATAAAATGATGCCTTCAAATACTTTCAAGAAACCCGTGAGCTCATGATGACCCTGTCCTGAGCTGACATGGACAAATTAGGTCAGGGTCAAGCTCAATTTACACCCTTTGTTTTAATAAATAAAGGCTCTCAGTCACACACAAACACAAAGCTGCATGCAGTGCAAAAATGTAAATGCTAACTTCTTTGACTGCATGCTTTCTTAGCACATGATAGAATCTAAACACACACACGGTCACCACTATGACATTTTCCAGGTACACTGTGTACATGCACACCTAGTAACACATTAACTCAGTGTGTTGCTTGTGCAGCTCCAGAGTGCTGATGTGGACACACCAGCTGACAGAGTGACTGCTGAAAAAAACAGCACTACAAGCACAGCGCGTCTAAGCCGAGGGTGCAGCTAGAGTAACAGAGACACTGAAATACTATCCACTCCCAGGTAGAGATGACCTGTCACACGGTGCAAGAAGCAAGTCCAGTATCTGGCTGAAAGCAACCAAAATCATCCAGAGTGAATGACAAAGCAAAACCTCGCAAGGACCTTTTTTTAATGTTGCACGAGAAAAATGGTTTCTCTGAGTGGCAATTTTTTAAATTAAATTCTTTGGTAGCACTTATAATAATGTCACATTGTTAAGCATTATTAGGGTATTAGCAAGTGCTTATATAGCATTACTCCTCCTTAGTATACCATTTACAAATATCACATATAAAGATAAAGTGCAATTTTTTTCTTCTGAGTAAATACGAAAATATATTAATTTAGTTAACAAACAAATAAAAGGATTGGTGCATATCTAGTCTTTAATGTCTATGGGTGGTGATGATAAGGCGAAGTTTGCCCTCCTTAATGAGCAGTGGAGCCCTTCTTTCTTATCCAGTGAGATGGTACTGAGGAACTTGAAATATACACTGGGGAGGTAGGTGGTGGGGGAAAGCCTCAACAAAATGACAATCCTTTTGTTTTGTGAACATACAAAGACAGTTTTTTGTTTCCACGCCTGTTCACCAAAAAAGTTGCACCTTTTTGTTTGATGACTCATTGTTGCTGAGGAGACCCACACCACGGTGTTATCTGCAACCTGAGAAAGTGGTTTGGACGGAAAATACAATGATGAATCACTAAAGTGAGTAAGCAGCTCATAGGGATCCTGTGCTCTTTGTGAGGGTCAGTGCCAATCCAACTTGCCCGAGGCCTCCCAGTCAGGAAAGTACATGACTCAGTTACAGTGAGAGGTGTTGATGTCGAGTGAGCTCAGTTTTCCTGGGACATACTGAAGCATGATTATGTTGCATGCTAAACTAGAGTCTGTGAACAGTATTCTGACACAAGCGTCCTCCTCCAGAGGTCCTCAAATGTGATGAGGCTGAAGCAAGTGCGAATGAATGGTTTCCAAACTGGAGAGAGTCCAGGGAGGTGGTTAGTGCAGACTGGTTTCAAGCCTAGCCTCCTGAAACAGAATAGGCTGCCGGGGGTGAATTTGAAACTGCCTGGCTCAGGTAGTTGTTGAAGGTGTTGGTCAAGACATCATCCAGCTGATCTGTACATCTGATCAGCACACTTACAGAGCAGAAGGTTTAGACATAAGTTGATTCCACACATGAACTCGAATCGGGTATGGATATGCAGTATTATAGTAGGAAATAGTATTCACACTACTGCAGTATCAGCTGTACTTTTCTTACACGACTACAACCTGACATCACTCAGACTTTGTAGCAGGGAGCTAGCAGGGTAAACACCAGCTAATCTCACATGCAGCTGCATCCAAAAGTCAATGGCTGTTGTAATCGAGAAAAATCACAGAGAAAATCTTTTATGTGCAGTTTAAAAATGATCACTGACAAAAGAGAATAGAAAATCTCTACAGACATATATGATGTTTTAAAAAAAAATCTTTATGTGGATTGTTTGCTTTTTGCTGTGTTGTGAACAAGTCATTCGTTGACATCAGTGATTAGTGGGCTTCATTTCTATGCCATTAACTTTCTGTAGCTTTTTGTGGAAAATTCACAAACCACTACAGTCAAGCGAGAGAGTAGGTGAAAGTTACATTTATAATTCTCAATCTCATGTAGATATTGGAAAGAAACAACAACAAAAAAAATAATAATACATGGCAAATTTGAATAGAACTTGTTTATTTGAATATTTTGTTAATATTTTGCGTGCTGTGACTTGAAAGTCTTGGAAAACTAACTGTAGTCCACATACATATCGTAACTCCAAATTTAAGTTGGGGACAAGCTTTGCTCTTATTTACACTGTGATGGAAATGAAGACTACACACACACACACAGACACACACACACACACACACACACTCACCTGTAAGTAAGATTTACAGGTGCGTTGATCCACACCTGCCAGGTTGTGACCGTTAGAGGGAAATTCTGTTCTAATGAAACAAAACTCCTTCCACTTCCTGTAACTGTCTATACAAACACAGCTGTTATCTTAAGTATTAAAAGCGAGTTTAAATTAAGTCACTCAGATATGGATCTATCTCATTTTAATATTTCCAAAACAACAGTTTAACAGGTCATTTACCCATCCTGTAAGAAAGCCTTGATTCCTTGATTTCCTGCTAATTTTCTTGTTTTAGGTGCATTTTTAAAGTAATACAGAAAATATTGTTTTCACATGAACAAAGATCTCCACTAACTTTTTCAGTGTTAGTAAAGAAGAAGAAGGAGTAACTTTTAATTCACTTTGTTAGCATGAGAATTATTGCCGTCATTAGTATGTCAGCATGCATAACAGACACTGAATTGTAGGTGGTACTGGCAATAAATGTTTTCAGAGATTAGAACAGTTAAACAGGTGTGGGGGTGTTGGGCTTCACTGTATATTGTCCTAGTTAGTACTTCCTGTTCCTGCTCCTGGTCAGGTGGAAAACTATAACAGTTAAATGATTCACTACCAACAGTGCTGTCATTGTAATGATAGATTGGATATGGAGTTCCTTGCTTGTTAGGATGAGGGTGTGGAGCAGTAAAGAAAGTAAAAATCTTTTGATAAACAAGAATCGGACATCCTGTTCAAATAGTTGACAAATAAAAGTGACCTTAGAACATTTACCACTCCCTATTCACAACTCACTTACTGATATGTGTTTTATGGAGTATAACTCAGTGTACGGCACATTAAAGTTTGTTTTATCAGTAACATTTGAACTTACACATCTGAGAATGACATGTACAGCTGTGAATGTTTAAACATTATAAGGCACTAAATAAACAGTTTTAAGCACAGCTGAACCATAAAACATGTCACATTTAAAATGAAATGTACTGAAAAGCCTACCTAATGCAATTTAGCCATTAACTGCTTATATGACATTTGTCTGCCTGTGCTGCTTTTGTGTTCTACAATGTTAGGTTCTCTTCACTGGTTAAAGAAAAATTTTCATTCATTTCCTGAGGCATAAATGATCAGGCCCATTACATCTTAATGGCCTCATAGTACCATATTACCCCAGTAGAGCAGTTCCTTCCCAGACTGCACGTGTACTCCTGGTTTCTGGAGACTTTAAAACCAGACAAGAGCCCCCTCTCGCCTGCCTAACCAGCTCCCAGTTTGGGTTCAGAAGACAGACGCCCTCTGTACTCTATACTTAGGCTTCAAATTTTCATTTCTGATTAGTTTTTAAGTTAAGCCTGAATCAGTTTCCTGCCATAGCCTCAGGCTGTCTATAATGTCTGATCCAGTCTGATATTTTTTCCCCATTTAATCAACCAGGAACCAGGAATCTCCCTTCTGGAAAGTTTTTAAGGTTGCCTAGATTGTGTTTGTTGTGTTATTTGATGTCAGTTTTATTAGATTTTTTGAAGCCAATAAATATGCGTAGTGTGATCAGTAATGCTTAGTGGAGAGTATGCGGGAGTCCCAGTCTTTTTTTTTGTTTAGTTGACCATCGTTTTCAAAACAGCTACATAA
Organism: Diplotaxodon limnothrissa; assembly: GCF_057381915.1. Lineage (NCBI taxonomy): Eukaryota > Metazoa > Chordata > Actinopteri > Cichliformes > Cichlidae > Diplotaxodon > Diplotaxodon limnothrissa. The sequence continues at coordinate 27,478,481 of NC_140600.1, forward strand.
TAACAATTCATTTTCATATTGAACAAAGAAATTCTGCTAATATACTGATGATAAAAAGCAGACCTGTAAGCATTTCATGTTAGATCTATCGTAACACAATTAGGGTCAGCTAGATGCTTAACAAATGCAGCATTTGCATCTGGACAGATTCATCTGCTATCACCTTATTTTAGGATAAAAATGTTTAAGCCACATGGATTTGTTGAAGATTTAAAAACAGCTTTAATTCCCCCTTATTGTATGATCATCGGCTCATGTTAGGTATGCTGAAAGGTCACTTTAGTGCAAATAAGAACAAATACTGTGAGTGTGTCTTTTCTTTGAATTGTTAGTCTCACTGATTAAACAGAAGTCCTTTTGATTGTGGGTCATTGTGCTGTTGTGGCTCAAAGAAATCTAGAAAGATTTTATCAGCTTCTTTTTCTTGAAACTGTTTTCCCGTGAAGTTTATCATACGGTGCTGTAAAACATTAACGCTGGTGCTATTGTCAGCCAAAGGTGTCTGGGAGGTTAGGGTGGTGGAGATTGTTAGAAGTCTACTCACTATTCTTAATTTATGCAAAGCGCTTGAGTGAACAAGCTACTGTTTGTCAGCCACTCCTTCCATTTATACACTTAGAATCACACTGTGGCCCTCGCTCAAGGACACAGGACTATGGTTCCTTAGACTCTAGCAGGAGAACAGATGCCATTCTCCATGTCTTGAATGATATGAGAAAGATCTCGGTGACAGAGTTTCATTAACTGGAAAAATCTTCTTTGGGGTGTTTGATTATTTTTCAGTCTTCATCTTCAAACTTTAAAGTGCCACAGTTGCATAAAGAGTCAGTGTAAAGACAAGAATACAGATTGATTTCCTCTTCTAGGTGGTGCATGCTGACTTAAAACTATAGCTGAGCTGAGGTTTCAACTTATGCGTGAGCTTCACCAAGCTGTGTCACAAACCTTGTGAGACACCATAAAAACTGAGACTGCAGGTGAATACCAAAAACAGAAGTGGAGTTTCTGCTCAGTTCTGAGTTTGCTCAGAGTCTGAAACACACCATCAGTGCCTAAAAACCTTGATTACAGGTAATATCTGTATATCTGCTATTAGTGTCAAGAGGTTTACAGGTCAGCCTTTCCAGGTTAACTTCAATGATGAGGTTCTGTCTTTCTTTGTCTTTGAAGTGGTTATATTATCTAATCTATCTATCTGTCTATCTGTCTGTGTCTGTCTGTCTGTCTGTCTGTCTGTCTGTCTGTCTGTCTGTCTGTCTGTCTGTCTGTCTGTCTGTCTGTCTGTCTGTCTGTCTATCTATCTATCTATCTATCTATCTATCTATCTATCTATCTATCTATCTATCTATCTATCTATCTATCTATCTATCTATCTATCTATCTATCTATCTATCTATCTATCTATCTATCTATCTATCTATCTCCTTTGTCACTAGATGGAGTACGCCTCTCTGGTTGTCACACATTATATTGAGAGGGCTCTATAGCACAGAGTTTGTGAAGGGATTGATTTGTTAATGGCAGAAGATGTCATTGTTAGTTGGTGCAGAGCTAAAGCAGGAGCCAGTCAGAGTTATTACCTGCTGAGCAGTCTTGTGAAGTGGATAACTTGTCCTATGTTTTTCTCCAGGTTGTGCTTCTGTCAGAGACTTCAAACTTATGAATTTGCTCTCACTTGCAGCTATAAGGAGCAGTCTCGAAGAGCAACATACCAGAAAAGAGACAAACATTCAGGTATCTGCAGGGGCGTAATCTTTCCATCACTAGCCCAGGAGCTGGAGCCAATGAATAAATGTGGCCAAAGCAGAGTAATCGACCCAGAATTGAATGCAGATTGTACCCTAGTCCACTGACAAAAAGCACGAGGTTGGTGGTTGTTAGTGGTTTCTCTGTCTAGTGGTAATTGTGCTTTAGCGAGGTCAGACACTAATTAAGGGTAATGATGCCTCACTTTGTAGCTGGTATTTTGTTTCATCCCAAATTTGCTGGATGGGGTTGAGGTCAGGACTCTGTAGAGACCAGAACACATTTGTTTATGGATGCTGCTTGGTTCCCTGTGATGAAAAGCTGACAAATTGCTGCCGCAAAGTAGCAGGTTGTTGTAGTTTTTAAGATTCCCCTAACCCAGGAAAAGCAAAGCATAAGCATGCGTTATGTGGGATTTTCACCCAAGATAATGAAAAAAAAAAAGCATAATGTGTTACTGAAGTTTCTGGGAAAGAAGCACAAACAATCTTTAACCCTAACCGTAGCTCTGTGGTTGTTTTTTAGGTACATCAGCACTGACTCAGAAATAGGCTGATGATTCCCAGTGCCTTGCTACACGGCCCTATGTAAGCTGTTCAAATATGAAGAATATCCAATTACAGAAAAGGACTCAGAGTTATCTTTGCCCATGGGAGTCAGGCAGCATATTTGTCCTTCACATGTCCTTCAATTGTGGAAAATATCAGCCAACTATATCAGATATAGTAGAGACAATTCATTTTACATTTAGTAATTTCATCTTCCAAATATACATTCCTCTTCACACTGACCCCTTGGCTACTCCTTCCTGAGCCTGGTTTTGATGTAAAAGATGTTCTTCCGCTCTCCTTGACAAGCGCTTACTCATAGGGATCACTGCGGTTTTTCTCTCTTATGTGGTCATCACATTAAAACAGAACGCACCTTGAGTCGACTGTTGCTGTGACTGATGCTATATAAACCCCCCCCAAACTGAATCAAACTCCTCTCTGCTGTAGAAGACCCAAAAGGGGGTGTTGTCTCTTGGTAGGACCCTACAACATTACATAAACTGCGCCAGGACTGCTTGAAAAATACAACAGAAGATCCCAAGGTGTTGAGGTAACCATGAAACTGGGACGTACAGGAACAATCAAACTCTCAGTACCTGAGAAAATCCTGCGTCGTGCACCACGGGATGCAGTCTCAATGTGTCAATGCCAGGATTTTCTTTTTGCTTTTTATGTATAGTTGCAGTAGCTGCAGTGCCCACCACATTGCTGTTTCATAGAGTTATACATTAGAGAAATTAGGAACTTTAATCCTAAATCTTCTAATACCCTCATGTCCCCGCTCATGCTACAAACATGCAATGTGTCATTGTGATCCACGGCAGTTGATCCCAGTGTGACTGTGCGGTTGTGAATGAATGACACATTTCGTAGGTAGCTTAGGAATGATTTTCATTGCAGAGTTTTTTGTCAGCCATTAACAGTCACCGTGTTTTATTGTGCTTCCTTGGCAGCAGATTAAAGCTCAGGAGTGTCTTTCAGTGAAGAGCTGCTCACAGCTGGGATTTCACAGTTATTACTAACAGATGTTTGGTTATCAGTCACTAGGAAGTAATAATCCGAATGACCCCATCTGAACAAAGAGAACTTAAGTCTGTCTTTTTTTTTTTTTTTTTTTAAACTTATTCTGTTGTTTAGATTTTAGCAAAAAGGCTTTTTTCTTTTTTGGAAAACAGAGTAGAAAAGCGCATGTACAGAGAAGTTAGTATTATTTTGGCTGTTGATCTATTCATAAACTGTGTGCGAAAGATGGATATATGTAGGCACCATGACTTCACCCATTGTTCAGTGAGCATTTTTGCCATCACCCTCTTTTTCTTTCAGCCACTCCCATCAGGTGTCGCTACAGAGGATCATCTGCCTCCATGTTTCTCTCACTACATCCATAAACCGCATCTATGGTCTTCTTATTTTCCCCTCCCTGGTGTCTGTCACACTGTCCTCATATATGTCCTGCAGCACTCTCACGCACTTCACATACACATACTTAAAAGTAGACGTGACAAGCAAGAAGCTGATCTGAGAAACCAAAGATACTGCATGCACATATGGTAGCAGCCTTTCAATTACACAGTAGCACTGCCATAAATCATATCGTGCTTTATCTGGAATTTATACAATAATCATAATACCGCATTCAATAAGACCTGAAACTTGTGGCTGAGACCATAAACTTACTGAGGAAGTGTTTACTGAGGCCATAGATCAAGAGAGCACACTGTGGATTTCCCATAAATGTCTTTACTATCAATTTTCTTCTAGCAACCGGAGTTGATTTCAGCTGTTTCCCACATTGAGGCTCATCTTTTATAAAAGTCTATAATTTTAATAAACAACCACAAACAAATGAGCCAAAAGATTTAAGCGTATTTAACCTGTCTTTATTTGTGGGGATAAGAGGCCTGACGCACAGCCTCTCTTGACTAACTCGTGCAGAGGATTATTTACATGACTGACTTCTAGCTGTGCCTGAGCAACACCTGTCCAGGAGTTGGAATGCTGCTGCTTGTGAAAGCTGGGCCCTATTCCAGGAAGCAGGTTCAACAAACTCTGAGTTTAAAAATAAACTCAGAGATGATGAAGTTCATGCCTGAGTAGAGAAAAAAGCCATCATCAGAGGGGCTCAGATGCCAAGATTAACCACGGTAACGGGTAAATAAAAAGCAGAGCCTCTGTTTTCATCCAGTGGACCGAGGAATACGAGTGTGCGTCGTGCTCACGGTGAGATTTATGTGAAAAAAACACGATGGGAGAAATAAGTCGTCTCAATCACCATCATCACAGGCAGTACAATCGTTTGATTAAAAAAATTAACACTTTTTGTACTGTTTGATCATCATTTACCCAAATTGTCATTAATTGAAACTGGAATCCTAAATTTACATATGATTACCAGCTGGAACCTGACAGAGACTGAATGACTCCTGCCTTCAGGTTTTAAAGTAATGTAATGTACTGATGTAATAACTTCATTTTTATATATATTTCTCTTTTACGAGTAAAGAGAAATATAAGAAAGATCTAATGTTTCACAGATTTATAATCTTTTTAATTTGTATTGAGTGTACTTTTGGGAGAATGAGCCATTATAAATGAGGAATACAGATCGTGCTGGGACAAAATAAGACAGTAAGGTAGTCTGGGCCGGATCCATGATCCTAAACAGTTTAAAGGTCCACGGTGCTGTGCACGTGGACTCTGACCTGGACACGGTTTGCTGATTTGTTACAGAGGCTACCTACCTTTGGGCAGATCTGCTCTGGTCTTCCCAGTGAGTAATATATCAATCATCAGATTACACTCAGTCTGTAACACATTTAAAATGCAATCAGTTCAATTTCAGAGTCTCAGTCATTTCGTCTTTGTTAAACTACTCACATCATCTCCCAGATCTGAGCTGTGAGAGACATTTTACCTCAGTGTGACCGTTCAGCACTGGCTTAGTGTAGCATATTTACAGTGCAGGTTAGACGGACATATATGAAAAAAAAAATAGTTTAAACTGTAAACAAAAGCCAGTGAAACACCTTAATAAAGGTACTGCAGCTCCCACCAATGTAGAACAGCTCCCCCCTTCTCCAGGAAATAACAATTAATGACCTGTTGAACTGCCAGCTGGACTTTTTCTGTTATCCAGAAGTGGAGAGAAAAAAATTGCCACTTCTCCCAAACTTCCCTCTTTCTCACTAGGCGAGAGAGAGATATTAATCAAACACACGCCTTAAAATTTGATCTATCTTTCTTCAGAATCTCCTCTGACTTTTGCAGCAACACACAAACAACAAAGCTACAGCAAACTGGTTTTAGCGTTTCAACTGCACCATTTACCCAGTAACCCAGAGACCTGCAAGCAGTGTGCACAAGTAACACTTGTGGGCTGCGTGTTGTAACGTTTGAGGTTATTGGGCCTCCTTATGAGTGTTACAATATCTTCCAATGTGTTGAAACAATTTGGCAGTTTACAGTTTTAACCGACTTACAGTGACTGACTGGAAACTTTGCCTTCATTACATTTGCTGTTGGTAGACTAGGAGAAAAGATACATTGTTAATAAGTTTTCAAGTGCTACGTTCATCTCGATAAGGTCGGACTGGTTTTCGGCAGCTGAAGCGGGCGTTGCATGATGTAGATTTTTTAAAGCAATAACACAACAAAAACAGAGTATTTAACAAACTCCTTGCGAGTTCAAAGTGTAGACACAGTCGTGAACATAGCGACACACAGCGATGCCCCTGGGGCTTGTCTGCTGGCAGCGACCCTGGGGACACAGAAGAGCAGTGGTAGTACACGTGCAGTCAGAAATTTAGAATATCCTGTTTTTATTTTTGACACGACCAAAGATTCCACAGTCTGACACCGTGTCTTCACAAGTGACTTCTCCACTTCGATAATTTAGAAGTGAGTCAGAAAAAAAGTATAATCTGATCTAAATCTTTTAGATCAGCAAAAGGGGAATCCCCGACTCTGGCATCCCTGTGAAGGTTTCCTCATATCCAAATATAAACCCTGACCATGACCTTTGACCTGTAATATCTATCGTGACGAACCCCTTCCTTCCTTCAATCTGACAGACAAATAAGTAGAGAAATTTCCTTTTCCTCTGCGTGTTTCCCCCAGATTTAACTCCCAGTGACACAAACACAAAAAGCAAGGTCAGTTCTTCACATCCATACGAGGTCAGTGAAACAACACTGCTGACTTCTTTTGTTCCCGATAATTCAGCCAGACTGTGCATCAGAAATAAAAGGTGGCATATTAAACAGTTTAATGAGATTCTTTCTCATCCACGTCTTCATTCACGCACACGTGTCAGACAGAGACAATGAAGAGTTCATCTGCAGTTTTTCCTGTCGCTCTCTCTCTCCTCCCACCCTCTCCGATTACCCCGTCTGTCCCTCTCATAACAAAGAGAGGGTCTCTCTTTTTTCGAGTCATGCCCAGACATGTGTCTTTTCTCTCTGACTGTCTGTGTTTCTGTCTGATGAACAGAGCCATGAATATACCTGTCACGCAAAATAAAATTGAAGATTATGGAACATCATGGAGTACAGCTTGGGATCCCCAAAGGTCGAGGTTTGTCTGCATTTTGGTCCACAATTTAGCGATATTTAAATACAGTTACACAGGAAAACATATATATACTAGGGGTGCAACGATATTCGTATCGATATTGAACCGTTCGATACAGTGCTTTCGGTTCGGTACGCATATGTATCGAACAATACAACATTTGTAATTTATTTTATCAACTTTCCTTCTGACGATGCTGTCTGTGTTGAGCGCTCAGTGAATCTGCATTCGACTACTCCGCCTAGGCTGCACTGTCGTGCGCAGATTCACTGAGCGCTCAACACAGACAGCATCATCAGAAGGAAGAGCGCAGGGCAAGCTAGCGAGAGAGAAGTTAAGCTCTCCTTGCAACATGGACCTCCCCCACCCTCATTCAGATCTGGCGTTTGGAATTATTTTGGTTTTCATGTGACGTATGACCCTGAAGGTAAGCGAGTCATGGACTAAAGTAAAACAGTATGTTGGATGTGCCATGCAATGCTCAATTACATGGGTGGGAACTAGTGTGTTAGCGCAGTTAGCTTGTTAACGTGTTGGCCGTCTAGCCCCATGCACGGGCGATCGGCGGTAGCTCGTTAACGGAGATTTGCCGCGTTGTGGCGTTAAGGTCATTTCAACGAGATTAACCTGAAAGCACTAGTGGGAACACAACGAATATGACTGCACATTTACGCCGACATCATCCTAGTGCAAAGACAAGTGGAAGCAGACAAAAAAAAAGCAAGCATGCTACTAACTTTAGCCGAGTCATTTAGACAGCTGTTAGCACATGATTCTCCTTATGCTGCTGAGAATATAGCCCAGAAGAAGCGGATAGTATAGCTTTTATTTTGGAAAGAGACATTTCTCTGTAATAAACTCTCTTTTCCAAAGATGAGTGATTCCTCAATCAGATACAGGGCTCGCAATATCGCTAGCCCGACGTCCTGGGGCTAGCGATTTTTCCAGTCGGGCTACCAAAATCTATCTCTGCCCTGCCCGTCGGGCTATTGTAGGAAGGAAAAATATATGTCAATGCTTTTGCATTCTTTCAGAAATGTAGCTGGGTAATTATGTCATTGGCATCGGTGAGCCACTGCCAATATGTGACATATTGAAATCGTGTTTGAATTTGCGCTTGTTTTTTGCTTTCAATTTGCAATCGTGCGAACTGTGTATAGAGAGCGACAGCACTGATTGGTGAGTGATAATTTGCGCACCAATTCCTCTGACATCGTCTTATTAATTGTTAGCTTACTACGCAAACATGACAAGTGAAATCTCCCGCAGCAAGCTTAAACATGTGAGAGGTTGATCGCGCAGAGAATCGCTGAGCTTATGTGAGTGCGTGTGTAAAAGCAGCAGGAGAAGTTATGACAAATCAGACTATAAGTGTCAGGCGCAGTGGCCCGTGGACATGGGATGGACTCAAGTGCAGATTCAAAACCGGAGGCCAGGGGTGAGGTGTAACGAAAAGAGATTTATTCTTACAATGCTCAGAGGCTAACAGAAAGTGCAGACTGAATCAATGAACATAAACTAGGTGTCTGAGGCGAGAGAAAAATACTGTGGTGATAACTAGATGGCAGGGATAACTGGGTGCAGGTACTGGGCAGGGGAAACTGTGGCGGGCCAGGGCACTGAAACAGAGGACAGAGCAGTCAGGGGAATCCCACAGAGGTTTGCGAGTGAATCCAAGGATAGTACACTGAGCTGTCTTACAAGCTTGCAGGTGGGGGTTGCGTGGAGGGGGGAGGCAGGAGAGGTCCAGGCGGGTGCTGCATGCAATGCAGGGAGGCAGGCAGCAACTGGTATCCAGGAGAGCTTGGTAGGTGGGTTTCAGAGGCTGACGAGAAAAAACAGAGATTCGGTTAACACACACGATTAGTCACCAAGGAACGGACGTGAGGCCGAGAACTGACTAAAGTTGGCAGATAATCTGGCGAAGACCAGTTGAGTGCACCGGTCATAAATACTGCTGGTACGATTGCCATCAGGTGAGGAGCAACAAAGACTCCACCCAGTGGGGAGGAGCTGATGCTGTGGAAAACCACCCAGACCACGACAATAAGGCAAAAAGAAAGTGCAGCTTTATGGTTTCATGGACAAAAGAATTTCTGTGGCTGCAATATGACGAGCTAAATAACCAGGGCTGCACATAAGTGGTCCGCAGGTGCGCATTCGCTGTCAAAATAAAAAACACGCACAAGGGTTAGGGTTAAATTTAAAAACTGTACTTTTGAGTTAAAATATATATTTATAATTTTAATAAATGACAAATTAAAAAGGCATGAACATTTTTTTTGTATCGAAAAAATATCGAACCGTGACACCAAAGTATCGAACCGAACTGAACCGTGAATTTTGTGTATCGTTGCACCCCTAATATATACATATATACAGTATAATTATAGATGATTGCAGATGATGTCTATATTTGACTACTGCTTATAGATCTAACAGTATTGTGACTTGAATTTGAGTTGCCCGAAAGGAAAAGACAAGCGAGACCTCCCTCTTTGTCTCCCTCTCTCTCTCCGCTCAACTCAAAAAGAGCTTAATTAATACCAGGGTCTCCTTCTGTCTCTCTCTATTGACAGAAACTGGGCATGTCCTGGCGTATCCTGTGGTGGTCTGCAGGCTTCAGCTTCCCTCCCACAGGAAAACACAGAACACATTTGTACTGAGACCCAAGGGCGGATTTTCATAAGACTATTTTGGTAACCTTGTTTACAGACATTTAAAATGGTTGCAGCATCACATATTACAAATGATGTCATTAGCAGATTGAAATACAGGCATCGCTGGGAGCTTGTATGCAGCTTACGCAAGCTTGCAATAATTTGTTAATGTAAGTGCAGATTTCGGCTTGAAACATCCACTCTATGATAGAAGAGTGGATGTTTCAAAACCATTTTTTCATCATAAATCTCAAAACATATCTTGGATGTATCTAAATAAAAGCAAAAATAAAAGCCATTGCAGTGATTTTGAAACTGTAACCCACAATGCTACACTTTACTGTTATCCAGAGCTGAATGTGTTGCTGTTTCAAGCCTGCTGACTCTGAAATTCCAGCGATCTGCTGAAAGCAGCTGAGAGGTGGGAGCATGCGCAGGCCAGCCGTGTGTATGTGTTTGTGTTCGCGCACGTGTCTGCTTTATGTGAATAAATGACCTGACGTGAAAGAGCTAGGCGATGTGTGTTCCTGCTTGTTTCTTCGCTTGTGTTTATGTATCTAAAAATGTCCGTGTTGTCAGTTTGCTCATCGATCTGCTGCGTGTGCATGTGTGTGAGTGTGCACTGCTGTGGGTTTGAATGTGTGCCGCAAGCTCAGCTGTTTTTGACATTTATATGGTGATTGATGTCCGGAGAGTGCAGTGTGCTCCTCTGCTACATCCATTATCTAATTCCCACTCACTGATTTCCAGGAATATCATGGAAGGGTTCTTCCATGCAGAAAAAAACAGAAAAATTCTGTCATTTCATGAATTTAATCAAGACTGCCGTCGTTCATATAGAGTAGAAAATTTTCCTGAAAAGCATAAGTGAAAGGAATACTTTTGCGAGTGTGGATGAACATACATGTGTATATGTGTACTGAACGGTCTAAACTAACACTGACCAAATTAGAGCCATGCAGACCAAAGAAAGCCAAAATTCCATTGCACGTCTGGCCATCATATCTGCAGAATAGCCTCTGTCATCAGACATGCCATCATTTCCTCTTTTGATTGTATTGCCAGACAAAGCCATTTTTGACAGGCCATAGATATAGCATGATATTTTGTTACCACTTCATTTCCATTTTCACAGCCCAAGGGTCTCTGCATGAAACTCAGTGCTTTTTTTGAAGTAAATCTAGTTTATCTCTGAAGGCATGTTTGGTTTCCAGGTGCCTCTTTAGCTTGCTTGTCACCATGTTAGCGCCTTGAGGCGACTTTTGTTGTGATTTGGCGCTATATAAATAAAATTGAATTGAATTGAATAGTTAGCATTAGCCAACTTTTACTGGCAAATGATGCTCTGAGAGCTGTTACCATCACTGGTCCAGCTGAAGCTGTAGACAGGTTACATTGTGGATCCTTTTCTCATTTTTACTTTTGGTGGGTTGTATCCTCTTCACTGTTGATCACATACTTCGACACATCTCACACACTCACAAGATTCCACCATCAGGAAACTGCTCTTGGACAAAGGTTTATGCAGAAAGAAAGAAATGCACACTCACAAGTACTGATAAACTAAAAAAAATAATTCATTCAAGCTTCCCAATGTGTTAAGCATAGAGAAGCTGCTTCACAACATCTTTCTGTTTTATGTTTGTACCTGCAGTCACCCTGAAGGCGAGAAAGCTGTGCTGTGGACAGAAGATAAGAAAGTATGTATTTGTCTGGAGTCTGCTCCCACTGTAAAGATGCGTCACTTGGTGTTTTCCTTTCCCACTGAGTAAAAGCAGCAAATCTTTCTACATCAAATCTTTCTTTCTGCTTTTATCTCCTCTTCTGGAGATGCTTTCTGTGTACTGAGGAAACTTGGTCTCATCAAAATTGACGCAACAACTGCCACAAAATTTGCTGTCAAATGCCAATCGTGTGAATAATGCTAATATGCATTTTGAAGACCTACATAACGCTCCAGCCATTTCACTGCACTAAAATGAGCCTTTTCCATGTTTTTTTTTTTTCAGTTCTTTGGGTTAAGCTCATTGCTTTCTGTGTTGAAAAAAGTGTCTTACGGCAGGTTGCATCTGCTGTGCTGAAGCGCTGAAGATTTCCTTCTTTTCTATCTACACCCTGCTATCATGAAAGCGCTTGAACACATTTTGTGTGTTTTTTGTTGATATTTTGTTTTTTGTTTTTTTTGCATGCCATTTCATGCAATGTATTGGTTTAGGAATGGATCTAAACTTTGACTCTCAGAGTAATTTTAATTAACATTAGATAACATGCAAAAAAGTTAAAGTGCATGCATATAATAAACTTGAAGTGGCCCTTCTTTGTCTTTTGTCCTCTCCTTTAATTTTGTTCCCTTCACCTTTTCCCCTATCTTCCTTTCTAAGTTGCTTCCTTTAGTTTCTTTTTCTCGACTATCTTTTTTCCGGAGAAATATCTTGGCTTGCAGCAGCTGTTACGTGCACGCTCTGTGTGTCCATGTCTGTGTGCAGTTGTGCACTGAAACGTGATCTTTTGGCTGAAAGGAACAGTCTTGAAACTCTCACGTGTATCAGTGCAGCGTGTCACAGGAACGACCAAATAAGGCAGCAAGAGCAGCCGGCATCTGTTACAGCATGCGTGCATGTGTCAAGCTGGCAGAAGCAGCAGGTCTTATTATTATTTAAATAAATCACTTTTTCTCCAGGATTTGAAAGTGGTTTGAAAAGTGTGGGCAATTTTTAGAAATAAAAACAACATTTTTAATAGTGTCAGTTAAGTTCCTAGTAACAGGTTTCTTTCATTGTTCTTCCTGTGCAGGTGTAATGTGATTCAGAGGGGCTGGAAATTTTAGCAAAGATTAAAGAAGTAAAGCCTAGAAGAGATGCCTTAACTTCCTTTTTTGGTACATTGTTTGGGAAAATAAAAGTTGGAGATTGGAGATTTTCGTTCTATTTACTGACAGCCAGGAAAGTGGAGCTGGAGGATCCTCAAGAAAGGGAGGGCAACTATCATGTAAGGAGCCATTGTAGACCACTGTATTGATTGAAATACAGTATGTGTTTGACCAGACGTGCATGAGACAGATGACTGCAAAACACAGCTGCGATGAATCCCGTATAATGTCCAGTGAACTGTTAGAGACACATGGCCTTTCAGGGCAGGTGCAGGTGGAGCAGGAAGAGCCAGAAGTCCTCCTCGCTGTGCAATGTCTTCACGGTTTGCAAATGCCTCCACAGTATGTACTTCCAGACTCTTATCATGGTTGCACTTACCAGAGGAAGTAAAGGGGCCCATAATGTGTCTCTGCACGTATCACTTTACGTCTCCCTGTGGCAGCGGAGCGTGTTCTGAGTGCAGGAAATTGTCCCATAGCAGAAAACACAACTTGCTAAGTGACGAGGGAAAACCCTGATTAACTAATAAGTGTAGCTTTCTTGCTTCAGACCTGTAGCTCTCCCAGTGAACTGAGAAAACCACCGTCCTCACATAGCAACGCATTTTATGTTTTTCCCATAAAACCCATTAAGGTAACAAAGAGGAGAAAAACAAAAAGACATAAAGGAAACGGACAAAAATGAAAACATTCATCTTTTAACAATAACTTTCATCTAATACATGTTTTAACCTCATGCTTTCACTAAAAACTGCACATGTACTATCTTCATAATAGACATCTCCTACATCAAATAAAACTGTACCTACAGTATAAAAAAAAAAAAAACAATAAAGCAAATGTTTATTGGTTGAGGTGGAAATTCCATCCAAGAACCAGTCAGGGAACAAATAATACATTAAACTTACACTTTCAATGTGGATGGAGAAGGCATTTAGGCTTTTAAAGAACTAAACTAGATGCACCAGAATGCTCAAACCGACTGAAGCGCCTGTTTCTGGAGAATTCTTATCTCACAGCATGATCTTTCAGGTCAAACTTGAACAAACGTCAAACTTTGACCTGCAAATTTGCACTGACCAAGTGGGACATTGCTATATATTGACTTTGCAGAGTGGTTCTGCAGCAAACCTATTAGACAAGAAAGTACCAGCAGAGGAATACTCACCAATATCAGGTTATAATGGCAGTGTTGTGAAACTCTGGGAATATGACTGCATATGAATTGAGTATTCATATGCAGTTGTTGCATGAAAGCCAGCATTAAGTGACCATCAAGTAAAAGCATTATGCCAATGCAATTTCACATTGGCCCTGAGGGTGTTACTTGGTGTAAACTTGTCTTTTCTTGAATCATCTGATGATACAAGTGTGATTAATCTGATATAAACAATTACCTTTAATCCAGGCTACACAAACTTAAACTCTCTTCAGTCTTTCAACATCTAAAAGTAGATTAATGTATGTCCTAAAGGTTGAAACACGTCCATCTTCTGCTATTGTTTGAGGTCTCTGCAATTACATTTATTCAATGTGCTGCAGTGTATGAAGTTGTGCAATGTTTCAGATAATGAATCAAAGGCATCCTTCACATAAAAGCTGTAATAAAGCTGTACCGTAAAGCCTGAGGAGATTAACGTAGCGTGTACACCCGCCATGCAAGTTACTGCCTGTTACAGAGATGTACACGGGAAAATTTATGTCCAAACTGTTCATCTGTACATCAGAGGGAGAGAAATAACGAGGGAAGGGGAAGTGAAGTGGAAAGAGATGGTGGCAGAGAGGAGGAAAACGGTAACCAAAGAAGTAGAAGGAAAGACGAGAGTAAAAGTGTGCAGCTGAAAGAAAGAAGAGGATATTGATGACAAGTGAGTCAGTAACAATGTATCTATAACAGTGTGTGTCATTTGAGTTGTGAAATTAAAACTAGGTCCCAGAGGATCGTGGGATATACGTCTACGCCCATGTGCTACTTTCCATTCCTGAGTGACACCTTTAAAACTAATAGACTTCCCTGAGGAGTTCTCCCACACACACACACACACACACACACACACACACACACACACACACACACACACACACACACACACACACACACACACACACACACACACGGGGAGGATTTATACCTGCTCCAGGCCCACCAAGCTCCAAATCATGACGGGACATGTGATTCACCCCTGCGTTAGACCGTACTCCCCATACAACACAAGTATATCTATATAACTTCCCACACCATATTTCTGTGTAAATTACTTAGAATCACTCCAGAACTTACATATTTTGTGAAACACGTGATCTTTTGTCTAAGCAGTGATGTTCTCATGACACCTGTTATCTACACAGAAACTATTACAACACATTTTCCTGCGGAAAATTTTAATTTTGGTTCTGAAGGAGCTGAACAGCTTGTCGTTCATAGATTACAAACAGCTGTTGACCAAGAAAATCAAGTCCCTCACTCAATGACCCAGTGTTTGAATTAGCCGATAAAATGATAAAGTCGTGGTTAAAAGTGCGACGGGCTTAAATAGTTCTGTGTCTGATAAACTTTTTGAATGTCTACAGTTTACACGTGAACTTTGGACACACATTCTGAAGCCAGATAGACATAGATAGTCCACTTCAGACAGGTTTGCACTATTGGGAATACTTTTAATTTCCAGATAGGCCAGCTCATGATGCCCACTCAGTAGCACTGAAGGTGCCAACAGATTAACTATACTCTTTACATATTGTCACCATGCAGATTTTAACAGGTCTTACAGATTCTGTGTCCATGACTCTTCTAGGGTCTGCTCGCGTCTGATTGACGTAAGTTTCATTATCAGATGGTGAGTCTGAGGGTCTGTGGAGATATCCGTGTGCCTGCCAATTTTCTGTGATGTCATCATAAGTAGATCAACAGCCAGGAAATCACATCATCTGTATACTGGACTCTGGAAAAGGATGAAACTGTGTGTCAGCAGAAAAGGAAATATTCAAGAGATTTGTAAAAGGTCAGAACGTAGCTTTTGTTATCCTTTATTTTTACAAGTAAAGGTCTCACAATATTAAAATCTCTTTTTCAAGACAGACCTACTTTGTCATATATATATATTATTTGTTAACCAAACAGTGATGGTTTACTGAGGGTGGACCCTGTACAAATGGAACAAAGGGGGTACCCCTCAAGTTAAAGTGAACTGGATCCATCAGTCATCAGTTTCTGATGAACTGAGAATGATTTGTGTTAGCTACTACTGTGGCTTGGTTAACTGTGAACTCTGCTGACACAAGGATTAAACATATATTGTGTGGTTGACCAGTCAAAAGTGTGCAAGTCCCTCAAGTCAAAAGTGTGCAACTTGAGGGACTTGACAAATACCTGAAGGACTGGTTAAACCTTTTATAGACTTGTGGTATATGTAAGGGACAGCTCTGCGCGACTGAAGGATTAGTCAGTTGTGTGAGTAAGGAAATAAAAGTTCAAGAGGATTGCAAAACCTTCCTGAAACTCAAACATCTACCAGACTGGTCAGATAACTAAGACATGACTAGCTTAGCTCCATCTAAGACTGAACTATTGAGACTTACCAGACAGGCATCTATATCGTCATAATTTAAGGTTTGTTAGGTTGAATTATTTTAAGATGTGCATGAACATCCTAAGAAGGCACAGTATAACATTTACACGATGGTTAAAACTTGTTTTTAAACTTTACTTCAGAGTAAAGTTGACTCTGACTTTATTATCTTTCTCTTTTCCACAGAAACTGAACATAAGCAACACACTGAATACCAGAAGAGCTGACAGTGTGATTCACTCCTACTCTTAAATACTTTCCCATGTTGAACAATGAGAAAGGGCAGGACACTGTTTACAGAGCCGTGCCGGTGTATGACAGAGGCATCACTCTGTCAGTAAAACTCACACTACTATCAAACTGAGAAAACAGAGAGACCATGATTATAAAGATGAATAAAAAAAACACGAATCTTTTTCCTTTATAGTGCTCGTTTCATTATGGAAAACATTTAAGCCAGCCATCTCATGTGAAATACATTATGTAAAGCTTAAATAGCACTAATAATCTTAGTCCAGGCTTTAACTTCTGTTAAATCTGAAACCAAGCTTCAGAGTAGGCGGTGTCTGCAGTGGCGCTATAGTTTTTAAAGTCAGTACAATTTGAAAGACAGTAGCAAATCAATTCAATTTTTATTAATATAGTGCCAAATTAGAACAGAGGCCTTAAGATGCTTTATTTTGTAAGGTAAAGACCCTCCAATAATACAGAGAAAACAGAAAAAACCCCAACAATCATATGACTTCCTATGAGCAAGCCCTTTGGCGATAGTGGGAAGGAAAAACTCCCTTAAACAGGAAAACTCCAGCAGAACCAGGCTCAGGGAGGGGCGGCCATCTGCTGCAGCTGGTTGGAGGTGAGGGGATGAAGACAGGACAAAAGACATGCTGCGGAAGAGAGCCTGCGATTAATAATAGCTAATAATTAAATCCAGAGTTATGTACAAACAGAGTGACTGAAACAGGTAAATGAAGATGAAACACTCAATGAATCATGGGAATCCCCCAGCAGCTGAGTCCGACTGCAGCGTGACTGATGGAATATTAAAGGTCAGCTGATCTAGCTGTAACTGTAAGCTTTATCAGAAAGGAAAGTTTTAAGCCTTATAGTAAAAGTAGAGAAGGTGTCTGTCTCCTGAATCCAAACTGGGAGCTGGTTCCAGAGAAGAGGGGCCTGAAAACAGAAGGCTCTCCCCCCCATTCTACTTTTAAGTATTCTAGGAGCCACAAATAAGCCCACAGTCTGAGGATGAAATGACACAGTACTACGAGGTCTTTAAGATACAATTGATTATTTGAAACCTTGAAAGCCAGCAAAGATAAACCAATATAAGAGTCCTTATACAGTACACTCACAAGATCATTTTGAATCAAATGAAAGCTTTTCAGGGAATTTTAAGGAGAACCTCCTAAAAATTACAGAAGTCCAGCCGAGAAGTAATAAATGAACTAGTTTTTCAGCATCATTTTGGAAGCTTCTTATTTTAGAGATGCTTTGCAAGTGGAATAAACCAGTCATTCATATTTGTTTAATATGCACACTGAAGGACATATCCTGGTCAAAAATGACTCCAAGATTACTCACAGTGTTACTGGAGCTCAAGGTAATGCCATCCATCAGCGCAAGATAAATAGGCTGTGTTACTACTGAATTGCTCTGATGTGAGATAATCAGGATGATATAGCAGACATAAATGATTAGGTTAAAATGGAAGTGAATCTTGTATTAGTTTCTTTGAGTTAGAGAAGTCTGGGCAATGAATCCCAGACAAACCCCCAGTCTGTCATGACTGTCACAGCACAACGTCATTAATAGCGTTTACATCATTAACTTTGGTCCAGGATCAAAATTGCAAATGACCAGTCAAGTTCTTGTGATGTCATAGCTTTGCAATGTGGGAAAAATACCCTTTTTCATATAAAAGCATTTCAAGGGTTTTCCTTATTTATACCATGTAATTAATATGTTATAAAATTAGGATTGCTGCTAGCCAAAGTTAGCTAGTGATCGTTTTGCAAATGCTAATGCTAACTGAATGCTCACCATTGTATAAATCAGAATGTTTGTGTAACTGTTTGCATTAAGATTTCACAAAACTACATTTATTAACAAACATCATTTAGTTATTGCTTGAATCTGTGACCCAAACCTAGGAGGCTCCAAGAATAATTTACTATAAACATGCTCTGATAACAAGAACATGATGTGACTAGGGTTGCCAACTCCCTGAAAAATAAATAAGGGACACCTCGTGGCCAGGGCCGGGCGACCCAGTTGTCTTCACCCTTCCCAGTGTGGTGAATTTTCTAGCTCTTTTTTTGTGTGTGAAATTATTTTTTTAACCATTTGACTTGAAGTTGATTTAAGTAGATGCATATTCTATTCTTTGTGATATGAACACATGTGAAACAAATGATCATTTAGCCATTTATTTTTAGCTCAAAATGACAACATTAACACGATAAAACAGGTCTCTTTCTTAAACAGAAGCCTGTCATGCTTAATTTTTGAGAATATAAGTAAATCTTTCTTAAAAGAACTCTGTCCTGCTTAACTTAAAATAATAGAAAACAATAGAAAGAAAAATATTCTTGTAACAGTGCACATTTAGTGCATTTAGTACAATTGGCTTCAGTTGAGGTATTATTTCAGCTTTTCTAATGCTAATCAGCTGCTCCTGTTTGTAAACCCGCTTGTTCCCATGATTACGCATCTTAACTCATCATCATTATTCATCTATGTATTACTTTTATGTATTAGTCATCTATTTGTTGTAATCATCTATCCTTGCAGTTGTTTATTACACAAAATAAATTATATTATCACACTTCTGGCCACATAGCGCTGATATTCACTGCACATGCCCATATTAACGTTTTCCAGCCAGGTGTTTTCCTTTTCCCATTCTTCCCTTTCTCTGAGGGGAACAAACATTGCTGCTCTAATGCTGGGCTTACACTGTGCGGTTTTAGGCCCATTTTGAGCCGATTTTTGAGTGATCGGACCGATTTTGGCCTTCATCGTGCATCGTGTAGTATACGTGGGGTAACGAGAAGCGATTAACACCTTACGACCAGCTCCCGATCATCAATCGCTCGTGAGGGTGTCACCACAGCCGCTCACACAGCTGCCTGATCAATGTTTTTCATTAGCAATTTAGCAAAGTTGATGGTGGTGGTGTGTCTGTGTGAGTGAAAGACAGAGAGAGCGAGCGACAGATTTTCTGTTATAACCTTCATTTTATGGAGGCACAGTGTGAGCACTCAGGTCGCATCAGAGCATCGGGCGTTTTGGAATGAGACCCTGCATCGTGACCTACGAACTTCTAACCTCTGCGAGTCAATCGTGCAGTTTGAGCAGGAGCTGAATCGCGCGACTGAAAAAATCGCACAGTGTCTGCCCAGCTTTAGGTGTACTGTCCAGAGGTGGGACCAAGTCATTGTTTTGCAAGTCTCAAGTAAGTCTCAAGTCTTTATCCTCAAGTCTCAAGTCAAGTCTCAAGTAATGTCAGGCAAGTCAGAGTCGAGTCTCAAGTCACTGGTGTAAAAGTCCGAGTCAAGTCACAAGTCTGAAACTTTGAATTTCAAGTCCTTTCGAGTCTTTAAAAAAAAAAAAAACAACGAAAAAATAATGTTGCAGTTATATGCTAAATGTAAATATTAGACCATGTAATTTTTAAATCTGTGTTTTTCTCAACACATGACAAAATAGTGAACTTAGAAAATATACACAAATTGTGAAATTGCACCTCTATAAAATGCAGCTCAATTAAACCTAGCTCCAAGAATAATTTTCACCGACAGTTCTGAGATAAGCTGCATGTTATTCTTGGATGCGGTTGTAGGACCAGCTTTAAAATCGCATGACAAAAATATACACATTAAAAAAAACTGTATCACCAACGTAGCCTGGACAACATTTGCTAGTTAGATGAAGTCAGCTATCTCATCGTAGCATATTTATATGCATATTTATAATTACACGGTTCTTGGAGTGAGTGCATACACTCATGAAGTTTAGTAACTTCAGGTCACTGCAACAAGCCCAGGTACAGTTTACCGACGGATGGGTACAGGACCTTGAACTGCACCGTGTAGAACGAAAGACCATCGTACGTATCATAAGTTTACCAGTCTCACAAATCGTCGTCATAAATACACATTCATTAACCGTTTATTAATAGGACCTTTGAGCTCAACGGTAATTAATTAGTAGTGGAAATAATTTCTGGTACCCATCACAGAAATGTAGCAGTGACAATAATACTGTATGCTGTAATCGTACTGGACAATTAGTGATACAAAAAACCTGTTTTATCCTGTGAATAAAAGTATATGTTTTTGTCAATGTACCATAATAACAGAAGCGAAACGCAATATTGTGTCAGGACAATTCACTATTTATGCACAATAAATAAAGGAGCATAGCGCGACAATTTCTGTTCAGCGCCAGACTTGCTTGTAACCTATATCACCAATTATGTTATGAAAATGACGTATTAACTACTAAAAAACACTGACCTTCGTGTAAATGCTTGGAGCAGACTAACCTGTGAGCTGGAGTGTTCTGGGATGTTATATTTGATCTTTGAGTGGCTGCAATCCAGGCCATCCGTCGCGTCTTTGTTACTTCGGAAACATGGCTTGAACAATTTCTCTTCAACGACGTAATCCGATAACAACCGATCTCTTTACCCGTCGGCTTCCCGTGGCTGTCATGCGACCGGCTATTGCAGTTAATAATACAACAGCTTCTTGACATTTTTGTGTTTCTTTTTATCGCTGTATAACTGATTTTAATTGAAAGCCTGCGTGCGCTAGTACCGCTTGCCACGAGTTCCCAGAATCCTTTGCGGTTCTACCCGTGAATGACGTCACATTTTCAATCTCTATATAATATGCATGTTAAATTTTATATTTGGGGTAAAATATCAAGTCTTTTCAAGTAAACCGGTTCAAGTCCAATTCAAGTCCCAGGTCATTGGTGTAAAAGTCCAAGTCAAGTCACAAGTCTTAGAACATTTTTTCAAGTCAAGTCTAAAGTCATAAAATTAATGACTCGAGTCTGACTCGAGTCCAAGTCATGTGACTCGAGTCCACACCTCTGGTACTGTCATCCGAGACTTGCACCGCAGTGTCGGCGTTTGTTTCCCTGCTGGCCATGCTTCTTGTTGTGGTCATCTGTTGTCTTCCGGTATTTTCTCCGCAAGCGACCTTTCCTCGACCAATGAGATGAGCGGTAATCTGAATTGTCATACTCGAATTGTCATAAGTGTGCTGTCAGCTCATTGGTCACAAAGCAGGAGAGGGGCTGGGAATTATGTTTTCAAACAAAGCGTTAATTCCATTAAAAGTTATAGACTACTTTTGATTCTCACTGTATTACGGGACAAAGTGCGTCCCTTATTAGCTCAATACGGGACGTGTACTTTTGTTTCTAAATACGGAACGATTCCGTTTTTTAAGGGACGGTTGGCAACCCTAGATGTGACATACCCACAAAGAAAGGATATTGCCATTAATACTGAAGGATTTTGCTTTGAACTCCTGGATGGAGAATCTGAGATGCCTGAGAGGCTGAACTTTGGGCAAAACAAAATCCTCTCGAGCATTTTCATTGTTTTGGCTGAGCAATCTGACATATTTCTAGGACTCACAGGAAGCTGTTGTGCGTGTGCGTGAACGTGTGCAAAGTTCAGCTCTGGTTTTGCCAAGTGGTGCAAAAGACTTGTGAAATATGTTCAAACAAATGTTGTGTTTAAATGCTGTGATGAAATTGGGAATAAATAAATAAAGGTGTTGCAGAGGTTTTGGCATCAATTCCTGGTCTCTTTAGACTTCAGGTACACATGTACACCTCTATTCTTTGTGTATTAGATAACATGAAGAAATGAAATTATGCAGAGCTTGCCAAGCCAAACACACCCACACACTGATTCCCATGGGATTTTTCTGCATGTGTGCGTGTGTGCAGTTAAGGGTTAGGGCATGTGCCAGCAGGTCAGACTTCTTAATGTGTGACTGAAAATGAAAGATAAGAGTGAATGAGAGAAAATGTTGAAATAATAACAGCAGACAGGCAGATTATTAAAGATGGATGAATAGCTTTTAGGAATGGCAGGTATTTCTTTTTTCCACCTGATTATTCCAAGTAATATCTTTTTGTATAATTAAAAAAAGTTTACTAGAAACATAAACCAAAATCACCATGAAGTTGTACTGAAAACACAAACATTTTCTTACCATTTAATTGTTAAATATAAACAAAAATTCAAACTTTTATGCAAGTTCTGGTAAGGAAGAGGAACGACAGAATTTTCAAAATAAGGCAAGAAAAAATAAGACTTTATGCAGGAGCTTCTGAAATGCTTCTAGTTTGATTTCAATCTGAGTGAAGGATGGAACAAACGTGAATCTGTGTATTTACTGTCATATTTACTGTCACTTACATAAGTGCAGTTAGGCCATTACATTGTTGACTGAAGTACTGAAGCTGACCAAACTTTTCCAGATTTAATTCTTAATGTAATCATTAACTTCTTCTCATCCTCAGGCTTCTTATTTCTACTATTGTTACTTTTCTGTTCACTGAGCTCTGATCTAACAATAGATGCTTCATTAAAACACACTGCTCTGCCCTTTAACTTGCAGGTACGTATTATGTAGCTGGCCTAAATGAGTAACTTTAGTTTGTAGACCTAACACAGAGCACCAAACTGAGTACTGCAGGTTTACGATAGATAAATATATATTTTTTGTTTTGACATTCACCTGATTAGAGATATTGTTGGACTTTTGTCTTTCTACAATGTAAACTATTTGGAAAATAAATTTACCTTTTTACACTTTAGCAGTTCACATACTGGACTGGTTTATTGCCCTCTGTGTTGAGCATCTTGATCCAAATAAACAATGTTGTAAATAAGCTAAAATTGATACTGAGTGAAAGTTTTGGTTTGTTTGTTTTTAAAAAATACAAATATCATGGCAAATATCATATTTTGTGATAGCTCCAACTCCTGACTGCAAGACCAGCATTTGTGACTGAGAAAGGTTGACAAAGCCCAACCTTTCTCAGTTTACTGACAGCACAAGTACATATTGCCTCAGACTGTGAGTACATAGTACAGTTGAATGGCCTTCTGGGTAATACCTACCTTTATGAAATGTGGGAGTGCCTTCTTGCCCTTTCAAGTGAGTTGACAGATGACTTAACTTAGTGAAGAGATGTGGCTAATGGAAGTACCGCTGGCTCCAGAACTTTTGTTTGGTTAATCTTTATGTACACAGGGGAGGTTTGCTGATAAGGCCGATTTTTTTTGTCCAGTTCCTCCACACTTTACATTACACATTTACTTCTATATATACAGTTGGCATAGGCATTGAAGTATAGGTAATTATTAGCTTTCCCAAGTAACTCTTTATCTGTATTCTAGTTTATCTATTTTAAATTATGTAATTTGTTGCAAGATGCTGTGTACAAACTCCCCCTTTTAAAAAAAAAGGCAAAATTGCTGTAAAATAAAGAAAATGAATGAGTTATACTTCTTTAAAAATTATACTTGAATATAGATTTGTTGTGCAAAAAGGAACAGCAACATCTACTTTTATGTTTTAAAAATGAATCCCAAAGTAACGATAAACCTGTTTCAGGGTTCAAGCACGTACTGCAGGGGTCCCCAGTCCCAGTCCACGAGGGCCGGTGTCCCTGCAGGTTTTAGATCTCACCCTGGGTCAACACACCTGAATCACATGATTAGTTCATTACCAGGCCTCTGGAGAACTGAAGACATGTTGAGAAGGTAATTTATCCATTTAAATCACCTGTGATGGCTCAAGGACACATCTAAAACCTGCAGGGACACCGACCCCCGTGGACTGGGATTGGGGACCCCTGTTGTACTGCATTCACTGAAGTCGCTGTCTTGTCATGTTAATGCTTTTATAATTTCACTACTCATGTGCTGCATGTTCTTAAATACCATTTTTAAAATCTCATACACAACGGTACATAGCCTCACGATTTCCTGGGAACTAAATTTTGGAATACTTCAGAAAAGAATCACTCAGCCAACAAAGATTTCAGTGTGGGAATTATCTGGATTACTTGTTTTTCAGAACAAGTTACCCAAACCATGCAGCAACATATTAATTAAAACTTTGTGTTGTAGATGGACCCTTTCAGTTCAATTCAATTTAATTCAGTTTTATTTAAAAAGAGCCAAATCACAACAGCAGTCGCCTTGAGGCGCTTTATATTGTAAGGTAGACCCTGCAATAATACATACAGAGAAAAATCCAAAAATCATATGACCCCCCCCTATGAGCAAGCACCTTGACTAGAGTGGGAAGGGAAAACTCCCTTTTAACAGGAAGAAACCTCCAGCAGAACCAGGCTAAGGGAGCAGGGGGCATCTGCTGCGACCGGCTGGGGTGAGAAAAGGAAGACAAGACAAAAGATAAGGGAACCTTTGGACCAAAAAAATTGCTAGCACATCAGAGTTAAAAAGTAGATTGTAGTCTGATGTAATTATTCTACTAAAATGCCTCCTGGATGATAGATATGCAAGATGTTACCTGTGGAACCAGGACACGCTGAAGTGTCTGTGTTTGCATTTTCTATATTAGTTTGGAAATATAAAATTAGAGTATTGGTATTGTCACAATAAGTGGAAAATCTAGTCACAGTTATTAATTATCATGAAAAGCTTTACTTCTAATGCCACTTTTATAAAACAAGGTTACATAATGCTTTACAGATAGATTACTGGAAAAAAGTGAAAACACACAAAATAGTCATTAAAATGCAAAGTAAAAGCTGCTTTATAAAAATTGTTTTTACAGGACTTTAAAAGAGAAAAAATAAAGTTTGTACTGTATGTATAAAAAAAGTTTGTCTTACATGTCTTGGACTTAAAAAAAGAAGCAAAGGAGAAAAGGCAGAAACACGCCAAATTATACAAGAACAAGACCTAAAATCTGTGAATCCAGTTTATGTTCAAATAGGTGTCAATATGTATTGAGGCTGTGGCTGTGTTGAAGAATAAAGGTGGTCATACCAAATGTTGACTTTAAAACTCATTAGAATTTAACCTGTATTTCAATGTACTCTCATGTTGTGTTATTTGACAAACACTGAGCCAAAAATGCAGAAATGCTGAGTGAGAAACTAAGTGCACCTCATAATTCAGTTGCTTGTTGAACCAACTTTAGCAGCAACAATAAAGTTAAATAAATAATTGTTTTCCGTGTCACTTTTTGTCTCTCACACCACTATGGAGGAGAAAGTTAACTCTTTTTAGCAGTTTTCTATTAAAATTAACTTTAACATTTAACATGCTGACGTTTGTGCTTTTAAAGAGGTGCTCACCAGGGCTGGGCTGGGACAAAAAAT
Source organism: Diplotaxodon limnothrissa (assembly GCF_057381915.1). Taxonomy (NCBI): domain Eukaryota; kingdom Metazoa; phylum Chordata; class Actinopteri; order Cichliformes; family Cichlidae; genus Diplotaxodon; species Diplotaxodon limnothrissa. Next base: position 27,503,838 of record NC_140600.1, read on the forward strand.
TGGTCCGGGCATTTTGACTAGAGACCGGCCCATAAAGCCTTTGAATGAAAACAAATGCTGTTGTGACAGTGATGTGCTGTTCTGATGGTATATATGTATCAATCTATCAATTGTTTGTTGAAAGATTCAGATAATTATTTTTTTAGAAGTGAGACATTTTAAATGAGAATAAGAAAGTATTTCTTTGTGCTCCCCTTTCCCTTTTAATGCCCTACATGAGCCCCTGGCAACACTTTGCTAGATCCACCCCTGCACAGTTACCAGCTGTCAGCTACTTAGAAAAGGATCCTGGTGTTATTTGTCTCTCAGAAACAGTTCATAACTTCCCTTCAACTCATTCATGTCACCTGAAAGGTAAACCTGTTTCTCCATCACCTGTTCAGCTCTGATGCGAGAAGCAAACACAAAACACAACATTAAACTTTAAAATTAAATAAATGCACAAAGGAATAAAGTCATGCTCAGCAGCTCCTCCTACAGCCTCATACTACAGCTCTTTCCGGTTGTCTCTGATGTGATAAAACTACTTTGGTTTCCTAGAAGTACAAAATCAACTCTGGCCTCTTCCTTTCAGACAGGAAGCTTCCCTGCAGCTTGCTGTCTTTTGGCAGCACACAAACATCACAGAACAACCTGAAAAGATCTGCAGATGTGGGTATTAGTGTATGTCTGTGGTCTGCGGTCACACACATATACGCAAACAGGTGAAGTGAGGTTGCTCCGTTTCCATGGCTGCAGCAAGTTCCTGTCAAAGTCAAAACATGGCAACAAGAAGAAAACATGCCTTGAAATCTTACAGGAAGAGAGCAGGGCTTTAAAGTGGTTCACTCTCACTGCAGTTACCATAATAGCAGAAAGAAATATAGAAAAGGAAAATGAAGAGAAAAAAAATCATAGAAAGAAGAATAGAGAAAGTGAGACAAGATGTGCACAGGTTATGAGAGCAGGAGCAGGGCATAAAAGAATAAAGAGGGAGATGAAAGACAAGCATAGAGAATGAATGGAGGCCTGCAGCCTTCTTGCAGTCACAACAACAAAAAAAAAAAAGGAAAGGAGAATGAGAAAAGCTGCTTGAGGAATTCCATTCAGTCATTTCTAAGAAGGCGTGGGAATTTCTTCAGGACTGCAATGGAAAACTCCAAAGAGGGAATTATGTGCTTGAAGGGTCAAGATAGCACACATGCACACACACATGCACACAAGTAATCCCATTTTACCATAATGCTATGTTCAATGTTGGATTTATGCTTAAGTAGTTTCAAGTTATGAAACTCAGAAAAATGCTAATAAGAACTGGTTTGCATTTACTGCATGTACTGTAGCATGCATTGTTGTTGGTTATAGCAGCCTTCCTTCATTTGTGATGCAGGAAGAACAAGTAACACTTTTCAGTGCACACAGACTCAGTGACTGTCACAGTCCAGGCTTTTCCTAACTTTAGGTTGACTTCACTGGAAACCATCATGAGGTCAATGAAAGATATGAAGAAGAAATAATGAGGAATTAGGATGAGAGAAGAGCAGATGTTACTGATGTGGATCTGCTGTATTCAAACTTACCAAAAAGTCCTAAAGTTATAATAATAACAACAGCAACAACAACAATAAGAAGAATATCACCAGAAAAACAGAGAGCAAAACAAAACAAACAAAACAAAAATCAATCAGATAAAAAAAAAGAAATAGATTTCTGAGTAACATCTCTTCGCAAAATGGGAAATGGGGTCAACTGGGATGTTAAATGTAACCATATAAGTGAATGTGTTTTATGTATGCTTTTTGCATACCTTGGATTTGTACTAATTATTACTAATTACCATATTAGCTTATAATTAAAGATATTGTTCCATCTATCCATTTTTTTCCATTTATTGGGGGAGATGAATATCTATTTCATCGAAAATCTATTTTCTAAATCAGACACAGGAGGAACGTGCACAGAAGAAGAAACCCCAAACAGAAAGACCCCAGCCAAATAGTGGAAATGAAGGCAATAGTAAGCCAACATTGCTAACCACTGCACCACTCTGCCCTGCAATAATAGTTACTGAATAATATTGTATTACTTTAGCCAAAGAAAGCAGGTGTGTGAGCAAGTAGCTAAATCCGATGCAGCATATCTGTTCTCCTTGGAGATGAATGGATTTACATTTAGCTACTAACAAATAAATAACAATAAGTTTAACCACATTTACCACAGAATTGCTCAACAGGCAAAATAAACAAAGATGCATTTTTTTTGCACCTTTGGAGGTTTAGATCATGACACAGAAGCTTCACTTATTGATCTGAAGTTATGGAAATTTTCCAGTTTATGATGGTTTAAAAGTTGAAATATGTTCATTGTTCACAGGTGACAAAACCGAATCAGTTCAGTGAGTATTCCGGGGTACCCATTGTATCACAGTCTTAAGGATTACCTTTAAACCATGTGATAATTTTAGTTCACTCTCTTGTATGGCTTTTAAAGACCCTTTTTTTGTTTACTGCTGAACACTCAGCAGACATGTCATTATCAGCTACTGAAGGCCTCCTACATTCAAAGCACAGCTCAACTTTTCTCTTTCCCAGAAGTCTTGCGTTACTGCGGGGGGTTTCTCAAAATTAGGGGTCAGATCCACAAATGGCTCACAGGTGCCCCCCTACCCAGCCCCCTGCCTCGACACCACCCCCCAGGAGCTTTCACAGACTTGATTTAATGAGCAGAGGGTCTCAGGAAGAGAGGGAGATATTTCACATCCGATATCCACAGCATGAAAAATCACACATGCCCCTTAAACTAGACAACAGACCGGCTCCACATTCAGCTGCCAGAGCATGAAAATGACACAAAGAGAGTGCAGGGGATAAAGACAAAAATAAATCAAAAAGGATGAAATAAAAACATAAAAGGCAACGTTGGAGAGGATGTGTGGTTTTATTTGGGGTGAGCATGTTCTTGATAAAAGGTGGGGCTTCCGTAACAACAGGAAATCAGTGAGAAAAAAACAAAACAAAACTGCGATAGCTTTTTTTCTCAGTTCCACAGAAATCACAAAATGAAACAAAAAAAGAAAAATATCAACACTGTTTTCACACATGCACTACTCGAGTGAGCTGCATGTTCTGATGTCCTGTGAAGTCATTAAAGGGTCTTTAACCTGTTCGCTCCCTAGTGTCTGATGCATATGAGCACAGAGGCCCTGCTTTGGAGCAGAATCCATGGAGCGTTGTGTCTGATGATTTGCACAGTAACAAATAAAGCTGTCAGATATATTGTAATCAAACAGAATTTGCATTTTTTTTTCTTTGAGTTGTAACAGAGTACAAGTAGAAAATGGCTAGAAAAAAGTGTAGTCGTTTTTAAATATACTTTTTCCACCACTGGAATGAGGAACGTGCCCTTTGGAGGCTTATACATTTTCTAGCATTTGGCAGACTGAACGTGGTCTTCAACGTGGTCTTTATCAAGTTGTGCTGCAATGTTCGCACTCACACCAGATCCTTTTTTTAAAAAGTAGTTTTATATATAACTTGAATGCTACAAAGTGCAACAATTAAAAATAGCTGTTTTAGTTTCTGGCCTCATGATATAGCTGTAAAAGGACCTGACACGACCCAGATATGGCTGTTCTGTGCAACTTTTATTTTATTTTACACTTTCCAGTGTCTGTCCTCTGTCATTTCGATCCCCGCTGCCAGCTCCGCTCCTATCAGCCGCTCCGATCGGCTGTCTTCCTCCGAGCCTGGCGGCTACTGAAACAGGGAGGGCCAGATTAGAAGATGCTTGCTGTTTGTGACAACCAGCCTCCCGCTGACACAACGCCCTGAATCCGCTGCTCCACCCCTCCCCTGCAGCTGAGCCACAAACGCTTCACGAATTTGCGTGTCATCCTTGCGCAGGGGCCATGCTAATCTTCTCTGTATCGTATCCAATTTAGCGTACGCGCTTGCCGAAGCAAGCACACAAACCACCCCCTCCGCCACAATAGCGTTTCCGCCCTACATTGCACGTTGATGACATAGTGGTATAGGCTGCCAAGCTCAATCGCGTATCTTATTGCCTGGTGAGTCAGTTTGTGCCATGTGTACTCCCTCCTCCAAACTCTAAATCTCCTTCCCTAAACCAAACAGAGTATTTCCACTTGTGAGAGCTACCACCTGCTGTGTGCTTCATGTAAGAAAGGCAAACGTGTCAGAGTAGTTTAAAACATATGCACACAGCGGTTAGGCTGACTAACTAAATGCAAGTGGAAGTGCTTCCTGCTACACAGTTCTTTTCATCTTTAAGCTCTTGACATGAGTCAAAATTACCCTCACATGAAGCTGAGGTCTTGACTGTTTAATCTCTGGCAACTGAATTTGTAGGCAAAGGGCAAGAATATGCCGTGCTTGTAGTCCAAGCTCTGTTCACCAATCATGTTTGAGCAGGCTTTGATTGCAAGCAGTTTGCAAAAGACAGAGCCAAACTGTCTTTTGCTCTTAAACCTTGCAGTTGCTTTGCTTGCTAGCAGGTTGCTGGGGTCGCCCATAGTTCGAGTGGAAGATCCCAACGTCTCTGCAAACACTTACTTACCTACTGAGTGGTACGGAAACTTAAAACAATTAGATCAAACCAGAAGGTTTGTCTTCAAATTAAAAGTTGCATCTTTCGAAAGATGCAATGCAGCACGGTGGCACGGTGCTTAGCACTGTTGCCGCACAGCAAGAAGGTCCTGAGTTCAGTTCCACCATCAGGCCGGGGTCTTTCTGTGTGGAGTTTGCATGTTCTCCCCGTGTTTGCGTGGGTTCTCTCCCAGTACTCCAGCTTCCTCCCACCGTCCAAAGACATGTACTTATTGGGAATAGGTTAATTGATTAATCTAAATTGCCCATAGGTGTGAATGCGGGAGTGAATGTGAGTGCGAATGGTTGTCTGTCCCTGTGTGTTAGCCCTGTGACAGACCGGCAACCTGTCCAGGGTGTACCCCGCCTCTCGCCCTATGACAGCTGGGATAGGCTCCAGCGGAAGCGAATGGATGGATCTTTCGAAACATTTAAGTTTTCAGCTGTAAAGTTTTACTTTGAAGATGACCATTCCCTGTTTCCAGTTTCACTATGGTTTAGCACTTAGTTAGTGAGTGTTTGCCTACAAGCCGACATGCTCTATTCGAACTAAGGTTGACTGCGGCAATCTGCTAGTGAGCAAAGCAGCTGCAAGGAGATAGCACCTTCGTTGTGCTCAATGTCATCCAGGTGAAGCCAGCAGTAAAATCCTGGATAAAGTTCTGTATATTCATGTTCATGAAAATGTTTAATTTTTTAAAAATGTCCAACCCTGCTTATGTTAAGTTAAAGGAAGTGAGACAAATTATGGTAACTTCAGCTGCAAATACGCTGTAGCTGGTCAATGCAGTCCACAACTATTCACAATCATTGATTCTTTTTATAAATTTCAGTCTGCTTTTTAATTTATCAGGTAGAGGATGATAAGCAACAAAATGAACAACAGCATCAAAATAAGGACTCACAAATGTCAGCAAATTCCTGGATATAGACTGCTGAAACTATCAGAACGATTGTGTGAAGAAGTAGAAAAACCTGAGGGACAAATGTTTGACCACACCAAAGAGTGGGGACCCAGAAGGGAAAAAGTTAGCTAAAAGGATGTTAGCTGATTCAATCATGGCTGACACTGCTTATAAAACCCTGAGACACAACCACATGGTAATCAACACATAATGTACCAACACGGGCATAAATGTCAGCACTGATGTCAAACACTTACGTGTGTTACATCGTAGGCTTTACAAAGATTCCCCTGCAGAAGCCTAAATCGGGCCTTATCTGAGAGACAATCTGAAAACCGCAGACTATAATCTGACAATTAATCTGCAACAGTAAAAAATGAGGGCAGCAGGAAGTCAGTCGATGCGCTGATGCAATCTAACAGGGTTGAATGTATAACTTTAAAATACTTCAAAACATTTTATTTCATCTTTTTCGTTAAGATAATTGTTTTAGCTGTTTGAACTGGACTTTGATGATGTCATTGTTAGGCTGGGGGACCTTATCACTATGTGTTTGAGGTGCTATATGATCCCTTTCTTCTTTCCTCAAAACACATGTGCACAGTCCATTAACGTCCATACTGTGTCATTACAGCCTGAGTGGAAAAACAGCAAGAACAGCAGTCTTGGAAAAACATCAAGAGATAAAACGACAATGAGCGTGCACGAAAGAGAGAGTGATCGCAGAGTGGGAGAGGGGATACTGTGTAAACACTCGCCCTGCAGACGAACGGCACGTTCACTGGTTGTTATTCCACTGTTTAGTCTGACAGAAGCACAGGATGAGTGTATGAATGAGTGTGAGAAAAAGCAAAGAGAATGAATGAGGGACACAGAGCAGTGGGATGGCTACGAAGTCCGGGGGCGTGTCTGGTTCATGATCAAAACCAGATGGAGTTACAGAGGTCAGCTGAGTTATGTTGGGTGTCCACTCTCGCAGAAAGTATTCGGTTCACTTTGCGCGAATCTGCTGAGACGAACGCTGTTATGTGTCTCATCATGGCAGCTTTATGAAAGCTACTGAAGAAATGCTACATGTATATTTGGGGTGCAATGATTTAGGGGTCTTTTTCTATCTGTGTTTTATAGAGAGATGGTTTGAGTCCCATGTATTACAGTTAAAAAAGAGAGTCACTGGCTTCTGGGGAATGGCTGCTAGAAGGTAAAGTAACAAAGGCTAGCAGGAGAAAATGCTTACCTGTGTGTTTACATTTGTTTAAATTGCATCAATGTAGTGTATTTTAATATCCAGAGGTCTTATAGATTAAACTGCTATAGGTGTTTGGTTATGAGTCACTGTTGGGCTAACAGTTTAACACAAGTTTGAAATGATATCGGCTTAATGCGACTTTATGTTGAGCGTAGACAGGAATTTGAAACTAATCTGAATTTAAAATCCTCTGAAAAAGAGAAGAATCATATTTTCTCAGTTTTTGAAGGATGAAAAAGTGAAATGAAAAGTACCATATAAACCATGTATAGTTTTATAATATTTGTTATTATACTGTAGCTATATGGCGAAAAGTGGCTGTTAGTGCCTTTTCTGAGCACAGTTTTTGCTTAATTAAAGTAGCTTATAATATTTTTATTAAGAGGAATAATAATGATAAAAACTACTTAATTTTAATAATACTTTCAGTGTTAAAAAGTGTTTTACAGAAGCATTTAATATACATATAAAATTTAGGTAAAAATTCATACTCCATGAACAAACTAGGAAGACAACTGATGTATCAATGAAATAAAATAAGGCATACATCAGTAGATAATAATCAAATAATAAAGAGTTAAAGGTAAATGACACTGACATAGCTAGACTTTCTAGCAGGGCCCTGGTTAAAAGCTCAGCCTAAGCACTTGTTGGTCAGATGAGATGCCATTGTATGTTTTGAATGTTTGTACTACACACCAAGTAACCATGGTCAAGAAAGAAGTCTTGATACGGCTGCGATAGAACCGATGTGCGCCACGTTGTTGGAGGAAAATCACAGGCTGCGTTTACAGACCGAGACACAGACATGGAAAGTCAAAGGTCAGCGGAGAGTTAAAGATCTGCTCACATAAGCACAATTGAACGCACACACACACACACACACACACACACACACACACACACACACACACACACACACACACACACACACACACACACACACACACACACACACACACACAGTCACTGCTTTAGAAGATGAACAAAGCAGTGCATCTCTCAGTTTCTTTGTGTGTGAGTGAATGGCAGGACTTGCTTCAGGCTGGGAACACTGGTGTTGAAGATTAAGCTTTTTTTTTTCTTTTCTTCTCTTCTCTTCTTTAAGTCCACTGAGTACAAGTTTGCAAACTAAATTCATCCAGGTCTAGTATTCAACGTAATTTTTTTATTTTTTGTGCTTTTGCATTTTTGCATGCAAATAAAGACATTTCTAACACATTTTAATCATCAGTTCAAAGGTTCAAACTACTTTCTGTCTAATAATTTAAAAAAAAGCTCTTTATCTTGTTGTGTGCTTGTGGGATTTCATTATGGGACCATTTTTTTCCGTAAGGGCGTGAGAACTCGCTTCTGTTTTCTCTTATAACATCTCGTAGGTTTGCTGATAATAATCTCACCGGAGTCCTTGATTCTTCATCTAAAAGTGGAATTTTCTGTTTGTTTTCTTACATACAAGGTTCAGATTGTGTTCATGAAGACCTGTTTACATGAAATAAGAAAATAAAGATTAACTGCTTTATAAAAACAGCTGTCACAGATTCATGTGACACAGCCAGGCGAATATGCATTTGTAGGAAAAACCTTTGTGATTTTAATGTCAACGTCTAATCAGAAGTTACTGTGTTACTGTCGGCTTGCATTACCATGACTGGCCTGCGTTACTTTTCTAAGTGATTATCTGTAATTACCCTTGAGTAATCGGCCCTTAGTTAACAGGGTAACTGACAGGCATTAAATCAATAAACAATACACAACATAGTATGTACAGTCCAGTTTACCAAAACATTTCTTATATTTCTTTATAGTGCTTGTATACTGCTCTTGCCTGAAACACAGCAGCAGTTCTGCGTTAATGACAGCTTACTTTTGTAATGGATTACTTTGCCGGTCACTCATTTACAGTGTTGGGTAAGTTACTTTAAAATAGTAACTTAGTTACATTACTAGTTACTTCTCTCAAAAGTAACTCAGTTACTTCAAGTTATTCGTTACTTTCAAAGTAACTAGTTACTAGGGAAAGTAACTTTGGTTTTACTCAGAATTCTCTTGTTAATGTGTTGCTTCCATAACTTTGCCAGTCTTCTAGCTTGCTTACCTGCCACAAGTGCACTGTGCCACCTACCAATAGAAAGGAAAAGATAATGTGCATATTTCCACAAGAGAAATCCCACGCCTGGACCGTCATTGACTGCTGCCATGATTCTAGCCTACGTCACAGAGTCATGTGCGCCTTTTACATCCAACACAAAAACTGCTTTCGATTGTACTCAGAACTCAGAAATTCTGCCTTCTGAATAGGAAGATGTAGGTAACGCCAGACTGCAGATGAGCTGCTTACAGGGCTGGACTGGGACAGAAAATTTGCCCGGGCATTTTGACTAGAGACTGGCCCACCATTATAGGAAAAATCATAAAGCCTTTGAATGAAAACAAACGCTGTTGTGACAGTGATGTACTGTTCTGATGGTATATATGTATCAATCTATCAATTGTTTGTTGAAAGATTCAGATAATTATTTTTTAAAGCGAGACGTTTTAAATGAGAATAAGACAGAAAAGTATTTCTTTGTGCCCCCCTTTCCCTGTTAATGCCCTACCTGGCCCCCCTGGCAACACTTTGCTAGATCCACCCCTGCACAGTTACCAGCTGTCAGCTACCTAAAAAAGGATCCTGGGGTTATTTGTCTCTCAGAAACAGTTCATAACTTCCCTTCAACTCATTCATGTTAACTAAAAGGTAAACCTGTTTCTCCATCACCTGTTCAGCTCTGATGATTCAGTAAGGACATCTCCTGGTTTCATCTTCATGTTTCCCTCTCACCAGATAACCAAACCATATCATGACCAGCAGCTTTTTTGCAGCTGTGGCTCCAGCAAACATCAGCTGATACTAGAAATTAATATTAAATAAATTCTAACAACAGCTGATCAAGCTTAAACGTGCTGCTGTTGTTTAGCGCGACATCCGCTGGTTTCCTCTTTCGGCGCAAAGTGAGCGATAAACAAACAAGAGAGCCGATCAGCTGATCACTGATCAGTTTTCATGATTGAAGTAGAAACTGGAGAGGGAGGGGGGAGAATGAAAGAAGAAGAGGCAGCTGTGCAGCAAAGACACAGAATAACTCCAGCTTTGTGCCTTTTTCATTGTAGCTGAATTACGGGACAAACTGTTCCTTTTCACCTCAATAAGAAACGCGTAATATTTTCTCTGAATACCAGACGGGGCGGTTGGCAACTCTAATAACTTATGAACAAGATAAAGTTCAACATCATTAACTTCATAGCACCACCCAGCTGTATAGAAACTCCG